>NC_080692.1:2063388-3314877 GCF_030445035.2 Dasypus novemcinctus | reverse complement strand
GCCACGGGGAGGAGAGGGGTCGCTGGCGTGGGAGGAGCCTGCTGGGTGGGGGCTGGGCTAGAAGAGAACCTCTGCTATGGTGTCCTGGACTGTTGCTTTCTCCTCTAGGAATGATGACAAGCAAAGGGACAGAAGAACCTCCAGGAAGAAGAAGGCGGCTCCGGTGCGGAAACCCAGAGCCCAAACTACGACCGCTAGGGGCCGCTGTTGGAAAAGAATTGTTCCTTCCCCCCACTTGCAGGAGGGCAGGGGGCTGGATTCCAAGGCAGGGGGAGGGGCAGGGCCCCTTGCAGAAGGGGCTGTGGGGGAGGGGTCCCCTGGGCCCGACCTGGGACTGATGTGAGACCCTTTCTCCTTCCGAGGGCTTGACCTGGTCCAGGCCAAGGGTCTGATTTGGGCCAGGCTGCCCGGACACTCTGAAGAGGCGGGTTCCTCGCCAACCAAAGCGCCCGAGGCCTCGTCGAGCCGGGGCCTGCCTAGGGCCAGAGTTGCCCTGCAGGTCTCTCCCACGGCAATGGCCACAGGCATGCTGACTCCCATCGCCGTCACCTCCACCTTTTGGTGACGGGGAACACCTGGCCTTTCCCACCGGTGGCCTGAGGGCTTCTGCCTTGGCTGCCTGCCAGGCCTGGAGAGGCCTGTCTCCCAGAGAGGAGAGGCTCAGAGCCTTCCCCTTCCTTGTCAACGTCCACTCTTTCCCTGTGTTTCTTTTCTGGGATGAGAGGGGCGGGCCCCTGAGCACCCAGACGACTCTCAGCCATGAGCCTGCCCTTTCTCCTCCCGCCCTCCTCCGTGGTACCGGACGAATGGACATTGCCCTTTTCTCCGGGTTCGGGGCCCCAAAACGAAGCTGCTTGCCTATTGGGTGGGGAGACTTTCCAGGGGAAAGCATTTCTGCTCACTTGAGGCACGCACTGCGGTCAAGTGGGCTTCCAGGTCCGTGTGTTCCGTGTACCAGGAACATTGGAAGCAGCCATCGTGACCGCCCAAAGCGGTTGTATGGGTTGTTTTGGCATTGACTCGAGCCATAACCCTCAGTGTTTGAAACACACACACACACAAAAGTACGAACTCGTCATCTTGAGCACATTTTGCTCTGCCAGAGCACGCCACGCAGCCAGGTGATTTCCCTAGTGATTGTCGTGCCAAGCTGCCATGGCAGGCAATTCCACACGTGTACTGTCCCGATTTCCAAACGAAAGCAGATAGCCCTTCTCACTGGGGCGCAGCTGCCTGGTCGATAACGCCCCAGGCGCCGGTGCGCCTGAGGGCTGCCGGGACACCCAGGTCTACGCCGGTGGCACTTGGCTCTGGGCTTCAGTGCCCTGGCAGTGTGCCCTACTTGGGAATACGTGCTCTTGCGTGGCGTGGAGTCGGTTTCAGGTGGGACCTCCCCCCACATGCCTCTTCTGTCCCTTTGGCTGAAGCTGAGCCCGGCACTGGGGTTTTGTGCCTGCGCAGGAGACTTGAATCTCTGGACAGGCCCTGTGCCAGCTGGGACCTGAGCCTCAGCCCAGCTGCAAGGCCTCCACTCAGGTTCGTTGGACTTGCCCAGGTCAGCTAAGAGGGAGGAGAAGATGGTCGTGAGCACATCAGGAAGTCATAGTGCCCACACCTGCCAGCGGGAGAAGCGCCTCCAACGGCCCTGTGGGATGTAAGCCCCCTCTGGCTGCAGCTGCTGCCTCCGCCCTGCCCCCTCTTCTCGGGGCACCGAGCCGGCGCCGGGGGCCAAGCACTGTGAGTCTGCCACCGCCCCGGCCCGCCCTCTCCGCCCCGCCCAGCCGAGACCCAGGTGCAGGCGCCCCAGCCCGCCAGGCCGGCCACGACCCCGCCGCCCGCGCACACCAGCGCCCCGCCCCCCGCCCTGGGCAGACTCGCCCCGCCCCGGCACCGCCTCTGTCGCTCGGGAGACCGTGCCGCTGGTGGGAGGTGCCCAAGGCGGGGAGGGGGAAGACTGTTGTGATGGGGGGGGGCGATTTCTCCACCGGGGAGCTGTCCCCGGTGGGAGTGCCGGGACACCTGCGGCCATTAGACATCCTGCCGAAACACCCCGAATGCACTTCCCTCACGGGAGCGTGTCCCCTGCCAGGAAAACTCACGCGCCGGGGGGGAGCGGGGTTCCCAAATGTTCACACCAAATGAACCCCAAGAGGCCACGGGGAGGAGAGGGGTCGCTGGCGTGGGAGGAGCCTGCTGGGTGGGGGCTGGGCTAGAAGAGAACCTCTGCTATGGTGTCCTGGACTGTTGCTTTCTCCTCTAGGAATGATGACAAGCAAAGGGACAGAAGAACCTCCAGGAAGAAGAAGGCGGCTCCGGTGCGGAAACCCAGAGCCCAAACTACGACCGCTAGGGGCCGCTGTTGGAAAAGAATTGTTCCTTCCCCCCACTTGCAGGAGGGCAGGGGGCTGGATTCCAAGGTAGGGGGAGGGGCAGGGCCCCTTGCAGAAGGGGCTGTGGGGGAGGGGTCCCCTGGGCCCGACCTGGGACTGATGTGAGACCCTTTCTCCTTCCGAGGGCTTGACCTGGTCCAGGCCAAGGGTCTGATTTGGGCCAGGCTGCCCGGACACTCTGAAGAGGCGGGTTCCTCGCCAACCAAAGCGCCCGAGGCCTCGTCGAGCCGGGGCCTGCCTAGGGCCAGAGTTGCCCTGCAGGTCTCTCCCACGGCAATGGCCACAGGCATGCTGACTCCCATCGCCGTCACCTCCACCTTTTGGTGACGGGGAACACCTGGCCTTTCCCACCGGTGGCCTGAGGGCTTCTGCCTTGGCTGCCTGCCAGGCCTGGAGAGGCCTGTCTCCCAGAGAGGAGAGGCTCAGAGCCTTCCCCTTCCTTGTCAACGTCCACTCTTTCCCTGTGTTTCTTTTCTGGGATGAGAGGGGCGGGCCCCTGAGCACCCAGACCACTCTCAGCCATGAGCCTGCCCTTTCTCCTCCCGCCCTCCTCCGTGGTACCGGACGAATGGACATTGCCCTTTTCTCCGGGTTCGGGGCCCCAAAACGAAGCTGCTTGCCTATTGGGTGGGGAGACTTTCCAGGGGAAAGCATTTCTGCTCACTTGAGGCACGCACTGCGGTCAAGTGGGCTTCCAGGTCCGTGTGTTCCGTGTACCAGGAACATTGGAAGCAGCCATCGTGACCGCCCAAAGCGGTTGTATGGGTTGTTTTGGCATTGACTCGAGCCATAACCCTCAGTGTTTGAAACACACACACACACAAAAGTACGAACTCGTCATCTTGAGCACATTTTGCTCTGCCAGAGCACGCCACGCAGCCAGGTGATTTCCCTAGTGATTGTCGTGCCAAGCTGCCATGGCAGGCAATTCCACACGTGTACTGTCCCGATTTCCAAACGAAAGCAGATAGCCCTTCTCACTGGGGCGCAGCTGCCTGGTCGATAACGCCCCAGGCGCCGGTGCGCCTGAGGGCTGCCGGGACACCCAGGTCTACGCCGGTGGCACTTGGCTCTGGGCTTCAGTGCCCTGGCAGTGGGCCCTACTTGGGAATACGTGCTCTTGCGTGGCGTGGAGTCGGTTTCAGGTGGGACCTCCCCCCACATGCCTCTTCTGTCCCTTTGGCTGAAGCTGAGCCCGGCACTGGGGTTTTGTGCCTGCGCAGGAGACTTGAATCTCTGGACAGGCCCTGTGCCAGCTGGGACCTGAGCCTCAGCCCAGCTGCAAGGCCTCCACTCAGGTTCGTTGGACTTGCCCAGGTCAGCTAAGAGGGAGGAGAAGATAGTCGTCAGCACATCAGGAAGTCATAGTGCCCACACCTGCCAGCGGGAGAAGCGCCTCCAACGGCCCTGTGGGATGTAAGCCCCCTCTGGCTGCAGCTGCTGCCTCCGCCCTGCCCCCTCTTCTCGGGGCACCGAGCCGGCCCCGGGGGCCAAGCACTGTGAGTCTGCCACCGCCCCGGCCCGCCCTCTCCGCCCCGCCCAGCCGAGACCCAGGTGCAGGCGCCCAAGCCCGCCAGGCCGGCCACGACCCCGCCGCCCCCGCACACCAGCGCCCCGCCCCCAGCCCTGGGCAGACTCGCCCCGCCCCGGCACCGCCTCTGTCGCTCGGGAGACCGTGCCGCTGGCGGGAGGTGCCCAAGGCGGGGAGGGGGAAGACTGTTGTGATGGGGGGGGGCGATTTCTCCACCGGGGAGCTGTCCCCGGTGGGAGTGCCGGGACACCTGCGGCCATTAGACATCCTGCCGAAACACCCCGAATGCACTTCCCTCCCGGGAGCGTGTCCCCTGCCAGGAAAACTCACGCGCCGGGGGGGAGCGGGGTTCCCAAATGTTCACACCAAATGAACCCCAAGAGGCCACGGGGAGGAGAGGGGTCGCTGGCGTGGGAGGAGCCTGCTGGGTGGGGGCTGGGCTAGAAGAGAACCTCTGCTATGGTGTCCTGGACTGTTGCTTTCTCCTCTAGGAATGATGACAAGCAAAGGGACAGAAGAACCTCCAGGAAGAAGAAGGCGGCTCCGGTGCGGAAACCCAGAGCCCAAACTACGACCGCTAGGGGCCGCTGTTGGGAAAGAATTGTTCCTTCCCCCCACTTGCAGGAGGGCAGGGGGCTGGATTCCAAGGTAGGGGGAGGGGCAGGGCCCCTTGCAGAAGGGGCTGTGGGGGAGGGGTCCCCTGGGCCCGACCTGGGACTGATGTGAGACCCTTTCTCCTTCCGAGGGCTTGACCTGGTCCAGGCCAAGGGTCTGATTTGGGCCAGGCTGCCCGGACACTCTGAAGAGGCGGGTTCCTCGCCAACCAAAGCGCCCGAGGCCTCGTCGAGCCGGGGCCTGCCTAGGGCCAGAGTTGCCCTGCAGGTCTCTCCCACGGCAATGGCCACAGGCATGCTGACTCCCATCGCCGTCACCTCCACCTTTTGGTGACGGGGAACACCTGGCCTTTCCCACCGGTGGCCTGAGGGCTTCTGCCTTGGCTGCCTGCCAGGCCTGGAGAGGCCTGTCTCCCAGAGAGGAGAGGCTCAGAGCCTTCCCCTTCCTTGTCAACGTCCACTCTTTCCCTGTGTTTCTTTTCTGGGATGAGAGGGGCGGGCCCCTGAGCACCCAGACGACTCTCAGCCATGAGCCTGCCCTTTCTCTTCCCGCCCTCCTCCGTGGTACCGGACGAATGGACATTGCCCTTTTCTCCGGGTTCGGGGCCCCAATACGAAGCTGCTTGCCTATTGGGTGGGGAGACTTTCCAGGGGAAAGCATTTCTGCTCACTTGAGGCACGCACTGCGGTCAAGTGGGCTTCCAGGTCCGTGTGTTCCGTGTACCAGGAACATTGGAAGCAGCCATCGTGACCGCCCAAAGTGGTTGTATGGGTTGTTTTGGCATTGACTCGAGCCATAACCCTCAGTGTTTGAAACAAACACACAAAAGTACGAATTCGTCATCTTGAGCACATTTTGCTCTGCCAGAGCGCGCCACGCAGCCAGGTGATTTCCCTAGTGATTGTCGTGCCAAGCTGCCATGGCAGGCAATTCCACACGTGTACTGTCCCGATTTCCAAACGAAAGCAGATAGCCCTTCTCACTGGGGCGCAGCTGCCTGGTCGATAACGCCCCAGGCGCCGGTGCGCATGAGGGCTGCCGGGACACCCAGGTCTACGCCGGTGGCACTTGGCTCTGGGCTTCAGTGCCCTGGCAGTGGGCCCTACTTGGGAATACGTGCTCTTGCGTGGGGTGGGGTCGGTTTCAGGTGGGACCTCCCCCCACATGCCTCTTCTGTCCCTTTGGCTGAAGCTGAGCCCGGCACTGGGGTTTTGTGCCTGCGCAGGAGACTTGAATCTCTGGACAGGCCCTGTGCCAGCTGGGACCAGAGCCTCAGCCCAGCTGCAAGGCCTCCACTCAGGTTCGTTGGACTTGCCCAGGTCAGCTAAGAGGGAGGAGAAGATAGTCGTCAGCACATCAGGAAGTCATAGTGCCCACACCTGCCAGCGGGAGAAGCGCCTCCAACGGCCCTGTGGGATGTAAGCCCCCTCTGGCTGCAGCTGCTGCCTCCGCCCTGCCCCCTCTTCTCGGAGCACCGAGCCGGCCCCGGGGGCCAAGCACTGTGAGTCTGCCACCGCCCCGGCCCGCCCTCTCCGCCCCGCCCAGCCGAGACCCAGGTGCAGGCGCCCCAGCCCGCCAGGCCGGCCACGACCCCGCCGCCCCCGCACACCAGCGCCCCGCCCCCCGCCCTGGGCAGACTCGCCCCGCCCCGGCACCGCCTCTGTCGCTCGGGAGACCGTGCCGCTGGCGGGAGGTGCCCAAGGCGGGGAGGGGGAAGACTGTTGTGATGGGGGGGGCGATTTCTCCACCGGGGAGCTGTCCCCGGTGGGAGTGCCGGGACACCTGCGGCCATTAGACATCCTGCCGAAACACCCCGAATGCACTTCCCTCCCGGGAGCGTGTCCCCTGCCAGGAAAACTCACGCGCCGGGGGGGAGCGGGGTTCCCAAATGTTCACACCAAATGAACCCCAAGAGGCCACGGGGAGGAGAGGGGTCGCTGGCGTGGGAGGAGCCTGCTGGGTGGGGGCTGGGCTAGAAGAGAACCGCTGCTATGGTGTCCTGGACTGTTGCTTTCTCCTCTAGGAATGATGACAAGCAAAGGGACAGAAGAACCTCCAGGAAGAAGAAGGCGGCTCCGGTGCGGAAACCCAGAGCCCAAACTACGACCGCTAGGGGCCGCTGTTGGAAAAGAATTGTTCCTTCCCCCCACTTGCAGGAGGGCAGGGGGCTGGATTCCAAGGCAGGGGGAGGGGCAGGGCCCCTTGCAGAAGGGGCTGTGGGGGAGGGGTCCCCTGGGCCCGACCTGGGACTGATGTGAGACCCTTTCTCCTTCCGAGGGCTTGACCTGGTCCAGGCCAAGGGTCTGATTTGGGCCAGGCTGCCCGGACACTCTGAAGAGGCGGGTTCCTCGCCAACCAAAGCGCCCGAGGCCTCGTCGAGCGAGCGGGGGCCTTCCTAGTGCCAGCGTTGCCCTGCAGGTCTCTCCCACGGCAATGGCCACAGGCATGCTGACTCCCATCGCCGTCACCTCCACCTTTTGGTGACGGGGAACACCTGGCCTTTCCCACCGGTGGCCTGAGGGCTTCTGCCTTGGCTGCCTGCCAGGCCTGGAGAGGCCTGTCTCCCAGAGAGGAGAGGCTCAGAGCCTTCCCCTTCCTTGTCAACGTCCACTCTTTCCCTGTGTTTCTTTTCTGGGATGAGAGGGGCGGGCCCCTGAGCACCCAGACGACTCTCAGCCATGAGCCTGCCCTTTCTCCTCCCGCCCTCCTCCGTGGTACCGGACCAATGGACATTTCCCTTTTCTCTGGGTTCGGGGGCCCAAAACGAAGCTGCTTGCCTATTGGGTGGGGAGACATTCCAGGGGAAAGCATTTCTGCTCACTTGAGGCATGCCCTGCGGTCAAGTGGGCTTCCAGGTCCGTGTGTTCCGTGTACCAGGAACATTGGAAGCAGCCATCGTGACCGCCCAAAGCGGTTGTATGGGTTGTTTTGGCATTGACTCGAGCGATAACCCTCAGTGTTTGAAACACACACACAAAAGTACGAACTCGTCATCTTGAGCACATTTTGCTCTGCCAGAGCACGCCACGCAGCCAGGTGATTTCCCTAGTGATTGTCGTGCCAAGCTGCCATGGCAGGCAATTCCACACGTGTACTGTCCCGATTTCCAAACGAAAGCAGATAGCCCTTCTCACTGGGGCGCAGCTGCCTGGTCGATAACGCCCCAGGCGCCGGTGCGCCTGAGGGCTGCCGGGACACCCAGGTCTACGCCGGTGGCACTTGGCTCTGGGCTTCAGTGCCCTGGCAGTGTGCCCTACTTGGGAATACGTGCTCTTGCGTGGCGTGGAGTCGGTTTCAGGTGGGACCTCCCCCCACATGCCTCTTCTGTCCCTTTGGCTGAAGCTGAGCCCGGCACTGGGGTTTTGTGCCTGCGCAGGAGACTTGAATCTCTGGACAGGCCCTGTGCCAGCTGGGACCTGAGCCTCAGCCCAGCTGCAAGGCCTCCACTCAGGTTCGTTGGACTTGCCCAGGTCAGCTAAGAGGGAGGAGAAGATGGTCGTGAGCACATCAGGAAGTCATAGTGCCCACACCTGCCAGCGGGAGAAGCGCCTCCAACGGCCCTGTGGGATGTAAGCCCCCTCTGGCTGCAGCTGCTGCCTCCGCCCTGCCCCCTCTTCTCGGGGCACCGAGCCGGCGCCGGGGGCCAAGCACTGTGAGTCTGCCACCGCCCCGGCCCGCCCTCTCCGCCCCGCCCAGCCGAGACCCAGGTGCAGGCGCCCCAGCCCGCCAGGCCGGCCACGACCCCGCCGCCCCCGCACACCAGCGCCCCGCCCCCCGCCCTGGGCAGAATCGCCCCGCCCCGGCACCGCCTCTGTCCCTCGGGAGACCGTGCCGCTGGCGGGAGGTGCCCAAGGCGGGGAGGGGGAAGACTGTTGTGATGGGGGGGCGATTTCTCCACCGGGGAGCTGTCCCCGGTGGGAGTGCCGGGACACCTGCGGCCATTAGACATCCTGCCGAAACACCCCGAATGCACTTCCCTCCCGGGAGCGTGTCCCCTGCCAGGAAAACTCACGCGCCGGGGGGGATCGGGGTTCCCAAATGTTCACACCAAATGAACCCCAAGAGGCCACGGGATGGAGAGGGGTCGCTGGCGTGGGAGGAGCCTGCTGGGTGGGGGCTGGGCTAGAAGAGAACCTCTGCTATGGTGTCCTGGACTGTTGCTTTCTCCTCTAGGAATGATGACAAGCAAAGGGACAGAAGAACCTCCAGGAAGAAGAAGGCGGCTCCGGTGCGGAAACCCAGAGCCCAAACTACGACCGCTAGGGGCCGCTGTTGGAAAAGAATTGTTCCTTCCCCCCACTTGCAGGAGGGCAGGGGGCTGGATTCCAAGGCAGGGGGAGGGGCAGGTCCCCTTGCAGAAGGGGCTGTGGGGGAGGGGTCCCCTGGGCCCGACCTGGGACTGATGTGAGACCCTTTCTCCTTCCGAGGGCTTGACCTGGTCCAGGCCAAGGGTCTGATTTGGGCCAGGCTGCCCGGACACTCTGAAGAGGCGGGTTCCTCGCCAACCAAAGCGCCCGAGGCCTCGTCGAGCTGGGGCCTGCCTAGGGCCAGGGTTGCCCTGCAGGTCTCTCCCACGGCAATGGCCACAGGCATGCTGACTCCCATCGCCGTCACCTCCACCTTTTGGTGATGGGGAACACCTGGCCTTTCCCAAGGGTGGCCTGAGGGCTTCTGCCTTGGCTGCCTGCCAGGCCTGGAGAGGCCTGTCTCCCAGAGAGGAGAGGCTCAGAGCCTTCCCCTTCCTTGTCAACGTCCACTCTTTCCCTGTGTTTCTTTTCTGGGATGAGAGGGGCGGGCCCCTGAGCACCCAGACCACTCTCAGCCATGAGCCTGCCCTTTCTCCTCCCGCCCTCCTCCGTGGTACCGGACGAATGGACATTGCCCTTTTCTCCGGGTTCAGGGCCCCAAAACGAAGCTGCTTGCCTATTGGGTGGGGAGACTTTTCAGGGGAAAGCATTTCTGCTCACTTGAGGCACGCACTGCGGTCAAGTGGGCTTCCAGGTCCGTGTGTTCCGTGTACCAGGAACATTGGAAGCAGCCATCGTGACCGCCCAAAGCGGTTGTATGGGTTGTTTTGGCATTGACTCGAGCCATAACCCTCAGTGTTTGAAACACACACACACACAAAAGTACGAACTCGTCATCTTGAGCACATTTTGCTCTGCCAGAGCACGCCACGCAGCCAGGTGATTTCCCTAGTGATTGTCGTGCCAAGCTGCCATGGCAGGCAATTCCACACGTGTACTGTCCCGATTTCCAAACGAAAGCAGATAGCCCTTCTCACTGGGGCGCAGCTGCCTGGTCGATAACGCCCCAGGCGCCGGTGCGCCTGAGGGCTGCCGGGACACCCAGGTCTACGCCGGTGGCACTTGGCTCTGGGCTTCAGTGCCCTGGCAGTGTGCCCTACTTGGGAATACGTGCTCTTGCGTGGCGTGGAGTCGGTTTCAGGTGGGACCTCCCCCCACATGCCTCTTCTGTCCCTTTGGCTGAAGCTGAGCCCGGCACTGGGGTTTTGTGCCTGCGCAGGAGACTTGAATCTCTGGACAGGCCCTGTGCCAGCTGGGACCTGAGCCTCAGCCCAGCTGCAAGGCCTCCACTCAGGTTCGTTGGACTTGCCCAGGTCAGCTAAGAGGGAGGAGAAGATGGTCGTGAGCACATCAGGAAGTCATAGTGCCCACACCTGCCAGCGGGAGAAGCGCCTCCAACGGCCCTGTGGGATGTAAGCCCCCTCTGGCTGCAGCTGCTGCCTCCGCCCTGCCCCCTCTTCTCGGGGCACCGAGCCGGCGCCGGGGGCCAAGCACTGTGAGTCTGCCACCGCCCCGGCCCGCCCTCTCCGCCCCGCCCAGCCGAGACCCAGGTGCAGGCGCCCCAGCCCGCCAGGCCGGCCACGACCCCGCCGCCCCCGCACACCAGCGCCCCGCCCCCCGCCCTGGGCAGAATCGCCCCGCCCCGGCACCGCCTCTGTCGCTCGGGAGACCTTGCCGCTGGCGGCAGGTGCCCAAGGCGGGGAGGGGGAAGACTGTTGTGATGGGGGGGGGCGATTTCTCCACCGGGGAGCTGTCCCCGGTGGGAGTGCCGGGACACCTGCGGCCATTAGACATCCTGCCGAAACACCCCGAATGCACTTCCCTCCCGGGAGCGTGTCCCCTGCCAGGAAAACTCACGCCCCGGGGGGGAGCGGGGTTCCCAAATGTTCACACCAAATGAACCCCAAGAGGCCACGGGGAGGAGAGGGGTCGCTGGCGTGGGAGGAGCCTGCTGGGTGGGGGCTGGGCTAGAAGAGAACCTCTGCTATGGTGTCCTGGACTGTTGCTTTCTCCTCTAGGAAGGATGACAAGCAAAGGGACAGAAGAACCTCCAGGAACAAGAAGGCGGCTCCGGTGCGGAAACTCAGAGCCCAAACTACGACCGCTAGGGGCCGCTGTTGGAAAAGAATTGTTCCTTCCCCCCACTTGCAGGAGGGCAGTGGGCTGGATTCCAAGGCAGGGGGAGGGGCAGGGCCCCTTGCAGAAGGGGCTGTGGGGGAGGGGTCCCCTGGGCCCGACCTGGGACTGATGTGAGACCCTTTCTCCTTCCGAGGGCTTGACCTGGTCCAGGCCAAGGGTCTGATTTGGGCCAGGCTGCCCGGACACTCTGAAGAGGCGGGTTCCTCGCCAACCAAAGCGCCCGAGGCCTCGTCGAGCGGGGGCCTGCCTAGGGCCAGCGTTGCCCTGCAGGTCTCTCCCACGGCAATGGCCACAGGCATGCTGACTCCCATCGCCGTCAGCCCCAACCTTTGGGTGATGGGGAACACCTGGCCTTTCCCACCGGTGGCCTGAGGGCTTCTGCCCTGGCTGCCTGCCAGGCCTGGAGAGGCCTGTCTCCCAGAGAGGAGAGGCTCAGAGCCTTCCCCTTCCTTGTCAACGTCCACTCTTTCCCTGTGTTTCTTTTCTGGGATGAGAGGGGCGGGACCCTGAGCACCCAGACGACTCTCAGCCATGAGCCTGCCCTTTCTCCTCCCGCCCTCCTCCGTGGTACCGGACGAATGGACATTTCCCTTTTCTCCGGGTTCGGGGCCCCAAAACGAAGCTGCTTGCCTATTGGCTGGGGAGACTTTTCAGGGGAAAGCATTTCTGCTCACTTGAGGCACGCACTGCGGTCAAGTGGGCTTCCAGGTCCGTGTGTTCCGTGTACCAGGAACATTGGAAGCAGCCATCGTGACCGCCCAAAGCGGTTGTATGGGTTGTTTTGGCATTGACTCGAGCCATAACCCTCAGTGTTTGAAACACACACACACACAAAAGTACGAACTCGTCATCTTGAGCACATTTTGCTCTGCCAGAGCACGCCACGCAGCCAGGTGATTACCCTAGTGATTGTCGTGCCAAGCTGCCATGGCAGGCAATTCCACACGTGTACTGTCCCGATTTCCAAACGAAAGCAGATAGAACTTCTCACTGGGGCTCAGCTGCCTGGTCGATAACGCCCCAGGCGCCGGTGCGCCTGAGGGCTGCCGGGACACCCAGGTCTACGCCGGTGGCACTTGGCTCTGGGCTTCAGTGCCCTGGCAGTGGGCCCTACTTGGGAATACGTGCTCTTGCGTGGCGTGGAGTCGGTTTCAGGTGGGACTTCCCCCCACATGCCTCTTCTGTCCCTTTGGCTGAAGCTGAGCCCGGCACTGGGGTTTTGTGCCTGCGCAGGAGACTTGAATCTCTGGACAGGCCCTGTGCCAGCTGGGACCTGAGCCTCAGCCCAGCTGCAAGGCCTCCACTCAGGTTCGTTGGACTTGCCCAGGTCAGCTAAGAGGGAGGAGAAGATGGTCGTGAGCACATCAGGAAGTCATAGTGCCCACACCTGCCAGCGGGAGAAGCGCCTCCAACGGCCCTGTGGGATGTAAGCCCCCTCTGGCTGCAGCTGCTGCCTCCGCCCTGCCACCTCCTCTCGGGGCACCGAGCCGGCGCCGGGGGCCAAGCACTGTGAGTCTGCCACCGCCCCGGCCCGCCCTCTCCGCCCCGCCCAGCCGAGACCCAGGTGCAGGCGCCCCAGCCCGCCAGGCCGGCCACGACCCCGCCGCCCCCGCACACCAGCGCCCCGCCCCCCGCCCTGGGCAGACTCGCCCTGCCCCGGCACCGCCTCTGTCGCTCGGGAGACCGTGCCGCTGGCGGGAGGTGCCCAAGGCGGGGAGGGGGAAGACTGTTGTGATGGGGGGGGCGATTTCTCCACCGGGGAGCTGTCCCCGGTGGGAGTGCCGGGACACCTGCGGCCATTAGACATCCTGCCGAAACACCCCGAATGCACTTCCCTCCCGGGAGCGTGTCCCCTGCCAGGAAAACTCACGCGCCGGGGGGGAGCGGGGTTCCCAAATGTTCACACCAAATGAACCCCAAGAGGCCACGGGGAGGAGAGGGGTCGCTGGCGTGGGAGGAGCCTGCTGGGTGGGGGCTGGGCTAGAAGAGAACCTCTGCTATGGTGTCCTGGACTGTTGCTTTCTCCTCTAGGAAGGATGACAAGCAAAGGGACAGAAGAACCTCCAGGAACAAGAAGGCGGCTCCGGTGCGGAAACTCAGAGCCCAAACTACGACCGCTAGGGGCCGCTGTTGGAAAAGAATTGTTCCTTCCCCCCACTTGCAGGAGGGCAGGGGGCTGGATTCCAAGGCAGGGGGAGGGGCAGGGCCCCTTGCAGAAGGGGCTGTGGGGGAGGGGTCCCCTGGGCCCGACCTGGGACTGATGTGAGACCCTTTCTCCTTCCGAGGGCTTGACCTGGTCCAGGCCAAGGGTCTGATTTGGGCCAGGCTGCCCGGACACTCTGAAGAGGCGGGTTCCTCGCCAACCAAAGCGCCCGAGGCCTCGTCGAGCTGGGGCCTGCCTAGGGCCAGGGTTGCCCTGCAGGTCTCTCCCACGGCAATGGCCACAGGCATGCTGACTCCCATCGCCGTCACCTCCACCTTTTGGTGATGGGGAACACCTGGCCTTTCCCAAGGGTGGCCTGAGGGCTTCTGCCTTGGCTGCCTGCCAGGCCTGGAGAGGCCTGTCTCCCAGAGAGGAGAGGCTCAGAGCCTTCCCCTTCCTTGTCAACGTCCACTCTTTCCCTGTGTTTCTTTTCTGGGATGAGGGGGGCGGGCCCCTGAGCACCCAGACCACTCTCAGCCATGAGCCTGCCCTTTCTCCTCCCGCCCTCCTCCGTGGTACCGGACGAATGGACATTGCCCTTTTCTCCGGGTTCGGGGCCCCAAAACGAAGCTGCTTGCCTATTGGGTGGGGAGACTTTTCAGGGGAAAGCATTTCTGCTCACTTGAGGCACGCACTGCGGTCAAGTGGGCTTCCAGGTCCGTGTGTTCCGTGTACCAGGAACATTGGAAGCAGCCATCGTGACCGCCCAAAGCGGTTGTATGGGTTGTTTTGGCATTGACTCGAGCCATAACCCTCAGTGTTTGAAACACACACACACACAAAAGTACGAACTCGTCATCTTGAGCACATTTTGCTCTGCCAGAGCACGCCACGCAGCCAGGTGATTTCCCTAGTGATTGTCGTGCCAAGCTGCCATGGCAGGCAATTCTACACGTGTACTGTCCTGATTTCCAAACGAAAGCAGATAGCCCTTCTCACTGGGGCGCAGCAGCCTGGTCGATAACGCCCCAGGCGCCGGTGCGCCTGAGGGCTGCCGGGACACCCAGGTCTACGCCGGTGGCACTTGGCTCTGGGCTTCAGTGCCCTGGCAGTGGGCCCTACTTGGGAATACGTGCTCTTGCGTGGGGTGGAGTCGGTTTCAGGTGGGACCTCCGCCCACATGCCTCTTCTGTCCCTTTGGCTGAAGCTGAGCCCGGCACTGGGGTTTTGTGCCTGCGCAGGAGACTTGAATCTCTGGACAGGCCCTGTGCCAGCTGGGACCTGAGTCTCAGCCCAGCTGCAAGGCCTCCACTCAGGTTCGTTGGACTTGCCCAGGTCAGCTAAGAGGGAGGAGAAGATGGTCGTCAGCACATCAGGAAGTCATAGTGCCCACACCTGCCAGCGGGAGAAGCGCCTCCAACGGCCCTGTGGGATGTAAGCCCCCTCTGGCTGCAGCTGCTGCCTCCGCCCTGCCCCCTCTTCTCGGGGCACCGAGCCGGCCCCGGGGGCCAAGCACTGTGAGTCTGCCACCGCCCCGGCCCGCCTTCTCCGCCCCGCCCAGCCGAGACCCAGGTGCAGGCGCCCCAGCCGGCCAGGCCGGCCACGACCCCGCCGCCCCCGCACACCAGCGCCCCGCCCCCCGCCCTGGGCAGACAAGCCCCGCCCCGGCACCGCCTCTGTCGCTCGGGAGACCTTGCCGCTGGCGGGAGGTGCCCAAGGCGGGGAGGGGGAAGACTGTTGTGAATGGGGGGGGGCGATTTCTCCACCGGGGAGCTGTCCCCGGTGGGAGTGCCGGGACACCTGCGGCCATTAGACATCCTGCCGAAACACCCCGAATGCACTTCCCTCCCGGGAGCGTGTCCCCTGCCAGGAAAACTCACGCGCCGGGGGGGAGCGGGGTTCCCAAATGTTCACACCAAATGAACCCCAAGAGGCCACGGGGAGGAGAGGGGTCGCTGGCGTGGGAGGAGCCTGCTGGGTGGGGGCTGGGCTAGAAGAGAACCTCTGCTATGGTGTCCTGGACTGTTGCTTTCTCCTCTAGGAATGATGACAAGCAAAGGGACAGAAGAACCTCCAGGAAGAAGAAGGCGGCTCCGGTGCGGAAACCCAGAGCCCAAACTACGACCGCTAGGGGCCGCTGTTGGAAAAGAATTGTTCCTTCCCCCCACTTGCAGGAGGGCAGGGGGCTGGATTCCAAGGCAGGGGGAGGGGCAGGGCCCCTTGCAGAAGGGGCTGTGGGGGAGGGGTCCCCTGGGCCCGACCTGGGACTGATGTGAGACCCTTTCTCCTTCCGAGGGCTTGACCTGGTCCAGGCCAAGGGTCTGATTTGGGCCAGGCTGCCCGGACACTCTGAAGAGGCGGGTTCCTCGCCAACCAAAGCGCCCGAGGCCTCGTCGAGCGGGGGCCTGCCTAGGGCCAGAGTTGCCCTGCAGGTCTCTCCCACGGAAATGGCCACAGGCATGCTGACTCCCATCGCCGTCACCTCCACCTTTTGGTGACGGGGAACACCTGGCCTTTCCCACCGGTGGCCTGAGGGCTTCTGCCTTGGCTCCCTGCCAGGCCTGGAGAGGCCTGTCTCCCAGAGAGGAGAGGCTCAGAGCCTTCCCCTTCCTTGTCAACGTCCACTCTTTCCCTGTGTTTCTTTTCTGGGATGAGAGGGGCGGGCCCCTGAGCACCCAGACGACTCTCAGCCATGAGCCTTCCCTTTCTCCTCCCTCCCTCCTCCGTGAGTCCGGACGAATGGACATTGCCCTTTTCTCCGGGTTCGGGGCCCCAAAACGAAGCTGCTTGCCTATTGGGTGGGGAGACTTTCCAGGGGAAAGAATTTCTGCTCACTTGAGGCACGCACTGCGGTCAAGTGGGCTTCCAGGTCCGTGTGTTCCGTGTACCAGGAACATTGGAAGCAGCCATCGTGACCGCCCAAAGCGGTTGTATGGGTTGTTTTGGCATTGACTCGAGCGATAACCCTCAGTGTTTGAAACACACACACAAAAGTACGAACTCGTCATCTTGAGCACATTTTGCTCTGCCAGAGCACGCCACGCAGCCAGGTGATTTCCCTAGTGATTGTCGTGCCAAGCTGCCATGGCAGGCAATTCCACACGTGTACTGTCCCGATTTCCAAACGAAAGCAGATAGCCCTTCTCACTGGGGCGCAGCTGCCTGGTCGATAACGCCCCAGGCGCCGGTGCGCCTGAGGGCTGCCGGGACACCCAGGTCTACGCCGGTGGCACTTGGCTCTGGGCTTCAGTGCCCTGGCAGTGTGCCCTACTTGGGAATACGTGCTCTTGCGTGGCGTGGAGTCGGTTTCAGGTGGGACCTCCCCCCACATGCCTCTTCTGTCCCTTTGGCTGAAGCTGAGCCCGGCACTGGGGTTTTGTGCCTGCGCAGGAGACTTGAATCTCTGGACAGGCCCTGTGCCAGCTGGGACCTGAGCCTCAGCCCAGCTGCAAGGCCTCCACTCAGGTTCGTTGGACTTGCCCAGGTCAGCTAAGAGGGAGGAGAAGATGGTCGTGAGCACATCAGGAAGTCATAGTGCCCACACCTGCCAGCGGGAGAAGCGCCTCCAACGGCCCTGTGGGATGTAAGCCCCCTCTGGCTGCAGCTGCTGCCTCCGCCCTGCCCCCTCTTCTCGGGGCACCGAGCCGGCGCCGGGGGCCAAGCACTGTGAGTCTGCCACCGCCCCGGCCCGCCCTCTCCGCCCCGCCCAGCCGAGACCCAGGTGCAGGCGCCCCAGCCCGCCAGGCCGGCCACGACCCCGCCGCCCCCGCACACCAGCGCCCCGCCCCCCGCCCTGGGCAGAATCGCCCCGCCCCGGCACCGCCTCTGTCGCTCGGGAGACCGTGCCGCTGGCGGGAGGTGCCCAAGGCGGGGAGGGGGAAGACTGTTGTGATGGGGGGGCGATTTCTCCACCGGGGAGCTGTCCCCGGTGGGAGTGCCGGGACACCTGCGGCCATTAGACATCCTGCCGAAACACCCCGAATGCACTTCCCTCCCGGGAGCGTGTCCCCTGCCAGGAAAACTCACGCGCCGGGGGGGAGCGGGGTTCCCAAATGTTCACACCAAATGAACCCCAAGAGGCCACGGGGAGGAGAGGGGTCGCTGGCGTGGGAGGAGCCTGCTGGGTGGGGGCTGGGCTAGAAGAGAACCTCTGCTATGGTGTCCTGGACTGTTGCTTTCTCCTCTAGGAAGGATGACAAGCAAAGGGACAGAAGAACCTCCAGGAACAAGAAGGTGGCTCCGGTGCGGAAACTCAGAGCCCAAACTACGACCGCTAGGGGCCGCTGTTGGAAAAGAATTGTTCCTTCCCCCCACTTGCAGGAGGGCAGGGGGCTGGATTCCAAGGCAGGGGGAGGGGCAGGGCCCCTTGCAGAAGGGGCTGTGGGGGAGGGGTCCCCTGGGCCCGACCTGGGACTGATGTGAGACCCTTTCTCCTTCCGAGGGCTTGACCTGGTCCAGGCCAAGGGTCTGATTTGGGCCAGGCTGCCCGGACACTCTGAAGAGGCGGGTTCCTCGCCAACCAAAGCGCCCGAGGCCTCGTCGAGCTGGGGCCTGCCTAGGGCCAGGGTTGCCCTGCAGGTCTCTCCCACGGCAATGGCCACAGGCATGCTGACTCCCATCGCCGTCAGCCCCAACCTTTGGGTGATGGGGAACACCTGGCCTTTCCCACCGGTGGCCTGAGGGCTTCTGCCCTGGCTGCCTGCCAGGCCTGGAGAGGCCTGTCTCCCAGAGAGGAGAGGCTCAGAGCCTTCCCCTTCCTTGTCAACGTCCACTCTTTCCCTGTGTTTCTTTTCTGGGATGAGAGGGGCGGGACCCTGAGCACCCAGACGACTCTCAGCCATGAGCCTGCCCTTTCTCCTCCCGCCCTCCTCCGTGGTACCGGACGAATGGACATTTCCCTTTTCTCCGGGTTCGGGGCCCCAAAACGAAGCTGCTTGCCTATGGGGTGGGGAGACTTTTCAGGGGAAAGCATTTCTGCTCACTTGAGGCACGCACTGCGGTCAAGTGGGCTTCCAGGTCCGTGTGTTCCGTGTACCAGGAACATTGGAAGCAGCCATCGTGACCGCCCAAAGCGGTTGTATGGGTTGTTTTGGCATTGACTCGAGCCATAACCCTCAGTGTTTGAAACACACACACACACAAAAGTACGAACTCGTCATCTTGAGCACATTTTGCTCTGCCAGAGCACGCCACGCAGCCAGGTGATTACCCTAGTGATTGTCGTGCCAAGCTGCCATGGCAGGCAATTCCACACGTGTACTGTCCCGATTTCCAAACGAAAGCAGATAGCCCTTCTCACTGGGGCGCAGCTGCCTGGTCGATAACGCCCCAGGCGCCGGTGCGCCTGAGGGCTGCCGGGACACCCAGGTCTACGCCGGTGGCACTTGGCTCTGGGCTTCAGTGCCCTGGCAGTGGGCCCTACTTGGGAATACGTGCTCTTGCGTGGCGTGGAGTCGGTTTCAGGTGGGACCTCCCCCCACATGCCTCTTCTGTCCCTTTGGCTGAAGCTGAGCCCGGCACTGGGGTTTTGTGCCTGCGCAGGAGACTTGAATCTCTGGACAGGCCCTGTGCCAGCTGGGACCTGAGCCTCAGCCCAGCTGCAAGGCCTCCACTCAGGTTCGTTGGACTTGCCCAGGTCAGCTAAGAGGGAGGAGAAGATGGTCGTGAGCACATCAGGAAGTCATAGTGCCCACACCTGCCAGCGGGAGAAGCGCCTCCAACGGCCCTGTGGGATGTAAGCCCCCTCTGGCTGCAGCTGCTGCCTCCGCCCTGCCCCCTCTTCTCGGGGCACCGAGCCGGCCCCGGGGGCCAAGCACTGTGAGTCTGCCACCGCCCCGGCCCGCCCTCTCCGCCCCGCCCAGCCGAGACCCAGGTGCAGGCGCCCCAGCCCGCCAGGCCGGCCACGACCCCGCCGCCCCCGCACACCAGCGCCCCGCCCCCCGCCCTGGGCAGAATCGCCCCGCCCCGGCACCGCCTCTGTCGCTCGGGAGACCATGCCGCTGGCGGCAGGTGCCCAAGGCGGGGAGGGGGAAGACTGTTGTGATGGGGGGGGGGGCGATTTCTCCACCGGGGAGCTGTCCCCGGTGGGAGTGCCGGGACACCTGCGGCCATTAGACATCCTGCCGAAACACCCCGAATGCACTTCCCTCCCGGGAGCGTGTCCCCTGCCAGGAAAACTCACGCGCCGGGGGGGAGCGGGGTTCCCAAATGTTCACACCAAATGAACCCCAAGAGGCCACGGGGAGGAGAGGGGTCGCTGGCGTGGGAGGAGCCTGCTGGGTGGGGACTGGGCTAGAAGAGAACCTCTGCTATGGTGTCCTGGACTGTTGCTTTCTCCTCTAGGAAGGATGACAAGCAAAGGGACAGAAGAACCTCCAGGAACAAGAAGGCAGCTCCGGTGCGGAACCTCAGAGCCCAAACTACGACCGCTAGGGACCGCTGTTGGAAAAGAATTGTTCCTTCCCCCCACTTGCAGGAGGGCAGGGGGCTGGATTCCAAGGCAGGGGGAGGGGCAGGGCCCCTTGCAGAAGGGGCTGTGGGGGAGGGGTCCCCTGGGCCCGACCTGGGACTGATGTGAGACCCTTTCTCCTTCCGAGGGCTTGACCTGGTCCAGGCCAAGGGTCTGATTTGGGCCAGGCTGCCCGGACACTCTGAAGAGGCGGGTTCCTCGCCAACCAAAGCGCCCGAGGCCTCGTCGAGCGGGGGCCTGCCTATGGCCAGCGTTGCCCTGCAGGTCTCTCCCACGGCAATGGCCACAGGCATGCTGACTCCCATCGCCGTCACCTCCACCTTTGGGTGACGGGGAACACCTGGCCTTTCCCACCGGTGGCCTGAGGGCTTCTGCCTTGGCTGCCTGCCAGGCCTGGAGAGGCCTGTCTCCCAGAGAGGAGAGGCTCAGAGCCTTCCCCTTCCTTGTCAACGTCCACTCTTTCCCTGTGTTTCTTTTCTGGGATGAGAGGGGCATGCCCCTGAGCACCCAGACGACTCTCGGCCATGAGCATGCCCTTTCTCCTCCCGCCCTACTCCGTGGTACCGGACCAATGGACATTTCCGTTTTCTCTGGGTTCGGGGCCCCAAAACGAAGCTGCTTGCCTATTGGGTGGGGAGACTTTTCAGGGGAAAGCATTTCTGCTCACTTGAGGCACGCACTGCGGTCAAGTGGGCTTCCAGGTCCGTGTGTTCCGTGTACCAGGAACATTGGAAGCAGCCATCGTGACCGCCCAAAGCGGTTGTATGGGTTGTTTTGGCATTGACTCGAGCCATAACCCTCAGTGTTTGAAACACACACACACACAAAAGTACGAACTCGTCATCTTGAGCACATTTTGCTCTGCCAGAGCACGCCACGCAGCCAGGTGATTTCCCTAGTGATTGTCGTGCCAAGCTGCCATGGCAGGCAATTCCACACGTGTACTGTCCTGATTTCCAAACGAAAGCAGATAGCCCTTCTCACTGGGGCGCAGCAGCCTGGTCGATAACGCCCCAGGCGCCGGTGCGCCTGAGGGCTGCCGGGACACCCAGGTCTACGCCGGTGGCACTTGGCTCTGGGCTTCAGTGCCCTGGCAGTGGGCCCTACTTGGGAATACGTGCTCTTGCGTGGGTGGAGTCGGTTTCAGGTGGGACCTCCGCCCACATGCCTCTTCTGTCCCTTTGGCTGAAGCTGAGCCCGGCACTTGGGTTTTGTGCCTGCGCAGGAGACTTGAATCTCTGGACAGGCCCTGTGCCAGCTGGGACCTGAGTCTCAGCCCAGCTGCAAGGCCTCCACTCAGGTTCGTTGGACTTGCCCAGGTCAGCTAAGAGGGAGGAGAAGATGGTCGTCAGCACATCAGGAAGTCATAGTGCCCACACCTGCCAGCGGGAGAAGCGCCTCCAACGGCCCTGTGGGATGTAAGCCCCCTCTGGCTGCAGCTGCTGCCTCCGCCCTGCCCCCTCTTCTCGGGGCACCGAGCCGGCCCCGGGGGCCAAGCACTGTGAGTCTGCCACCGCCCCGGCCCGCCTTCTCCGCCCCGCCCAGCCGAGACCCAGGTGCAGGCGCCCCAGCCGGCCAGGCCGGCCACGACCCCGCCGCCCCCGCACACCAGCGCCCCGCCCCCTGCCCTGGGCAGACAAGCCCCGCCCCGGCACCGCCTCTGTCGCTCGGGAGACCTTGCCGCTGGCGGGAGGTGCCCAAGGCGGGGAGGGGGAAGACTGTTGTGATGGGGGGGGGCGATTTCTCCACCGGGGAGCTGTCCCCGGTGGGAGTGCCGGGACACCTGCGGCCATTAGACATCCTGCCGAAACACCCCGAATGCACTTCCCTCCCGGAAGCGTGTTCCCTGCCAGGAAAACTCACGCGCCGGGGGGGAGCGTGATGTTCACACCAAATGAACCCCAAGAGGCCACGGGGAGGAGAGGGGTCGCTGGCGTGGGAGGAGCCTGCTGGGTGGGGGCTGGGCTAGAAGAGAACCTCTGCTATGGTGTCCTGGACTGTTGCTTTCTCCTCTAGGAATGATGACAAGCAAAGGGACAGAAGAACCTCCAGGAACAAGAAGGCGGCTCCGGTGCGGAAACTCAGAGCCCAAACTACGACCGCTAGGGGCCGCTGTTGGAAAAGAATTGTTCCTTCCCCCCACTTGCAGGAGGGCAGGGGGCTGGATTCCGAGGCAGGGGGAGGGGCAGGGCCCCTTGCAGAAGGGGCTGTGGGGGAGGGGTCCCCTGGGCCCGACCTGGGACTGATGTGAGACCCTTTCTCCTTCCGAGGGCTTGACCTGGTCCAGGCCAAGGGTCTGATTTGGGCCAGGCTGCCCGGACACTCTGAAGAGGCGGGTTCCTCGCCAACCAAAGCGCCCGAGGCCTCGTCGAGCGGGGGCCTGCCTAGGGCCAGCGTTGCCCTGCAGGTCTCTCCCACGGCAATGGCCACAGGCATGCTGACTCCCATCGCCTTCACCTCCACATTTGGTGACGGGGAACACCTGGCCATTCCCACCGGTGGCCTGAGGGCTTCTGCCTTGGCTGCCTGCCAGGCCTGGAGAGGCCTGTCTCCCAGAGAGGAGAGGCTCAGAGCCTTCCCCTTCCTTGTCAACGTCCACTCTTTCCCTGTGTTTCTTTTCTGGGATGAGAGGGGCGGGCCCCTGAGCACCCAGACGACTCTCAGCCATGAGCCTGCCCTTTCTCCTCCCGCCCTCCTCCGTGGTACCGGACGAATGGACATTTCCCTTTTCTCCGGGTTCGGGGCCCCAAAACGAAGCTGCTTGCCTATTGGGTGGGAGACTTTTCAGGGGAAAGCATTTCTGCTCACTTGAGGCACGCACTGCGGTCAAGTGGGCTTCCAGGTCCGTGTGTTCCGTGTACCAGGAACATTGGAAGCAGCCATCGTGACCGCCCAAAGCGGTTGTATGGTTGTTTTGGCATTGACTCGAGCCATAACCCTCAGTGTTTGAAACACACACACACACAAAAGTACGAACTCGTCATCTTGAGCACATTTTGCTCTGCCAGAGCACGCCACGCAGCCAGGTGATTACCCTAGTGATTGTCGTGCCAAGCTGCCATGGCAGGCAATTCCACACGTGTACTGTCCCGATTTCCAAACGAAAGCAGATAGAACTTCTCACTGGGGCTCAGCTGCCTGGTCGATAACGCCCCAGGCGCCGGTGCGCCTGAGGGCTGCCGGGACACCCAGGTCTACGCCGGTGGCACTTGGCTCTGGGCTTCAGTGCCCTGGCAGTGGGCCCTACTTGGGAATACGTGCTCTTGCGTGGCGTGGAGTCGGTTTCAGGTGGGACTTCCCCCCACATGCCTCTTCTGTCCCTTTGGCTGAAGCTGAGCCCGGCACTGGGGTTTTGTGCCTGCGCAGGAGACTTGAATCTCTGGACAGGCCCTGTGCCAGCTGGGACCTGAGCCTCAGCCCAGCTGCAAGGCCTCCACTCAGGTTCGTTGGACTTGCCCAGGTCAGCTAAGAGGGAGGAGAAGATGGTCGTGAGCACATCAGGAAGTCATAGTGCCCACACCTGCCAGCGGGAGAAGCGCCTCCAACGGCCCTGTGGGATGTAAGCCCCCTCTGGCTGCAGCTGCTGCCTCCGCCCTGCCCCCTCTTCTCGGGGCACCGAGCCGGCGCCGGGGGCCAAGCACTGTGAGTCTGCCACCGCCCCGGCCCGCCCTCTCCGCCCCGCCCAGCCGAGACCCAGGTGCAGGCGCCCCAGCCCGCCAGGCCGGCCACGACCCCGCCGCCCCCGCACACCAGCGCCCCGCCCCCCGCCCTGGGCAGACTCGCCCTGCCCCGGCACCGCCTCTGTCGCTCGGGAGACCGTGCCGCTGGCGGGAGGTGCCCAAGGCGGGGAGGGGGAAGACTGTTGTGATGGGGGGGGCGATTTCTCCACCGGGGAGCTGTCCCCGGTGGGAGTGCCGGGACACCTGCGGCCATTAGACATCCTGCCGAAACACCCCGAATGCACTTCCCTCCCGGGAGCGTGTCCCCTGCCAGGAAAACTCACGCGCCGGGGGGGAGCGGGGTTCCCAAATGTTCACACCAAATGAACCCCAAGAGGCCACGGGGAGGAGAGGGGTCGCTGGCGTGGGAGGAGCCTGCTGGGTGGGGGCTGGGCTAGAAGAGAACCTCTGCTATGGTGTCCTGGACTGTTGCTTTCTCCTCTAGGAAGGATGACAAGCAAAGGGACAGAAGAACCTCCAGGAACAAGAAGGCGGCTCCGGTGCGGAAACTCAGAGCCCAAACTACGACCGCTAGGGGCCGCTGTTGGAAAAGAATTGTTCCTTCCCCCCACTTGCAGGAGGGCAGGGGGCTGGATTCCAAGGCAGGGGGAGGGGCAGGGCCCCTTGCAGAAGGGGCTGTGGGGGAGGGGTCCCCTGGGCCCGACCTGGGACTGATGTGAGACCCTTTCTCCTTCCGAGGGCTTGACCTGGTCCAGGCCAAGGGTCTGATTTGGGCCAGGCTGCCCGGACACTCTGAAGAGGCGGGTTCCTCGCCAACCAAAGCGCCCGAGGCCTCGTCGAGCTGGGGCCTGCCTAGGGCCAGGGTTGCCCTGCAGGTCTCTCCCACGGCAATGGCCACAGGCATGCTGACTCCCATCGCCGTCACCTCCACCTTTTGGTGATGGGGAACACCTGGCCTTTCCCAAGGGTGGCCTGAGGGCTTCTGCCTTGGCTGCCTGCCAGGCCTGGAGAGGCCTGTCTCCCAGAGAGGAGAGGCTCAGAGCCTTCCCCTTCCTTGTCAACGTCCACTCTTTCCCTGTGTTTCTTTTCTGGGATGAGGGGGGCGGGCCCCTGAGCACCCAGACCACTCTCAGCCATGAGCCTGCCCTTTCTCCTCCCGCCCTCCTCCGTGGTACCGGACGAATGGACATTTCCCTTTTCTCCGGGTTCGGGGCCCCAAAACGAAGCTGCTTGCCTATTGGGTGGGGAGACTTTTCAGGGGAAAGAATTTCTGCTCACTTGAGGCACGCACTGCGGTCAAGTGGGCTTCCAGGTCCGTGTGTTCCGTGTACCAGGAACATTGGAAGCAGCCATCGTGACCGCCCAAAGCGGTTGTATGGGTTGTTTTGGCATTGACTCGAGCCATAACCCTCAGTGTTTGAAACACACACACAAAAGTACGAACTCGTCATCTTGAGCACATTTTGCTCTGCCAGAGCACGCCACGCAGCCAGGTGATTTCCCTAGTGATTGTCGTGCCAAGCTGCCATGGCAGGCAATTCCACACGTGTACTGTCCCGATTTCCAAACGAAAGCAGATAGCCCTTCTCACTGGGGCGCAGCTGCCTGGTCGATAACGCCCCAGGCGCCGGTGCGCCTGAGGGCTGCCGGGACACCCAGGTCTACGCCGGTGGCACTTGGCTCTGGGCTTCAGTGCCCTGGCAGTGGGCCCTACTTGGGAATACGTGCTCTTGCGTGGCGTGGAGTCGGTTTCAGGTGGGACCTCCCCCCACATGCCTCTTCTGTCCCTTTGGCTGAAGCTGAGCCCGGCACTGGGGTTTTGTGCCTGCGCAGGAGACTTGAATCTCTGGACAGGCCCTGTGCCAGCTGGGACCTGAGCCTCAGCCCAGCTGCAAGGCCTCCACTCAGGTTCGTTGGACTTGCCCAGGTCAGCTAAGAGGGAGGAGAAGATGGTCGTGAGCACATCAGGAAGTCATAGTGCCCACACCTGCCAGCGGGAGAAGCGCCTCCAACGGCCCTGTGGGATGTAAGCCTCCTCTGGCTGCAGCTGCTGCCTCCGCCCTGCCCCCTCTTCTCGGGGCACCGAGCCGGCGCCGGGGGCCAAGCACTGTGAGTCTGCCACCGCCCCGGCCCGCCCTCTCCGCCCCGCCCAGCCGAGACCCAGGTGCAGGCGCCCCAGCCCGCCAGGCCGGCCACGACCCCGCCGCCCCCGCACACCAGCGCCCCGCCCCCCGCCCTGGGCAGAATCGCCCCGCCCCGGCACCGCCTCTGTCGCTCGGGAGACCGTGCCGCTGGCGGGAGGTGCCCAAGGCGGGGAGGGGGAAGACTGTTGTGATGGGGGGGCGATTTCTCCACCGGGGAGCTGTCCCCGGTGGGAGTGCCGGGACACCTGCGGCCATTAGACATCCTGCCGAAACACCCCGAATGCACTTCCCTCCCGGGAGCGTGTCCCCTGCCAGGAAAACTCACGCGCCGGGGGGGAGCGGGGTTCCCAAATGTTCACACCAAATGAACCCCAAGAGGCCACGGGGAGGAGAGGGGTCGCTGGCGTGGGAGGAGCCTGCTGGGTGGGGGCTGGGCTAGAAGAGAACCTCTGCTATGGTGTCCTGGACTGTTGCTTTCTCCTCTAGGAAGGATGACAAGCAAAGGGACAGAAGAACCTCCAGGAACAAGAAGGCGGCTCCGGTGCGGAAACTCAGAGCCCAAACTACGACCGCTAGGGGCCGCTGTTGGAAAAGAATTGTTCCTTCCCCCCACTTGCAGGAGGGCAGGGGGCTGGATTCCAAGGCAGGGGGAGGGGCAGGGCCCCTTGCAGAAGGGGCTGTGGGGGAGGGGTCGCCTGGGCCCGACCTGGGACTGATGTGAGACCCTTTCTCCTTCCGAGGGCTTGACCTGGTCCAGGCCAAGGGTCTGATTTGGGCCAGGCTGCCCGGACACTCTGAAGAGGCGGGTTCCTCGCCAACCAAAGCGCCCGAGGCCTCGTCGAGCTGGGGCCTGCCTAGGGCCAGGGTTGCCCTGCAGGTCTCTCCCACGGCAATGGCCACAGGCATGCTGACTCCCATCGCCGTCACCTCCACCTTTTGGTGATGGGGAACACCTGGCCTTTCCCAAGGGTGGCCTGAGGGCTTCTGCCTTGGCTGCCTGCCAGGCCTGGAGAGGCCTGTCTCCCAGAGAGGAGAGGCTCAGAGCTTTCCCCTTCCTTGTCAACGTCCACTCTTTCCCTGTGTTTCTTTTCTGGGATGAGAGGGGCGGGCCCCTGAGCACCCAGACGACTCTCAGCCATGAGCCTGCCCTTTCTCCTCCCGCCCTCCTCCGTGGTACCGGACGAATGGACATTGCCCTTTTCTCCGGGTTCGGGGACCCAAAACGAAGCTGCTTGCCTATGGGGTGGGGAGACTTTTCAGGGGAAAGCATTTCTGCTCACTTGAGGCACGCACTGCGGTCAAGTGGGCTTCCAGGTCCGTGTGTTCCGTGTACCAGGAACATTGGAAGCAGCCATCGTGACCGCCCAAAGCGGTTGTATGGGTTGTTTTGGCATTGACTCGAGCCATAACCCTCAGTGTTTGAAACACACACACACACAAAAGTACGAACTCGTCATCTTGAGCACATTTTGCTCTGCCAGAGCACGCCACGCAGCCAGGTGATTACCCTAGTGATTGTCGTGCCAAGCTGCCATGGCAGGCAATTCCACACGTGTACTGTCCCGATTTCCAAACGAAAGCAGATAGCCCTTCTCACTGGGGCGCAGCTGCCTGGTCGATAACGCCCCAGGCGCCGGTGCGCCTGAGGGCTGCCGGGACACCCAGGTCTACGCCGGTGGCACTTGGCTCTGGGCTTCAGTGCCCTGGCAGTGTGCCCTACTTGGGAATACGTGCTCTTGCGTGGCGTGGAGTCGGTTTCAGGTGGGACCTCCCCCCACATGCCTCTTCTGTCCCTTTGGCTGAAGCTGAGCCCGGCACTGGGGTTTTGTGCCTGCGCAGGAGACTTGAATCTCTGGACAGGCCCTGTGCCAGCTGGGACCTGAGCCTCAGCCCAGCTGCAAGGCCTCCACTCAGGTTCGTTGGACTTGCCCAGGTCAGCTAAGAGGGAGGAGAAGATGGTCGTGAGCACATCAGGAAGTCATAGTGCCCACACCTGCCAGCGGGAGAAGCGCCTCCAACGGCCCTGTGGGATGTAAGCCCCCTCTGGCTGCAGCTGCTGCCTCCGCCCTGCCCCCTCTTCTCGGGGCACCGAGCCGGCCCCGGGGGCCAAGCACTGTGAGTCTGCCACCGCCCCGGCCCGCCCTCTCCGCCCCGCCCAGCCGAGACCCAGGTGCAGGCGCCCCAGCCCGCCAGGCCGGCCACGACCCCGCCGCCCCCGCACACCAGCGCCCCGCCCCCCGCCCTGGGCAGAATCGCCCCGCCCCGGCACCGCCTCTGTCGCTCGGGAGACCGTGCCGCTGGCGGCAGGTGCCCAAGGCGGGGAGGGGGAAGACTGTTGTGATGGGGGGGGGGGGCGATTTCTCCACCGGGGAGCTGTCCCCGGTGGGAGTGCCGGGACACCTGCGGCCATTAGACATCCTGCCGAAACACCCCGAATGCACTTCCCTCCCGGGAGCGTGTCCCCTGCCAGGAAAACTCACGCGCCGGGGGGGAGCGGGGTTCCCAAATGTTCACACCAAATGAACCCCAAGAGGCCACGGGGAGGAGAGGGGTCGCTGGCGTGGGAGGAGCCTGCTGGGTGGGGGCTGGGCTAGAAGAGAACCTCTGCTATGGTGTCCTGGACTGTTGCTTTCTCCTCTAGGAAGGATGACAAGCAAAGGGACAGAAGAACCTCCAGGAACAAGAAGGCGGCTCCGGTGCGGAACCTCAGAGCCCAAACTACGACCGCTAGGGACCGCTGTTGGAAAAGAATTGTTCCTTCCCCCCACTTGCAGGAGGGCAGGGGGCTGGATTCCAAGGCAGGGGGAGGGGCAGGGCCCCTTGCAGAAGGGGCTGTGGGGGAGGGGTCCCCTGGGCCCGACCTGGGACTGATGTGAGACCCTTTCTCCTTCCGAGGGCTTGACCTGGTCCAGGCCAAGGGTCTGATTTGGGCCAGGCTGCCCGGACACTCTGAAGAGGCGGGTTCCTCGCCAACCAAAGCGCCCGAGGCCTCGTCGAGCGGGGGCCTGCCTATGGCCAGCGTTGCCCTGCAGGTCTCTCCCACGGCAATGGCCACAGGCATGCTGACTCCCATCGCCGTCACCTCCACCTTTTGGTGACGGGGAACACCTGGCCTTTCCCACCGGTGGCCTGAGGGCTTCTGCCTTGGCTGCCTGCCAGGCCTGGAGAGGCCTGTCTCCCAGAGAGGAGAGGCTCAGAGCCCTTCCCCTTCCTTGTCAACGTCCACTCTTTCCCTGTGTTTCTTTTCTGGGATGAGAGGGGCATGCCCCTGAGCACCCAGACGACTCTCGGCCATGAGCATGCCCTTTCTCCTCCCGCCCTACTCCGTGGTACCGGACCAATGGACATTTCCGTTTTCTCTGGGTTCGGGGCCCCAAAACGAAGCTGCTTGCCTATTGGGTGGGGAGACTTTTCAGGGGAAAGCATTTCTGCTCACTTGAGGCACGCACTGCGGTCAAGTGGGCTTCCAGGTCCGTGTGTTCCGTGTACCAGGAACATTGGAAGCAGCCATCGTGACCGCCCAAAGCGGTTGTATGGGTTGTTTTGGCATTGACTCGAGCCATAACCCTCAGTGTTTGAAACACACACACACACAAAAGTACGAACTCGTCATCTTGAGCACATTTTGCTCTGCCAGAGCACGCCACGCAGCCAGGTGATTTCCCTAGTGATTGTCGTGCCAAGCTGCCATGGCAGGCAATTCCACACGTGTACTGTCCAGATTTCCAAACGAAAGCAGATAGCCCTTCTCACTGGGGCGCAGCAGCCTGGTCGATAACGCCCCAGGCGCCGGTGCGCCTGAGGGCTGCCGGGACACCCAGGTCTACGCCGGTGGCACTTGGCTCTGGGCTTCAGTGCCCTGGCAGTGGGCCCTACTTGGGAATACGTGCTCTTGCGTGGGGTGGAGTCGGTTTCAGGTGGGACCTCCGCCCACATGCCTCTTCTGTCCCTTTGGCTGAAGCTGAGCCCGGCACTGGGGTTTTGTGCCTGCGCAGGAGACTTGAATCTCTGGACAGGCCCTGTGCCAGCTGGGACCTGAGTCTCAGCCCAGCTGCAAGGCCTCCACTCAGGTTCGTTGGACTTGCCCAGGTCAGCTAAGAGGGAGGAGAAGATGGTCGTCGTGAGCACATCAGGAAGTCATAGTGCCCACACCTGCCAGCGGGAGAAGCGCCTCCAACGGCCCCTGTGGGATGTAAGCCCCCTCTGGCTGCAGCTGCTGCCTCCGCCCTGCCCCCTCTTCTCGGGGCACCGAGCCGGCCCCGGGGGCCAAGCACTGTGAGTCTGCCACCGCCCCGGCCCGCCTTCTCCGCCCCGCCCAGCCGAGACCCTGGTGCAGGCGCCCCAGCCGGCCAGGCCGGCCACGACCCCGCCGCCCCCGCACACCAGCGCCCCGCCCCCCGCCCTGGGCAGAATCGCCCCGCCCCGGCACCGCCTCTGTCGCTCGGGAGACCGTGCCGCTGGCGGGAGGTGCCCAAGGCGGGGAGGGGGAAGACTGTTGTGATGGGGGGGCGATTTCTCCACCGGGGAGCTGTCCCCGGTGGGAGTGCCGGGACACCTGCGGCATTAGACATCCTGCCGAAACACCCGAATGCACTTCCCTCCCGGGAGCGTGTCCCCTGCCAGGAAAACTCACGCGCCGGGGGGGGAGCGGGGTTCCAAATGTTCACACCAAATGAACCCCAAGAGGCCACGGGGAGGAGAGGGGTCGCTGGCGTGGGAGGAGCCTGCTGGGTGGGGGCTGGGCTAGAAGAGAACCTCTGCTATGGTGTCCTGGACTGTTGCTTTCTCCTCTAGGAAGGATGACAAGCAAAGGGACAGAAGAACCTCCAGGAACAAGAAGGTGGCTCCGGTGCGGAAACTCAGAGCCCAAACTACGACCGCTAGGGGCCGCTGTTGGAAAAGAATTGTTCCTTCCCCCCACTTGCAGGAGGGCAGGGGGCTGGATTCCAAGGCAGGGGGAGGGGCAGGGCCCCTTGCAGAAGGGGCTGTGGGGGAGGGGTCCCCTGGGCCCGACCTGGGACTGATGTGAGACCCTTTCTCCTTCCGAGGGCTTGACCTGGTCCAGGCCAAGGGTCTGATTTGGGCCAGGCTGCCCGGACACTCTGAAGAGGCGGGTTCCTCGCCAACCAAAGCGCCCGAGGCCTCGTCGAGCGGTGGCCTGCCTAGGGCCAGCGTTGCCCTGCAGGTCTCTCCCACGGCAATGGCCACAGGCATGCTGACTCCCATCGCCGTCAGCCCCAACCTTTGGGTGATGGGGAACACCTGGCCTTTCCCACCGGTGGCCTGAGGGCTTCTGCCCTGGCTGCCTGCCAGGCCTGGAGAGGCCTGTCTCCCAGAGAGGAGAGGCTCAGAGCCTTCCCCTTCCTTGTCAACGTCCACTCTTTCCCTGTGTTTCTTTTCTGGGATGAGAGGGGCGGGACCCTGAGCACCCAGACGACTCTCAGCCATGAGCCTGCCCTTTCTCCTCCCGCCCTCCTCCGTGGTACCGGACGAATGGACATTTCCCTTTTCTCCGGGTTCGGGGCCCCAAAACGAAGCTGCTTGCCTATTGGGTGGGGAGACTTTTCAGGGGAAATCATTTCTGCTCACTTGAGGCACGCACTGCGGTCAAGTGGGCTTCCAGGTCCGTGTGTTCCGTGTACCAGGAACATTGGAAGCAGCCATCGTGACCGCCCAAAGCGGTTGTATGGGTTGTTTTGGCATTGACTCGAGCCATAACCCTCAGTGTTTGAAACACACACACACACAAAAGTACGAACTCGTCATCTTGAGCACATTTTGCTCTGCCAGAGCACGCCACGCAGCCAGGTGATTACCCTAGTGATTGTCGTGCCAAGCTGCCATGGCAGGCAATTCCACACGTGTACTGTCCCGATTTCCAAACGAAAGCAGATAGCCCTTCTCACTGGGGCGCAGCTGCCTGGTCGATAACGCCCCAGGCGCCGGTGCGCCTGAGGGCTGCCGGGACACCCAGGTCTACGCCGGTGGCACTTGGCTCTGGGCTTCAGTGCCCTGGCAGTGTGCCCTACTTGGGAATACGTGCTCTTGCGTGGCGTGGAGTCGGTTTCAGGTGGGACCTCCCCCCACATGCCTCTTCTGTCCCTTTGGCTGAAGCTGAGCCCGGCACTGGGGTTTTGTGCCTGCGCAGGAGACTTGAATCTCTGGACAGGCCCTGTGCCAGCTGGGACCTGAGCCTCAGCCCAGCTGCAAGGCCTCCACTCAGGTTCGTTGGACTTGCCCAGGTCAGCTAAGAGGGAGGAGAAGATGGTCGTGAGCACATCAGGAAGTCATAGTGCCCACACCCTGCCAGCGGGAGAAGCGCCTCCAACGGCCCTGTGGGATGTAAGCCCCTCTGGCTGCAGCTGCTGCCTCCGCCCTGCCCCCTCTTCTCGGGGCACCGAGCCGGCCCCGGGGGCCAAGCACTGTGAGTCTGCCACCGCCCCGGCCCGCGCTCTCCGCCCCGCCCAGCCGAGACCCAGGTGCAGGCGCCCCAGCCCGCCAGGCCGGCCACGACCCCGCCGCCCCCGCACACCAGCGCCCCCGCCCCCCGCCCTGGGCAGAATCGCCCCGCCCCGGCACCGCCTCTGTCGCTCGCGAGACCGTGCCGCTGGCGGCAGGTGCCCAAGGCGGGGAGGGGGAAGACTGTTGTGATGGGGGGGGGGGCGATTTCTCCACCGGGGAGCTGTCCCCGTTGGGAGTGCCGGGACACCTGCGGCATTAGACATCCTGCCGAACACCCCGAATGCACTTCCCTCCCGGGAGCGTGTCCCCTGCCAGGAAAACTCACGCGCCGGGGGGGAGCGGGGTTCCCAAATGTTCACACCAAATGAACCCCAAGAGGCCACGGGGAGGAGAGGGGTCGCTGGCGTGGGAGGAGCCTGCTGGGTGGGGGCTGGGCTAGAAGAGAACCTCTGCTATGGTGTCCTGGACTGTTGCTTTCTCCTCTAGGAAGGATGACAAGCAAAGGGACAGAAGAACCTCCAGGAAGAAGAAGGCGGCTCCGGTGCGGAAACCCAGAGCCCAAACTACGACCGCTAGGGGCCGCTGTTGGAAAAGAATTGTTCCTTCCCCCCACTTGCAGGAGGGCAGGGGGCAGGATTCCAAGGCAGGGGGAGGGGCAGGGCCCCTTGCAGAAGGGGCTGTGGGGGAGGGGTCCCCTGGGCCCGACCTGGGACTGATGTGAGACCCTTTCTCCTTCCGAGGGCTTGACCTGGTCCAGGCCAAGGGTCTGATTTGGGCCAGGCTGCCCGGACACTCTGAAGAGGCGGGTTCCTCGCCAACCAAAGCGCCCGAGGCCTCGTCGAGCGGGGGCCTGCCTAGGGCCAGAGTTGCCCTGCAGGTCTCTCCCACGGCAATGGCCACAGGCATGCTGACTCCCATCGCCGTCACCTCCACCTTTTGGTGACGGGGAACACCTGGCCTTTCCCACCGGTGGCCTGAGGGCTTCTGCCTTGGCTCCCTGCCAGGCCTGGAGAGGCCTGTCTCCCAGAGAGGAGAGGCTCAGAGCCTTCCCCTTCCTTGTCAACGTCCACTCTTTCCCTGTGTTTCTTTTCTGGGATGAGAGGGGCGGGCCCCTGAGCACCCAGACGACTCTCAGCCATGAGCCTGCCCTTTCTCCTCCCTCCCTCCTCCGTGAGTCCGGACGAATGGACATTGCCCTTTTCTCCGGGTTCGGGGCCCCAAAACGAAGCTGCTTGCCTATTGGGTGGGGAGACTTTCCAGGGGAAAGAATTTCTGCTCACTTGAGGCACGCACTGCGGTCAAGTGGGCTCCAGGTCCGTGTGTTCCGTGTACCAGGAACATTGGAAGCAGCCATCGTGACCGCCCAAAGCGGTTGTATGGGTTGTTTTGGCATTGACTCGAGCGATAACCCTCAGTGTTTGAAACACACACACAAAAGTACGAACTCGTCATCTTGAGCACATTTTGCTCTGCCAGAGCACGCCACGCAGCCAGGTGATTTCCCTAGTGATTGTCGTGCCAAGCTGCCATGGCAGGCAATTCCACACGTGTACTGTCCCGATTTCCAAACGAAAGCAGATAGCCCTTCTCACTGGGGCGCAGCTGCCTGGTCGATAACGCCCCAGGCGCCGGTGCGCCTGAGGGCTGCCGGGACACCCAGGTCTACGCCGGTGGCACTTGGCTCTGGGCTTCAGTGCCCTGGCAGTGGGCCCTACTTGGGAATACGTGCTCTTGCGTGGCGTGGAGTCGGTTTCAGGTGGGACCTCCCCCCACATGCCTCTTCTGTCCCTTTGGCTGAAGCTGAGCCCGGCACTGGGGTTTTGTGCCTGCGCAGGAGACTTGAATCTCTGGACAGGCCCTGTGCCAGCTGGGACCTGAGCCTCAGCCCAGCTGCAAGGCCTCCACTCAGGTTCGTTGGACTTGCCCAGGTCAGCTAAGAGGGAGGAGAAGATGGTCGTGAGCACATCAGGAAGTCATAGTGCCCACACCTGCCAGCGGGAGAAGCGCCTCCAACGGCCCTGTGGGATGTAAGCCCCCTCTGGCTGCAGCTGCTGCCTCCGCCCTGCCCCCTCTTCTCGGGGCACCGAGCCGGCGCCGGGGGCCAAGCACTGTGAGTCTGCCACCGCCCCGGCCCGCCCTCTCCGCCCCGCCCAGCCGAGACCCAGGTGCAGGCGCCCCAGCCCGCCAGGCCGGCCACGACCCCGCCGCCCCCGCACACCAGCGCCCCGCCCCCCGCCCTGGGCAGAATCGCCCCGCCCCGGCACCGCCTCTGTTGCTCGGGAGACCGTGCCGCTGGCGGGAGGTGCCCAAGGCGGGGAGGGGGAAGACTGTTGTGATTGGGGGGGCGATTTCTCCACCGGGGAGCTGTCCCCGGTGGGAGTGCCGGGACACCTGCGGCCATTAGACATCCTGCCGAAACACCCCGAATGCACTTCCCTCCCGGGAGCGTGTCCCCTGCCAGGAAAACTCACGCGCCGGGGGGGAGCGGGGTTCCCAAATGTTCACACCAAATGAACCCCAAGAGGCCACGGGGAGGAGAGGGGTCGCTGGCGTGGGAGGAGCCTGCTGGGTGGGGGCTGGGCTAGAAGAGAACCTCTGCTATGGTGTCCTGGACTGTTGCTTTCTCCTCTAGGAAGGATGACAAGCAAAGGGACAGAAGAACCTCCAGGAACAAGAAGGCGGCTCCGGTGCGGAAACTCAGAGCCCAAACTACGACCGCTAGGGGCCGCTGTTGGAAAAGAATTGTTCCTTCCCCCCACTTGCAGGAGGGCAGGGGGCTGGATTCCAAGGCAGGGGGAGGGGCAGGGCCCCTTGCAGAAGGGGCTGTGGGGGAGGGGTCGCCTGGGCCCGACCTGGGACTGATGTGAGACCCTTTCTCCTTCCGAGGGCTTGACCTGGTCCAGGCCAAGGGTCTGATTTGGGCCAGGCTGCCCGGACACTCTGAAGAGGCGGGTTCCTCGCCAACCAAAGCGCCCGAGGCCTCGTCGAGCTGGGGCCTGCCTAGGGCCAGGGTTGCCCTGCAGGTCTCTCCCACGGCAATGGCCACAGGCATGCTGACTCCCATCGCCGTCACCTCCACCTTTTGGTGATGGGGAACACCTGGCCTTTCCCAAGGGTGGCCTGAGGGCTTCTGCCTTGGCTGCCTGCCAGGCCTGGAGAGGCCTGTCTCCCAGAGAGGAGAGGCTCAGAGCTTTCCCCTTCCTTGTCAACGTCCACTCTTTCCCTGTGTTTCTTTTCTGGGATGAGAGGGGCGGGCCCCTGAGCACCCAGACGACTCTCAGCCATGAGCCTGCCCTTTCTCCTCCCGCCCTCCTCCGTGGTACCGGACGAATGGACATTGCCCTTTTCTCCGGGTTCGGGGACCCAAAACGAAGCTGCTTGCCTATGGGGTGGGGAGACTTTTCAGGGGAAAGCATTTCTGCTCACTTGAGGCACGCACTGCGGTCAAGTGGGCTTCCAGGTCCGTGTGTTCCGTGTACCAGGAACATTGGAAGCAGCCATCGTGACCGCCCAAAGCGGTTGTATGGGTTGTTTTGGCATTGACTCGAGCCATAACCCTCAGTGTTTGAAACACACACACACACAAAAGTACGAACTCGTCATCTTGAGCACATTTTGCTCTGCCAGAGCACGCCACGCAGCCAGGTGATTACCCTAGTGATTGTCGTGCCAAGCTGCCATGGCAGGCAATTCCACACGTGTACTGTCCCGATTTCCAAACGAAAGCAGATAGCCCTTCTCACTGGGGCGCAGCTGCCTGGTCGATAACGCCCCAGGCGCCGGTGCGCCTGAGGGCTGCCGGGACACCCAGGTCTACGCCGGTGGCACTTGGCTCTGGGCTTCAGTGCCCTGGCAGTGGGCCCTACTTGGGAATACGTGCTCTTGCGTGGCGTGGAGTCGGTTTCAGGTGGGACCTCCCCCCACATGCCTCTTCTGTCCCTTTGGCTGAAGCTGAGCCCGGCACTGGGGTTTTGTGCCTGCGCAGGAGACTTGAATCTCTGGACAGGCCCTGTGCCAGCTGGGACCTGAGCCTCAGCCCAGCTGCAAGGCCTCCACTCAGGTTCGTTGGACTTGCCCAGGTCAGCTAAGAGGGAGGAGAAGATGGTCGTGAGCACATCAGGAAGTCATAGTGCCCACACCTGCCAGCGGGAGAAGCGCCTCCAACGGCCCTGTGGGATGTAAGCCCCCTCTGGCTGCAGCTGCTGCCTCCGCCCTGCCCCCTCTTCTCGGGGCACCGAGCCGGCCCCGGGGGCCAAGCACTGTGAGTCTGCCACCGCCCCGGCCCGCCCTCTCCGCCCCGCCCAGCCGAGACCCAGGTGCAGGCGCCCCAGCCCGCCAGGCCGGCCACGACCCCGCCGCCCCCGCACACCAGCGCCCCGCCCCCCGCCCTGGGCAGAATCGCCCCGCCCCGGCACCGCCTCTGTCGCTCGGGAGACCGTGCCGCTGGCGGCAGGTGCCCAAGGCGGGGAGGGGGAAGACTGTTGTGATGGGGGGGGGGGCGATTTCTCCACCGGGGAGCTGTCCCCGGTGGGAGTGCCGGGACACCTGCGGCCATTAGACATCCTGCCGAAACACCCCGAATGCACTTCCCTCCCGGGAGCGTGTCCCCTGCCAGGAAAACTCACGCGCCGGGGGGGAGCGGGGTTCCCAAATGTTCACACCAAATGAACCCCAAGAGGCCACGGGGAGGAGAGGGGTCGCTGGCGTGGGAGGAGCCTGCTGGGTGGGGGCTGGGCTAGAAGAGAACCTCTGCTATGGTGTCCTGGACTGTTGCTTTCTCCTCTAGGAAGGATGACAAGCAAAGGGACAGAAGAACCTCCAGGAACAAGAAGGCGGCTCCGGTGCGGAACCTCAGAGCCCAAACTACGACCGCTAGGGACCGCTGTTGGAAAAGAATTGTTCCTTCCCCCCACTTGCAGGAGGGCAGGGGGCTGGATTCCAAGGCAGGGGGAGGGGCAGGGCCCCTTGCAGAAGGGGCTGTGGGGGAGGGGTCCCCTGGGCCCGACCTGGGACTGATGTGAGACCCTTTCTCCTTCCGAGGGCTTGACCTGGTCCAGGCCAAGGGTCTGATTTGGGCCAGGCTGCCCGGACACTCTGAAGAGGCGGGTTCCTCGCCAACCAAAGCGCCCGAGGCCTCGTCGAGCGGGGGCCTGCCTATGGCCAGCGTTGCCCTGCAGGTCTCTCCCACGGCAATGGCCACAGGCATGCTGACTCCCATCGCCGTCACCTCCACCTTTTGGTGACGGGGAACACCTGGCCTTTCCCACCGGTGGCCTGAGGGCTTCTGCCTTGGCTGCCTGCCAGGCCTGGAGAGGCCTGTCTCCCAGAGAGGAGAGGCTCAGAGCCTTCCCCTTCCTTGTCAACGTCCACTCTTTCCCTGTGTTTCTTTTCTGGGATGAGAGGGGCATGCCCCTGAGCACCCAGACGACTCTCGGCCATGAGCATGCCCTTTCTCCTCCCGCCCTACTCCGTGGTACCGGACCAATGGACATTTCCGTTTTCTCTGGGTTCGGGGCCCCAAAACGAAGCTGCTTGCCTATTGGGTGGGGAGACTTTTCAGGGGAAAGCATTTCTGCTCACTTGAGGCACGCACTGCGGTCAAGTGGGCTTCCAGGTCCGTGTGTTCCGTGTACCAGGAACATTGGAAGCAGCCATCGTGACCGCCCAAAGCGGTTGTATGGGTTGTTTTGGCATTGACTCGAGCCATAACCCTCAGTGTTTGAAACACACACACACACAAAAGTACGAACTCGTCATCTTGAGCACATTTTGCTCTGCCAGAGCACGCCACGCAGCCAGGTGATTTCCCTAGTGATTGTCGTGCCAAGCTGCCATGGCAGGCAATTCCACACGTGTACTGTCCAGATTTCCAAACGAAAGCAGATAGCCCTTCTCACTGGGGCGCAGCAGCCTGGTCGATAACGCCCCAGGCGCCGGTGCGCCTGAGGGCTGCCGGGACACCCAGGTCTACGCCGGTGGCACTTGGCTCTGGGCTTCAGTGCCCTGGCAGTGGGCCCTACTTGGGAATACGTGCTCTTGCGTGGGGTGGAGTCGGTTTCAGGTGGGACCTCCGCCCACATGCCTCTTCTGTCCCTTTGGCTGAAGCTGAGCCCGGCACTGGGGTTTTGTGCCTGCGCAGGAGATTTGAATCTCTGGACAGGCCCTGTGCCAGCTGGGACCTGAGTCTCAGCCCAGCTGCAAGGCCTCCACTCAGGTTCGTTGGACTTGCCCAGGTCAGCTAAGAGGGAGGAGAAGATGGTCGTGAGCACATCAGGAAGTCATAGTGCCCACACCTGCCAGCGGGAGAAGCGCCTCCAACGGCCCTGTGGGATGTAAGCCCCCTCTGGCTGCAGCTGCTGCCTCCGCCCTGCCCCCTCTTCTCGGGGCACCGAGCCGGCCCCGGGGGCTAAGCACTGTGAGTCTGCCACCGCCCCGGCCCGCCTTCTCCGCCCCGCCCAGCCGAGACCCTGGTGCAGGCGCCCCAGCCGGCCAGGCCGGCCACGACCCCGCCGCCCCCGCACACCAGCGCCCCGCCCCCCGCCCTGGGCAGACAAGCCCCGCCCCGGCACCGCCTCTGTCGCTCGGGAGACCGTGCCGCTCGCGGGAGGTGCCCAAGGCGGGGAGGGGGAAGACTGTTGTGATGGGGGGGGGCGATTTCTCCACCGGGGAGCTGTCCCCGGTGGGAGTGCCGGGGACACCTGCGGCCATTAGACATCCTGCGAAAACACCCCGAATGCACTTCCCTCCCGGAAGCGTGTTCCCTGCCAGGAAAACTCACGCGCCGGGGGGGAGCGTGATGTTCACACCAAATGAACCCCAAGAGGCCACGGGGAGGAGAGGGGTCGCTGGCGTGGGAGGAGCCTGCTGGGTGGGGGCTGGGCTAGAAGAGAACCTCTGCTATGGTGTCCTGGACTGTTGCTTTCTCCTCTAGGAATGATGACAAGCAAAGGGACAGAAGAACCTCCAGGAAGAAGAAGGCGGCTCCGGTGCGGAAACCCAGAGCCCAAACTACGACCGCTAGGGGCCGCTGTTGGAAAAGAATTGTTCCTTCCCCCCACTTGCAGGAGGGCAGGGGGCTGGATTCCAAGGCAGGGGGAGGGGCAGGGCCCCTTGCAGAAGGGGCTGTGGGGGAGGGGTCCCCTGGGCCCGACCTGGGACTGATGTGAGACCCTTTCTCCTTCCGAGGGCTTGACCTGGTCCAGGCCAAGGGTCTGATTTGGGCCAGGCTGCCCGGACACTCTGAAGAGGCGGGTTCCTCGCCAACCAAAGCGCCCGAGGCCTCGTCGAGCCGGGGCCTGCCTAGGGCCAGAGTTGCCCTGCAGGTCTCTCCCACGGCAATGGCCACAGGCATGCTGACTCCCATCGCCGTCACCTCCACCTTTTGGTGACGGGGAACACCTGGCCTTTCCCACCGGTGGCCTGAGGGCTTCTGCCTTGGCTGCCTGCCAGGCCTGGAGAGGCCTGTCTCCCAGAGAGGAGAGGCTCAGAGCCTTCCCCTTCCTTGTCAACGTCCACTCTTTCCCTGTGTTTCTTTTCTGGGATGAGAGGGGCGGGCCCCTGAGCACCCAGACGACTCTCAGCCATGAGCCTGCCCTTTCTCCTCCCGCCCTCCTCCGTGGTACCGGACGAATGGACATTGCCCTTTTCTCCGGGTTCGGGGCCCCAAAACGAAGCTGCTTGCCTATTGGGTGGGGAGACTTTCCAGGGGAAAGCATTTCTGCTCACTTGAGGCACGCACTGCGGTCAAGTGGGCTTCCAGGTCCGTGTGTTCCGTGTACCAGGAACATTGGAAGCAGCCATCGTGACCGCCCAAAGCGGTTGTATGGGTTGTTTTGGCATTGACTCGAGCGATAACCCTCAGTGTTTGAAACACACACACAAAAGTACGAACTCGTCATCTTGAGCACATTTTGCTCTGCCAGAGCACGCCACGCAGCCAGGTGATTTCCCTAGTGATTGTCGTGCCAAGCTGCCATGGCAGGCAATTCCACACGTGTACTGTCCCGATTTCCAAACGAAAGCAGATAGCCCTTCTCACTGGGGCGCAGCTGCCTGGTCGATAACGCCCCAGGCGCCGGTGCGCCTGAGGGCTGCCGGGACACCCAGGTCTACGCCGGTGGCACTTGGCTCTGGGCTTCAGTGCCCTGGCAGTGTGCCCTACTTGGGAATACGTGCTCTTGCGTGGCGTGGAGTCGGTTTCAGGTGGGACCTCCCCCCACATGCCTCTTCTGTCCCTTTGGCTGAAGCTGAGCCCGGCACTGGGGTTTTGTGCCTGCGCAGGAGACTTGAATCTCTGGACAGGCCCTGTGCCAGCTGGGACCTGAGCCTCAGCCCAGCTGCAAGGCCTCCACTCAGGTTCGTTGGACTTGCCCAGGTCAGCTAAGAGGGAGGAGAAGATGGTCGTGAGCACATCAGGAAGTCATAGTGCCCACACCTGCCAGCGGGAGAAGCGCCTCCAACGGCCCTGTGGGATGTAAGCCCCCTCTGGCTGCAGCTGCTGCCTCCGCCCTGCCCCCTCTTCTCGGGGCACCGAGCCGGCGCCGGGGGCCAAGCACTGTGAGTGTGCCACCGACCCGGCCCGCCCTCTCCGCCCCGCCCAGCCGAGACCCAGGTGCAGGCGCCCCAGCCCGCCAGGCCGGCCACGACCCCGCCGCCCCCGCACACCAGCGCCCCGCCCCCCGCCCTGGGCAGAATCGCCCCGCCCCGGCACCGCCTCTGTCGCTCGGGAGACCGTGCCGCTGGCGGGAGGTGCCCAAGGCGGGGAGGGGGAAGACTGTTGTGATGGGGGGGGCGATTTCTCCACCGGGGAGCTGTCCCCGGTGGGAGTGCCGGGACACCTGCGGCCATTAGACATCCTGCCGAAACACCCCGAATGCACTTCCCTCCCGGGAGCGTGTCCCCTGCCAGGAAAACTCACGCGCCGGGGGGGAGCGTGATGTTCACACCAAATGAACCCCAAGAGGCCACGGGGAGGAGAGGGGTCGCTGGCGTGGGAGGAGCCTGCTGGGTGGGGGCTGGGCTAGAAGAGAACCTCTGCTATGGTGTCCTGGACTGTTGCTTTCTCCTCTAGGAAGGATGACAAGCAAAGGGACAGAAGAACCTCCAGGAAGAAGAAGGCGGCTCCGGTGCGGAAACCCAGAGCCCAAACTACGACCGCTAGGGGCCGCTGTTGGAAAAGAATTGTTCCTTCCCCCCACTTGCAGGAGGGCAGGGGGCTGGATTCCAAGGCAGGGGGAGGGGCAGGGCCCCTTGCAGAAGGGGCTGTGGGGGAGGGGTCCCCTGGGCCCGACCTGGGACTGATGTGAGACCCTTTCTCCTTCCGAGGGCTTGACCTGGTCCAGGCCAAGGGTCTGATTTGGGCCAGGCTGCCCGGACACTCTGAAGAGGCGGGTTCCTCGCCAACCAAAGCGCCCGAGGCCTCGTCGAGCGGGGGCCTGCCTAGGGCCAGCGTTGCCCTGCAGGTCTCTCCCACGGCAATGGCCACAGGCATGCTGACTCCCATCGCCGTCACCTCCACCTTTTGGTGACGGGGAACACCTGGCCTTTCCCACCGGTGGCCGGAGGGCTTCTGCCTTGGCTCCCTGCCAGGCCTGGAGAGGCCTGTCTCCCAGAGAGGAGAGGCTCAGAGCCTTCCCCTTCCTTGTCAATGTCCACTCTTTCCCTGTGTTTCTTTTCTGGGATGAGAGGGGCGGGCCCCTGAGCACCCAGACGACTCTCAGCCATGAGCCTGCCCTTTCTCCTCCCTCCCTCCTCCGTGAGTCCGGACGAATGGACATTGCCCTTTTCTCCGGGTTCGGGGCCCCAAAACGAAGCTGCTTGCCTATTGGGTGGGGAGACTTTCCAGGGGAAAGAATTTCTGCTCACTTGAGGCACGCACTGCGGTCAAGTGGGCTTCCAGGTCCGTGTGTTCCGTGTACCAGGAACATTGGAAGCAGCCATCGTGACCGCCCAAAGCGGTTGTATGGGTTGTTTTGGCATTGACTCGAGCCATAACCCTCAGTGTTTGAAACACACACACACACAAAAGTACGAACTCGTCATCTTGAGCACATTTTGCTCTGCCAGAGCACGCCACGCAGCCAGGTGATTACCCTAGTGATTGTCGTGCCAAGCTGCCATGGCAGGCAATTCCACACGTGTACTGTCCCGATTTCCAAACGAAAGCAGATAGAACTTCTCACTGGGGCGCAGCTGCCTGGTCGATAACGCCCCAGGCGCCGGTGCGCCTGAGGGCTGCCGGGACACCCAGGTCTACGCCGGTGGCACTTGGCTCTGGGCTTCAGTGCCCTGGCAGTGGGCCCTACTTGGGAATACGTGCTCTTGCGTGGCGTGGAGTCGGTTTCAGGTGGGACTTCCCCCCACATGCCTCTTCTGTCCCTTTGGCTGAAGCTGAGCCCGGCACTGGGGTTTTGTGCCTGCGCAGGAGACTTGAATCTCTGGACAGGCCCTGTGCCAGCTGGGACCTGAGCCTCAGCCCAGGTGCAAGGCCTCCACTCAGGTTCGTTGGACTTGCCCAGGTCAGCTAAGAGGGAGGAGAAGATGGTCGTGAGCACATCAGGAAGTCATAGTGCCCACACCTGCCAGCGGGAGAAGCGCCTCCAACGGCCCTGTGGGATGTAAGCCCCCTCTGGCTGCAGCTGCTGCCTCCGCCCTGCCCCCTCTTCTCGGGGCACCGAGCTGGCCCCGGGGGCCAAGCACTGTGAGTCTGCCACCGCCCCGGCCCGCCCACTCCGCCCCGCCCAGCCGAGACCCAGGTGCAGGCGCCCCAGGCCGCCAGGCCGGCCACGACCCCGCCGCCCCCGCACACCAGCGCCCCGCCCCCCGCCCTGGGCAGACTCGCCCCGCCCCGGCACCGCCTCTGTCGCTCGGGAGACCGTGCCGCTGGCGGGAGGTGCCCAAGGCGGGGAGGGGGAAGACTGTTGTGATGGGGGGGGCGATTTCTCCACCGGGGAGCTGTCCCCGGTGGGAGTGCCGGGACACCTGCGGCCATTAGACATCCTGCCGAAACACCCCGAATGCACTTCCCTCCCGGGAGCGTGTCCCCTGCCAGGAAAACTCACGCGCCGGGGGGGAGCGGGGTTCCCAAATGTTCACACCAAATGAACCCCAAGAGGCCACGGGGAGGAGAGGGGTCGCTGGCGTGGGAGGAGCCTGCTGGGTTGGGGCTGGGCTAGAAGAGAACCTCTGCTATGGTGTCCTGGACTGTTGCTTTCTCCTCTAGGAAGGATGACAAGCAAAGGGACAGAAGAACCTCCAGGAAGAAGAAGGCGGCTCCGGTGCGGAAACCCAGAGCCCAAACTACGACCGCTAGGGGCCGCTGTTGGAAAAGAATTGTTCCTTCCCCCCACTTGCAGGAGGGCAGGGGGCTGGATTCCAAGGCAGGGTGAGGGGCAGGGCCCCTTGCAGAAGGGGCTGTGGGGGAGGGGTCCCCTGGGCCCGACCTGGGACTGATGTGAGACCCTTTCTCCTTCCGAGGGCTTGACCTGGTCCAGGCCAAGGGTCTGATTTGGGCCAGGCTGCCCGGACACTCTGAAGAGGCGGGTTCCTCGCCAACCAAAGCGCCCGAGGCCTCGTCGAGCTGGGGCCTGCCTAGGGCCAGGGTTGCCCTGCAGGTCTCTCCCACGGCAATGGCCACAGGCATGCTGACTCCCATCGCCGTCACCTCCACCTTTTGGTGATGGGGAACACCTGGCCTTTCCCAAGGGTGGCCTGAGGGCTTCTGCCTTGGCTGCCTGCCAGGCCTGGAGAGGCCTGTCTCCCAGAGAGGAGAGGCTCAGAGCCTTCCCCTTCCTTGTCAACGTCCACTCTTTCCCTGTGTTTCTTTTCTGGGATGAGAGGGGCGGGCCCCTGAGCACCCAGACCACTCTCAGCCATGAGCCTGCCCTTTCTCCTCCCGCCCTCCTCCGTGGTACCGGACGAATGGACATTTCCCTTTTCTCCGGGTTCGGGGCCCCAAAACGAAGCTGCTTGCCTATTGGGTGGGGAGACTTTCCAGGGGAAAGCATTTCTGCTCACTTGAGGCACGCACTGCGGTCAAGTGGGCTTCCAGGTCCGTGTGTTCCGTGTACCAGGAACATTGGAAGCAGCCATCGTGACCGCCCAAAGCGGTTGTATGGGTTGTTTTGGCATTGACTCGAGCCATTACCCTCAGTGTTTGAAACACACACACAAAAGTACGAACTCGTCATCTTGAGCACATTTTGCTCTGCCAGAGCACGCCACGCAGCCAGGTGATTTCCCTAGTGATTGTCGTGCCAAGCTGCCATGGCAGGCAATTCCACACGTGTACTGTCCCGATTTCCAAACGAAAGCAGATAGCCCTTCTCACTGGGGCGCAGCTGCCTGGTCGATAACGCCCCAGGCGCCGGTGCGCCTGAGGGCTGCCGGGACACCCAGGTCTACGCCGGTGGCACTTGGCTCTGGGCTTCAGTGCCCTGGCAGTGTGCCCTACTTGGGAATACGTGCTCTTGCGTGGCGTGGAGTCGGTTTCAGGTGGGACCTCCGCCCACATGCCTCTTCTGTCCCTTTGGCTGAAGCTGAGCCCGGCACTGGGGTTTTGTGCCTGCGCAGGAGACTTGAATCTCTGGACAGGCCCTGTGCCAGCTGGGACCTGAGCCTCAGCCCAGCTGCAAGGCCTCCACTCAGGTTCGTTGGACTTGCCCAGGTCAGCTAAGAGGGAGGAGAAGATGGTCGTGAGCACATCAGGAAGTCATAGTGCCCACACCTGCCAGCGGGAGAAGCGCCTCCAACGGCCCTGTGGGATGTAAGCCCCCTCTGGCTGCAGCTGCTGCCTCCGCCCTGCCCCCTCTTCTCGGGGCACCGAGCCGGCGCCGGGGGCCAAGCACTGTGAGTCTGCCACCGCCCCGGCCCGCCCTCTCCGCCCCGCCCAGCCGAGACCCAGGTGCAGGCGCCCCAGCCCGCCAGGCCGGCCACGACCCCGCCGCCCCCGCACACCAGCGCCCCGCCCCCCGCCCTGGGCAGACTCGCCCCGCCCCGGCACCGCCTCTGTCGCTCGGGAGACCGTGCCGCTGGCGGGAGGTGCCCAAGGCGGGGAGGGGGAAGACTGTTGTGATGGGGGGGGCGATTTCTCCACCGGGGAGCTGTCCCCGGTGGGAGTGCCGGGACACCTGCGGCCATTAGACATCCTGCCGAAACACCCCGAATGCACTTCCCTCCCGGGAGCGTGTCCCCTGCCAGGAAAACTCACGCGCCGGGGGGGAGCGGGGTTCCCAAATGTTCACACCAAATGAACCCCAAGAGGCCACGGGGAGGAGAGGGGTCGCTGGCGTGGGAGGAGCCTGCTGGGTGGGGGCTGGGCTAGAAGAGAACCTCTGCTATGGTGTCCTGGACTGTTGCTTTCTCCTCTAGGAAGGATGACAAGCAAAGGGACAGAAGAACCTCCAGGAACAAGAAGGTGGCTCCGGTGCGGAAACTCAGAGCCCAAACTACGACCGCTAGGGGCCGCTGTTGGAAAAGAATTGTTCCTTCCCCCCACTTGCAGGAGGGCAGGGGGCTGGATTCCAAGGCAGGGGGAGGGGCAGGGCCCCTTGCAGAAGGGGCTGTGGGGGAGGGGTCCCCTGGGCCCGACCTGGGACTGATGTGAGACCCTTTCTCCTTCCGAGGGCTTGACCTGGTCCAGGCCAAGGGTCTGATTTGGGCCAGGCTGCCCGGACACTCTGAAGAGGCGGGTTCCTCGCCAACCAAAGCGCCCGAGGCCTCGTCGAGCGGGGGCCTGCCTAGGGCCAGCGTTGCCCTGCAGGTCTCTCCCACGGCAATGGCCACAGGCATGCTGACTCCCATCGCCGTCACCTCCACCTTTTGGTGACGGGGAACACCTGGCCTTTCCCACCGGTGGCCTGAGGGCTTCTGCCTTGGCTGCCTGCCAGGCCTGGAGAGGCCTGTCTCCCAGAGAGGAGAGGCTCAGAGCCTTCCCCTTCCTTGTCAAAGTCCACTCTTTCCCTGTGTTTCTTTTCTGGGATGAGAGGGGCGGGCCCCTGAGCACCCAGACGACTCTCAGCCATGAGCCTGCCCTTTCTCCTCCCGCCCTCCTCCGTGGTACCGGACGAACGGACATTTCCCTTTTCTCCGGGTTCGGGGCCCCAAAACGAAGCTGCTTGCCTATTGGGTGGGGAGACTTTCCAGGGGAAAGCATTTCTGCTCACTTGAGGCACGCACTGCGGTCAAGTGGGCTTCCAGGTCCGTGTGTTCCGTGTACCAGGAACATTGGAAGCAGCCATCGTGACCGCCCAAAGCGGTTGTATGGGTTGTTTTGGCATTGACTCGAGCCATAACCCTCAGTGTTTGAAACACACACACAAAAGTACGAACTCGTCATCTTGAGCACATTTTGCTCTGCCAGAGCACGCCACGCAGCCAGGTGATTTCCCTAGTGATTGTCGTGCCAAGCTGCCATGGCAGGCAATTCCACACGTGTACTGTCCCGATTTCCAAACGAAAGCAGATAGCCCTTCTCACTGGGGCGCAGCTGCCTGGTCGATAACGCCCCAGGCGCCGGTGCGCCTGAGGGCTGCCGGGACACCCAGGTCTACGCCGGTGGCACTTGGCTCTGGGCTTCAGTGCCCTGGCAGTGTGCCCTACTTGGGAATACGTGCTCTTGCGTGGCGTGGAGTCGGTTTCAGGTGGGACCTCCCCCCACATGCCTCTTCTGTCCCTTTGGCTGAAGCTGAGCCCGGCACTGGGGTTTTGTGCCTGCGCAGGAGACTTGAATCTCTGGACAGGCCCTGTGCCAGCTGGGACCTGAGCCTCAGCCCAGCTGCAAGGCCTCCACTCAGGTTCGTTGGACTTGCCCAGGTCAGCTAAGAGGGAGGAGAAGATGGTCGTGAGCACATCAGGAAGTCATAGTGCCCACACCTGCCAGCGGGAGAAGCGCCTCCAACGGCCCTGTGGGATGTAAGCCCCCTCTGGCTGCAGCTGCTGCCTCCGCCCTGCCACCTCTTCTCGGGGCACCGAGCCGGCGCCGGGGGCCAAGCACTGTGAGTGTGCCACCGACCCGGCCCGCCCTCTCCGCCCCGCCCAGCCGAGACCCAGGTGCAGGCGCCCCAGGCCGCCAGGCCGGCCACGACCCCGCCGCCCCCGCACACCAGCGCCCCGCCCCCCGCCCTGGGCAGAATCGCCCCGCCCCGGCACCGCCTCTGTCGCTCGGGAGACCGTGCCGCTGGCGGGAGGTGCCCAAGGCGGGGAGGGGGAAGACTGTTGTGATGGGGGGGCGATTTCTCCACCGGGGAGCTGTCCCCGGTGGGAGTGCCGGGACACCTGCGGCCATTAGACATCCTGCCGAAACACCCCGAATGCACTTCCCTCCCGGGAGCGTGTCCCCTGCCAGGAAAACTCACGCGCCGGGGGGGAGCGTGATGTTCACACCAAATGAACCCCAAGAGGCCACGGGGAGGAGAGGGGTCGCTGGCGTGGGAGGAGCCTGCTGGGTGGGGGCTGGGCTAGAAGAGAACCTCTGCTATGGTGTCCTGGACTGTTGCTTTCTCCTCTAGGAAGGATGACAAGCAAAGGGACAGAAGAACCTCCAGGAACAAGAAGGCGGCTCCGGTGCGGAAACTCAGAGCCCAAACTACGACCGCTAGGGGCCGCTGTTGGAAAAGAATTGTTCCTTCCCCCCACTTGCAGGAGGGCAGGGGGCTGGATTCCAAGGCAGGGGGAGGGGCAGGGCCCCTTGCAGAAGGGGCTGTGGGGGAGGGGTCCCCTGGGCCCGACCTGGGACTGATGTGAGACCCTTTCTCCTTCCGAGGGCTTGACCTGGTCCAGGCCAAGGGTCTGATTTGGGCCAGGCTGCCCGGACACTCTGAAGAGGCGGGTTCCTCGCCAACCAAAGCGCCCGAGGCCTCGTCGAGCGGTGGCCTGCCTAGGGCCAGCGTTGCCCTGCAGGTCTCTCCCATGGCAATGGCCACAGGCATGCTGACTCCCATCGCCGTCAGCCCCAACCTTTGGGTGATGGGGAACACCTGGCCTTTCCCACCGGTGGCCTGAGGGCTTCTGCCCTGGCTGCCTGCCAGGCCTGGAGAGGCCTGTCTCCCAGAGAGGAGAGGCTCAGAGCCTTCCCCTTCCTTGTCAACGTCCACTCTTTCCCTGTGTTTCTTTTCTGGGATGAGAGGGGCGGGACCCTGAGCACCCAGACGACTCTCAGCCATGAGCCTGCCCTTTCTCCTCCCGCCCTCCTCCGTGGTACCGGACGAATGGACATTTCCCTTTTCTCCGGGTTCGGGGCCCCAAAACGAAGCTGCTTGCCTATTGGCTGGGGAGACTTTTCAGGGGAAAGCATTTCTGCTCACTTGAGGCACGCACTGCGGTCAAGTGGGCTTCCAGGTCCGTGTGTTCCGTGTACCAGGAACATTGGAAGCAGCCATCGTGACCGCCCAAAGCGGTTGTATGGGTTGTTTTGGCATTGACTCGAGCCATAACCCTCAGTGTTTGAAACACACACACACACAAAAGTACGAACTCGTCATCTTGAGCACATTTTGCTCTGCCAGAGCACGCCACGCAGCCAGGTGATTACCCTAGTGATTGTCGTGCCAAGCTGCCATGGCAGGCAATTCCACACGTGTACTGTCCCGATTTCCAAACGAAAGCAGATAGAACTTCTCACTGGGGCGCAGCTGCCTGGTCGATAACGCCCCAGGCGCCGGTGCGCCTGAGGGCTGCCGGGACACCCAGGTCTACGCCGGTGGCACTTGGCTCTGGGCTTCAGTGCCCTGGCAGTGGGCCCTACTTGGGAATACGTGCTCTTGCGTGGCGTGGAGTCGGTTTCAGGTGGGACTTCCCCCCACATGCCTCTTCTGTCCCTTTGGCTGAAGCTGAGCCCGGCACTGGGGTTTTGTGCCTGCGCAGGAGACTTGAATCTCTGGACAGGCCCTGTGCCAGCTGGGACCTGAGCCTCAGCCCAGCTGCAAGGCCTCCACTCAGGTTCGTTGGACTTGCCCAGGTCAGCTAAGAGGGAGGAGAAGATGGTCGTGAGCACATCAGGAAGTCATAGTGCCCACACCTGCCAGCGGGAGAAGCGCCTCCAACGGCCCTGTGGGATGTAAGCCCCCTCTGGCTGCAGCTGCTGCCTCCGCCCTGCCCCCTCTTCTCGGGGCACCGAGCCGGCCCCGGGGGCCAAGCACTGTGAGTCTGCCACCGCCCCGGCCCGCCCTCTCCGCCCCGCCCAGCCGAGACCCAGGTGCAGGCGCCCCAGGCCGCCAGGCCGGCCACGACCCCGCCGCCCCCGCACACCAGCGCCCCGCCCCCCGCCCTGGGCAGACTCGCCCCGCCCCGGCACCGCCTCTGTCGCTCGGGAGACCGTGCCGCTGGCGGGAGGTGCCCAAGGCGGGGAGGGGGAAGACTGTTGTGATGGGGGGGGCGATTTCTCCACCGGGGAGCTGTCCCCGGTGGGAGTGCCGGGACACCTGCGGCCATTAGACATCCTGCCGAAACACCCCGAATGCACTTCCCTCCCGGGAGCGTGTCCCCTGCCAGGAAAACTCACGCGCCGGGGGGGAGCGGGGTTCCCAAATGTTCACACCAAATGAACCCCAAGAGGCCACGGGGAGGAGAGGGGTCGCTGGCGTGGGAGGAGCCTGCTGGGTGGGGGCTGGGCTAGAAGAGAACCTCTGCTATGGTGTCCTGGACTGTTGCTTTCTCCTCTAGGAAGGATGACAAGCAAAGGGACAGAAGAACCTCCAGGAACAAGAAGGCGGCTCCGGTGCGGAAACTCAGAGCCCAAACTACGACCGCTAGGGGCCGCTGTTGGAAAAGAATTGTTCCTTCCCCCCACTTGCAGGAGGGCAGGGGGCTGGATTCCAAGGCAGGGGGAGGGGCAGGGCCCCTTGCAGAAGGGGCTGTGGGGGAGGGGTCCCCTGGGCCCGACCTGGGACTGATGTGAGACCCTTTCTCCTTCCGAGGGCTTGACCTGGTCCAGGCCAAGGGTCTGATTTGGGCCAGGCTGCCCGGACACTCTGAAGAGGCGGGTTCCTCGCCAACCAAAGCGCCCGAGGCCTCGTCGAGCGGGGGCCTGCCTAGGGCCAGCGTTGCCCTGCAGGTCTCTCCCACGGCAATGGCCACAGGCATGCTGACTCCCATCGCCGTCACCTCCACCTTTTGGTGACGGGGAACACCTGGCCTTTCCCACCGGTGGCCTGAGGGCTTCTGCCTTGGCTGCCTGCCAGGCCTGGAGAGGCCTGTCTCCCAGAGAGGAGAGGCTCAGAGCCTTCCCCTTCCTTGTCAAAGTCCACTCTTTCCCTGTGTTTCTTTTCTGGGATGAGAGGGGCGGGCCCCTGAGCACCCAGACGACTCTCAGCCATGAGCCTGCCCTTTCTCCTCCCGCCCTCCTCCGTGGTACCGGACGAACGGACATTTCCCTTTTCTCCGGGTTCGGGGCCCCAAAACGAAGCTGCTTGCCTATTGGGTGGGGAGACTTTCCAGGGGAAAGCATTTCTGCTCACTTGAGGCACGCACTGCGGTCAAGTGGGCTTCCAGGTCCGTGTGTTCCGTGTACCAGGAACATTGGAAGCAGCCATCGTGACCGCCCAAAGCGGTTGTATGGGTTGTTTTGGCATTGACTCGAGCCATAACCCTCAGTGTTTGAAACACACACACAAAAGTACGAACTCGTCATCTTGAGCACATTTTGCTCTGCCAGAGCACGCCACGCAGCCAGGTGATTTCCCTAGTGATTGTCGTGCCAAGCTGCCATGGCAGGCAATTCCACACGTGTACTGTCCCGATTTCCAAACGAAAGCAGATAGCCCTTCTCACTGGGGCGCAGCTGCCTGGTCGATAACGCCCCAGGCGCCGGTGCGCCTGAGGGCTGCCGGGACACCCAGGTCTACGCCGGTGGCACTTGGCTCTGGGCTTCAGTGCCCTGGCAGTGTGCCCTACTTGGGAATACGTGCTCTTGCGTGGCGTGGAGTCGGTTTCAGGTGGGACCTCCCCCCACATGCCTCTTCTGTCCCTTTGGCTGAAGCTGAGCCCGGCACTGGGGTTTTGTGCCTGCGCAGGAGACTTGAATCTCTGGACAGGCCCTGTGCCAGCTGGGACCTGAGCCTCAGCCCAGCTGCAAGGCCTCCACTCAGGTTCGTTGGACTTGCCCAGGTCAGCTAAGAGGGAGGAGAAGATGGTCGTGAGCACATCAGGAAGTCATAGTGCCCACACCTGCCAGCGGGAGAAGCGCCTCCAACGGCCCTGTGGGATGTAAGCCCCCTCTGGCTGCAGCTGCTGCCTCCGCCCTGCCCCCTCTTCTCGGGGCACCGAGCCGGCGCCGGGGGCCAAGCACTGTGAGTGTGCCACCGACCCGGCCCGCCCTCTCCGCCCCGCCCAGCCGAGACCCAGGTGCAGGCGCCCCAGCCCGCCAGGCCGGCCACGACCCCGCCGCCCCCGCACACCAGCGCCCCGCCCCCCGCCCTGGGCAGAATCGCCCCGCCCCGGCACCGCCTCTGTCGCTCGGGAGACCGTGCCGCTGGCGGGAGGTGCCCAAGGCGGGGAGGGGGAAGACTGTTGTGATGGGGGGGCGATTTCTCCACCGGGGAGCTGTCCCCGGTGGGAGTGCCGGGACACCTGCGGCCATTAGACATCCTGCCGAAACACCCCGAATGCACTTCCCTCCCGGGAGCGTGTCCCCTGCCAGGAAAACTCACGCGCCGGGGGGGAGCGTGATGTTCACACCAAATGAACCCCAAGAGGCCACGGGGAGGAGAGGGGTCGCTGGCGTGGGAGGAGCCTGCTGGGTGGGGGCTGGGCTAGAAGAGAACCTCTGCTATGGTGTCCTGGACTGTTGCTTTCTCCTCTAGGAAGGATGACAAGCAAAGGGACAGAAGAACCTCCAGGAAGAAGAAGGCGGCTCCGGTGCGGAAACCCAGAGCCCAAACTACGACCGCTAGGGGCCGCTGTTGGAAAAGAATTGTTCCTTCCCCCCACTTGCAGGAGGGCAGGGGGCTGGATTCCAAGGCAGGGGGAGGGGCAGGGCCCCTTGCAGAAGGGGCTGTGGGGGAGGGGTCCCCTGGGCCCGACCTGGGACTGATGTGAGACCCTTTCTCCTTCCGAGGGCTTGACCTGGTCCAGGCCAAGGGTCTGATTTGGGCCAGGCTGCCCGGACACTCTGAAGAGGCGGGTTCCTCGCCAACCAAAGCGCCCGAGGCCTCGTCGAGCGGGGGCCTGCCTAGGGCCAGCGTTGCCCTGCAGGTCTCTCCCACGGCAATGGCCACAGGCATGCTGACTCCCATCGCCGTCACCTCCACCTTTTGGTGACGGGGAACACCTGGCCTTTCCCACCGGTGGCCTGAGGGCTTCTGCCTTGGCTCCCTGCCAGGCCTGGAGAGGCCTGTCTCCCAGAGAGGAGAGGCTCAGAGCCTTCCCCTTCCTTGTCAACGTCCACTCTTTCCCTGTGTTTCTTTTCTGGGATGAGAGGGGCGGGCCCCTGAGCACCCAGACGACTCTCAGCCATGAGCCTGCCCTTTCTCCTCCCTCCCTCCTCCGTGAGTCCGGACGAATGGACATTGCCCTTTTCTCCGGGTTCGGGGCCCCAAAACGAAGCTGCTTGCCTATTGGGTGGGGAGACTTTCCAGGGGAAAGAATTTCTGCTCACTTGAGGCACGCACTGCGGTCAAGTGGGCTTCCAGGTCCGTGTGTTCCGTGTACCAGGAACATTGGAAGCAGCCATCGTGACCGCCCAAAGCGGTTGTATGGGTTGTTTTGGCATTGACTCGAGCGATAACCCTCAGTGTTTGAAACACACACACAAAAGTACGAACTCGTCATCTTGAGCACATTTTGCTCTGCCAGAGCACGCCACGCAGCCAGGTGATTTCCCTAGTGATTGTCGTGCCAAGCTGCCATGGCAGGCAATTCCACACGTGTACTGTCCCGATTTCCAAACGAAAGCAGATAGCCCTTCTCACTGGGGCGCAGCTGCCTGGTCGATAACGCCCCAGGCGCCGGTGCGCCTGAGGGCTGCCGGGACACCCAGGTCTACGCCGGTGGCACTTGGCTCTGGGCTTCAGTGCCCTGGCAGTGTGCCCTACTTGGGAATACGTGCTCTTGCGTGGCGTGGAGTCGGTTTCAGGTGGGACCTCCCCCCACATGCCTCTTCTGTCCCTTTGGCTGAAGCTGAGCCCGGCACTGGGGTTTTGTGCCTGCGCAGGAGACTTGAATCTCTGGACAGGCCCTGTGCCAGCTGGGACCTGAGCCTCAGCCCAGCTGCAAGGCCTCCACTCAGGTTCGTTGGACTTGCCCAGGTCAGCTAAGAGGGAGGAGAAGATGGTCGTGAGCACATCAGGAAGTCATAGTGCCCACACCTGCCAGCGGGAGAAGCGCCTCCAACGGCCCTGTGGGATGTAAGCCCCCTCTGGCTGCAGCTGCTGCCTCCGCCCTGCCCCCTCTTCTCGGGGCACCGAGCCGGCGCCGGGGGCCAAGCACTGTGAGTCTGCCACCGACCCGGCCCGCCCTCTCCGCCCCGCCCAGCCGAGACCCAGGTGCAGGCGCCCCAGCCCGCCAGGCCGGCCACGACCCCGCCGCCCCCGCACACCAGCGCCCCGCCCCCCGCCCTGGGCAGACTCGCCCCGCCCCGGCACCGCCTCTGTCGCTCGGGAGACCGTGCCGCTGGCGGGAGGTGCCCAAGGCGGGGAGGGGGAAGACTGTTGTGATGGGGGGGGCGATTTCTCCACCGGGGAGCTGTCCCCGGTGGGAGTGCCGGGACACCTGCGGCCATTAGACATCCTGCCGAAACACCCCGAATGCACTTCCCTCCCGGGAGCGTGTCCCCTGCCAGGAAAACTCACGCGCCGGGGGGGAGCGGGGTTCCCAAATGTTCACACCAAATGAACCCCAAGAGGCCACGGGGAGGAGAGGGGTGGCTGGCGTGGGAGGAGCCTGCTTGGTGGGGGCTGGGCTAGAAGAGAACCTCTGCTATGGTGTCCTGGACTGTTGCTTTCTCCTCTAGGAAGGATGACAAGCAAAGGGACAGAAGAACCTCCAGGAACAAGAAGGTGGCTCCGGTGCGGAAACTCAGAGCCCAAACTACGACCGCTAGGGGCCGCTGTTGGAAAAGAATTGTTCCTTCCCCCCACTTGCAGGAGGGCAGGGGGCTGGATTCCAAGGCAGGGGGAGGGGCAGGGCCCCTTGCAGAAGGGGCTGTGGGGGAGGGGTCCCCTGGGCCCGACCTGGGACTGATGTGAGACCCTTTCTCCTTCCGAGGGCTTGACCTGGTCCAGGCCAAGGGTCTGATTTGGGCCAGGCTGCCCGGACACTCTGTAGAGGCGGGTTCCTCGCCAACCAAAGCGCCCGAGGCCTCGTCGAGCGGGGGCCTGCCTAGGGCCAGCGTTGCCCTGCAGGTCTCTCCCACGGCAATGGCCACAGACATGCTGACTCCCATCGCCGTCACCTCCACCTTTTGGTGACGGGGAACACCTGGCCTTTCCCACCGGTGGCCTGAGGGCTTCTGCCTTGGCTGCCTGCCAGGCCTGGAGAGGCCTCTCTCCCAGAGAGGAGAGGCTCAGAGCCTTCCCCTTCCTTGTCAAAGTCCACTCTTTCCCTGTGTTTCTTTTCTGGGATGAGAGGGGCGGGCCCCTGAGCACCCAGACGACTCTCAGCCATGAGCCTGCCCTTTCTCCTCCCGCCCTCCTCCGTGGTACCGGACGAACGGACATTTCCCTTTTCTCCGGGTTCGGGGCCCCAAAACGAAGCTGCTTGCCTATTGGGTGGGGAGACTTTCCAGGGGAAAGCATTTCTGCTCACTTGAGGCACGCACTGCGGTCAAGTGGGCTTCCAGGTCCGTGTGTTCCGTGTACCAGGAACATTGGAAGCAGCCATCGTGACCGCCCAAAGCGGTTGTATGGGTTGTTTTGGCATTGACTCGAGCCATAACCCTCAGTGTTTGAAACACACACACACACAAAAGTACGAACTCGTCATCTTGAGCACATTTTGCTCTGCCAGAGCACGCCACGCAGCCAGGTGATTTCCCTAGTGATTGTCGTGCCAAGCTGCCATGGCAGGCAATTCCACACGTGTACTGTCCCGATTTCCAAACGAAAGCAGATAGCCCTTCTCACTGGGGCGCAGCTGCCTGGTCGATAACGCCCCAGGCGCCGGTGCGCCTGAGGGCTGCCGGGACACCCAGGTCTACGCCGGTGGCACTTGGCTCTGGGCTTCAGTGCCCTGGCAGTGGGCCCTACTTGGGAATACGTGCTCTTGCGTGGCGTGGAGTCGGTTTCAGGTGGGACCTCCCCCCACATGCCTCTTCTGTCCCTTTGGCTGAAGCTGAGCCCGGCACTGGGGTTTTGTGCCTGCGCAGGAGACTTGAATCTCTGGACAGGCCCTGTGCCAGCTGGGACCTGAGCCTCAGCCCAGCTGCAAGGCCTCCACTCAGGTTCGTTGGACTTGCCCAGGTCAGCTAAGAGGGAGGAGAAGATGGTCGTGAGCACATCAGGAAGTCATAGTGCCCACACCTGCCAGCGGGAGAAGCGCCTCCAACGGCCCTGTGGGATGTAAGCCCCCTCTGGCTGCAGCTGCTGCCTCCGCCCTGCCCCCTCTTCTCGGGGCACCGAGCCGGCGCCGGGGGCCAAGCACTGTGAGTCTGCCACCGCCCCGGCCCGCCCTCTCCGCCCCGCCCAGCCGAGACCCAGGTGCAGGCGCCCCAGCCCGCCAGGCCGGCCACGACCCCGCCGCCCCCGCACACCAGCGCCCCGCCCCCCGCCCTGGGCAGAATCGCCCCGCCCCGGCACCGCCTCTGTCGCTCGGGAGACCGTGCCGCTGGCGGGAGGTGCCCAAGGCGGGGAGGGGGAAGACTGTTGTGATGGGGGGGCGATTTCTCCACCGGGGAGCTGTCCCCGGTGGGAGTGCCGGGACACCTGCGGCCATTAGACATCCTGCCGAAACACCCCGAATGCACTTCCCTCCCGGGAGCGTGTCCCCTGCCAGGAAAACTCACGCGCCGGGGGGGAGCGTGATGTTCACACCAAATGAACCCCAAGAGGCCACGGGGAGGAGAGGGGTCGCTGGCGTGGGAGGAGCCTGCTGGGTGGGGGCTGGGCTAGAAGAGAACCTCTGCTATGGTGTCCTGGACTGTTGCTTTCTCCTCTAGGAAGGATGACAAGCAAAGGGACAGAAGAACCTCCAGGAACAAGAAGGCGGCTCCGGTGCGGAAACTCAGAGCCCAAACTACGACCGCTAGGGGCCGCTGTTGGAAAAGAATTGTTCCTTCCCCCCACTTGCAGGAGGGCAGGGTGCTGGATTCCAAGGCAGGGGGAGGGGCAGGGCCCCTTGCAGAAGGGGCTGTGGGGGAGGGGTCCCCTGGGCCCGACCTGGGACTGATGTGAGACCCTTTCTCCTTCCGAGGGCTTGACCTGGTCCAGGCCAAGGGTCTGATTTGGGCCAGGCTGCCCGGACACTCTGAAGAGGCGGGTTCCTCGCCAACCAAAGCGCCCGAGGCCTCGTCGAGCTGGGGCCTGCCTAGGGCCAGCGTTGCCCTGCAGGTCTCTCCCACGGCAATGGCCACAGGCATGCTGACTCCCATCGCCGTCACCTCCACCTTTTGGTGACGGGGAACACCTGGCCTTTCCCAAGGGTGGCCTGAGGGCTTCTGCCTTGGCTGCCTGCCAGGCCTGGAGAGGCCTGTCTCCCAGAGAGGAGAGGCTCAGAGCCTTCCCCTTCCTTGTCAACGTCCACTCTTTCCCTGTGTTTCTTTTCTGGGATGAGGGGGGCGGGCCCCTGAGCACCCAGACCACTCTCAGCCATGAGCCTGCCCTTTCTCCTCCCGCCCTCCTCCGTGGTACCGGACGAATGGACATTGCCCTTTTCTCCGGGTTCGGGGCCCCAAAACGAAGCTGCTTGCCTATTGGGTGGGGAGACTTTTCAGGGGAAAGCATTTCTGCTCACTTGAGGCACGCACTGCGGTCAAGTGGGCTTCCAGGTCCGTGTGTTCCGTGTACCAGGAACATTGGAAGCAGCCATCGTGACCGCCCAAAGCGGTTGTATGGGTTGTTTTGGCATTGACTCGAGCCATAACCCTCAGTGTTTGAAACACACACACAAAAGTACGAACTCGTCATCTTGAGCACATTTTGCTCTGCCAGAGCACGCCACGCAGCCAGGTGATTTCCCTAGTGATTGTCGTGCCAAGCTGCCATGGCAGGCAATTCCACACGTGTACTGTCCCGATTTCCAAACGAAAGCAGATAGCCCTTCTCACTGGGGCGCAGCTGCCTGGTCGATAACGCCCCAGGCGCCGGTGCGCCTGAGGGCTGCCGGGACACCCAGGTCTACGCCGGTGGCACTTGGCTCTGGGCTTCAGTGCCCTGGCAGTGTGCCCTACTTGGGAATACGTGCTCTTGCGTGGCGTGGAGTCGGTTTCAGGTGGGACCTCCCCCCACATGCCTCTTCTGTCCCTTTGGCTGAAGCTGAGCCCGGCACTGGGGTTTTGTGCCTGCGCAGGAGACTTGAATCTCTGGACAGGCCCTGTGCCAGCTGGGACCTGAGCCTCAGCCCAGCTGCAAGGCCTCCACTCAGGTTCGTTGGACTTGCCCAGGTCAGCTAAGAGGGAGGAGAAGATGGTCGTGAGCACATCAGGAAGTCATAGTGCCCACACCTGCCAGCGGGAGAAGCGCCTCCAACGGCCCTGTGGGATGTAAGCCCCCTCTGGCTGCAGCTGCTGCCTCCGCCCTGCCCCCTCTTCTCGGGGCACCGAGCCGGCGCCGGGGGCCAAGCACTGTGAGTCTGCCACCGCCCCGGCCCGCCCTCTCCGCCCCGCCCAGCCGAGACCCAGGTGCAGGCGCCCCAGCCCGCCAGGCCGGCCACGACCCCGCCGCCCCCGCACACCAGCGCCCCGCCCCCCGCCCTGGGCAGAATCGCCCCGCCCCGGCACCGCCTCTGTCGCTCGGGAGACCGTGCCGCTGGCGGGAGGTGCCCAAGGCGGGGAGGGGGAAGACTGTTGTGATGGGGGGGCGATTTCTCCACAGGGGAGCTGTCCCCGGTGGGAGTGCCGGGACACCTGCGGCCATTAGACATCCTGCCGAAACACCCCGAATGCACTTCCCTCCCGGGAGCGTGTCCCCTGCCAGGAAAACTCACGCGCCGGGGGGGAGCGGGGTTCCCAAATGTTCACACCAAATGAACCCCAAGAGGCCACGGGGAGGAGAGGGGTCGCTGGCGTGGGAGGAGCCTGCTGGGTGGGGGCTGGGCTAGAAGAGAACCTCTGCTATGGTGTCCTGGACTGTTGCTTTCTCCTCTAGGAAGGATGACAAGCAAAGGGACAGAAGAACCTCCAGGAACAAGAAGGCGGCTCCGGTGCGGAAACTCAGAGCCCAAACTACGACCGCTAGGGGCCGCTGTTGGAAAAGAATTGTTCCTTCCCCCCACATGCAGGAGGGCAGGGGGCTGGATTCCAAGGCAGGGGGAGGGGCAGGGCCCCTTGCAGAAGGGGCTGTGGGGGAGGGGTCCCCTGGGCCCGACCTGGGACTGATGTGAGACCCTTTCTCCTTCCGAGGGCTTGACCTGGTCCAGGCCAAGGGTCTGATTTGGGCCAGGCTGCCCGGACACTCTGAAGAGGCGGGTTCCTCGCCAACCAAAGCGCCCGAGGCCTCGTCGAGCTGGGGCCTGCCTAGGGCCAGGGTTGCCCTGCAGGTCTCTCCCACGGCAATGGCCACAGGCATGCTGACTCCCATCGCCGTCACCTCCACCTTTTGGTGATGGGGAACACCTGGCCTTTCCCAAGGGTGGCCTGAGGGCTTCTGCCTTGGCTGCCTGCCAGGCCTGGAGAGGCCTGTCTCCCAGAGAGGAGAGGCTCAGAGCCTTCCCCTTCCTTGTCAACGTCCACTCTTTCCCTGTGTTTCTTTTCTGGGATGAGAGGGGCGGGACCCTGAGCACCCAGACGACTCTCAGCCATGAGCCTGCCCTTTCTCCTCCCGCCCTCCTCCGTGGTACCGGACGAACGGACATTTCCCTTTTCTCCGGGTTCGGGGCCCCAAAACGAAGCTGCTTGCCTATTGGGTGGGGAGACTTTCCAGGGGAAAGCATTTCTGCTCACTTGAGGCACGCACTGCGGTCAAGTGGGCTTCCAGGTCCGTGTGTTCCGTGTACCAGGAACATTGGAAGCAGCCATCGTGACCGCCCAAAGCGGTTGTATGGGTTGTTTTGGCATTGACTCGAGCCATAACCCTCAGTGTTTGAAACACACACACAAAAGTACGAACTCGTCATCTTGAGCACATTTTGCTCTGCCAGAGCACGCCACGCAGCCAGGTGATTTCCCTAGTGATTGTCGTGCCAAGCTGCCATGGCAGGCAATTCCACACGTGTACTGTCCCGATTTCCAAACGAAAGCAGATAGCCCTTCTCACTGGGGCGCAGCTGCCTGGTCGATAACGCCCCAGGCGCCGGTGCGCCTGAGGGCTGCCGGGACACCCAGGTCTACGCCGGTGGCACTTGGCTCTGGGCTTCAGTGCCCTGGCAGTGTGCCCTACTTGGGAATACGTGCTCTTGCGTGGCGTGGAGTCGGTTTCAGGTGGGACCTCCCCCCACATGCCTCTTCTGTCCCTTTGGCTGAAGCTGAGCCCGGCACTGGGGTTTTGTGCCTGCGCAGGAGACTTGAATCTCTGGACAGGCCCTGTGCCAGCTGGGACCTGAGCCTCAGCCCAGCTGCAAGGCCTCCACTCAGGTTCGTTGGACTTGCCCAGGTCAGCTAAGAGGGAGGAGAAGATGGTCGTGAGCACATCAGGAAGTCATAGTGCCCACACCTGCCAGCGGGAGAAGCGCCTCCAACGGCCCTGTGGGATGTAAGCCCCCTCTGGCTGCAGCTGCTGCCTCCGCCCTGCCACCTCTTCTCGGGGCACCGAGCCGGCGCCGGGGGCCAAGCACTGTGAGTGTGCCACCGACCCGGCCCGCCCTCTCCGCCCCGCCCAGCCGAGACCCAGGTGCAGGCGCCCCAGCCCGCCAGGCCGGCCACGACCCCGCCGCCCCCGCACACCAGCGCCCCGCCCCCCGCCCTGGGCAGAATCGTCCCGCCCCGGCACCGCCTCTGTCGCTCGGGAGACCGTGCCGCTGGCGGGAGGTGCCCAAGGCGGGGAGGGGGAAGACTGTTGTGATGGGGGGGCGATTTCTCCACCGGGGAGCTGTCCCCGGTGGGAGTGCCGGGACACCTGCGGCCATTAGACATCCTGCCGAAACACCCCGAATGCACTTCCCTCCCGGGAGCGTGTCCCCTGCCAGGAAAACTCACGCGCCGGGGGGGAGCGTGATGTTCACACCAAATGAACCCCAAGAGGCCACGGGGAGGAGAGGGGTCGCTGGCGTGGGAGGAGCCTGCTGGGTGGGGGCTGGGCTAGAAGAGAACCTCTGCTATGGTGTCCTGGACTGTTGCTTTCTCCTCTAGGAAGGATGACAAGCAAAGGGACAGAAGAACCTCCAGGAACAAGAAGGCGGCTCCGGTGCGGAAACCCAGAGCCCAAACTACGACCGCTAGGGGCCGCTGTTGGAAAAGAATTGTTCCTTCCCCCCACTTGCAGGAGGGCAGGGGGCTGGATTCCAAGGCAGGGGGAGGGGCAGGGCCCCTTGCAGAAGGGGCTGTGGGGGAGGGGTCCCCTGGGCCCGACCTGGGACTGATGTGAGACCCTTTCTCCTTCCGAGGGCTTGACCTGGTCCAGGCCAAGGGTCTGATTTGGGCCAGGCTGCCCGGACACTCTGAAGAGGCGGGTTCCTCGCCAACCAAAGCGCCCGAGGCCTCGTCGAGCGGGGGCCTGCCTAGGGCCAGCGTTGCCCTGCAGGTCTCTCCCATGGCAATGGCCACAGGCATGCTGACTCCCATCGCCGTCAGCCCCAACCTTTGGGTGATGGGGAACACCTGGCCTTTCCCACCGGTGGCCTGAGGGCTTCTGCCCTGGCTGCCTGCCAGGCCTGGAGAGGCCTGTCTCCCAGAGAGGAGAGGCTCAGAGCCTTCCCCTTCCTTGTCAACGTCCACTCTTTCCCTGTGTTTCTTTTCTGGGATGAGAGGGGCGGGACCCTGAGCACCCAGACGACTCTCAGCCATGAGCCTGCCCTTTCTCCTCCCGCCCTCCTCCGTGGTACCGGACGAATGGACATTTCCCTTTTCTCCGGGTTCGGGGCCCCAAAACGAAGCTGCTTGCCTATTGGCTGGGGAGACTTTTCAGGGGAAAGCATTTCTGCTCACTTGAGGCACGCACTGCGGTCAAGTGGGCTTCCAGGTCCGTGTGTTCCGTGTACCAGGAACATTGGAAGCAGCCATCGTGACCGCCCAAAGCGGTTGTATGGGTTGTTTTGGCATTGACTCGAGCCATAACCCTCAGTGTTTGAAACACACACACACACAAAAGTACGAACTCGTCATCTTGAGCACATTTTGCTCTGCCAGAGCACGCCACGCAGCCAGGTGATTACCCTAGTGATTGTCGTGCCAAGCTGCCATGGCAGGCAATTCCACACGTGTACTGTCCCGATTTCCAAACGAAAGCAGATAGAACTTCTCACTGGGGCGCAGCTGCCTGGTCGATAACGCCCCAGGCGCCGGTGCGCCTGAGGGCTGCCGGGACACCCAGGTCTACGCCGGTGGCACTTGGCTCTGGGCTTCAGTGCCCTGGCAGTGGGCCCTACTTGGGAATACGTGCTCTTGCGTGGCGTGGAGTCGGTTTCAGGTGGGACTTCCCCCCACATGCCTCTTCTGTCCCTTTGGCTGAAGCTGAGCCCGGCACTGGGGTTTTGTGCCTGCGCAGGAGACTTGAATCTCTGGACAGGCCCTGTGCCAGCTGGGACCTGAGCCTCAGCCCAGCTGCAAGGCCTCCACTCAGGTTCGTTGGACTTGCCCAGGTCAGCTAAGAGGGAGGAGAAGATGGTCGTGAGCACATCAGGAAGTCATAGTGCCCACACCTGCCAGCGGGAGAAGCGCCTCCAACGGCCCTGTGGGATGTAAGCCCCCTCTGGCTGCAGCTGCTGCCTCCGCCCTGCCCCCTCTTCTCGGGGCACCGAGCCGGCCCCGGGGGCCAAGCACTGTGAGTCTGCCACCGCCCCGGCCCGCCCTCTCCGCCCCGCCCAGCCGAGACCCAGGTGCAGGCGCCCCAGGCCGCCAGGCCGGCCACGACCCCGCCGCCCCCGCACACCAGCGCCCCGCCCCCCGCCCTGGGCAGACTCGCCCCGCCCCGGCACCGCCTCTGTCGCTCGGGAGACCGTGCCGCTGGCGGGAGGTGCCCAAGGCGGGGAGGGGGAAGACTGTTGTGATGGGGGGGGCGATTTCTCCACCGGGGAGCTGTCCCCGGTGGGAGTGCCGGGACACCTGCGGCCATTAGACATCCTGCCGAAACACCCCGAATGCACTTCCCTCCCGGGAGCGTGTCCCCTGCCAGGAAAACTCACGCGCCGGGGGGGAGCGGGGTTCCCAAATGTTCACACCAAATGAACCCCAAGAGGCCACGGGGAGGAGAGGGGTCGCTGGCGTGGGAGGAGCCTGCTGGGTGGGGGCTGGGCTAGAAGAGAACCTCTGCTATGGTGTCCTGGACTGTTGCTTTCTCCTCTAGGAAGGATGACAAGCAAAGGGACAGAAGAACCTCCAGGAACAAGAAGGCGGCTCCGGTGCGGAAACTCAGAGCCCAAACTACGACCGCTAGGGGCCGCTGTTGGAAAAGAATTGTTCCTTCCCCCCACTTGCAGGAGGGCAGGGGGCTGGATTCCAAGGCAGGGGGAGGGGCAGGGCCCCTTGCAGAAGGGGCTGTGGGGGAGGGGTCCCCTGGGCCCGACCTGGGACTGATGTGAGACCCTTTCTCCTTCCGAGGGCTTGACCTGGTCCAGGCCAAGGGTCTGATTTGGGCCAGGCTGCCCGGACACTCTGAAGAGGCGGGTTCCTCGCCAACCAAAGCGCCCGAGGCCTCGTCGAGCTGGGGCCTGCCTAGGGCCAGGGTTGCCCTGCAGGTCTCTCCCACGGCAATGGCCACAGGCATGCTGACTCCCATCGCCGTCACCTCCACCTTTTGGTGATGGGGAACACCTGGCCTTTCCCAAGGGTGGCCTGAGGGCTTCTGCCTTGGCTGCCTGCCAGGCCTGGAGAGGCCTGTCTCCCAGAGAGGAGAGGCTCAGAGCCTTCCCCTTCCTTGTCAACGTCCACTCTTTCCCTGTGTTTCTTTTCTGGGATGAGAGGGGCGGGACCCTGAGCACCCAGACGACTCTCAGCCATGAGCCTGCCCTTTCTCCTCCCGCCCTCCTCCGTGGTACCGGACGAATGGACATTGCCCTTTTCTCCGGGTTCGGGGCCCCAAAACGAAGCTGCTTGCCTATTGGGTGGGGAGACTTTCCAGGGGAAAGCATTTCTGCTCACTTGAGGCACGCACTGCGGTCAAGTGGGCTTCCAGGTCCGTGTGTTCCGTGTACCAGGAACATTGGAAGCAGCCATCGTGACCGCCCAAAGCGGTTGTATGGGTTGTTTTGGCATTGACTCGAGCCATTACCCTCAGTGTTTGAAACACACACACAAAAGTACGAACTCGTCATCTTGAGCACATTTTGCTCTGCCAGAGCACGCCACGCAGCCAGGTGATTTCCCTAGTGATTGTCGTGCCAAGCTGCCATGGCAGGCAATTCCACACGTGTACTGTCCCGATTTCCAAACGAAAGCAGATAGCCCTTCTCACTGGGGCGCAGCTGCCTGGTCGATAACGCCCCAGGCGCCGGTGCGCCTGAGGGCTGCCGGGACACCCAGGTCTACGCCGGTGGCACTTGGCTCTGGGCTTCAGTGCCCTGGCAGTGTGCCCTACTTGGGAATACGTGCTCTTGCGTGGCGTGGAGTCGGTTTCAGGTGGGACCTCCCCCCACATGCCTCTTCTGTCCCTTTGGCTGAAGCTGAGCCCGGCACTGGGGTTTTGTGCCTGCGCAGGAGACTTGAATCTCTGGACAGGCCCTGTGCCAGCTGGGACCTGAGCCTCAGCCCAGCTGCAAGGCCTCCACTCAGGTTCGTTGGACTTGCCCAGGTCAGCTAAGAGGGAGGAGAAGATGGTCGTGAGCACATCAGGAAGTCATAGTGCCCACACCTGCCAGCGGGAGAAGCGCCTCCAACGGCCCTGTGGGATGTAAGCCCCCTCTGGCTGCAGCTGCTGCCTCCGCCCTGCCCCCTCTTCTCGGGGCACCGAGCCGGCGCCGGGGGCCAAGCACTGTGAGTCTGCCACCGCCCCGGCCCGCCCTCTCCGCCCCGCCCAGCCGAGACCCAGGTGCAGGCGCCCCAGCCCGCCAGGCCGGCCACGACCCCGCCGCCCCCGCACACCAGCGCCCCGCCCCCCGCCCTGGGCAGAATCGCCCCGCCCCGGCACCGCCTCTGTCGCTCGGGAGACCGTGCCGCTGGCGGGAGGTGCCCAAGGCGGGGAGGGGGAAGACTGTTGTGATGGGGGGGCGATTTCTCCACCGGGGAGCTGTCCCCGGTGGGAGTGCCGGGACACCTGCGGCCATTAGACATCCTGCCGAAACACCCCGAATGCACTTCCCTCCCGGGAGCGTGTCCCCTGCCAGGAAAACTCACGCGCCGGGGGGGAGCGGGGTTCCCAAATGTTCACACCAAATGAACCCCAAGAGGCCACGGGGAGGAGAGGGGTCGCTGGCGTGGGAGGAGCCTGCTGGGTGGGGGCTGGGCTAGAAGAGAACCTCTGCTATGGTGTCCTGGACTGTTGCTTTCTCCTCTAGGAAGGATGACAAGCAAAGGGACAGAAGAACCTCCAGGAACAAGAAGGCGGCTCCGGTGCGGAAACTCAGAGCCCAAACTACGACCGCTAGGGGCCGCTGTTGGAAAAGAATTGTTCCTTCCCCCCACTTGCAGGAGGGCAGTGGGCTGGATTCCAAGGCAGGGGGAGGGGCAGGGCCCCTTGCAGAAGGGGCTGTGGGGGAGGGGTCCCCTGGGCCCGACCTGGGACTGATGTGAGACCCTTTCTCCTTCCGAGGGCTTGACCTGGTCCAGGCCAAGGGTCTGATTTGGGCCAGGCTGCCCGGACACTCTGAAGAGGCGGGTTCCTCGCCAACCAAAGCGCCCGAGGCCTCGTCGAGCGGTGGCCTGCCTAGGGCCAGCGTTGCCCTGCAGGTCTCTCCCACGGCAATGGCCACAGGCATGCTGACTCCCATCGCCGTCACCTCCACCTTTTGGTGATGGGGAACACCTGGCCTTTCCCACCGGTGGCCTGAGGGCTTCTGCCCTGGCTGCCTGCCAGGCCTGGAGAGGCCTGTCTCCCAGAGAGGAGAGGCTCAGAGCCTTCCCCTTCCTTGTCAACGTCCACTCTTTCCCTGTGTTTCTTTTCTGGGATGAGAGGGGCGGGACCCTGAGCACCCAGACGACTCTCAGCCATGAGCCTGCCCTTTCTCCTCCCGCCCTCCTCCGTGGTACCGGACGAATGGACATTTCCCTTTTCTCCGGGTTCGGGGCCCCAAAACGAAGCTGCTTGCCTATGGGGTGGGGTGACTTTTCAGGGGAAAGCATTTCTGCTCACTTGAGGCATGCACTGCGGTCAAGTGGGCTTCCAGGTCCGTGTGTTCCGTGTACCAGGAACATTGGAAGCAGCCATCGTGACCGCCCAAAGCGGTTGTATGGGTTGTTTTGGCATTGACTCGAGCCATAACCCTCAGTGTTTGAAACACACACACACACAAAAGTACGAACTCGTCATCTTGAGCACATTTTGCTCTGCCAGAGCACGCCACGCAGCCAGGTGATTTCCCTAGTGATTGTCGTGCCAAGCTGCCATGGCAGGCAATTCCACACGTGTACTGTCCCGATTTCCAAACGAAAGCAGATAGCCCTTCTCACTGGGGCGCAGCTGCCTGGTCGATAACGCCCCAGGCGCCGGTGCGCCTGAGGGCTGCCGGGACACCCAGGTCTACGCCGGTGGCACTTGGCTCTGGGCTTCAGTGCCCTGGCAGTGTGCCCTACTTGGGAATACGTGCTCTTGCGTGGCGTGGAGTCGGTTTCAGGTGGGACCTCCCCCCACATGCCTCTTCTGTCCCTTTGGCTGAAGCTGAGCCCGGCACTGGGGTTTTGTGCCTGCGCAGGAGACTTGAATCTCTGGACAGGCCCTGTGCCAGCTGGGACCTGAGCCTCAGCCCAGCTGCAAGGCCTCCACTCAGGTTCGTTGGACTTGCCAGGTCAGCTAAGAGGGAGGAGAAGATGGTCGTGAGCACATCAGGAAGTCATAGTGCCCACACCTGCCAGCGGGAGAAGCGCCTCCAACGGCCCTGTGGGATGTAAGCCCCCTCTGGCTGCAGCTGCTGCCTCCGCCCTGCCCCCTCTTCTCGGGGCACCGAGCCGGCGCCGGGGGCCAAGCACTGTGAGTCTGCCACCGACCCGGCCCGCCCTCTCCGCCCCGCCCAGCCGAGACCCAGGTGCAGGCGCCCCAGCCCGCCAGGCCGGCCACGACCCCGCCGCCCCCGCACACCAGCGCCCCGCCCCCCGCCCTGGGCAGACTCGCCCCGCCCCGGCACCGCCTCTGTCGCTCGGGAGACCGTGCCGCTGGCGGGAGGTGCCCAAGGCGGGGAGGGGGAAGACTGTTGTGATGGGGGGGGCGATTTCTCCACCGGGGAGCTGTCCCCGGTGGGAGTGCCGGGACACCTGCGGCCATTAGACATCCTGCCGAAACACCCCGAATGCACTTCCCTCCCGGGAGCGTGTCCCCTGCCAGGAAAACTCACGCGCCGGGGGGGAGCGGGGTTCCCAAATGTTCACACCAAATGAACCCCAAGAGGCCACGGGGAGGAGAGGGGTCGCTGGCGTGGGAGGAGCCTGCTGGGTGGGGGCTGGGCTAGAAGAGAACCTCTGCTATGGTGTCCTGGACTGTTGCTTTCTCCTCTAGGAAGGATGACAAGCAAAGGGACAGAAGAACCTCCAGGAACAAGAAGGCGGCTCCGGTGCGGAAACCCAGAGCCCAAACTACGACCGCTAGGGGCCGCTGTTGGAAAAGAATTGTTCCTTCCCCCCACTTGCAGGAGGGCAGGGGGCTGGATTCCAAGGCAGGGGGAGGGGCAGGGCCCCTTGCAGAAGGGGCTGTGGGGGAGGGGTCCCCTGGGCCCGACCTGGGACTGATGTGAGACCCTTTCTCCTTCCGAGGGCTTGACCTGGTCCAGGCCAAGGGTCTGATTTGGGCCAGGCTGCCCGGACACTCTGAAGAGGCGGGTTCCTCGCCAACCAAAGCGCCCGAGGCCTCGTCGAGCGGGGGCCTGCCTAGGGCCAGCGTTGCCCTGCAGGTCTCTCCCATGGCAATGGCCACAGGCATGCTGACTCCCATCGCCGTCAGCCCCAACCTTTGGGTGATGGGGAACACCTGGCCTTTCCCACCGGTGGCCTGAGGGCTTCTGCCCTGGCTGCCTGCCAGGCCTGGAGAGGCCTGTCTCCCAGAGAGGAGAGGCTCAGAGCCTTCCCCTTCCTTGTCAACGTCCACTCTTTCCCTGTGTTTCTTTTCTGGGATGAGAGGGGCGGGACCCTGAGCACCCAGACGACTCTCAGCCATGAGCCTGCCCTTTCTCCTCCCGCCCTCCTCCGTGGTACCGGACGAATGGACATTTCCCTTTTCTCCGGGTTCGGGGCCCCAAAACGAAGCTGCTTGCCTATTGGCTGGGGAGACTTTTCAGGGGAAAGCATTTCTGCTCACTTGAGGCACGCACTGCGGTCAAGTGGGCTTCCAGGTCCGTGTGTTCCGTGTACCAGGAACATTGGAAGCAGCCATCGTGACCGCCCAAAGCGGTTGTATGGGTTGTTTTGGCATTGACTCGAGCCATAACCCTCAGTGTTTGAAACACACACACACACAAAAGTACGAACTCGTCATCTTGAGCACATTTTGCTCTGCCAGAGCACGCCACGCAGCCAGGTGATTACCCTAGTGATTGTCGTGCCAAGCTGCCATGGCAGGCAATTCCACACGTGTACTGTCCCGATTTCCAAACGAAAGCAGATAGAACTTCTCACTGGGGCGCAGCTGCCTGGTCGATAACGCCCCAGGCGCCGGTGCGCCTGAGGGCTGCCGGGACACCCAGGTCTACGCCGGTGGCACTTGGCTCTGGGCTTCAGTGCCCTGGCAGTGGGCCCTACTTGGGAATACGTGCTCTTGCGTGGCGTGGAGTCGGTTTCAGGTGGGACTTCCCCCCACATGCCTCTTCTGTCCCTTTGGCTGAAGCTGAGCCCGGCACTGGGGTTTTGTGCCTGCGCAGGAGACTTGAATCTCTGGACAGGCCCTGTGCCAGCTGGGACCTGAGCCTCAGCCCAGCTGCAAGGCCTCCACTCAGGTTCGTTGGACTTGCCCAGGTCAGCTAAGAGGGAGGAGAAGATGGTCGTGAGCACATCAGGAAGTCATAGTGCCCACACCTGCCAGCGGGAGAAGCGCCTCCAACGGCCCTGTGGGATGTAAGCCCCCTCTGGCTGCAGCTGCTGCCTCCGCCCTGCCCCCTCTTCTCGGGGCACCGAGCCGGCCCCGGGGGCCAAGCACTGTGAGTCTGCCACCGCCCCGGCCCGCCCTCTCCGCCCCGCCCAGCCGAGACCCAGGTGCAGGCGCCCCAGGCCGCCAGGCCGGCCACGACCCCGCCGCCCCCGCACACCAGCGCCCCGCCCCCCGCCCTGGGCAGACTCGCCCCGCCCCGGCACCGCCTCTGTCGCTCGGGAGACCGTGCCGCTGGCGGGAGGTGCCCAAGGCGGGGAGGGGGAAGACTGTTGTGATGGGGGGGGCGATTTCTCCACCGGGGAGCTGTCCCCGGTGGGAGTGCCGGGACACCTGCGGCCATTAGACATCCTGCCGAAACACCCCGAATGCACTTCCCTCCCGGGAGCGTGTCCCCTGCCAGGAAAACTCACGCGCCGGGGGGGAGCGGGGTTCCCAAATGTTCACACCAAATGAACCCCAAGAGGCCACGGGGAGGAGAGGGGTCGCTGGCGTGGGAGGAGCCTGCTGGGTGGGGGCTGGGCTAGAAGAGAACCTCTGCTATGGTGTCCTGGACTGTTGCTTTCTCCTCTAGGAAGGATGACAAGCAAAGGGACAGAAGAACCTCCAGGAACAAGAAGGCGGCTCCGGTGCGGAAACTCAGAGCCCAAACTACGACCGCTAGGGGCCGCTGTTGGAAAAGAATTGTTCCTTCCCCCCACTTGCAGGAGGGCAGGGGGCTGGATTCCAAGGCAGGGGGAGGGGCAGGGCCCCTTGCAGAAGGGGCTGTGGGGGAGGGGTCCCCTGGGCCCGACCTGGGACTGATGTGAGACCCTTTCTCCTTCCGAGGGCTTGACCTGGTCCAGGCCAAGGGTCTGATTTGGGCCAGGCTGCCCGGACACTCTGAAGAGGCGGGTTCCTCGCCAACCAAAGCGCCCGAGGCCTCGTCGAGCTGGGGCCTGCCTAGGGCCAGGGTTGCCCTGCAGGTCTCTCCCACGGCAATGGCCACAGGCATGCTGACTCCCATCGCCGTCACCTCCACCTTTTGGTGATGGGGAACACCTGGCCTTTCCCAAGGGTGGCCTGAGGGCTTCTGCCTTGGCTGCCTGCCAGGCCTGGAGAGGCCTGTCTCCCAGAGAGGAGAGGCTCAGAGCCTTCCCCTTCCTTGTCAACGTCCACTCTTTCCCTGTGTTTCTTTTCTGGGATGAGAGGGGCGGGACCCTGAGCACCCAGACGACTCTCAGCCATGAGCCTGCCCTTTCTCCTCCCGCCCTCCTCCGTGGTACCGGACGAATGGACATTGCCCTTTTCTCCGGGTTCGGGGCCCCAAAACGAAGCTGCTTGCCTATTGGGTGGGGAGACTTTCCAGGGGAAAGCATTTCTGCTCACTTGAGGCACGCACTGCGGTCAAGTGGGCTTCCAGGTCCGTGTGTTCCGTGTACCAGGAACATTGGAAGCAGCCATCGTGACCGCCCAAAGCGGTTGTATGGGTTGTTTTGGCATTGACTCGAGCCATTACCCTCAGTGTTTGAAACACACACACAAAAGTACGAACTCGTCATCTTGAGCACATTTTGCTCTGCCAGAGCACGCCACGCAGCCAGGTGATTTCCCTAGTGATTGTCGTGCCAAGCTGCCATGGCAGGCAATTCCACACGTGTACTGTCCCGATTTCCAAACGAAAGCAGATAGCCCTTCTCACTGGGGCGCAGCTGCCTGGTCGATAACGCCCCAGGCGCCGGTGCGCCTGAGGGCTGCCGGGACACCCAGGTCTACGCCGGTGGCACTTGGCTCTGGGCTTCAGTGCCCTGGCAGTGTGCCCTACTTGGGAATACGTGCTCTTGCGTGGCGTGGAGTCGGTTTCAGGTGGGACCTCCCCCCACATGCCTCTTCTGTCCCTTTGGCTGAAGCTGAGCCCGGCACTGGGGTTTTGTGCCTGCGCAGGAGACTTGAATCTCTGGACAGGCCCTGTGCCAGCTGGGACCTGAGCCTCAGCCCAGCTGCAAGGCCTCCACTCAGGTTCGTTGGACTTGCCCAGGTCAGCTAAGAGGGAGGAGAAGATGGTCGTGAGCACATCAGGAAGTCATAGTGCCCACACCTGCCAGCGGGAGAAGCGCCTCCAACGGCCCTGTGGGATGTAAGCCCCCTCTGGCTGCAGCTGCTGCCTCCGCCCTGCCCCCTCTTCTCGGGGCACCGAGCCGGCGCCGGGGGCCAAGCACTGTGAGTCTGCCACCGCCCCGGCCCGCCCTCTCCGCCCCGCCCAGCCGAGACCCAGGTGCAGGCGCCCCAGCCCGCCAGGCCGGCCACGACCCCGCCGCCCCCGCACACCAGCGCCCCGCCCCCCGCCCTGGGCAGAATCGCCCCGCCCCGGCACCGCCTCTGTCGCTCGGGAGACCGTGCCGCTGGCGGGAGGTGCCCAAGGCGGGGAGGGGGAAGACTGTTGTGATGGGGGGGCGATTTCTCCACCGGGGAGCTGTCCCCGGTGGGAGTGCCGGGACACCTGCGGCCATTAGACATCCTGCCGAAACACCCCGAATGCACTTCCCTCCCGGGAGCGTGTCCCCTGCCAGGAAAACTCACGCGCCGGGGGGGAGCGGGGTTCCCAAATGTTCACACCAAATGAACCCCAAGAGGCCACGGGGAGGAGAGGGGTCGCTGGCGTGGGAGGAGCCTGCTGGGTGGGGGCTGGGCTAGAAGAGAACCTCTGCTATGGTGTCCTGGACTGTTGCTTTCTCCTCTAGGAAGGATGACAAGCAAAGGGACAGAAGAACCTCCAGGAACAAGAAGGCGGCTCCGGTGCGGAAACTCAGAGCCCAAACTACGACCGCTAGGGGCCGCTGTTGGAAAAGAATTGTTCCTTCCCCCCACTTGCAGGAGGGCAGTGGGCTGGATTCCAAGGCAGGGGGAGGGGCAGGGCCCCTTGCAGAAGGGGCTGTGGGGGAGGGGTCCCCTGGGCCCGACCTGGGACTGATGTGAGACCCTTTCTCCTTCCGAGGGCTTGACCTGGTCCAGGCCAAGGGTCTGATTTGGGCCAGGCTGCCCGGACACTCTGAAGAGGCGGGTTCCTCGCCAACCAAAGCGCCCGAGGCCTCGTCGAGCGGTGGCCTGCCTAGGGCCAGCGTTGCCCTGCAGGTCTCTCCCACGGCAATGGCCACAGGCATGCTGACTCCCATCGCCGTCACCTCCACCTTTTGGTGATGGGGAACACCTGGCCTTTCCCACCGGTGGCCTGAGGGCTTCTGCCCTGGCTGCCTGCCAGGCCTGGAGAGGCCTGTCTCCCAGAGAGGAGAGGCTCAGAGCCTTCCCCTTCCTTGTCAACGTCCACTCTTTCCCTGTGTTTCTTTTCTGGGATGAGAGGGGCGGGACCCTGAGCACCCAGACGACTCTCAGCCATGAGCCTGCCCTTTCTCCTCCCGCCCTCCTCCGTGGTACCGGACGAATGGACATTTCCCTTTTCTCCGGGTTCGGGGCCCCAAAACGAAGCTGCTTGCCTATGGGGTGGGGTGACTTTTCAGGGGAAAGCATTTCTGCTCACTTGAGGCATGCACTGCGGTCAAGTGGGCTTCCAGGTCCGTGTGTTCCGTGTACCAGGAACATTGGAAGCAGCCATCGTGACCGCCCAAAGCGGTTGTATGGGTTGTTTTGGCATTGACTCGAGCCATAACCCTCAGTGTTTGAAACACACACACACACAAAAGTACGAACTCGTCATCTTGAGCACATTTTGCTCTGCCAGAGCACGCCACGCAGCCAGGTGATTTCCCTAGTGATTGTCGTGCCAAGCTGCCATGGCAGGCAATTCCACACGTGTACTGTCCCGATTTCCAAACGAAAGCAGATAGCCCTTCTCACTGGGGCGCAGCTGCCTGGTCGATAACGCCCCAGGCGCCGGTGCGCCTGAGGGCTGCCGGGACACCCAGGTCTACGCCGGTGGCACTTGGCTCTGGGCTTCAGTGCCCTGGCAGTGTGCCCTACTTGGGAATACGTGCTCTTGCGTGGCGTGGAGTCGGTTTCAGGTGGGACCTCCCCCCACATGCCTCTTCTGTCCCTTTGGCTGAAGCTGAGCCCGGCACTGGGGTTTTGTGCCTGCGCAGGAGACTTGAATCTCTGGACAGGCCCTGTGCCAGCTGGGACCTGAGCCTCAGCCCAGCTGCAAGGCCTCCACTCAGGTTCGTTGGACTTGCCCAGGTCAGCTAAGAGGGAGGAGAAGATGGTCGTGAGCACATCAGGAAGTCATAGTGCCCACACCTGCCAGCGGGAGAAGCGCCTCCAACGGCCCTGTGGGATGTAAGCCCCCTCTGGCTGCAGCTGCTGCCTCCGCCCTGCCCCCTCTTCTCGGGGCACCGAGCCGGCGCCGGGGGCCAAGCACTGTGAGTCTGCCACCGACCCGGCCCGCCCTCTCCGCCCCGCCCAGCCGAGACCCAGGTGCAGGCGCCCCAGCCCGCCAGGCCGGCCACGACCCCGCCGCCCCCGCACACCAGCGCCCCGCCCCCCGCCCTGGGCAGACTCGCCCCGCCCCGGCACCGCCTCTGTCGCTCGGGAGACCGTGCCGCTGGCGGGAGGTGCCCAAGGCGGGGAGGGGGAAGACTGTTGTGATGGGGGGGGCGATTTCTCCACCGGGGAGCTGTCCCCGGTGGGAGTGCCGGGACACCTGCGGCCATTAGACATCCTGCCGAAACACCCCGAATGCACTTCCCTCCCGGGAGCGTGTCCCCTGCCAGGAAAACTCACGCGCCGGGGGGGAGCGGGGTTCCCAAATGTTCACACCAAATGAACCCCAAGAGGCCACGGGGAGGAGAGGGGTCGCTGGCGTGGGAGGAGCCTGCTGGGTGGGGGCTGGGCTAGAAGAGAACCTCTGCTATGGTGTCCTGGACTGTTGCTTTCTCCTCTAGGAAGGATGACAAGCAAAGGGACAGAAGAACCTCCAGGAACAAGAAGGCGGCTCCGGTGCGGAAACTCAGAGCCCAAACTACGACCGCTAGGGGCCGCTGTTGGAAAAGAATTGTTCCTTCCCCCCACTTGCAGGAGGGCAGGGGGCTGGATTCCAAGGCAGGGGGAGGGGCAGGGCCCCTTGCAGAAGGGGCTGTGGGGGAGGGGTCCCCTGGGCCCGACCTGGGACTGATGTGAGACCCTTTCTCCTTCCGAGGGCTTGACCTGGTCCAGGCCAAGGGTCTGATTTGGGCCAGGCTGCCCGGACACTCTGAAGAGGCGGGTTCCTCGCCAACCAAAGCGCCCGAGGCCTCGTCGAGCGGGGGCCTGCCTAGGGCCAGCGTTGCCCTGCAGGTCTCTCCCACGGCAATGGCCACAGGCATGCTGACTCCCATCGCCGTCACCTCCACCTTTTGGTGACGGGGAACACCTGGCCTTTCCCACCGGTGGCCTGAGGGCTTCTGCCTTGGCTGCCTGCCAGGCCTGGAGAGGCCTGTCTCCCAGAGAGGAGAGGCTCAGAGCCTTCCCCTTCCTTGTCAAAGTCCACTCTTTCCCTGTGTTTCTTTTCTGGGATGAGAGGGGCGGGACCCTGAGCACCCAGACGACTCTCAGCCATGAGCCTGCCCTTTCTCCTCCCGCCCTCCTCCGTGGTACCGGACGAACGGACATTTCCCTTTTCTCCGGGTTCGGGGCCCCAAAACGAAGCTGCTTGCCTATTGGGTGGGGAGACTTTCCAGGGGAAAGCATTTCTGCTCACTTGAGGCACGCACTGCGGTCAAGTGGGCTTCCAGGTCCGTGTGTTCCGTGTACCAGGAACATTGGAAGCAGCCATCGTGACCGCCCAAAGCGGTTGTATGGGTTGTTTTGGCATTGACTCGAGCCATAACCCTCAGTGTTTGAAACACACACACAAAAGTACGAACTCGTCATCTTGAGCACATTTTGCTCTGCCAGAGCACGCCACGCAGCCAGGTGATTTCCCTAGTGATTGTCGTGCCAAGCTGCCATGGCAGGCAATTCCACACGTGTACTGTCCCGATTTCCAAACGAAAGCAGATAGCCCTTCTCACTGGGGCGCAGCTGCCTGGTCGATAACGCCCCAGGCGCCGGTGCGCCTGAGGGCTGCCGGGACACCCAGGTCTACGCCGGTGGCACTTGGCTCTGGGCTTCAGTGCCCTGGCAGTGTGCCCTACTTGGGAATACGTGCTCTTGCGTGGCGTGGAGTCGGTTTCAGGTGGGACCTCCCCCCACATGCCTCTTCTGTCCCTTTGGCTGAAGCTGAGCCCGGCACTGGGGTTTTGTGCCTGCGCAGGAGACTTGAATCTCTGGACAGGCCCTGTGCCAGCTGGGACCTGAGCCTCAGCCCAGCTGCAAGGCCTCCACTCAGGTTCGTTGGACTTGCCCAGGTCAGCTAAGAGGGAGGAGAAGATGGTCGTGAGCACATCAGGAAGTCATAGTGCCCACACCTGCCAGCGGGAGAAGCGCCTCCAACGGCCCTGTGGGATGTAAGCCCCCTCTGGCTGCAGCTGCTGCCTCCGCCCTGCCCCCTCTTCTCGGGGCACCGAGCCGGCGCCGGGGGCCAAGCACTGTGAGTGTGCCACCGACCCGGCCCGCCCTCTCCGCCCCGCCCAGCCGAGACCCAGGTGCAGGCGCCCCAGCCCGCCAGGCCGGCCACGACCCCGCCGCCCCCGCACACCAGCGCCCCGCCCCCCGCCCTGGGCAGAATCGCCCCGCCCCGGCACCGCCTCTGTCGCTCGGGAGACCGTGCCGCTGGCGGGAGGTGCCCAAGGCGGGGAGGGGGAAGACTGTTGTGATGGGGGGGCGATTTCTCCACCGGGGAGCTGTCCCCGGTGGGAGTGCCGGGACACCTGCGGCCATTAGACATCCTGCCGAAACACCCCGAATGCACTTCCCTCCCGGGAGCGTGTCCCCTGCCAGGAAAACTCACGCGCCGGGGGGGAGCGTGATGTTCACACCAAATGAACCCCAAGAGGCCACGGGGAGGAGAGGGGTCGCTGGCGTGGGAGGAGCCTGCTGGGTGGGGGCTGGGCTAGAAGAGAACCTCTGCTATGGTGTCCTGGACTGTTGCTTTCTCCTCTAGGAAGGATGACAAGCAAAGGGACAGAAGAACCTCCAGGAAGAAGAAGGCGGCTCCGGTGCGGAAACCCAGAGCCCAAACTACGACCGCTAGGGGCCGCTGTTGGAAAAGAATTGTTCCTTCCCCCCACTTGCAGGAGGGCAGGGGGCTGGATTCCAAGGCAGGGGGAGGGGCAGGGCCCCTTGCAGAAGGGGCTGTGGGGGAGGGGTCCCCTGGGCCCGACCTGGGACTGATGTGAGACCCTTTCTCCTTCCGAGGGCTTGACCTGGTCCAGGCCAAGGGTCTGATTTGGGCCAGGCTGCCCGGACACTCTGAAGAGGCGGGTTCCTCGCCAACCAAAGCGCCCGAGGCCTCGTCGAGCGGGGGCCTGCCTAGGGCCAGCGTTGCCCTGCAGGTCTCTCCCACGGCAATGGCCACAGGCATGCTGACTCCCATCGCCGTCACCTCCACCTTTTGGTGACGGGGAACACCTGGCCTTTCCCACCGGTGGCCTGAGGGCTTCTGCCTTGGCTCCCTGCCAGGCCTGGAGAGGCCTGTCTCCCAGAGAGGAGAGGCTCAGAGCCTTCCCCTTCCTTGTCAACGTCCACTCTTTCCCTGTGTTTCTTTTCTGGGATGAGAGGGGCGGGCCCCTGAGCACCCAGACGACTCTCAGCCATGAGCCTGCCCTTTCTCCTCCCTCCCTCCTCCGTGAGTCCGGACGAATGGACATTGCCCTTTTCTCCGGGTTCGGGGCCCCAAAACGAAGCTGCTTGCCTATTGGGTGGGGAGACTTTCCAGGGGAAAGAATTTCTGCTCACTTGAGGCACGCACTGCGGTCAAGTGGGCTTCCAGGTCCGTGTGTTCCGTGTACCAGGAACATTGGAAGCAGCCATCGTGACCGCCCAAAGCGGTTGTATGGGTTGTTTTGGCATTGACTCGAGCGATAACCCTCAGTGTTTGAAACACACACACAAAAGTACGAACTCGTCATCTTGAGCACATTTTGCTCTGCCAGAGCACGCCACGCAGCCAGGTGATTTCCCTAGTGATTGTCGTGCCAAGCTGCCATGGCAGGCAATTCCACACGTGTACTGTCCCGATTTCCAAACGAAAGCAGATAGCCCTTCTCACTGGGGCGCAGCTGCCTGGTCGATAACGCCCCAGGCGCCGGTGCGCCTGAGGGCTGCCGGGACACCCAGGTCTACGCCGGTGGCACTTGGCTCTGGGCTTCAGTGCCCTGGCAGTGTGCCCTACTTGGGAATACGTGCTCTTGCGTGGCGTGGAGTCGGTTTCAGGTGGGACCTCCCCCCACATGCCTCTTCTGTCCCTTTGGCTGAAGCTGAGCCCGGCACTGGGGTTTTGTGCCTGCGCAGGAGACTTGAATCTCTGGACAGGCCCTGTGCCAGCTGGGACCTGAGCCTCAGCCCAGCTGCAAGGCCTCCACTCAGGTTCGTTGGACTTGCCCAGGTCAGCTAAGAGGGAGGAGAAGATGGTCGTGAGCACATCAGGAAGTCATAGTGCCCACACCTGCCAGCGGGAGAAGCGCCTCCAACGGCCCTGTGGGATGTAAGCCCCCTCTGGCTGCAGCTGCTGCCTCCGCCCTGCCCCCTCTTCTCGGGGCACCGAGCCGGCGCCGGGGGCCAAGCACTGTGAGTCTGCCACCGCCCCGGCCCGCCCTCTCCGCCCCGCCCAGCCGAGACCCAGGTGCAGGCGCCCCAGCCCGCCAGGCCGGCCACGACCCCGCCGCCCCCGCACACCAGCGCCCCGCCCCCCGCCCTGGGCAGAATCGCCCCGCCCCGGCACCGCCTCTGTCGCTCGGGAGACCGTGCCGCTGGCGGGAGGTGCCCAAGGCGGGGAGGGGGAAGACTGTTGTGATGGGGGGGCGATTTCTCCACCGGGGAGCTGTCCCCGGTGGGAGTGCCGGGACACCTGCGGCCATTAGACATCCTGCCGAAACACCCCGAATGCACTTCCCTCCCGGGAGCGTGTCCCCTGCCAGGAAAACTCACGCGCCGGGGGGGAGCGGGGTTCCCAAATGTTCACACCAAATGAACCCCAAGAGGCCACGGGGAGGAGAGGGGTCGCTGGCGTGGGAGGAGCCTGCTGGGTGGGGGCTGGGCTAGAAGAGAACCTCTGCTATGGTGTCCTGGACTGTTGCTTTCTCCTCTAGGAAGGATGACAAGCAAAGGGACAGAAGAACCTCCAGGAACAAGAAGGCGGCTCCGGTGCGGAAACTCAGAGCCCAAACTACGACCGCTAGGGGCCGCTGTTGGAAAAGAATTGTTCCTTCCCCCCACTTGCAGGAGGGCAGGGGGCTGGATTCCAAGGCAGGGGGAGGGGCAGGGCCCCTTGCAGAAGGGGCTGTGGGGGAGGGGTCCCCTGGGCCCGACCTGGGACTGATGTGAGACCCTTTCTCCTTCCGAGGGCTTGACCTGGTCCAGGCCAAGGGTCTGATTTGGGCCAGGCTGCCCGGACACTCTGAAGAGGCGGGTTCCTCGCCAACCAAAGCGCCCGAGGCCTCGTCGAGCGGGGGCCTGCCTAGGGCCAGCGTTGCCCTGCAGGTCTCTCCCACGGCAATGGCCACAGGCATGCTGACTCCCATCGCCGTCACCTCCACCTTTTGGTGACGGGGAACACCTGGCCTTTCCCACCGGTGGCCTGAGGGCTTCTGCCTTGGCTGCCTGCCAGGCCTGGAGAGGCCTGTCTCCCAGAGAGGAGAGGCTCAGAGCCTTCCCCTTCCTTGTCAACGTCCACTCTTTCCCTGTGTTTCTTTTCTGGGATGAGAGGGGCGGGCCCCTGAGCACCCAGACGACTCTCAGCCATGAGCCTGCCCTTTCTCCTCCCGCCCTCCTCCGTGGTACCGGACGAATGGACATTGCCCTTTTCTCCGGGTTCGGGGCCCCAAAACGAAGCTGCTTGCCTATTGGGTGGGGAGACTTTCCAGGGGAAAGCATTTCTGCTCACTTGAGGCACGCACTGCGGTCAAGTGGGCTTCCAGGTCCGTGTGTTCCGTGTACCAGGAACATTGGAAGCAGCCATCGTGACCGCCCAAAGCGGTTGTATGGGTTGTTTTGGCATTGACTCGAGCCATAACCCTCAGTGTTTGAAACACACACACACACAAAAGTACGAACTCGTCATCTTGAGCACATTTTGCTCTGCCAGAGCACGCCACGCAGCCAGGTGATTTCCCTAGTGATTGTCGTGCCAAGCTGCCATGGCAGGCAATTCCACACGTGTACTGTCCCGATTTCCAAACGAAAGCAGATAGCCCTTCTCACTGGGGCGCAGCTGCCTGGTCGATAACGCCCCAGGCGCCGGTGCGCCTGAGGGCTGCCGGGACACCCAGGTCTACGCCGGTGGCACTTGGCTCTGGGCTTCAGTGCCCTGGCAGTGGGCCCTACTTGGGAATACGTGCTCTTGCGTGGCGTGGAGTCGGTTTCAGGTGGGACCTCCCCCCACATGCCTCTTCTGTCCCTTTGGCTGAAGCTGAGCCCGGCACTGGGGTTTTGTGCCTGCGCAGGAGACTTGAATCTCTGGACAGGCCCTGTGCCAGCTGGGACCTGAGCCTCAGCCCAGCTGCAAGGCCTCCACTCAGGTTCGTTGGACTTGCCCAGGTCAGCTAAGAGGGAGGAGAAGATGGTCGTGAGCACATCAGGAAGTCATAGTGCCCACACCTGCCAGCGGGAGAAGCGCCTCCAACGGCCCTGTGGGATGTAAGCCCCCTCTGGCTGCAGCTGCTGCCTCCGCCCTGCCCCCTCTTCTCGGTGCACCGAGCCGGCCCCGGGGGCCAAGCACTGTGAGTGTGCCACCGCCCGGGCCCGCCCTCTCCGCCCCGCCCAGCCGAGACCCAGGTGCAGGCGCCCCAGCCGGCCAGGCGGGCCACGACCCCGCCGCCCCCGCACACCAGCGCCCCGCCCCCCGCCCTGGGCAGACTCGCCCCGCCCCGGCACCGCCTCTGTCGCTCGGGAGACCGTGCCCCTGGCGGGAGGTGCCCAAGGCGGGGAGGGGGAAGACTGTTGTGATGGGGGGGGGGCGATTTCTCCACCGGGGAGCTGTCCCCGGTGGGAGTGCCGGGACACCTGCGGCCATTAGACATCCTGCCGAAACCCCCCGAATGCACTTCCCTCCCGGGAGCGTGTCCCCTGCCAGGAAAACTCACGCGCAGGGGGGGAGCGGGATTCCCAAATGTTCACACCAAATGAACCCCAAGAGGCCACGGGGAGGAGAGGGGTCGCTGGCGTGGGAGGAGCCTGCTGGGTGGGGGCTGGGCTAGAAGAGAACCTCTGCTATGGTGTCCTGGACTGTTGCTTTCTCCTCTAGGAAGGATGACAAGCAAAGGGACAGAAGAACCTCCAGGAACAAGAAGGCGGCTCCGGTGCGGAAACTCAGAGTCCAAACTACGACCGCTAGGGGCCGCTGTTGGAAAAGAATTGTTCCTTCCCCCCACTTGCAGGAGGGCAGGGGGCTGGATTCCAAGGCAGGGGGAGGGGCAGGGCCCCTTGCAGAAGGGGCTGTGGGGGAGGGGTCCCCTGGGCCCGACCTGGGACTGATGTGAGACCCTTTCTCCTTCCGAGGGCTTGACCTGGTCCAGGCCAAGGGTCTGATTTGGGCCAGGCTGCCCGGACACTCTGAAGAGGCGGGTTCCTCGCCAACCAAAGCGCCCGAGGCCTCGTCGAGCGGGGGCCTGCCTAGGGCCAGCGTTGCCCTGCAGGTCTCTCCCACGGCAATGGCCACAGGCATGCTGACTCCCATCGCCGTCACCTCCACCTTTTGGTGACGGGGAACACCTGGCCTTTCCCACCGGTGGCCTGAGGGCTTCTGCCTTGGCTGCCTGCCAGGCCTGGAGAGGCCTGTCTCCCAGAGAGGAGAGGCTCAGAGCCTTCCCCTTCCTTGTCAACGTCCACTCTTTCCCTGTGTTTCTTTTCTGGGATGAGAGGGGCGGGCCCCTGAGCACCCAGACGACTCTCAGCCATGAGCCTGCCCTTTCTCCTCCCGCCCTCCTCCGTGGTAACGGACGAATGGACATTGCCCTTTTCTCCGGGTTCGGGGCCCCAAAACGAAGCTGCTTGCCTATTGGGTGGGGAGACTTTTCAGGGGAAAGCATTTCTGCTCACTTGAGGCACGCACTGCGGTCAAGTGGGCTTCCAGGTCCTTGTGTTCCGTGTACCAGGAACATTGGAAGCAGCCATCGTGACCGCCCAAAGCGGTTGTATGGGTTGTTTTGGCATTGACTCGAGCCATAACCCTCAGTGTTTGAAACACACACACACACAAAAGTACGAACTCGTCATCATGAGCACATTTTGCTCTGCCAGAGCACGCCACGCAGCCAGGTGATTTCCCTAGTGATTGTCGTGCCAAGGTGCCATGGCAGGCAATTCCACACGTGTACTGTCCCGATTTCCAAACGAAAGCAGATAGCCCTTCTCACTGGGGCGCAGCTGCCTGGTCGATAACGCCCCAGGCGCCGGTGCGCCTGAGGGCTGCCGGGACACCCAGGTCTACGCCGGTGGCACTTGGCTCTGGGCTTCAGTGCCCTGGCAGTGGGCCCTACTTGGGAATACGTGCTCTTGCGTGGGGTGGAGTCGGTTTCAGGTGGGACCTCCCCCCACATGCCTCTTCTGTCCCTTTGGCTGAAGCTGAGCCCGGCACTGGGGTTTTGTGCCTGCGCAGGAGACTTGAATCTCTGGACATGCCCTGTGCCAGCTGGGACCTGAGCCTCAGCCCAGCTGCAAGGCCTCCACTCAGGTTCGTTGGACTTGCCCAGGTCAGCTAAGAGGGAGGAGAAGATGGTCGTGAGCACATCAGGAAGTCATAGTGCCCACACCTGCCAGCGGGAGAAGCGCCTCCAACGGCCCTGTGGGATGTAAGCCCCCTCTGGCTGCAGCTGCTGCCTCCGCCCTGCCCCCTCTTCTCGGGGCACCAAGCCGGCGCCGGGGGCCAAGCACTGTGAGTCTGCCACCGCCCCGGCCCGCCCTCTCCGCCCCGCCCAGCCGAGACCCAGGTGCAGGCGCCCCAGCCCGCCAGGCCGGCCACGACCCCGCCGGCCCCGCACACCAGCGCCCCGCCCCCCGCCCTGGGCAGACTCGCCCCGCCCCGGCACCGCCTCTGTCGCTCGGGAGACCGTGCCGCTGGCGGGAGGTGCCCAAGGCGGGGAGGGGGAAGACTGTTTTGATGTGGGGGGCGATTTCTCCACCGGGGAGCTGTCCCCGGTGGGAGTGCCAGGACACCTGCGACCATTAGACATCCTGCCGAAACACCCCGAATGCACTTCCCTCCCGGGAGCGTGTCCCCTGCCAGGAAAACTCACGCGCCGGGGGGGAGCGGGGTTCCCAAATGTTCACACCAAATGAACCCCAAGAGGCCACGGGGAGGAGAGGGGTCGCTGGCGTGGGAGGAGCCTGCTGGGTGGGGGCTGGGCTAGAAGAGAACCTCTGCTATGGTGTCCTGGACTGTTGCTTTCTCCTCTAGGAAGGATGACAAGCAAAGGGACAGAAGAACCTCCAGGAACAAGAAGGCGGCTCCGGTGCGGAAACTCAGAGTCCAAACTACGACCGCTAGGGGCCGCTGTTGGAAAAGAATTGTTCCTTCCCCCCACTTGCAGGAGGGCAGGGGGCTGGATTCCAAGGCAGGGGGAGGGGCAGGGCCCCTTGCAGAAGGGGCTGTGGGGGAGGGGTCCCCTGGGCCCGACCTGGGACTGATGTGAGACCCTTTCTCCTTCCGAGGGCTTGACCTGGTCCAGGCCAAGGGTCTGATTTGGGCCAGGCTGCCCGGACACTCTGAAGAGGCGGGTTCCTCGCCAACCAAAGCGCCCGAGGCCTCGTCGAGCGGGGGCCTGCCTAGGGCCAGCGTTGCCCTGCAGGTCTCTCCCACGGCAATGGCCACAGGCATGCTGACTCCCATCGCCGTCACCTCCACCTTTTGGTGACGGGGAACACCTGGCCTTTCCCACCGGTGGCCTGAGGACTTCTGCCTTGGCTGCCTGCCAGGCCTGGAGAGGCCTGTCTCCCAGAGAGGAGAGGCTCAGAGCCTTCCCCTTCCTTGTCAACGTCCACTCTTTCCCTGTGTTTCTTTTCTGGGATGAGAGGGGCGGGCCCCTGAGCACCCAGACGACTCTCAGCCATGAGCCTGCCCTTTCTCCTCCCGCCCTCCTCCGTGGTACCGGACGAATGGACATTGCCGTTTTCTCCGGGTTCGGGGCCCCAAAACGAAGCTGCTTGCCTATTGGGTGGGGAGACTTTTCAGGGGAAAGCATTTCTGCTCACTTGAGGCACGCACTGCGGTCAAGTGGGCTTCCAGGTCCGTGTGTTCCGTGTACCAGGAACATTAGAAGCAGCCATCGTGACCGCCCAAAGCGGTTGTATGGGTTGTTTTGGCATTGACTCGAGCCATAACCCTCAGTGTTTGAAACACACACACAAAAGTACGAACTCGTCATCTTGAGCACATTTTGCTCTGCCAGAGCACGCCACGCAGCCAGGTGATTTCCCTAGTGATTGTCGTGCCAAGGTGCCATGGCAGGCAATTCCACACGTGTACTGTCCCGATTTCCAAACAAAAGCAGATAGCCCTTCTCACTGGGGCGCAGCTGCCTGGTCGATAACGCCCCAGGCGCCGGTGCGCCTGAGGGCTGCCGGGACACCCAGGTCTACGCCGGTGGCACTTGGCTCTGGGCTTCAGTGCCCTGGCAGTGTGCCCTACTTGGGAATACGTGCTCTTGCGTGGGGTATAGTCGGTTTCAGGTGGGACGTCCCCCCACATGCCTCTTCTGTCCCTTTGGCTGAAGCTGAGCCCGGCACTGGGGTTTTGTGCCTGCGCAGGAGACTTGAATCTCTGGACAGACCCTGTGCCAGCTGGGACCTGAGCCTCAGCCCAGCTGCAAGGCCTCCACTCAGGTTCGTTGGACTTGCCCAGGTCAGCTAAGAGGGAGGAGAAGATGGTCGTGAGCACATCAGGAAGTCATAGTGCCCACACCTGCCAGCGGGAGAAGCGCCTCCAACGGCCCTGTGGGATGTAAGCCCCCTCTGGCTGCAGCTGCTGCCTCCGCCCTGCCCCCTCTTCTCGGGGCACCGAGCTGGCCCCGGGGGCCAAGCACTGTGAGTGTGCCACCGCCCCGGCCCGCCCTCTCCGCCCCGCCCAGCCGAGACCCAGGTGCAGGCGCCCCAGCCCGCCAGGCCGGCCACGACCCCGCCGCCCCCGCACACCAGCGCCCCGCCCCCCGCCCTGGGCAGACTCGCCCCGCCCCGGCACCGCCTCTGTCGCTCGGGAGACCGTGCCGCTGGCGGGAGGTGCCCAAGGCGGGGAGGGGGAAGACTGTTGTGATGGGGGGGGGCGATTTCTCCACCGGGGAGCTGTCCCCGGTGGGAGTGCCGGGACACCTGCGGCCATTAGACATCCTGCCGAAACACCCCGAATGCACTTCCCTCCCGGGAGCGTGTCCCCTGCCAGGAAAACTCACGCGCCGGGGGGGAGCGGGGTTCCCAAATGTTCACACCAAATGAACCCCAAGAGGCCACGGGGAGGAGAGGGGTTGCTGGCGTGGGAGGAGCCTGCTGGATGGGGGCTGGGCTAGAAGAGAACCTCTGCTATGGTGTCCTGGACTGTTGCTTTCTCCTCTAGGAAGGATGACAAGCAAAGGGACAGAAGAACCTCCAGGAAGAAGAAGGCGGCTCCGGTGCGGAAACCCAGAGCCCAAACTACGACCGCTAGGGGCCGCTGTTGGAAAAGAATTGTTCCTTCCCCCCACTTGCAGGAGGGCAGGGGGCTGGATTCCAAGGTAGGGGGAGGGGCAGGGCCCCTTGCAGAAGGGGCTGTGGGGGAGGGGTCCCCTGGGCCCGACCTGGGACTGATGTGAGACCCTTTCTCCTTCCGAGGGCTTGACCTGGTCCAGGCCAAGGGTCTGATTTGGGCCAGGCTGCCCGGACACTCTGAAGAGGCGGGTTCCTCGCCAACCAAAGCGCCCGAGGCCTCGTCGAGCCGGGGCCTGCCTAGGGCCAGAGTTGCCCTGCAGGTCTCTCCCACGGCAATGGCCACAGGCATGCTGACTCCCATCGCCGTCACCTCCACCTTTTGGTGACGGGGAACACCTGGCCTTTCCCACCGGTGGCCTGAGGGCTTCTGCCTTGGCTGCCTGCCAGGCCTGGAGAGGCCTGTCTCCCAGAGAGGAGAGGCTCAGATCCTTCCCCTTCCTTGTCAACGTCCACTCTTTCCCTGTGTTTCTTTTCTGGGATGAGAGGGGCGGGCCCCTGAGCACCCAGACCACTCTCAGCCATGAGCCTGCCCTTTCTCCTCCCGCCCTCCTCCGTGGTACCGGACGAATGGACATTGCCCTTTTCTCCGGGTTCGGGGCCCCAAAACGAAGCTGCTTGCCTATTGGGTGGGGAGACTTTCCAGGGGAAAGCATTTCTGCTCACTTGAGGCACGCACTGCGGTCAAGTGGGCTTCCAGGTCCGTGTGTTCCGTGTACCAGGAACATTGGAAGCAGCCATCGTGACCGCCCAAAGCGGTTGTATGGGTTGTTTTGGCATTGACTCGAGCCATAACCCTCAGTGTTTGAAACACACACACACACAAAAGTACGAACTCGTCATCTTGAGCACATTTTGCTCTGCCAGAGCACGCCACGCAGCCAGGTGATTTCCCTAGTGATTGTCGTGCCAAGCTGCCATGGCAGGCAATTCCACACGTGTACTGTCCCGATTTCCAAACGAAAGCAGATAGCCCTTCTCACTGGGGCGCAGCTGCCTGGTCGATAACGCCCCAGGCGCCGGTGCGCCTGAGGGCTGCCGGGACACCCAGGTCTACGCCGGTGGCACTTGGCTCTGGGCTTCAGTGCCCTGGCAGTGGGCCCTACTTGGGAATACGTGCTCTTGCGTGGGGTGGAGTCGGTTTCAGGTGGGACCTCCCCCCACATGCCTCTTCTGTCCCTTTGGCTGAAGCTGAGCCCGGCACTGGGGTTTTGTGCCTGCGCAGGAGACTTGAATCTCTGGACAGGCCCTGTGCCAGCTGGGACCTGAGCCTCAGCCCAGCTGCAAGGCCTCCACTCAGGTTCGTTGGACTTGCCCAGGTCAGCTAAGAGGGAGGAGAAGATGGTCGTGAGCACATCAGGAAGTCATAGTGCCCACACCTGCCAGCGGGAGAAGCGCCTCCAACGGCCCTGTGGGATGTAAGCCCCCTCTGGCTGCAGCTGCTGCCTCCGCCCTGCCCCCTCTTCTCGGGGCACCAAGCCGGCGCCGGGGGCCAAGCACTGTGAGTCTGCCACCGCCCCGGCCCGCCCTCTCCGCCCCGCCCAGCCGAGACCCAGGTGCAGGCGCCCCAGCCCGCCAGGCCGGCCACGACCCCGCCGGCCCCGCACACCAGCGCCCCGCCCCCCGCCCTGGGCAGACTCGCCCCGCCCCGGCACCGCCTCTGTCGCTCGGGAGACCGTGCCGCTGGCGGGAGGTGCCCAAGGCGGGGAGGGGGAAGACTGTTTTGATGGGGGGGGGCGATTTCTCCACCGGGGAGCTGTCCCCGGTGGGAGTGCCAGGACACCTGCGACCATTAGACATCCTGCCGAAACACCCCGAATGCACTTCCCTCCCGGGAGCGTGTCCCCTGCCAGGAAAACTCACGCGCCGGGGGGGAGCGGGGTTCCCAAATGTTCACACCAAATGAACCCCAAGAGGCCACGGGGAGGAGAGGGGTCGCTGGCGTGGGAGGAGCCTGCTGGGTGGGGGCTGGGCTAGAAGAGAACCTCTGCTATGGTGTCCTGGACTGTTGCTTTCTCCTCTAGGAAGGATGACAAGCAAAGGGACAGAAGAACCTCCAGGAACAAGAAGGCGGCTCCGGTGCGGAAACTCAGAGTCCAAACTACGACCGCTAGGGGCCGCTGTTGGAAAAGAATTGTTCCTTCCCCCCACTTGCAGGAGGGCAGGGGGCTGGATTCCAAGGCAGGGGGAGGGGCAGGGCCCCTTGCAGAAGGGGCTGTGGGGGAGGGGTCCCCTGGGCCCGACCTGGGACTGATGTGAGACCCTTTCTCCTTCCGAGGGCTTGACCTGGTCCAGGCCAAGGGTCTGATTTGGGCCAGGCTGCCCGGACACTCTGAAGAGGCGGGTTCCTCGCCAACCAAAGCGCCCGAGGCCTCGTCGAGCGGGGGCCTGCCTAGGGCCAGCGTTGCCCTGCAGGTCTCTCCCACGGCAATGGCCACAGGCATGCTGACTCCCATCGCCGTCACCTCCACCTTTTGGTGACGGGGAACACCTGGCCTTTCCCACCGGTGGCCTGAGGGCTTCTGCCTTGGCTGCCTGCCAGGCCTGGAGAGGCCTGTCTCCCAGAGAGGAGAGGCTCAGAGCCTTCCCCTTCCTTGTCAACGTCCACTCTTTCCCTGTGTTTCTTTTCTGGGATGAGAGGGGCGGGCCCCTGAGCACCCAGACGACTCTCAGCCATGAGCCTGCCCTTTCTCCTCCCGCCCTCCTCCGTGGTACCGGACGAATGGACATTGCCCTTTTCTCCGGGTTCGGGGCCCCAAAACGAAGCTCTTGCCTATTGGGTGGGGAGACTTTTCAGGGGAAAGCATTTCTGCTCACTTGAGGCACGCACTGCGGTCAAGTGGGCTTCCAGGTCCGTGTGTTCCGTGTACCAGGAACATTGGAAGCAGCCATCGTGACCGCCCAAAGCGGTTGTATGGGTTGTTTTGGCATTGACTCGAGCCATAACCCTCAGTGTTTGAAACACACACACAAAAGTACGAACTCGTCATCTTGAGCACATTTTGCTCTGCCAGAGCACGCCACGCAGCCAGGTGATTTCCCTAGTGATTGTCGTGCCAAGCTGCCATGGCAGGCAATTCCACACGTGTACTGTCCCGATTTCCAAACGAAAGCAGATAGCCCTTCTCACTGGGGCGCAGCTGCCTGGTCGATAACGCCCCAGGCGCCGGTGCGCCTGAGGGCTGCCGGGACACCCAGGTCTACGCCGGTGGCACTTGGCTCTGGGCTTCAGTGCCCTGGCAGTGGGCCCTACTTGGGAATACGTGCTCTTGCGTGGCGTGGAGTCGGTTTCAGGTGGGACCTCCCCCCACATGCCTCTTCTGTCCCTTTGGCTGAAGCTGAGCCCGGCACTGGGGTTTTGTGCCTGCGCAGGAGACTTGAATCTCTGGACAGGCCCTGTGCCAGCTGGGACCTGAGCCTCAGCCCAGCGGCAAGGCCTCCACTCAGGTTCGTTGGACTTGCCCAGGTCAGCTAAGAGGGAGGAGAAGATGGTCGTGAGCACATCAGGAAGTCATAGTGCCGACACCTGCCAGCGGGAGAAGCTCCTCCAACGGCCCTGTGGGATGTAAGCCCCCTCTGGCTGCAGCTGCTGCCTCCGCCCTGCCCCCTCTTCTCGGGGCACCGAGCCGGCCCCGGGGGCCAAGCACTGTGAGTCTGCCACCGCCCCGGCCCGCCCTCTCCGCCCCGCCCAGCCGAGACCCAGGTGCAGGCGCCCCAGCCCGCCAGGCCGGCCACGACCCCGCCGCCCCCGCACACCAGCGCCCCGCCCCCCGCCCTGGGCAGTCTCGCCCCGCCCCGGCACCGCCTCTGTCGCTCGGGAGACCGTGCCGCTGGCGGGAGGTGCCCAAGGCGGGGAGGGGGAAGACTGTTGTGATGGGGGGGGGCGATTTCTCCACTGGGGAGCTGTCCCCGGTGGGAGTGCCGGGACACCTGCGGCCATTAGACATCCTGCCGAAACACCCCGAATGCACTTCCCTCCCGGGAGCGTGTCCCCTGCCAGGAAAACTCACGCGCCGGGGGGGAGCGGGGTTCCCAAATGTTCACACCAAATGAACCCCAAGAGGCCACGGGGAGGAGAGGGGTCGCTGGCGTGGGAGGAGCCTGCTGGGTGGGGGCTGGGCTAGAAGAGAACCTCTGCTATGGTGTCCTGGACTGTTGCTTTCTCCTCTAGGAATGATGACAAGCAAAGGGACAGAAGAACCTCCAGGAAGAAGAAGGCGGCTCCGGTGCGGAAACCCAGAGCCCAAACTACGACCGCTAGGGGCCGCTGTTGGAAAAGAATTGTTCCTTCCCCCCACTTGCAGGAGGGCAGGGGGCTGGATTCCAAGGCAGGGGGAGGGGCAGGGCCCCTTGCAGAAGGGGCTGTGGGGGAGGGGTCCCCTGGGCCCGACCTGGGACTGATGTGAGACCCTTTCTCCTTCCGAGGGCTTGACCTGGTCCAGGCCAAGGGTCTGATTTGGGCCAGGCTGCCCGGACACGCTGAAGAGGTGGGTTCCTCGCCATCCAAAGCGCCCGAGGCCTCGTCGAGCGGGGGCCTGCCTAGGGCCAGAGTTGCCCTGCAGGTCTCTCCCACGGCAATGGCCACAGGCATGCTGACTCCCATCGCCGTCACCTCCACCTTTTGGTGACGGGGAACACCTGGCCTTTCCCACCGGTGGCCTGAGGGCTTCTGCCTTGGCTGCCTGCCAGGCCTGGAGAGGCCTGTCTCCCAGAGAGGAGAGGCTCAGAGCCTTCCCCTTCCTTGTCAACGTCCACTCTTTCCCTGTGTTTCTTTTCTGGGATGAGAGGGGCGGGCCCCTGAGCACCCAGACGACTCTCAGCCATGAGCCTGCCCTTTCTCCTCCCGCCCTCCTCCGTGGTACTGGACGAATGGACATTGCCCTTTTCTCCGGGTTCGGGGCCCCAAAACGAAGCTGCTTGCCTATTGGGTGGGGAGACTTTCCAGGGGAAAGCATTTCTGCTCACTTGAGGCACGCACTGCGGTCAAGTGGGCTTCCAGGTCCGTGTGTTCCGTGTACCAGGAACATTGGAAGCAGCCATCGTGACCGCCCAAAGCGGTTGTATGGGTTGTTTTGGCATTGACTCGAGCCATAACCCTCAGTGTTTGAAACAAACACACAAAAGTACGAATTCGTCATCTTGAGCACATTTTGCTCTGCCAGAGCCCGCCACGCAGCCAGGTGATTTCCCTAGTACTTGTCGTGCCAAGCTGCCATGGCAGGCAATTCCACACGTGTACTGTCCTGATTTCCAAACGAAAGCAGATAGCCCTTCTCACTGGGGTGCAGCTGCCTGGTCGATAACGCCCCAGGCGCCGGTGCGCCTGAGGGCTGCCGGGACACCCAGGTCTACGCCGGTGGCACTTGGCTCTGGGCTTCAGTGCCCTGGCAGTGGGCCCTACTTGGGAATACGTGCTCTTGCGTGGGGTGGAGTCGGTTTCAGGTGGGACCTCCCCCCACATGCCTCTTCTGTCCCTTTGGCTGAAGCTGAGCCCGGCACTGGGGTTTTGTGCCTGCGCAGGAGACTTGAATCTCTGGACAGGCCCTGTGCCAGCTGGGACCTGAGCCTCAGCCCAGCTGCAAGGCCTCCACTCAGGTTCGTTGGACTTGCCCAGGTCAGCTAAGAGGGAGGAGAAGATGGTCGTGAGCACATCAGGAAGTCATAGTGCCCACACCTGCCAGCGGGAGAAGCGCCTCCAACGGCCCTGTGGGATGTAAGCCCCCTCTGGCTGCAGCTGCTGCCTCCGCCCTGCCCCCTCTTCTCGGGGCACCGAGCCGGCCCCGGGGGCCAAGCACTGTGAGTCTGCCACCGCCCCGGCCCGCCCTCTCCGCCCCGCCCAGCCGAGACCCAGGTGCAGGCGCCCCAGCCCGCCAGGCCGGCCACGACCCCGCCGCCCCCGCACACCAGCGCCCCGCCCCCCGCCCTGGGCAGACTCGCCCCGCCCCGGCACCGCCTCTGTCGCTCGGGAGACCGTGCCGCTGGCGGGAGGTGCCCAAGGCGGGGAGGGGGAAGACTGTTGTGATGGGGGGGGCGATTTCTCCACCGGGGAGCTGTCCCCGGTGGGAGTGCCGGGACACCTGCGGCCATTAGACATCCTGCCGAAACACCCCGAATGCACTTCCCTCCCGGGAGCGTGTCCCCTGCCAGGAAAACTCACGCGCCGGGGGGGAGCGGGGTTCCCAAATGTTCACACCAAATGAACCCCAAGAGGCCACGGGGAGGAGAGGGGTCACTGGCTTGGGAGGAGCCTGCTGGGTGGGGGCTGGGCTAGAAGAGAACCTCTGCTATGGTGTCCTGGACTGTTGCTTTCTCCTCTAGGAATGATGACAAGCAAAGGGACAGAAGAACCTCCAGGAAGAAGAAGGCGGCTCCGGTGCGGAAACCCAGAGCCCAAACTACGACCGCTAGGGGCCGCTGTTGGAAAAGAATTGTTCCTTCCCCCCACTTGCAGGAGGGCAGGGGGCTGGATTCCAAGGTAGGGGGAGGGGCAGGGCCCCTTGCAGAAGGGGCTTTGGGGGAGGGGTCCCCTGGGCCCGACCTGGGACTGATGTGAGACCCTTTCTCCTTCCGAGGGCTTGACCTGGTCCAGGCCAAGGGTCTGATTTGGGCCAGGCTGCCCGGACACTCTGAAGAGGCGGGTTCCTCGCCAACCAAAGCGCCCGAGGCCTCGTCGAGCCGGGGCCTGCCTAGGGCCAGAGTTGCCCTGCAGGTCTCTCCCACGGCAATGGCCACAGGCATGCTGACTCCCATCGCCGTCACCTCCACCTTTTGGTGACGGGGAACACCTGGCCTTTCCCACCGGTGGCCTGAGGGCTTCTGCCTTGGCTGCCTGCCAGGCCTGGAGAGGCCTGTCTCCCAGAGAGGAGAGGCTCAGAGCCTTCCCCTTCCTTGTCAACGTCCACTCTTTCCCTGTGTTTCTTTTCTGGGATGAGAGGGGCGGGCCCCTGAGCACCCAGACGACTCTCAGCCATGAGCCTGCCCTTTCTCCTCCCGCCCTCCTCCGTGGTACCGGACGAATGGACATTGCCCTTTTCTCCGGGTTCGGGGCCCCAAAACGAAGCTGCTTGCCTATTGGGTGGGGAGACTTTCCAGGGGAAAGCATTTCTGCTCACTTGAGGCACGCACTGCGGTCAAGTGGGCTTCCAGGTCCGTGTGTTCCGTGTACCAGGAACATTGGAAGCAGCCATCGTGACCGCCCAAAGCGGTTGTATGGGTTGTTTTGGCATTGACTCGAGCCATAACCCTCAGTGTTTGAAACACACACACACACAAAAGTACGAACTCGTCATCTTGAGCACATTTTGCTCTGCCAGAGCCCGCCACGCAGCCAGGTGATTTCCCTAGTACTTGTCGTGCCAAGCTGCCATGGCAGGCAATTCCACACGTGTACTGTCCTGATTTCCAAACGAAAGCAGATAGCCCTTCTCACTGGGGTGCAGCTGCCTGGTCGATAACGCCCCAGGCGCCGGTGCGCCTGAGGGCTGCCGGGACACCCAGGTCTACGCCGGTGGCACTTGGCTCTGGGCTTCAGTGCCCTGGCAGTGGGCCCTACTTGGGAATACGTGCTCTTGCGTGGGGTGGAGTCGGTTTCAGGTGGGACCTCCCCCCACATGCCTCTTCTGTCCCTTTGGCTGAAGCTGAGCCCGGCACTGGGGTTTTGTGCCTGCGCAGGAGACTTGAATCTCTGGACAGGCCCTGTGCCAGCTGGGACCTGAGCCTCAGCCCAGCTGCAAGGCCTCCACTCAGGTTCGTTGGACTTGCCCAGGTCAGCTAAGAGGGAGGAGAAGATGGTCGTGAGCACATCAGGAAGTCATAGTGCCCACACCTGCCAGCGGGAGAAGCGCCTCCAACGGCCCTGTGGGATGTAAGCCCCCTCTGGCTGCAGCTGCTGCCTCCGCCCTGCCCCCTCTTCTCGGGGCACCGAGCCGGCCCCGGGGGCCAAGCACTGTGAGTCTGCCACCGCCCCGGCCCGCCCTCTCCGCCCCGCCCAGCCGAGACCCAGGTGCAGGCGCCCCAGCCCGCCAGGCCGGCCACGACCCCGCCGCCCCCGCACACCAGCGCCCCGCCCCCCGCCCTGGGCAGACTCGCCCCGCCCCGGCACCGCCTCTGTCGCTCGGGAGACCGTGCCGCTGGCGGGAGGTGCCCAAGGCGGGGAGGGGGGAGACTGTTGTGATGGGGGGGGCGATTTCTCCACCGGGGAGCTGTCCCCGTGGGAGTGCCGGGACACCTGCGGCCATTAGACATCCTGCCGAAACACCCCGAATGCACTTCCCTCCCGGGAGCGTGTCCCCTGCCAGGAAAACTCACGCGCCGGGGGGGAGCGGGGTTCCCAAATGTTCACACCAAATGAACCCCAAGAGGCCACGGGGAGGAGAGGGGTCGCTGGCGTGGGAGGAGCCTGCTGGGTGGGGGCTGGGCTAGAAGAGAACCTCTGCTATGGTGTCCTGGACTGTTGCTTTCTCCTCTAGGAATGATGACAAGCAAAGGGACAGAAGAACCTCCAGGAAGAAGAAGGCGGCTCCGGTGCGGAAACCCAGAGCCCAAACTACGACCGCTAGGGGCCGCTGTTGGAAAAGAATTGTTCCTTCCCCCCACTTGCAGGAGGGCAGGGGGCTGGATTCCAAGGTAGGGGGAGGGGCAGGGCCCCTTGCAGAAGGGGCTGTGGGGGAGGGGTCCCCTGGGCCCGACCTGGGACTGATGTGAGACCCTTTCTCCTTCCGAGGGCTTGACCTGGTCCAGGCCAAGGGTCTGATTTGGGCCAGGCTGCCCGGACACTCTGAAGAGGCGGGTTCCTCGCCAACCAAAGCGCCCGAGGCCTCGTCGAGCCGGGGCCTGCCTAGGGCCAGAGTTGCCCTGCAGGTCTCTCCCACGGCAATGGCCACAGGCATGCTGACTCCCATCGCCGTCACCTCCACCTTTTGGTGACGGGGAACACCTGGCCTTTCCCACCGGTGGCCTGAGGGCTTCTGCCTTGGCTGCCTGCCAGGCCTGGAGAGGCCTGTCTCCCAGAGAGGAGAGGCTCAGAGCCTTCCCCTTCCTTGTCAACGTCCACTCTTTCCCTGTGTTTCTTTTCTGGGATGAGAGGGGCGGGCCCCTGAGCACCCAGACGACTCTCAGCCATGAGCCTGCCCTTTCTCCTCCCGCCCTCCTCCGTGGTACCGGACGAATGGACATTGCCCTTTTCTCCGGGTTCGGGGCCCCAAAACGAAGCTGCTTGCCTATTGGGTGGGGAGACTTTCCAGGGGAAAGCATTTCTGCTCACTTGAGGCACGCACTGCGGTCAAGTGGGCTTCCAGGTCCGTGTGTTCCGTGTACCAGGAACATTGGAAGCAGCCATCGTGACCGCCCAAAGCGGTTGTATGGGTTGTTTTGGCATTGACTCGAGCCATAACCCTCAGTGTTTGAAACACACACACACACAAAAGTACGAACTCGTCATCTTGAGCACATTTTGCTCTGCCAGAGCACGCCACGCAGCCAGGTGATTTCCCTAGTGATTGTCGTGCCAAGCTGCCATGGCAGGCAATTCCACACGTGTACTGTCCCGATTTCCAAACGAAAGCAGATAGCCCTTCTCACTGGGGCGCAGCTGCCTGGTCGATAACGCCCCAGGCGCCGGTGCGCCTGAGGGCTGCCGGGACACCCAGGTCTACGCCGGTGGCACTTGGCTCTGGGCTTCAGTGCCCTGGCAGTGTGCCCTACTTGGGAATACGTGCTCTTGCGTGGCGTGGAGTCGGTTTCAGGTGGGACCTCCCCCCACATGCCTCTTCTGTCCCTTTGGCTGAAGCTGAGCCCGGCACTGGGGTTTTGTGCCTGCGCAGGAGACTTGAATCTCTGGACAGGCCCTGTGCCAGCTGGGACCTGAGCCTCAGCCCAGCTGCAAGGCCTCCACTCAGGTTCGTTGGACTTGCCCAGGTCAGCTAAGAGGGAGGAGAAGATGGTCGTGAGCACATCAGGAAGTCATAGTGCCCACACCTGCCAGCGGGAGAAGCGCCTCCAACGGCCCTGTGGGATGTAAGCCCCCTCTGGCTGCAGCTGCTGCCTCCGCCCTGCCCCCTCTTCTCGGGGCACCGAGCCGGCGCCGGGGGCCAAGCACTGTGAGTCTGCCACCGCCCCGGCCCGCCCTCTCCGCCCCGCCCAGCCCAGACCCAGGTGCAGGCGCCCCAGCCCGCCAGGCCGGCCACGACCCCGCCGCCCGCGCACACCAGCGCCCCGCCCCCCGCCCTGGGCAGACTCGCCCCGCCCCGGCACCGCCTCTGTCGCTCGGGAGACCGTGCCGCTGGCGGGAGGTGCCCAAGGCGGGGAGGGGGAAGACTGTTGTGATGGGGGGGGGCGATTTCTCCACCGGGGAGCTGTCCCCGGTGGGAGTGCCGGGACACCTGCGGCCATTAGACATCCTGCCGAAACACCCCGAATGCACTTCCCTCCCGGGAGCGTGTCCCCTGCCAGGAAAACTCACGCGCCGGGGGGGAGCGGGGTTCCCAAATGTTCACACCAAATGAACCCCAAGAGGCCACGGGGAGGAGAGGGGTCGCTGGCGTGGGAGGAGCCTGCTGGGTGGGGGCTGGGCTAGAAGAGAACCTCTGCTATGGTGTCCTGGACTGTTGCTTTCTCCTCTAGGAATGATGACAAGCAAAGGGACAGAAGAACCTCCAGGAAGAAGAAGGCGGCTCCGGTGCGGAAACCCAGAGCCCAAACTACGACCGCTAGGGGCCGCTGTTGGAAAAGAATTGTTCCTTCCCCCCACTTGCAGGAGGGCAGGGGGCTGGATTCCAAGGTAGGGGGAGGGGCAGGGCCCCTTGCAGAAGGGGCTGTGGGGGAGGGGTCCCCTGGGCCCGACCTGGGACTGATGTGAGACCCTTTCTCCTTCCGAGGGCTTGACCTGGTCCAGGCCAAGGGTCTGATTTGGGCCAGGCTGCCCGGACACTCTGAAGAGGCGGGTTCCTCGCCAACCAAAGCGCCCGAGGCCTCGTCGAGCCGGGGCCTGCCTAGGGCCAGAGTTGCCCTGCAGGTCTCTCCCACGGCAATGGCCACAGGCATGCTGACTCCCATCGCCGTCACCTCCACCTTTTGGTGACGGGGAACACCTGGCCTTTCCCACCGGTGGCCTGAGGGCTTCTGCCTTGGCTGCCTGCCAGGCCTGGAGAGGCCTGTCTCCCAGAGAGGAGAGGCTCAGAGCCTTCCCCTTCCTTGTCAACGTCCACTCTTTCCCTGTGTTTCTTTTCTGGGATGAGAGGGGCGGGCCCCTGAGCACCCAGACGACTCTCAGCCATGAGCCTGCCCTTTCTCCTCCCGCCCTCCTCCGTGGTACCGGACGAATGGACATTGCCCTTTTCTCCGGGTTCGGGGCCCCAAAACGAAGCTGCTTGCCTATTGGGTGGGGAGACTTTCCAGGGGAAAGCATTTCTGCTCACTTGAGGCACGCACTGCGGTCAAGTGGGCTTCCAGGTCCGTGTGTTCCGTGTACCAGGAACATTGGAAGCAGCCATCGTGACCGCCCAAAGCGGTTGTATGGGTTGTTTTGGCATTGACTCGAGCCATAACCCTCAGTGTTTGAAACACACACACACACAAAAGTACGAACTCGTCATCTTGAGCACATTTTGCTCTGCCAGAGCACGCCACGCAGCCAGGTGATTTCCCTAGTGATTGTCGTGCCAAGCTGCCATGGCAGGCAATTCCACACGTGTACTGTCCCGATTTCCAAACGAAAGCAGATAGCCCTTCTCACTGGGGCGCAGCTGCCTGGTCGATAACGCCCCAGGCGCCGGTGCGCCTGAGGGCTGCCGGGACACCCAGGTCTACGCCGGTGGCACTTGGCTCTGGGCTTCAGTGCCCTGGCAGTGTGCCCTACTTGGGAATACGTGCTCTTGCGTGGCGTGGAGTCGGTTTCAGGTGGGACCTCCCCCCACATGCCTCTTCTGTCCCTTTGGCTGAAGCTGAGCCCGGCACTGGGGTTTTGTGCCTGCGCAGGAGACTTGAATCTCTGGACAGGCCCTGTGCCAGCTGGGACCTGAGCCTCAGCCCAGCTGCAAGGCCTTCACTCAGGTTCGTTGGACTTGCCCAGGTCAGCTAAGAGGGAGGAGAAGATAGTCGTCAGCACATCAGGAAGTCATAGTGCCCACACCTGCCAGCGGGAGAAGCGCCTCCAACGGCCCTGTGGGATGTAAGCCCCCTCTGGCTGCAGCTGCTGCCTCCGCCCTGCCCCCTCTTCTCGGGGCACCGAGCCGGCCCCGGGGGCCAAGCACTGTGAGTCTGCCACCGCCCCGGCCCGCCCTCTCCGCCCCGCCCAGCCGAGACCCAGGTGCAGGCGCCCCAGCCCGCCAGGCCGGCCACGACCCCGCCGCCCCCGCACACCAGCGCCCCGCCCCCCGCCCTGGGCAGACTCGCCCCGCCCCGGCACCGCCTCTGTCGCTCGGGAGACCGTGCCGCTGGCGGGAGGTGCCCAAGGCGGGGAGGGGGGAGACTGTTGTGATGGGGGGGGCCATTTCTCCACCGGGGAGCTGTCCCCGGTGGGAGTGCCGGGACACCTGCGGCCATTAGACATCCTGCCGAAACACCCCGAATGCACTTCCCTCCCGGGAGCGTGTCCCCTGCCAGGAAAACTCACGCGCCGGGGGGGAGCGGGGTTCCCAAATGTTCACACCAAATGAACCCCAAGAGGCCACGGGGAGGAGAGGGGTCGCTGGCGTGGGAGGAGCCTGCTGGGTGGGGGCTGGGCTAGAAGAGAACCTCTGCTATGGTGTCCTGGACTGTTGCTTTCTCCTCTAGGAATGATGACAAGCAAAGGGACAGAAGAACCTCCAGGAAGAAGAAGGCGGCTCCGGTGCGGAAACCCAGAGCCCAAACTACGACCGCTAGGGGCCGCTGTTGGAAAAGAATTGTTCCTTCCCCCCACTTGCAGGAGGGCAGGGGGCTGGATTCCAAGGCAGGGGGAGGGGCAGGGCCCCTTGCAGAAGGGGCTGTGGGGGAGGGGTCCCCTGGGCCCGACCTGGGACTGATGTGAGACCCTTTCTCCTTCCGAGGGCTTGACCTGGTCCAGGCCAAGGGTCTGATTTGGGCCAGGCTGCCCGGACACTCTGAAGAGGCGGGTTCCTCGCCAACCAAAACGCCCGAGGCCTCGTCGAGCGGGGGCCTGCCTAGGGACAGGGTTGCCCTGCAGGTCTCTCCCACGGCAATGGCCACAGGCATGCTGACTCCCATCGCCGTCACCTCCACCTTTTGGTGACGGGGAACACCTGGCCTTTCCCACCGGTGGCCTGAGGGCTTCTGCCTTGGCTGCCTGCCAGGCCTGGAGAGGCCTGTCTCCCAGAGAGGAGAGGCTCAGAGCCTTCCCCTTCCTTGTCAACGTCCACTCTTTCCCTGTGTTTCTTTTCTGGGATGAGAGGGGCGGGCCCCTGAGCACCCAGACGACTCTCAGCCATGAGCCTGCCCTTTCTCCTCCCGCCCTCCTCCGTGGTACCGGACGAATGGACATTGCCCTTTTCTCCGGGTTCGGGGCCCCAAAACGAAGCTGCTTGCCTATTGGGTGGGGAGACTTTCCAGGGGAAAGCATTTCTGCTCACTTGAGGCACGCACTGCGGTCAAGTGGGCTTCCAGGTCCGTGTGTTCCGTGTACCAGGAACATTGGAAGCAGCCATCGTGACCGCCCAAAGCGGTTGTATGGGTTGTTTTGGCATTGACTCGAGCCATAACCCTCAGTGTTTGAAACACACACACACACAAAAGTACGAACTCGTCATCTTGAGCACATTTTGCTCTGCCAGAGCACGCCACGCAGCCAGGTGATTTCCCTAGTGATTGTCGTGCCAAGCTGCCATGGCAGGCAATTCCACACGTGTACTGTCCCGATTTCCAAACGAAAGCAGATAGCCCTTCTCACTGGGGCGCAGCTGCCTGGTCGATAACGCCCCAGGCGCCGGTGTGCCTGAGGGCTGCCGGGACACCCAGGTCTACGCCGGTGGCACTTGGCTCTGGGCTTCAGTGCCCTGGCAGTGTGCCCTACTTGGGAATACGTGCTCTTGCGTGGCGTGGAGTCGGTTTCAGGTGGGACCTCCCCCCACATGCCTCTTCTGTCCCTTTGGCTGAAGCTGAGCCCGGCACTGGGGTTTTGTGCCTGCGCAGGAGACTTGAATCTCTGGACAGGCCCTGTGCCAGCTGGGACCTGAGCCTCAGCCCAGCTGCAAGGCCTCCACTCAGGTTCGTTGGACTTGCCCAGGTCAGCTAAGAGGGAGGAGAAGATGGTCGTGAGCACATCAGGAAGTCATAGTGCCCACACCTGCCAGCGGGAGAAGCGCCTCCAACGGCCCTGTGGGATGTAAGCCCCCTCTGGCTGCAGCTGCTGCCTCCGCCCTGCCCCCTCTTCTCGGGGCACCGAGCCGGCCCCGGGGGCCAAGCACTGTGAGTCTGCCACCGCCCCGGCCCGCCCTCTCCGCCCCGCCCAGCCGAGACCCAGGTGCAGGCGCCCCAGCCCGCCAGGCCGGCCACGACCCCGCCGCCCCCGCACACCAGCGCCCCGCCCCCCGCCCTGGGCAGACTCGCCCCGCCCCGGCACCGCCTCTGTCGCTCGGGAGACCGTGCCGCTGGCGGGAGGTGCCCAAGGCGGGGAGGGGGGAGACTGTTGTGATGGGGGGGGCGATTTCTCCACCGGGGAGCTGTCCCCGGTGGGAGTGCCGGGACACCTGCGGCCATTAGACATCCTGCCGAAACACCCCGAATGCACTTCCCTCCCGGGAGCGTGTCCCCTGCCAGGAAAACTCACGCGCCGGGGGGGAGCGGGGTTCCCAAATGTTCACACCAAATGAACCCCAAGAGGCCACGGGGAGGAGAGGGGTCGCTGGCGTGGGAGGAGCCTGCTGGGTGGGGGCTGGGCTAGAAGAGAACCTCTGCTATGGTGTCCTGGACTGTTGCTTTCTCCTCTAGGAATGATGACAAGCAAAGGGACAGAAGAACCTCCAGGAAGAAGAAGGCGGCTCCGGTGCGGAAACCCAGAGCCCAAACTACGACCGCTAGGGGCCGCTGTTGGAAAAGAATTGTTCCTTCCCCCCACTTGCAGGAGGGCAGGGGGCTGGATTCCAAGGTAGGGGGAGGGGCAGGGCCCCTTGCAGAAGGGGCTGTGGGGGAGGGGTCCCCTGGGCCCGACCTGGGACTGATGTGAGACCCTTTCTCCTTCCGAGGGCTTGACCTGGTCCAGGCCAAGGGTCTGATTTGGGCCAGGCTGCCCGGACACTCTGAAGAGGCGGGTTCCTCGCCAACCAAAGCGCCCGAGGCCTCGTCGAGCCGGGGCCTGCCTAGGGCCAGAGTTGCCCTGCAGGTCTCTCCCACGGCAATGGCCACAGGCATGCTGACTCCCATCGCCGTCACCTCCACCTTTTGGTGACGGGGAACACCTGGCCTTTCCCACCGGTGGCCTGAGGGCTTCTGCCTTGGCTGCCTGCCAGGCCTGGAGAGGCCTGTCTCCCAGAGAGGAGAGGCTCAGAGCCTTCCCCTTCCTTGTCAACGTCCACTCTTTCCCTGTGTTTCTTTTCTGGGATGAGAGGGGCGGGCCCCTGAGCACCCAGACGACTCTCAGCCATGAGCCTGCCCTTTCTCCTCCCGCCCTCCTCCGTGGTACCGGACGAATGGACATTGCCCTTTTCTCCGGGTTCGGGGCCCCAAAACGAAGCTGCTTGCCTATTGGGTGGGGAGACTTTCCAGGGGAAAGCATTTCTGCTCACTTGAGGCACGCACTGCGGTCAAGTGGGCTTCCAGGTCCGTGTGTTCCGTGTACCAGGAACATTGGAAGCAGCCATCGTGACCGCCCAAAGCGGTTGTATGGGTTGTTTTGGCATTGACTCGAGCCATAACCCTCAGTGTTTGAAACACACACACACACAAAAGTACGAACTCGTCATCTTGAGCACATTTTGCTCTGCCAGAGCACGCCACGCAGCCAGGTGATTTCCCTAGTGATTGTCGTGCCAAGCTGCCATGGCAGGCAATTCCACACGTGTACTGTCCCGATTTCCAAACGAAAGCAGATAGCCCTTCTCACTGGGGCGCAGCTGCCTGGTCGATAACGCCCCAGGCGCCGGTGCGCCTGAGGGCTGCCGGGACACCCAGGTCTACGCCGGTGGCACTTGGCTCTGGGCTTCAGTGCCCTGGCAGTGTGCCCTACTTGGGAATACGTGCTCTTGCGTGGCGTGGAGTCGGTTTCAGGTGGGACCTCCCCCCACATGCCTCTTCTGTCCCTTTGGCTGAAGCTGAGCCCGGCACTGGGGTTTTGTGCCTGCGCAGGAGACTTGAATCTCTGGACAGGCCCTGTGCCAGCTGGGACCTGAGCCTCAGCCCAGCTGCAAGGCCTCCACTCAGGTTCGTTGGACTTGCCCAGGTCAGCTAAGAGGGAGGAGAAGATAGTCGTCAGCACATCAGGAAGTCATAGTGCCCACACCTGCCAGCGGGAGAAGCGCCTCCAACGGCCCTGTGGGATGTAAGCCCCCTCTGGCTGCAGCTGCTGCCTCCGCCCTGCCCCCTCTTCTCGGGGCACCGAGCCGGCCCCGGGGGCCAAGCACTGTGAGTCTGCCACCGCCCCGGCCCGCCCTCTCCGCCCCGCCCAGCCGAGACCCAGGTGCAGGCGCCCCAGCCCGCCAGGCCGGCCACGACCCCGCCGCCCCCGCACACCAGCGCCCCGCCCCCCGCCCTGGGCAGACTCGCCCCGCCCCGGCACCGCCTCTGTCGCTCGGGAGACCGTGCCGCTGGCGGGAGGTGCCCAAGGCGGGGAGGGGGAAGACTGTTGTGATGGGGGGGGGCGATTTCTCCACCGGGGAGCTGTCCCCGGTGGGAGTGCCGGGACACCTGCGGCCATTAGACATCCTGCCGAAACACCCCGAATGCACTTCCCTCCCGGGAGCGTGTCCCCTGCCAGGAAAACTCACGCGCCGGGGGGGAGCGGGGTTCCCAAATGTTCACACCAAATGAACCCCAAGAGGCCACGGGGAGGAGAGGGGTCGCTGGCGTGGGAGGAGCCTGCTGGGTGGGGGCTGGGCTAGAAGAGAACCTCTGCTATGGTGTCCTGGACTGTTGCTTTCTCCTCTAGGAATGATGACAAGCAAAGGGACAGAAGAACCTCCAGGAAGAAGAAGGCGGCTCCGGTGCGGAAACCCAGAGCCCAAACTACGACCGCTAGGGGCCGCTGTTGGAAAAGAATTGTTCCTTCCCCCCACTTGCAGGAGGGCAGGGGGCTGGATTCCAAGGCAGGGGGAGGGGCAGGGCCCCTTGCAGAAGGGGCTGTGGGGGAGGGGTCCCCTGGGCCCGACCTGGGACTGATGTGAGACCCTTTCTCCTTCCGAGGGCTTGACCTGGTCCAGGCCAAGGGTCTGATTTGGGCCAGGCTGCCCGGACACTCTGAAGAGGCGGGTTCCTCGCCAACCAAAGCGCCCGAGGCCTCGTCGAGCCGGGGCCTGCCTAGGGCCAGAGTTGCCCTGCAGGTCTCTCCCACGGCAATGGCCACAGGCATGCTGACTCCCATCGCCGTCACCTCCACCTTTTGGTGACGGGGAACACCTGGCCTTTCCCACCGGTGGCCTGAGGGCTTCTGCCTTGGCTGCCTGCCAGGCCTGGAGAGGCCTGTCTCCCAGAGAGGAGAGGCTCAGAGCCTTCCCCTTCCTTGTCAACGTCCACTCTTTCCCTGTGTTTCTTTTCTGGGATGAGAGGGGCGGGCCCCTGAGCACCCAGACGACTCTCAGCCATGAGCCTGCCCTTTCTCCTCCCGCCCTCCTCCGTGGTACCGGACGAATGGACATTGCCCTTTTCTCCGGGTTCGGGGCCCCAAAACGAAGCTGCTTGCCTATTGGGTGGGGAGACTTTCCAGGGGAAAGCATTTCTGCTCACTTGAGGCACGCACTGCGGTCAAGTGGGCTTCCAGGTCCGTGTGTTCCGTGTACCAGGAACATTGGAAGCAGCCATCGTGACCGCCCAAAGCGGTTGTATGGGTTGTTTTGGCATTGACTCGAGCCATAACCCTCAGTGTTTGAAACACACACACACACAAAAGTACGAACTCGTCATCTTGAGCACATTTTGCTCTGCCAGAGCACGCCACGCAGCCAGGTGATTTCCCTAGTGATTGTCGTGCCAAGCTGCCATGGCAGGCAATTCCACACGTGTACTGTCCCGATTTCCAAACGAAAGCAGATAGCCCTTCTCACTGGGGCGCAGCTGCCTGGTCGATAACGCCCCAGGCGCCGGTGCGCCTGAGGGCTGCCGGGACACCCAGGTCTACGCCGGTGGCACTTGGCTCTGGGCTTCAGTGCCCTGGCAGTGGGCCCTACTTGGGAATACGTGCTCTTGCGTGGCGTGGAGTCGGTTTCAGGTGGGACCTCCCCCCACATGCCTCTTCTGTCCCTTTGGCTGAAGCTGAGCCCAGCACTGGGGTTTTGTGCCTGCGCAGGAGACTTGAATCTCTGGACAGGCCCTGTGCCAGCTGGGACCTGAGCCTCAGCCCAGCTGCAAGGCCTCCACTCAGGTTCGTTGGACTTGCCCAGGTCAGCTAAGAGGGAGGAGAAGATGGTCGTCAGCACATCAGGAAGTCATAGTGCCCACACCTGCCAGCGGGAGAAGCGCCTCCAACGGCCCTGTGGGATGTAAGTCCCCTCTGGCTGCAGCTGCTGCCTCCGCCCTGCCCCCTCTTCTCGGGGCACCGAGCCGGCCCCGGGGGCCAAGCTCTGTGAGTCTGCCACCGCCCCGGCCCGCCCTCTCCGCCCCGCCCAGCCAAGACCCAGGTGCAGGCGCCCCAGCCCGCCAGGCCGGCCACGACCCCGCCGCCCCCGCACACCAGCGCCCCGCCCCCCGCCCTGGGCAGACTCGCCACGCCCCGGCACCGCCTCTGTCGCTCGGGAGACCGTGCCGCTGGCGGGAGGTGCCCAAGGCGGGGAGGGGGAAGACTGTTGTGATGGGGGGGGGCGATTTCTCAACCGGGGAGCTGTCCCCGGTGGGAGTGCCGGGACACCTGCGGCCATTAGACATCCTGCCGAAACACCCCGAATGCACTTCCCTCCCGGGAGCGTGTCCCCTGCCAGGAAAACTCACGCGCCGGGGGGGAGCGGGGTTCCCAAATGTTCACACCAAATGAACCCCAAGAGGCCACGGGGAGGAGAGGGGTCGCTGGCGTGGGAGGAGCCTGCTGGGTGGGGGCTGGGCTAGAAGAGAACCTCTGCTATGGTGTCCTGGACTGTTGCTTTCTCCTCTAGGAATGATGACAAGCAAAGGGACAGAAGAACCTCCAGGAAGAAGAAGGCGGCTCCGGTGCGGAAACCCAGAGCCCAAACTACGACCGCTAGGGGCCGCTGTTGGAAAAGAATTGTTCCTTCCCCCCACTTGCAGGAGGGCAGGGGGCTGGATTCCAAGGCAGGGGGAGGGGCAGGGCCCCTTGCAGAAGGGGCTGTGGGGGAGGGGTCCCCTGGGCCCGACCTGGGACTGATGTGAGACCCTTTCTCCTTCCGAGGGCTTGACCTGGTCCAGGCCAAGGGTCTGATTTGGGCCAGGCTGCCCGGACACTCTGAAGAGGCGGGTTCCTCGCCAACCAAAACGCCCGAGGCCTCGTCGAGCGGGGGCCTGCCTAGGGACAGGGTTGCCCTGCAGGTCTCTCCCACGGCAATGGCCACAGGCATGCTGACTCCCATCGCCGTCACCTCCACCTTTTGGTGACGGGGAACACCTGGCCTTTCCCACCGGTGGCCTGAGGGCTTCTGCCTTGGCTGCCTGCCAGGCCTGGAGAGGCCTGTCTCCCAGAGAGGAGAGGCTCAGAGCCTTCCCCTTCCTTGTCAACGTCCACTCTTTCCCTGTGTTTCTTTTCTGGGATGAGAGGGGCGGGCCCCTGAGCACCCAGACGACTCTCAGCCATGAGCCTGCCCTTTCTCCTCCCGCCCTCCTCCGTGGTACCGGACGAATGGACATTGCCCTTTTCTCCGGGTTCGGGGCCCCAAAACGAAGCTGCTTGCCTATTGGGTGGGGAGACTTTCCAGGGGAAAGCATTTCTGCTCACTTGAGGCACGCACTGCGGTCAAGTGGGCTTCCAGGTCCGTGTGTTCCGTGTACCAGGAACATTGGAAGCAGCCATCGTGACCGCCCAAAGCGGTTGTATGGGTTGTTTTGGCATTGACTCGAGCCATAACCCTCAGTGTTTGAAACACACACACACACAAAAGTACGAACTCGTCATCTTGAGCACATTTTGCTCTGCCAGAGCACGCCACGCAGCCAGGTGATTTCCCTAGTGATTGTCGTGCCAAGCTGCCATGGCAGGCAATTCCACACGTGTACTGTCCCGATTTCCAAACGAAAGCAGATAGCCCTTCTCACTGGGGCGCAGCTGCCTGGTCGATAACGCCCCAGGCGCCGGTGTGCCTGAGGGCTGCCGGGACACCCAGGTCTACGCCGGTGGCACTTGGCTCTGGGCTTCAGTGCCCTGGCAGTGTGCCCTACTTGGGAATACGTGCTCTTGCGTGGCGTGGAGTCGGTTTCAGGTGGGACCTCCCCCCACATGCCTCTTCTGTCCCTTTGGCTGAAGCTGAGCCCGGCACTGGGGTTTTGTGCCTGCGCAGGAGACTTGAATCTCTGGACAGGCCCTGTGCCAGCTGGGACCTGAGCCTCAGCCCAGCTGCAAGGCCTCCACTCAGGTTCGTTGGACTTGCCCAGGTCAGCTAAGAGGGAGGAGAAGATGGTCGTGAGCACATCAGGAAGTCATAGTGCCCACACCTGCCAGCGGGAGAAGCGCCTCCAACGGCCCTGTGGGATGTAAGCCCCCTCTGGCTGCAGCTGCTGCCTCCGCCCTGCCCCCTCTTCTCGGGGCACCGAGCCGGCCCCGGGGGCCAAGCACTGTGAGTCTGCCACCGCCCCGGCCCGCCCTCTCCGCCCCGCCCAGCCGAGACCCAGGTGCAGGCGCCCCAGCCCGCCAGGCCGGCCACGACCCCGCCGCCCCCGCACACCAGCGCCCCGCCCCCCGCCCTGGGCAGACTCGCCCCGCCCCGGCACCGCCTCTGTCGCTCGGGAGACCGTGCCGCTGGCGGGAGGTGCCCAAGGCGGGGAGGGGGGAGACTGTTGTGATGGGGGGGGCGATTTCTCCACCGGGGAGCTGTCCCCGGTGGGAGTGCCGGGACACCTGCGGCCATTAGACATCCTGCCGAAACACCCCGAATGCACTTCCCTCCCGGGAGCGTGTCCCCTGCCAGGAAAACTCACGCGCCGGGGGGGAGCGGGGTTCCCAAATGTTCACACCAAATGAACCCCAAGAGGCCACGGGGAGGAGAGGGGTCGCTGGCGTGGGAGGAGCCTGCTGGGTGGGGGCTGGGCTAGAAGAGAACCTCTGCTATGGTGTCCTGGACTGTTGCTTTCTCCTCTAGGAATGATGACAAGCAAAGGGACAGAAGAACCTCCAGGAAGAAGAAGGCGGCTCCGGTGCGGAAACCCAGAGCCCAAACTACGACCGCTAGGGGCCGCTGTTGGAAAAGAATTGTTCCTTCCCCCCACTTGCAGGAGGGCAGGGGGCTGGATTCCAAGGTAGGGGGAGGGGCAGGGCCCCTTGCAGAAGGGGCTGTGGGGGAGGGGTCCCCTGGGCCCGACCTGGGACTGATGTGAGACCCTTTCTCCTTCCGAGGGCTTGACCTGGTCCAGGCCAAGGGTCTGATTTGGGCCAGGCTGCCCGGACACTCTGAAGAGGCGGGTTCCTCGCCAACCAAAGCGCCCGAGGCCTCGTCGAGCCGGGGCCTGCCTAGGGCCAGAGTTGCCCTGCAGGTCTCTCCCACGGCAATGGCCACAGGCATGCTGACTCCCATCGCCGTCACCTCCACCTTTTGGTGACGGGGAACACCTGGCCTTTCCCACCGGTGGCCTGAGGGCTTCTGCCTTGGCTGCCTGCCAGGCCTGGAGAGGCCTGTCTCCCAGAGAGGAGAGGCTCAGAGCCTTCCCCTTCCTTGTCAACGTCCACTCTTTCCCTGTGTTTCTTTTCTGGGATGAGAGGGGCGGGCCCCTGAGCACCCAGACGACTCTCAGCCATGAGCCTGCCCTTTCTCCTCCCGCCCTCCTCCGTGGTACCGGACGAATGGACATTGCCCTTTTCTCCGGGTTCGGGGCCCCAAAACGAAGCTGCTTGCCTATTGGGTGGGGAGACTTTCCAGGGGAAAGCATTTCTGCTCACTTGAGGCACGCACTGCGGTCAAGTGGGCTTCCAGGTCCGTGTGTTCCGTGTACCAGGAACATTGGAAGCAGCCATCGTGACCGCCCAAAGCGGTTGTATGGGTTGTTTTGGCATTGACTCGAGCCATAACCCTCAGTGTTTGAAACACACACACACACAAAAGTACGAACTCGTCATCTTGAGCACATTTTGCTCTGCCAGAGCACGCCACGCAGCCAGGTGATTTCCCTAGTGATTGTCGTGCCAAGCTGCCATGGCAGGCAATTCCACACGTGTACTGTCCCGATTTCCAAACGAAAGCAGATAGCCCTTCTCACTGGGGCGCAGCTGCCTGGTCGATAACGCCCCAGGCGCCGGTGCGCCTGAGGGCTGCCGGGACACCCAGGTCTACGCCGGTGGCACTTGGCTCTGGGCTTCAGTGCCCTGGCAGTGTGCCCTACTTGGGAATACGTGCTCTTGCGTGGCGTGGAGTCGGTTTCAGGTGGGACCTCCCCCCACATGCCTCTTCTGTCCCTTTGGCTGAAGCTGAGCCCGGCACTGGGGTTTTGTGCCTGCGCAGGAGACTTGAATCTCTGGACAGGCCCTGTGCCAGCTGGGACCTGAGCCTCAGCCCAGCTGCAAGGCCTCCACTCAGGTTCGTTGGACTTGCCCAGGTCAGCTAAGAGGGAGGAGAAGATAGTCGTCAGCACATCAGGAAGTCATAGTGCCCACACCTGCCAGCGGGAGAAGCGCCTCCAACGGCCCTGTGGGATGTAAGCCCCCTCTGGCTGCAGCTGCTGCCTCCGCCCTGCCCCCTCTTCTCGGGGCACCGAGCCGGCCCCGGGGGCCAAGCACTGTGAGTCTGCCACCGCCCCCGGCCCGCCCTCTCCGCCCCGCCCAGCCGAGACCCAGGTGCAGGCGCCCCAGCCCGCCAGGCCGGCCACGACCCCGCCGCCCCCGCACACCAGCGCCCCGCCCCCCGCCCTGGGCAGACTCGCCCCGCCCGGCACCGCCTCTGTCGCTCGGGAGACCGTGCCGCTGGCGGGAGGTGCCCAAGGCGGGGAGGGGGAAGACTGTTGTGATGGGGGGGGGCGATTTCTCCACCGGGGAGCTGTCCCCGGTGGGAGTGCCGGGACACCTGCGGCCATTAGACATCCTGCCGAAACACCCCGAATGCACTTCCCTCCCGGGAGCGTGTCCCCTGCCAGGAAAACTCACGCGCCGGGGGGGGAGCGGGGTTCCCAAATGTTCACACCAAATGAACCCCAAGAGGCCACGGGGAGGAGAGGGGTCGCTGGCGTGGGAGGAGCCTGCTGGGTGGGGGCTGGGCTAGAAGAGAACCTCTGCTATGGTGTCCTGGACTGTTGCTTTCTCCTCTAGGAATGATGACAAGCAAAGGGACAGAAGAACCTCCAGGAAGAAGAAGGCGGCTCCGGTGCGGAAACCCAGAGCCCAAACTACGACCGCTAGGGGCCGCTGTTGGAAAAGAATTGTTCCTTCCCCCCACTTGCAGGAGGGCAGGGGGCTGGATTCCAAGGCAGGGGGAGGGGCAGGGCCCCTTGCAGAAGGGGCTGTGGGGGAGGGGTCCCCTGGGCCCGACCTGGGACTGATGTGAGACCCTTTCTCCTTCCGAGGGCTTGACCTGGTCCAGGCCAAGGGTCTGATTTGGGCCAGGCTGCCCGGACACTCTGAAGAGGCGGGTTCCTCGCCAACCAAAGCGCCCGAGGCCTCGTCGAGCCGGGGCCTGCCTAGGGCCAGAGTTGCCCTGCAGGTCTCTCCCACGGCAATGGCCACAGGCATGCTGACTCCCATCGCCGTCACCTCCACCTTTTGGTGACGGGGAACACCTGGCCTTTCCCACCGGTGGCCTGAGGGCTTCTGCCTTGGCTGCCTGCCAGGCCTGGAGAGGCCTGTCTCCCAGAGAGGAGAGGCTCAGAGCCTTCCCCTTCCTTGTCAACGTCCACTCTTTCCCTGTGTTTCTTTTCTGGGATGAGAGGGGCGGGCCCCTGAGCACCCAGACGACTCTCAGCCATGAGCCTGCCCTTTCTCCTCCCGCCCTCCTCCGTGGTACCGGACGAATGGACATTGCCCTTTTCTCCGGGTTCGGGGCCCCAAAACGAAGCTGCTTGCCTATTGGGTGGGGAGACTTTCCAGGGGAAAGCATTTCTGCTCACTTGAGGCACGCACTGCGGTCAAGTGGGCTTCCAGGTCCGTGTGTTCCGTGTACCAGGAACATTGGAAGCAGCCATCGTGACCGCCCAAAGCGGTTGTATGGGTTGTTTTGGCATTGACTCGAGCCATAACCCTCAGTGTTTGAAACACACACACACACAAAAGTACGAACTCGTCATCTTGAGCACATTTTGCTCTGCCAGAGCACGCCACGCAGCCAGGTGATTTCCCTAGTGATTGTCGTGCCAAGCTGCCATGGCAGGCAATTCCACACGTGTACTGTCCCGATTTCCAAACGAAAGCAGATAGCCCTTCTCACTGGGGCGCAGCTGCCTGGTCGATAACGCCCCAGGCGCCGGTGCGCCTGAGGGCTGCCGGGACACCCAGGTCTACGCCGGTGGCACTTGGCTCTGGGCTTCAGTGCCCTGGCAGTGGGCCCTACTTGGGAATACGTGCTCTTGCGTGGCGTGGAGTCGGTTTCAGGTGGGACCTCCCCCCACATGCCTCTTCTGTCCCTTTGGCTGAAGCTGAGCCCAGCACTGGGGTTTTGTGCCTGCGCAGGAGACTTGAATCTCTGGACAGGCCCTGTGCCAGCTGGGACCTGAGCCTCAGCCCAGCTGCAAGGCCTCCACTCAGGTTCGTTGGACTTGCCCAGGTCAGCTAAGAGGGAGGAGAAGATGGTCGTCAGCACATCAGGAAGTCATAGTGCCCACACCTGCCAGCGGGAGAAGCGCCTCCAACGGCCCTGTGGGATGTAAGTCCCCTCTGGCTGCAGCTGCTGCCTCCGCCCTGCCCCCTCTTCTCGGGGCACCGAGCCGGCCCCGGGGGCCAAGCTCTGTGAGTCTGCCACCGCCCCGGCCCGCCCTCTCCGCCCCGCCCAGCCAAGACCCAGGTGCAGGCGCCCCAGCCCGCCAGGCCGGCCACGACCCCGCCGCCCCCGCACACCAGCGCCCCGCCCCCCGCCCTGGGCAGACTCGCCACGCCCCGGCACCGCCTCTGTCGCTCGGGAGACCGTGCCGCTGGCGGGAGGTGCCCAAGGCGGGGAGGGGGAAGACTGTTGTGATGGGGGGGGGCGATTTCTCAACCGGGGAGCTGTCCCCGGTGGGAGTGCCGGGACACCTGCGGCCATTAGACATCCTGCCGAAACACCCCGAATGCACTTCCCTCCCGGGAGCGTGTCCCCTGCCAGGAAAACTCACGCGCCGGGGGGGAGCGGGGTTCCCAAATGTTCACACCAAATGAACCCCAAGAGGTCACGGGGAGGAGAGGGGTCGCTGGCGTGGGAGGAGCCTGCTGGGTGGGGGCTGGGCTAGAAGAGAACCTCTGCTATGGTGTCCTGGACTGTTGCTTTCTCCTCTAGGAATGATGACAAGCAAAGGGACAGAAGAACCTCCAGGAAGAAGAAGGCGGCTCCGGTGCGGAAACCCAGAGCCCAAACTACGACCGCTAGGGGCCGCTGTTGGAAAAGAATTGTTCCTTCCCCCCACTTGCAGGAGGGCAGGGGGCTGGATTCCAAGGCAGGGGGAGGGGCAGGGCCCCTTGCAGAAGGGGCTGTGGGGGAGGGGTCCCCTGGGCCCGACCTGGGACTGATGTGAGACCCTTTCTCCTTCCGAGGGCTTGACCTGGTCCAGGCCAAGGGTCTGATTTGGGCCAGGCTGCCCGGACACTCTGAAGAGGCGGGTTCCTCGCCAACCAAAGCGCCCGAGGCCTCGTCGAGCGGGGGCCTGCCTAGGGCCAGCGTTGCCCTGCAGGTCTCTCCCACGGCAATGGCCACAGGCATGCTGACTCCCATCGCCGTCACCTCCACCTTTTGGTGACGGGGAACACCTGGCCTTTCCCACCGGTGGCCTGAGGGCTTCTGCCTTGGCTGCCTGCCAGGCCTGGAGAGGCCTGTCTCCCAGAGAGGAGAGGCTCAGAGCCTTCCCCTTCCTTGTCAACGTCCACTCTTTCCCTGTGTTTCTTTTCTGGGATGAGAGGGGCGGGCCCCTGAGCACCCAGACGACTCTCAGCCATGAGCCTGCCCTTTCTCCTCCCGCCCTCCTCCGTGGTACCGGACGAATGGACATTGCCCTTTTCTCCGGGTTCGGGGCCCCAAAACGAAGCTGCTTGCCTATTGGGTGGGGAGACTTTCCAGGGGAAAGCATTTCTGCTCACTTGAGGCACGCACTGCGGTCAAGTGGGCTTCCAGGTCCGTGTGTTCCGTGTACCAGGAACATTGGAAGCAGCCATCGTGACCGCCCAAAGCGGTTGTATGGGTTGTTTTGGCATTGACTCGAGCCATAACCCTCAGTGTTTGAAACACACACACACACAAAAGTACGAACTCGTCATCTTGAGCACATTTTGCTCTGCCAGAGCACGCCACGCAGCCAGGTGATTTCCCTAGTGATTGTCGTGCCAAGCTGCCATGGCAGGCAATTCCACACGTGTACTGTCCCGATTTCCAAACGAAAGCAGATAGCCCTTCTCACTGGGGCGCAGCTGCCTGGTCGATAACGCCCCAGGCGCCGGTGCGCCTGAGGGCTGCCGGGACACCCAGGTCTACGCCGGTGGCACTTGGCTCTGGGCTTCAGTGCCCTGGCAGTGGGCCCTACTTGGGAATACGTGCTCTTGCGTGGCGTGGAGTCGGTTTCAGGTGGGACCTCCCCCCACATGCCTCTTCTGTCCCTTTGGCTGAAGCTGAGCCCGGCACTGGGGTTTTGTGCCTGCGCAGGAGACTTGAATCTCTGGACAGGCCCTGTGCCAGCTGGGACCTGAGCCTCAGCCCAGCTGCAAGGCCTCCACTCAGGTTCGTTGGACTTGCCCAGGTCAGCTAAGAGGGAGGAGAAGATGGTCGTCAGCACATCAGGAAGTCATAGTGCCCACACCTGCCAGCGGGAGAAGCGCCTCCAACGGCCCTGTGGGATGTAAGTCCCCTCTGGCTGCAGCTGCTGCCTCCGCCCTGCCCCCTCTTCTCGGGGCACCGAGCTGGCCCCGGGGGCCAAGCTCTGTGAGTCTGCCACCGCCCCGGCCCGCCCTCTCCGCCCCGCCCAGCCGAGACCCAGGTGCAGGCGCCCCAGCCCGCCAGGCCGGCCACGACCCCGCCGCCCCCGCACACCAGCGCCCCGCCCCCTGCCCTGGGCAGACTCGCCCCGCCCCGGCACCGCCTCTGTCGCTCGGGAGACCGTGCCGCTGGCGGGAGGTGCCCAAGGCGGGGAGGGGGAAGACTGTTGTGATGGGGGGGGGCGATTTCTCCACCGGGGAGCTGTCCCCGGTGGGAGTGCTGGGACACCTGCGGCCATTAGACATCCTGCCGAAACACCCCGAATGCACTTCCCTCCCGGGAGCGTGTCCCCTGCCAGGAAAACTCACGCGCCGGGGGGGAGCGGGGTTCCCAAATGTTCACACCAAATGAACCCCAAGAGGTCACGGGGAGGAGAGGGGTCGCTGGCGTGGGAGGAGCCTGCTGGGTGGGGGCTGGGCTAGAAGAGAACCTCTGCTATGGTGTCCTGGACTGTTGCTTTCTCCTCTAGGAATGATGACAAGCAAAGGGACAGAAGAACCTCCAGGAAGAAGAAGGCGGCTCCGGTGCGGAAACCCAGAGCCCAAACTACGACCGCTAGGGGCCGCTGTTGGAAAAGAATTGTTCCTTCCCCCCACTTGCAGGAGGGCAGGGGGCTGGATTCCAAGGCAGGGGGAGGGGCAGGGCCCCTTGCAGAAGGGGCTGTGGGGGAGGGGTCCCCTGGGCCCGACCTGGGACTGATGTGAGACCCTTTCTCCTTCCGAGGGCTTGACCTGGTCCAGGCCAAGGGTCTGATTTGGGCCAGGCTGCCCGGACACTCTGAAGAGGCGGGTTCCTCGCCAACCAAAGCGCCCGAGGCCTCGTCGAGCGGGGGCCTGCCTAGGGCCAGCGTTGCCCTGCAGGTCTCTCCCACGGCAATGGCCACAGGCATGCTGACTCCCATCGCCGTCACCTCCACCTTTTGGTGACGGGGAACACCTGGCCTTTCCCACCGGTGGCCTGAGGGCTTCTGCCTTGGCTGCCTGCCAGGCCTGGAGAGGCCTGTCTCCCAGAGAGGAGAGGCTCAGAGCCTTCCCCTTCCTTGTCAACGTCCACTCTTTCCCTGTGTTTCTTTTCTGGGATGAGAGGGGCGGGCCCCTGAGCACCCAGACGACTCTCAGCCATGAGCCTGCCCTTTCTCCTCCCGCCCTCCTCCGTGGTACCGGGCGAATGGACATTGCCCTTTTCTCCGGGTTCGGGGCCCCAAAACGAAGCTGCTTGCCTATTGGGTGGGGAGACTTTCCAGGGGAAAGCATTTCTGCTCACTTGAGGCACGCACTGCGGTCAAGTGGGCTTCCAGGTCCGTGTGTTCCGTGTACCAGGAACATTGGAAGCAGCCATCGTGACCGCCCAAAGCGGTTGTATGGGTTGTTTTGGCATTGACTCGAGCCATAACCCTCAGTGTTTGAAACACACACACACACAAAAGTACGAACTCGTCATCTTGAGCACATTTTGCTCTGCCAGAGCACGCCACGCAGCCAGGTGATTTCCCTAGTGATTGTCGTGCCAAGCTGCCATGGCAGGCAATTCCACACGTGTACTGTCCCGATTTCCAAACGAAAGCAGATAGCCCTTCTCACTGGGGCGCAGCTGCCTGGTCGATAACGCCCCAGGCGCCGGTGCGCCTGAGGGCTGCCGGGACACCCAGGTCTACGCCGGTGGCACTTGGCTCTGGGCTTCAGTGCCCTGGCAGTGTGCCCTACTTGGGAATACGTGCTCTTGCGTGGCGTGGAGTCGGTTTCAGGTGGGACCTCCCCCCACATGCCTCTTCTGTCCCTTTGGCTGAAGCTGAGCCCGGCACTGGGGTTTTGTGCCTGCGCAGGAGACTTGAATCTCTGGACAGGCCCTGTGCCAGCTGGGACCTGAGCCTCAGCCCAGCTGCAATGCCTCCACTCAGGTTCGTTGGACTTGCCCAGGTCAGCTAAGAGGGAGGAGAAGATAGTCGTCAGCACATCAGGAAGTCATAGTGCCCACACCTGCCAGCGGGAGAAGCGCCTCCAACGGCCCTGTGGGATGTAAGCCCCCTCTGGCTGCAGCTGCTGCCTCCGCCCTGCCCCCTCTTCTCGGGGCACCGAGCCGGCCCCGGGGGCCAAGCACTGTGAGTCTGCCACCGCCCCGGCCCGCCCTCTCCGCCCCGCCCAGCCGAGACCCAGGTGCAGGCGCCCCAGCCCGCCAGGCCGGCCACGACCCCGCCGCCCCCGCACACCAGCGCCCCGCCCCCCGCCCTGGGCAGACTCGCCCCGCCCCGGCACCGCCTCTGTCGCTCGGGAGACCGTGCCGCTGGCGGGAGGTGCCCAAGCGGGGAGGGGGAAGACTGTTGTGATGGGGGGGCGATTTCTCCACCGGGGAGCTGTCCCCGGTGGGAGTGCCGGGACACCTGCGGCCATTAGACATCCTGCCGAAACACCCCGAATGCACTTCCCTCCCGGGAGCGTGTCCCCTGCCAGGAAAACTCACGCGCCGGGGGGGAGCGGGGTTCCCAAATGTTCACACCAAATGAACCCCAAGAGGCCACGGGGAGGAGAGGGGTCGCTGGCGTGGGAGGAGCCTGCTGGGTGGGGGCTGGGCTAGAAGAGAACCTCTGCTATGGTGTCCTGGACTGTTGCTTTCTCCTCTAGGAATGATGACAAGCAAAGGGACAGAAGAACCTCCAGGAAGAAGAAGGCGGCTCCGGTGCGGAAACCCAGAGCCCAAACTACGACCGCTAGGGGCCGCTGTTGGAAAAGAATTGTTCCTTCCCCCCACTTGCAGGAGGGCAGGGGGCTGGATTCCAAGGTAGGGGGAGGGGCAGGGCCCCATGCAGAAGGGGCTGTGGGGGAGGGGTCCCCTGGGCCCGACCTGGGACTGATGTGAGACCCTTTCTCCTTCCGAGGGCTTGACCTGGTCCAGGCCAAGGGTCTGATTTGGGCCAGGCTGCCCGGACACTCTGAAGAGGCGGGTTCCTCGCCAACCAAAGCGCCCGAGGCCTCGTCGAGCGGGGGCCTGCCTAGGGCCAGAGTTGCCCTGCAGGTCTCTCCCACGGCAATGGCCACAGGCATGCTGACTCCCATCGCCGTCACCTCCACCTTTTGGTGACGGGGAACACCTGGCCTTTCCCACCGGTGGCCTGAGGGCTTCTGCCTTGGCTGCCTGCCAGGCCTGGAGAGGCCTGTCTCCCAGAGAGGAGAGGCTCAGAGCCTTCCCCTTCCTTGTCAACGTCCACTCTTTCCCTGTGTTTCTTTTCTGGGATGAGAGGGGCGGGCCCCTGAGCACCCAGACGACTCTCAGCCATGAGCCTGCCCTTTCTCCTCCCGCCCTCCTCCGTGGTACCGGGCGAATGGACATTGCCCTTTTCTCCGGGTTCGGGGCCCCAAAACGAAGCTGCTTGCCTATTGGGTGGGGAGACTTTCCAGGGGAAAGCATTTCTGCTCACTTGAGGCACGCACTGCGGTCAAGTGGGCTTCCAGGTCCGTGTGTTCCGTGTACCAGGAACATTGGAAGCAGCCATCGTGACCGCCCAAAGCGGTTGTATGGGTTGTTTTGGCATTGACTCGAGCCATAACCCTCAGTGTTTGAAACACACACACAAAAGTACGAACTCGTCATCTTGAGCACATTTTGCTCTGCCAGAGCGCGCCACGCAGCCAGGTGATTTCCCTAGTGATTGTCGTGCCAAGCTGCCATGGCAGGCAATTCCACAAGTGTACTGTCCTGATTTCCAAACGAAAGCAGATAGCCCTTCTCACTGGGGTGCAGCTGCCTGGTCGATAACGCCCCAGGCGCCGGTGCGCCTGAGGGCTGCCGGGACACCCAGGTCTACGCCGGTGGCACTTGGCTCTGGGCTTCAGTGCCCTGGCAGTGGGCCCTACTTGGGAATACGTGCTCTTGCGTGGGGTGGAGTCGGTTTCAGGTGGGACCTCCCCCCACATGCCTCTTCTGTCCCTTTGGCTGAAGCTGAGCCCGGCACTGGGGTTTTGTGCCTGCGCAGGAGACTTGAATCTCTGGACAGGCCCTGTGCCAGCTGGGACCTGAGCCTCAGCCCAGCTGCAAGGCCTCCACTCAGGTTCGTTGGACTTGCCCAGGTCAGCTAAGAGGGAGGAGAAGATGGTCGTGAGCACATCAGGAAGTCATAGTGCCCACACCTGCCAGCGGGAGAAGCGCCTCCAACGGCCCTGTGGGATGTAAGCCCCCTCTGGCTGCAGCTGCTGCCTCCGCCCTGCCCCCTCTTCTCGGGGCACCGAGCCGGCCCCGGGGGCCAAGCACTGTGAGTCTGCCACCGCCCCGGCCCGCCCTCTCCGCCCCGCCCAGCCGAGACCCAGGTGCAGGCGCCCCAGCCCGCGAGGCCGGCCACGACCCCGCCGCCCCCGCACACCAGCGCCCCGCCCCCCACCCTGGGCAGACTCGCCCCGCCCCGGCACCGCCTCTGTCGCTCGGGAGACCGTGCCGCTGGCGGGAGGTGCCCAAGGCGGGGAGGGGGAAGACTGTTGTGATGGGGGGGCGATTTCTCCACCGGGGAGCTGTCCCCGGTGGGAGTGCCGGGACACCTTCGGCCATTAGACATCCTGCCGAAACACCCCGAATGCACTTCCCTCCCGGGAGCGTGTCCCCTGCCAGGAAAACTCACGCGCCGGGGGGGAGCGGGGTTCCCAAATGTTCACACCAAATGAACCCCAAGAGGCCACGGGGAGGAGAGGGGTCGCTGGCGTGGGAGGAGCCTGCTGGGTGGGGGCTGGGCTAGAAGAGAACCTCTGCTATGGTGTCCTGGACTGTTGCTTTCTCCTCTAGGAATGATGACAAGCAAAGGGACAGAAGAACCTCCAGGAAGAAGAAGGCGGCTCCGGTGCGGAAACCCAGAGCCCAAACTACGACCGCTAGGGGCCGCTGTTGGAAAAGAATTGTTCCTTCCCCCCACTTGCAGGAGGGCAGGGGGCTGGATTCCAAGGCAGGGGGAGGGGCAGGGCCCCTTGCAGAAGGGGCTGTGGGGGAGGGGTCCCCTGGGCCCGACCTGGGACTGATGTGAGACCCTTTCTCCTTCCGAGGGCTTGACCTGGTCCAGGCCAAGGGTCTGATTTGGGCCAGGCTGCCCGGACACTCTGAAGAGGCGGGTTCCTCGCCAACCAAAGCGCCCGAGGCCTCGTCGAGCCGGGGCCTGCCTAGGGCCAGAGTTGCCCTGCAGGTCTCTCCCACGGCAATGGCCACAGGCATGCTGACTCCCATCGCCGTCACCTCCACCTTTTGGTGACGGGGAACACCTGGCCTTTCCCACCGGTGGCCTGAGGGCTTCTGCCTTGGCTGCCTGCCAGGCCTGGAGAGGCCTGTCTCCCAGAGAGGAGAGGCTCAGAGCCTTCCCCTTCCTTGTCAACGTCCACTCTTTCCCTGTGTTTCTTTTCTGGGATGAGAGGGGCGGGCCCCTGAGCACCCAGACGACTCTCAGCCATGAGCCTGCCCTTTCTCCTCCCGCCCTCCTCCGTGGTACCGGACGAATGGACATTGCCCTTTTCTCCGGGTTCGGGGCCCCAAAACGAAGCTGCTTGCCTATTGGGTGGGGAGACTTTTCAGGGGAAAGCATTTCTGCTCACTTGAGGCACGCACTGCGGTCAAGTGGGCTTCCAGGTCCGTGTGTTCCGTGTACCAGGAACATTGGAAGCAGCCATCGTGACCGCCCAAAGCGGTTGTATGGGTTGTTTTGGCATTGACTCGAGCCATAACCCTCAGTGTTTGAAACACACACACAAAAGTACGAACTCGTCATCTTGAGCACATTTTGCTCTGCCAGAGCGCGCCACGCAGCCAGGTGATTTCCCTAGTGATTGTCGTGCCAAGCTGCCATGGCAGGCAATTCCACACGTGTACTGTCCTGATTTCCAAACGAAAGCAGATAGCCCTTCTCACTGGGGTGCAGCTGCCTGGTCGATAACGCCCCAGGCGCCGGTGCGCCTGAGGGCTGCCGGGACACCCAGGTCTACGCCGGTGGCACTTGGCTCTGGGCTTCAGTGCCCTGGCAGTGGGCCCTACTTGGGAATACGTGCTCTTGCGTGGGGTGGAGTCGGTTTCAGGTGGGACCTCCCCCCACATGCCTCTTCTGTCCCTTTTGCTGAAGCTGAGCCCGGCACTGGGGTTTTGTGCCTACGCAGGAGACTTGAATCTCTGGACAGGCCCTGTGCCAGCTGGGACCTGAGCCTCAGCCCAGCTGCAAGGCCTCCACTCAGGTTCGTTGGACTTGCCCAGGTCAGCTAAGAGGGAGGAGAAGATGGTCGTGAGCACATCAGGAAGTCATAGTGCCCACACCTGCCAGCGGGAGAAGCGCCTCCAACGGCCCTGTGGGATGTAAGCCCCCTCTGGCTGCAGCTGCTGCCTCCGCCCTGCCCCCTCTTCTCGGGGCACCGAGCTGGCGCCGGGGGCCAAGCACTGTGAGTCTGCCACCGCCCCGGCCCGCCCTCTCCGCCCCGCCCAGCCGAGACCCAGGTGCAGGCGCCCCAGCCGGCCAGGCCGGCCACGATCCCGCCGCCCCCGCACACCAGCGCCCCGCCCCCCGACCTGGGCAGACTCGCCCCGCCCCGGCACCGCCTCTGTCGCTCGGGAGACCGTGCCGCTGGCGGGAGGTGCCCAAGGCGGGGAGGGGGAAGACTGTTGTGATGGGGGGGGCGATTTCTCCACCGGGGAGCTGTCCCCGGTGGGAGTGCCGGGACACCTGCGGCCATTAGACATCCTGCCGAAACCCCCCGAATGCACTTCCCTCCCGGGAGCGTGTCCCCTGCCAGGAAAACTCACGCGCCGGGGGGGAGCGGGATTCCCAAATGTTCACACCAAATGAACCCCAAGAGGCCACGGGGAGGAGAGGGGTCGCTGGCGTGGGAGGAGCCTGCTGGGTGGGGGCTGGGCTAGAAGAGAACCTCTGCTATGGTGTCCTGGACTGTTGCTTTCTCCTCTAGGAATGATGACAAGCAAAGGGACAGAAGAACCTCCAGGAAGAAGAAGGCGGCTCCGGTGCGGAAACCCAGAGCCCAAACTACGACCGCTAGGGGCCGCTGTTGGAAAAGAATTGTTCCTTCCCCCCACTTGCAGGAGGGCAGGGGGCTGGATTCCAAGGCAGGGGGAGGGGCAGGGCCCCTTGCAGAAGGGGCTGTGGGGGAGGGGTCCCCTGGGCCCGACCTGGGACTGATGTGAGACCCTTTCTCCTTCCGAGGGCTTGACCTGGTCCAGGCCAAGGGTCTGATTTGGGCCAGGCTGCCCGGACACTCTGAAGAGGCGGGTTCCTCGCCAACCAAAGCGCCCGAGGCCTCGTCGAGCGGGGGCCTGCCTAGGGCCAGCGTTGCCCTGCAGGTCTCTCCCACGGCAATGGCCACAGGCATGCTGACTCCCATCGCCGTCACCTCCACCTTTTGGTGACGGGGAACACCTGGCCTTTCCCACCGGTGGCCTGAGGGCTTCTGCCTTGGCTGCCTGCCAGGCCTGGAGAGGCCTGTCTCCCAGAGAGGAGAGGCTCAGAGCCTTCCCCTTCCTTGTCAACGTCCACTCTTTCCCTGTGTTTCTTTTCTGGGATGAGAGGGGCGGGCCCCTGAGCACCCAGACGACTCTCAGCCATGAGCCTGCCCTTTCTCCTCCCGCCCTCCTCCGTGGTACCGGACGAATGGACATTGCCCTTTTCTCCGGGTTCGGGGCCCCAAAACGAAGCTGCTTGCCTATTGGGTGGGGAGACTTTCCAGGGGAAAGCATTTCTGCTCACTTGAGGCACGCACTGCGGTCAAGTGGGCTTCCAGGTCCGTGTGTTCCGTGTACCAGGAACATTGGAAGCAGCCATCGTGACCGCCCAAAGCGGTTGTATGGGTTGTTTTGGCATTGACTCGAGCCATAACCCTCAGTGTTTGAAACACACACACACACAAAAGTACGAACTCGTCATCTTGAGCACATTTTGCTCTGCCAGAGCACGCCACGCAGCCAGGTGATTTCCCTAGTGATTGTCGTGCCAAGCTGCCATGGCAGGCAATTCCACACGTGTACTGTCCCGATTTCCAAACGAAAGCAGATAGCCCTTCTCACTGGGGCGCAGCTGCCTGGTCGATAACGCCCCAGGCGCCGGTGCGCCTGAGGGCTGCCGGGACACCCAGGTCTACGCCGGTGGCACTTGGCTCTGGGCTTCAGTGCCCTGGCAGTGTGCCCTACTTGGGAATACGTGCTCTTGCGTGGCGTGGAGTCGGTTTCAGGTGGGACCTCCCCCCACATGCCTCTTCTGTCCCTTTGGCTGAAGCTGAGCCCGGCACTGGGGTTTTGTGCCTGCGCAGGAGACTTGAATCTCTGGACAGGCCCTGTGCCAGCTGGGACCTGAGCCTCAGCCCAGCTGCAAGGCCTCCACTCAGGTTCGTTGGACTTGCCCAGGTCAGCTAAGAGGGAGGAGAAGATGGTCGTGAGCACATCAGGAAGTCATAGTGCCCACACCTGCCAGCGGGAGAAGCGCCTCCAACGGCCCTGTGGGATGTAAGCCCCCTCTGGCTGCAGCTGCTGCCTCCGCCCTGCCCCCTCTTCTCGGGGCACCGAGCCGGCGCCGGGGGCCAAGCACTGTGAGTCTGCCACCGCCCCGGCCCGCCCTCTCCGCCCCGCCCAGCCCAGACCCAGGTGCAGGCGCCCCAGCCCGCCAGGCCGGCCATCCCCGCCGCCCGCGCACACCAGCGCCCCGCCCCCCGCCCTGGGCAGACTCGCCCCGCCCCGGCACCGCCTCTGTCGCTCGGGAGACCGTGCCGCTGGCGGGAGGTGCCCAAGGCGGGGGAGGGGGAAGACTGTTGTGATGGGGGGGGGGCGATTTCTCCACCGGGGAGCTGTCCCCGGTGGGAGTGCCGGGACACCTGCGGCCATTAGACATCCTGCCGAAACACCCCGAATGCACTTCCCTCCCGGGAGCGTGTCCCCTGCCAGGAAAACTCACGCGCCGGGGGGGAGCGGGGTTCCCAAATGTTCACACCAAATGAACCCCAAGAGGCCACGGGGAGGAGAGGGGTCGCTGGCGTGGGAGGAGCCTGCTGGGTGGGGGCTGGGCTAGAAGAGAACCTCTGCTATGGTGTCCTGGACTGTTGCTTTCTCCTCTAGGAATGATGACAAGCAAAGGGACAGAAGAACCTCCAGGAAGAAGAAGGCGGCTCCGGTGCGGAAACCCAGAGCCCAAACTACGACCGCTAGGGGCCGCTGTTGGAAAAGAATTGTTCCTTCCCCCCACTTGCAGGAGGGCAGGGGGCTGGATTCCAAGGTAGGGGGAGGGGCAGGGCCCCTTGCAGAAGGGGCTGTGGGGGAGGGGTCCCCTGGGCCCGACCTGGGACTGATGTGAGACCCTTTCTCCTTCCGAGGGCTTGACCTGGTCCAGGCCAAGGGTCTGATTTGGGCCAGGCTGCCCGGACACTCTGAAGAGGCGGGTTCCTCGCCAACCAAAGCGCCCGAGGCCTCGTCGAGCCGGGGCCTGCCTAGGGCCAGAGTTGCCCTGCAGGTCTCTCCCACGGCAATGGCCACAGGCATGCTGACTCCCATCGCCGTCACCTCCACCTTTTGGTGACGGGGAACACCTGGCCTTTCCCACCGGTGGCCTGAGGGCTTCTGCCTTGGCTGCCTGCCAGGCCTGGAGAGGCCTGTCTCCCAGAGAGGAGAGGCTCAGAGCCTTCCCCTTCCTTGTCAACGTCCACTCTTTCCCTGTGTTTCTTTTCTGGGATGAGAGGGGCGGGCCCCTGAGCACCCAGACGACTCTCAGCCATGAGCCTGCCCTTTCTCCTCCCGCCCTCCTCCGTGGTACCGGACGAATGGACATTGCCCTTTTCTCCGGGTTCGGGGCCCCAAAACGAAGCTGCTTGCCTATTGGGTGGGGAGACTTTCCAGGGGAAAGCATTTCTGCTCACTTGAGGCACGCACTGCGGTCAAGTGGGCTTCCAGGTCCGTGTGTTCCGTGTACCAGGAACATTGGAAGCAGCCATCGTGACCGCCCAAAGCGGTTGTATGGGTTGTTTTGGCATTGACTCGAGCCATAACCCTCAGTGTTTGCAACACACACACACACAAAAGTACGAACTCGTCATCTTGAGCACATTTTGCTCTGCCAGAGCACGCCACGCAGCCAGGTGATTTCCCTAGTGATTGTCGTGCCAAGCTGCCATGGCAGGCAATTCCACACGTGTACTGTCCCGATTTCCAAACGAAAGCAGATAGCCCTTCTCACTGGGGCGCAGCTGCCTGGTCGATAACGCCCCAGGCGCCGGTGCGCCTGAGGGCTGCCGGGACACCCAGGTCTACGCCGGTGGCACTTGGCTCTGGGCTTCAGTGCCCTGGCAGTGTGCCCTACTTGGGAATACGTGCTCTTGCGTGGCGTGGAGTCGGTTTCAGGTGGGACCTCCCCCCACATGCCTCTTCTGTCCCTTTGGCTGAAGCTGAGCCCGGCACTGGGGTTTTGTGCCTGCGCAGGAGACTTGAATCTCTGGACAGGCCCTGTGCCAGCTGGGACCTGAGCCTCAGCCCAGCTGCAAGGCCTCCACTCAGGTTCGTTGGACTTGCCCAGGTCAGCTAAGAGGGAGGAGAAGATGGTCGTGAGCACATCAGGAAGTCATAGTGCCCACACCTGCCAGCGGGAGAAGCGCCTCCAACGGCCCTGTGGGATGTAAGCCCCCTCTGGCTGCAGCTGCTGCCTCCACCCTGCCCCCTCTTCTCGGGGCACCGAGCCGGCGCCGGGGGCCAAGCACTGTGAGTCTGCCACCGCCCCGGCCCGCCCTCTCCGCCCCGCCCAGCCCAGACCCAGGTGCAGGCGCCCCAGCCCGCCAGGCCGGCCACGACCCCGCCGCCCGCGCACACCAGCGCCCCGCCCCCCGCCCTGGGCAGAATCGCCCCGCCCCGGCACCGCCTCTGTCGCTCGGGAGACCGTGCCGCTGGCGGGAGGTGCCCAAGGCGGGGAGGGGGAAGACTGTTGTGATGGGGGGGGGCGATTTCTCCACCGGGGAGCTGTCCCCGGTGGGAGTGCCGGGACACCTGCGGCCATTAGACATCCTGCCGAAACAGCCCGAATGCACTTCCCTCCCGGGAGCGTGTCCCCTGCCAGGAAAACTCACGCGCCGGGGGGGAGCGGGGTTCCCAAATGTTCACACCAAATGAACCCCAAGAGGCCACGGGGAGGAGAGGGGTCGCTGGCGTGGGAGGAGCCTGCTGGGTGGGGGCTGGGCTAGAAGAGAACCTCTGCTATGGTGTCCTGGACTGTTGCTTTCTCCTCTAGGAAGGATGACAAGCAAAGGGACAGAAGAACCTCCAGGAACAAGAAGGCGGCTCCGGTGCGGAAACTCAGAGTCCAAACTACGACCGCTAGGGGCCGCTGTTGGAAAAGAATTGTTCCTTCCCCCCACTTGCAGGAGGGCAGGGGGCTGGATTCCAAGGCAGGGGGAGGGGCAGGGCCCCTTGCAGAAGGGGCTGTGGGGGAGGGGTCCCCTGGGCCCGACCTGGGACTGATGTGAGACCCTTTCTCCTTCCGAGGGCTTGACCTGGTCCAGGCCAAGGGTCTGATTTGGGCCAGGCTGCCCGGACACTCTGAAGAGGCGGGTTCCTCGCCAACCAAAGCGCCCGAGGCCTCGTCGAGCGGGGGCCTGCCTAGGGACAGGGTTGCCCTGCAGGTCTCTCCCACGGCAATGGCCACAGGCATGCTGACTCCCATCGCCGTCACCTCCACCTTTTGGTGACGGGGAACACCTGGCCTTTCCCACCGGTGGCCTGAGGGCTTCTGCCTTGGCTGCCTGCCAGGCCTGGAGAGGCCTGTCTCCCAGAGAGGAGAGGCTCAGAGCCTTCCCCTTCCTTGTCAACGTCCACTCTTTCCCTGTGTTTCTTTTCTGGGATGAGAGGGGCGGGCCCCTGAGCACCCAGACGACTCTCAGCCATGAGCCTGCCCTTTCTCCTCCTGCCCTCCTCCGTGGTACCGGACGAATGGACATTGCCCTTTTCTCCGGGTTCGGGGCCCCAAAACGAAGCTGCTTGCCTATTGGGTGGGGAGACTTTTCAGGGGAAAGCATTTCTGCTCACTTGAGGCACGCACTGCGGTCAAGTGGGCTTCCAGGTCCGTGTGTTCCGTGTACCAGGAACATTGGAAGCAGCCATCGTGACCGCCCAAAGCGGTTGTATGGGTTGTTTTGGCATTGACTCGAGCCATAACCCTCAGTGTTTGAAACACACACACAAAAGTACGAACTCGTCATCTTGAGCACATTTTGCTCTGCCAGAGCACGCCACGCAGCCAGGTGATTTCCCTAGTGATTGTCGTGCCAAGCTGCCATGGCAGGCAATTCCACACGTGTACTGTCCCGATTTCCAAACGAAAGCAGATAGCCCTTCTCACTGGGGCGCAGCTGCCTGGTCGATAACGCCCCAGGCGCCGGTGCGCCTGAGGGCTGCCGGACACCCAGGTCTACGCCGGTGGCACTTGGCTCTGGGCTTCAGTGCCCTGGCAGTGTGCCCTACTTGGGAATACGTGCTCTTGCGTGGGGTGGAGTCGGTTTCAGGTGGGACGTCCCCCCACATGCCTCTTCTGTCCCTTTGGCTGAAGCTGAGCCCGGCACTGGGGTTTTGTGCCTGCGCAGGAGACTTGAATCTCTGGACAGGCCCTGTGCCAGCTGGGACCTGAGCCTCAGCCCAGCTGCAAGGCCTCCACTCAGGTTCGTTGGACTTGCCCAGGTCAGCTAAGAGGGAGGAGAAGATGGTCGTGAGCACATCAGGAAGTCATAGTGCCCACACCTGCCAGCGGGAGAAGCGCCTCCAACGGCCCTGTGGGATGTAAGCCCCCTCTGGCTGCAGCTGCTGCCTCCGCCCTGCCCCCTCTTCTCGGGGCACCGAGCTGGCCCCGGGGGCCAAGCACTGTGAGTGTGCCACCGCCCCCGGCCCGCCCTCTCCGCCCCGCCCAGCCGAGACCCAGGTGCAGGCGCCCCAGCCCGCCAGGCCGGCCACGACCCCGCCGCCCCCGCACACCAGCGCCCCGCCCCCCGCCCTGGGCAGACTCGCCCCGCCCCGGCACCGCCTCTGTCGCTCGGGAGACCGTGCCGCTGGCGGGAGGTGCCCAAGGCGGGGAGGGGGAAGACTGTTGTGATGGGGGGGGGGCGATTTCTCCACCGGGGAGCTGTCCCCGGTGGGAGTGCCGGGACACCTGCGGCCATTAGACATCCTGCCGAAACACCCCGAATGCACTTCCCTCCCGGGAGCGTGTCCCCTGCCAGGAAAACTCACGCGCCGGGGGGGAGCGGGGTTCCCAAATGTTCACACCAAATGAACCCCAAGAGGCCACGGGGAGGAGAGGGGTCGCTGGCGTGGGAGGAGCCTGCTGGGTGGGGGCTGGGCTAGAAGAGAACCTCTGCTATGGTGTCCTGGACTGTTGCTTTCTCCTCTAGGAATGATGACAAGCAAAGGGACAGAAGAACCTCCAGGAAGAAGAAGGCGGCTCCGGTGCGGAAACCCAGAGCCCAAACTACGACCGCTAGGGGCCGCTGTTGGGAAAGAATTGTTCCTTCCCCCCACTTGCAGGAGGGCAGGGGGCTGGATTCCAAGGTAGGGGGAGGGGCAGGGCCCCTTGCAGAAGGGGCTGTGGGGGAGGGGTCCCCTGGGCCCGACCTGGGACTGATGTGAGACCCTTTCTCCTTCCGAGGGCTTGACCTGGTCCAGGCCAAGGGTCTGATTTGGGCCAGGCTGCCCGGACACTCTGAAGAGGCGGGTTCCTCGCCAACCAAAGCGCCCGAGGCCTCGTCGAGCCGGGGCCTGCCTAGGGCCAGCGTTGCCCTGCAGGTCTCTCCCACGGCAATGGCCACAGGCATGCTGACTCCCATCGCCGTCACCTCCACCTTTTGGTGACGGGGAACACCTGGCCTTTCCCACCGGTGGCCTGAGGGCTTCTGCCTTGGCTGCCTGCCAGGCCTGGAGAGGCCTGTCTCCCAGAGAGGAGAGGCTCAGAGCCTTCCCCTTCCTTGTCAACGTCCACTCTTTCCCTGTGTTTCTTTTCTGGGATGAGAGGGGCGGGCCCCTGAGCACCCAGACGACTCTCAGCCATGAGCCTGCCCTTTCTCTTCCCGCCCTCCTCCGTGGTACCGGACGAATGGACATTGCCCTTTTCTCCGGGTTCGGGGCCCCAATACGAAGCTGCTTGCCTATTGGGTGGGAGACTTTCCAGGGGAAAGCATTTCTGCTCACTTGAGGCACGCACTGCGGTCAAGTGGGCTTCCAGGTCCGTGTGTTCCGTGTACCAGGAACATTGGAAGCAGCCATCGTGACCGCCCAAAATGGTTGTATGGGTTGTTTTGGCATTGACTCGAGCCATAACCCTCAGTGTTTGAAACAAACACACAAAAGTACGAATTCGTCATCTTGAGCACATTTTGCTCTGCCAGAGCGCGCCACGCAGCCAGGTGATTTCCCTAGTGATTGTCGTGCCAAGCTGCCATGGCAGGCAATTCCACACGTGTACTGTCCCGATTTCCAAACGAAAGCAGATAGCCCTTCTCACTGGGGCGCAGCTGCCTGGTCGATAACGCCCCAGGCGCCGGTGCGCCTGAGGGCTGCCGGGACACCCAGGTCTACGCCGGTGGCACTTGGCTCTGGGCTTCAGTGCCCTGGCAGTGGGCCCTACTTGGGAATACGTGCTCTTGCGTGGGGTGGGGTCGGTTTCAGGTGGGACCTCCCCCCACATGCCTCTTCTGTCCCTTTGGCTGAAGCTGAGCCCGGCACTGGGGTTTTGTGCCTGCGCAGGAGACTTGAATCTCTGGACAGGCCCTGTGCCAGCTGGGACCTGAGCCTCAGCCCAGCTGCAAGGCCTCCACTCAGGTTCGTTGGACTTGCCCAGGTCAGCTAAGAGGGAGGAGAAGATAGTCGTCAGCACATCAGGAAGTCATAGTGCCCACACCTGCCAGCGGGAGAAGCGCCTCCAACGGCCCTGTGGGATGTAAGCCCCCTCTGGCTGCAGCTGCTGCCTCCGCCCTGCCCCCTCTTCTCGGGGCACCGAGCCGGCCCCGGGGGCCAAGCACTGTGAGTCTGCCACCGCCCCGGCCCGCCCTCTCCGCCCCGCCCAGCCGAGACCCAGGTGCAGGCGCCCCAGCCCGCCAGGCCGGCCACGACCCCGCCGCCCCCGCACACCAGCGCCCCGCCCCCCCGCCCTGGCAGACTCGCCCCGCCCCGGCACCGCCTCTGTCGCTCGGGAGACCGTGCCGCTGGCGGGAGGTGCCCAAGGCGGGGAGGGGGAAGACTGTTGTGATGGGGGGGGGCGATTTCTCCACCGGGGAGCTGTCCCCGGTGGGAGTGCCGGGACACCTGCGGCCATTAGACATCCTGCCGAAACACCCCGAATGCACTTCCCTCCCGGGAGCGTGTCCCCTGCCAGGAAAACTCACGCGCCGGGGGGGAGCGGGGTTCCCAAATGTTCACACCAAATGAACCCCAAGAGGCCACGGGGAGGAGAGGGGTCGCTGGCGTGGGAGGAGCCTGCTGGGTGGGGGCTGGGCTAGAAGAGAACCTCTGCTATGGTGTCCTGGACTGTTGCTTTCTCCTCTAGAATGATGACAAGCAAAGGGACAGAAGAACCTCCAGGAAGAAGAAGGCGGCTCCGGTGCGGAAACCCAGAGCCCAAACTACGACCGCTAGGGGCCGCTGTTGGAAAAGAATTGTTCCTTCCCCCCACTTGCAGGAGGGCAGGGGGCTGGATTCCAAGGCAGGGGGAGGGGCAGGGCCCCTTGCAGAAGGGGCTGTGGGGGAGGGGTCCGCTGGGCCCGACCTGGGACTGATGTGAGACCCTTTCTCCTTCCGAGGGCTTGACCTGGTCCAGGCCAAGGGTCTGATTTGGGCCAGGCTGCCCGGACACTCTGAAGAGGCGGGTTCCTCGCCAACCAAAGCGCCCGAGGCCTCGTCGAGCCGGGGCCTGCCTAGGGCCAGCGTTGCCCTGCAGGTCTCTCCCACGGCAATGGCCACAGGCATGCTGACTCCCATCGCCGTCACCTCCACCTTTTGGTGACGGGGAACACCTGGCCTTTCCCACCGGTGGCCTGAGGGCTTCTGCCTTGGCTGCCTGCCAGGCCTGGAGAGGCCTGTCTCCCAGAGAGGAGAGGCTCAGAGCCTTCCCCTTCCTTGTCAACGTCCACTCTTTCCCTGTGTTTCTTTTCTGGGATGAGAGGGGCGGGCCCCTGAGCACCCAGACGACTCTCAGCCATGAGCCTGCCCTTTCTCCTCCCGCCCTCCTCCGTGGTACCGGACGAATGGACATTGCCCTTTTCTCCGGGTTCGGGGCCCCAAAACGAAGCTGCTTGCCTATTGGGTGGGGAGACTTTCCAGGGGAAAGCATTTCTGCTCACTTGAGGCACGCACTGCGGTCAAGTGGGCTTCCAGGTCCGTGTGTTCCGTGTACCAGGAACATTGGAAGCAGCCATCGTGACCGCCCAAAGCGGTTGTATGGGTTGTTTTGGCATTGACTCGAGCCATAACCCTCAGTGTTTGAAACACACACACACACAAAAGTACGAACTCGTCATCTTGAGCACATTTTGCTCTGCCAGAGCACGCCACGCAGCCAGGTGATTTCCCTAGTGATTGTCGTGCCAAGCTGCCATGGCAGGCAATTCCACACGTGTACTGTCCCGATTTCCAAACGAAAGCAGATAGCCCTTCTCACTGGGGCGCAGCTGCCTGGTCGATAACGCCCCAGGCGCCGGTGCGCCTGAGGGCTGCCGGGACACCCAGGTCTACGCCGGTGGCACTTGGCTCTGGGCTTCAGTGCCCTGGCAGTGTGCCCTACTTGGGAATACGTGCTCTTGCGTGGCGTGGAGTCGGTTTCAGGTGGGACCTCCCCCCACATGCCTCTTCTGTCCCTTTGGCTGAAGCTGAGCCCGGCACTGGGGTTTTGTGCCTGCGCAGGAGACTTGAATCTCTGGACAGGCCCTGTGCCAGCTGGGACCTGAGCCTCAGCCCAGCTGCAAGGCCTCCACTCAGGTTCGTTGGACTTGCCCAGGTCAGCTAAGAGGGAGGAGAAGATGGTCGTGAGCACATCAGGAAGTCATAGTGCCCACACCTGCCAGCGGGAGAAGCGCCTCCAACGGCCCTGTGGGATGTAAGCCCCCTCTGGCTGCAGCTGCTGCCTCCGCCCTGCCCCCTCTTCTCGGGGCACCGAGCCGGCCCCGGGGGCCAAGCACTGTGAGTGTGCCACCGCCCCGGCCCGCCCTCTCCGCCCCGCCCAGCCGAGACCCAGGTGCAGGCGCCCCAGCCCGCCAGGCCGGCCACGACCCCGCCGCCCCCGCACACCAGCGCCCCGCCCCCCGCCCTGGGCAGACTCGCCCCGCCCCGGCACCGCCTCTGTCGCTCTGGAGACCGTGCCGCTGGCGGGAGGTGCCCAAGGCGGGGAGGGGGAAGACTGTTGTGATGGGGGGGGCGATTTCTCCACCGGGGAGCTGTCCCCGGTGGGAGTGCCGGGACACCTGCGGCCATTAGACATCCTGCCGAAACACCCCGAATGCACTTCCCTCCCGGGAGCGTGTCCCCTGCCAGGAAAACTCACGCGCCGGGGGGGAGCGGGGTTCCCAAATGTTCACACCAAATGAACCCCAAGAGGCCACGGGGAGGAGAGGGGTCGCTGGCGTGGGAGGAGCCTGCTGGGTGGGGGCTGGGCTAGAAGAGAACCTCTGCTATGGTGTCCTGGACTGTTGCTTTCTCCTCTAGGAAGGATGACAAGCAAAGGGACAGAAGAACCTCCAGGAACAAGAAGGCGGCTCCGGTGCGGAAACTCAGAGTCCAAACTACGACCGCTAGGGGCCGCTGTTGGAAAAGAATTGTTCCTTCCCCCCACTTGCAGGAGGGCAGGGGGCTGGATTCCAAGGCAGGGGGAGGGGCAGGGCCCCTTGCAGAAGGGGCTGTGGGGGAGGGGTCCCCTGGGCCCGACCTGGGACTGATGTGAGACCCTTTCTCCTTCCGAGGGCTTGACCTGGTCCAGGCCAAGGGTCTGATTTGGGCCAGGCTGCCCGGACACTCTGAAGAGGCGGGTTCCTCGCCAACCAAAACGCCCGAGGCCTCGTCGAGCGGGGGCCTGCCTAGGGACAGGGTTGCCCTGCAGGTCTCTCCCACGGCAATGGCCACAGGCATGCTGACTCCCATCGCCGTCACCTCCACCTTTTGGTGACGGGGAACACCTGGCCTTTCCCACCGGTGGCCTGAGGGCTTCTGCCTTGGCTGCCTGCCAGGCCTGGAGAGGCCTGTCTCCCAGAGAGGAGAGGCTCAGAGCCTTCCCCTTCCTTGTCAACGTCCACTCTTTCCCTGTGTTTCTTTTCTGGGATGAGAGGGGCGGGCCCCTGAGCACCCAGACGACTCTCAGCCATGAGCCTGCCCTTTCTCCTCCCGCCCTCCTCCGTGTACCGGACGAATGGACATTGCCCTTTTCTCCGGGTTCGGGGCCCCAAAACGAAGCTGCTTGCCTATTGGGTGGGGAGACTTTCCAGGGGAAAGCATTTCTGCTCACTTGAGGCACGCACTGCGGTCAAGTGGGCTTCCAGGTCCGTGTGTTCCGTGTACCAGGAACATTGGAAGCAGCCATCGTGACCGCCCAAAGCGGTTGTATGGGTTGTTTTGGCATTGACTCGAGCCATAACCCTCAGTGTTTGAAACACACACACACACAAAAGTACGAACTCGTCATCTTGAGCACATTTTGCTCTGCCAGAGCACGCCACGCAGCCAGGTGATTTCCCTAGTGATTGTCGTGCCAAGCTGCCATGGCAGGCAATTCCACACGTGTACTGTCCCGATTTCCAAATGAAAGCAGATAGCCCTTCTCACTGGGGCGCAGCTGCCTGGTCGATAACGCCCCAGGCGCCGGTGCGCCTGAGGGCTGCCGGGACACCCAGGTCTACGCCGGTGGCACTTGGCTCTGGGCTTCAGTGTCCTGGCAGTGTGCCCTACTTGGGAATACGTGCTCTTGCGTGGCGTGGAGTCGGTTTCAGGTGGGACCTCCCCCCACATGCCTCTTCTGTCCCTTTGGCTGAAGCTGAGCCCGGCACTGGGGTTTTGTGCCTGCGCAGGAGCCTTGAATTTCTGGACAGGCCCTGTGCCAGCTGGGACCTGAGCCTCAGCCCAGCTGCAAGGCCTCCACTCAGGTTCGTTGGACTTGCCCAGGTCAGCTAAGAGGGAGGAGAAGATGGTCGTGAGCACATCAGGAAGTCATAGTGCCCACACCTGCCAGCGGGAGAAGCGCCTCCAACGGCCCTGTGGGATGTAAGCCCCCTCTGGCTGCAGCTGCTGCCTCCGCCCTGCCCCCTCTTCTCGGGGCACGGAGCCGGCCCCGGGGGCCAAGCAGTGTGAGTCTGCCACCGCCCCGGTCCGCCCTCTCCGCCCCGCCCAGCCGAGACCCAGGTGCAGGCGCCCCAGCCCGCCAGGCCGGCCACGACCCCGCCGCCCCCGCACACCAGCGCCCCGCCCCCCGCCCTGGGAAGACTCGCCCCGCCCCGGCACCGCCTCTGTCGCTCGGGAGACCGTGCCGCTGGCGGGAGGTGCCCAAGGCGGGGAGGGGGAAGACTGTTGTGATGGGGGGGGGCGATTTCTCCACTGGGGAGCTGTCCCCGGTGGGAGTGCCGGGACACCTGCGGCCATTAGACATCCTGCCGAAACACCCCGAATGCACTTCCCTCCCGGGAGCGTGTCCCCTGCCAGGAAAACTCACGCGCCGGGGGGGAGCGGGGTTCCCAAATGTTCACACCAAATGAACCCCAAGAGGCCACGGGGAGGAGAGGGGTCGCTGGCGTGGGAGGAGCCTGCTGGGTGGGGGCTGGGCTAGAAGAGAACCTCTGCTATGGTGTCCTGGACTGTTGCTTTCTCCTCTAGGAATGATGACAAGCAAAGGGACAGAAGAACCTCCAGGAAGAAGAAGGCGGCTCCGGTGCGGAAACCCAGAGCCCAAACTACGACCGCTAGGGGCCGCTGTTGGAAAAGAATTGTTCCTTCCCCCCACTTGCAGGAGGGCAGGGGGCTGGATTCCAAGGCAGGGGGAGGGGCAGGGCCCCTTGCAGAAGGGGCTGTGGGGGAGGGGTCCCCTGGGCCCGACCTGGGACTGATGTGAGACCCTTTCTCCTTCCGAGGGCTTGACCTGGTCCAGGCCAAGGGTCTGATTTGGGCCAGGCTGCCCGGACACGCTGAAGAGGTGGGTTCCTCGCCATCCAAAGCGCCCGAGGCCTCGTCGAGCGGGGGCCTGCCTAGGGCCAGAGTTGCCCTGCAGGTCTCTCCCACGGCAATGGCCACAGGCATGCTGACTCCCATCTCCGTCACCTCCACCTTTTGGTGACGGGGAACACCTGGCCTTTCCCACCGGTGGCCTGAGGGCTTCTGCCTTGGCTGCCTGCCAGGCCTGGAGAGGCCTGTCTCCCAGAGAGGAGAGGCTCAGAGCCTTCCCCTTCCTTGTCAACGTCCACTCTTTCCCTGTGTTTCTTTTCTGGGATGAGAGGGGCGGGCCCCTGAGCACCCAGACGACTCTCAGCCATGAGCCTGCCCTTTCTCCTCCCGCCCTCCTCCGTGGTACCGGACGAATGGACATTGCCCTTTTCTCCGGGTTCGGGGCCCCAAAACGAAGCTGCTTGCCTATTGGGTGGGGAGACTTTCCAGGGGAAAGCATTTCTGCTCACTTGAGGCACGCACTGCGGTCAAGTGGGCTTCCAGGTCCGTGTGTTCCGTGTACCAGGAACATTGGAAGCAGCCATCGTGACCGCCCAAAGCGGTTGTATGGGTTGTTTTGGCATTGACTCGAGCCATAACCCTCAGTGTTTGAAACACACACACACACAAAAGTACGAACTCGTCATCTTGAGCACATTTTGCTCTGCCAGAGCACGCCACGCAGCCAGGTGATTTCCCTAGTGATTGCCGTGCCAAGCTGCCATGGCAGGCAATTCCACACGTGTACTGTCCCGATTTCCAAACGAAAGCAGATAGCCCTTCTCACTGGGGCGCAGCTGCCTGGTCGATAACGCCCCAGGCGCCGGTGCGCCTGAGGGCTGCCGGGACACCCAGGTCTACGCCGGTGGCACTTGGCTCTGGGCTTCAGTGCCCTGGCAGTGTGCCCTACTTGGGAATACGTGCTCTTGCGTGGCGTGGAGTCGGTTTCAGGTGGGACCTCCCCCCACATGCCTCTTCTGTCCCTTTGGCTGAAGCTGAGCCCGGCACTGGGGTTTTGTGCCTGCGCAGGAGACTTGAATCTCTGGACAGGCCCTGTGCCAGCTGGGACCTGAGCCTCAGCCCAGCTGCAAGGCCTCCACTCAGGTTCGTTGGACTTGCCCAGGTCAGCTAAGAGGGAGGAGAAGATGGTCGTGAGCACATCAGGAAGTCATAGTGCCCACACCTGCCAGCGGGAGAAGCGCCTCCAACGGCCCTGTGGGATGTAAGCCCCCTCTGGCTGCAGCTGCTGCCTCCGCCCTGCCCCCTCTTCTCGGGGCACCGAGCCGGCCCCGGGGGCCAAGCACTGTGAGTCTGCCACCGCCCCGGCCCGCCCTCTCCGCCCCGCCCAGCCGAGACCCAGGTGCAGGCGCCCCAGCCCGCCAGGCCGGCCACGACCCCGCCGCCCCCGCACACCAGCGCCCCGCCCCCCGCCCTGGGCAGACTCGCCCCGCCCCGGCACCGCCTCTGTCGCTCGGGAGACCGTGCCGCTGGCGGGAGGTGCCCAAGGCGGGGAGGGGGAAGACTGTTGTGATGGGGGGGGCGATTTCTCCACCGGGGAGCTGTCCCCGGTGGGAGTGCCGGGACACCTGCGGCCATTAGACATCCTGCCGAAACACCCCGAATGCACTTCCCTCCCGGGAGCGTGTCCCCTGCCAGGAAAACTCACGCGCCGGGGGGGAGCGGGGTTCCCAAATGTTCACACCAAATGAACCCCAAGAGGCCACGGGGAGGAGAGGGGTCGCTGGCGTGGGAGGAGCCTGCTGGGTGGGGGCTGGGCTAGAAGAGAACCTCTGCTATGGTGTCCTGGACTGTTGCTTTCTCCTCTAGGAATGATGACAAGCAAAGGGACAGAAGAACCTCCAGGAAGAAGAAGGCGGCTCCGGTGCGGAAACCCAGAGCCCAAACTACGACCGCTAGGGGCCGCTGTTGGAAAAGAATTGTTCCTTCCCCCCACTTGCAGGAGGGCAGGGGGCTGGATTCCAAGGCAGGGGGAGGGGCAGGGCCCCTTGCAGAAGGGGCTGTGGGGGAGGGGTCCCCTGGGCCCGACCTGGGACTGATGTGAGACCCTTTCTCCTTCCGAGGGCTTGACCTGGTCCAGGCCAAGGGTCTGATTTGGGCCAGGCTGCCCGGACACTCTGAAGAGGCGGGTTCCTCGCCAACCAAAGCGCCCGAGGCCTCGTCGAGCCGGGGCCTGCCTAGGGCCAGAGTTGCCCTGCAGGTCTCTCCCACGGCAATGGCCACAGGCATGCTGACTCCCATCGCCGTCACCTCCACCTTTTGGTGACGGGGAACACCTGGCCTTTCCCACCGGTGGCCTGAGGGCTTCTGCCTTGGCTGCCTGCCAGGCCTGGAGAGGCCTGTCTCCCAGAGAGGAGAGGCTCAGAGCCTTCCCCTTCCTTGTCAACGTCCACTCTTTCCCTGTGTTTCTTTTCTGGGATGAGAGGGGCGGGCCCCTGAGCACCCAGACGACTCTCAGCCATGAGCCTGCCCTTTCTCCTCCCGCCCTCCTCCGTGGTACCGGTCGAATGGACATTGCCCTTTTCTCCGGGTTCGGGGCCCCAAAACGAAGCTGCTTGCCTATTGGGTGGGGAGACTTTTCAGGGGAAAGCATTTCTGCTCACTTGAGGCACGCACTGCGGTCAAGTGGGCTTCCAGTTCCGTGTGTTCCGTGTACCAGGAACATTGGAAGCAGCCATCGTGACCGCCCAAAGCGGTTGTATGGGTTGTTTTGGCATTGACTCGAGCCATAACCCTCAGTGTTTGAAACACACACACAAAAGTACGAACTCGTCATCTTGAGCACATTTTGCTCTGCCAGAGCGCGCCACGCAGCCAGGTGATTTCCCTAGTGATTGTCGTGCCAAGCTGCCATGGCAGGCAATTCCACACGTGTACTGTCCTGATTTCCAAACGAAAGGAGATAGCCCTTCTCACTGGGGTGCAGCTGCCTAGTCGATAACGCCCCAGGCGCCAGTGCGCCTGAGGGCTGCCGGGACACCCAGGTCTACGCCGGTGGCACTTGGCTCTGGGCTTCAGTGCCCTGGCAGTGGGCCCTACTTGGGAATACGTGCTCTTGCGTGGGGTGGAGTCGGTTTCAGGTGGGACCTCCCCCCACATGCCTCTTCTGTCCCTTTGGCTGAAGCTGAGCCCGGCACTGGGGTTTTGTGCCTACGCAGGAGACTTGAATCTCTGGACAGGCCCTGTGCCAGCTGGGACCTGAGCCTCAGCCCAGCTGCAAGGCCTCCACTGAGGTTCGTTGGACTTGCCCAGGTCAGCTAAGAGGGAGGAGAAGATGGTCGTCAGCACATCAGGAAGTCATAGTGCCCACACCTGCCAGCGGGAGAAGCGCCTCCAACGCCCCTGTGGGATGTAAGCCCCCTCTGGCTGCAGCTGCTGCCTCCGCCCTGCCCCCTCTTCTCGGGGCACCGAGCGGGCGCCGGGGGCCAAGCACTGTGAGTCTGCCACCGCCCCGGCCCGCCCTCTCCGCCCCGCCCAGCCGAGACCCAGGTGCAGGCGCCCCAGCCCGCCAGGCCGGCCACGACCCCGCCGCCCCCGCACACCAGCGCCCCGCCCCCCGCCCTGGGCAGACTCGCCCCGCCCCGGCACTGCCTCTGTCGCTCGGGAGACCGTGCCGCTGGCGGGAGGTGCCCAAGGCGGGGAGGGGGAAGACTGTTGTGATGGGGGGGGGGCGATTTCTCCACCGGGGAGCTGTCCCCGGTGGGAGTGCCGGGACACCTGCGGCCATTAGACATCCTGCCGAAACACCCCGAATGCACTTCCCTCCCGGGAGCGTGTCCCCTGCCAGGAAAACTCACGCGCCGGGGGGGAGCGGGGTTCCCAAATGTTCACACCAAATGAACCCCAAGAGGCCACGGGGAGGAGAGGGGTCGCTGGCGTGGGAGGAGCCTGCTGGGTGGGGGCTGGGCTAGAAGAGAACCTCTGCTATGGTGTCCTGGACTGTTGCTTTCTCCTCTAGGAATGATGACAAGCAAAGGGACAGAAGAACCTCCAGGAAGAAGAAGGCGGCTCCGGTGCGGAAACCCAGAGCCCAAACTACGACCGCTAGGGGCCGCTGTTGGAAAAGAATTGTTCCTTCCCCCCACTTGCAGGAGGGCAGGGGGTTGGATTCCAAGGCAGGGGGAGGGGCAGGGCCCCTTGCAGAAGGGGCTGTGGGGGAGGGGTCCCCTGGGCCCGACCTGGGACTGATGTGAGACCCTTTCTCCTTCCGAGGGCTTGACCTGGTCCAGGCCAAGGGTCTGATTTGGGCCAGGCTGCCCGGACACTCTGAAGAGGCGGGTTCCTCGCCAACCAAAGCGCCCGAGGCCTCGTCGAGCCGGGGCCTGCCTAGGGCCAGAGTTGCCCTGCAGGTCTCTCCCACGGCAATGGCCACAGGCATGCTGACTCCCATCGCCGTCACCTCCACCTTTTGGTGACGGGGAACACCTGGCCTTTCCCACCGGTGGCCTGAGGGCTTCTGCCTTGGCTGCCTGCCAGGCCTGGAGAGGCCTGTCTCCCAGAGAGGAGAGGCTCAGAGCCTTCCCCTTCCTTGTCAACGTCCACTCTTTCCCTGTGTTTCTTTTCTGGGATGAGAGGGGCGGGCCCCTGAGCACCCAGACGACTCTCAGCCATGAGCCTGCCCTTTCTCCTCCCGCCCTCCTCCGTGGTACCGGACGAATGGACATTGCCCTTTTCTCCGGGTTCGGGGCCCCAAAACGAAGCTGCTTGCCTATTGGGTGGGGAGACTTTCCAGGGGAAAGCATTTCTGCTCACTTGAGGCACGCACTGCGGTCAAGTGGGCTTCCAGGTCCGTGTGTTCCGTGTACCAGGAACATTGGAAGCAGCCATCGTGACCGCCCAAAGCGGTTGTATGGGTTGTTTTGGCATTGACTCGAGCCATAACCCTCAGTGTTTGAAACAAACACACAAAAGTACGAATTCGTCATCTTGAGCACATTTTGCTCTGCCAGAGCGCGCCACGCAGCCAGGTGTTTTCCCTAGTGATTGTCGTGCCAAGCTGCCATGGCAGGCAATTCCACACGTGTACTGTCCTGATTTCCAAACGAAAGCAGATAGCCCTTCTCACTGGGGTGCAGCTGCCTGGTCGATAACGCCCCAGGCGCCGGTGCGCCTGAGGGCTGCCGGGACACCCAGGTCTACGCCGGTGGCACTTGGCTCTGGGCTTCAGTGCCCTGGCAGTGGGCCCTACTTGGGAATACGTGCTCTTGCGTGGGGTGGAGTCGGTTTCAGGTGGGACCTCCCCCCACATGCCTCTTCTGTCCCTTTGGCTGAAGCTGAGCCCGGCACTGGGGTTTTGTGCCTGCGCAGGAGACTTGAATCTCTGGACAGGCCCTGTGCCAGCTGGGACCTGAGCCTCAGCCCAGCGGCAAGGCCTCCACTCAGGTTCGTTGGACTTGCCCAGGTCAGCTAAGAGGGAGGAGAAGATGGTCGTGAGCACATCAGGAAGTCATAGTGCCCACACCTGCCAGCGGGAGAAGCACCTCCAACGGCCCTGTGGGATGTAAGCCCCCTCTGGCTGCAGCTGCTGCCTCCGCCCTGCCCCCTCTTCTCGGGGCACCGAGCCGGCCCCGGGGGCCAAGCACTGTGAGTGTGCCACCGCCCCGGCCCGCCCTCTCCGCCCCGCCCAGCCGAGACCCAGGTGCAGGCGCCCCAGCCCGCCAGGCCGGCCACGACCCCGCCGCCCCCGCACACCAGCGCCCCGCCCCCCGCCCTGGGCAGTCTCGCCCCGCCCCGGCACCGCCTCTGTCGCTCGGGAGACCGTGCCGCTGGCGGGAGGTGCCCAAGGCGGGGAGGGGGAAGACTGTTGTGATGGGGGGGGGGCGATTTCTCCACCGGGGAGCTGTCCCCGGTGGGAGTGCCGGGACACCTGCGGCCATTAGACATCCTGCCGAAACACCCCGAATGCACTTCCCTCCCGGGAGCGTGTCCCCTGCCAGGAAAACTCACGCGCCGGGGGGGAGCGGGGTTCCCAAATGTTCACACCAAATGAACCCCAAGAGGCCACGGGGAGGAGAGGGGTCGCTGGCGTGGGAGGAGCCTGCTGGGTGGGGGCTGGGCTAGAAGAGAACCTCTGCTATGGTGTCCTGGACTGTTGCTTTCTCCTCTAGGAATGATGACAAGCAAAGGGACAGAAGAACCTCCAGGAAGAAGAAGGCGGCTCCGGTGCGGAAACCCAGAGCCCAAACTACGACCGCTAGGGGCCGCTGTTGGAAAAGAATTGTTCCTTCCCCCCACTTGCAGGAGGGCAGGGGGCTGGATTCCAAGGCAGGGGGAGGGGCAGGGCCCCTTGCAGAAGGGGCTGTGGGGGAGGGGTCCCCTGGGCCCGACCTGGGACTGATGTGAGACCCTTTCTCCTTCCGAGGGCTTGACCTGGTCCAGGCCAAGGGTCTGATTTGGGCCAGGCTGCCCGGACACTCTGAAGAGGCGGGTTCCTCGCCAACCAAAGCGCCCGAGGCCTCGTCGAGCGGGGGCCTGCCTAGGGCCAGCGTTGCCCTGCAGGTCTCTCCCACGGCAATGGCCACAGGCATGCTGACTCCCATCGCCGTCACCTCCACCTTTTGGTGACGGGGAACACCTGGCCTTTCCCACCGGTGGCCTGAGGGCTTCTGCCTTGGCTGCCTGCCAGGCCTGGAGAGGCCTGTCTCCCAGAGAGGAGAGGCTCAGAGCCTTCCCCTTCCTTGTCAACGTCCACTCTTTCCCTGTGTTTCTTTTCTGGGATGAGAGGGGCGGGCCCCTGAGCACCCAGACGACTCTCAGCCATGAGCCTGCCCTTTCTCCTCCCGCCCTCCTCCGTGGTACCGGACGAATGGACATTGCCCTTTTCTCCGGGTTCGGGGCCCCAAAACGAAGCTGCTTGCCTATTGGGTGGGGAGACTTTCCAGGGGAAAGCATTTCTGCTCACTTGAGGCACGCACTGCGGTCAAGTGGGCTTCCAGGTCCGTGTGTTCCGTGTACCAGGAACATTGGAAGCAGCCATCGTGACCGCCCAAAGCGGTTGTATGGGTTGTTTTGGCATTGACTCGAGCCATAACCCTCAGTGTTTGAAACAAACACACAAAAGTACGAATTCGTCATCTTGAGCACATTTTGCTCTGCCAGAGCCCGCCACGCAGCCAGGTGATTTCCCTAGTACTTGTCGTGCCAAGCTGCCATGGCAGGCAATTCCACACGTGTACTGTCCTGATTTCCAAACGAAAGCAGATAGCCCTTCTCACTGGGGTGCAGCTGCCTGGTCGATAACGCCCCAGGCGCCGGTGCGCCTGAGGGCTGCCGGGACACCCAGGTCTACGCCGGTGGCACTTGGCTCTGGGCTTCAGTGCCCTGGCAGTGGGCCCTACTTGGGAATACGTGCTCTTGCGTGGGGTGGAGTCGGTTTCAGGTGGGACCTCCCCCCACATGCCTCTTCTGTCCCTTTGGCTGAAGCTGAGCCCGGCACTGGGGTTTTGTGCCTGCGCAGGAGACTTGAATCTCTGGACAGGCCCTGTGCCAGCTGGGACCTGAGCCTCAGCCCAGCTGCAAGGCCTCCACTCAGGTTCGTTGGACTTGCCCAGGTCAGCTAAGAGGGAGGAGAAGATGGTCGTGAGCACATCAGGAAGTCATAGTGCCCACACCTGCCAGCGGGAGAAGCGCCTCCAACGGCCCTGTGGGATGTAAGCCCCCTCTGGCTGCAGCTGCTGCCTCTGCCCTGCCCCCTCTTCTCGGGGCACCGAGCCGGCGCCGGGGGCCAAGCACTGTGAGTCTGCCACCGCCCCGGCCCGCCCTCTCCGCCCCGCCCAGCCGAGACCCAGGTGCAGGCGCCCCAGCCCGCCAGGCCGGCCACGACCCCGCCGCCCCCGCACACCAGCGCCCCGCCCCCCGCCCTGGGCAGACTCGCCCCGCCCCGGCACCGCCTCTGTCGCTCCGGAGACCGTGCCGCTGGCGGGAGGTGCCCAAGGCGGGGAGGGGGGAGACTGTTGTGATGGGGGGGGCGATTTCTCCACCGGGGAGCTGTCCCCGGTGGGAGTGCCGGGACACCTGCGGCCATTAGACATCCTGCCGAAACACCCCGAATGCACTTCCCTCCCGGGAGCGTGTCCCCTGCCAGGAAAACTCACGCGCCGGGGGGGAGCGGGGTTCCCAAATGTTCACACCAAATGAACCCCAAGAGGCCACGGGGAGGAGAGGGGTCGCTGGCGTGGGAGGAGCCTGCTGGGTGGGGGCTGGGCTAGAAGAGAACCTCTGCTATGGTGTCCTGGACTGTTGCTTTCTCCTCTAGGAATGATGACAAGCAAAGGGACAGAAGAACCTCCAGGAAGAAGAAGGCGGCTCCGGTGCGGAAACCCAGAGCCCAAACTACGACCGCTAGGGGCCGCTGTTGGAAAAGAATTGTTCCTTCCCCCCACTTGCAGGAGGGCAGGGGGCTGGATTCCAAGGTAGGGGGAGGGGCAGGGCCCCTTGCAGAAGGGGCTGTGGGGGAGGGGTCCCCTGGGCCCGACCTGGGACTGATGTGAGACCCTTTCTCCTTCCGAGGGCTTGACCTGGTCCAGGCCAAGGGTCTGATTTGGGCCAGGCTGCCCGGACACTCTGAAGAGGCGGGTTCCTCGCCAACCAAAGCGCCCGAGGCCTCGTCGAGCCGGGGCCTGCCTAGGGCCAGAGTTGCCCTGCAGGTCTCTCCCACGGCAATGGCCACAGGCATGCTGACTCCCATCGCCGTCACCTCCACCTTTTGGTGACGGGGAACACCTGGCCTTTCCCACCGGTGGCCTGAGGGCTTCTGCCTTGGCTGCCTGCCAGGCCTGGAGAGGCCTGTCTCCCAGAGAGGAGAGGCTCAGAGCCTTCCCCTTCCTTGTCAACGTCCACTCTTTCCCTGTGTTTCTTTTCTGGGATGAGAGGGGCGGGCCCCTGAGCACCCAGACGACTCTCAGCCATGAGCCTGCCCTTTCTCCTCCCGCCCTCCTCCGTGGTACCGGACGAATGGACATTGCCCTTTTCTCCGGGTTCGGGGCCCCAAAACGAAGCTGCTTGCCTATTGGGTGGGGAGACTTTCCAGGGGAAAGCATTTCTGCTCACTTGAGGCACGCACTGCGGTCAAGTGGGCTTCCAGGTCCGTGTGTTCCGTGTACCAGGAACATTGGAAGCAGCCATCGTGACCGCCCAAAGCGGTTGTATGGGTTGTTTTGGCATTGACTCGAGCCATAACCCTCAGTGTTTGAAACACACACACACACAAAAGTACGAACTCGTCATCTTGAGCACATTTTGCTCTGCCAGAGCACGCCACGCAGCCAGGTGATTTCCCTAGTGATTGTCGTGCCAAGCTGCCATGGCAGGCAATTCCACACGTGTACTGTCCCGATTTCCAAACGAAAGCAGATAGCCCTTCTCACTGGGGCGCAGCTGCCTGGTCGATAACGCCCCAGGCGCCGGTGCGCCTGAGGGCTGCCGGGACACCCAGGTCTACGCCGGTGGCACTTGGCTCTGGGCTTCAGTGCCCTGGCAGTGTGCCCTACTTGGGAATACGTGCTCTTGCGTGGCGTGGAGTCGGTTTCAGGTGGGACCTCCCCCCACATGCCTCTTCTGTCCCTTTGGCTGAAGCTGAGCCCGGCACTGGGGTTTTGTGCCTGCGCAGGAGACTTGAATCTCTGGACAGGCCCTGTGCCAGCTGGGACCTGAGCCTCAGCCCAGCTGCAAGGCCTCCACTCAGGTTCGTTGGACTTGCCCAGGTCAGCTAAGAGGGAGGAGAAGATGGTCGAGAGCACATCAGGAAGTCATAGTGCCCACACCTGCCAGCGGGAGAAGCGCCTCCAACGGCCCTGTGGGATGTAAGCCCCCTCTGGCTGCAGCTGCTGCCTCCGCCCTGCCCCCTCTTCTCGGGGCACCGAGCCGGCGCCGGGGGCCAAGCACTGTGAGTCTGCCACCGCCCCGGCCCGCCCTCTCCGCCCCGCCCAGCCCAGACCCAGGTGCAGGCGCCCCAGCCCACCAGGCCGGCCACGACCCCGCCGCCCCCGCACACCAGCGCCCCGCCCCCTGCCCTGGGCAGACTCGCCCCGCCCCGGCACCGCCTCTGTCGCTCGGGAGACCGTGCCGCTGGCGGGAGGTGCCCAAGGCGGGGAGGGGGAAGACTGTTGTGATGGGGGGGGGCGATTTCTCCACCGGGGAGCTGTCCCCGGTGGGAGTGCCGGGACACCTGCGGCCATTAGACATCCTGCCGAAACACCCCGAATGCACTTCCCTCCCGGGAGCGTGTCCCCTGCCAGGAAAACTCACGCGCCGGGGGGGAGCGGGGTTCCCAAATGTTCACACCAAATGAACCCCAAGAGGCCACGGGGAGGAGAGGGGTCGCTGGCGTGGGAGGAGCCTGCTGGGTGGGGGCTGGGCTAGAAGAGAACCTCTGCTATGGTGTCCTGGACTGTTGCTTTCTCCTCTAGGAAGGATGACAAGCAAAGGGACAGAAGAACCTCCAGGAAGAAGAAGGCGGCTCCGGTGCGGAAACCCAGAGCCCAAACTACGACCGCTAGGGGCCGCTGTTGGAAAAGAATTGTTCCTTCCCCCCACTTGCAGGAGGGCAGGGGGCTGGATTCCAAGGCAGGGGGAGGGGCAGGGCCCCTTGCAGAAGGGGCTGTGGGGGAGGGGTCCCCTGGGCCCGACCTGGGACTGATGTGAGACCCTTTCTCCTTCCGAGGGCTTGACCTGGTCCAGGCCAAGGGTCTGATTTGGGCCAGGCTGCCCGGACACTCTGAAGAGGCGGGTTCCTCGCCAACCAAAGCGCCCGAGGCCTCGTCGAGCGGGGGCCTGCCTAGGGCCAGCGTTGCCCTGCAGGTCTCTCCCACGGCAATGGCCACAGGCATGCTGACTCCCATCGCCGTCACCTCCACCTTTTGGTGACGGGGAACACCTGGCCTTTCCCACCGGTGGCCTGAGGGCTTCTGCCTTGGCTGCCTGCCAGGCCTGGAGAGGCCTGTCTCCCAGAGAGGAGAGGCTCAGAGCCTTCCCCTTCCTTGTCAACGTCCACTCTTTCCCTGTGTTTCTTTTCTGGGATGAGAGGGGCGGGCCCCTGAGCACCCAGACGACTCTCAGCCATGAGCCTGCCCTTTCTCCTCCCGCCCTCCTCCGTGGTACCGGACGAATGGACATTGCCCTTTTCTCCGGGTTCGGGGCCCCAAAACGAAGCTGCTTGCCTATTGGGTGGGGAGACTTTCCAGGGGAAAGCATTTCTGCTCACTTGAGGCACGCACTGCGGTCAAGTGGGCTTCCAGGTCCGTGTGTTCCGTGTACCAGGAACATTGGAAGCAGCCATCGTGACCGCCCAAAGCGGTTGTATGGGTTGTTTTGGCATTGACTCGAGCCATAACCCTCAGTGTTTGAAACACACACACACACAAAAGTACGAACTCGTCATCTTGAGCACATTTTGCTCTGCCAGAGCACGCCACGCAGCCAGGTGATTTCCCTAGTGATTGTCGTGCCAAGCTGCCATGGCAGGCAATTCCACACGTGTACTGTCCCGATTTCCAAACGAAAGCAGATAGCCCTTCTCACTGGGGCGCAGCTGCCTGGTCGATAACGCCCCAGGCGCCGGTGCGCCTGAGGGCTGCCGGGACACCCAGGTCTACGCCGGTGGCACTTGGCTCTGGGCTTCAGTGCCCTGGCAGTGTGCCCTACTTGGGAATACGTGCTCCTTGCGTGGCGTGGAGTCGGTTTCAGGTGGGACCTCCCCCACATGCCTCTTCTGTCCCTTTGGCTGAAGCTGAGCCCGGCACTGGGGTTTTGTGCCTGCGCAGGAGACTTGAATCTCTGGACAGGCCCTGTGCCAGCTGGGACCTGAGCCTCAGCCCAGCTGCAAGGCCTCCACTCAGGTTCGTTGGACTTGCCCAGGTCAACTAAGAGGGAGGAGAAGATAGTCGTCAGCACATCAGGAAGTCATAGTGCCCACACCTGCCAGCGGGTGAAGCGCCTCCAAAGGCCCTGTGGGATGTAAGCCCCCTCTGGCTGCAGCTGCTGCCTCCGCCCTGCCCCCTCTTCTCGGGGCACCGAGCCGGCCCCAGGGGCCAAGCACTGTGAGTCTGCCACCGCCCCGGCCCGCCCTCTCCGCCCCGCCCAGCCGAGACCCAGGTGCAGGCGCCCCAGCCCGCCAGGCCGGCCACGACCCCGCCGCCCCCGCACACCAGCGCCCCGCCCCCCGCCCTGGGCAGACTCGCCCCGCCCCGGCACCGCCTCTGTCGCTCGGGAGACCGTGCCGCTGGCGGGAGGTGCCCAAGGCGGGGAGGGGGAAGACTGTTGTGATGGGGGGGGCGATTTCTCCACCGGGGAGCTGTCCCCGGTGGGAGTGCCGGGACACCTGCGGCCATTAGACATCCTGCCGAAACACCCCGAATGCACTTCCCTCCCGGGAGCGTGTCCCCTGCCAGGAAAACTCACGCGCCGGGGGGGAGCGGGGTTCCCAAATGTTCACACCAAATGAACCCCAAGAGGCCACGGGGAGGAGAGGGGTCGCTGGCGTGGGAGGAGCCTGCTGGGTGGGGGCTGGGCTAGAAGAGAACCTCTGCTATGGTGTCCTGGACTGTTGCTTTCTCCTCTAGGAATGATGACAAGCAAAGGGACAGAAGAACCTCCAGGAAGAAGAAGGCGGCTCCGGTGCGGAAACCCAGAGCCCAAACTACGACCGCTAGGGGCCGCTGTTGGGAAAGAATTGTTCCTTCCCCCCACTTGCAGGAGGGCAGGGGGCTGGATTCCAAGGTAGGGGGAGGGGCAGGGCCCCTTGCAGAAGGGGCTGTGGGGGAGGGGTCCCCTGGGCCCGACCTGGGACTGATGTGAGACCCTTTCTCCTTCCGAGGGCTTGACCTGGTCCAGGCCAAGGGTCTGATTTGGGCCAGGCTGCCCGGACACTCTGAAGAGGCGGGTTCCTCGCCAACCAAAGCGCCCGAGGCCTCGTCGAGCCGGGGCCTGCCTAGGGCCAGAATTGCCCTGCAGGTCTCTCCCACGGCAATGGCCACAGGCATGCTGACTCCCATCGCCGTCACCTCCACCTTTTGGTGACGGGGAACACCTGGCCTTTCCCACCGGTGGCCTGAGGGCTTCTGCCTTGGCTGCCTGCCAGGCCTGGAGAGGCCTGTCTCCCAGAGAGGAGAGGCTCAGAGCCTTCCCCTTCCTTGTCAACGTCCACTCTTTCCCTGTGTTTCTTTTCTGGGATGAGAGGGGCGGGCCCCTGAGCACCCAGACGACTCTCAGCCATGAGCCTGCCCTTTCTCTTCCCGCTCTCCTCCGTGGTACCGGACGAATGGACATTGCCCTTTTCTCCGGGTTCGGGTCCCCAATACGAAGCTGCTTGCCTATTGGGTGGGGAGACTTTCCAGGGGAAAGCATTTCTGCTCACTTGAGGCACGCACTGCGGTCAAGTGGGCTTCCAGGTCCGTGTGTTCCGTGTACCAGGAACATTGGAAGCAGCCATCGTGACCGCCCAAAGTGGTTGTATGGGTTGTTTTGGCATTGACTCGAGCCATAACCCTCAGTGTTTGAAACAAACACACAAAAGTACGAATTCGTCATCTTGAGCACATTTTGCTCTGCCAGAGCGCGCCACGCAGCCAGGTGATTTCCCTAGTGATTGTCGTGCCAAGCTGCCATGGCAGGCAATTCCACACGTGTACTGTCCCGATTTCCAAACGAAAGCAGATAGCCCTTCTCACTGGGGCGCAGCTGCCTGGTCGATAACGCCCCAGGCGCCGGTGCGCCTGAGGGCTGCCGGGACACCCAGGTCTACGCCGGTGGCACTTGGCTCTGGGCTTCAGTGCCCTGGCAGTGGGCCCTACTTGGGAATACGTGCTCTTGCGTGGGGTGGGGTCGGTTTCAGGTGGGACCTCCCCCCACATGCCTCTTCTGTCCCTTTGGCTGAAGCTGAGCCCGGCACTGGGGTTTTGTGCCTGCGCAGGAGACTTGAATCTCTGGACAGGCCCTGTGCCAGCTGGGACCAGAGCCTCAGCCCAGCTGCAAGGCCTCCACTCAGGTTCGTTGGACTTGCCCAGGTCAGCTAAGAGGGAGGAGAAGATAGTCGTCAGCACATCAGGAAGTCATAGTGCCCACACCTGCCAGCGGGAGAAGCGCCTCCAACGGCCCTGTGGGATGTAAGCCCCCTCTGGCTGCAGCTGCTGCCTCCGCCCTGCCCCCTCTTCTCGGAGCACCGAGCCGGCCCCGGGGGCCAAGCACTGTGAGTCTGCCACCGCCCCGGCCCGCCCTCTCCGCCCCGCCCAGCCGAGACCCAGGTGCAGGCGCCCCAGCCCGCCAGGCCGGCCACGACCCCGCCGCCCCCGCACACCAGCGCCCCGCCCCCCGCCCTGGGCAGACTCGCCCCGCCCCGGCACCGCCTCTGTCGCTCGGGAGACCGTGCCGCTGGCGGGAGGTGCCCAAGGCGGGGAGGGGGAAGACTGTTGTGATGGGGGGGGGCGATTTCTCCACCGGGGAGCTGTCCCCGGTGGGAGTGCCGGGACACCTGCGGCCATTAGACATCCTGCCGAAACACCCCGAATGCACTTCCCTCCCGGGAGCGTGTCCCCTGCCAGGAAAACTCACGCGCCGGGGGGGAGCGGGGTTCCCAAATGTTCACACCAAATGAACCCCAAGAGGCCACGGGGAGGAGAGGGGTCGCTGGCGTGGGAGGAGCCTGCTGGGTGGGGGCTGGGCTAGAAGAGAACCGCTGCTATGGTGTCCTGGACTGTTGCTTTCTCCTCTAGGAATGATGACAAGCAAAGGGACAGAAGAACCTCCAGGAAGAAGAAGGCGGCTCCGGTGCGGAAACCCAGAGCCCAAACTACGACCGCTAGGGGCCGCTGTTGGAAAAGAATTGTTCCTTCCCCCCACTTGCAGGAGGGCAGGGGGCTGGATTCCAAGGCAGGGGGAGGGGCAGGGCCCCTTGCAGAAGGGGCTGTGGGGGAGGGGTCCCCTGGGCCCGACCTGGGACTGATGTGAGACCCTTTCTCCTTCCGAGGGCTTGACCTGGTCCAGGCCAAGGGTCTGATTTGGGCCAGGCTGCCCGGACACTCTGAAGAGGCGGGTTCCTCGCCAACCAAAGCGCCCGAGGCCTCGTCGAGCGGGGGCCTGCCTAGGGCCAGCGTTGCCCTGCAGGTCTCTCCCACGGCAATGGCCACAGGCATGCTGACTCCCATCGCCGTCACCTCCACCTTTTGGTGACGGGGAACACCTGGCCTTTCCCACCGGTGGCCTGAGGGCTTCTGCCTTGGCTGCCTGCCAGGCCTGGAGAGGCCTGTCTCCCAGAGAGGAGAGGCTCAGAGCCTTCCCCTTCCTTGTCAACGTCCACTCTTTCCCTGTGTTTCTTTTCTGGGATGAGAGGGGCGGGCCCCTGAGCACCCAGACGACTCTCAGCCATGAGCCTGCCCTTTCTCCTCCCGCCCTCCTCCGTGGTACCGGACGAATGGACATTGCCCTTTTCTCCGGGTTCGGGGCCCCAAAACGAAGCTGCTTGCCTATTGGGTGGGGAGACTTTCCAGGGGAAAGCATTTCTGCTCACTTGAGGCACGCACTGCGGTCAAGTGGGCTTCCAGGTCCGTGTGTTCCGTGTACCAGGAACATTGGAAGCAGCCATCGTGACCGCCCAAAGCGGTTGTATGGGTTGTTTTGGCATTGACTCGAGCCATAACCCTCAGTGTTTGAAACACACACACACACAAAAGTACGAACTCGTCATCTTGAGCACATTTTGCTCTGCCAGAGCACGCCACGCAGCCAGGTGATTTCCCTAGTGATTGTCGTGCCAAGCTGCCATGGCAGGCAATTCCACACGTGTACTGTCCCGATTTCCAAACGAAAGCAGATAGCCCTTCTCACTGGGGCGCAGCTGCCTGGTCGATAACGCCCCAGGCGCCGGTGCGCCTGAGGGCTGCCGGGACACCCAGGTCTACGCCGGTGGCACTTGGCTCTGGGCTTCAGTGCCCTGGCAGTGTGCCCTACTTGGGAATACGTGCTCTTGCGTGGCGTGGAGTCGGTTTCAGGTGGGACCTCCCCCCACATGCCTCTTCTGTCCCTTTGGCTGAAGCTGAGCCCGGCACTGGGGTTTTGTGCCTGCGCAGGAGACTTGAATCTCTGGACAGGCCCTGTGCCAGCTGGGACCTGAGCCTCAGCCCAGCTGCAAGGCCTCCACTCAGGTTCGTTGGACTTGCCCAGGTCAGCTAAGAGGGAGGAGAAGATGGTCGTGAGCACATCAGGAAGTCATAGTGCCCACACCTGCCAGCGGGAGAAGCGCCTCCAACGGCCCTGTGGGATGTAAGCCCCCTCTGGCTGCAGCTGCTGCCTCCGCCCTGCCCCCTCTTCTCGGGGCACCGAGCCGGCCCCGGGGGCCAAGCACTGTGAGTCTGCCACCGCCCCGGCCCGCCCTCTCCGCCCCGCCCAGCCGAGACCCAGGTGCAGGCGCCCCAGCCCGCCAGGCCGGCCACGACCCCGCCGCCCCCGCACACCAGCGCCCCGCCCCCCGCCCTGGGCAGACTCGCCCCGCCCCGGCACCGCCTCTGTCGCTCGGGAGACCGTGCCGCTGGCGGGAGGTGCCCAAGGCGGGGAGGGGGAAGACTGTTGTGATGGGGGGGGCGATTTCTCCACCGGGGAGCTGTCCCCGGTGGGAGTGCCGGGACACCTGCGGCCATTAGACATCCTGCCGAAACACCCCGAATGCACTTCCCTCCCGGGAGCGTGTCCCCTGCCAGGAAAACTCACGCGCCGGGGGGGAGCGGGGTTCCCAAATGTTCACACCAAATGAACCCCAAGAGGCCACGGGGAGGAGAGGGGTCGCTGGCGTGGGAGGAGCCTGCTGGGTGGGGGCTGGGCTAGAAGAGAACCTCTGCTATGGTGTCCTGGACTGTTGCTTTCTCCTCTAGGAAGGATGACAAGCAAAGGGACAGAAGAACCTCCAGGAACAAGAAGGCGGCTCCGGTGCGGAAACTCAGAGTCCAAACTACGACCGCTAGGGGCCGCTGTTGGAAAAGAATTGTTCCTTCCCCCCACTTGCAGGAGGGCAGGGGGCTGGATTCCAAGGCAGGGGGAGGGGCAGGGCCCCTTGCAGAAGGGGCTGTGGGGTAGGGGTCCCCTGGGCCCGACCTGGGACTGATGTGAGACCCTTTCTCCTTCCGAGGGCTTGACCTGGTCCAGGCCAAGGGTCTGATTTGGGCCAGGCTGCCCGGACACTCTGAAGAGGCGGGTTCCTCGCCAACCAAAACGCCCGAGGCCTCGTCGAGCGGGGGCCTGCCTAGGGACAGGGTTGCCCTGCAGGTCTCTCCCACGGCAATGGCCACAGGCATGCTGACTCCCATCGCCGTCACCTCCACCTTTTGGTGACGGGGGGGCCTTTCCCACCGGTGGCCTGAGGGCTTCTGCCTTGGCTGCCTGCCAGGCCTGGAGAGGCCTGTCTCCCAGAGAGGAGAGGCTCAGAGCCTTCCCCTTCCTTGTCAACGTCCACTCTTTCCCTGTGTTTCTTTTCTGGGATGAGAGGGGCGGGCCCCTGAGCACCCAGACGACTCTCAGCCATGAGCCTGCCCTTTCTCCTCCCGCCCTCCTCCGTGGTACCGGACGAATGGACATTGCCCTTTTCTCCGGGTTCGGGGCCCCAAAACGAAGCTGCTTGCCTATTGGGTGGGGAGACTTTCCAGGGGAAAGCATTTCTGCTCACTTGAGGCACGCACTGCGGTCAAGTGGGCTTCCAGGTCCGTGTGTTCCGTGTACCAGGAACATTGGAAGCAGCCATCGTGACCGCCCAAAGCGGTTGTATGGGTTGTTTTGGCATTGACTCGAGCCATAACCCTCAGTGTTTGAAACACACACACACACAAAAGTACGAACTCGTCATCTTGAGCACATTTTGCTCTGCCAGAGCACGCCACGCAGCCAGGTGATTTCCCTAGTGATTGTCGTGCCAAGCTGCCATGGCAGGCAATTCCACACGTGTACTGTCCCGATTTCCAAATGAAAGCAGATAGCCCTTCTCACTGGGGCGCAGCTGCCTGGTCGATAACGCCCCAGGCGCCGGTGCGCCTGAGGGCTGCCGGGACACCCAGGTCTACGCCGGTGGCACTTGGCTCTGGGCTTCAGTGTCCTGGCAGTGTGCCCTACTTGGGAATACGTGCTCTTGCGTGGCGTGGAGTCGGTTTCAGGTGGGACCTCCCCCCACATGCCTCTTCTGTCCCTTTGGCTGAAGCTGAGCCCGGCACTGGGGTTTTGTGCCTGCGCAGGAGCCTTGAATTTCTGGACAGGCCCTGTGCCAGCTGGGACCTGAGCCTCAGCCCAGCTGCAAGGCCTCCACTCAGGTTCGTTGGACTTGCCCAGGTCAGCTAAGAGGGAGGAGAAGATGGTCGTGAGCACATCAGGAAGTCATAGTGCCCACACCTGCCAGCGGGAGAAGCGCCTCCAACGGCCCTGTGGGATGTAAGCCCCCTCTGGCTGCAGCTGCTGCCTCCGCCCTGCCCCCTCTTCTCGGGGCACCGAGCCGGCCCCGGGGGCCAAGCACTGTGAGTCTGCCACCGCCCGGGTCCGCCCTCTCCGCCCCGCCCAGCCGAGACCCAGGTGCAGGCGCCCCAGCCCGCCAGGCCGGCCACGACCCCGCCGCCCCCGCACACCAGCGCCCCGCCCCCCGCCCTGGGCAGACTCGCCCCGCCCCGGCACCGCCTCTGTCGCTCGGGAGACCGTGCCGCTGGCGGGAGGTGCCCAAGGCGGGGAGGGGGAAGACTGTTGTGATGGGGGGGGGCGATTTCTCCACTGGGGAGCTGTCCCCGGTGGGAGTGCCGGGACACCTGCGGCCATTAGACATCCTGCCGAAACACCCCGAATGCACTTCCCTCCCGGGAGCGTGTCCCCTGCCAGGAAAACTCACGCGCCGGGGGGGAGCGGGGTTCCCAAATGTTCACACCAAATGAACCCCAAGAGGCCACGGGGAGGAGAGGGGTCGCTGGCGTGGGAGGAGCCTGCTGGGTGGGGGCTGGGCTAGAAGAGAACCTCTGCTATGGTGTCCTGGACTGTTGCTTTCTCCTCTAGGAATGATGACAAGCAAAGGGACAGAAGAACCTCCAGGAAGAAGAAGGCGGCTCCGGTGCGGAAACCCAGAGCCCAAACTACGACCGCTAGGGGCCGCTGTTGGAAAAGAATTGTTCCTTCCCCCCACTTGCAGGAGGGCAGGGGGCTGGATTCCAAGGTAGGGGGAGGGGCAGGGCCCCTTGCAGTAGGGGCTGTGGGGGAGGGGTCCCCTGGGCCCGACCTGGGACTGATGTGAGACCCTTTCTCCTTCCGAGGGCTTGACCTGGTCCAGGCCAAGGGTCTGATTTGGGCCAGGCTGCCCGGACACGCTGAAGAGGTGGGTTCCTCGCCATCCAAAGCGCCCGAGGCCTCGTCAAGCGGGGGCCTGCCTAGGGCCAGAGTTGCCCTGCAGGTCTCTCCCACGGCAATGGCCACAGGCATGCTGACTCCCATCTCCGTCACCTCCACCTTTTGGTGACGGGGAACACCTGGCCTTTCCCACCGGTGGCCTGAGGGCTTCTGCCTTGGCTGCCTGCCAGGCCTGGAGAGGCCTGTCTCCCAGAGAGGAGAGGCTCAGAGCCTTCCCCTTCCTTGTCAACGTCCACTCTTTCCCTGTGTTTCTTTTCTGGGATGAGAGGGGCGGGCCCCTGAGCACCCAGACGACTCTCAGCCATGAGCCTGCCCTTTCTCCTCCCGCCCTCCTCCGTGGTACCGGACGAATGGACATTGCCCTTTTCTCCGGGTTCGGGGCCCCAAAACGAAGCTGCTTGCCTATTGGGTGGGGAGACTTTCCAGGGGAAAGCATTTCTGCTCACTTGAGGCACGCACTGCGGTCAAGTGGGCTTCCAGGTCCGTGTGTTCCGTGTACCAGGAACATTGGAAGCAGCCATCGTGACCGCCCAAAGCGGTTGTATGGGTTGTTTTGGCATTGACTCGAGCCATAACCCTCAGTGTTTGAAACAAACACACAAAAGTACGAATTCGTCATCTTGAGCACATTTTGCTCTGCCAGAGCCCGCCACGCAGCCAGGTGATTTCCCTAGTACTTGTCGTGCCAAGCTGCCATGGCAGGCAATTCCACACGTGTACTGTCCCGATTTCCAAACGAAAGCAGATAGCCCTTCTCACTGGGGCGCAGCTGCCTGGTCGATAACGCCCCAGGCGCCGGTGCGCCTGAGGGCTGCCGGGACACCCAGGTCTACGCCGGTGGCACTTGGCTCTGGGCTTCAGTGCCCTGGCAGTGGGCCCTACTTGGGAATACGTGCTCTTGCGTGGGGTGGAGTCGGTTTCAGGTGGGACCTCCCCCCACATGCCTCTTCTGTCCCTTTGGCTGAAGCTGAGCCCGGCACTGGGGTTTTGTGCCTGCGCAGGAGACTTGAATCTCTGGACAGGCCCTGTGCCAGCTGGGACCTGAGCCTCAGCCCAGCTGCAAGGCCTCCACTCAGGTTCGTTGGACTTGCCCAGGTCAGCTAAGAGGGAGGAGAAGATGGTCGTGAGCACATCAGGAAGTCATAGTGCCCACACCTGCCAGCGGGAGAAGCGCCTCCAACGGCCCTGTGGGATGTAAGCCCCCTCTGGCTGCAGCTGCTGCCTCCGCCCTGCCCCCTCTTCTCGGGGCACCGAGCCGGCCCCGGGGGCCAAGCACTGTGAGTCTGCCACCGCCCCGGCCCGCCCTCTCCGCCCCGCCCAGCCGAGACCCAGGTGCAGGCGCCCCAGCCCGCCAGGCCGGCCACGACCCCGCCGCCCCCGCACACCAGCGCCCCGCCCCCCGCCCTGGGCAGACTCGCCCCGCCCCGGCACCGCCTCTGTCGCTCTGGAGACCGTGCCGCTGGCGGGAGGTGCCCAAGGCGGGGAGGGGGAAGACTGTTGTGATGGGGGGGGCGATTTCTCCACCGGGGAGCTGTCCCCGGTGGGAGTGCCGGGACACCTGCGGCCATTAGACATCCTGCCGAAACACCCCGAATGCACTTCCCTCCCGGGAGCGTGTCCCCTGCCAGGAAAACTCACGCGCCGGGGGGGAGCGGGGTTCCCAAATGTTCACACCAAATGAACCCCAAGAGGCCACGGGGAGGAGAGGGGTCGCTGGCTTGGGAGGAGCCTGCTGGGTGGGGGCTGGGCTAGAAGAGAACCTCTGCTATGGTGTCCTGGACTGTTGCTTTCTCCTCTAGGAATGATGACAAGCAAAGGGACAGAAGAACCTCCAGGAAGAAGAAGGCGGCTCCGGTGCGGAAACCCAGAGCCCAAACTACGACCGCTAGGGGCCGCTGTTGGAAAAGAATTGTTCCTTCCCCCCACTTGCAGGAGGGCAGGGGGCTGGATTCCAAGGTAGGGGGAGGGGCAGGGCCCCTTGCAGAAGGGGCTTTGGGGGAGGGGTCCCCTGGGCCCGACCTGGGACTGATGTGAGACCCTTTCTCCTTCCGAGGGCTTGACCTGGTCCAGGCCAAGGGTCTGATTTGGGCCAGGCTGCCCGGACACTCTGAAGAGGCGGGTTCCTCGCCAACCAAAGCGCCCGAGGCCTCGTCGAGCCGGGGCCTGCCTAGGGCCAGAGTTGCCCTGCAGGTCTCTCCCACGGCAATGGCCACAGGCATGCTGACTCCCATCGCCGTCACCTCCACCTTTTGGTGACGGGGAACACCTGGCCTTTCCCACCGGTGGCCTGAGGGCTTCTGCCTTGGCTGCCTGCCAGGCCTGGAGAGGCCTGTCTCCCAGAGAGGAGAGGCTCAGAGCCTTCCCCTTCCTTGTCAACGTCCACTCTTTCCCTGTGTTTCTTTTCTGGGATGAGAGGGGCGGGCCCCTGAGCACCCAGACGACTCTCAGCCATGAGCCTGCCCTTTCTCCTCCCGCCCTCCTCCGTGGTACCGGACGAATGGACATTGCCCTTTTCTCCGGGTTCGGGGCCCCAAAACGAAGCTGCTTGCCTATTGGGTGGGGAGACTTTCCAGGGGAAAGCATTTCTGCTCACTTGAGGCACGCACTGCGGTCAAGTGGGCTTCCAGGTCCGTGTGTTCCGTGTACCAGGAACATTGGAAGCAGCCATCGTGACCGCCCAAAGCGGTTGTATGGGTTGTTTTGGCATTGACTCGAGCCATAACCCTCAGTGTTTGAAACACACACACACACAAAAGTACGAACTCGTCATCTTGAGCACATTTTGCTCTGCCAGAGCACGCCACGCAGCCAGGTGATTTCCCTAGTGATTGTCGTGCCAAGCTGCCATGGCAGGCAATTCCACACGTGTACTGTCCCGATTTCCAAACGAAAGCAGATAGCCCTTCTCACTGGGGCGCAGCTGCCTGGTCGATAACGCCCCAGGCGCCGGTGCGCCTGAGGGCTGCCGGGACACCCAGGTCTACGCCGGTGGCACTTGGCTCTGGGCTTCAGTGCCCTGGCAGTGTGCCCTACTTGGGAATACGTGCTCTTGCGTGGCGTGGAGTCGGTTTCAGGTGGGACCTCCCCCCACATGCCTCTTCTGTCCCTTTGGCTGAAGCTGAGCCCGGCACTGGGGTTTTGTGCCTGCGCAGGAGACTTGAATCTCTGGACAGGCCCTGTGCCAGCTGGGACCTGAGCCTCAGCCCAGCGGCAAGGCCTCCACTCAGGTTCGTTGGACTTGCCCAGGTCAGCTAAGAGGGAGGAGAAGATGGTCGTGAGCACATCAGGAAGTCATAGTGCCCACACCTGCCAGCGGGAGAAGCTCCTCCAACGGCCCTGTGGGATGTAAGCCCCCTCTGGCTGCAGCTGCTGCCTCCGCCCTGCCCCCTCTTCTCGGGGCACCGAGCCGGCCCCGGGGGCCAAGCACTGTGAGTCTGCCACCGCCCCGGCCCGCCCTCTCCGCCCCGCCCAGCCGAGACCCAGGTGCAGGCGCCCCAGCCCGCCAGGCCGGCCACGACCCCGCCGCCCCCGCACACCAGCGCCCCGCCCCCCGCCCTGGGCAGTCTCGCCCCGCCCCGGCACCGCCTCTGTCGCTCGGGAGACCGTGCCGCTGGCGGGAGGTGCCCAAGGCGGGGAGGGGGAAGACTGTTGTGATGGGGGGGGGCGATTTCTCCACCGGGGAGCTGTCCCCGGTGGGAGTGCCGGGACACCTGCGGCCATTAGACATCCTGCCGAAACCCCCCGAATGCACTTCCCTCCCGGGAGCGTGTCCCCTGCTAGGAAAACTCACGCGCCGGGGGGGAGCGGGGTTCCCAAATGTTCACACCAAATGAACCCCAAGAGGCCACGGGGAGGAGAGGGGTCGCTGGCGTGGGAGGAGCCTGCTGGGTGGGGGCTGGGCTAGAAGAGAACCTCTGCTATGGTGTCCTGGACTGTTGCTTTCTCCTCTAGGAATGATGACAAGCAAAGGGACAGAAGAACCTCCAGGAAGAAGAAGGCGGCTCCGGTGCGGAAACCCAGAGCCCAAACTACGACCGCTAGGGGCCGCTGTTGGAAAAGAATTGTTCCTTCCCCCCACTTGCAGGAGGGCAGGGGGCTGGATTCCAAGGCAGGGGGAGGGGCAGGGCCCCTTGCAGAAGGGGCTGTGGGGGAGGGGTCCCCTGGGCCCGACCTGGGACTGATGTGAGACCCTTTCTCCTTCCGAGGGCTTGACCTGGTCCAGGCCAAGGGTCTGATTTGGGCCAGGCTGCCCGGACACTCTGAAGAGGCGGGTTCCTCGCCAACCAAAGCGCCCGAGGCCTCGTCGAGCGGGGGCCTGCCTAGGGCCAGTGTTGCCCTGCAGGTCTCTCCCACGGCAATGGCCACAGGCATGCTGACTCCCATCGCCGTCACCTCCACCTTTTGGTGACGGGGAACACCTGGCCTTTCCCACCGGTGGCCTGAGGGCTTCTGCCTTGGCTGCCTGCCAGGCCTGGAGAGGCCTGTCTCCCAGAGAGGAGAGGCTCAGAGCCTTCCCCTTCCTTGTCAACGTCCACTCTTTCCCTGTGTTTCTTTTCTGGGATGAGAGGGGCGGGCCCCTGAGCACCCAGACGACTCTCAGCCATGAGCCTGCCCTTTCTCCTCCCGCCCTCCTCCGTGGTACCGGACGAATGGACATTGCCCTTTTCTCCGGGTTCGGGGCCCCAAAACGAAGCTGCTTGCCTATTGGGTGGGGAGACTTTCCAGGGGAAAGCATTTCTGCTCACTTGAGGCACGCACTGCGGTCAAGTGGGCTTCCAGGTCCGTGTGTTCCGTGTACCAGGAACATTGGAAGCAGCCATCGTGACCGCCCAAAGCGGTTGTATGGGTTGTTTTGGCATTGACTCGAGCCATAACCCTCAGTGTTTGAAACAAACACACAAAAGTACGAATTCGTCATCTTGAGCACATTTTGCTCTGCCAGAGCCCGCCACGCAGCCAGGTGATTTCCCTAGTACTTGTCGTGCCAAGCTGCCATGGCAGGCAATTCCACACGTGTACTGTCCTGATTTCCAAACGAAAGCAGATAGCCCTTCTCACTGGGGTGCAGCTGCCTGGTCGATAACGCCCCAGGCGCCGGTGCGCCTGAGGGCTGCCGGGACACCCAGGTCTACGCCGGTGGCACTTGGCTCTGGGCTTCAGTGCCCTGGCAGTGGGCCCTACTTGGGAATACGTGCTCTTGCGTGGGGTGGAGTCGGTTTCAGGTGGGACCTCCCCCCACATGCCTCTTCTGTCCCTTTGGCTGAAGCTGAGCCCGGCACTGGGGTTTTGTGCCTGCGCAGGAGACTTGAATCTCTGGACAGGCCCTGTGCCAGCTGGGACCTGAGCCTCAGCCCAGCTGCAAGGCCTCCACTCAGGTTCGTTGGACTTGCCCAGGTCAGCTAAGAGGGAGGAGAAGATGGTCGTGAGCACATCAGGAAGTCATAGTGCCCACACCTGCCAGCGGGAGAAGCGCCTCCAACGGCCCTGTGGGATGTAAGCCCCCTCTGGCTGCAGCTGCTGCCTCCGCCCTGCCCCCTCTTCTCGGGGCACCGAGCCGGCCCCGGGGGCCAAGCACTGTGAGTCTGCCACCGCCCCGGCCCGCCCTCTCCGCCCCGCCCAGCCGAGACCCAGGTGCAGGCGCCCCAGCCCGCCAGGCCGGCCACGACCCCGCCGCCCCCGCACACCAGCGCCCCGCCCCCCGCCCTGGGCAGACTCGCCCCGCCCCGGCACCGCCTCTGTCGCTCGGGAGACCGTGCCGCTGGCGGGAGGTGCCCAAGGCGGGGAGGGGGGAGACTGTTGTGATGGGGGGGGCGATTTCTCCACCGGGGAGCTGTCCCCGGTGGGAGTGCCGGGACACCTGCGGCCATTAGACATCCTGCCGAAACACCCCGAATGCACTTCCCTCCCGGGAGCGTGTCCCCTGCCAGGAAAACTCACGCGCCGGGGGGGAGCGGGGTTCCCAAATGTTCACACCAAATGAACCCCAAGAGGCCACGGGGAGGAGAGGGGTCGCTGGCGTGGGAGGAGCCTGCTGGGTGGGGGCTGGGCTAGAAGAGAACCTCTGCTATGGTGTCCTGGACTGTTGCTTTCTCCTCTAGGAAGGATGACAAACAAAGGGACAGAAGAACCTCCAGGAAGAAGAAGGCGGCTCCGGTGCGGAAACCCAGAGCCCAAACTACGACCGCTAGGGGCCGCTGTTGGAAAAGAATTGTTCCTTCCCCCCACTTGCAGGAGGGCAGGGGGCTGGATTCCAAGGTAGGGGGAGGGGCAGGGCCCCTTGCAGAAGGGGCTGTGGGGGAGGGGTCCCCTGGGCCCGACCTGGGACTGATGTGAGACCCTTTCTCCTTCCGAGGGCTTGACCTGGTCCAGGCCAAGGGTCTGATTTGGGCCAGGCTGCCCGGACACTCTGAAGAGGCGGGTTCCTCGCCAACCAAAGCGCCCGAGGCCTCGTCGAGCCGGGGCCTGCCTAGGGCCAGAGTTGCCCTGCAGGTCTCTCCCACGGCAATGGCCACAGGCATGCTGACTCCCATCGCCGTCACCTCCACCTTTTGGTGACGGGGAACACCTGGCCTTTCCCACCGGTGGCCTGAGGGCTTCTGCCTTGGCTGCCTGCCAGGCCTGGAGAGGCCTGTCTCCCAGAGAGGAGAGGCTCAGAGCCTTCCCCTTCCTTGTCAACGTCCACTCTTTCCCTGTGTTTCTTTTCTGGGATGAGAGGGGCGGGCCCCTGAGCACCCAGACGACTCTCAGCCATGAGCCTGCCCTTTCTCCTCCCGCCCTCCTCCGTGGTACCGGACGAATGGACATTGCCCTTTTCTCCGGGTTCGGGGCCCCAAAACGAAGCTGCTTGCCTATTGGGTGGGGAGACTTTCCAGGGGAAAGCATTTCTGCTCACTTGAGGCACGCACTGCGGTCAAGTGGGCTTCCAGGTCCGTGTGTTCCGTGTACCAGGAACATTGGAAGCAGCCATCGTGACCGCCCAAAGCGGTTGTATGGGTTGTTTTGGCATTGACTCGAGCCATAACCCTCAGTGTTTGAAACACACACACACACAAAAGTACGAACTCGTCATCTTGAGCACATTTTGCTCTGCCAGAGCACGCCACGCAGCCAGGTGATTTCCCTAGTGATTGTCGTGCCAAGCTGCCATGGCAGGCAATTCCACACGTGTACTGTCCCGATTTCCAAACGAAAGCAGATAGCCCTTCTCACTGGGGCGCAGCTGCCTGGTCGATAACGCCCCAGGCGCCGGTGCGCCTGAGGGCTGCCGGGACACCCAGGTCTACGCCGGTGGCACTTGGCTCTGGGCTTCAGTGCCCTGGCAGTGGGCCCTACTTGGGAATACGTGCTCTTGCGTGGCGTGGAGTCGGTTTCAGGTGGGACCTCCCCCCACATGCCTCTTCTGTCCCTTTGGCTGAAGCTGAGCCCGGCACTGGGGTTTTGTGCCTGCGCAGGAGACTTGAATCTCTGGACAGGCCCTGTGCCAGCTGGGACCTGAGCCTCAGCCCAGCTGCAAGGCCTCCACTCAGGTTCGTTGGACTTGCCCAGGTCAGCTAAGAGGGAGGAGAAGATAGTCGTCAGCACATCAGGAAGTCATAGTGCCCACACCTGCCAGCGGGAGAAGCGCCTCCAACGGCCCTGTGGGATGTAAGCCCCCTCTGGCTGCAGCTGCTGCCTCCGCCCTGCCCCCTCTTCTCGGGGCACCGAGCCGGCCCCGGGGGCCAAGCACTGTGAGTCTGCCACCGCCCCGGCCCGCCCTCTCCGCCCCGCCCAGCCGAGACCCAAGTGCAGGCGCCCCAGCCCGCCAGGCCGGCCACGACCCCGCCGCCCCCGCACACCAGCGCCCCGCCCCCCGCCCTGGGCAGACTCGCCCCGCCCCGGCACCACCTCTGTCGCTCGGGAGACCGTGCCGCTGGCGGGAGGTGCCCAAGGCGGGGAGGGGGAAGACTGTTGTGATGGGGGGGGGGCGATTTCTCCACCGGGGAGCTGTCCCCGGTGGGAGTGCCGGGACACCTGCGGCCATTAGACATCCTGCCGAAACACCCCGAATGCACTTCCCTCCCGGGAGCGTGTCCCCTGCCAGGAAAACTCACGCGCCGGGGGGGAGCGGGGTTCCCAAATGTTCACACCAAATGAACCCCAAGAGGCCACGGGGAGGAGAGGGGTCGCTGGCGTGGGAGGAGCCTGCTGGGTGGGGGCTGGGCTAGAAGAGAACCTCTGCTATGGTGTCCTGGACTGTTGCTTTCTCCTCTAGGAATGATGACAAGCAAAGGGACAGAAGAACCTCCAGGAAGAAGAAGGCGGCTCCGGTGCGGAAACCCAGAGCCCAAACTACGACCGCTAGGGGCCGCTGTTGGAAAAGAATTGTTCCTTCCCCCCACTTGCAGGAGGGCAGGGGGCTGGATTCCAAGGTAGGGGGAGGGGCAGGGCCCCTTGCAGTAGGGGCTGTGGGGGAGGGGTCCCCTGGGCCCGACCTGGGACTGATGTGAGACCCTTTCTCCTTCCGAGGGCTTGACCTGGTCCAGGCCAAGGGTCTGATTTGGGCCAGGCTGCCCGGACACTCTGAAGAGGCGGGTTCCTCGCCAACCAAAGCGCCCGAGGCCTCGTCGAGCCGGGGCCTGCCTAGGGCCAGCGTTGCCCTGCAGGTCTCTCCCACGGCAATGGCCACAGGCATGCTGACTCCCATCGCCGTCACCTCCACCTTTTGGTGACGGGGAACACCTGGCCTTTCCCACCGGTGGCCTGAGGGCTTCTGCCTTGGCTGCCTGCCAGGCCTGGAGAGGCCTGTCTCCCAGAGAGGAGAGGCTCAGAGCCTTCCCCTTCCTTGTCAACGTCCACTCTTTCCCTGTGTTTCTTTTCTGGGATGAGAGGGGCGGGCCCCTGAGCACCCAGACGACTCTCAGCCATGAGCCTGCCCTTTCTCCTCCCGCCCTCCTCCGTGGTACCGGACGAATGGACATTGCCCTTTTCTCCGGGTTCGGGGCCCCAAAACGAAGCTGCTTGCCTATTGGGTGGGGAGACTTTCCAGGGGAAAGCATTTCTGCTCACTTGAGGCACGCACTGCGGTCAAGTGGGCTTCCAGGTCCGTGTGTTCCGTGTACCAGGAACATTGGAAGCAGCCATCGTGACCGCCCAAAGCGGTTGTATGGGTTGTTTTGGCATTGACTCGAGCCATAACCCTCAGTGTTTGAAACACACACACACACAAAAGTACGAACTCGTCATCTTGAGCACATTTTGCTCTGCCAGAGCACGCCACGCAGCCAGGTGATTTCCCTAGTGATTGTCGTGCCAAGCTGCCATGGCAGGCAATTCCACACGTGTACTGTCCCGATTTCCAAACGAAAGCAGATAGCCCTTCTCACTGGGGCGCAGCTGCCTGGTCGATAACGCCCCAGGCGCCGGTGCGCCTGAGGGCTGCCGGGACACCCAGGTCTACGCCGGTGGCACTTGGCTCTGGGCTTCAGTGCCCTGGCAGTGGGCCCTACTTGGGAATACGTGCTCTTGCGTGGGGTGGAGTCGGTTTCAGGTGGGACCTCCCCCCACATGCCTCTTCTGTCCCTTTGGCTGAAGCTGAGCCCAGCACTGGGGTTTTGTGCCTGCGCAGGAGACTTGAATCTCTGGACAGGCCCTGTGCCAGCTGGGACCTGAGCCTCAGCCCAGCTGCAAGGCCTCCACTCAGGTTCGTTGGACTTGCCCAGGTCAGCTAAGAGGGAGGAGAAGATGGTCGTGAGCACATCAGGAAGTCATAGTGCCCACACCTGCCAGCGGGAGAAGCGCCTCCAACGGCCCTGTGGGATGTAAGCCCCCTCTGGCTGCAGCTGCTGCCTCCGCCCTGCCCCCTCTTCTCGGGGCACCGAGCCGGCCCCGGGGGCCAAGCACTGTGAGTCTGCCACCGCCCCGGCCCGCCCTCTCCGCCCCGCCCAGCCGAGACCCAGGTGCAGGCGCCCCAGCCCGCCAGGCCGGCCACGACCCCGCCGCCCCCGCACACCAGCGCCCCGCCCCCCGCCCTGGGCAGTCTCCCCCGCCCTTGCACCGCCTCTGTCGCTCGGGAGACCGTGCCGCTGGCGGGAGGTGCCCAAGGCGGGGAGGGGGAAGACTGTTGTGATGGGGGGGGGGGCGATTTCTCCACCGGGGAGCTGTCCCCGGTGGGAGTGCCGGGACACCTGCGGCCATTAGACATCCTGCCGAAACACCCCGAATGCACTTCCCTCCCGGGAGCGTGTCCCCTGCCAGGAAAACTCACGCGCCGGGGGGGAGCGGGGTTCCCAAATGTTCACACCAAATGAACCCCAAGAGGCCACGGGGAGGAGAGGGGTCGCTGGCGTGGGAGGAGCCTGCTGGGTGGGGGCTGGGCTAGAAGAGAACCTCTGCTATGGTGTCCTGGACTGTTGCTTTCTCCTCTAGGAATGATGACAAGCAAAGGGACAGAAGAACCTCCAGGAAGAAGAAGGCGGCTCCGGTGCGGAAACCCAGAGCCCAAACTACGACCGCTAGGGGCCGCTGTTGGAAAAGAATTGTTCCTTCCCCCCACTTGCAGGAGGGCAGGGGGCTGGATTCCAAGGCAGGGGGAGGGGCAGGGCCCCTTGCAGAAGGGGCTGTGGGGGAGGGGTCCCCTGGGCCCGACCTGGGACTGATGTGAGACCCTTTCTCCTTCCGAGGGCTTGACCTGGTCCAGGCCAAGGGTCTGATTTGGGCCAGGCTGCCCGGACACTCTGAAGAGGCGGGTTCCTCGCCAACCAAAGCGCCCGAGGCCTCGTCGAGCGGGGGCCTGCCTAGGGCCAGCGTTGCCCTGCAGGTCTCTCCCACGGCAATGGCCACAGGCATGCTGACTCCCATCGCCGTCACCTCCACCTTTTGGTGACGGGGAACACCTGGCCTTTCCCACCGGTGGCCTGAGGGCTTCTGCCTTGGCTGCCTGCCAGGCCTGGAGAGGCCTGTCTCCCAGAGAGGAGAGGCTCAGAGCCTTCCCCTTCCTTGTCAACGTCCACTCTTTCCCTGTGTTTCTTTTCTGGGATGAGAGGGGCGGGCCCCTGAGCACCCAGACGACTCTCAGCCATGAGCCTGCCCTTTCTCCTCCCGCCCTCCTCCGTGGTACCGGACGAATGGACATTGCCCTTTTCTCCGGGTTCGGGGCCCCAAAACGAAGCTGCTTGCCTATTGGGTGGGGAGACTTTCCAGGGGAAAGCATTTCTGCTCACTTGAGGCACGCACTGCGGTCAAGTGGGCTTCCAGGTCCGTGTGTTCCGTGTACCAGGAACATTGGAAGCAGCCATCGTGACCGCCCAAAGCGGTTGTATGGGTTGTTTTGGCATTGACTCGAGCCATAACCCTCAGTGTTTGAAACACACACACACACAAAAGTACGAACTCGTCATCTTGAGCACATTTTGCTCTGCCAGAGCACGCCACGCAGCCAGGTGATTTCCCTAGTGATTGTCGTGCCAAGCTGCCATGGCAGGCAATTCCACACGTGTACTGTCCCGATTTCCAAACGAAAGCAGATAGCCCTTCTCACTGGGGCGCAGCTGCCTGGTCGATAACGCCCCAGGCGCCGATGCGCCTGAGGGCTGCCGGGACACCCAGGTCTACGCCGGTGGCACTTGCCTCTGGGCTTCAGTGCCCTGGCAGTGGGCCCTACTTGGGAATACGTGCTCTTGCGTGGCGTGGAGTCGGTTTCAGGTGGGACCTCCCCCCACATGCCTCTTCTGTCCCTTTGGCTGAAGCTGAGCCCGGCACTGGGGTTTTGTGCCTGCGCAGGAGACTTGAATCTCTGGACAGGCCCTGTGCCAGCTGGGACCTGAGCCTCAGCCCAGCTGCAAGGCCTCCACTCAGGTTCGTTGGACTTGCCCAGGTCAGCTAAGAGGGAGGAGAAGATGGTCGTGAGCACATCAGGAAGTCATAGTGCCCACACCTGCCAGCGGGAGAAGCGCCTCCAACGGCCCTGTGGGATGTAAGCCCCCTCTGGCTGCAGCTGCTGCCTCCGCCCTGCCCCCTCTTCTCGGGGCACCGAGCCGGCCCCGGGGGCCAAGCACTGTGAGTCTGCCACCGCCCCGGCCCGCCCTCTCCGCCCCGCCCAGCCGAGACCCAGGTGCAGGCGCCCCAGCCCGCCAGGCCGGCCACGACCCCGCCGCCCCCGCACACCAGCGCCCCGCCCCCCGCCCTGGGCAGTCTCCCCCGCCCCGGCACCGCCTCTGTCGCTCGGGAGACCGTGCCGCTGGCGGGAGGTGCCCAAGGCGGGGAGGGGGAAAACTGTTGTGATGGGGGGGGGGGCGATTTCTCCACCGGGGAGCTGTCCCCGGTGGGAGTGCCGGGACACCTGCGGCCATTAGACATCCTGCCGAAACACCCCGAATGCACTTCCCTCCCGGGAGCGTGTCCCCTGCCAGGAAAACTCACGCGCCGGGGGGGAGCGGGGTTCCCAAATGTTCACACCAAATGAACCCCAAGAGGCCACGGGGAGGAGAGGGGTCGCTGGCGTGGGAGGAGCCTGCTGGGTGGGGGCTGGGCTAGAAGAGAACCTCTGCTATGGTGTCCTGGACTGTTGCTTTCTCCTCTAGGAATGATGACAAGCAAAGGGACAGAAGAACCTCCAGGAAGAAGAAGGCGGCTCCGGTGCGGAAACCCAGAGCCCAAACTACGACCGCTAGGGGCCGCTGTTGGAAAAGAATTGTTCCTTCCCCCCACTTGCAGGAGGGCAGGGGGCTGGATTCCAAGGCAGGGGGAGGGGCAGGGCCCCTTGCAGAAGGGGCTGTGGGGGAGGGGTCCCCTGGGCCCGACCTGGGACTGATGTGAGACCCTTTCTCCTTCCGAGGGCTTGACCTGGTCCAGGCCAAGGGTCTGATTTGGGCCAGGCTGCCCGGACACTCTGAAGAGGCGGGTTCCTCGCCAACCAAAGCGCCCGAGGCCTCGTCGAGCGGGGGCCTGCCTAGGGCCAGCGTTGCCCTGCAGGTCTCTCCCACGGCAATGGCCACAGGCATGCTGACTCCCATCGCCGTCACCTCCACCTTTTGGTGACGGGGAACACCTGGCCTTTCCCACCGGTGGCCTGAGGGCTTCTGCCTTGGCTGCCTGCCAGGCCTGGAGAGGCCTGTCTCCCAGAGAGGAGAGGCTCAGAGCCTTCCCCTTCCTTGTCAACGTCCACTCTTTCCCTGTGTTTCTTTTCTGGGATGAGAGGGGCGGGCCCCTGAGCACCCAGACGACTCTCAGCCATGAGCCTGCCCTTTCTCCTCCCGCCCTCCTCCGTGGTACCGGACGAATGGACATTGCCCTTTTCTCCGGGTTCGGGGCCCCAAAACGAAGCTGCTTGCCTATTGGGTGGGGAGACTTTCCAGGGGAAAGCATTTCTGCTCACTTGAGGCACGCACTGCGGTCAAGTGGGCTTCCAGGTCCGTGTGTTCCGTGTACCAGGAACATTGGAAGCAGCCATCGTGACCGCCCAAAGCGGTTGTATGGGTTGTTTTGGCATTGACTCGAGCCATAACCCTCAGTGTTTGAAACACACACACACACAAAAGTACGAACTCGTCATCTTGAGCACATTTTGCTCTGCCAGAGCACGCCACGCAGCCAGGTGATTTCCCTAGTGATTGTCGTGCCAAGCTGCCATGGCAGGCAATTCCACACGTGTACTGTCCCGATTTCCAAACGAAAGCAGATAGCCCTTCTCACTGGGGCGCAGCTGCCTGGTCGATAACGCCCCAGGCGCCGGTGCGCATGAGGGCTGCCGGGACACCCAGGTCTACGCCGGTGGCACTTGGCTCTGGGCTTCAGTGCCCTGGCAGTGGGCCCTACTTGGGAATACGTGCTCTTGCGTGGCGTGGAGTCGGTTTCAGGTGGGACGTGCCCCCACATGCCTCTTCTGTCCCTTTGGCTGAAGCTGAGCCCGGCACTGGGGTTTTGTGCCTGCGCAGGAGACTTGAATCTCTGGACAGGCCCTGTGCCAGCTGGGACCTGAGCCTCAGCCCAGCTGCAAGGCCTCCACTCAGGTTCGTTGGACTTGCCCAGGTCAGCTAAGAGGGAGGAGAAGATGGTCGTGAGCACATCAGGAAGTCATAGTGCCCACACCTGCCAGCGGGAGAAGCGCCTCCAACGGCCCTGTGGGATGTAAGCCCCCTCTGGCTGCAGCTGCTGCCTCCGCCCTGCCCCCTCTTCTCGGGGCACCGAGTCGGCCCCGGGGGCCAAGCACTGTGAGTCTGCCACCGCCCCGGCCCGCCCTCTCCGCCCCGCCCAGCCGAGACCCAGGTGCAGGCGCCCCAGCCCGCCAGGCCGGCCACGACCCCGCCGCCCCCGCACACCAGCGCCCCGCCCCCCGCCCTGGGCAGACTCGCCCCGCCCCGGCACCGCCTCTGTCGCTCGGGAGACCGTGCCGCTGGCGGGAGGTGCCCAAGGCGGGGAGGGGGAAGACTGTTGTGATGGGGGGGGCGATTTCTCCACCGGGGAGCTGTCCCCGGTGGGAGTGCCGGGACACCTGCGGCCATTAGACATCCTGCCGAAACCCCCCGAATGCACTTCCCTCCCGGGAGCGTGTCCCCTGCCAGGAAAACTCACGCGCCGGAGGGGAGCGGGATTCCCAAATGTTCACACCAAATGAACCCCAAGAGGCCACGGGGAGGAGAGGGGTCGCTGGCGTGGGAGGAGCCTGCTGGGTGGGGGCTGGGCTAGAAGAGAACCTCTGCTATGGTGTCCTGGACTGTTGCTTTCTCCTCTAGGAATGATGACAAGCAAAGGGACAGAAGAACCTCCAGGAAGAAGAAGGCGGCTCCGGTGCGGAAACCCAGAGCCCAAACTACGACCGCTAGGGGCCGCTGTTGGAAAAGAATTGTTCCTTCCCCCCACTTGCAGGAGGGCAGGGAGGTGGATTCCAAGGCAGGGGGAGGGGCAGGGCCCCTTGCAGAAGGGGCTGTGGGGGAGGGGTCCCCTGGGCCCGACCTGGGACTGATGTGAGACCCTTTCTCCTTCCGAGGGCTTGACCTGATCCAGGCCAAGGGTCTGATTTGGGCCAGGCTGCCCGGACACTCTGAAGAGGCGGGTTCCTCGCCAACCAAAGCGCCCGAGGCCTCGTCGAGCGGGGGCCGGCCTAGGGCCAGCGTTGCCCTGCAGGTCTCTCCCACGGCAATGGCCACAGGCATGCTGACTCCCATCGCCGTCACCTCCACCTTTTGGTGACGGGGAACACCTGGCCTTTCCCACCGGTGGCCTGAGGGCTTCTGCCTTGGCTGCCTGCCAGGCCTGGAGAGGCCTGTCTCCCAGAGAGGAGAGGCTCAGAGCCTTCCCCTTCCTTGTCAACGTCCACTCTTTCCCTGTGTTTCTTTTCTGGGATGAGAGGGGCGGGCCCCTGAGCACCCAGACGACTCTCAGCCATGAGCCTGCCCTTTCTCCTCCCGCCCTCCTCCGTGGTACCGGACGAATGGACATTGCCCTTTTCTCCGGGTTCGGGGCCCCAAAACGAAGCTCTTGCCTATTGGGTGGGGAGACTTTTCAGGGGAAAGCATTTCTGCTCACTTGAGGCACGCACTGCGGTCAAGTGGGCTTCCAGGTCCGTGTGTTCCGTGTACCAGGAACATTGGAAGCAGCCATCGTGACCGCCCAAAGCGGTTGTATGGGTTGTTTTGGCATTGACTCGAGCCATAACCCTCAGTGTTTGAAACACACACACAAAAGTACGAACTCGTCATCTTGAGCACATTTTGCTCTGCCAGAGCACGCCACGCAGCCAGGTGATTTCCCTAGTGATTGTCGTGCCAAGCTGCCATGGCAGGCAATTCCACACGTGTACTGTCCCGATTTCCAAACGAAAGCAGATAGCCCTTCTCACTGGGGCACAGCTGCCTGGTCGATAACGCCCCAGGCGCCGGTGCGCCTGAGGGCTGCCGGGACACCCAGGTCTACGCCGGTGGCACTTGGCTCTGGGCTTCAGTGCCCTGGCAGTGTGCCCTACTTGGGAATACGTGCTCTTGCGTGGGGTGGAGTCGGTTTCAGGTGGGACGTCCCCCCACATGCCTCTTCTGTCCCTTTGGCTGAAGCTGAGCCCGGCACTGGGGTTTTGTGCCTGCGCAGGAGACTTGAATCTCTGGACAGGCCCTGTGCCAGCTGGGACCTGAGCCTCAGCCCAGCTGCAAGGCCTCCACTCAGTTTCGTTGGACTTGCCCAGGTCAGCTAAGAGGGAGGAGAAGATGGTCGTGAGCACATCAGGAAGTCATAGTGCCCACACCTGCCAGCGGGAGAAGCGCCTCCAAAGGCCCTGTGGGATGTAAGCCCCCTCTGGCTGCAGCTGCTGCCTCCGCCCTGCCCCCTCTTCTCGTGGCACCGAGCTGGCCCCGGGGGCCAAGCACTGTGAGTGTGCCACCGCCCCGGCCCGCCCTCTCCGCCCCGCCCAGCCGAGACCCAGGTGCAGGCGCCCCAGCCCGCCAGGCCGGCCACGACCCCGCCGCCCCCGCACACCAGCGCCCCGCCCCCCGCCCTGGGCAGACTCGCCCCGCCCCGGCACCGCCTCTGTCGCTCGGGAGACCGTGCCGCTGGCAGGAGGTGCCCAAGGCGGGGAGGGGGAAGACTGTTGTGATGGGGGGGGGCGATTTCTCCACCAGGGAGCTGTCCCCGGTGGGAGTGCCGGGACACCTGCGGCCATTAGACATCCTGCCGAAACACCCCGAATGCACTTCCCTCCCGGGAGCGTGTCCCCTGCCAGGAAAACTCACGCGCCGGGGGGGAGCGGGGTTCCCAAATGTTCACACCAAATGAACCCCAAGAGGCCACGGGGAGGAGAGGGGTTGCTGGCGTGGGAGGAGCCTGCTGGGTGGGGGCTGGGCTAGAAGAGAACCTCTGCTATGGTGTCCTGGACTGTTGCTTTCTCCTCTAGGAAGGATGACAAGCAAAGGGACAGAAGAACCTCCAGGAAGAAGAAGGCGGCTCCGGTGCGGAAACCGAGAGCCCAAACTACGACCGCTAGGGGCCGCTGTTGGAAAAGAATTGTTCCTTCCCCCCACTTGCAGGAGGGCAGGGGGCTGGATTCCAAGGTAGGGGGAGGGGCAGGGCCCCTTGCAGAAGGGGCTGTGGGGGAGGGGTCCCCTGGGCCCGACCTGGGACTGATGTGAGACCCTTTCTCCTTCCGAGGGCTTGACCTGGTCCAGGCCAAGGGTCTGATTTGGGCCAGGCTGCCCGGACACTCTGAAGAGGCGGGTTCCTCGCCAACCAAAGCGCCCGAGGCCTCGTCGAGCGGGGGCCTGCCTAGGGCCAGAGTTGCCCTGCAGGTCTCTCCCACGGCAATGGCCACAGGCATGCTGACTCCCATCGCCGTCACCTCCACCTTTTGGTGACGGGGAACACCTGGCCTTTCCCACCGGTGGCCTGAGGGCTTCTGCCTTGGCTGCCTGCCAGGCCTGGAGAGGCCTGTCTCCCAGAGAGGAGAGGCTCAGAGCCTTCCCCTTCCTTGTCAACGTCCACTCTTTCCCTGTGTTTCTTTTCTGGGATGAGAGGGGCGGGCCCCTGAGCACCCAGACCACTCTCAGCCATGAGCCTGCCCTTTCTCCTCCCGCCCTCCTCCGTGGTACCGGACGAATGGACATTGCCCTTTTCTCCGGGTTCGGGGCCCCAAAACGAAGCTGCTTGCCTATTGGGTGGGGAGACTTTCCAGGGGAAAGCATTTCTGCTCACTTGAGGCACGCACTGCGGTCAAGTGGGCTTCCAGGTCCGTGTGTTCCGTGTACCAGGAACATTGGAAGCAGCCATCGTGACCGCCCAAAGCGGTTGTATGGGTTGTTTTGGCATTGACTCGAGCCATAACCCTCAGTGTTTGAAACACACACACACACAAAAGTACGAACTCGTCATCTTGAGCACATTTTGCTCTGCCAGAGCACGCCACGCAGCCAGGTGATTTCCCTAGTGATTGTCGTGCCAAGCTGCCATGGCAGGCAATTCCACACGTGTACTGTCCCGATTTCCAAACGAAAGCAGATAGCCCTTCTCACTGGGGCGCAGCTGCCTGGTCGATAACGCCCCAGGCGCCGGTGCGCCTGAGGGCTGCCGGGACACCCAGGTCTACGCCGGTGGCACTTGGCTCTGGGCTTCAGTGCCCTGGCAGTGGGCCCTACTTGGGAATACGTGCTCTTGCGTGGCGTGGAGTCGGTTTCAGGTGGGACCTCCCCCCACATGCCTCTTCTGTCCCTTTGGCTGAAGCTGAGCCCGGCACTGGGGTTTTGTGCCTGCGCAGGAGACTTGAATCTCTGGACAGGCCCTGTGCCAGCTGGGACCTGAGCCTCAGCCCAGCTGCAAGGCCTCCACTCAGGTTCGTTGGACTTGCCCAGGTCAGCTAAGAGGGAGGAGAAGATAGTCGTCAGCACATCAGGAAGTCATAGTGCCCACACCTGCCAGCGGGAGAAGCGCCTCCAACGGCCCTGTGGGATGTAAGCCCCCTCTGGCTGCAGCTGCTGCCTCCGCCCTGCCCCCTCTTCTCGGGGCACCGAGCCGGCCCCGGGGGCCAAGCACTGTGAGTCTGCCACCGCCCCGGCCCGCCCTCTCCGCCCCGCCCAGCCGAGACCCAAGTGCAGGCGCCCCAGCCCGCCAGGCCGGCCACGACCCCGCCGCCCCCGCACACCAGCGCCCCGCCCCCCGCCCTGGGCAGACTCGCCCCGCCCCGGCACCGCCTCTGTCGCTCTGGAGACCGTGCCGCTGGCGGGAGGTGCCCAAGGCGGGGAGGGGGAAGACTGTTGTGATGGGGGGGGGCGATTTCTCCACCGGGGAGCTGTCCCCGGTGGGAGTGCCGGGACACCTGCGGCCATTAGACATCCTGCCGAAACACCCCGAATGCACTTCCCTCCCGGGAGCGTGTCCCCTGCCAGGAAAACTCACGCGCCGGGGGGGAGCGGGGTTCCCAAATGTTCACACCAAATGAACCCCAAGAGGCCACGGGGAGGAGAGGGGTCGCTGGCGTGGGAGGAGCCTGCTGGGTGGGGGCTGGGCTAGAAGAGAACCTCTGCTATGGTGTCCTGGACTGTTGCTTTCTCCTCTAGGAATGATGACAAGCAAAGGGACAGAAGAACCTCCAGGAAGAAGAAGGCGGCTCCGGTGCGGAAACCCAGAGCCCAAACTACGACCGCTAGGGGCCGCTGTTGGGAAAGAATTGTTCCTTCCCCCCACTTGCAGGAGGGCAGGGGGCTGGATTCCAAGGTAGGGGGAGGGGCAGGGCCCCTTGCAGAAGGGGCTGTGGGGGAGGGGTCCCCTGGGCCCGACCTGGGACTGATGTGAGACCCTTTCTCCTTCCGAGGGCTTGACCTGGTCCAGGCCAAGGGTCTGATTTGGGCCAGGCTGCCCGGACACTCTGAAGAGGCGGGTTCCTCGCCAACCAAAGCGCCCGAGGCCTCGTCGAGCCGGGGCCTGCCTAGGGCCAGAGTTGCCCTGCAGGTCTCTCCCACGGCAATGGCCACAGGCATGCTGACTCCCATCGCCGTCACCTCCACCTTTTGGTGACGGGGAACACCTGGCCTTTCCCACCGGTGGCCTGAGGGCTTCTGCCTTGGCTGCCTGCCAGGCCTGGAGAGGCCTGTCTCCCAGAGAGGAGAGGCTCAGAGCCTTCCCCTTCCTTGTCAACGTCCACTCTTTCCCTGTGTTTCTTTTCTGGGATGAGAGGGGCGGGCCCCTGAGCACCCAGACGACTCTCAGCCATGAGCCTGCCCTTTCTCTTCCCGCCCTCCTCCGTGGTACCGGACGAATGGACATTGCCCTTTTCTCCGGGTTCGGGGCCCCAATACGAAGCTGCTTGCCTATTGGGTGGGGAGACTTTCCAGGGGAAAGCATTTCTGCTCACTTGAGGCACGCACTGCGGTCAAGTGGGCTTCCAGGTCCGTGTGTTCCGTGTACCAGGAACATTGGAAGCAGCCATCGTGACCGCCCAAAGTGGTTGTATGGGTTGTTTTGGCATTGACTCGAGCCATAACCCTCAGTGTTTGAAACAAACACACAAAAGTACGAATTCGTCATCTTGAGCACATTTTGCTCTGCCAGAGCGCGCCACGCAGCCAGGTGATTTCCCTAGTGATTGTCGTGCCAAGCTGCCATGGCAGGCAATTCCACACGTGTACTGTCCCGATTTCCAAACGAAAGCAGATAGCCCTTCTCACTGGGGCGCAGCTGCCTGGTCGATAACGCCCCAGGCGCCGGTGCGCATGAGGGCTGCCGGGACACCCAGGTCTACGCCGGTGGCACTTGGCTCTGGGCTTCAGTGCCCTGGCAGTGGGCCCTACTTGGGAATACGTGCTCTTGCGTGGGGTGGGGTCGGTTTCAGGTGGGACCTCCCCCCACATGCCTCTTCTGTCCCTTTGGCTGAAGCTGAGCCCGGCACTGGGGTTTTGTGCCTGCGCAGGAGACTTGAATCTCTGGACAGGCCCTGTGCCAGCTGGGACCAGAGCCTCAGCCCAGCTGCAAGGCCTCCACTCAGGTTCGTTGGACTTGCCCAGGTCAGCTAAGAGGGAGGAGAAGATAGTCGTCAGCACATCAGGAAGTCATAGTGCCCACACCTGCCAGCGGGAGAAGCGCCTCCAACGGCCCTGTGGGATGTAAGCCCCCTCTGGCTGCAGCTGCTGCCTCCGCCCTGCCCCCTCTTCTCGGAGCACCGAGCCGGCCCCGGGGGCCAAGCACTGTGAGTCTGCCACCGCCCCGGCCCGCCCTCTCCGCCCCGCCCAGCCGAGACCCAGGTGCAGGCGCCCCAGCCCGCCAGGCCGGCCACGACCCCGCCGCCCCCGCACACCAGCGCCCCGCCCCCCGCCCTGGGCAGACTCGCCCCGCCCCGGCACCGCCTCTGTCGCTCGGGAGACCGTGCCGCTGGCGGGAGGTGCCCAAGGCGGGGAGGGGGAAGACTGTTGTGATGGGGGGGGCGATTTCTCCACCGGGGAGCTGTCCCCGGTGGGAGTGCCGGGACACCTGCGGCCATTAGACATCCTGCCGAAACACCCCGAATGCACTTCCCTCCCGGGAGCGTGTCCCCTGCCAGGAAAACTCACGCGCCGGGGGGGAGCGGGGTTCCCAAATGTTCACACCAAATGAACCCCAAGAGGCCACGGGGAGGAGAGGGGTCGCTGGCGTGGGAGGAGCCTGCTGGGTGGGGGCTGGGCTAGAAGAGAACCGCTGCTATGGTGTCCTGGACTGTTGCTTTCTCCTCTAGGAATGATGACAAGCAAAGGGACAGAAGAACCTCCAGGAAGAAGAAGGCGGCTCCGGTGCGGAAACCCAGAGCCCAAACTACGACCGCTAGGGGCCGCTGTTGGAAAAGAATTGTTCCTTCCCCCCACTTGCAGGAGGGCAGGGGGCTGGATTCCAAGGCAGGGGGAGGGGCAGGGCCCCTTGCAGAAGGGGCTGTGGGGGAGGGGTCCCCTGGGCCCGACCTGGGACTGATGTGAGACCCTTTCTCCTTCCGAGGGCTTGACCTGGTCCAGGCCAAGGGTCTGATTTGGGCCAGGCTGCCCGGACACTCTGAAGAGGCGGGTTCCTCGCCAACCAAAGCGCCCGAGGCCTCGTCGAGCCGGGGCCTGCCTAGGGCCAGAGTTGCCCTGCAGGTCTCTCCCACGGCAATGGCCACAGGCATGCTGACTCCCATCGCCGTCACCTCCACCTTTTGGTGACGGGGAACACCTGGCCTTTCCCACCGGTGGCCTGAGGGCTTCTGCCTTGGCTGCCTGCCAGGCCTGGAGAGGCCTGTCTCCCAGAGAGGAGAGGCTCAGAGCCTTCCCCTTCCTTGTCAACGTCCACTCTTTCCCTGTGTTTCTTTTCTGGGATGAGAGGGGCGGGCCCCTGAGCACCCAGACGACTCTCAGCCATGAGCCTGCCCTTTCTCTTCCCGCCCTCCTCCGTGGTACCGGACGAATGGACATTGCCCTTTTCTCCGGGTTCGGGGCCCCAAAACGAAGCTGCTTGCCTATTGGGTGGGAAACTTTCCAGGGGAAAGCATTTCTGCTCACTTGAGGCACGCACTGCGGTCAAGTGGGCTTCCAGGTCCGTGTGTTCCGTGTACCAGGAACATTGGAAGCAGCCATCGTGACCGCCCAAAGCGGTTGTATGGGTTGTTTTGGCATTGACTCGAGCCATAACCCTCAGTGTTTGAAACACACACACACACAAAAGTACGAACTCGTCATCTTGAGCACATTTTGCTCTGCCAGAGCACGCCACGCAGCCAGGTGATTTCCCTAGTGATTGTCGTGCCAAGCTGCCATGGCAGGCAATTCCACACGTGTACTGTCCCGATTTCCAAACGAAAGCAGATAGCCCTTCTCACTGGGGCGCAGCTGCCTGGTCGATAACGCCCCAGGCGCCGGTGCGCCTGAGGGCTGCCGGGACACCCAGGTCTACGCCGGTGGCACTTGGCTCTGGGCTTCAGTGCCCTGGCAGTGGGCCCTACTTGGGAATACGTGCTCTTGCGTGGCGTGGAGTCGGTTTCAGGTGGGACCTCCCCCCACATGCCTCTTCTGTCCCTTTGGCTGAAGCTGAGCCCGGCACTGGGGTTTTGTGCCTGCGCAGGAGACTTGAATCTCTGGACAGGCCCTGTGCCAGCTGGGACCTGAGCCTCAGCCCAGCTGCAAGGCCTCCACTCAGGTTCGTTGGACTTGCCCAGGTCAGCTAAGAGGGAGGAGAAGATGGTCGTGAGCACATCAGGAAGTCATAGTGCCCACACCTGCCAGCGGGAGAAGCGCCTCCAACGGCCCTGTGGGATGTAAGCCCCCTCTGGCTGCAGCTGCTGCCTCCGCCCTGCCCCCTCTTCTCGGGGCACCGAGCCGGCCCCGGGGGCCAAGCACTGTGAGTCTGCCACCGCCCCGGCCCGCCCTCTCCGCCCCGCCCAGCCGAGACCCAGGTGCAGGCGCCCCAGCCCGCCAGGCCGGCCACGACCCCGCCGCCCCCGCACACCAGCGCCCCGCCCCCCGCCCTGGGCAGACTCGCCCCGCCCCGGCACCGCCTCTGTCGCTCTGGAGACCGTGCCGCTGGCGGGAGGTGCCCAAGGCGGGGAGGGGGAAGACTGTTGTGATGGGGGGGGCGATTTCTCCACCGGGGAGCTGTCCCCGGTGGGAGTGCCGGGACACCTGCGGCCATTAGACATCCTGCCGAAACACCCCGAATGCACTTCCCTCCCGGGAGCGTGTCCCCTGCCAGGAAAACTCACGCGCCGGGGGGGAGCGGGGTTCCCAAATGTTCACACCAAATGAACCCCAAGAGGCCACGGGGAGGAGAGGGGTCGCTGAGTGGGAGGAGCCTGCTGGGTGGGGGCTGGGCTAGAAGAGAACCTCTGCTATGGTGTCCTGGACTGTTGCTTTCTCCTCTAGGAAGGATGACAAGCAAAGGGACAGAAGAACCTCCAGGAAGAAGAAGGCGGCAACCCAGAGCCCAAACTACGACCGCTAGGGGCCGCTGTTGGAAAAGAATTGTTCCTTCCCCCCACTTGCAGGAGGGCAGGGGGCTGGATTCCAAGGTAGGGGGAGGGGCAGGGCCCCTTGCAGAAGGGGCTGTGGGGGAGGGGTCCCCTGGGCCCGACCTGGGACTGATGTGAGACCCTTTCTCCTTCCGAGGGCTTGACCTGGTCCAGGCCAAGGGTCTGATTTGGGCCAGGCTGCCCGGACACTCTGAAGAGGCGGGTTCCTCGCCAACCAAAGCGCCCGAGGCCTCGTCGAGCCGGGGCCTGCCTAGGGCCAGAGTTGCCCTGCAGGTCTCTCCCACGGCAATGGCCACAGGCATGCTGACTCCCATCGCCGTCACCTCCACCTTTTGGTGACGGGGAACACCTGGCCTTTCCCACCGGTGGCCTGAGGGCTTCTGCCTTGGCTGCCTGCCAGGCCTGGAGAGGCCTGTCTCCCAGAGAGGAGAGGCTCAGAGCCTTCCCCTTCCTTGTCAACGTCCACTCTTTCCCTGTGTTTCTTTTCTGGGATGAGAGGGGCGGGCCCCTGAGCACCCAGACGACTCTCAGCCATGAGCCTGCCCTTTCTCCTCCCGCCCTCCTCCGTGGTACCGGACGAATGGACATTGCACTTTTCTCCGGGTTCGGGGCCCCAAAACGAAGCTGCTTGCCTATTGGGTGGGGAGACTTTCCAGGGGAAAGCATTTCTGCTCACTTGAGGCACGCACTGCGGTCAAGTGGGCTTCCAGGTCCGTGTGTTCCGTGTACCAGGAACATTGGAAGCAGCCATCGTGACCGCCCAAAGCGGTTGTATGGGTTGTTTTGGCATTGACTCGAGCCATAACCCTCAGTGTTTGAAACACACACACACACAAAAGTACGAACTCGTCATCTTGAGCACATTTTGCTCTGCCAGAGCACGCCACGCAGCCAGGTGATTTCCCTAGTGATTGTCGTGCCAAGCTGCCATGGCAGGCAATTCCACACGTGTACTGTCCCGATTTCCAAACGAAAGCAGATAGCCCTTCTCACTGGGGCGCAGCTGCCTGGTCGATAACGCCCCAGGCGCCGGTGCGCCTGAGGGCTGCCGGGACACCCAGGTCTACGCCGGTGGCACTTGGCTCTGGGCTTCAGTGCCCTGGCAGTGGGCCCTACTTGGGAATACGTGCTCTTGCGTGGCGTGGAGTCGGTTTCAGGTGGGACCTCCCCCCACATGCCTCTTCTGTCCCTTTGGCTGAAGCTGAGCCCGGCACTGGGGTTTTGTGCCTGCGCAGGAGACTTGAATCTCTGGACAGGCCCTGTGCCAGCTGGGACCTGAGCCTCAGCCCAGCTGCAAGGCCTCCACTCAGGTTCGTTGGACTTGCCCAGGTCAGCTAAGAGGGAGGAGAAGATGGTCGTGAGCACATCAGGAAGTCATAGTGCCCACACCTGCCAGCGGGAGAAGCGCCTCCAACGGCCCTGTGGGATGTAAGCCCCCTCTGGCTGCAGCTGCTGCCTCCGCCCTGCCCCCTCTTCTCGGGGCACCGAGCCGGCCCCGGGGGCCAAGCACTGTGAGTCTGCCACCGCCCCGGCCCGCCCTCTCCGCCCCGCCCAGCCGAGACCCAGGTGCAGGCGCCCCAGCCCGCCAGGCCGGCCACGACCCCGCCGCCCCCGCACACCAGCGCCCCGCCCCCCGCCCTGGGCAGTCTCGCCCCGCACCGGCACCGCCTCTGTCGCTCGGGAGACCGTGCCGCTGGCGGGAGGTGCCCAAGGCGGGGAGGGGGAAGACTGTTGTGATGGGGGGGGCGATTTCTCCACCGGGGAGCTGTCCCCGGTGGGAGTGCCGGGACACCTGCGGCCATTAGACATCCTGCCGAAACACCCCGAATGCACTTCCCTCCTGGGAGCGTGTCCCCTGCCAGGAAAACTCACGCGCCGGGGGGGAGCGGGGTTCCCAAATGTTCACACCAAATGAACCCCAAGAGGCCAAGGGGAGGAGAGGGGTCGCTGAGTGGGAGGAGCCTGCTGGGTGGGGGCTGGGCTAGAAGAGAACCTCTGCTATGGTGTCCTGGACTGTTGCTTTCTCCTCTAGGAATGATGACAAGCAAAGGGACAGAAGAACCTCCAGGAAGAAGAAGGCGGCTCCGGTGCGGAAACCCAGAGCCCAAACTACGACCGCTAGGGGCCGCTGTTGGAAAAGAATTGTTCCTTCCCCCCACTTGCAGGAGGGCAGGGGGCTGGATTCCAAGGCAGGGGGAGGGGCAGGGCCCCTTGCAGAAGGGGCTGTGGGGGAGGGGTCCCCTGGGCCCGACCTGGGACTGATGTGAGACCCTTTCTCCTTCCGAGGGCTTGACCTGGTCCAGGCCAAGGGTCTGATTTGGGCCAGGCTGCCCGGACACTCTGAAGAGGCGGGTTCCTCGCCAACCAAAGCGCCCGAGGCCTCGTAGAGCGGGGGCCTGCCTAGGGCCAGCGTTGCCCTGCAGGTCTCTCCCACGGCAATGGCCACAGGCATGCTGACTCCCATCGCCGTCACCTCCACCTTTTGGTGACGGGGAACACCTGGCCTTTCCCACCGGTGGCCTGAGGGCTTCTGCCTTGGCTGCCTGCCAGGCCTGGAGAGGCCTGTCTCCCAGAGAGGAGAGGCTCAGAGCCTTCCCCTTCCTTGTCAACGTCCACTCTTTCCCTGTGTTTCTTTTCTGGGATGAGAGGGGCGGGCCCCTGAGCACCCAGACGACTCTCAGCCATGAGCCTGCCCTTTCTCCTCCCGCCCTCCTCCGTGGTACCGGACGAATGGACATTGCCCTTTTCTCCGGGTTCGGGGCCCCAAAACGAAGCTGCTTGCCTATTGGGTGGGGAGACTTTCCAGGGGAAAGCATTTCTGCTCACTTGAGGCACGCACTGCGGTCAAGTGGGCTTCCAGGTCCGTGTGTTCCGTGTACCAGGAACATTGGAAGCAGCCATCGTGACCGCCCAAAGCGGTTGTATGGGTTGTTTTGGCATTGACTCGAGCCATAACCCTCAGTGTTTGAAACACACACACACACAAAAGTACGAACTCGTCATCTGGAGCACATTTTGCTCTGCCAGAGCACGCCACGCAGCCAGGTGATTTCCCTAGTGATTGTCGTGCCAAGCTGCCATGGCAGGCAATTCCACACGTGTACTGTCCCGATTTCCAAACGAAAGCAGATAGCCCTTCTCACTGGGGCGCAGCTGCCTGGTCGATAACGCCCCAGGCGCCGGTGCGCCTGAGGGCTGCCGGGACACCCAGGTCTACGCCGGTGGCACTTGGCTCTGGGCTTCAGTGCCCTGGCAGTGGGCCCTACTTGGGAATACGTGCTCTTGCGTGGCGTGGAGTCGGTTTCAGGTGGGACCTGCCCCCACATGCCTCTTCTGTCCCTTTGGCTGAAGCTGAGCCCGGCACTGGGGTTTTGTGCCTGCGCAGGAGACTTGAATCTCTGGACAGGCCCTGTGCCAGCTGGGACCTGAGCCTCAGCCCAGCTGCAAGGCCTCCACTCAGGTTCGTTGGACTTGCCCAGGTCAGCTAAGAGGGAGGAGAAGATGGTCGTGAGCACATCAGGAAGTCATAGTGCCCACACCTGCCAGCGGGAGAAGCGCCTCCAACGGCCCTGTGGGATGTAAGCCCCCTCTGGCTGCAGCTGCTGCCTCCGCCCTGCCCCCTCTTCTCGGGGCACCGAGCTAGCCCCGGGGGCCAAGCTCTGTGAGTCTGCCACCGCCCCGGCCCGCCCTCTCCGCCCCGCCCAGCCGAGACCCAGGTGCAGGCGCCCCAGCCCGCCAGGCCGGCCACGACCCCGCCGCCCCCGCACACCAGCGCCCCGCCCCCCGCCCTGGGCAGACTCGCCCCGCCCCGGCACCGCCTCTGTCGCTCGGGAGACCGTGCCGCTGGCGGGAGGTGCCCAAGGCGGGGAGGGGGAAGACTGTTGTGATGGGGGGGGGGCGATTTCTCCACCGGGGAGCTGTCCCCGGTGGGAGTGCCGGGACACCTGCGGCCATTAGACATCCTGCCGAAACACCCCGAATGCACTTCCCTCCCGGGAGCGTGTCCCCTGCCAGGAAAACTCACGCGCCGGGGGGGAGCGGGGTTCCCAAATGTTCACACCAAATGAACCCCAAGAGGCCACGGTGAGGAGAGGGGTCGCTGGCGTGGGAGGAGCCTGCTGGGTGGGGGCTGGGCTAGAAGAGAACCTCTGCTATGGTGTCCTGGACTGTTGCTTTCTCCTCTAGGAATGATGACAAGCAAAGGGACAGAAGAACCTCCAGGAAGAAGAAGGCGGCTCCGGTGCGGAAACCCAGAGCCCAAACTACGACCGCTAGGGGCCGCTGTTGGAAAAGAATTGTTCCTTCCCCCCACTTGCAGGAGGGCAGGGGGCTGGATTCCAAGGCAGGGGGAGGGGCAGGGCCCCTTGCAGAAGGGGCTGTGGGGGAGGGGTCCCCTGGGCCCGACCTGGGACTGATGTGAGACCCTTTCTCCTTCCGAGGGCTTGACCTGGTCCAGGCCAAGGGTCTGATTTGGGCCAGGCTGCCCGGACACTCTGAAGAGGCGGGTTCCTCGCCAACCAAAGCGCCCGAGGCCTCGTCGAGCGGGGTCCTGCCTAGGGCCAGCGTTGCCCTGCAGGTCTCTCCCACGGCAATGGCCACAGGCATGCTGACTCCCATCGCCGACACCTCCACCTTTTGGTGACGGGGAACACCTGGCCTTTCCCACCGGTGGCCTGAGGGCTTCTGCCTTGGCTGCCTGCCAGGCCTGGAGAGGCCTGTCTCCCAGAGAGGAGAGGCTCAGAGCCTTCCCCTTCCTTGTCAACGTCCACTCTTTCCCTGTGTTTCTTTTCTGGGATGAGAGGGGCGGGCCCCTGAGCACCCAGACGACTCTCAGCCATGAGCCTGCCCTTTCTCCTCCCGCCCTCCTCCGTGGTACCGGACGAATGGACATTGCCCTTTTCTCCGGGTTCGGGGCCCCAAAACGAAGCTGCTTGCCTATTGGGTGGGGAGACTTTCCAGGGGAAAGCATTTCTGCTCACTTGAGGCACGCACTGCGGTCAAGTGGGCTTCCAGGTCCGTGTGTTCCGTGTACCAGGAACATTGGAAGCAGCCATCGTGACCGCCCAAAGCGGTTGTATGGGTTGTTTTGGAATTGACTCGAGCCATAACCCTCAGTGTTTGAAACACACACACACACAAAAGTACGAACTCGTCATCTTGAGCACATTTTGCTCTGCCAGAGCACGCCACGCAGCCAGGTGATTTCCCTAGTGATTGTCGTGCCAAGCTGCCATGGCAGGCAATTCCACACGTGTACTGTCCCGATTTCCAAACGAAAGCAGATAGCCCTTCTCACTGGGGCGCAGCTGCCTGGTCGATAACGCCCCAGGCGCCGGTGCGCCTGAGGGCTGCCGGGACACCCAGGTCTACGCCGGTGGCACTTGGCTCTGGGCTTCAGTGCCCTGGCAGTGGGCCCTACTTGGGAATACGTGCTCTTGCGTGGCGTGGAGTCGGTTTCAGGTGGGACCTGCCCCCACATGCCTCTTCTGTCCCTTTGGCTGAAGCTGAGCCCGGCACTGGGGTTTTGTGCCTGCGCAGGAGACTTGAATCTCTGGACAGGCCCTGTGCCAGCTGGGACCTGAGCCTCAGCCCAGCTGGAAGGCCTCCACTCAGGTTCGTTGGACTTGCCCAGGTCAGCTAAGAGGAAGGAGAAGATGGTCGTCAGCACATCAGGAAGTCATAGTGCCCACACCTGCCAGCGGGAGAAGCGCCTCCAACGGCCCTGTGGGATGTAAGGCCCCTCTGGCTGCAGCTGCTGCCTCCGCCCTGCCCCCTCTTCTCGGGGCACCGAGCCGGCCCCGGGGGCCAAGTACTGTGAGTCTGCCACCGCCCCGGCCCGCCCTCTCCGCCCCGCCCAGCCGAGACCCAGGTGCAGGCGCCCCAGCCCGCCAGGCCGGCCACGACCCCGCCGCCCCCGCACACCAGCGCCCCGCCCCCCGCCCTGGGCAGACTCGCCCCGCCCCGGCACCGCCTCTGTCGCTCGGGAGACCGTGCCGCTGGCGGGAGGTGCCCAAGGCGGGGAGGGGGAAGACTGTTGTGATGGGGGGGGGGCGATTTCTCCACCGGGGAGCTGTCCCCGGTGGGAGTGCCGGGACACCTGCGGCCATTAGACATCCTGCCGAAACACCCCGAATGCACTTCCCTCCCGGGAGCGTGTCCCCTGCCAGGAAAACTCACGCGCCGGGGGGGAGCGGGGTTCCCAAATGTTCACACCAAATGAACCCCAAGAGGCCACGGGGAGGAGAGGGGTCGCTGGCGTGGGAGGAGCCTGCTGGGTGGGGGCTGGGCTAGAAGAGAACCTCTGCTATGGTGTCCTGGACTGTTGCTTTCTCCTCTAGGAATGATGACAAGCAAAGGGACAGAAGAACCTCCAGGAAGAAGAAGGCGGCTCCGGTGCGGAAACCCAGAGCCCAAACTACGACCGCTAGGGGCCGCTGTTGGAAAAGAATTGTTCCTTCCCCCCACTTGCAGGAGGGCAGGGGGCTGGATTCCAAGGTAGGGGGAGGGGCAGGGCCCCTTGCAGAAGGGGCTGTGGGGGAGGGGTCCCCTGGGCCCGACCTGGGACTGATGTGAGACCCTTTCTCCTTCCGAGGGCTTGACCTGGTCCAGGCCAAGGGTCTGATTTGGGCCAGGCTGCCCGGACACTCTGAAGAGGCGGGTTCCTCGCCAACCAAAGCGCCCGAGGCCTCGTCGAGCCGGGGCCTGCCTAGGGCCAGAGTTGCCCTGCAGGTCTCTCCCACGGCAATGGCCACAGGCATGCTGACTCCTATCGCCGTCACCACCACCTTTTGGTGACGGGGAACACCTGGCCTTTCCCACCGGTGGCCTGAGGGCTTCTGCCTTGGCTGCCTGCCAGGCCTGGAGAGGCCTGTCTCCCAGAGAGGAGAGGCTCAGAGCCTTCCCCTTCCTTGTCAACATCCACTCTGTCCCTGTGTTTCTTTTCTGGGATGAGAGGGGCGGGCCCCTGAGCACCCAGACGACTCTCAGCCATGAGCCTTCCCTTTCTCCTCCCGCCCTCCTCCGTGGTACCGGACGAATGGACATTGCCCTTTTCTCCGGGTTCGGGGCCCCAAAACGAAGCTGCTTGTATTGGGTGGGGAGACTTTTCAGGGGAAAGCATTTCTGCTCACTTGAGGCACGCACTGCGGTCAAGTGGGCTTCCAGGTCCGTGTGTTCCGTGTACCAGGAACATTGGAAGCAGCCATCGTGACCGCCCAAAGCGGTTGTATGGGTTGTTTTGGCATTGACTCGAGCCATAACCCTCAGTGTTTGAAACACACACACAAAAGTACGAACTCGTCATCTTGAGCACATTTTGCTCTGCCAGAGCGCGCCACGCAGCCAGGTGATTTCCCTAGTGATTGTCGTGCCAAGCTGCCATGGCAGGCAATTCCACACGTGTACTGTCCCGATTTCCAAACGAAAGCAGATAGCCCTTCTCACTGGGGCGCAGCTGCCTGGTCGATAACGCCCCAGGCGCCGGTGCGCCTGAGGGCTGCCGGGACACCCAGGTCTACGCCGGTGGCACTTGGCTCTGGGCTTCAGTGCCCTGGCAGTGGGCCCTACTTGGGAATACGTGCTCTTGCGTGGGGTGGAGTCGGTTTCAGGTGGGACCTCCCCCCACATGCCTCTTCTGTCCCTTTGGCTGAAGCTGAGCCCGGCACTGGGGTTTTGTGCCTACGCAGGAGACTTGAATCTCTGGACAGGCCCTGTGCCAGCTGGGACCTGAGCCTCAGCCCAGCTGCAAGGCCTCCACTCAGGTTCGTTGGACTTGCCCAGGTCAGCTAAGAGGGAGGAGAAGATGGTCGTCAGCACATCAGGAAGTCATAGTGCCCACACCTGCCAGCGGGAGAAGCGCCTCCAACGGCCCTGTGGGATGTAAGCCCCCTCTGGCTGCAGCTGCTGCCTCCGCCCTGCCCCCTCTTCTTGGGGCACCGAGCGTGCGCCGGGGGCCAAGCACTGTGAGTCTGCCACCGCCCCGGCCCGCCCTCTCCGCCCCGCCCAGCCGAGACCCAGGTGCAGGCGCCCCAGCCCGCCAGGCCGGCCACGACCCCGCCGCCCCGGCACACCAGCGCCCCGCCCCCCGCCCTGGGCAGACTCGCCCCGCCCCGGCACCGCCTCTGTCGCTCGGGAGACCGTGCCGCTGGCGGGAGGTGCCCAAGGCGGGGAGGGGGAAGACTGTTGTGATGGGGGGGGCGATTTCTCCACCGGGGAGCTGTCCCCGGTGGGAGTGCCGGGACACCTGCGGCCATTAGACATCCTGCCGAAACACCCCGAATGCACTTCCCTCCCGGGAGCGTGTCCCCTGCCAGGAAAACTCACGCGCCGGGGGGGAGCGGGGTTCCCAAATGTTCACACCAAATGAACCCCAAGAGGCCACGGGGAGGAGAGGGGTCGCTGGCGTGGGAGGAGCCTGCTGGGTGGGGGCTGGGCTAGAAGAGAACCTCTGCTATGGTGTCCTGGACTGTTGCTTTCTCCTCTAGGAAGGATGACAAGCAAAGGGACAGAAGAAGCTCCAGGAAGAAGAAGGCGGCTCCGGTGCGGAAACCCAGAGCCCAAACTACGACCGCTAGGGGCCGCTGTTGGAAAAGAATTGTTCCTTCCCCCCACTTGCAGGAGGGCAGGGGGCTGGATTCCAAGGCAGGGGGAGGGGCAGGGCCCCTTGCAGAAGGGGCTGTGGGGGAGGGGTCCCCTGGGCCCGACCTGGGACTGATGTGAGACCCTTTCTCCTTCCGAGGGCTTGACCTGGTCCAGGCCAAGGGTCTGATTTGGGCCAGGCTGCCCGGACACTCTGAAGAGGCGGGTTCCTCGCCAACCAAAGCGCCCGAGGCCTCGTCGAGCGGGGGCCTGCCTAGGGACAGGGTTGCCCTGCAGGTCTCTCCCACGGCAATGGCCACAGGCATGCTGACTCCCATCGCCGTCACCTCCACCTTTTGGTGACGGGGAACACCTGGCCTTTCCCACCGGTGGCCTGAGGGCTTCTGCCTTGGCTGGCTGCCAGGCCTGGAGAGGCCTGTCTCCCAGAGAGGAGAGGCTCAGAGCCTTCCCCTTCCTTGTCAACGTCCACTCTTTCCCTGTGTTTCTTTTCTGGGATGAGAGGGGCGGGCCCCTGAGCACCCAGACGACTCTCAGCCATGAGCCTGCCCTTTCTCCTCCCGCCCTCCTCCGTGGTACCGGACGAATGGACATTGCCCTTTTCTCCGGGTTCGGGGCCCCAAAACGAAGCTGCTTGCCTATTGGGTGGGGAGACTTTCCAGGGGAAAGCATTTCTGCTCACTTGAGGCACGCACTGCGGTCAAGTGGGCTTCCAGGTCCGTGTGTTCCGTGTACCAGGAACATTGGAAGCAGCCATCGTGACCGCCCAAAGCGGTTGTATGGGTTGTTTTGGCATTGACTCGAGCCATAACCCTCAGTGTTTGAAACACACACACACACAAAAGTACGAACTCGTCATCTTGAGCACATTTTGCTCTGCCAGAGCACGCCACGCAGCCAGGTGATTTCCCTAGTGATTGTCGTGCCAAGCTGCCATGGCAGGCAATTCCACACGTGTACTGTCCCGATTTCCAAACGAAAGCAGATAGCCCTTCTCACTGGGGCGCAGCTGCCTTTTCGATAACGCCCCAGGCGCCGGTGCGCCTGAGGGCTGCCGGGACACCCAGGTCTACGCCGGTGGCACTTGGCTCTGGGCTTCAGTGCCCTGGCAGTGTGCCCTACTTGGGAATACGTGCTCTTGCGTGGCGTGGAGTCGGTTTCAGGTGGGACCTGCCCCCACATGCCTCTTCTGTCCCTTTGGCTGAAGCTGAGCCCGGCACTGGGGTTTTGTGCCTGCGCAGGAGACTTGAATCTCTGGACAGGCCCTGTGCCAGCTGGGACCTGAGCCTCAGCCCAGCTGCAAGGCCTCCACTCAGGTTCGTTGGACTTGCCCAGGTCAGCTAAGAGGGAGGAGAAGATGGTCCTGAGCACATCAGGAAGTCATAGTGCCCACACCTGCCAGCGGGAGAAGCGCCTCCAACGGCCCTGTGGGATGTAAGCCCCCTCTGGCTGCAGCTGCTGCCTCCGCCCTGCCCCCTCTTCTCGGGGCACCGAGCCGGCCCCGGGGGCCAAGCACTGTGAGTCTGCCACCGCCCCGACCCACCCTCTCCGCCCCGCCCAGCCGAGACCCAGGTGCAGGCGCCCCAGCCCGCCAGGCCGGCCACGACCCCGCCGCCCCCGCACACCAGCGCCCCGCCCCCCGCCCTGGGCAGACTCGCCCCGCCCCGGCACCGCCTCTGTCGCTCGGGAGACCGTGCCGCTGGCGGGAGGTGACCAAGGCGGGGAGGGGGAAGACTGTTGTGATGGGGGGGGCGATGTCTCCACCGGGGAGCTGTCCCCGGTGGGAGTGCCGGGACACCTGCGGCCATTAGACATCCTGCCGAAACACCCCGAATGCACTTCCCTCCCGGGAGCGTGTCCCCTGCCAGGAAAACTCACGCGCCGGGGGGGAGCGGGGTTCCCAAATGTTCACACCAAATGAACCCCAAGAGGCCACGGGGAGGAGAGGGGTCGCTGGCGTGGGAGGAGCCTGCTGGGTGGGGGCTGGGCTAGAAGAGAACCCCTGCTATGGTGTCCTGGACTGTTGCTTTCTCCTCTAGGAATGATGACAAGCAAAGGGACAGAAGAACCTCCAGGAACAAGAAGGCGGCTCCGGTGCGGAAACCCAGAGCCCAAACTACGACCGCTAGGGGCCGCTGTTGGAAAAGAATTGTTCCTTCCCCCCACTTGCAGGAGGGCAGGGGGCTGGATTCCAAGGCAGGGGGAGGGGCAGGGCCCCTTGCAGAAGGGGCTGTGGGGGAGGGGTCCCCTGGGCCCGACCTGGGACTGATGTGAGACCCTTTCTCCTTCCGAGGGCTTGACCTGGTCCAGGCCAAGGGTCTGATTTGGGCCAGGCTGCCCGGACACTCTGAAGAGGCGGGTTCCTCGCCAACCAAAGCGCCCGAGGCCTCGTCGAGCAGGGGCCTGCCTAGGGCCAGCGTTGCCCTGCAGGTCTCTCCCATGGCAATGGCCACAGGCATGCTGACTCCCATCGCCGTCACCTCCACCTTTGGGTGACGGGGAACACCTGGCCTTTCCCACCGGTGGCCTGAGGGCTTCTGCCTTGGCTGCCTGCCAGGCCTGGAGAGGCCTGTCTCCCAGAGAGGAGAGGCTCAGAGCCTTCCCCTTCCTTGTCAACGTCCACTCTTTCCCTGTGTTTCTTTTCTGGGATGAGAGGGGCGGGCCCCTGAGCACCCAGACGACTCTCAGCCATGAGCCTGCCCTTTCTCCTCCCGCCCTCCTCCGTGGTACCGGACGAATGGACATTGCCCTTTTCTCCGGGTTCGGGGCCCCAAAACGAAGCTGCTTGCCTATTGGGTGGGGAGACTTTCCAGGGGAAAGCATTTCTGCTCACTTGAGGCACGCACTGCGGTCAAGTGGGCTCCCAGGTCCGTGTGTTCCGTGTACCAGGAACATTGGAAGCAGCCATCGTGACCGCCCAAAGCGGTTGTATGGGTTGTTTTGGCATTGACTCGAGCCATAACCCTCAGTGTTTGAAACACACACACAAAAGTACGAACTCGTCATCTTGAGCACATTTTGCTCTGCCAGAGCACGCCACGCAGCCAGGTGATTTCCCTAGTGATTGTCGTGCCAAGCTGCCATGGCAGGCAATTCCACACGTGTACTGTCCCGATTTCCAAACGAAAGCAGATAGCCCTTCTCACTGGGGCGCAGCTGCCTGGTCGATAACGCCCCAGGCGCCGGTGCGCCTGAGGGCTGCCGGGACACCCAGGTCTACGCCGGTGGCACTTGGCTCTGGGCTTCAGTGCCCTGGCAGTGTGCCCTACTTGGGAATACGTGCTCTTGCGTGGCGTGGAGTCGGTTTCAGGTGGGACCTCCCCCCACATGCCTCTTCTGTCCCTTTGGCTGAAGCTGAGCCCGGCACTGGGGTTTTGTGCCTGCGCAGGAGACTTGAATCTCTGGACAGGCCCTGTGCCAGCTGGGACCTGAGCCTCAGCCCAGCTGCAAGGCCTCCACTCAGGTTCGTTGGACTTGCCCAGGTCAGCTAAGAGGGAGGAGAAGATAGTCGTCAGCACATCAGGAAGTCATAGTGCCCACACCTGCCAGCGGGAGAAGCGCCTCCAACGGCCCTGTGGGATGTAAGCCCCCTCTGGCTGCAGCTGCTGCCTCCGCCCTGCCCCCTCTTCTCGGGGCACCGAGCCGGCCCCGGGGGCCAAGCACTGTGAGTCTGCCACCGCCCCGGCCCGCCCTCTCCGCCCCGCCAAGCCGAGACCCAGGTGCAGGCGCCCCAGCCCGCCAGGCCGGCCACGACCCCGCCGCCCCCGCACACCAGCGCCCCGCCCCCCGCCCTGCGCAGACTCGCCCCGCCCCGGCACCGCCTCTGTCGCTCGGGAGACCGTGCCGCTGGCGGGAGGTGCCCAAGGCGGGGAGGGGGAAGACTGTTGTGATGGGGGGGGGCGATTTCTCCACCGGGGAGCTGTCCCCGGTGGGAGTGCCGGGACACCTGCGGCCATTAGACATCCTGCCGAAACACCCCGAATGCACTTCCCTCCCGGGAGCGTGTCCCCTGCCAGGAAAACTCACGCGCCGGGGGCGAGCGGGGTTCCCAAATGTTCACACCAAATGAACCCCAAGAGGCCACGGTGAGGAGAGGGTTCGCTGAGTGGGAGGAGCCTGCTGGGTGGGGGCTGGGCTAGAAGAGAACCTCTGCTATGGTGTCCTGGACTGTTGCTTTCTCCTCTAGGAATGATGACAAGCAAAGGGACAGAAGAACCTCCAGGAAGAAGAAGGCGGCTCCGGTGCGGAAACCCAGAGCCCAAACTACGACCGCTAGGGGCCGCTGTTGGAAAAGAATTGTTCCTTCCCCCCACTTGCAGGAGGGCAGGGGGCTGGATTCCAAGGCAGGGGGAGGGGCAGGGCCCCTTGCAGAAGGGGCTGTGGGGGAGGGGTCCCCTGGGCCCGACCTGGGACTGATGTGAGACCCTTTCTCCTTCCGAGGGCTTGACCTGGTCCAGGCCAAGGGTCTGATTTGGGCCAGGCTGCCCGGACACTCTGAAGAGGCGGGTTCCTCGCCAACCAAAGCGCCCGAGGCCTCGTCGAGCGGGGGCCTGCCTAGGGCCAGCGTTGCCCTGCAGGTCTCTCCCACGGCAATGGCCACAGGCATGCTGACTCCCATCGCCGTCACCTCCACCTTTTGGTGATGGGGAACACCTGGCCTTTCCCACCGGTGGCCTGAGGGCTTCTGCCTTGGCTGCCTGCCAGGCCTGCAGAGGCCTGTCTCCCAGAGAGGAGAGGCTCAGAGCCTTCCCCTTCCTTGTCAACGTCCACTCTTTCCCTGTGTTTCTTTTCTGGGATGAGAGGGGCGGGCCCCTGAGCACCCAGACGACTCTCAGCCATGAGCCTGCCCTTTCTCCTCCCGCCCTCCTCCGTGGTACCGGACGAATGGACATTGCCCTTTTCTCCGGGTTCGGGGCCCCAAAACGAAGCTGCTTGTCTATTGGGTGGGGAGACTTTCCAGGGGAAAGCATTTCTGCTCACTTGAGGCACGCACTGCGGTCAAGTGGGCTTCCAGGTCCGTGTGTTCCGTGTACCAGGAACATTGGAAGCAGCCATCGTGACCGCCCAAAGCGGTTGTATGGGTTGTTTTGGCATTGACTCGAGCCATAACCCTCAGTGTTTGAAACACACACACACACAAAAGTACGAACTCGTCATCTTGAGCACATTTTGCTCTGCCAGAGCACGCCACGCAGCCAGGTGATTTCCCTAGTGATTGTCGTGCCAAGCTGCCATGGCAGGCAATTCCACACGTGTACTGTCCCGATTTCCAAACGAAAGCAGATAGCCCTTCTCACTGGGGCGCAGCTGCCTGGTCGATAACGCCCCAGGCGCCGGTGCGCCTGAGGGCTGCCGGGACACCCAGGTCTACGCCGGTGGCACTTGGCTCTGGGCTTCAGTGCCCTGGCAGTGGGCCCTACTTGGGAATACGTGCTCTTGCGTGGCGTGGAGTCGGTTTCAGGTGGGACCTCCCCCCACATGCCTCTTCTGTCCCTTTGGCTGAAGCTGAGCCCGGCACTGGGGTTTTGTGCCTGCGCAGGAGACTTGAATCTCTGGACAGGCCCTGTGCCAGCTGGGACCTGAGCCTCAGCCCAGCTGCAAGGCCTCCACTCAGGTTCGTTGGACTTGCCCAGGTCAGCTAAGAGGGAGGAGAAGATGGTCGTGAGCACATCAGGAAGCCATAGTGCCCACATCTGCCCGCGGGAGAAGAGCCTCCAACGGCCCTGTGGGATGTAAGCCCCCTCTGGCTGCAGCTGCTGCCTCCGCCCTGCCCCCTCTTCTCGGGGCACCGAGCCGGCCCCGGGGGCCAAGCACTGTGAGTCTGCCACCGCCCCGGCCCGCCCTCTCCGCCCCGCCAAGCCGAGACCCAGGTGCAGGCGCCCCAGCCCGCCAGGCCGGCCACGACCCCGCCGCACCCGCACACCAGCGCCCCGCCCCCCGCCCTGCGCAGACTCGCCCCGCCCCGGCACCGCCTCTGTCGCTCGGGAGACCGTGCCGCTGGCGGGAGGTGCCCAAGGCGGGGAGGGGGAAGACTGTTGTGATGGGGGGGGGGCGATTTCTCCACCGGGGAGCTGTCCCCGGTGGGAGTGCCGGGACACCTGCGGCCATTAGACATCCTGCCGAAACACCCCGAATGCACTTCCCTCCCGGGAGCGTGTCCCCTGCCAGGAAAACTCACGCGCCGGGGGGGAGCGGGGTTCCCAAATGTTCACACCAAATGAACCCCAAGAGGCCACGGGGAGGAGAGGGGTCGCTGAGTGGGAGGAGCCTGCTGGGTGGGGGCTGGGCTAGAAGAGAACCTCTGCTATGGTGTCCTGGACTGTTGCTTTCTCCTCTAGGAAGGATGACAAGCAAAGGGACAGAAGAACCTCCAGGAAGAAGAAGGCGGCTCCGGTGCGGAAACCCAGAGCCCAAACTACGACCGCTAGGGGCCGCTGTTGGAAAAGAATTGTTCCTTCCCCCCACTTGCAGGAGGGCAGGGGGCTGGATTCCAAGGCAGGGGGAGGGGCAGGGCCCCTTGCAGAAGGGGCTGTGGGGGAGGGGTCCCCTGGGCCCGACCTGGGACTGATGTGAGACCCTTTCTCCTTCCGAGGGCTTGACCTGGTCCAGGCCAAGGGTCTGATTTGGGCCAGGCTGCCCGGACACTCTGAAGAGGCGGGTTCCTCGCCAACCAAAGCGCCCGAGGCCTCGTCGAGCGGGGGCCTGCCTAGGGCCAGCGTTGCCCTGCAGGTCTCTCCCACGGCAATGGCCACAGGCATGCTGACTCCCATCGCCGTCACCTCCACCTTTTGGTGACGGGGAACACCTGGCCTTTCCCACCGGTGGCCTGAGGGCTTCTGCCTTGGCTGCCTGCCAGGCCTGGAGAGGCCTGTCTCCCAGAGAGGAGAGGCTCAGAGCCTTCCCCTTCCTTGTCAACGTCCACTCTTTCCCTGTGTTTCTTTTCTGGGATGAGAGGGGCGGGCCCCTGAGCACCCAGACGACTCTCAGCCATGAGCCTGCCCTTTCTCCTCCCGCCCTCCTCCGTGGTACCGGACGAATGGACATTGCCCTTTTCTCCGGGTTCGGGGCCCCAAAACGAAGCTGCTTGCCTATTGGGTGGGGAGACTTTCCAGGGGAAAGCATTTCTGCTCACTTGAGGCACGCACTGCGGTCAAGTGGGCTTCCAGGTCCGTGTGTTCCGTGTACCAGGAACATTGGAAGCAGCCATCGTGACCGCCCAAAGCGGTTGTATGGGTTGTTTTGGCATTGACTCGAGCCATAACCCTCAGTGTTTGAAACACACACACACACAAAAGTAGGAACTCGTCATCTGGAGCACATTTTGCTCTGCCAGAGCACGCCACGCAGCCAGGTGATTTCCCTAGTGATTGTCGTGCCAAGCTGCCATGGCAGGCAATTCCACACGTGTACTGTCCCGATTTCCAAACGAAAGCAGATAGCCCTTCTCACTGGGGCGCAGCTGCCTGGTCGATAACGCCCCAGGCGCCGGTGCGCCTGAGGGCTGCCGGGACACCCAGGTCTACGCCGGTGGCACTTGGCTCTGGGCTTCAGTGCCCTGGCAGTGTGCCCTACTTGGGAATACTTGCTCTTGCGTGGCGTGGAGTCGGTTTCAGGTGGGACCTCCCCCCACATGCCTCTTCTGTCCCTTTGGCTGAAGCTGAGCCCGGCACTGGGGTTTTGTGCCTGCGCAGGAGACTTGAATCTCTGGACAGGCCCTGTGCCAGCTGGGACCTGAGCCTCAGCCCAGCTGCAAGGCCTCCACTCAGGTTCGTTGGACTTGCCCAGGTCAGCTAAGAGGGAGGAGAAGATGGTCGTGAGCACATCAGGAAGTCATAGTGCCCACACCTGCCAGCGGGAGAAGCGCCTCCAACGGCCCTGTGGGATGTAAGCCCCCTCTGGCTGCAGCTGCTGCCTCCGCCCTGTCCCCTCTTCTCGGGGCACCGAGCCGGCCCCGGGGGCCAAGCACTGTGAGTCTGCCACCGCCCCGGCCCGCCCTCTCCGCCCCGCCCAGCCGAGACCCAGGTGCAGGCGCCCCAGCCCGCCAGGCCGGCCACGACCCCGCCGCCCGCGCACACCAGCGCCCCGCCCCCCGCCCTGGGCAGACTCGCCCCGCCCCGGCACCGCCTCTGTCGCTCGGGAGACCGTGCCGCTGGCGGGAGGTGCCCAAGGCGGGGAGGGGGAAGACTGTTGTGATGGGGGGGGGCGATTTCTCCACCGGGGAGCTGTCCCCGGTGGGAGTGCCGGGACACCTGCGGCCATTAGACATCCTGCCGAAACACCCCGAATGCACTTCCCTCCCGGGAGCGTGTCCCCTGCCAGGAAAACTCACGCGCCGGGGGGGAGCGGGGTTCCCAAATGTTCACACCAAATGAACCCCAAGAGGCCACGGGGAGGAGAGGGGTCGCTGGCGTGGGAGGAGCCTGCTGGGTGGGGGCTGGGCTAGAAGAGAACCTCTGCTATGGTGTCCTGGACTGTTGCTTTCTCCTCTAGGAATGATGACAAGCAAAGGGACAGAAGAACCTCCAGGAAGAAGAAGGCGGCTCCGGTGCGGAAACCCAGAGCCCAAACTACGACCGCTAGGGGCCGCTGTTGGAAAAGAATTGTTCCTTCCCCCCACTTGCAGGAGGGCAGGGGGCTGGATTCCAAGGCAGGGGGAGGGGCAGGGCCCTTTGCAGAAGGGGCTGTGGGGGAGGGGTCCCCTGGGCCCGACCTGGGACTGATGTGAGACCCTTTCTCCTTCCGAGGGCTTGACCTGGTCCAGGCCAAGGGTCTGATTTGGGCCAGGCTGCCCGGACACTCTGAAGAGGCGGGTTCCTCGCCAACCAAAGCGCCCGAGGCCTCGTCGAGCGGGGGCCTGCCTAGGGCCAGCGTTGCCCTGCAGGTCTCTCCCACGGCAATGGCCACAGGCATGCTGACTCCCATCGCCGTCACCTCCACCTTTTGGTGACGGGGAACACCTGGCCTTTCCCACCGGTGGCCTGAGGGCTTCTGCCTTGGCTGCCTGCCAGGCCTGGAGAGGCCTGTCTCCCAGAGAGGAGAGGCTCAGAGCCTTCCCCTTCCTTGTCAACGTCCACTCTTTCCCTGTGTTTCTTTTCTGGGATGAGAGGGGCGGGCCCCTGAGCACCCAGACGACTCTCAGCCATGAGCCTGCCCTTTCTCCTCCCGCCCTCCTCCGTGGTACCGGACGAATGGACATTGCCCTTTTCTCCGGGTTCGGGGCCCCAAAACGAAGCTGCTTGCCTATTGGGTGGGGAGACTTTTCAGGGGAAAGCATTTCTGCTCACTTGAGGCACGCACTGCGGTCAAGTGGGCTTCCAGGTCCGTGTGTTCCGTGTACCAGGAACATTGGAAGCAGCCATCGTGACCGCCCAAAGCGGTTGTATGGGTTGTTTTGGCATTGACTCGAGCCATAACCCTCAGTGTTTGAAACACACACACACACAAAAGTACGAACTCGTCATCTGGAGCACATTTTGCTCTGCCAGAGCACGCCACGCAGCCAGGTGATTTCCCTAGTGATTGTCGTGCCAAGCTGCCATGGCAGGCAATTCCACACGTGTACTGTCCCGATTTCCAAACGAAAGCAGATAGCCCTTCTCACTGGGGCGCAGCTGCCTGGTCGATAACGCCCCAGGCGCCGGCGCGCCTGAGGGCTGCCGGGACACCCAGGTCTACACCGGTGGCACGTGGCTCTGGGCTTCAGTGCCCTGGCAGTGGGCCCTACTTGGGAATACGTGCTCTTGCGTGGGGTGGAGTCGGTTTCAGGTGGGACCTCCCCCCACATGCCTCTTCTGTCCCTTTGGCTGAAGCTGAGCCCGGCACTGGGGTTTTGTGCCTGCGCAGGAGACTTGAATCTCTGGACAGGCCCTGTGCCAGCTGGGACCTGAGCCTCAGCCCAGCTGCAAGGCCTCCACTCAGGTTCGTTGGACTTGCCCAGGTCAGCTAAGAGGGAGGAGAAGATAGTCGTCAGCACATCAGGAAGTCATAGTGCCCACACCTGCCAGCGGGAGAAGCGCCTCCAACGGCCCTGTGGGATGTAAGCCCCCTCTGGCTGCAGCTGCTGCCTCCGCCCTGCCCCCTCTTCTCGGGGCACCGAGCCGGCCCCGGGGGCCAAGCACTGTGAGTCTGCCACCGCCCCGGCCCGCCCTCTCCGCCCCGCCCAGCCGAGACCCAGGTGCAGGCGCCCCAGCCCGCCAGGCCGGCCACGACCCCGCCGCCCCCGCACACCAGCGCCCCGCCCCCCGCCCTGGGCAGACTCGCCCCGCCCCGGCACCGCCTCTGTCGCTCGGGAGACCGTGCCGCTGGCGGGAGGTGCCCAAGGCGGGGAGGGGGAAGACTGTTGTGATGGGGGGGGGCGATTTCTCCACCGGGGAGCTGTCCCCGGTGGGAGTGCCGGGACACCTGCGGCCATTAGACATCCTGCCGAAACACCCCGAATGCACTTCCCTCCCGGGAGCGTGTCCCCTGCCAGGAAAACTCACGCCCCGGGGGGGAGCGGGGTTCCCAAATGTTCACACCAAATGAACCCCAAGAGGCCACGGGGAGGAGAGGGGTCGCTGGCGTGGGAGGAGCCTGCTGGGTGGGGGCTGGGCTAGAAGAGAACCTCTGCTATGGTGTCCTGGACTGTTGCTTTCTCCTCTAGGAATGATGACAAGCAAAGGGACAGAAGAACCTCCAGGGAGAAGAAGGCGGCTCCGGTGCGGAAACCCAGAGCCCAAACTACGACCGCTAGGGGCCGCTGTTGGAAAAGAATTGTTCCTTCCCCCCACTTGCAGGAGGGCAGGGGGCTGGATTCCAAGGCAGGGGGAGGGGCAGGGCCCCTTGCAGAAGGTGCTGTGGGGGAGGGGTCCCCTGGGCCCGACCTGGGACTGATGTGAGACCCTTTCTCCTTCCGAGGGCTTGACCTGGTCCAGGCCAAGGGTCTGATTTGGGCCAGGCTGCCCGGACACTCTGAAGAGGCGGGTTCCTGGCCAACCAAAGCGCCCGAGGCCTCGTCGAGCCGGGGCCTGCCTAGGGCCAGAGTTGCCCTGCAGGTCTCTCCCACGGCAATGGCCACAGGCATGCTGACTCCCATCGCCGTCACCTCCACCTTTTGGTGACGGGGAACACCTGGCCTTTCCCACCGGTGGCCTGAGGGCTTCTGCCTTGGCTGCCTGCCAGGCCTGGAGAGGCCTGTCTCCCAGAGAGGAGAGGCTCAGAGCCTTCCCCTTCCTTGTCAACGTCCACTCTTTCCCTGTGTTTCTTTTCTGGGATGAGAGGGGCGGGCCCCTGAGCACCCAGACGACTCTCAGCCATGAGCCTGCCCTTTCTCCTCCCGCCCTCCTCCGTGGTACCGGACGAATGGACATTGCCCTTTTCTCCGGGTTCGGGGCCCCAAAACGAAGCTGCTTGCCTATTGGGTGGGGAGACTTTCCAGGGGAAAGCATTTCTGCTCACTTGAGGCACGCACTGCGGTCAAGTGGGCTTCCAGGTCCGTGTGTTCCGTGTACCAGGAACATTGGAAGCAGCCATCGTGACCGCCCAAAGCGGTTGTATGGGTTGTTTTGGCATTGACTCGAGCCATAACCCTATGTGTTTGAAACACACACACACACAAAAGTACGAACTCGTCATCTTGAGCACATTTTGCTCTGCCAGAGCACGCCACGCAGCCAGGTGATTTCCCTAGTGATTGTCGTGCCAAGCTGCCATGGCAGGCAATTCCACACGTGTACTGTCCCGATTTCCAAACGAAAGCAGATAGCCCTTCTCACCGGGGCGCAGCTGCCTGGTCGATAACGCCCCAGGCGCCGGTGCGCCTGAGGGCTGCCGGGACACCCAGGTCTACGCCGGTGGCACTTGGCTCTGGGCTTCAGTGCCCTGGCAGTGGGCCCTACTTGGGAATACGTGCTCTTGCGTGGCGTGGAGTCGGTTTCAGGTGGGACCTCCCCCCACATGCCTCTTCTGTCCCTTTGGCTGAAGCTGAGCCCGGCACTGGGGTTTTGTGCCTGCGCAGGAGACTTGAATCTCTGGACAGGCCCTGTGCCAGCTGGGACCAGAGCCTCAGCCCAGCTGCAAGGCCTCCACTCAGGTTCGTTGGACTTGCCCAGGTCAGCTAAGAGGGAGGAGAAGATAGTCGTCAGCACATCAGGAAGTCATAGTGCCCACACCTGCCAGCGGGAGAAGCGCCTCCAACGGCCCTGTGGGATGTAAGCCCCCTCTGGCTGCAGCTGCTGCCTCCGCCCTGCCCCCTCTTCTCGGAGCACCGAGCCGGCCCCGGGGGCCAAGCACTGTGAGTCTGCCACCGCCCCGGCCCGCCCTCTCTGCCCCGCCCAGCCGAGACCCAGGTGCAGGCGCCCCAGCCCGCCAGGCCGGCCACGACCCCGCCGCCCCCGCACACCAGCGCCCCGCCCCCCGCCCTGGGCAGACTCGCCCCGCCCTGGCACCGCCTCTGTCGCTCGGGAGACCGTGCCGCTGGCCGGAGGTGCCCAATGCGGGGAGGGGGAAGACTGTTGTGATGGGGGGGGCGATTTCTCCACCGGGGAGCTGTCCCCGGTGGGAGTGCCGGGACACCTGCGGCCATTAGACATCCTGCCGAAACCCCCAGAATGCACTTCCCTCCCGGGAGCGTGTCCCCTGCCAGGAAAACTCACGCGCCGGGGGGGAGCGGGGTTCCCAAATGTTCACACCAAATGAACCCCACGAGGCCACGGGGAGGAGAGGGGTCGCTGGCGTGGGAGGAGCCTGCTGGGTGGGGGCTGGGCTAGAAGAGAACCTCTGCTATGGTGTCCTGCACTGTTGCTTTCTCCTCTAGGAATGATGACAAGCAAAGGGACAGAAGAACCTCCAGGAAGAAGAAGGCGGCTCCGGTGCGGAAACCCAGAGCCCAAACTACGACCGCTAGGGGCCGCTGTTGGAAAAGAATTGTTCCTTCCCCCCACTTGCAGGAGGGCAGGGGGCTGGATTCCAAGGCAGGGGGAGGGGCAGGGCCCCTTGCAGAAGGGGCTGTGGGGGAGGGGTCCCCTGGGCCCGACCTGGGACTGATGTGAGACCCTTTCTCCTTCCGAGGGCTTGACCTGGTCCAGGCCAAGGGTCTGATTTGGGCCAGGCTGCCCGGACACTCTGAAGAGGCGGGTTCCTCGCCAACCAAAGCGCCCGAGGCCTCGTCGAGCGTGGGCCTGCCTAGGGCCAGCGTTGCCCTGCAGGTCTCTCCCACGGCAATGGCCACAGGCATGCTGACTCCCATCGCCGTCACCTCCACCTTTTGGTGACGGGGAACACCTGGCCTTTCCCACCGGTGGCCTGAGGGCTTCTGCCTTGGCTGCCTGCCAGGCCTGGAGAGGCCTGTCTCCCAGAGAGGAGAGGCTCAGAGCCTTCCCCTTCCTTGTCAACGTCCACTCTTTCCCTGTGTTTCTTTTCTGGGATGAGAGGGGCGGGCCCCTGAGCACCCAGACGACTCTCAGCCATGAGCCTGCCCTTTCTCCTCCCGCCCTCCTCCGTGGTACCGAACGAATGGACATTGCCCTTTTCTCCGGGTTCGGGGCCCCAAAACGAAGCTGCTTGCCTATTGGGTGGGGAGACTTTTCAGGGGAAAGCATTTCTGCTCACTTGAGGCACGCACTGCGGTCAAGTGGGCTTCCAGGTCCGTGTGTTCCGTGTACCAGGAACATTGGAAGCAGCCATCGTGACCGCCGAAAGCGGTTGTTTGGGTTGTTTTGGCATTGACTCGAGCCATAACCCTCAGTGTTTGAAACACACACACACACAAAATTACGAACTCATCATCTTGAGCACATTTTGCTCTGCCAGAGCACGCCACGCAGCCAGGTGATTTCCCTAGTGATTGTCGTGCCAAGCTGCCATGGCAGGCAATTCCACACGTGTACTGTCCCGATTTCCAAACGAAAGCAGATAGCCCTTCTCACTGGGGCGCAGCTGCCTGGTCGATAACGCCCCAGGCGCCGGTGCGCCTGAGGGCTGCTGGGACACCCAGGTCTACGCCGGTGGCACTTGGCTCTGGGCTTCAGTGCCCTGGCAGTGGGCCCTACTTGGGAATACGTGCTCTTGCGTGGCGTGGAGTCGGTTTCAGGTGGGACCTCCCCCCACATGCCTCTTCTGTCCCTTTGGCTGAAGCTGAGCCCGGCACTGGGGTTTTGTGCCTGCGCAGGAGACTTGAATCTCTGGACAGGCCCTGTGCCAGCTGGGACCTGAGCCTCAGCCCAGCTGCAAGGCCTCCACTCAGGTTCGTTGGACTTGCCCAGGTCAGCTAAGAGGGAGGAGAAGATGGTCGTGAGCACATCAGGAAGTCATAGTGCCCACACCTGCCAGCGGGAGAAGCGCCTCCAACGGCCCTGTGGGATGTAAGCCCCCTCTGGCTGCAGCTGCTGCCTCCGCCCTGCCCCCTCTTCTCGGGGCACCGAGCCGGCCCCGGGGGCCAAGCACTGTGAGTCTGCCACCGCCCCGGCCCGCCCTCTCCGCCCCGCCCAGCCGAGACCCAGGTGCAGGTGCCCCAGCCGGCCAGGCCGGCCACGACCCCGCCGCCCCCGCACACCAGCGCCCCGCCCCCCGCCCTGGGCAGACTCGCCCCGCCCTGGCACCGCCTCTGTCGCTGGGGAGACCGTGCCGCTGGCGGGAGGTGCCCAAGGCGGGGAGGGGGAAGACTGTTGTGATGGGGGGGGCGATTTCTCCACCGGGGAGCTGTCCCCGGTGGGAGTGCCGGGACACCTGCGGCCATTAGACATCCTGCCGAAACACCCCGAATGCACTTCCCTCCCGGGAGCGTGTCCCCTGCCAGGAAAACTCACGCGCCGGGGGGGAGCGGGGTTCCCAAATGTTCACACCAAATGAACCCCAAGAGGCCACGGGGAGGAGAGGGGTCGCTGGCGTGGGAGGAGCCTGCTGGGTGGGGGCTGGGCTAGAAGAGAACCTCTGCTATGGTGTCCTGCACTGTTGCTTTCTCCTCTAGGAATGATGACAAGCAAAGGGACAGAAGAACCTCCAGGAAGAAGAAGGCGGCTCCGGTGCGGAAACCCAGAGCCCAAACTACGACCGCTAGGGGCCGCTGTTGGAAAAGAATTGTTCCTTCCCCCCACTTGCAGGAGGGCAGGGGGCTGGATTCCAAGGCAGGGGGAGGGGCAGGGCCCCTTGCAGAAGGGGCTGTGGGGGAGGGGTCCCCTGGGCCCGACCTGGGACTGATGTGAGACCCTTTCTCCTTCCGAGGGCTTGACCTGGTCCAGGCCAAGGGTCTGATTTGGGCCAGGCTGCCCGGACACTCTGAAGAGGCGGGTTCCTCGCCAACCAAAGCGCCCGAGGCCTCGTCGAGCGGGGGCCTGCCTAGGGCCAGCGTTGCCCTGCAGGTCTCTCCCACGGCAATGGCCACAGGCATGCTGACTCCCATCGCCGTCAGACCCAACCTTTGGGTGACGGGGAACACCTGGCCTTTCCCACCGGTGGCCTGAGGGCTTCTGCCCTGGCTGCCTGCCAGGCCTGGAGAGGCCTGTCTCCCAGAGAGGAGAGGCTCAGAGCCTTCCCCTTCCTTGTCAATGTCCACTCTTTCCCTGTGTTTCTTTTCTGGGATGAGAGGGGCGGGACCCTGAGCACCCAGATGACTCTCAGCCATGAGCCTGCCCTTTCTCCTCCCGCCCTCCTCCGTGGTACCGGACGAATGGACATTTCCCTTTTCTCCGGGTTCGGGGCCCCAAAACGAAGCTGCTTGCCTATTGGGTGGGGAGACTTTCCAGGGGAAAGCATTTCTGCTCACTTGAGGCATGCACTGCGGTCAAGTGGGCTCCCAGTTCCGTGTGTTCCGTGTACCAGGAACATTGGAAGCAGCCATCGTGACCGCCGAAAGCGGTTGTATGGGTTGTTTTGGCATTGACTCGAGCCATAACCCTCAGGTTTGAAACACACACACAAAAGTACGAACTCGTCATCTTGAGCACATTTTGCTCTGCCAGAGCACGCCACGCAGCCAGGTGATTTCCCTAGTGATTGTCGTGCCAAGCTACCATGGCAGGCAATTCCACACGTGTACTGTCCCGATTTCCAAACGAAAGCAGATAGCCCTTCTCACTGGGGCGCAGCTGCCTGGTCGATAACGCCCCAGGCGCCGGTGCGCCTGAGGGCTGCCGGGACACCCAGGTCTACGCCGGTGGCACTTGGCTCTGGGCTTCAGTGCCCTGGCAGTGGGCCCTACTTGGGAATACGTGCTCTTGCGTGGGGTGGAGTCGGTTTCAGGTGGGACCTCCCCCCACATGCCTCTTCTGTCCCTTTGGCTGAAGCTGAGCCCAGCACTGGGGTTTTGTGCCTGCGCAGGAGACTTGAATCTCTGGACAGGCCCTGTGCCAGCTGGGACCTGAGCCTCAGCCCTGCTGCAAGGCCTCCACTCAGGTTCATTGGACTTGCCCAGGTCAGCTAAGAGGGAGGAGAAGATGGTCGTGAGCACATCAGGAAGTCATAGTGCCCACACCTGCCAGCGGGAGAAGCGCCTCCAACGGCCCTGTGGGATGTAAGCCCCCTCTGGCTGCAGCTGCTGCCTCCGCCCTGCCCCCTCTTCTCGGGGCACCGAGCCGGCCCCGGGGGCCAAGCACTGTGAGTCTGCCACCGCCCCGGCCCGCCCTCTCCACCCCGCCCAGCCGAGACCCAGGTGCAGGCGCCCCAGCCCGCCAGGCCGGCCACGACCCCGCCGCCCCCGCACACCAGCACCCCGCCCCCCGCCCTGGGCAGACTCGCCCCGCCCCGGCACCGCGTCTGTCGCTCGGGAGACCGTGCCGCTGGCGGGAGGTGCCCAAGGCGGGGAGGGGGAAGACTGTTGTGATGGGGGGGCGATTTCTCCACCGGGGAGCTGTCCCCGGTGGGAGTGCCGGGACACCTGCGGCCATTAGACATCCTGCCGAAACCCCCCGAATGCACTTCCCTCCCGGGAGCGTGTCCCCCGCCAGGAAACCTCACGCGCCGGGGGGGAGCGGGGTTCCCAAATGTTCACACCAAATGAACCCCAAGAGGCCACTGGGAGGAGAGGGGTCGCTGGCGTGGGAGGAGCCTGCTGGGTGGGGGCTGGGCTAGAAGAGAACCTCTGCTATGGTGTCCTGGACTGTTGCTTTCTCCTCTAGGAATGATGAGAAGCAAAGGGACAGAAGAACCTCCAGGAACAAGAAGGCGGCTCTGGTGCGGAAACTCAGAGCCCAAACTCCGACCGCTAGGGGCCGCTGTTGGAAAAGAATTGTTCCTTCCCCCCACTTGCAGGAGGGCAGGGGGCTGGATTCCAAGGCAGGGGCAGGGGCAGGGCCCCTTGCAGAAGGGGCTGTGGGGAGGGGGTCCCCTGGGCCCGATCTGGGACTGATGTGAGACCCTTTCTCCTTCCGAGGGCTTGACCTGGTCCAGGCCAAGGGTCTGATTTGGGCCAGGCTGCCCGGACACTCTGAAGAGGCGGGTTCCTCGCCAACCAAAGTGCCCGAGGCCTCGTCGAGCGGGGGCCTGTCTAGGGCCAGCGTTGCCCTGCTGGTCTCTCCCACGGCAATGGCCACAGGCATGCTGACTCCCATCGCCGTCACCTCCACCTTTTGGTGACGGGGAACACCTGGCCTTTCCCACCGGTGGCCTGAGGGCTTCTGCCTTGGCTGCCTGCCAGGCCTGGAGAAGCCTGTCTCCCAGAGAGGAGAGGCTCAGAGCCTTCCCCTTCCTTGTCAATGTCCACTCTTTCTCTGTGTTTCCTTTCTGGGATGAGAGGGGCTGGCCCCTGAGTTTCCAGAAGACTCTCAGCCATGAGTCTGCCCTTTCTCCTCCCTCCCTCCTCTGTGGTACCGCACGAATCAACATTTCCCTTTTCTCTAGCTTTGGGGGACTCAAAATGGAGCTGCTTACCTATTTCGTTGTGAGACTTTTCAGGGGAGCGCATTTTGCTCAATTGTGTCACTGTGGTTAAATGTGTTTACAGGTCCATGTGTTCCATGTACCAAGTACATTGTAAGCAGACATTATGACCGTCAAAAGCGGTTGTATAGGAGGAGGGACAAGATGGTTGCTGAGTGGGCTTACCTGATAATATCTCCTGCAATGACGTTGCTGGGTTGCATTGGAGGCTCTTCTGGACCAGGCAGTTTCAGGATTTTTGCTGGTCAGAAATTATCTGGACATCGATTTCGTGGGAAGGTAACAGAGAAAATACGTCTATAAAATATAGATAGAGTTTCCGGCAGGGCGCGGAAAGTTCCCTCCTTGGGTGGGTGGAGCTATGGCACCAGGTGCTGCCACAGACATTTTTTTTTTCTTGAGGCTCTGCAGTCCTGGTGGAATTCATAAGTCCTGAGCGACCTGTTGGGGGGTTAAAAGGACAGGAGGCACTTGCAGACTGATTTAGGGAGACAATCGGGAGTTTTATTGCAAAGCGGGGGTAATTTTGGATTGCAGATACAAACAATAACGGTTCCACCTAGAGCCCTACCCCCGAAACCCAGCTGCCAATCTACAGTGGACTCAAACTGATAGGAGTAAAGAGACGCCACCAGGGTCTGGCAGGGTGGGAGACGTTTGGAAGCTGATTACGGGAATATTTTGCAAAGCGTGGGAATTTCGGATTTTAGATTCGTTATTAGCGTTTCCGGCTGGATCCCCATCCCCGGTCCTGGCTATTGATCTGTGTCATTAAATTGGCTGCAGTCTAGAGGTGCCCCCAGGTGGCCGTTCCAGGGGATCAAAGGGTGGGAGGGGTCCTGAAGTCAATTGGTGCTACATCCACAGAACAGACCCCAGTGAGCGAGTGAATTGTGGGGTACAGAACTCAGGATAGAGCTTGCAGATGTGACCTCACCCATAGGGCTGGCACCCAGCTGTGGCGATCCCTGAAGGCTATGATGCACAGTGGTGCTCCCAGGCTTCCTGTTAACTAGACTTGAGGTTGCCAGGTCTTAGTCCCCAAAATCTTGGTGGCCCACACCCCAGAGACTCACTCCTCTTTAGTCTGCAATATCACAGGCTTTCCATCCCTAAATCCATGATGCCCTGAGGTCCATATGAAGTTCTTGAATGTCCTAGCCCTCAAAGTTTGGATTTTTTCTCTTTTGTTTTGTTTATATTTTTATTCTATTTTATTTCTTATTTTATTTTTAATGTTCTGATTGCTAACAATGCATTCTCCCGTAGTCTTTTCTCCCAGTGTGTCCCCCAAAGTCTTTTTTTTTTAAAGTTATTTAGGGTTTTTTTTTAAATTAGTATTGTGGCTGTGGTGGTTGGTGTATATCTTTTTTCTCTTTTCCCTATCTGTTCCCTGCCCTTTACCCCCCTTTTTCTTTCTTCCTTTCTTCTCTTTTTTTTTCCTCTCTTGTCCCTCATCTTCCTTTTATTCTATTGTATCTTAACTATACAATAGGTGCTGCAGGGAACACCTCACATATGCTGGGTTTCCTCATCCTCCATTACCTCATTTCTGTGTAAATAGATTTTGGCTATCTACACTATCCCCTTTCCCCTACATCTTGATAGCCTCCATCATCTACTGTCTCTCCTATATTCGACCTCCCTTTCTTTGATCCACTAAGTGTCTAACTCTTAATTTCTAATACCTTTGTTCTGATTTCTGTCTGTTATGTACTTTTGAATCTATTGCCTTTCTTTTTTCTTTCCCTCTCTCAAGAAAACAATAGCTTTTTAGTTCATACCATATTATTATTACATATTCAGTCGCCTACCTCATTATAGGTACTCTACCTACTGCTATAACTCTACACAATTTCAATGAACCTAACCTCCCTCTTCCCAGATCTTATTGTTGCTTTGTTAACATATATCACCAATACTACTTTACACTTTTTCCTTGCTTACACAATTGCCTTTCCTGGGCACTCATACTTTCCTTTAAAGTGAACTCAACCAGCAATAAGAAATTAGAATAAGAAGAACAAAGTGACAAAGAGAAGATATAACACTTCCACAAAAACAACAGCTAATTAATCTCCAAGACTAGACAAACAAGTTAAGAAACTGATTAAACCTGTCAAGATAAAATGATGACGAGACAGCAACAAAAATCTACAAACCAAACCAGTAACCAGGAAAACATGGCTGAATCCAATGAACAAACTAAAAATCAGGAAGGGGAGCAGAACTTCACACAAATAATGAAAGATCTCAGAACATTTATCACCGACAAATTTGATGAAGTAAAAGAAGAGGTTAACAACATGAAGACAACACTTCGAGAGGAAATTGCAGACATACACAAAAAGATAACAGATATGATGGAAATGAACACCACAGTTCAAGAAATCAAAATCCACTTGCAGGAAATATCAGCATAGTAGAAGAGGCAGAGCAGAGAATTAGTGATGTGGAAGATAGTACATCAGAAATCAAAAAGATAGTAGAATTGGCCGATAAAAAGATAGAAAAAATCCAGCTAGGACTTATGGACCTGAATGATAATGCAAAACGCTGAAACATACGTATTATAGGCATTCTAGAAGGAGAGGAGAAGGGAAAGGGGTCAGAAGGAGTGTTGCAGGAAATAATAGCTGAAAACTTCCCAAAGCTACTGAAAGAGACAGATGTACATATACAAGAGGTACAGCGCACTCCACTGGTCATAAACCCCAACAGGCTCACCTCAAGACATATATTTGTCAAATTATCGAATGCACAAGACAAAGAGAAAATTCTAAAAGCAGCAAGAGAAAAGAAAACCATCACATACAAGGGAAGTTCCATAAGATTTAGTGCTGATTTCTCATCTAAAACCATGGAGGCAAGAAGGCAGTGGTATGATATAGTCAAGGTACTAAAGGAAAAAAATTTCCAACCAAGAATACTCTATCCAGCTAAACTATCATTCAAAAATGATGGAGAGTTCAAAATATTCGCAAATAAACAGAAACTGAAAGAGTATACCAACAAGAAACCTCCCCTTCAAGAAATCCTAAAGGGAGTTCTGCAGGAAGAAAGGAAAAAACAGGACAGGCAGAGTTGGAGGAGAGTGTAAGAGCAACAAGAAAGACAAAAATAGAAGGAAAAAAATGCAAACAAAATATGACAAAGACAAATCCAATCAAAATATGGCTAACACAAATAATTCCCTGAAAGTAATAACCCTGAATGTCAACAGATTAAACTCACCTATCAAAAGATTCAGACTGGGACATTGGATAAGGAAATATGACCCATCTATATGCTGTCTACAAGAGACATATCTTAGACCAGAGACTCATGGAGGTTGAAAGTGAATGGCTCGAAAACAATCATACAAGCAAACAATAACCAAAAAAAGGCAGGAGTAGCTATATTAATATCAGACAAAATAGACTTTAAATGCGAAACAATTGTGAGAGACAAAGAATGATACTACATTTTAATGAAAGGGACAATCTGTGAAGAAGATCGAACAATCATAAATATTTAAGCTCCTAACAAGTGTGCCTCTAAATACTTCAGGCAAATCCTGGAAAAGCTAAGTGACAAAATAGATGCATTCTACAATTATAGTGGGGGATTTTAATATACCACTATCAACTCTGGACAGAACATCTCAAAAGAGAATCACTAAAGAAACAAAATATTTGAACAGTATATTAGAGGAGCTGGATCTAATAGACATATATAGATCATTACAGCCAAACACAGCAGGATATACATTTTTCTCAAGTGCACATGGATCATTCTCCAAGATAGACTATATGCTGGGCCACAAAGAAAGGCTTAATGAATTCAGAAAGATCGAAATCATACAAAACAGTACCTCTGACCACAGTGGAGTGAAGCTGGAAATTTGCAAGGGACAGAGGCCCAGATTTCACACTACAATTTGGAAATTAAACAGCGCACTCTTAGAAAAACTGAGGGTCAAAGAGGAAATCTCAAAAGAAATCAATGACTACCTTGAAACAAATGATAATGATAACACAACATCCCAAAATTGATGGGATGCAGCAAAAGCAGTACTGAGAGGGAAATTTATAGCCATAAATTCATATATCAAAAAAGAAGAAAGAGCAAAAATTGAAGAACTAACTACACATTTGAAGGAATTAGAAAAAAAAACAACAAAGTATTCCAACAGGAAGAAGAAGGAAGGAAATAACAAAGATAAGAGGAGAACTAAATGAAATAGAAAATAAGAAAGCACTTGAAAAGATAAACAAGACCAAGAGCTGGTTTTTTGAGATCAATAAAATTGACAAACCTTTAGTGAGACTAACAAAGAAAAAAAGAGAGAAGATGCAAATACACAAAATAAGTAATGAGAAAGGCGATATCACTACTGACCCCACAGAAATAAAGACTATCATAAGAATATATTTTGAAAAACTATACTCCAAAAAAATGACAATTTAGAGAAAATGGACAAATTCCTAGAGACACATAAGCAGCCCATATTGACAAAAGAAGAAATTGATGATCTTAACAAACCAATCACAAGCAAAGAGATAGAATCAGTCATTAAAAATCTCCCAACTAAGAAGAGCCCAGGGCCAGACGGCTTCACAGGTGAATTCTACAAAACATTCTGGAAAGAACTAACACGAATTCTGCTGAAACTTTTCCAAAAAATCGAAACAGAAGGAACATTGCCGAACTCCTTCTATCATGCCAAAATTACCCTAGTACCAAAGCCAAACAAAGACACCACCAGAAAGGAAAATTACAGACCAATTTCTCTAATGAACCTAGATGCAAAAATACTTAATGAAATACTTACTAATTGTATTCAACAACACATTAAATGACTTATACACCACGACCATGTCGGATTTATTCCAGGTATGCAAGGATGGTTCAACATAAGAAAATCAATCAATGTAATACACCATATATACAGATTGAAGGAAAAAAATCACATGATTATATCTATAGATGCAGAAAAAGTATTTGACCAAATACAGCACCCTTTCTTGGTAAAAACACTCCAAAAGATCGGAACACAAGGAAATTTTTTGAACATGATAAAGAGTATATATGAAAAACCTTCAGCCAACATTGTTTACAATGGAGAAATCCTAAAATCCTTCCCTCTAAACTCAGGAACAAGACAAGGATGTCCATTGTCTCCCCTTCTATTAAACATTGTGTTAGAAGTACTTGCTCGAGCACTGAGGCAAGAACCAGATATAAAAGGCATTCAAATTGGAAAGGAAGAAGTCAAAATTTCATTATTTGCAGATGACATGATCCTATACACCGAAAATCCTGAGAGATCTACAACAAAGCTTCTAGAACTCATAAATGAGTTTAGTAAAGTCACGGTTAATAAGATCAATGCGCAAAAATCAGTAGCATTTCTGTACACCAATAATGAGCAAGACCAGGAGGAAATCAAGAAACAAATACCATTCACAATAGTAAATAAAAAAATCAAATACTTAGGAATAAATTTTACTAAAGAGGTAAAAAACTTATACACTGAGAACTATACAACACTGCTCAAGGAAATCAAAGAAGACCTAAATAAATGGAAGAATATTCCTTGTTCATGGATAGGAAGACTGAATATTATTAAGATGTCTATCCTACCAAAACTGATCTACACTCTCAACGCAATCCCAATAAAAATCAACACAACTTTCTTTAAGGAACTAGAAAAACTAACTATGAAATTTATTTGAAAAGGAAAGCCTAAGACATATTGAAAAAGAAAAACGAAATTGGAAGAATCACACTTCCTGACTTCAAAGCATACTACAAATCTACAGTAGTGAAAACAGCATGGTATTGGCATAAGGAGAGACACAGACCAATGGAATCGAATTGAAAGTTCTGATATAGAACCTCATATATATAGCCATATAATATTCAATAAAGCCACCAACCGTCTCAACTCGGAGAGAATGACCTATTTAACAAATGGTGCCTGGAGAACTGGATAGCCATATGTAGAAGAATGAAAGAGGATTACCATCTCACACCTTATACGAAGATCAACTCAAGATGGATCAAAGACCTAAATATAAGAGCCAAGACCAGAAAGATCTTGGAAAGCAGTGTAGGGAAACATCTACAGGACCTTGTAATAGGAAATGGCTTCATGAATATCACTCCAAAAGCACGAGCAGCAAAAGAACAAATAAATAAATGGGACTTCCTCAGAATTAAAGCCTTCTGCACCTCAAAGGAATTTGTCAAGAAAGTAAAAAGGGAACCCACACAATGGGAGAAAATATTTGGCAACCATATATCTGATAAGAGATTTATAATTAGCATATATAAAGAACTCACAGATCTTGAATATAAAAAGATAAACAACTCATTTAAAAAATGGGAAAAAGATTTAAACAGACACTTCTCAAAAGAAGAAATACAAATGGCTAAAAAGCACATGCAAAAATGGTCCAAATCTCTAGCTAACAGGGAAATGCAAATCAAAACTACAATGAGATACCATCTTACTCCCATAAGATTGGCAGCTATGAAAAAAAACAGAATACAAATGCTGGAGAGGATGTGAAGAAATGGGAACACTCATCCATTGCTGGTGGGAATGCAGAAGGATCCAACCATTCTGGAGGACAGTTTGGAGGTTCCTCAAAAAACTAACCATAGATTTGCCATATGACTCAGCAGTACCACTGCTGGGTATATACCCAGCAGAACTGAAAGGACACAAACCGGTATATGTACACCAATGCTCATAGCAGCATTGTTCACTATCGCCAAATGCCCATCAACAGATGAGTGGATCAATAAAATGTGGTATATACACACAATGGAATACTACTCGGCTGTAAGAACAAATACACTACAAACTCACGTGATAACATGGATGAATCTTAGAACCTTATGTTGAGTGAAGCAACCCAGGCATTGAAGGACAAAAACATGACCTCAATTATATCAAATAAGCAAGCTGTCTCAGAGAGCTAGAGACTGGAAGATAGGCTTACAGGAAATCGGGGGGTGTAGGAAAGATGTGAGCCAATGTCTGCAGGGCTGGAATCTATGATGAGCTGCTGGTAAGTATGAGCACAAAGAAGAGATAAAATGGGGGCAAGGGGTTGCCTTTTGGTGGGGCTTTGCGGGTTTGAGTGCGGCTGGGGATGGGCGATGGGTAATATTGCCCACAAAATTGGGGGGAGGTATGGGCAACATACGAACATAGGAGAGTGTCAGGTGTTGGTTGAGAGTAAAATGCTTAGAAAGTCGTATCAAAATATAATTAGGAGGGTTACCTGTTTAGGATGCTAGGAGGGGATGTTTTGATGCGGGACGGACTCCTGGGGAATGTCTGAATGCTCATTTTGCCAGGGTGGGTTGTCCCATTGGGTAGAGACCCAAGAAGTGAGAGTTGGGGTGGACCCACATCCTGTGGAGGACTAATGCCATCAAATAGTGGGAACTGTATTTCTCAAGAGAAAGGGTGGCTCCCAGGGCATTAGGTCAACTGAGCAAGTCAGGCCCTGAACACTGTTGCAAGTATCTCTGGACGTGACTCCTCAGGAAATAGAGATTGGCTGTTGCTGTGGGCCCCAAGCAGAGGGGAAAATGGATGTTGAATGGATGGAACCAAGGTAAATGTGGGGGCAAGAGAGGAGTTTCATGAGAGTACACGAGGATGAATGTAAAACATGTAATATTACACCAAAAACATATAGGGGACGACAGGCTAATAATGTAAACCATAACGTAAAACATAGGATAACTAAAAAATTCAGAAAACTGTGTATCCTAAAGTATGGACCACATTGTAAGCACAGATGTCACCTTGTTTGAAAGCTATTTTTTCAGAATCTGTACATCAGTTTCAGTAAATGTGATATGAATAAGTTAAAAGATTATCGCTGTGGAAGTGAAAAGGTTTTATGGTGGATGTGTGGGAGTACTGTGTATTGTATATATGAATTATGTGATCTAAGACTCTTGTGAAGAGAAGCTTAATAATTAGGAAAAAAGAAAAGAAAAAGAGAGGATGTAGAAATTTTTCCAAATCAATACGTACTCTAGATCTAACCTTTAAAGTCATTGCTATATTCCATTTTACTCGTAAGGGAACCTGACAATATATTGGGATTCGCTTTACAGGAAGTTTTGGATCACAGAGTTGTTCAACAATGGAGGTGGAGGAAAACTGGTATGGGATGATATTGACAGGCTACATATGGTTGACAGGGAGTTATACAGGGCATATATCCAGGTTGCATGGTAATGTTTGGACATACTCAATAGTGGAAACTATTAAAAACAACAGCTGGGGGGGGGTACTGGGTTACTGGCTGGGGGGGCTCTGTCATGGTCCCTAGGGGAGCAGTGGCAGTCCCCCAGGTGCAACGGTAAGAACCAGGAAGGAATGAGGGTCCAACAGTGGGCTCCTGATACTAATGACTATACTTGTGAGACTATACGCCTGAAATAAGAACAAGGCCTAGAGAAGCATTGTGCCTGGGAGTTTCCTCCTGACAGCCTTCATGTTACTCAAATATGGCCAGTCTCAAAGCCAAACTCAGCATGTTGATGCAGTGCATTCCCCCCAGCGTGGGACATGATACCTGGGGATGAACCTCCCTGGCACCGAGGGATCACTGCCAAATACCAGCTGAAGATGCAACCAGGAAATAACCTTGAATTAAAGATTCAATGCAGATCAGCAGTATATCCCTGTCTAGATATAATATCATGACTTTAAAATGCTGTTTGACCTAATGTAAGGGGGAAATGGAAAGGAGAAATGAGTTTATATGGCTATGAGTCTCTAAAAAAGAGTCTGGATGTTGTCAGAAGGGTTGCCTTTATGCACACCTGAGCAGAGTCTCAGAGACAGATAAAGTAGATACCACCCCAGGTATTGGTTCTTTTGAGGGCTAAAGAGACCCACGGGTTCTATGGTCATGGCAGATGGGGTTCACTGCCATGTCAGATGGCCCTTCTTTGGAGCTGGTGTTCCTGCGTGATTTAACTGGACTCAGATGGGATCTCTTTTCACAAGACTTTCATGCTACTTTACTGGAATTGTCGTTGGTGTTGGGGTTTAAGATATATTTAGGGGATTTGAATCTCTGGACTGACAATATGATAGCCATGCCCTCAACCTCAACAGACTTCATCTCCTACACTCTGATTTATTGGACTTACCGCACTCAGCTAACGTGGAGTTGAAGAATGTCAACCACCACACCATGGAGCCTAGAGTGCCTACAACTGAAAGCAGGAGGATTGCATCCAGTATCCATGTGGTATCTAAGCCAGCTCTTGACATAGATGTGCAATAGACACAACCAATCCAAGGTCCACAGAGAAAATGTGGCATTTGTGTGGGAAGGGTGGCCATGGTGGCTCCTGGGTGTGGGGAATGGGAGGAAGAGATGAGATGGGGAGGCGCTTTTGGGACTTGGAGTTGTCCTGGGTGGTATTTCATGGACAATTATGGGACATTGTAGATCCCCCCAGGGCCCACTTGATACAACATGGGAGCGTGTGGGCTATGATGTGGACCATTGACTGTGGGGTTCAGCGGTGCCCAGAGATGTACTGACAAGGTGCAATGGATGTGTAATTATAATGGGAGAGAGTGTTGCTGTAGGGGGAGTGCAGGGTGGGGGCGGTGGGATTGAATGGGACTTCATATTTTTTGAATGCAATATTTTTAAAAAAATGAATAAAAAAAAGAAAATGCAGGAGAAAAATATGTTTATTTTCACTTATCCAAAGAATATCCTTGAATACATTTACATTTAATTAATGCATTTATTTTACTTCTTGTGGATGAATTAATCAATCATTTACTTGTGTATTTTTTTACCTTAAAATATTCAGTAATTTCATATAAATAAAATGTAAGATCCACACATAAAAACAAACAAAAAACCAAACAAACAAAAAAACAAAAGCGGCTGTATACGTTGTTCTGGCATTGACTCGAGCCATAACCCTCTGTGTTTGAAACACACACACAAATAAGAACTCATCATCATAAGCACATTTTGCTCTGCAAGAGCACGCCACACAGCCAGGTGATTTTCCTAGTGATTGTCGTGCCAAGCTACCATAGCAGGCAATTCAACAGGGCTACTGTCAAGATTTCCCAACCAAAGCAGATTCCCCTTCTTGGCAAGGTGCAGCTGCCTAATCGATAAAGCCCCAGGCACTGGTGCTCCTGAGGGCTGCCGGGACACCCAGGTCTACGCTGGTGGCAGGTGGCTCTGGGCTTCAGTGCCCTGCCAGTGGGCCCTACTTGGGAATATGTGCTCTTGCATGGGGTGGAGTCGGTTTCAGGTGGGACCTCTCTCCACATGCCTCTTCCGTCCCTTCAGCTGAAGCTGAACCTTGCACTGGGGTTTTGTGCCTGCACAGGAGACTTGAATCTCTGGACAGGCCCTGTGCCAGCTGGGACCTGAGCCTCAGCCCAGCTGCAAGCCCTACGCTCAGGTTCCTTGGATTTGCCCAGGTCAGCTAAGAGGGGGAAGAAGATGGTCATCGGTCATCAGCACAGCAAGAAGCAATAGGGCCCACACCTGCCAGTGGGAGAAGCGCCTCCAACAGCCCTGTGGGATCTAAGCCCCCTCTGGCTCCAGTCGCTGCCTCTGACCCGGCCCCGGGGGCCATGCGCTGTGCATCTCCCCCGCCTCATCCTGCCCTCTGCCCCCCCTGTTGCCCCCCCCAGCCGGAACCAAGGCGCAGGCGACCCAGCCCACCGGGTCAGCCACGCCCCCACCGCCCCTCCTGCAGGCGCCCCTTCCCCTGCCCCCGGCAGACTCACCCCGCCCCTGCCCCACCTCCGTTGCTCTGGAGACCGTGCCGCTGGTGGGAGGGGCCCAAGGCAGGGAGGGGGAAGACAGCTGTGATTAGGGGAGGATTTCTCCACTGGGGAGCTGTCCCCGGTGGTAGTGCCAGGACACCTGCGGCCAGTAGACATCCTGCTGAAACCCACCGAATGCACTTGTGGGAGCGTGTCCACTGCCGGGAAAACTCACGCGCTGGGGGAGCAGCGTTCCCAAATGTACACACCGAATGCCCCCAAGAGGCCACAGGGAGGAAAGGGATCACTGACGTGGGAGGAGCCTGCTGGGTGGGGGCTGGGCTAGAAGAGAAGCTCTGCTACTGTGTCCCGTACAGTTGTTCTCTCCTGTATGTCTGATGAAAAGAAAGGGGACAGAAGAATCCACAGGAACAAGAAAGCGGCACCGTTGCCGAAAGTCTGAGCCAAACCTTCCCCCGCTAGGGGCTGCTTTTGGATAGGAATAGTTCCTTCCTCACACTTGCTGGAGGGCGGAGGGCTGAATTCAAAGGCAGGCAGAGGGGCAAGGCCCCTTGCAGAAGGGACTGTGGTGGAAGGGACCCCTGGTCCAGATCTTGGACTGATGGGAGAACCCCTCTCCATCTGACAGCTCACCTGTTCGGGTCAAGAGTCTGGGTTGGGCCAGGCTGCCAGTTCCCTCTGAAGAGGAGGGTTCTTTGCCAACCAATGTCCCCAAGGCCTGGTCAAGCTGGGGCCTACCTAGGGCTGGCATTTCTCTGCAGGTCTCTTCCATGGCAATGGTCACAGACATGCTGTCTCCCATCGCTGTCACCTCCACCTTTTGTCATGGGATCCCTGGTCTTTTCCACTGGTGGCCTGAGGGCTTTGGCTTTGGCTCCCTGCCAGGCCTGGAGAGGACTGTCTCCCAGAGAGGAGAGGTGCAGAGTCTTCCCTCTTCCTTGTCAATGACCTCTAGTGCTCTGTGTTTCTTTTCTGGGATGAGAGGGGCCCCTGAGCACCCATATGATTCTTAGCAATGAGCCTGCCCTTTCTCCTCTTGCCTCTCTTTTTGAGACAAATGAACACTTTTCTTTGCTCTGGGGTCGGGGGATGCAAAATGCAGCTGCTTACCTATTGGGTTGTGAGGCTTTTCTGTGGAAATCATTTCTGCTCACTCGAGTCCCTGCGGTCGAGTGGGCTTACAGGTCCAGGTGTTCCATGGACTGGGTACATTATAAGCAGCCATCATGACCATCAAAAGCGGTTGAATGGGTTGTTTGGGCATTGACTCCAGTCGTAACCATCAGTTTTTAGGAAAAAAAAAAAGAACCCATCCTCTTAAACACATTTCGCTCTGCCAGAGCACACCAATTAATGAGGTGATTTTCCTATTGATTGTCGTTCCAAGCTACCATAGCAGGCAATTGAGGGAAATGGTGTTTTCTTCATTCCTGGTCTTTGCCAGTTGCCACCCAGTTTTCTTCTGGCTGGGAGGGGGGTGGTTACCAGGAGATGGGAGATCAGTCTTTTTTCTAGTGTCCTTTTTTCTTGAAATATGCACATATATAGGTTCTTTGGGGCCTCCCTGTTCATTTATTCCTGTAGGCAGTTCGTAGAGGGGTAGAAATTTTGTGGTGGCTCAGCTGCTTGTTTTAGAGTAGCCCTGTATGAACAGAATACCCTGACAGGTATGGGGTGGTGGGGTGGTTATTTAGCTCAGTAAAGGGGAATAAACAGGAGGAGCTAAATAATGGCTTAATTGGATTCTTCGGGGTTGATTCTGGGAGGACATTTCTCGAAACAGTCTTTACAGGTAAGATTTAAAATTTTCCTATTAATACTGACTTTTGAGAGAGACAAATAAAGGACCGGATATACATGATCTCAACACATCAGGTAACAATTGGACATTAAACACTTAATTTTACTAAATGCCAATTAATTGCTGAATTACTTGTTTCTTCAGGAATATACTCAACAGGTGTACTCAGACCAGGGCCTCAAACCCTGGACAGAATGGTACTCAGAAACTATAAAGGTGTAGACTTCAAAGCAAGAGGGATTGTTCTGGAAGCAGGGCCCAGGGCCTCAAACCCAGACCCAGGAGACTCAAACCTCTATGCAAACTCCCCAATTCACGTCTACTTTGGTGACCCACTCATATAGTTAGATGCCCAGATCTGGAACTGGGAAGTATCTGCCTTTGAAACATTAAATCGGTGAGGGGCCTGGAGTGCCAGCAAGGCAAGAAAAATCCAATGGCTGAGCTTTTACACCAATGGGGTCTAACAGCTGTAAAAGGCTAGGTGCTCAGCTGTCCTGCTGGGGCTCCAGAACCTTGGGCAGATTCCTTTTTCCTTAGGGACCCTTGGTCTCATTACAGCTGCCGAAGTATTACTGAACAAAAGTGGAGGGTTCTCTGCCCAATGCACTCCAATAACAAATTTTAAAGAGAAAAAATTTGTTGCTAAGTGCCAAAACAAGAAGATAGGGTGATCTATCAGCCCAAAATCTGTCTTCTTGAACCTAAGGAGTTCAGGGTTTTTCATGTATTCAAACAAGGGAAGATGGAGTGATTACTATTATATATTACAATAGCAAGTATAAACAAGGATTGGGATTAGTCTAGGATAATCATCATGATAGTAAGTATAAGCAAGGGCTGAGACTTAGTCTAGTGAGTTTCCATAATTTTAGATATTAACTTTTGGCTATTCCATAATATATCAGAAAGTAAGAAAAAGTGTCTATGTATGACCCAGTAATCATAATGATTTGTTTATTTCTAACTCCCAGTTACAACACTGGGCCAAATGAGAGGACTCAGAACCAGGAAGCTCCATATGGAAGAGAGAATGTGGGGCAGGAGGTGAGGGTACCATGTAATAATGTTTCTGGGTATCTCAAGAAGCTTCAGGGAAATGAGAGGGGTTGGCTCTAAACACAAGCTCAGTCATTGTCAAACCATCACTGTCACACAGACAGGCTTGGCTAAATCTCCTGCCTGCAAGGACACCCAGGTGGGGCAATTTGGAGGGGCCTGGGCCAAGACTGTCCCTTGGGGCTGGGAGCAAGTGTCTGACCCATTTGGCCCAGGGTGGTTCACTTGGTCCAGTTCCTCTGAGCTGCTGTCTGTAGGAAGTCCATGCAGCACAGCCCTCCCAGTCCTCAGGGGCCAAGCTGGCCTGGCCAGCTGTGGGCACCAGGAACAGGTCATGCCTCCTGGGAATGGGTGTGAGAAAATGGGAGGGATAGTAGCTGCTGGCCATGTTAGGATTGGGCCTTTCTGCATTCCAGTCCAGGGGCCTTGCACAAAGGGGTTTCAGAGAAGCACTACCTCTCAACCAAAGCTGACACATCCCTGCCTATGTTAGTCAGCCAAAGGGGTGTTGATGCAAAATACCAGAAATTGCTTGATTTTAATAAAGGGTATTTATTTTGGGTAGGAGCTTACAGATACCAGGCCATAAAGCATAAGTGACTTCCCTCACCACAGTCTATTTGCACGTGTTGGTGCAAGATGGCTGCTGACATCTGCAAGGGTTCAGGCTACCCAGGTTTCTCTGGGCTCACCTCCTCTGTTTTCTCCACAAGGTCACCCTGTAGACTGTGAGGCACTCTAGGCTCTGCCTCTCTCTACAAGGTCAGCTGTAGACAATCAGGCAAACGGCTTTGTCTTTCTACCTGTGGCTCCAGCTTCACCATCAAACTCCATCATCAAAACTCCAACATTAAAAGCCCTCAACTCTGTCCTTTTCCAGCGTTTTCTGGAAATTCTTTTTTTTTTTAACTTTTTTTTATTGACTTTGTAATAATATTACATTAAAAAAAAATATATATATATGAGGTCCCATTCAACCCCACCACCCCCACCCCACCTCTCCCCCCCCCCCCAGCAACACTCATTCCCATCATCATGACACATCCATTGCATTTGGTTAGTACATCTTTGGGCACCTCTGCACCTCATGGTCAATGGTCCACATCATGGCCCATACTCTCCCCCATTCCATCCAGTGGGTCCTGTGAGGATTTACAATGTCCGGTGATTGCCCCTGAAGCACCATCCAGGGCAGCTCCATGTCCCAAAGACGCCTCCACCTCTCATCTCTTCCTGCCTTTCCCCATACCCATCAGCCACCATGTCCACTTTTCCCAATCCAATGCAACCTTTTCTATGTGGACATTGGATTGGTTGTGTCTGGAAATTCTTTTTTAATATTGGGCTCTCTCTGAGAATGGTGGTTGAGTTCAGAGGTTCTATGCCACCATGAGTAAGATGAATGCAACATTATCCTAACTGAACAAGAGAGGGGAAAGAAACCAGGGAACATGAGCAGGTGAAGGGCCTGGGAGCCATGTCCTCCATGGGGAGGCTTGTTAGTAGAATATCAGTAGTTGTTCTACTGAATAATCTGAAGAAACAAGAGAAAGCCACTTTTCCTATATTTGGGTGTTCTGAGAATGATCAGCAAAGCCTGGGCATCTACAGGGATGGGCAAAGGGGCTCCAAGTAGCAGTGCCAGTAGCCAGATTTCTGCTCTCCAAAATGGTGTCTGGGTGAGGCTGGTGTTTTTGCTTCAGGGGACAGAGTGATTTTGCTTGCAAAGGGAATCCAGTAAAGAAAGGAGTTATTTACATGGATCCCAAAAGATAATTGAATGAGACAATAGCATCAGGCCTCTGGTTTAGTAGCAAGTGTCTTCTCTCCTGTGTCCAAGGCCCTGTGGGGATCTTATCATGAGGCATCTGTGCCACACTGGTGTCCATCAGTCACCCATGGTTGAGGCTTCTAAGAGTCCAGGGTACAAAATTGGGATCCAGTAGGAATGGCAGCACTGCCCATTCCTGTAACTGCTGTTTGCCCAGATATGTGTCTGATGCTACTTATTCCCCCTATCATGTTCTCAGTACTTCAGGGTGATGTGGTTGGCACCTTACATCCATCCTACAGATGCAAATACAGGCACTTAGAGCAACACAGAAACAAGGCTGTGATGCAGGGCTTGTGCTTGAAAGAACATGTTTCCAATGCTGATTTTTCCAAATCAAACACAAGATCTCTTTCAAGTTCCCTCACTGATGGTTGAGTCTTGGGAGTATCATTGTGGGGTATGAAGAAGCAGGAGTCAGTGAAGAAAAGTAAGAGAAGTTTCCTCAGAGATCTGCTCCTAGAATAGCCATTTCAGTGGTTATAATGATCACAGGAGTAAGTCTGTGTCACACACTGGACAGAGTTCAAATCCTCACCCCCATTTCATCCTCCCTCAACCCTATGAAATGGGCAGTGTCCAGACCCCCCTTTCCTAGGTGTGAGCCAAAGGTCAAGCTGTGATTGGAGCTGGGAAGGAAATGGTGCTGTCCAGCAGTGTGGCCTTGGGGCAGGCATCTCTCTTGAAATGAATGTGTCTTTTCCCTGGGGGTTTCTGGCCCTGGATTGAGGAATGTCCATGGGTCTCTGTCTGTCAGGGTCTCAGAGTCCACCCAGGGTTAGGGAAGATTGGGGAGGCGGCTGATGACTTTTTCAAACAGACCACGGCATGCCATTTCAGCATTTCACTAATTCCACACATACTTTTGAGCCATCAATGAGCCAAGCACTGAACTCAGACCAATATCACAAATATCAATTTATTTTCCATGTTAATGACAAACATATGAGGGAAAAGACAACAAATGGTAAGCAGTACAGTGCATAGGAAAAGTTCTGGGAAAAAGAGAGTGTGGCCTGAAGAAACTCTTACTACTTCGGGCATTCAGGGAAGGCTTGCCAGAGGGGTCATCCTTCAATTGGCCTCTTGTGGAAGGTGTAGTTTTGCAGCCCTCCACGGAGAGAAGACAGAGTGACCAAACTGGAAATGCAAAGCTAAGTGAAGGAATGGATGCCTCTACAATTATTATTGATATATGGTGATAATCATTATCACCATTAGAAAGAACATCTCAACAGAGAATCAATAAAGAAATAAAGACTTTGAACAATATATTAGAGGGTTTAGACCTAATAGACATATAGAGAACATTACACCCCAAAACACAGAGGAATATACATTCTTCTCAAGCACACATGGATCATTTTCCAAGAGACACCACATGTTGGGCCACAGAGAAAGTGTCAATGAATTCAGAAAGATTGAAGTTATACAAAATAATTTCTCTGACCACAGTGGAATGAAGCTGCAATTCTGGAAGGGCCAGAGGACCAGATTAGGCACAAAGATATGAAAGTGAAGCAACACACTCTTAGACAAATAGTGGGACAAGGAGGAAACCTCAAAAGAAATCAGTAACTGCCTCAAAACCAATGAAAATGACAACACAAAATATCAAAACATACGGGATGCAGCAAAAGATGTACTTAGAGGGAAATTAATAGTCATAAAATTCATACATCAAAAAGAAGAAAGAGCTAAAAATGAAGACATAACTGCACTCTTGGAGGAATCAATAAAAAGAGCAACAAACTTAAGTCCATAGGAAGAAGAAAGAAAGAATGAACAAAGATCAGAGCAGAACTAAATGAAATAGAAAATAAGAATGCACTAGAAAAAATTTAAAAAAGAGCTGGTTCTTTGGGAAGATCAATGAAATTGGCAAACCCTTAGCTAGACTAAAAAGGAAAAAAAGAGAGAAGATGCAAATACACAAAATAAGAAATGAGAAAGGGGATATCACCACTGACCCCACAGAAATAAAAACTACCTTAAAAGAATATTTTGAAAATCTATAGGTCAACAAGGACAATTTAGAGGAAATGGGCAAATTCCTAGAAATACATAAGCAGCCTACATTGACGAAAGAAGAGACTGATAATCTCAACAAAGCAATCACGAGTGAAGAGATAGAATCACTAATTAAAAACCTCCCAACTAGGAAGCCCCAAGCCAGATGGTTTCATAGTTGAATTCTACCAAACATTCTGGAAAGAACTAACAACAATCTTGTTTAAACTCTCTTAAAAAATTGAAATGGAATGATCATTGCCTAACTAATTCTATGATGCCAACATTACCCTAATATCAAAACCAAACAAAGCTGCCACAGAAAAGGAAAATTACAGACCAAATTCTCTAATGAACCTAGACGCTAAAATCCTGAACTGAACACTTGCAAAATGGATTGAACAACACATCAAATGAATTATACACTATGACCAAGTGGGTTCATCCTTGGTAAGAAAGGATGGTTCAACTTAAGAAAATCAATCAATGTAATACACAACATAAACAGATCAAAGGAAAAGATATCACATGATCATATCTATAGATGCAGAAAATGCATTTGCCTGATAAAAACACTGCAAACGATAGGAGTAGAAGGAAACTTTCTGAACATGATAAAGGGTGTATATGAAAAAACCCACAGTTAACATCATTTACAATGGTGAAATCCTAAGATCTTTCCCTCTAAGATCAGGAACAAGACAAGGATGCCCACAATCACCCTTCCCATTTACCACTGTGTTAGAAGTACTTGCTCGAGCAGAGGCAAGAACCAGATATAAAAGGCACCTAATTTGGAAAAGAAGTAGTCAAATTTTCACTATTTGCAGATGATATGATCCTATAAGGAGAGAAAGCCCTGAGAAATCTACAATAAAGCTTCTAGAACTTATGAAGCTGCAGTTATTAGATCAATGCATAAAAATCAGTAACATTTCTGTACACCATTAATGAGCAATCTGAGCAGGAAATCAAGAAACAAATACCATTTACAAGATGTGGAGTGGACATAACCATTCTAAGGTCCACAGGATGGAGGAATAGAGTATGAATTAGAGTGGACTTACTGATATTCTATTCATGAACTATTGTGATTAGTAATAGAAGAAAATGTGGCATTGGTGTGGAGAAATTGGCCATGGTGGCTGCTGGGGGTAGGGAATGGGAGGAAAAGATATGATGTGGGGGCATTTTTGGGACTTAGAGTTGTCCTGGGTGGTGCTGCAGGGACAGTTACTGGACATTGTATGTCCTCCCATGACACACTGGCTGGGCTGTGGGAGAGTGTGGGCTATGAAGTGGACCATTGACCATGAGGTGCAGCGGTGCTCAGAGATGTATTCACCAAATGCAATGAATGTCTCATGATGATTGAGGAGGTTGTTGTTATGGGGGAGAGGAGTGGGGTGAGGGGGGTGGGAGATATATGGGGACCTAATATTTTTTGAATGTAACATTAAAAAAAATAAAGACAAAAATATTTTGATAACTTTACTTCAAAAAAAAAAAGCTAACTATGGATTTGCCATATAATCCAGCAATTCTGCTGCTGGGTATATACCCAGAAGAACTGAAAACAAGAACACAAGCCGATATATGAACACCAATGTTCATAGTGACATTAATCACTATTGCCAAAAGTTGGAGTCAACACAAATACCCATCAGCAGAGGAATGGATAAAGAAAATGTGGTATATACATACAATGGAATACTATACTCGGCCATAGAAGGAATACAGTACAAACACATGGGATAACCCAGATGAATCCTGAGAACCCTATGTTGAGTAAAGCAAGCCAGGGATTGAAGGACAAATACTACACGACCTCTCTGATATGAAATAAGCAAACCAAAGTGTCTCAAAGAACTAGAGACTGGATGATAAACTTACAGGAAATTGGGGGAGGGGAGAGGAAGGTTGTGAGCTGACACTTACATGGGTGAAATCTACAATGAAGTGCTGGTAAGTGGTTGTATAGGGAAGGGATAAGATGGGGCATATGGATTCTATTAGGTGTGGCTTGGCAGGCTAGATGGGGCCTATGTTTGGGAGGATGGGTCAGATGGCCCAAGGAATTGGGGGGAGAGTTGGGGGGAACAGAGGAACATGGGAGATTGTTGGGTTTGTGGTTGAAATTATAATGCTGAGAAAACACTTCAGAAAATATAATAAGGAAGGGTTACCCCTTCTAGGTGCTTAATTAGGGGCATCTGCCACAGGGGCAGGCTTCTAGGGAGTGTGTGAGTGCTCATCTTGTCATAGTGTGTTATATCGTTAGGTGGAGAACCATACAGTGAGTGGGAAGTTGTACCCCCATCCTCGGGAGGCTTGATGTTCCCAAATATAGGGAATTATGTCTCTCGAGAGAATTGGTGGTTCCCAATGGGGGAAGACAGTTTAGTGTGTCAAGCCCTCAGCATTGTTGCAAGTATCTGTGAATCTCATCCTTCAAGCAGTGATGCATGATTGTCACTCTGGACCCTGAGGAGAGGAGGAGAGGTATAGAATAGATGGAAGCAGGGTAACTGTGGTCAATGGAAGTGTTCCACGAGATCATGCAATGATGAATATAGAACATGTTAAATCTCACCAAAAATGTATAAAAATCTATAGATTAAAATGTAAATAAAAATTTAGATTGTCAAATTATCCAACACTCAAGACAAAGAGAAAATTCTAAAAGCAGCAAGAGAAAAGAAAACCATCACATACAAGGGAAGCTCCATAAGATTAAGTGCTGATTTCTTATCTGAAACCATGGAGGCAAGAAGGCAGTGGTATGATATAGTCAAGGTACTAAAGGAAAAAAATTTCCAACCAAGAATACTCTATCCAGCTAAACTACCATTCAAAAATGATGGAGAGTTCAAAATATTCACAGATAAACAGAAACTGAAAGAGTATGCCAACAAGAAACCTCCCCTTCAAGAAATTCTAAAGGGAGTTCTGCAGGAAGAAAGGAAAAAACAGGACAGGCAGAATTGGAGGAGAGTGTAAGAGCAACAAAAAAGACAGAAAGAGAAGGGAAAAAAACAAACAAAATATGACAAACACAAGTCCAATAAAAATATGGCTAACACAAATAATTCCTTGAAAGTAATAACACTGAATGTCAACGAATTAAAATCACCTATCAAAAGATTCAGACTGGACATTGGATAAGGAAATATGACCCATCTATATGCTGTCTACAAGAGACACATATTAGACCCAGAGATTCATGGAGGCTGAAAGTGAATGGTTGGAAAACAATCATACAAGCAAACAATAACCAAAAAAGGGCAGGAGTAGCTATATTAATATCAGACAAAATAGACTTTAAATGCGGAAAAATTGTGAGAGGCAAAGAAGGAAACTACATATTAGTGAAAGGGACAATCTGCCCAGAAAATCGAACAATCATAAATATTTATGCTCCTAACAAGGGTGCCTCTAAATACGTGAGGCAAATGCTGGAAAAACTAAGTGAAAGATAGATACATCTAAAATTATAGTGGGGGATTTTTTAAATTCATTTTTTAAAAAAATATTACATTCAAAAAATATGAAGTCCCATTCAACCCCACCGCCTCAACCCCCTTTCCCACCACAGCAACACTCTCTCCCATCATCATGACACATCCATTGCATTTGGTAAGTACATCTTTGGGCATCGTTACACCTCATAGTTAATGGTCCACCTCATAGCCCACACTCACCCACGTTCCATCCAGTGGACCCTGGGGGGTTCTACAATGTCTATAGTGGGGGATTTTAATAAACCACTATCAACTCTGGACAGAACATCTCAAAAGAGAATCACTAAAGAAACAAAATATTTGAACAGTATATTAGAGGACCTGGATCTAATAGACATATATAGATCATTACACCAAACACAGCAGGATATACATTTTTGTCAAGTGCACATGGATCATTCTCCAAGATAGACCATATGCTAGGCCACAAAGAAAGGCTTAATGAATTCAGAAAGATCGAAATCATACAAAACAATATCTCTGACCACAGTGGAGTAAAGCTGGAAATTTGCAAGGGTGAGAGGCCCAGATTTCACACCATAATTTGGAAATTAAACAGCACACTCTTAGAAAAACAGTGGGTCAAAGAGGAAATTTCAAAAAAAATCAATGAGTACCTTGAAACAAATGATAATGACAACAAAACATGCCAAAAATGTATGGGATGCAGCAAAAGCAGTACTGAGAGGGAAATTTATAGCCATAAATTCATACATCAAAAAAGAAGAAAGAGCAAAAATTGAAGAACTAACTGCACATTTGGAGGAATTCAAAAAACAACAACAAAGTAATCCAACAGGAAGAAGAAGTAAGGAAATAACAAAGATAAGAGCAGAACTAAATGAAATAGAAAATAAGAAAGCACTTGAAAAGATAAACAAGACCAAGAGCTGGTTTTTTGAGAAGATCAACAAAATTGACAAACCTTTAGCGAGACTAACCAAGAAAAAAAGGGAGAAGATGCAAAAACACAAAATAAGAAATGAGAAAGGAGATATCACCACTGACCCCACAGAAATAAAGACTATCCAAAGAGGATACTTCAAAAAACTATATTCCAACAAAAATCACAATTCAGAGGAAATGGACAAATTCCTAGAAACACATAAGCAGCCTATATTGACAAAAGAAGAAATTGATGATCTGAACAAACCAATCACAAGTAAAGAGATAGAATCAGTCATTAAAAACCTCCCAACTAAGAAGAGCCCAGGACCAGATGGCTTCACAGGTGAATTCTACAAAAATTCCGGAAAGAAGTAACACCAATCCTGCTGAAACTATTTCAAAAAATCAAAACAGAGGGAACATTGCCTAACTTCTTCTATCATGCCAACAAACCTAGTACCAAAGCGAAACAAAGACACCACAAGAAAGGAAAATTACAGACCAATTTCTCTAATGAACCTAGATGCAAAAATACTTAACAAAATACTTGCTAATCATATTCAACAACACATTAAACAAATTATACACCACGACCAAGTGGGATTCATTCCAGTTATGCAAGGATGGTTCAACATAAGAAAATCAATCAATGTAATACACCATACAAACAGACTGAAGGAAAAAATTCACATGATTGTATCTATAGATGCAGAAAAAGCATTTGACAAAATACAGCACCCTTTCTTGATAAAAACACTCCAAAAGATCGGAATACAAGGAAATTTTTTGAACATGATAAAGAGTATATATGAAAAACCTACACCCAACATTGTTTACAATGGAGAAATCCTAATATCCTTCCCTCTAAAATCAGGAATAAGACAAGGATGCCCACTGTCTCCCCTTCTATTTAACATTGTCTTAGAAGTACTTGCTCGAGCACTGAGGCAAGAACCAGATATAAAAGGCATTCAAATTGGAAAGGAAGAAGTCAAAATTTCATTATTTGCAGATGACATGATCCTATACATAGAAAACCCTGAGAGATCTACAACAAAGCTTCTAGAACTCATAAATGAGTTTAGTAAAGTCACAGGTTATAAGATCACTGTGCAAAAATCAGTAGTATTTCTGTACACCAATAATGAGCAAGATCAGGAGGAAATCAAGAAACAAATACCATTTACAATAGTAAATTAAAAATTCAAATATTTAGGAATAAATTTAACTAAAGATGTAAAAAACTTATACACTGAGAACTATACAAGACTGTTCAAGGAAATCAAAGAAGACCTAAATAAATGGAAGAATATTCCTTGTTCATGGATAGGAAGACTAAATATTATTAAGATGTCTATCCTACCAAAACTGATCTACATATTCAATGCAATCCCCAAAAAAATCAACACAGCCTTCTTTAAGGAACTAGAAAAACTATGAAATTTATTTGGAAAGGAAAGAGGCCCCGAATACCCAAAGACAAATTGAAAAAGAAAAACAGAATTGGAGGAATCACACTACCGGATTTCAAAACATACTACAAAGCTACAGTAGTGAAAACAGCATGGTATTGGCATAAGGAGAGACACACAGACCAATGGAACTGAGTTGAAAGTTCTGATATAGAACCTCATATATACAGCCATATAATATTCGATAAAGCCACCAAACCCTCTCAACTGGGAGAGAATGGCCTATTCAACAAATGGTGCCTGGAGAACTGGATATCCATATGTAGAAGAATGAAAGAGGAATGGGAAAAAGATTTAAACAGACACTTCTCCAAAGAAGAAATACAAATGGCAAAAAAGCACATGAAAAAATGCTCCAAATGTCTAGCTATCAGGGAAATGCAAATCCAAACTACAATGAGATACCATCTTACTCCCATAAGATTGGCAGCTATGAAAAAAACAGAAGAATACAAATGCTGGAGAGGATGTGAAGAAATGGGAACACTCATCCACTGCTCATGGGAATGCAGAAGGATCCAACCATTCTGGAGGACAGTTTGGCAGTTTCTCAAAAAACTAACCATAGATTTGCCATATGACCTAGCAATACCACTGCTGGGTATATACCCAGCAGAACGGAAAACAAGGACAGAAGCCGATATGTGTACACCAATGTTCATAGCAGCACTGTTCACTATCGCCAAAAGTTGATTTCAACCCAAATGCCCATCAACAGATGAGTGAATCAATAAAATGTGGTATATACATACAATGGAATACTACTCAGCTTTAAGAATAAATACACTACAAACACACTTGATAACATGGATGAATCTTGAGAACCTTATGTTGAGTGAAGCAACCCAGGCATTGAAGGACAAATACTACATGACCTCAATGATAAGAAATAAGCAATCTGCTTCAGAGAGCTAGAGACTGGAAGATAGGATTACAGGAAATTGGGGGGTGGAGGAAGTATGTGAGCTGACGTCTGCATGGGTGGAATCTGTGATGAGCTGTCAGTGAGTATGAGCACAAAGAAGAGATAAAATGGGGGCAAGGGGTTGCCTTTGGGTGGAACTTTGCGGGTTTGAGGGAGGCTGGGGATGGGTGAAGGGGTAATATTGCCCCAAAAAATTGGGGGGAGAGAGGGGCAACATAAGAACATAGGAGAGTGTCAGGTGTTGGTTGAGAGTAAAATGCTGAGAAAACCGTATCAAAATACAATTAGGAGGGTTACCCGTTTAGGATGCTCGGAGGGGATGGTCTGACGCGAGATGGACTCCTGGGGAGTGTCTGAGTGCTCATTTTGCCAGGGTGGGTTGTACCTTTGGGTAGAGACCCAAGTAGTGAGAGTGGGGGTGGACCCACATCCTGGGGAGGACTAATGCCATCAAATAGAGGGAACTGTATCTCTCGAGAGAAAGGGTGGCTCCCAGGGCATTAGGGCAGTTGAGCAAGTCAGGCTCTGAACACTGTTGCAAGTATCTCTGGACGTGTCTCCTCGGGAAATGGAGATTGGCTGTCACTTTGGGCCCCAAGGGGAGGGAAAATGGATGTTGAATGCATGGAACCATGGTAAATGTGGGGTCAAGAGAGGAGTTTCTTGAGAGTACACAAAGATGAATATAAAACATGTAATATTACACCAAAAACATATAGGGGATGACAGACTAATAATGTAAACCATAATGTAAAACATAGGATAACTAGAAAATTTAGAAAACTGTATATCCTAAAGTATGGACCACAATGTAAACACAGATGTCACCTTGTTTGAAAGCTATTGTCTCAGAGTCTGTACATCAGTTTCAGTAAATATGATATGAATAAGTTAAAAGATTATCACTGTGGAAGGGAAAAGGTTTTATGGTGGATGTGTGGGAGTACTCTATATTGTATATATGAATTACTGTGATCTAGGGCTCCTGTGAAGAGAAGCTCAGTAATTAGGAAAAAAGAAAAGAAAAAGATAGGATGTAGAATTTTTCCAAATCAATATGTATTCTATATCTAACCTTTAAACTCATTACTATATTCCGTTTTACTATTAAGGGAACCTGACATTATATTGGGCTTTACTTTTCCGCAAGTTTTGGATCACAGAGTGGTTCAACAATGGCAGCGGAGGAATCCTGGTATGGGATGTTATGGACAGGAGATATATGGTTGACAGGGAGTTATACAGGGCATATGTCCAGGGGGCATAGAAATGCTTGGATATACTCATAGTGGAAACAATTAAAAACAACGGCTGGGGGTGTACTGGGTTACTGGCCGGGGGGGAGGGCTCTGTCATGGTCCCTAGGGGAGCAGCGGCAGTCCCCCAGGTGCAATGGTAAGGATCAGGAAGGAATGAGGGTCCAACAGTGAGCCCCTGATACTAATAACTATGCTTGTGAGCCTATATGCCTGAAATAAGAACAAGGCCTAGAGCAGCACTGTGCCTCGAGTTCCCTCCTGACAGCCTCCGTGTTACTCAAATGTGGCCAGTCTCAAAGCCAAACTCAGCATGTAAATGCAATGCCTTCCCCCCATCATGGGACATGACACCCAGGGATGAGCCTCCCTGGCACCGAGGGATCACTACGAAGTACCAGCTGATGATGCAACTAGAAAATGACCTTGAATTAAAGGTTCAACGCGGACCAGCAGAATATCCCTGTCTACATATAATAACAGGAGTTAAAAATGCTGTTTGACCTAAAGTAAGGGGGAAATGGAAAAAACAAATGAGTTTATATGGCTATTAGTCTCTAAAAAAGAGTCTGGAGGTTGTCAGAAGTATTGCCCTTATGCACACCTGAGCAGAGTCTCAGAGACAGATAAAGTAGATACAACCCCAGGTATTGGTCCTTTTGAGGGCTAAAGAGACCCACAGGTTCTATGGTCATGGCAGATGGGGTTCACTGCCATGTCAGTTGACCCTTCTTTGGAGCTGGTGTTTCTGCGTGATGGAGCTAGATGCAGATGGGATCTCTTTTCACAAGCCTTTCATGCTAATTTACTGGAATTGTAGTTGGTCCTGGGCCTTAAGATATATCTAGGGGATTTGAATCTCTGGACTGACAATATGATAGCCAGGCCTTGACCTCAACAGACTACAGCTCCTACACTCGGATTTATTGGACTTACCCCACTCAGCTAACATGGAGTTGAAGAATGTCAATCATCATACCATGGAGCCTAGAGTCCCTACAACTGAATGCAGGACGATTGCATCCAATATCCATGTGGAATGTAAACCCACTCTTGACATAGATGTGGAATGGACACAACCAAGCCAAGGTCCACAGGAAGGAGGAATACAGTAAGGATCAGAGTGGACTTAATGATATTCTATTCAGGAACTATTGTGGTTAATAATCGAGAAAATGTGGCATTGATGTGGAAAAAGTGGCCATGGTGGCTGCTGGGTGCAGGGAAGTGGAGGAAGAGAAGAGATATGGAGGCATTTTTGGGACTTGGGTTTGTCCTGGTTCGGGCCCCAGGGACAATTGCTGGATGTTGTATGTCCTCCCATGACCCACTGGATGGAATGTGGGAAAGTGTGGGCTATGGTGTGGAACACGGGACATGGGGTGCAGCGATGCCCGGAGATGTACTAACCACACGCAATGTATGTGACATTATGATGGGGGAGAGTGTTATTGGGGGGGAAGTGGTGGGGTAGGGGGGGGCGAATGGGGACCTCATATTGTTTTTGATGTAATATCTTTTAAAAAAATGACTAAATTGAGTAGAATTTGAAAAAAAAATTTAGAAAATTGGAAAGTCTAAAATATTGACCATAATGTAAACCAAAATGGAACCATGTTTGGTAGCTATCTTTCAATATCTGTACATCACCTGCAGCAAACAGAACATGAATAGGTAAAAAGATCCTTGCTAGGCAAGAGGCAAAAGCATTTGATGTTGGATATATGGTAGTCCCCTATATTGTATATATGACTTTACTGTGATCTAAAACTTTTTTGAAGAAAAAATTAAAAATTAAAAAAAAGGATGTAGATCCTGAGGAAGAAGTGAAAGAAATTGCCTTACCCCTGTACATACAGGGCAACACCTATTACAGTGATGAAAGGCAAAATGTCAAAAACAATTTTATGATATTTTTTAAGAACCCAATTTACTTTTTACTTTATTTTAGCCTTTCCAAATTAGTATATATTCTATTTCTAATCTTTAAACCTATCATTACTATTTCATTTTCATACTAATTGACTTTGACAGTATATTAGGCTTCATTTTTGAAAATGTTTTGGACCACAGAGGGGTTCAACTATGGCAATGGAGGAACACTGGTGTGGGGAGTTATTGATGGAGGACACATTGTTGGGAGGGAGTTCTCCATTACATGTATACAGGGTATATAAAAATGTTCAGATATTCACTGGGTATTTTCCTTTTAGTTACAGTTACAAATGACGACTGAGGGAGTGCCGAGGTCCTAGCCAGAGGAGCTCTGTCACATTTGCCAATGGAACAGCAACAACCCCCCAATTGCAAGGGCATAGACCAGTGAAGAAGGCTAGTCCAATGATCAAACCTTGATACTTATGACTATGATTATGAGCCTGTGTGCCTGAAATTTCATCTAGGCCTAGAGCTGCAGGGTGCCTAAGAGTTACCTCTTGAGGGCCTCCATGTTGCTCAAATGTGGCCACTTTCTCAGCCAAACTCAGCGTGTAAATGCATTACCTTCCCCCCAGTGTGGGACATGACTCCTGGGGATGAACCTCCCAGAAGCCGAGGGATTACTACCAAGCACCAGCTGATGATGCAACCAGAGAAAGACCTTAAATAAAAGGAGAAAATGGTAAAGACAAATAAATTTATATGGCCAAGAGTCTTCAGAAGAGAGTTGGGAGTTCGTCAGAGGCTTCACGTTTATGCACGTCTCAGCAGGATCCCAGAGACAGCAAAAATAGATACAACTCCAGGTACTGGTGCTCCTGAGGGCTTATAGTTTATGCATGATTGTTCTATAAATGCACAATTTCTCTAATAAAAAAGAAAAGAAAGAACCATCCTGATTAAGATGGATCATACATTTAACTCAGCTAATCTCCTCTAAAAGTCCTACTTACAATGGGATGTGTAGGAAAGGAACCAGCTTAAAAACTTGATTTTCAAGGTACATACAGCTCCAAATCACCAACACATGTATTAAAACCTGGATTCATTTTGAAATTTATCATGTTATTAGATGTATTAACAATTCCTTCATTTTATATTTAAATACTGTTATTTTTATAATCATTCCTTTGATTCCTTTGATGGACAAATGTGCCATTTCCATGTTTTATTAATAGTTATTAAGAATAAAACTGCTAAGTATACTTTTACAAATTCTTCTGGACAGATTTTCAATACTTTGGATACATAATGAAGACTAAACTTGGTGCTTCATAGGACAGGTGATATTTAGCTTTTTTAGGAAAATATTCATCATTTATAGCATGTTTAAAGTACTTCACATTACCAACAAAATGCATGTGACTGTTAAGTTCAACAAAATCATCACCATCCTTAATAATTGCCAAATTTGTTAATTAAGAATTTCTGGGGGCATTGGTTAGCATATCATTGTCGATTTAATTTTTCCCTTGAGAATATATGAAGCAAATGCCATAACAAAGAAGTAATCAATTCTCCATGAATTAAAGTGCATTGAATTTAAGATATCATGTTTTCTTCCAACAATGAAATTAAGTTAGCTATCAGGAACAATCAAAATTTTAGAAATTAAATAACCCCTAACAAATATTTGTGAATAAAAAATAGTCCAATTTTAAATATGAATATTTAAATTTAATGTTATTGAATGATTGTAGGGTAATAGAAATAAAGCAGTCCATTGATAGAAATTCAAATCTTTAAGTGTTTTTCCATATCATAAAAGAAGAAATGTACAAAGGCAAATCAACTACATTTATAATTCAAGAAAGCAGGAAAAGAAGAGCAAAGTGACCCTCTGCTAGGTGAAAGCTGAAAATAATAAAGAAAAAAGTAGGGAACAATGATATAGAAAGTAGAAAAGAAAAATAAAAAAATGACAGAAACAAAAGATTTTCTTGGAGAAAATCAAACAAATTGATTAACTCCTAGCTAGTTTTATAAATAATAAAAGATAATTAAAATGATGAGTATCAGAATTAAATTAAATAAGATGACTTACTGACAAACAGACTATAGCTACTCAGACTTCGTTGCTTGGCAGACATTGTCATAAAGAAAGATGAGTTTCCATATCAGTGAAGATGGAGATGACTTTCCTGGCATCTGTTGCCCCACAGAATATTTGAACATCTACTAAATTCTGGCAGAACCTCTTCCTAAGAGCCCCAAGAAAACAGAAAAGGTGTGCAATATCTGGGCAAGCCCCAAATAAACACAATTTTAAAATGTTTACAGATCCCTCCCCCAAACTCTCCCTGTTATCATTTGGAGCTGGCTTGTGCTCTCTTGGTGGGTGCCTGTCCATGACCTGCAGGGAATAGTGTAAACCTTACAGGCAGACTGATTTGCCTGAATGATGGTGCCAGTCTGTTTGTGTGGGGGGTGGGGAACCTGAAGGAATGAACCAGGACATTCATCTCGCCTCACTCTTCCAAAACTTGATCTCTAGGGAGAAGCATAGATTTACCTACTGCATAGATAAGAAACAGCCTGAGGCAAAGGTTTACCTGCTTCAAGATATAACATAAAGCACCCTGGAGAGGGGGGAGTCTACTCCATTGAGTTTTTAGGAGACATGTGGATTCTTGTGAATAGGAACATTCCTAAGGCCGTGAGCACATGCCAAGGATAAGATACAGGCTCAGAAAAGTCTGAGAGCAGTCTGTGTTCTGCATAAGGCTTTCTTCTTGGTTGATGGGCTACTCTGAGAAGGTACCAGCCAACACAGGTACAACTGGCAAATACTGGTAAAGGATTTTTTCACTTTGATCTTTTCTTTTCTTCTTTTTCTCTTTCTCTTTGGTTACTTTTGTTCATGCAAGGAAATGTCTGAGATATCACTAACTGGATAGAAATTTAAGGAACAGGCAGCTCAGGGTCTAAATCTCAGAAGTAGCACAGAAAACATTAAAATATACAATATGCCAAGTAGGATTACAAGATAAACAAAAACAATAACAAAAAACTAAAAGGAGATGATGACCCATCCATAGAAAGAAGATGAAACATCAGAAATAATTGACAAAGAAGGGGACAAGAACTTGAACATACCAGACAAAGACCTTTAAAAGTGACCACCAAAATGCACAAAACATGCAGAAAGATCTAGAGGATATCAGGAAATTATGTATGAAGAAATTGAGAAATTCAGTAAATGGATGGAAATGATAAAAGGTAACCAAAGAGAAATATGAGAGTTGAAGACTACAATACTTAAATTAAAAGTCTCTAAAGGGTTTCAACAGAAGATCAGATCTAGCAGAAGAATTATTGAGATGGAAGATAAGACAATTGAAATGATTGAGACTGGAGTGTAGAATAAAAATAGCAAAAGCTGAACAAAGCCTAAGAAAAATATGGGGTATGATCAAGTATACCAATATATGCATTATAGAAGATACAGACGAAGAAAGAAAGGGACAGAAGGAATATTCAAAGAAACAGTGGCAGGGAACTTCATAAATGCAATGGAAGACATGAATATGCACATTCAAGAATCGTAATGAACCCCATAGAGGATAAACATACTCAGATACATTGTGATCACACTGTGATGCCAAGGACTGGAAGAGAATTCTGAAAGATGCAAGAGAAAAGAAAGGTGGTATGTACAAGTGAACCCTACAATATTAAGGGCCAATTTCTTGCTGAAAGCAAGAAGGCAGTGGGATGTAATATTTACAGAGGTGAAAGGAAATGATTGCCCACTCAAGAATATTATTTCTGGCAAGATAGTCTTTCAAACATGAGGGAGATTTCAACACATTTCCAGATTAAAAAAATAAAAGTGAGGTAGTTCATCATCATTAGAACTGCCATATGACAATAATAAAGGGAGTTCTCAGACTAAAAGGAAAAGATCCTTGGCAGTGGATTGAGTTAGTATGAATAATTAAGATCTATGGTGAATATGAAAATTTGGGAAATTATGAGTTTATTAATGTTGTATTATATTTTTGTCATGTTAATTCACTTTTTCCTTTCTACAAATTCTAAAATGCAAGCAAATATAAAGTAATGGTATACCTGTGGTTTTGGATATACTGTATATAAAGATATAACATGTAACAAGTATAACTGAAAAGTGGGTGACAGAGGGGTATAGGAACAGTGCTGTGTACATGGAATATAGTTAACACCATAATTATTATGGCATTTTTTCAATTGTAACAAAGGTAACACCTTAATGCAAATATTTAATAATAGGGACAATTGCCAGTTGGGGGGCAGTTATATAGAAACACCATTCTTTCTACAAGATTTTTCTCTAAAGTATAACTTTCAAGTTTTTAAAAAGTAAGAGAGGAAAAATTAGGACTCTATATACTAACAAATTGGTTAAGTAAAGAAGACTTAATTATAAATATATATGCACCTAGTGACCCTAAATCATATGAGGCAAATATATTTATATTTGAAGGTACAAATAGACAGCTCTTCAGTAATAGTAGGGGACTTCAATACACCACTTTTAGTAATAGATAGAGGGAAGCGGATGTGGCTCGTGTGATTTGGCTCCTGTCTACCATATGAGAGGTCCAGGATTCGATTCTCAGGGCCTCCTGGTGAGGGCAAGCTGACCCATGCAGGTGTGCTGACCCCCACGGAGTGCTGGCTGGCACAGAAAGCTGGTGTAGCAAGAAGATACAACAAAAAAAGACACAGAGGAGAGACAATAAAAGACCCAACAGACCAGGAAGCTGAGGTGATGCAAGAGAATGAGTGCCTCTCTCCCATTCCAGAAGGTGCCAGGATTGGTTCCTGGTGCTGCCTAATAAGCAGACAAGCAGACACAGAAGAACACACACAGCAAATGCACGTAGAAAGCAGACAGCAGGCTCAAACAATGAGGGGTGGGGATAAATAAATAAATGTTTAGTAAAAAATGGATAGAACATCTACACAGAGGATCAATAAAGAAATCAAAGATTTGTACAATACAAAAATGTAAAATGTTAAGGGGAAAAACTGCATTTTCCTGTAAACCAATAAATACTCTAATTTCAAAAAATACCAAAAGTACTTACTGATAATAAAGTTTGTTTTGAATGATAATTAGATTTTTAAAAAACTCATGTCCTAGAAATATCAGTTATAATTTTAATATGTTGATTTTCCATAGATATAAACTGCAAATGTATAAGTTATTAAGTATTTCCAATAGTTCCCTAGAATGTAAAGGGCCCCTGGAACCAAAAAACATGAGAACAAATGATTTTTATCAACTTTATTAAATTATGTCTAAAATATTTCAAAGAACCTCAGATAGTACATATTTGTATATATTTTGCTTACTATTCCTTAAGAATAATAATATGGCTTTATTAGATGTCTGGCCATCGTTTTCCCTCAAACTCATCTCCTATGGCAAATCTTCCCAGTTCTCCATTTACTTTGATCTACCCTGAATAACTCTTGCTATAACAGGGAATTTTTGTAGCCTTCATCAAACTGAACATTCCTTCAGAGTTTTGCTTTTTTGGACTAAAATCCACAAACAAAAAATGAGAACATGCAGTGATTAAAAGCTAGGTAAAGATCTGCTGAGGTTTTGCAACCCCTTGCTGAGGGTTCCCAGCCCTGGTGAAGCCAACAATGTCCTATACCCAAGGCAAGGGTGATGTCTGCTTTCATCAGTTTAACTTCTCTAATCCAGATGTTCCTGCCAACCTTCCTAATTGTGCTGATTTCTTGTAGGATATGAGGAGACTTCTATTTTCCAGCCTTCATTTCCAAGACTTTCTTTAGAGCTTCCTACCCTCTCCCACATTCTAATACTCCCTGGATGGGTAGCTGTTAATAAGTCATCTGTAGAATAATGTTGAATGGCCAATTTTCCTCCAACCTCCTTGTGGAGTAGTAACTCATAGTCTTAGGGCTACCTAACACGATTGTTATATACCAAGTGTGAGGATTGCTTCAAAAATTTTTTCTTCAATTTAATACCTGCTGGTCAAATTTTGCTTGTTTTTGGTGGTGTTGATGATTTTGAGTAATATATAATTTTCCTTCCACTTATAATGTTAATCCAAACCCATATAAAATTCAATTTTACTGGAGTTTAATATTTAATAATATATTGAATTTTAATAATTTAGTTATACTCTAATGTAAAATTGAAAGTGCATTGAATATCAGTGATTATGAAACTTTTCTGAATGTTTCTTTTTTTGTTAACAAAAATTCTCTGCTAATTTTATTGATAATAAGCACTATTACAACTTTATCTGATCTCTAGAGTATCACCAAAGTATCCTTACCAATCAAGAGTTGAAGGAAAACTGGACTATCTAGAAGGTGAAATCACTAGTTCTCCAGGGTTTCTGAGTCTTATGATCCATATGTACCCTGCTTAAAGAATACTTGTGTTTATATAGGATCTAGAAGTACAATTGTTCCTAGAGTATAGATAAGTGAGTTTCCCTGGGAAGTCACTTCTTGAATTTTATTTAAAGAATGAGGCAGAATCACAAATTTTGTAGATTCTTTATAACAGCTCAAAAGTAATATTCCCATTACAGAAGAAAAGTGTGTTTCCTCATTTCTCAGGTATAGTTGCATGCTTTAATCTGTATGTTTCTTTAAAATAGCTAATGAAAAATTCAGATATATTTGTGATATGTCTCAAGATCATTAGCGTGCTTAATTATTTTTGTTCTATATAATTAATGAATACTCATTGAAAGTTTAAGTATTTCTTATTCTGGTTTTGTTATACATGAATAGTTTTGAAAGATGGTACCTGATGATATGTTTGTGATACATAGCCAGTAGTATTAACACTGAAAACATAATGATACAGAAAGTACTACGATATTGAAGTAGCACAAGCCCAATGTCTTAAATATTACTTTATTTATTTATTTTTAAATTTATTTAATTTCCCCCCCTCCCCTGGTTGTCTGATCTCTGTGTCTATTTGCTGCGTCTTGTTTCTCTGTCCGCTTGCCTGTGTCGTCAGTGGCACGGGAAGTGTGGGCGGTGCCATTCCTGGGCAGGCTGCTCTTTCTTTTCACGCTGGGCGGCTCTCCTCATGGGCGCACTCCTTGCGCGTGGGGCTCCCCCACGCAGGGGACACCCTTTGCGTGGCACGGCACTCCTTGCGCGCATCAGCGCTGCACATGGCCAACTCCACACGGGTCAAGGAGGCCCGGGGTTTGAACCGCGGACCTCCCATATGGTAGACGGACGCCCTAACCACTGGGCCAAAGTCCGTTTCCCTAAATATTACTTTAAATAGATGGTAAAGGATAGCTAAGAAATTCAGAGGCAGCAGTGAGTTAAAACAGCATTTCATGGAAAACAATCCTCATAAGCAAAAACAGTCTATGATATATTAATGAATAGGTTGAGATATCTGGGGGTTATTTATGAGCAAATCCTTTTTTTATTTGCAGGATATTAGGAACTAGATATGTTCTATAGAGATTTTTATTATGGTATTTCATGTATTTAAACAATTGATGAGGAATAAGTATCCCACTCAATTATTTGACATTTTAAAACTATGAAAATTTTAAAAAATATCCCTGAAGTAATAAGGAGCAGAGATAAATGAACTGTCTTTTGCCCAAGCTGTGCACTTAACTGTCGTGATGTACTCCAAAGTAGAAGATGGATGATAACTGTGACATCAGAGAACTTGTGAATTTGTACAGAAGGAGAAAAATACAATCTAAAGAGATAGAGGATAGGAATGAGACTTATACTGATAAAAAATAATGTCTAATTTTCATAAAGGTAATTAAAAAATCATCTGGAATTTTGAGTATGTACAATAAAGAACACTTATTTAAGTAGTAGTCAATAAATCACAGTATTATTTTTGGTAATTTAATAAAATCGCTCTTTAACAGTTATCTTTTTCTCACATATTTGAGGATGACAGAAGAAATATTCATAATTGGAAGGATTACAATAGAAAAACAGTCTGCCATAAACATTGCAAAAGTGCTACAAATTGTATAAATTTAATCAATGAAAGTAAAACACTATTATTTTTATTATCATCATATGCATAAAATGCTTGTTATTGTTATATAATTTTATAATTACAAATTTATTATATATAAAAAAGTATTAATAAAATACCATTTCTAACATTTTTACATATATTATGCCCCTAATTTATGTTTTCCACATATAAAATTAAATAGTTATGAAATGAGACCTTTCAAAGTAATTCATTTAGATTTGAAAGTGTAATTTTGAGTGAAATAGGATTTCTTATACCTAGGTATGTTTCAAGACAAGTCCAAGTAAAATAATTGTGGTTACAATAGTGATTTCGAAAGAGAAGATTTCACTAAAATCCAGAAAACCATGCAGGTAAGATACCTTGTCAGATATTTAGGTCTTCATCAAGTATTGGAATTCATTGCTGATGTAAGGAAATAAGCTTTAAGAAAGTATAATTCCAAGTGGGGTGCTTTTCTTAGACTCTGTGTACAGGTAAGAGAGTAAACTTGAGGACAGCAAGGTAACACTGGCTACACATTGGAATCAATTAGAATTTACAAGAATCAAATATTTTATGGAAGTTGCTGCAAAGGAAGAAGGCAAATGCTCACACTCATGTCTTACAGACCAACTGAAATGAATGAGTGGTGATGTCTAGTCATCACTTGGTCACCTCTGGATTAAAAACATTCTGAAAACACCCTCACAATCATTCATTAACCTTGTTATAGAAACTGGTTTTATGTCACCTAGCTTAAGATGGAGGAAATAAGCGAACATCCTAGTCACCTGGTAAATGGAAAAATGACAGCACAGTGTTCAAACAAATGGGCTTATGCAGAGACTTCTTACAGAATATATCTGAGATGACCATTTTCTAATGAAGAAATGAGAATATAATCACTGGCTATACCCTGACTGAGTTTTAAAATATGTTTTACTGAACTAGTTAGTATCAATATAACTCAACAACTGAAAGGTTTTAGGCTTAGTGTTAGATCGTTTAGTGTACTTAAATGGTCTGATCCTATGATTGTTGAAATTAGCATATTAAAACAGAATTAGGAAAGAAAGCGAAAAAGGTAATATGTGAGTTCAATAGTTTCAAAATACTTTTTGTCCATTTTTTCAAAGGTGAATTCTTCATTAGAAGCCACAATGATAGCCCTAGGAACATTTATTTGTGAGTAATATCGGTCATCTGCACTGTTTTTAGTATATTCTTATCATTTATACTTTGACTTCAGGCAGATGGAAGCATATCAGGAAACATGGACAATCTCACTATTTTCACAGAATTCCTCCTCATGGATGTCTCAAGCTCCCAAGAGCGCCGAGTGCTTCAAGGTCTCCTCTTCTCAGTGATTTATCTGGGAGCCCTGACTGGGAATCTTCTGTTACTGTCATTGTAACTGACCCACATCTGCATTTTCCAATGTACTTCTTCTTTTTTTTTAAATTTTTTTATTTTTTATTGACTTTGTAATAATATTACATTAAAAATATATATGTGAGGTCCCATTCAACCCCATCCCCCCACCCCCCCTCTCCCCCCCCCAACAACACTCGTTCCCATCATCATGACACATCCATTGGATTTTGTAAGTACATCTTTGGGCACCTCTGCACCTCATATACATTGGTTCACATCATAGCCCATACTCTCCTCCATTCCATCCAGTGGGCCCTGTGAGGATTTACAATGTACGGTGATTGCCTCTGAAGTACCATCCAGGGCCGCTCCATGTCCCAAAGACGCCTCCACCTCTCATCTCTTCCTGCCTTTCCCCATACCCTTCGTCCACTATGTCCACTTTTCCCATTCCAATGCCACCTCTTCTATGTGGACATTGGATTGGTTGTGTCCATTGCACCTCTATGTCAAGAGGAGGGTCAGATTCCACCTGGATGCTGGATGCAATCCTCCCATTTTCAGTTGTAATCACTCTAGGCTCCATGGTGTGGTGGTTGTCCTTCTTCAACTCCATCTTAGCTGAGTGTGGTAAGTCCAATAAATCAGATTGTAGGTGCTGGAGTCTGTTGAGGCTCAGGATCTGGCTATCACATTGTCAGTCCAGAGATTCAAATCCCCTAAATATATCTTAAACCCCAACATTAACTGCACCTCCAGCACATTGGCATGAAAGTCTTATGAAGGGAGATCCCATCTGAGTCCAGATTCATCACACATAAACACCATTTCCAAAGAGGGGCCATCTGCCCTGGTAGTTAACCCCATCGGCCATGACCATAACTCCCGTGGGTCTCTTTAGCCCTCAAAGGAACCAATATCTGGGGGTTGTATCTGCTTTATCTGTCTCTCTGACTCTGCTCAGTTGTGCATGAGGGCAAACCTTCTGCCAGCCTCCAGACTCTTTTTTAGAAACTCGTAGCCATATAAACTCATTTCTCCTTTCCATTTCCCCCTTACTTTAGGTCAACAGCATTTTAAAGTCATGGTATTTTATGTAGACATGGATATTCTGCTGATCCGCATTGAACCTTCCGTATAAGGTCATTTTCCAGTTGCATCATCAGTTGGTAGTTGATAGTGGTCCCTCGTTGCCAGGGAGGCTCATCCCCGGGTGTCATGTCCCACGCTGGGGGGAAGGCATTGCATTTACATGCTGAGTTTGGCTTCGAGACTGGCCACATTTGAGTAACATGAAGGCTGACAGGAGGAAATTCCCAGGCACAAAGTTGTTCTAGGCCTTGTTCTTATTTTGGGTTTATCAGCTCACAAGCATAGTCATTAGCATCAGGGGCTCACTGTTGAACCCTCACTCCCTCCCGGTCCCCGCCACTGTACCTGGGAGACTGTCGCTGCTCCCCTAGGGACCACGACAGAGCACCACTGGCCAGGAACCCAGTACCCCCCCTACTGTGGTTTTTAATTGTTGCCACTATGAGTATATCCAAACATTACCATGCACCCTGGACATATGTTCTGTACAGCTCCCTGTCAGCCATATATCACCTGTCATCCAATGTACTTCTTTATAGGCAATTTATCCCTCATAGACCTTTGCTGCATTTCAGTTATGGTGCAAAAATAATTGTGAATTCTCTGGTGGGCAGTAAGTTGATTTTTCTCCCAGAAGGCACTGCCCAGATCTTTCTGGTTCTCTTCTCTGTATCCACGGGGCTGGCCTTCCTTGTGGTGATGTCCCATGATCGCTATGTTGCCATTTGCCACCCTCTGCACTATGAACTCACCACCACCCCACATCTGTGCACACAGGCAGCTGGTGGCTTGTGGGCAAGTGGGTTCATCCATTCTGCTTTCCACACAGGTGTCATGTTCAGGCTTCCATCCCAGGGTCCAATGTGATCCATCAACATTTCTGTGATATACCACAAATTTTGAGGATCTCACCTCCAGATGTTCAGTTTTCTGAGTCTATAACCTTAGTTCCAAGTGTTTGTACTACATTAGCATGTTAAGCCTTCACAGTTAAGTCATATATTAATATATTTTCAATAGTGCTTAGGATGTATTCTGTGGAAGCCCATAACAAAGTCTTATCCACCTGTACCCCACAGAGGGCAATTCTCATTTTGTTTATAATTTCTGGGGTGACTGCTGCCTGTAGCCCAACTGCAAATACAGCTTCTCTTAAAGATGTTCTGACAGCCATGCTCTACTCCATGGTGCCCCCACTCATAAACCCCATCATCTATAGTCAGAGGAACAGAGAGATAAACACTGCTCCAGGAAGAATGCTTCACAGATATTTTGAGTTCCCAAGCAGGGTTTTCCTTGAATAAAAAATTCTGTAAACTACTTGGTGAAGCTTGATTTTATTTGATATATGTTCTAAATTTTAATCTGCCATGCTAAATATCCAGGGTTTTTAATTGTGTATATATATGTTGTTTCCCATGTGATAGTGAGCTATACATCTGTTGCCAAGTTTTTACTCCACATATTTGTGGAATTCACACATTCTTCTGGAAAAAATTTTTTCAACAATGCTAAATTGATTTGAATAATGTTTAGAATAATTTCAAGCTATGACAAAGAATGACACCATATTGAGAAGATCATTGGTGAATACCATCAAAACTGCCTACACATTTGAGAAAAATTTACACTTATAAGATACTGCCAGCCTGGGACAGAATATTCAATGATTTGAATTAGAGAATTCAATACAAATAGCCCTCTTTGCATTCTCTTTTCTACAATATCTGCACTAATTAAAAGGTGACTTAATTGAGATACCACTGATCAAAAATTAAGGATAAAATAAAGATCTAGCACAGAGATCTGAGTTAAAGTTTTTCCCCTCACTGAAAAAATGGAATATGAAAGCCTAGCCCTCAACCCAGAATATTCTTTTGGGTCTTTTTCTCTCCCTGTAACCTGGATGAATAGGTGTATACCTAGCTCAATGCATTCATTATTTATGCATGATAAGGAACAAGTAGTTACAGAGTGGAGTGAGACATAGCAACAGGTGAATTGCATTTTACTTGCAGAATATCAGATATTTCTTAGAATATATGAAAAACTTTTATCACCAAAAATTTAAACAAGCTTATACTGTCAATATGGAAATGCTTTTGTTTTTCTGATTCTCAAATGATGAGCAGGTATTCTCATGGTGAAATATTTAACTTTTTTATATCTCCAAATTGAATCTAGGAAGGCTGCCTTTTATTTGAAATCTATATCTAGAAACTTTCAGCCTTAGGGAACTAGTGCTCATTTAACTTCAGCCTTCATCCTATGATTGAAAAAAATGGGCACAGCAGGCTCACTATGGCTCAGTATTTCTGGCTGTAGTACATTCACTGCAGTGCCTGGGACTGTGAGGGAACTGTATGTCAGGGCAAGGGGGACATTTATAAACCTGCAAATAGGGAAATTCCTAAGTATACATGCCCATGCCCAAGATACGATGCATGCTCAGAAAGGTACAGACTAGCCCCTATTCTTGGTCCTCAAACTGTTCTATAAACTCATTGAATGGATAAGCTCTTAAGGACACTTAAAAACAATTTATAAATGAACTTTTAAATTCTCTAGCAACCACATAGAGAAGGAATGTGTCACGTGCAGGGTACCCTCAATAAGATTAAGTACCAATTTATCTACAGAAACCATGGAGGCAAGAAGACAGTGGCACAAAATGTTAAAAGCCCTAAAGGAAAATTACTTTCCACTAAGTTTATTACATCCAGAAAAGAAGTCATTCAAAAATGAGTGTGATGGGAAACGGACTTTGGCCCAGTGGTTAGGGCGTCCGTCTACCATATGGGAGGTCCGCGGTTCAAACCCCGGGCCTCCTTGACCCGTGTGGAGCTGGCCATGTGCAGCGCTGATGCGCGCAAGGAGTGCCTTGCCGCGCAAGGAGTGCCTTGCCACGCAAGGGTGTCCCCCACGTGGGGGAGCCCAACGCGCAAAGAGTGCGCCCATGAGGAAAGCCGCCCAGCATGAAAAGAAAGAGCAGCCTGCCCAGGAATGGCGCCGCCCACACTTCCCATGCCCTGACGACAACAGAAGCGGACAAAGAAACAAGACGCAGCAAATAGACACCAAGAACAGACAACCAGGGGAGGGGGGGAAATTAAATAAATAAATAAATCTTTAAAAAAAAAATGAGTGTGAAATTAAGACATTCTAAGATAAACAATAGCTGTGGGTATTTCATCACCATTACACCTACCCTATCAACAATGATAAAGTGAATTCTTCAGACTGAAAGGAAAGGATACTGGAAAATAGTTTAAAGCCACGTGAAGCAATAAGGATCTCCTGTAAGGGTAACAACATGGGTAAATATGAATTCCAGTACTATTGTGATTTTGGTTAGTAGCTCTACCATTTTACTCCTTACATGATTTAAAATGTTTAATGCAGAAAAATAATGAAAATGCAGTTGGTTTATACTCATAATGTATAAACATGTGATTTTGTACAAGAACTACATACAGGTGGGAGGACAGGTGGGATATAGAAACATGGTTTGTGTATAAGATTGAAGGTAATTTGGTATCAAAGGAAATGGGAGTGTTGGATATTTAGGATTTTAATTTAAGCCCCATGGTAATGACCATTTAGACATTGGAGAATACCCACATTCACATAGAAAGGAATTATAATTTAAGTAGCAAATTATGCAGGTGGAGGGGTATAGGAATACAGGGAGTTAATGGGTAATGTGTGTGGGCTTCCTGTTTTGGATATGGGGAAGTCTGGGCAATGGAAGGTGGTGAGGGCACCAAAGCAGAGAAAATAGCAGACACCCTGGATGTCTCTGATGGCATGCTTGGAGGGACTGATACCTGAAAGCTTATGTTTTATATAGGTTCCCACAATTAAAAAAACAGAATGAGCAACTAAAGAGACAATGACAAACACTATATAACTCTGGATGTAATCTAATAAGAGAGGAGAGGGGGCCAAGAATGATAGTTTGGGGACAAGGGAAAAAACTGAACTGTACACCATAAACTTTAAATCAATGTGAAATTTCTTGAAATTGAAAACTGCACTTAACAGTTTTGTCTGTATTCTTTCTATAGAGTTCATATTATTTTTGTTAATTGTCTTGTGTTTGAAAGTATTTTTAAATAAAATGTTTAAAAAGCAGTAACCCTGGTAAAAGTCTGAATTGTTCACGTTCCTCTAATATCTGAATTATTTTCTTATATTTTCAATATATTATATTCCAATATGATGACACCATCATATTTCTTATAAAAATTAATTGTATTGCTATCTGGGCCATCTGAACAGCTGTTTTCTGGGAAAGATATCTCTGTCCAATTTTATAGTCAAGTTATATTCTTACAAAGGTGATGGATAAACTTCTGGGTATTCCTTGGGGGATTTTGATTTTATTTTGTACCAACTCTTGACTTGTATTTAAATTTACATATATATAAATACATATATATTATTTAAATACATATATATATTATCCATCATATTTTATTATGTAGATCCACTGATCTTTATTCCTCAGGTTCCTGACCAATTTCTAATAGTTTTCTTTTTCAACTTCATTTTAATTTTTTCTACAATTTTGTATTTTATTTTATGGATATCTGAAGCTCTAAACTGATATTTCCAAGCATATGTTTTTAATTTATATTTCCTTGAAGAATTAGGCTATATCAGTCAAGAAACTTTTTTCTCTAATCTGATAATTTTTCTGAGTTTTTTTCTTATAATCTTTAAAACATCAAATACAATTTTATCTCAATATTATAATGTTAATTTATTTTTCACATATTTTCTATATATTTGTATTTTAATACATTATGAGAAATGATATTCAAATTTCTTTGAAGTATACTTAATGATTTTTAATGCCTAAAAATTACACACACACACACACACACATATGTATATGTAAATACAATTTCCCTAAACCATTTAGAATTCTTAAGTCAGTGATTTATTTTCTGGTAGCAAATTAGAGATGCAAAGTCATCCTTCATCTCTTTGGCTAAATTAACCAGAGGTTTAAAAATGATCCACTATCCATTAATCATCTCAATTCATTTAGGGGAATATAAAAATGTTTGCTTTCTTTCTTACTCAAAACGTGATACCTTCCTATGCTTTATAGTCTTAAGAAAACTTAAAATGGTAAATAAATCTACCAAGAGCTGTTTAGGAGTCCCTCGTTGCTTTTGTTTATCTTGTAATTGTTCATTGCAAGTTGTATATTTTAATATTTTCTGTGCTACCTCTGGGATTTAGACCCTGAGCTGTCTGTTCCTTAAGTTTCTATCCAGCTATGGATATGTCAGATATTTCCTTGAGTGAGCAAAGGTAACCAAAATAAAGAAAAGATTTTGCTTAATGAAATTTAGTGCTGCCTCAATTTGCTTTGGTCCTCTCAGGGCTGTGTTGCAGTAATCTTTCCTCACAGGCTTTAATCCATAACTGTTTTCTCCTCACAGTTTCTGTTTTATCAGAGAGGCACCCTCTGATAATATAAACCTGAACATGGCAGCCAGCCGAAGTCTGAATACTGCTGGTGTTAACATGATGAGACTAAGCAAAATCTAAGTCAGTATACCAAGACTCAGCATTACATGTTTTTTCCCTCCACCAAAAGATCCAGTCTGCTGTATTTTTAGGTAGCCATGAGCATCAGTCCCACTTTTTATCTAAGGTTTCTCCTCTGTTCATTAGGCACCAGTTTTCACATGCTGTCTTCCAAAATATATAAAGATGAACTTATGAATACCCTCTCATTGCTTTCATCATTGTTGATCATAAAATAATGCATATACCATTAATATTTGAAAGTTCTTTTCTCTCAACTTTCCTATTCACACACACAGGTTATATTTCAAAGTTTTAACATACTTTATTGTCAGTCTGGAATTCTTTTTTGTGAAATTCATGTCTACCTTATCTGACATACATTTCCCTGGTTTGCTACATAAATTGTTGAGTTTTTCTAAATCCTTTGAGGAAAAGAAATCCTTAACTCTTTTATAATAAATTTATCAATCTTTTTCATTGTGGTTTGTATTTTGTTTCTGTATGAGAAATACAAAATATACATGATGGTTAGCCTAATATCATGAAGACATTATCCATTGTTAATCTCTAAATCTACTCTAGTTTAGACTGTCATATTTTGACCTTTAATATATACCATTTCTGAATATGAGAGGTAGAAGTGAAATTAATTTTTATCCTATGTGAATATACAACTGTCCAAACAACATTGAAAAGTATTAATGAAACTACCACCCACTACCTCTTTCTGTTATTGCAGTTATAATTGAGTAGATCTTCAACTGTCTTTTTATACTATAGCATTGTTGACTGTAACATTTAGAAACTGGATATCAACTGAAGAAATGAACTTAAATGATAGTAATTTTTTATGAGTGATTTATTTTTACCTTAATGAAATTTGTACTTTCCAGGGAAGGGATATTAATGAAATTAGAATCAATATCTATCAGTTAAAAAGGTCAAATATGATTTAAGTTTTAGACAGTAACTTCAAGGAAGTGAATAAACATTAATAGATATTTGATGAGTGTGTTGAACAAAATTTTAATATTCTAAACTTAATCAACATCCAGCAGGCTATTTTGACTATATACTGCACATTGGAAGGAAGAATCAATTATTTCCAAAATCACATTTAGATTTCAAAGAGTAAATATTAAAATAGTCTCAGTGTAAACACTCCAGGATGCTAGATTTTTACCATGTTTCTCTGTCTTTTCATAAACTTTTTTTTTCATCTTACAGATAATCATAATTCTGACTGGAAATATAATGGTACATAGCAGGTACATCTACAATTTAATAAATAAATTCTCATTTGCTCTATTATTCAAAATATCCCATGCCCCTGCTGAGGTGGCCCTCTCTGTAGTACCATTCTTTTTATATTTAATTTTTTAAAAAGAAGCTTTAGATTACATGTTATATAAAAAATATAAGGGATTTCCATATGTGCCACACCTTCCCCCTCCCATACTTTCCCACATCAGCAACATCCCTCATTACCATGGTACATTTGTTAAAATTGATGAACCCATATTGAAGCATTGCTACTAACTATGGATTACACTTTACATTAAGATTTACACTCTGTCCTGCACAATTTTGCAGATTATGACAAAATATAAAATGGCTTCTCCCTGTCATGCAGTACCATTTTTAAGAAGGAAAATCGAGTCACTAATCATTAATAGCAGATTGAGTCACATAACACCATGTGACCAATAAAATGTGAGCAAAAGCAATGTTTGTGAATTTAAGAGCTAATATAGGGTGGCGGTCTTGGCCCAGTGGTTAGGGCACCCGTCTACCACATGAGAGGTCCACGGTTCAAATCCCAGGCCTCCTTGACCCATGTGGAGCTGGCCCATGTGTAGTGCTGATGCACACAAGGAGTGCCCTGCCACGCAGGGGTGTCCCCCGCATAGGGGAGTCCCATGCACAAGGAATGCGCCCCATAAGGAGAGCTGCCCAGAGCGAAAGAAATTGCAGCCTGCCCAGGAATGGTGCTGCCCACATGGAGAGCTGACACAACAAGATGACACAATAAAAAGAAACACAGATTCCCGTGCCACTGACAACAGCCAAAGAAGACACAGCAAATGGACACAGAGAACAATGGGGGTGGGGGGAGGGAAGCAATAAATAAAAATAAAAAACCTTTAAAAAAAAAAGCTAATATATGTACTTTTTCCCTTATTCCATAATTGTTCTATTTTGCTCTTCACATCGGAAGAGTACTGTAATCTTTTCCAGAGATGCACAGCAAGCTGGTCATGTCAAGTTTATGCTTTAGACATTTATCTCTACTTGATCAGAAGTTTCAGAGGCCACTATAGAAGTTGGCTATTCTAAATTCTCATGTTAAATATGAACTTCTCCCCAATAATACTCTGAAGTCACATCTCATTTCTTTATCCTTCAGAATTGCAGAGGGTTATTTGAAATATTTTAAATACTCTGTAATAAACTACAGAGTTTACTAAGAGTAGAAGTTCTCAGGTTAAACAATGTTGGTATTGCCAGAGAAAAAGAAGCATTATTAAATATATACACTCCTTACCAACACAAATTGAGCCCCTTTTTCTTCCAATAAAAAGGCTAGTCCTAAAAAGGTCTCATTTTATATTTATCATTTCCAAATCACACTGAAAGGACCTTGAGTAATTCGCCAATAGTTTTCTATGTTCCTTAGAGATGACTCACCAAAAATTGTATCTAACAAAACAGAAGACATTTGCAGAATGCAATATTGTAGTGACAGTACTGCAGTCGACTGTTACAGACAGATTAAACTCTTCGAGTTTGGTTACATCTTAATAGAACATTGGTCCAATACAAAACTAAAGAGGAACAGCTTGAAATTTATCTCATTCAATGTTAAGAGATAAAAGGGTTAGCAACTCTTTCCATTAATTTCTTCATATAAGTTCTTTTTCATTTTGAAATCTGGCAGCAATCAAATGCTGGCATTATTCCAAACTATTTTAAGAACAGGAAACTGAAGGCCATCCTCTTTCTTCACCTATTCTGGCACACTTCCAAAAATAAACCCAAGAGTCCAGTTTGATTTCTGTACAGGAGGTTGGGTGCCAAGGCACGTATATAAGCACAGGTACATATAAGCAGCAAAATTGCAGTCAACAGACTCTGAAATTGAAAATGTAGGTATAGGAGGTTGGCAAAGCCCCAGTCACATCACCCTTTGGGGTCCAGGAGACTGCAACACTTCCTGCCCTTCTCGTGCTCTCCTGCTGCTTGACATAGGCATTTCTATTTACTATCTTTTAAATCTGTCACAAGAGCCAATAACATTCCATATATAAGTTCTCCAATAGCCTGCCCTTCAAATGTAGATCATATGAAGCAAAGCCATAGCCACCCCAAACAGATGTGTGTCATGTGTGGAAAGCAATCATTGTAGCCCCAGCACCAACTAAAAGTTATTACTCAATACTGCATTCTAAACTAGTCTTAGCTGATTAAAACTATAACAAATGAGTTTCCAAAGAAGTTGTATGAAATTAGGAACATAAAGAAGCAAGGTATCCATGTTCTTGACTCCACAACCTCACAAGAAATTGGTCCATCCAGATATATTTTTTCCCATTCTACCGATTTTGTGGCAGTATCACGTGGTTACACATTTTATTTTCATTCAGTAACAAAGGTGAAGAAGATACTGCTTTGTCTAAAACAAGATTTTTGTGCTTCCTCTTTGGAATTCCTTTCTAAGCCTTAAAAGTTAAATTACAAGTGGATTATGATTTCCAATACAGTGCCTTTATGTTGGTTCTAGAGAAAGAAATTTTCATCATAATGTAGTCAAATGCAGAAATATATTTTTATTGTGTGTTTTGGGTAATTTTCCTCTTCCTACAAATCTTCCTTCTACTTCAATAAAATTACCTTATTTTAAACAACTGATGATATTAAAAAATTATTATAATATTTATTTTCTCTCAATGGAATTTGTAATTTTCTCCACAAGGTATGGTATATCTATGCTGCATATCTGCATATATGGGTATATATATACATATATATATGTATTACCTATAATCTCTTTTTTCTTTTTTATTTCTATAATTTATTTCAATTTTTAATTTTAATCTTATTTTTAAATTATCTTTATTTAAAGTTAATAGATCATGCAAAATGTTATATTAGAAAACATAAGAGGTTCCCATATACCCTACTCCCCATCCCACACCATCATTTTTTAATTGTATTTTTTGGAAGATATACAGATAACAAAAAATGTTACATTAAAACATATAAGAGGTTCCCATATACTCCCCACTCTCTCACCCCACTGCTCCCACAACGACAACCTCTTTCATCATTGTGGCACATTCATTGCATTTGGTGACTATATTTTGGAGCACTGCTGCACCACATGGATAATAGTTTACATTGTACTTTACACTCTCCCCCAGTATATTCAATGGGTTATGGCAGGAAATATAATGTCCAGCATCTGTCCCTGCAATATCATTCAGGACAACTCCAAGTCCCAAAAATGTCCCCACATCACATCTCTTCTTCCCTCTCCCTGCCCTCAGCAATTACTGTGGCCACTTTCTCCACATCAATGCTATAATTTCTTCCATTACTAGTCACAATAGTTCTATAGTACAATATTAGTAAGTCCACTATAATCCATATTTTATTACTCCATCCTTTGGACCCTGGGATGGTGATGTCCACGCCACCTCTATATTGAGAAGGGGGCTTAGATTCCACATGGATGATGGATGAAATTTTCCAGCTTGTGTTTATAGGCACTCTCAGTTCCCTGGTGTGGTGGTTGACCATCTTCACCTCCCTGTTAGCTGACCTGGGTAAGTCCAATGAACCAGAGAGTAGGAGTTGCAACTCTGCTGAGGCTCAGGGACCAGCTGGCACATGGACAGTCCAGAGATTCAAGTCTCGTGAGTATACACCAACCCTAGCACCAATCACAGTTTCAGTAAAAGTGACAGAAAAGGCACATGTAGAAAGGTCACATCTGAGTCCGACTCCATCACACTCAGGAACACAAATGACAAAGTAGGGCCCACTGACATGACACAAGCTCCAGAGCCACCTGCCATGACCATAGAACCTGAGGGCCTCTGTAGCCTTCAGGAGCACCAGTACCTAGGGTTGTATCTACTTTGGCTTTCTCTGGGGTCCTGCTGAGGTGTGCATAAGCGCAACCCCTCTGATGACCTCCCGACTCTTTTTGAAGACTCTTACCCATATCAACTCATGTGTCTTTGCAATTTCCCCCTTTTATTCAAGGTCAAAAAGCAGTTTTTAACACATGATCCTACATGTAGGCTTAGATATTCTGCTGGCTTGAGTTGACTCTTGTATTCAAGGTCTCTTTCTAGTTGCATCACCAGTTAGTGATTGGTAGTAATCCCTTGGTGCCAGAGAGGCTCATCCCCAGGGATCATGTCCCATGCTGGGGGGAAGGTAATGCATGTACATGCTGAGTTTGGCTTAGAGAGTGGCCACATTTGAGCAACATGATGGTTCTTAGGAGGTAATTCTTAGGTACCCTGCAGCTTTAGGCCTAATTCATATTTCAAGCACACCAGCTCATAAACAGTCATGAATATCAAGGGCTCATCACTGTACCATTCTTCTTCATTGATCTTTACCATTGCACTTGGGGGATTGTTGCTGTTCCACTGGGGAATGTGATAGAGCTCCCCTGGCTAGGAACTCAGCCCTCCCTCAGTTGTCCTTTGTAACTGTAACTACTATGAAAATACCCAACATACATACACTGAAGATTTTTATGTACCTTATATACATGTCCTGGAGAACTCCGTCCCAATCAGGTGTCTCCTTAATAATATGCCACACCAGTGCTCATCCCCTGCCATAGTTGAACCTCCCTGTGTTCTAAAACTTCTTAAAAAATGAGACCTAATATATTGCCAAATTCAATTAATAGGAAACTGAAATATAATGATGGGTTTAAAGATTAGAAACAGAATACGTACTAATTTAGAAAAACTAAAATAAAGTAAAAATAAATTAGGGTATTAAAAATGAAAAATATTATAGAGCTTTGTTTTTGATGTTTTGCCTTCGTCACTGTAATAGGTGTTGCCCTGTATGTACAGTGGCAAGGCAATTTCTTCCATTCCTTCCTCAGTGTCTACATTCTTTTTTTAAAATTTTTAATTTTGTCTTCAAGAAGTTTTAGATCACAGTAATTCACATATACAATATAGGGGACTCCCATATAACCAACATCAAACTGTTTTCCCCCTTATCCAGCAATGATCTTTTTACATGTCCATGTTCTATTTGCTGCAGCTGATGTACAGATATTGAAACACAGCTACCAAACATGGTTCCATTTTGGTTTACATTATGGTTTATATTTTAGACTGTACAATTTTCTAAATTTTTAGTTACCTTATGTTTTACATTATGGTTTACATTTTAGCCTATAGGCTTTTATGCATTTCTGGTGTAATTTAACATGTCCTATGTCCATGATTGCATGATCTTATGGAGCACTTCCATTGACCCCAGTACCCTGCTTCCATCTATATTATTCCTTTATCCCCCTCCCCTCAGGCCCCACAGTGCAATCGATCTTCATTACTTGAAGGACCAGATTCACAGATAGTTGCAACAATGTTGAGGGTTTGACATACTAGAATGGTCTAACCCACTGGGAGCCACCAATTATCTTGAGAGACAATTCCCTCTGTTTAAGAACATCAAATCTCCCCAGGATGTGGGTACACCTTCACACTCATTGCAAGGTTCTCCATCCAATGTTATAACCTACTATGACAAAATGAACCCTTACATTCCCTAGAAGCCTGTCCCTGTGCCAGATGTCCCCCCTTAAGCATCTTAAAAAGGTAATCCTTCCTCATTATATTTTCTAAAGAGTTTTCTAAACATTATAGTTTCAACTACATACTTGACAATTTCACATGTTCAACTGTTCCCCTCAGTCCTCCCCCCAATTCCTTGGGCCATCTGTCCCATCCTTTCCAACCCTAGCCCTCTCAAGCCCAGAGAGCCCCTCCCAAAGGTATTCCTATGCCCCCATTTTATCTCTTCCCTGTACAAATACTTATCTCCAGCTTATCATAGATTTCACCCATGTAGGCATCAGCTCACAGCCTTCCTCTCCTCCCCCAATTTCCTGTAAGCCTATCATCCAGTCTCTAGCTCTCTGAGACAGCTTGGTTTACTTACTTCATATCTGAGAGTTCATGTAGTATTTGTCCTTCAATGCCTGACTTGCTTCACTCAACATAAGGTCCTCAAGACTCATCCATGTTATCCCATGTGCTTGTACTGTATGCCTTCTTACAGCTGAGTAGTATTCCATTGTATGTATATACCACATTTTATTTATCCATTCATCTGTTGATGGGCATTTGGGTTGATTCCAATTTTTGACAATGAATGATGCAGCTATGAACATTGGTGTGCATATATTAGTTTGTGTTCTTGATTTCAGTTCTTCTGGGTATATATCCAGCAATCTACAGTTTCTTTTACAGTTTCTTTTTCTTTCTTTCTTAATTACTTCATGGTTGATATTTCTTGTTAATTTATGCAACCAATAGACTTCTCAAAACCCTTTTCAATAATAGTCCCATATTACCTGTGCAGAATTTTAAACCATATTAACAATTATATTTGCTACTAATGTCAGGTATTTTACTCCTTTTAGAATTATTTTACATTTTATTTTCATTTTTTGCTTCAAAAATTGCATCATAAATGTTGCAAGAATCAACAGTTACCCTATAACAAGAAGACTTTGTCATGCCTTTGTTCTATGATGTTTGACATAAGAGAACTCTAGCTTTTGTGTTACTTTTTCTCATAGTATAGGCTTTTCCATTATTATTTTTGCTAAAATTTTTCATCGTGAATGAGCATTTTAATATAACAGCTTTTTAAAGTGATTTGAACTTACCTGTCATCTTCATAGGTATCCCATAGGAAAAGACATCACTGAGAATTTTATATTCAGGTTTCCCTCTTTCAAAAGCTGAGGGTTACATTTCTAGACCTTCATATTCATTGGTATGACATTTTTATCACATTGTAATGTGTATTTAAATTTGAGTTTTCTGTAAGTTTATTATCAATGATGTTTCCCTCCAGATATTTGAAAATGTAGAACCTTGGTTCCCAATATCTATGGATTGATAAAAATCGAGTACTACTCTTTATCTTCATCCTTTTGACATCTCCTAAAATTGGATATTTAATTTTATGGGTTCTAATCTCCTGCATTGATATTTCTAAGTGTGTGCTTTTAACTTATGTGGCAGAATGAGATAAGGTATGTCAGAGGCAGAACTGATTTTTTCTTGATATGCACATCATATGATTTTAAAAAATCAACAAAATTATTTCAACCACAGTAGGAGTGAAACCATTTATTCCTACACATATTCTATATATATATATATATATTTAAAGATTTATTTATTTTAACTCCCCCCCCCTCCCCTGGTTGTCTGTTCTCTGTGTCTATTTGCTGCGTCTTGTTTCTTTGTCCACTTCTGTTGTCGTCAGCAGCATGGCAAGTGTGGGCAGTGCCATTCCTGGGCAGGCTGCACTTTCTTTCGTGCTGGGCTGCTCTCCTTATGGGGCACACTCCTTGCGCTTGGGGTCCCCTACGCGGGGGACACCTCTGCGTGGCAGGGCACTCATTGCACGCATCAGCACTGTGCATGGGCCAGCTCCACACGGGTCAAGGAGGCCCGGGGTTTGAACCGCGGACCTCCCATGTGGTAGACGGACGCCCTAACCACTGGGCCAAGTCCGTTTCCCTCTATATTTTTACTTTATTTCAATATTATAAAAATGTTCTTTAAATATCTTCTAACTTCCTCATTATTTAATGCTTGAAATATATAAACACAAATGTATGATTTATATCAGCACTTTCTAGTATTCGATGAATACTACATGAAAATGGAGATTCAAATTTATCCTTTATGTATAAAAACACACATACATGCAAATACACATAGATACATATACAATTTCAAGCTATGCTATATGGTTTCCTTAATATTTTATTGTCTATTTTTTCTTATTAGCTTATAAATGTTTGATAATTTTTTACTGCAGTTTCTTAGCCTTCTCATACTCTATTCCAATAACATTGTAATCATATATGCAATTTTTTATCTTCCACATTCACAATTTTTTCTGCTATTAATATTTGATGATTTTTTTCTTTCTTTTTTTTCACTTATTTCACAACTCTCACAAAATTTATTTCCCTTTACTTGTCTCACCCTTTTTCTAAATAAATGTTATTAGTACAGTCTTGTTTGTCTAATTCCCTACCAGGTAATGCTTCCAACCAGCGTATTTTAAATTCTGTGATGCTTGACTTTGAATAATTTCTTTTTGCTTATTACATTTTCTCATGGTAGATGTTTTGCAGTTCTAATCTTTGCTAAAATATTCCAACATGGACTAGAATCGAAGTGTAAAAGAAATAGGCTCTCCTTTCACGGAAATGATCCCATAATATTTCTCCTTTATGCTCTATCACACATTACAGCACTTAATATGTTAACTTTCAGTAATGTATATTTCTTTTTTTTCAAATTCTACTCAATTTATTCATTAAAAAAAAATTACATCCAAAGATATGAGGTCCTCTTTCACCCCCACTGCCCCCACCCCACCACTCCCCACACAGTAATGCTCTCCCCCATCATCATGACACATCCATTGTATCTGGTGAGTAAACTCTGGGCATCACTGCACCCCATGGCCTGTGGTCCACACAATAGCCCACACTCTCCCACATTCCATCCAGTGGGCCATGGGAGGACATACAATGTCCGGCAATTGTCCCTGCAGCACTACCCAGGACAACTCCAAGTCCTGATAATGCCTCCACATCTCATCTCTTCCTCCCATTCCCTGCACCCAGCAGCCACCATGGCTGCTTTTTCCACACCAATGCCACATTTTCTCGATTATTAACCACAATAGAATATCATTAAGTCCACTCTAATCATTACTGTATTCCTCCTTCCTGTGGACCTTGGCTTCATTGTGTCCATTCCACATCGATGTCAAGAGGGGGCTTAGATTCCACATGGATACTGGATGCAATCCTCCTGCTTTCAGTTGTAGGCACTCTAGGCTCCATGGTGTGGTGGTTGACATTATTCAACTCCATGTTAGCTGAGTGGGGTAAGTCCAATAAAACAGAGTGTAGGAGTTGAAGTCTGTTGAGGCTCAGGGCCTGGCTATCATATTGTCAGTACAGAGATTCAAATCCCCTAGATATATCTTAAACCCCAGAATCAACTGCAATTCCAGTAAAGTAGCATGAAAGGCTTGTGAAAAGAGATCCCATCTGTGTGCAGTTCCATCACACAGAAACACTATCTCCAAAGAAGGGCCAACTGACATGGCAGTGAACTCCATCTGTCATGACCATAGAGCCTGTGGTTCTCTTTAGCCCTCAAAAGACCAATACCTGGGGTTGTATCTACTTTATCTGTCTCTGAGACTCTGCTCAGGTGTGCATAAGGGCAATCCATCTGACAACATCCAGACTCTTTTTTAGAGACTCATAGCCATATAAACTCATTTCTCCTTTCCATTTCCCCCTTACATTAGGTCAAACATCATTTTAAACTCCTGTTATTATATGTAGACAGGGATATTCTGCTGGTCCGTGTTGAACCTTTAATTCAAGGCCATTTTCTAGTTGCATCATCAACTGGTACTTGGTAGTGATCCTTCGGTGCCAGGGAGGCTCATCCCCGGGTGTCATGTCCCACACTGGGGGGAAGGCATTGCATTTACATGCTGAGTTTCACTTTGAGACTGGCCACATTTGAGTAACATGAAGGCTCTCAGGAGGAAACTCCTAGGCACAGTGCTGCTCTAGGCCTTGTTCTTATTTCAGGCATATAGGCTCACAATCATAGTTATTAGTATCAGGGGCTCACTGTTGGACCCTCATTCCTTCCTGGTCCTTACCATTGCACCTGGGGGACTGCTGCTGCTCCCCTAGGGACCACGACAGAGCACCCCTGGCCAGGAACCCAGTACTCCCCCAGTTGTTGTTTTTAATGGTTTCCACTATGAGTATATCCAAACATTACCATGCACCCTGGACATATGCCTGTATAACTCCCTGTCAACCATATATCACCTGTCAATAACTTCCTATAACAGTATTCCTCTGCTGCCATTGTTGAACCACTCTGTGATCCAAAATTTCCTGAAAAGTGAAGCCCAATATAATGTCAGCGTCCCTTACTAGTAAAATGGAATATAGCGATGGGTTTAAAGCTTAGATATAGAATACGTATTGATTTGGAAAAATTCTACATCCTATCTTTTTCTTTTCTTTTTTCCTAATTATTGAACTTCTCTTCACAAGAGCCTTAGATCACAGTAATTCATAAATACAATATACAGTACTCCCACACATCCACCATAAAACCTTTTCTCTTCCACAGCGATATTCTTATAACTTATTGATATCATATTTATTAAACTGATGTACAGACTCTGAGACAATAGCTTTCAAACAAGGTGACATCTGTTCTTCCATTGTGGTCCATACTTTAGGATGTACAGTTTTCTAAGTTTTTAGTTATCCTATGTTTTACATTATGGTTTACATTACTAGTTTGTCGTTCCCTATATGTTTTTGGTGTAATATTACATGTTTTATATCCATCCTTGTATACTCTCGCGAATCTCCTCTCTTACCCCCACATTTACCTTGGTTCCATTCATTCAATATCCATTTTCCCCTCCCCTTGGGGCCCACTGTGACAGCCAATCTCCATTTCCCAAGGAGCCACGTCCAGAGATACTTGCAACAGTATCAGGGCCTGACTTGCTCAACTGCCCTAATGCCCTGGGAGCCATTCTTTGTCTCCAGAGATACAGTTCCCTCTATTTTGATGGCATTAGTCCTCCCCAGGATGTGAGTCCGTCCCCACTCTCACTACTAGGGTCTCTATCCAATGGTCAACCCACCCTGGCAAAATGAGCACTCAGACATTCCCCAGGAGTCGGTCTCATGTCAGACCATCCCCTCTGAGCATCCTAAACAGATAACCCTCTTAATTATATTTTGATACATTTTTCTCAGCATTTTAACCTCAACCAACTCCTGACACTCTCCTATGTTCGTATGTTGCCCCTCTCTCTCCCCAATTTTTTAGGCAATATTACCCCTCCGCCCATCCCCAGGCCCCTCCAACCCGCAAAGCCCTACCCAAAGGCAACCCCTTGCCCCCATTTTATCTCTTCTTTGTGCTCATACTTACCGCCAGCTCATCATAGATTCCACCCCTGCAGTCGGTAGCTCACATTCTTCCTCCACCCCTGAATTCCTGTAAGCCTATCTTCCAGTCTCTAGCTCTCTGATGCAGCTTGCTTATTTCATATCACTGAGGTCATGTAGTATTTGTCCTTCAGTGCCCAGGTTGCTTCACTCAACATAAGGTTCTCAAGATTCATCCATGTTATCACGTGTGTTTGTAGTGTATTTGTTCCTAAAACTGAGTAGTATTCCATTGTGTGTATATACCACATTTTATTGATCCACTCATCTGTTGATGGGCATTTGGGTTGATTCCAACTTTTGGCAATAGTGAACAATGCTGCTATGAACATTGGTGTGCATATATCAGATTGTGTCCTTGTTTTCAGTTCTGCTGGGTATATACCCAGCAGTGGTATTGCTGGGTCATATGGCAAATCTATGGTTAGTTTTTTGAGAAACCGCCAAACTGTCCTCCAGAATGGTTGGATCCTTCTGCATTTCCACCAGCAGTGGATGAGTGTTCCCATTTCTTCACATCCTCTCCGGCATTTGTATTCTTCTGTTTTTTTCATAGCTGCCAATCTTATGGGAGTAAAATGGTATCTCATTGTCGTTTTGATTTGCATTTCCCTGATAGCTAGAGATTTGGAGCATTTATTCATGTGCTTTTTAGCCATCTGTATTTCTTCTTTGGAAAAGTGTCTGTTTAAATCTTTTTCCCATTTTTTGAATGGGTTGTTTATCTTTTTATTTTCAAGATATAGGAGTTCTTTATATATGCAAGTTATAAGTCTCTTATCAGATATATGGTTGCCAAATATTTTCTCCCATTGTGTAGGTTCACTTTTTACTTTCTTGACAAACTCCTTTGAGGTGCAGAAGGCTTTAATTTTGAGGAAGTCCCATTTATCTATTAGTTCTTTTGCTGCTCATGCTTTTGGTGTGATATTCATGAAGCCATTTCCTATTACAAGGTCCTGTAGATGTTTCCCTACACTGACTTCCAAGGTCTTTATGGTCTTGGCTCTTATATTTAGGTCTTTGATCCATCTTGATCTTTGTATAAGGTGTGAGATGGTAATCCTCTTTCATTCTTCTACATATGGATATCTAGTTCTCCAGGCACCAGTTTTTGAATAGGCCATTCTCTCCCAGTTAAGAGGGTTTGGTGGCTTTATCAAATATTATTTGGCTATATATATGAGTTCTATATCAGACATTTCAATTTGATTCCATTGGTCTGTGTGTCTCTCCTTATGCTAATACCATGCTGTTTTCACCATCGTAGCTTTGTAGTATGTTTTGATGTCAGGTAGTGTGATTCCTCCAATTTCGTTTCTCTTTTTCTATATGTCTTTGGCTATTCGGGGCCTCTTTCCTTTCCAAATAAATTTCATAGTTTTTCTAGTTCCTTAAAGAAGGCTGTGTTGATTTTTATTGGGATTGCATTGAACGTGTAGATCAGTTTTGGTAGGATAGACATCTTAATAATATTTAGTCTTCCTATCCATGAACAGAGAATATTCTTCCATTTATTTAGGTCTTCTTTGATATCCTTGAACAGTCTTGTATAGTTCTCAGTGTATAAGTTTTTTACATCTTTAGTTAAATTTATTCCTAAATATTTGATTTTTTAATTTACTATTGTAAATGGTATTTGTTTCTTAATTTCCTCCTGATCTTGCTCATTATTTGTGTACAGATGTGCTACTGATTTTTGCGCATTGATCTTATAACCTGCAACTTTACTAAACTCATTTATGAGTTCTAGAAGTTTTGTTGTAGATCTCTCAGGGTTTTCTATGTATAGGATCATGTCATCTGCAAATAATGAAATTTTGACTTCTTCCTTTCCAATTTGAATGCCTTTTATATGTGTTTCTTGCCTCAGTGCTCGAGCAAGTACTTCTAAGACAATGTTAAATAGAAGGCAAGGCAATGGACATCCTTGTCTTGTTCCTGACTTTAGAGGGAAGGATTTTCGGATTTCTCCATTGTAAACAATGCTGGCTGTAGGTTTTTCATATATACTTTTTATCAGGTTCAAAAAATTTCCTTGTATTCTGATCTTTTGGAGTGTTTTTATCAAGAAAGGGTGCTGTATTTTGTCAAATGCTTTTTCTCCATCTATAGATGTAATCATGTGATTTTTTTCCTTCAATCTGTTTATATGGTGTATTACATTGATGAATTTTCTTATGTTGAACGATCCTTGCATAACTGGAATGAATCCCACTTGGTCGTGGTGCATAATTCATTTAATGTGTTGTTGAATACGATTAGCAAGTATTTTGTTAAGTATTTTTGCATCTAGGTTCATTAGAGGAATTGGTCTGTAATTTTCCTTTCTTGTGGTGTCTTTGTTTGGCTTTGGTACTAGGGTAATGTTGGCATGATAGAAGGAGTTAGGCAATGTTCCTTCTGTTTCAATTTTTTGGAATAATTTCAGCAGGATTGGTGTTAGTTCTTTCCGGAATGTTTTGTAGAATTCACCTGTGAAGCAGTCTGTCCCTGGGCTCTTCTTAGTTGGGAGGTTTTTAATGATGGGTTCTCTTTACTTGTGATTGGTTTACTGAGATCATCAATTTCTTCTTTCATCAATCTGGGCTGCTCATGTGTTTCTAGGAATTTGTCCATTTCCTCTGAATTGTCCTTTTTGTTGGAATATAGTTTTTCAAAGTATCCTCTTTGGATAGTCTTTATTTCTGTGGAGTCAGTGGTGATATCTCCTTTCTCATTTCTTATTTTGTTTATTTGCATCTTCTCTCTTTTTTCTTTGTAAGTCTCACTAAAGGTTTGTCAATTTTGTTGATCTTCTCAAAAAACCATCTCTTGGTCTTGTTTATCTTTTCAAGTGCTTTCTTATTTTCTATTTCATTTAGTTCTGCTCTTATCTTTGCTATTTCCTTCCTTCTTCTTCCTGTTGGATTACTTTGTTGTTGTTTTTCTAATTCCTCCAAATGTGCAGTTAGTTCTTCAATTTTTGCTCTTTCTTCTCTTTTGATATATGAATTTATGGCTATAAATGTCCCTCTCACTACTGCTTTTGCTGTATCCCATAAATTTTGGTATGTGGTGTTATCATTATCATTTGTTTCAAGGTAGTCATTGATTTCTTTTGAGATTTCCTCTTTGACCCACTGTTTTCCTAAGAGTGTGCTGTTTAATTTCCTAATCATGGTGTGAAATCTGGGCCTCTGTCTCTTGCAAATTTCCAGCTTCACTGCACTGTGGTCAGAGATATTATTTTGTATGATTTCGATCTTTCTGAATTCATTAAGCATTTCTTTGTGGCCTAGCATATGGTCTATCTTGTAGAATGATCCATGTGCACTTGAGAAAAATGTATATCTTGCTGTGTTTGGGTGTAATGATCTGTATATGTCTATTAGATCCAGCTCCTCTAATATACTGTTCAAATATTTTGTTTCTTTAGTAATTCTTTTTTGAGGTGTTCTGTCCAGAGTTGATAGTGTTATATTAAAATCCCCCACTATAATTGTAGATGCATCTATTCTTTCACTTAGTTTTTCCAGCGTTTGCCTCACGTATTTAGAGGCGCCCTTGTTAGGAGCACAAATATTTATGATTGTTCGATCTTCTGGACAGATTGTCCCTTTCACTAAAATGTAGTATCCTTCTTTGTCAGTCACACTTGTTTTGCATTTCAAGTCTATTTTGTCTGATATTAATATAGCTACTCCTGCCTTTTTTTGGTTATTGTTTGCTTGTATGATTATTTTCCAACCATTCACTTTCAACCTCCATGAGTCTCTGGGTCTAAGATGTGTCTCTTGTAGACAGCATATAGATGGGTCATATTTCCTTATCCAATGTCCCAGTCTGAATCTTTTGATAGGTGAGTTTAATCCATTGACATTCAGTGTTATTACTTTCAAGGAATTATTTGTGTTAGCCATATTTTTATTGGACTTGTGTTTGTCATATTTTGTTTGCTTTTTTTTTCCCCCTTCTCTTTTTGTCTTTTTTGTTGCTCTTACACTCTCCTGCAACTCTACTTGTCCTGTTTTTTCCTTTCTTCCTGCAGAACTCCCTTTAGAATTTCTTGAAGGGGAGGTTTCTTGTTGGCATACTCTTTCATTTTTTGTTTATCTGTGAATATTTTGAACTCTCCATCATTTTTGAATGGTAGTTTAGCTGGATAGAGTATTCTTGGTTGCAAATTTTATTCCTTTTGTACCTTGACTATATCATACCACTGCCTTCTTGCCTCCATTGTTTCAGATGAGAAATCAGCACTTAATCTTATGGAGCTTCCCTTGTATGTGATGGTTTTCTTTTCTCTTGCTTCTTTTAGAATTTTCTCTTTGTCTTGAGTTTTGGATAATTTGACAAGTATATGTCTAATGTGGTCCTTTTGGGGTTTATGATGATTGGGGTGCACTGTGCTTCTTGGATATGTATATCTGTCTCTTTCAGTAGATTTGGGAAATTTTCAGCCAGTATTTCCTGCAATACTCCTTCTGACCCCTTTCCCTTCTCTTCTCCTTCTTGAATGCCTATAATACGTATATTTGAGCGTTTTGCCTTATCATTCAGGTCCCTAAGTCCTAGCTGGATTTTTTCTATCTTTTTATCAACCCATTCTACTATCTGTTTGATTTCTGATGTACTGTCTTCCACATCACTAATTCTCTGTTCTGCCTCTTCTAGTCTGCTGATATTTGCTGCAAGTGTATTTTTGATTTCTTGAACGGTGGTGTTCATTCCCATCATATCTGTTATCTTTTTGTGTATGTCTGCAATTTCCCCTCCAAGTGTTGTCTTCATGTTGTTAACCTCTTCCTTTACTTCATTAAATTTGTTGGTGATGTTCTGAGATCTTTCATTACTTGTGCAAAGTTCTGCTCCCCTTCCTGATTTTTAGTTTGTTCATTGGATTCAGCCATGTTTTCCTGATTACTGGTTTGGTTTGTAGATTTTTGTTGGTGTCTGGTCATCATTTTATCTTGATGGGTTTAATCAGCTCCTTAGCTACTTTGTCTATTCTTGGAGATTAATTAGCTGTTGTTTTTGCATAAGTGTTATATCTTCTCTTTGTCACTTTGTTCTTCATATTCTAATTTTTCATTGCTGATTGAGTTCTCTTTAAAGGAGGGTATTAGGGCCAGGGAAAGGCAATTGTATAAGTAAGGAAAAAGTGTAAAGTAGTATTGGCGATAAATGTTAACAGAGCAACAATATGAGATCTGGAAGGATGGATATTAGATTCATGTAAGTTGTGTAGAGTTATAGCAGTAGGTATAGTACCTATAATGAAGTAGTCGACTGAATATGGGAGGAATACGGTATGAATTAAAAAGCTAATATTTTTGTGAGAGAGGGAAAGAGAAAAGAAAGTTAATAGTTTCAAGAGTAGATAGCAGACAGAAAACAAAACAAAGGTATTAGAAATTAAGAGTTAGACACTTTGTGGATCCAAGAAAGGGAGGTGGTATATAGGAGAGACAGTAGATGATGGAGGATATCAAGATGTAGGGGAAAGGGGATAGTGTAGGTAGCCAAAATCAATTCACACAGAAATGAGGCAGTGGAGGATGAGGAAACCCAGCAAATGTGAGGAGTTTCCTGCAGCACCTATTGTATAATTAAGATAAAATAAAATAAGAGGAAAATGAGGGATGAGAGAGAGAAAAACAGAAAAAAAAAAGGGAAGAAAGGAAGAAAGAAGAAGGGGGTGGGTAAAGGGCAGGGAACATGTATGGAAAAGAAAAAAAAAGATATACACCAACCACAACAGCAACAATAACAACAACAAAAATCCCTAAATAACTGAAGAAAAAGACTCGGGGGATATGCTGGGAGAAAAGACTAGGGGATAATGCAATGTTAGCCATCAGGACTTTAAAAAATAAAAAGATAAAATGAAAATAAAAACAAAATGAGACAAAAAAAGAAAAAACGCAAACGTTGAGGCCTAGGACATTCAAGGACCTCAGATGGACCTCAGGGCATGATGGATTCAGGGGTGGAAAGTCTGAGATATTGAAGACTCAAGACGTGTGAGTCTCTGGGGTATGGGCCACCAGGGTTTAGGGGACTCAGACCTGGCAACTCTAATCTGGCCAACAGGGAGCCTGGGAGCACCGCAGTGTAACACAGCCTTCAGGGATCCCTGCAGCTGGGTGCCAAACCTATGGGGGAAATCAGATCCGCAAACACTGTCTTATGTGTCTGAACCCCACAATTCACTCACTCACTAGGGTCTATTCTGTGGATGTATCATCAGTTCGGCTTCAGGGCAGCTCCCACCCTGTAAGCCCCCGGAATGGCCACCTGAGGGTGCCTCTACACTGCAGCCAATTTAATGATGCAGATCAGAAACCAGGCCAGGGTGTGGGGCTCCAGCCCAAAATGCCAAGAAGAGAGTCCAAAACCGAAATTCTCAAGCTTCGCAAAATAATCCCCCCATCAGCTTCCAGACCTGTCGTTCCCTCCTCCTGCCCCCCTCAACACACACTCTGTAACAGCCTCCCAGTTATGTCCCTTTATTGCCAGCAACCTAAGTCCACTGTAGATCAGCAGCCGGGCTTGGGGGAATGGGGCTCCAGGTGGAAGCGCTATTACTTTTGTCTGCAATCAAAAATTCCCCAATTCGGTTTGTAAAGGCATCCCGTCCTATCAACCCCCTAACAGCCCGCCCAGGGCTCATGAATTCCCCAGTACGGCAGAGCCTCCAAAAAGCACCGCCGGCCGCAGCGCCGGTCCCGCGGCTCCACCCACCCCAGGAGGGAGCATCCTGCTGCGCAGCTCTCACCTCCGTGCAATACAGTTTCAATTATATCTTATAGACTAATCCTTTCTGTTACCTTCCCACCAAATCAATGTTCAGACACTTGCTGCCCTGCAAAAATCCCAAAACAGCCTGGTCCCGGAGAACCGCCAACGCAGCCCAGCCGCTTCTTTGCAGGAGAGACTGTCAGGTAAGCTCACTCAGCCACCATCATGCCCCGCCCTCTTCAGCCCTCCATTTTCAGTAGTGTTTTTTTCCTTAAATTTTGTCTAGCGTAGTAAACCCCTTTGATATCTTAAAATAATTTTGGTGAAGTCAATACAGATGTAAACAGCCTTCCCTGACTTGGCTCCGGGGTAGCTTTTGGTGAAACTGCAATGACTAAGTTGTAAGAGACTCTATCAAGTTGCTTTTTTAAAAAATGGCACCTTAGCTTAGTATATTCGCTCATGCTAAATCCAAGGTAGTATATAATAGAATGACTATTGTTAAAATAGATGTTGTGGTTAGAAATATCTCCCTTCATTTTAGGCATTTAGAAACTTTAAATATTTTCAGGAGCTAAAGGTTACCGTAAAACTAGGCCCTGTAGCTGTTCCATTTCTAAACATCTTATTGCAGGACAGTTACTTGACCCTATAAGGGAATGTGCTTTCAATTCAAGAGAGAGTGATAAAGTGCCAGCTATTTAAAAACCATAGATGCCAAATTTTAAATTAAGCACATTGCATTGACACATTAGGATTAACAGAATCTAGACACTGTCTACACAGATTTGATCTAATTATCCATACTGCATATTGTTTTAAACAATCACATAGAAAAACTTAACTCTTTGCTGACTGAATAAGTAGGGCCCACTACTGAGGTTTAACCATCAAATTTTATTGCATTATGTGTGGTGCTTTAGCAAGACCCTGTGGTAAGGACTGGAAAACTCGGAATGACTGGTGACGAAACCTTGGGATGACACGTGAAGGATGGAGTCATTCTGAGGCAGGAGGCTTTTACTGGCTTTTTCTCAGCCCGGATTTATCAAACACCAGGAATGGGTTCAAGTTAAAATTCACAGGAGAATAGAACCATCTTAAGGTCAGTCACTTCACAGGCCCATCCTGACAATTTGAATAATCTGTGGAGTTGCAGCGCCACAAACAACAAAAACGAAGCGAGCCAATGACCAGGGTCCCACAGCTGCCTTCTCTCCCGGGCTTTTCCCGAGGTCATGGCTACGTCGCCGCGCTGGGGGTGCTCTTGCTCTGCTTCTCCTTGGCCCTGGGGATCCGCTGCTCGGAGACCACGTCAGGAGGCGGCCCAGCCCCGGCCCCGCCTCGCTCGCTGCCTTCCCGCAGGCCGCTCGAGCAGGCCCTGGGGGCCCGCGCCGCCCGGGAGAGGCGCTCAGCGGCCGCCAGCTCCGCCCGCTGGGCCTGGGCCACACTCGCAGGGGCGAGGCACTCGCCTGCCGCAGCCTCTGCCCCCGCCGCCCGCCAGGCCGCACAGGGGCGCGCGGGAGTGAGAGGGACGGCCCCAGGCGGTCCCGCATTTGCCTCCGTTGCGGGGCAGCCACCGAGAGCGGAGGCGACCGGGAAGGGAGTGCCACGAGGCCCCGAGGCTCAGCTGCCACCCCAGCTCCTGGGGTTTGGCTGCCAAGGTCAGCGCTCCAGGGTGTCATCTTCATGTCTGTGTATCTTTCCTTCAGTTTTTAAATTTATTTTTTACCAAGATTTAATGTGCATTTATTCTTAACACGTGGAATATATAGTATAAAGACTTCATACTGAATAAATGGTATTAAGCCAACAGGGGGAACAGGAGGAATTTGCATCAAGTTTAGCTACATTGTTTGAAATACAAATATTCAGATTTTATCACTGAAAAAAATCTCAATTGTGTTTCTTCATCAGGAATTTCAACTGAACCTAGACCCTTTTCACACCTCGATTAGAAACAAAACAAAACAAAACAAAAACTCAGAAAAAAAGTACACTCTAAGTTGATTGGCCGCTGAGACAGCAAGGACTTTTTACAGAGACCTGTACAGCATCGCGCCAAGAGGGGCACTGTGGGCCACGAGGTTAACTAGCGGTGTGTCGCCTTGTGCAGGTCCCAGCTTGTTAGCTCACCCATAGAGGGGTGGCTGCGAGGGGGGCCAAACTGTGGGGATCCAGAGGGTACGTGGAGTGTGCAATGTCATGTGGATACACACGTGGCAGCGCAGCCGCTGCAGCTAAAGGTTAAAACCAGTTCTAAGGTGATCTCAGGGTTAGTCACACAATCAAGGAGGAAGAGAAGGCGGTCAGGGGGTTGTAGGTTCAAACATGATACTTTGGCGGAAAAGTCTTTTTTTTTTTTCTCCTCGATGTTTTAAAACATTTTAAAAAACTACAGCTTGCTGCTGACCCAGTGTTTTCTTTCTTTTTCCATGGGAGACATTGTTATTACAGTTTTTTTTTTACAATATCAGGTATACAGTAATCCTTCAACTTTTTAAATTGATTAAGATTTGCAGGAACATCATTGATTACTTTTCTTAAATCTTGTGTTTCATCTGGATTCTTGTGTTTTAGTTTCATTTTGGCTGGCCCCTATCTCCTTGTTTCTTAGTGTGGCTTGTTTTTGTTGTTGATATGTAGACATCTGTGTGGGAGTTTTACTCTATTGATCCTTTCTCTCTCTTGCCTAGTGTTCAATTTTTCAAAAACATTAAGAGTGCCCTCTTTAAGTTAACAAAGCAGGGGAAGGGAGCCACTAGTGGAGAGCCAGACCTAAGGTACCTGGGAAAGAAAAGAGACAAGCTTGTCTTCCTCCACATTTTGGCCTGTCAAGGAGATAATACACTTTAGCAAACATTCCACAGAAATGAATCCTTCAATTTCATTGAAAGGTTCTTCCAAGCCAGTAATTCCAAGGTGGGTTATGCTGGTTAAACCCACTGAGGGGTTACCACAGTCAGCCCCCCCAGCATACCCCTATCTTCCCCAGGAGGGATATGCACTTTCCCCTCTCCAACGTCCACTCAGCCTCAGGTTTCACCAAGGCTGTTCAATTCAGGCTTGGGGTTTGGGTAGTGTTCCCAGCCATGGGGGCCAGCTCACAGTTCTCCTTTTGGTCCATTGATCTTTCCATACTCAGTGCCTCCTGGACAATGCCAGTGGCACTCTTCTGGTTTGCAGTTCCCAAAGGACCTACGTTGGATGACTTTTAAACTATCTTCCTTATTTTCTAAGAGAGAAGTGTTCATTAGGAGCTACTTCAATGCCATTTTCCTCAGGAGAAATCAGTAAATATCTCAAAATGAATTAAAGCACAAGAATACAGCATATCAAAAATTATGGCATACAGCAAAAGTAGTGCTGAGAGGGAAATGTATAGCCTGCAATGTTGCACTAAAAAAGGAAGAAAGTTGAAATTGAAGACCTAACTGCACACCTGGAGGAACTAGAAAAAGAACAACAAACCAACCATAAAGCAAGAAGGAGGAAATAAATAATGATTAGAGCAGAAATAAATGAAATGGAGAAAAAATGAAACAATAGAACCAACAGAACTAAAGTTGGATCTTTGAGAAGCTCAACAAAATAGACAAACTCTTAGCAAGACTGACAATGAAAAAAGAGAGAAGATGCAAATAAATAAAATCAGAAATGAGAGGGAGCATTGCCACTGAAACAGTAGAAATAAAAGATAATAAGAGGATCATATAAACAACTAAATGCCAGTAAACTAGACAAGGTTGATGAAATGGACAAATTCCTAGAAATACATAATCAATGCACACAAAGACCTCAACAAACCAATCACAAGTAGAGAAATTGAAACAACCATAAAAAACATCCCCAAAATGAAAACTCCAGTATCAGATCATTTCACTGTTGAATTCTACCAACTATTTAAAGAATATCTAACACCAATCTTGCTCAAACTCTTCAAAAATTTGAACAGGAAGGAATGATAACTAACTCATTCTATGAAGCCAACATTACCTTGCTACCAATGCTAAATAAAGATATAACAAAAAAAAAAAAAAGAACAACAAAAGAAGAAAATTAGACCAATTTCTCTAATGAATATAGATGCAGGAATATTGAACAAAATACTTGCTAACTGAATCCAAAATCACATTAAAAATGACATATCATGATCAAGTGGGTTTTATACCAGTTATGTGAGCATGGTTCAACATAAAGAAACCCACCATTGTAATACAAAGCACTAGAAAATTGAAGAAGAAAAACCACATGATATTCTCAAATGATTCAGAAAAGGCCTTTGACAAAACATAATATAAAACATTCCAAAAGAGAGAAGTGAAAGGAATTTCCAAGTACGATACAGTGCATACACAAAAAACCCCATAGCAAACATTGTACTCAATGTTAAAAGACAGAAAGCTTTCTCACTGAGACTGGGAACAAGACAAGGATGCCCATTGCCTTCACGTTTATGTAATATTGTGCTAGAAGTTCTAGACAGAGCAATTAAGAAATAAAAATAAGTAAAAGTCACCCAAATTGGCAAGGAAGTAGTAAATCTTTCACTATTCACTGATTATATGATTCTATACTTAGAAAACCCTGGAAAATGCAAAAGAAAGTTCCTAGAATTAATAGACAACTTCAGCAATGTGACAGGATACAAGATTAGTATTCAAAATCAAGAGAATCTCTATACATTACTAATGAGCAATCTGTGGAGAGAGTCAGAAGAAAAATTCCATTTACAGTGTCAACTGAAAGAATCAAATACATATGGATAAACTTAACCAAGGCTATAAATGGCCTGTATTCAGAAAATTATAAAACATTCCTAAAAGAAACCAAAGAAAACCTGAATAAATGGAAGGACAACTGTGTTTGTGGGTTGGCAGCCTAAATATCATTAAGATGACATTTCTACCTAAACTGTATACAGATTTAACACAATCCTTACAAAAATTCCAACAGCCTTTGCTATAGAATTGAAAAAGCCAATTGTCAAACTTATTTGAAAGGGTAAGAGCTCCTGAAAAGACAAAAATAAAAAAGGTCTAAGTTGGAGGACTCTCACTTCCTTTCTTTCTCACATATAATTTATCTACAGTACTAAAAATGGCATGGTGTTGGCATAAAGATAAATTGGTCAATATAACTGAATCAGAATTTGGAACTAGACTCTCACATCTATAGTCAGGCTGTAAATCCCACCCAGATAGATCAGAACTGCCTATACAATAAATGTTGCTGGGAAAACTGTATATCTAATATCTAAAGAAAGTATACACCTATTTCACTCCTTATACAAAAATTAACTCAAAATGGATCAAAGACTTAAACAGGTTCTGGGTAGAACAATCAGATGAGAAAAAGAAATAAAAGTCATCCAAATTGAATAGGAAGAAGTAAAACTTTCACTATTCACAGATGCTATAATCCTTTACCCAAAAGTCCCCCCAAAAATCTACAACAAAGGTGCTAGAGCTAATAAATAAATTATTTCAGTAGAGTGTCAGGATTCAAGATCAATATGCAATAATCAGTGGTGTTCCTGTGTGTTAGTAATGCATAATCTGAGAAGTCAGGAAAAAAATCCATTTTAATAGTGACTAAAAGAATAAAATATTTAGGAAAAATTTTGACCAAGGATGTAAAGAAATTGTACTCAGAAAACTACAATGCATTTCTAAAAGAAATGAAAAAAGACTAATTAATTGGAAAAACGGTCAATGCTCATGGATTGGAAGACTAAATAAACATGAAGATGTCACCTTGACCCAAATTGATATACAAATTCAATGCAATCTCAAAGAAAATTCCACCAGAATTTTTTTAAACATAAGGAAAGCAAAATTATCAAATATATTTGGAAGGGTAAGGGGCCCCAAATCTCCAGAAACATCTTAAAAAGGCAAAGTTGGAAGACTTTCTCTTCCAGACTTTAAGTCATATTACCAAGCTATAGTGGCAAAAACAGCATGGTACTGGTATAAAAATATACACACAGACCAATAGAACCGAACTGATCATTCAGAACCAGACCCTCACAATGTGGTCAAGTGATTTCTGACAAGTCTGTCAAACCCTCCCATCTGAGTAAGAACAGTCTGTTCAACAAATGATGCTTGGAGAACTGGATATCCATAGCTAAAAGAAATAAAAAGGGCCATATCTCACACCTTATACAAAATTAGTCAAAATGGACCAACAACCTAAATATAAAAGCGTTTACCATAAAACTCCTAGAAGAAAATGTAGAAAAATATCTTCAAGATCTGGATAAATGAGACTTCCTCAAACTTAAATACTTTTGTGATTCAAAAGACTTCATCAAGAAGGTGAAAATGCAGCCAACTAAATGGGAAAAATATTTGGAAACAATGAATCTGACGATGGTTTGGTTTCCATTTTATATAAGAGATCAATACACTTAACGATAGAAGAGCAAACTATCCAATTTTAAAATGGGCAAAAGATTTAAATAGATATTTCTCCATAAATGAAGTACAAATGGTCAAAGGGAACATGAAGAAATATTTAATATCACTGACTACTAGGGAACTGCAAATCAAAACAATTTTGAGATATCATTTCACACCGTATAGAATAGCCATTATTTTTTTAAAAAAACAGTGAACAATAAGAACTAGAAAGGATGTGAATAAAATAGGGACACTCCTTCCCTGTTGGTGGGATTGTAAAATGGTGCAGCCTCTGTTGAAGAGACTTTGGTAGTTCCTCAGGAACCTAAATATAGAATTGCCCATATGATCCAACAATTCCTCTATTAGGAACATAACAAGAAGAACTGAAAACTCTGACAAGAACAAACATCTGCACAACAGTGTTCATAGTGCTGTTGTTCACAATTACCAAAGTTGGAAACACCCAAGTATCTAGCAACCAATGAATGGGTAAACAAAATGTGTGTGTGTGTGTTTGTATACATACATACTACATACATACATATGAATGATAGACTACTGTGCTGTAGTAAGGAGAAATGAAATTGACATACATATAAAAACATGGATGAATCTTGAGTATTTTATGAATTAATCCAGACACATAATGACAAATATTTCATAGTCTTACTAACATGAACTAAATATGAAGAATAAATGCATGGATTTAAAACCTAGAGTATAGGTTATTTGGAGGTAAGAGAAGGGCTGTGAAGGTGTACTGATGCTTAATGTACATAGAAGTTTTAATTAACTTGATTATAAATGTGTGGAAATGGATAGACTGATGGTAAAACATTACAGTCAGTAGCAGTGGGTTTAAAAATAGGATTGTGGCTGAAAAGGGTAGTCCAAGGATGTAAATGTCAATTGAAAGAAAGAGAATACTCTAGGAAAGAATAACAAAGTGAACCCAGAGGAGGATGAGAATTGTGGTTGATGGTACAAATTGAAGAATTTCCTTCTGTGAACTAGAATGAATGTATGTCACTATTGCAGGGTGATGGGAATGTGAAGAATGGGAAAATTACAATTAATGTAAACTATAGACTATAGTTAACACCAATACTGTAATATTCTTACATTAATGCCACAGATGTATTGTGCTAATAATAAGGGGGTATTGAGAAATTATGCCAAATATAAGCAGCATGAAGCTCACAAACATACATATCATTGGTTCATATAAAGGCAAGAGAAGGGAAAAGGGAAACAAAGAATATTTGAGGAAATAATGGCTAAATATTTCCCAGCTCTTATGAAGACATAAATCTACATGTCTCAGAAGTGCAACATACTTGAAAGGGAATAAATCCTAATAGACCTATTCTGAGACATATTCTAATTATAATGTCAAATGGCAAAGATAGGGAGAAAATTTTAAAGCATCAAGAAAAATGCAATTTCTTACATCCAAGTTATCCGAATAACACCAAAAGTGCCAATTTCATATCAGAAACCATGAAAGTGAAATGGAAGTGAAACAATGTATTTAACATACTGAACAATATAAACTGCAAGCCAAAAATTTTTTGTACAGCAATACTGTCCTTCAAAAATGAGGGAGAGTTTAAAATATTCACAGATAAACATAAAGTATGAGAGTTTGTCAAAAAGAGACCTCCTTGTTGCAGGGACAGTTACTGGACATTGTATGTCCTCCCATGGCCCACTGGGTGGACTGTGGGAGAGTGTGGGCTATGGTGTGGACCATTGACCATGAGGTGCAGTGGTGCTCAGAGATGTAGTCACCAAATGCAATGAATGTCTCATAATGATGGAGGAGGTTGTTATGGGGGGAGGAGTGGGGCGAGGTGGGTAGGGGGTATATGGGGACCTCATATTTTTTGAATGTAATATTTTAAAAATAAAGAAAAAAATTATAATAATAATAAAAAAAAGAGACCTCCTTTTCCAGAAATATTAAAAGTAGCTTTGAAGTTTGGAAAGAAAGATAGGAGAGACTGGCTTGTAGTGTGAAAATGAAGATTATCAAAAAAAGATAGTGAAAAGTGTAAAAACAGACATTAAAAAAGATAAAATGACTGAAGTGAGTAGTGGCTTTACACATAAATAAGACTGAATGCTAATGGATTAATCACACTCATCAAAAGACACAGATTGGTGGAAAGGATGAAAGGGCATGTTCTAGCTATGCTGTTTACAAAGACTCATCTTAAACACAAAGACATGGATAGGTTCAAAGTGAAATGTTGGAAAAAAGATATTCAATGCAAATATTAATCAAAAAGAAGGGCTAGATCAGCTTTATTTATATAGGACAAAGTAAACTTTAAATTCAAAACTGTTATTTATAAGAGGCAGTGAAGGTCATTATATATTTAAAAAGGGGCAATCCAGCAAAAGAAATATTTATTCACCTAAGCCAGAGGTCCCAACTTACATAAGGCAATCACTGGAAAAACTGAAGGGAGAAATAGACATCTCAAGTACAATAATTGGAGACTTCAACACTGCACTCTCATCAATAGGCAGAACATCTAGATGGAGGATCAATAAGAACACAGAGAATAGATAAATGGGACCTCTTCAAAAAAAAAAAAACAAAACCAAAGGACTTCTTCGATAAAGTCAAAATACAGCTTACTCAATGGGAGACAATATTGAAAATCACATATTTGATAAGGATTTAATATATACAATATATAAAGAAATCCTGCAACTCCAAAATAAAATGAAAATCCAACCAAAATGGGTAAAATACTTTAATAGACATTTCTCCAAAGAGGAAACACAAATGGATAAAAAGTTTATGAAAAAATGCTCACTTTGATTAGCTATTAGGGAACACACATAAAAACCACAAAAACATATCACTTCACACCTACTAGAATGATCACTATTTAAAAAAACAGAAAACTAAAAGTTTTAGGGAGGATGAGAGAAATAGGATCACTCACTCATTTCTAGTGAGAATGTAAAATGGTGTCACCACCGTGGAAGACAGTTTGGCAGTTCTCAGGAAGCTGAGTGTAGTACTGCCATCTGACCCAGCAATCCTGCTGCTAAGTATATGCACAGAAAAACTGAAAGTAGGGACCTGAACAGATATTTGGACAATATTACTAGCAACATTACTGACAAATGCAAAAAAGAAGAAAGCTACCTAAGTGTCCATCAACCGATGGACAGATTAACAAAATGCATGTACATGCAATAGAATATTATTCAGCAATAAAAAGGAATGAATTCTTAATGCAGGTGATAACATCGATAAACATGAATAACATGGGCATTATGTTGAGTAAATAAGCCAGACACAAATGGACAAATATTGCATGACCTCACTGTTAGGAACTAATAATATCAGCAAACTCATGGAGTTAGAACCTAGAATATAGATTACCAGGAGGTAGATTGGGGTTAGAGAATGGGGAACTATGCTTAACTTGTATCGGATTTTTATTTAGGCTTTTGGTAAAAGTTTGCATATGGATGGTGGTGATAGAAGTACATTATTGTGAGTGTAATCACCATTACTTAACTATATATTTGAATATGTTTAAAAGAAGAAACTTTAGGATGTATATATTATAAGAATATAAATTAAAATATAAGACATAGGACTGTACAACACCATGAACCTTACTGTAAATTATTGACTATTGTTAGTAGTACAAGTCAAGAATGTTCTTTCATGAATTATAGGAAATGATCATAATGACTACAAGGTGGTAATAATAGGTGGTATATGAGAAAATTCACCTAATGTAAATAATTGGTGATAGGCTGATCTTAATAATCTGTCATCAATTGTAACAAAGGTTAAAAATATTTTTTAAAATGCAAAAAAACAAAAACAAAACTCTCCCACCTCTTTTCCTAAATCCTGCCCCTTTCCTACTGACTGAAAGAGGAACCCCTGCGTGAAACTGCACAAAAGTGACAAGATGGTGTGTACCAGCTGCCCAGCCTCCGGGATGGGTCACTTTCTTGCCCAGATTAAACCCTGTCCACAAGTGGCAGCGGTTTTGTCAGAAATGAGGAGAGGCTCACCAAGTGCGCAGTTGCTCCAGCTGAATAAGTAGTGAAGGGGCTCCCCTACCTGGGGTGGGGGTGGGGGGAACTCTGGGCACTGATTCCAACCCTACAACTGGCCACTGGGCAAATGGTGAACCTTTGCACTAACTTTGAGTACGCATTCGCTGCTGTACATATCCATGGAGCAATTTATTCAGAGAAGGAACTCCTAACTGCAGGGAAAAAAGAAAAGAAAAATCCTTCAACTGCTGAAAACAGTCTGGAGGCCAGGCAGGGCCACCATCATGTGCTATTAAAAAAAAAAAGGAGATGCAGTTGCTGGGAAAATGCACTGGTCAACTGGACAGGCAACCAAGGGGGCCCTCGAGCTGCAGCGCCACCCCTGGTGCCTCACCTGTCCCTTTTTTTTTTTTTTTTAGATTTTATGAGTATGGTAATTTTTATTTATTTATTTATTTATTTATTTATTTATTTAATTTCCCTCCCCTCCCCCAGTTGTCTGTTTTCTGTGTCTTTTTGCTGCGTCTTGTTTCTTTGTCCACTTCTGTTGTCGTCAGCGGCACGGGAAGTGTGGGCAGCGCCATTCCTCGGCAGGCTGCTCCCTCCTTCGCACTGGGCGGCTCTCCTTACAGGTGCACTCCTTGCGCGTGGGGCTCCCCTACGCGGGGGACACCCCTGTGTGGCACGGCACTCCTTGCGCGCATCAGCACTGCGCAGGGGCCAGCTCCACATGGGTCAAGGAGGCCCGGGGCTTGAACCGCGGACCTCCCATGTGGTAGACGGATGCCCTAACCACTGGGCCAAAGTCCGTTTCCCTCACCTGTCCCTTTTAAAACAATCCATTAAAAGGTTGAACTGTACCCGGGAGAAGCAGGAGCGGTCAAGGAAGGGGAGGGACACCAGATCCCAGAGGGGAGCTGGCTACCCCCAGATGGCTGGGTCTTCATCCCAGAGGGGGCCACCTACACCCTGATTCAACAATGGCACCAGCTCACCCACTGGAAAAAGAAAACTACTTTAAAGGCCCTGCTCAGACGATATTGCTGTATTGCCCGGATGACCCTGCTCTGCACCACAGTTGGCAGCTAGTGCCAAATCTGCACTGAGAGCAGCCCCTCCCAGGATCCCAGGCCCTAGCTGCATCCAACACACAGGAACTGCTCCTTTTACAAACTTAATGGGCTTTGCAGAAGTGAAACCAGGTCAAAGGTATACATGCTTATTAGTAATAATATTCTCCTCCTCCGGCTGGGTCAAGACCTTTCCCACCCACACTGAAAAACAAAAAGTAACTAAAGCTTTGCTCTGAGAAATAGTTCCCCAACACAGGATACCTTTATCCATAAGCAGCAACAAGGGCCCAGCTCTCATGTCAGCTGTCATCCCAGAGCTAGCAAAATTTTAGGAATTAAGTAAAAACTCCACACAACATATAGGCCCCAAAGTTCAGGGAAAGTAAAATGCATAAGTCAAACCCTCAAAACCACCCTAGCTAAGGTCTGTAAAAAATAAAAATAAAAAATTGGCCTCCTGTGAGTAAATCTACTCCCATTAGCCCTCCTTAAAGTCAAACTGCACCCCGCCAGACCCTCAGGCTTTTCACCTTTTAAAGTTCTGTTTAAACAACCACCCCCAATTATTTAAACCTTCAAGGAAAATCTCAAACTCTTAGGAAAAACTGGCCAGGACTCTATCCTCCACAGTTAAAAAAAAAACCCTGCCCAAATACACAAAACTCTCCTGTCTCGAGATCCCATCCCATTAGGAAACCTAATTTGGGTAAAAACAAAACAAAACAAAACTGAATTAATAATAAAAACTAATTTTATAACAAGGAAGCTTGTTGGCAGCCAGCCTCCCCTGCCAACTTGTTTCTAAAAGACGGTTTCTGGTATTACATGCCAAGGATATTTAAAATAAAAAGTTATATTTGCTTATAACCAAACTGAATCCTTATTTTGATAAGTTTATTTAGTGTTAATAGTAATTGTATGTTGCAAGAGATTTGCTTGGACATGGTTTCCAAAATCATTTTGGTAATTTATGTGTGTATGGTGTATAGAATGTGTTTTTATTATGATAGAAACAGAAAAAAAAATTGTCCTAAAATAAAATGACTGGTTATTAAGAAAGAGTAAAATGTGGAACAAAACTTGAATGAATACATAAAGTGCAGGTTTGTGAAAAAGGAATTTTTTATGGTTAAAGTTAAGTAAGATTTGATGGGTCTATCTATAAAATTTTAAAAACTTTAGTATCAAATAGTATACTGATGCAAAGTTAAAATTTTGTTCTTTCTCTGTTAGTGTGACAGTTTCTCAAGTCATTAGCCTGTTTTAGTAAAAGTTTATAAAATGTTTTTCTACTGAATAATCAGTATACAAAGAAAAACTGTTTCATCAAAATAGCTTCTTGTACTTTAACCTTATCATTTCCTTGGTTTTCTAAAAAAAAAAAAGTCTCATCTCTTTTTAAGGAACATAATGTCCAAACCTGCTTTCTCAAAATCAGATCCTATATCTTTTTATTTCAAACTATTGCAAAAGATTTCTTTTACCTTGAAAAATTAATGTAATAAAATAGTTAATTTCCTTTAATATGTTGTAAGTTGAATGGAAAGTGTTTAAAAGTATTATAAAATTAAAAGGATTATTTAACCCTCTGTTAATTAAAGTTGTATGAGTCAAAAATTCATATGAATACTCAAAGAGTATATAAAATTCTCCTAAATCTACCAATGTTTTAGCATAATATTAGACAAAAGTACAATGTTGCTTATCATGGTTGTAGCTGTTTAATAGTATATGTCACAAAAACTGAAAAAGAGCCCCTCCAACCTACCTGGGTGGGCCCACATACTGTTATCCTTGTAACCCCCACTGCTCTCAAAGTTTCAGGTATTAGCCCTTGGAGTCATCACACTAGAGTTAAAAGGGCACACTCCAACAAGAAACAAAACAACTGGGCAACTCACCCCATACCTGACTCTCCCTTAAAAATCTGAATTACCCAGAGCCACCGAGAATAGCCATCACCTGACTAGATGGGCTCCTGTTCCCTTTGGTTCCTACATTTCTTTGGAATCCTCAGCTCGCTATTTGGGACTGGACTGGCAGCTACAGCTCCCAGAGACTGGAGTGTAGCTGTAAGGACACTAATCTTAATAGTGTACTTGTGTCTTGTAGAATGATTTACTATCTTAAGTTTTTTCACTTAGCATGAGTGATGCACTATAAAAAAGTGTATAGGGGCATCAGAGGGGGAATTGTTGAGGAATAAAAAGCATAACCTTGCAAAAATATCTAACAAGTCACTCCTGCCCCCACTTCTGTGGATCTGCCTGTGAGGGCATGGCCTTGCAGGAGAATTTCAAATAAATAACTCCTGCCCACTTGCTCCCTGTTTCTGTAAATCATCCTGTGAAAACATGGCGTAGTATGAAGACATCAAATGAGTGACTTCCCCTGCTTCCTTAAATCAGCCCACAACCTTGCAGCTGCATTCTGCCTCTATAACCACTCCCCCGCTTGCAAAATTTTGCCTAGCAACTTGTTAGCCAAAGAACAAAAGTTACGCTGATCCCACCTGAAATCCTATATAAACCTATGAAGACTGAAAAACAGGGCTCAGAATTTGGAGATTGACTCTCCTCTGAGCCTACGCATACTAAATCTGTTACTCCACTTCTCCGGAGAAGTTGGTTTTGGTTCAGAACTCCTGGCTTTGCTGCAACAAGATGACAAATCAGGCAGATGACAGCGCTTTTCATAGAAATGTACTTTAGAGAATTTTAAAAATTATTTCTGGCATTATATAGTGCATTCATTTATAACATGATATGCTTTTTGTTCTTTAAAATCTTGTTTAATTGGAAAGCTTTTAAAACATTTTTACTTTAATAAGGAAAATGTTATGAAGTGGTGCATATTCTGAAGAGAAAGTTCACGTCATCATCAGTTTTGCTATGTAGTATTATTATTTATAATTCTTTAAAGGGATATGATGGAAAATTCAGTGTTTATTTAATAGAAAAGAAGTAAGGATATGAGGTAAATTTGTAGTGGACATGCCTTATTTCTAAAAAAGTTAATTTTTTTTTCAATTTGTGTATTTTATTTCATTCAGAGAAAATATCAATATATATAAGATGAAGTAATTGTAGAGTGAATACAATTATACTCATCACTTTATCTCAAATTGTGCTATGATCATTTTGCTTTCTTGCTTAATCATATATCTGCTCACATATGCATCATTCTTTTCACCCATCCAAACATTTATTTTTAATTTCTTTGCATTTCAGGTAAGTTGCATTCATCAACTCTGTTCATGCCTAAACACTTCTGTATTAATAGAATTAATTGAAATTAATTTTGTATTTTTCATTTTAGACATTTACAAGCAGTTAAATCCTTGAAAGTTAATTTTACATATCTAACGATTTTGAGAAGCATAACTATCCTATAACCCCATCCCCAAGAAAATAAATAATATTCCCATCATAGTCCCTCTAATTTTCCTAGTAAATCTTCACATTGCTCTCCTTACTAAGACAAAATTACTTGTCTACTTATTTATCCATTTATATGACCAGGATTAATTTTTCTTGTCCTATACATTTTGAAAAACTATATCATGTAATAGTCCTTCCCTTGTGTAAAGTATTTTTAAACTCTAATATTTTGAGATGCATTCATATTGTTGGGTATATACACAGCCATTTAAAAAATTTAAGTAATATATAAATATTTTGCAAATGTTTATACTCTTTTCTATGTTGGATAACTTCACATTTCTTTTTTTTAAATTTAGCATGAATAAAGCTCCTATAAATGTTCTCCTACATAGTTTTTTGTGTTTTTTTTTGCACTGATTTCTCTAGGATACATAATGAAGACCAGACTCACAGGAGATATTTAGTTTTATTAGAAACTGCTAGACCCTTTAAGAAATATATATAATTTGTAACCAAATCTTGCAACTAAATGCATGAGCTGTTAGGTTCAGGAGATCATCACCAACATTTTGTATTGCCAGACTTGTTAATTTTGATACTCTGGAGTTATATACTAGTATAGCATTGTGTTTGAAGTTATTTTCCTTTGAGAATTTACGAAGTCGATGACATACTGAACCATTAATCATGTCTTCAAGAATTGAAAAGGACTTAATGTTTTCAGAATATGTTCTCTAAGTTGGAATTAAATTAAAAATCAATAAGATAGAAGTTTTAAATTATACAACATCCATCTAAGAAATCTTTGTATCAAAAAATTCACAAGGAATTTAAATAGTTTAAAATTATAAGTCCTTATACTAGAAAAGGAGAAAGGTCTAAAGACAATGACCACCATTTCTAACTGAAGAAACCAGGAAAAGAAAGTGAACCTTTAATAAGTAGAAGGAAGAAAATAGTAAAGGAAAAAGAAGAAACCAATAATATAGAAAATAGACAAAGAAAAGGAAAAGCTAACAGAAGCAAATGTTTTCTTCCCTTTTAAAAGATCTACCAGATTGATTAACTTCTACTTATATTTATCAGGAATTAAAGAAAATAAAATCAAATATCAGTAATGAAATAGGAGTTTCTTAAAAGACAGACTCCACTATCAAACTGACTGTAAAAAAAAATATGAAATTAGTTGCAAATGATAAAAGTTGGGTTTCAGTGATATTAAAATTTTAGAAAAAATGTGTGCCCCCCATAACCTTTGAAGCCTCCCAACACTAAGATTTAGCTGATAGAATGGTTGGTTATATAAATAAATGTGTTTATTTATTGTATTGAAAAAGTTTCAGATCTGTAAGTTCACCATCTCTATGTAAACCAAAAGTTTCTAGATGAACAATAGATGATGGTATAAATTATGTATAAGCGTGAAAAAATTCAATACTTTTCATTCAATGGATATAACTTTTACATAATATGAAAGTTCTTTAATATGGCCTCGGATTATAAACTGCAACTATTCTTTATAAATCACCACTTGATGAAATTTTTGTAGAATATTAGTATTATGAAAGAATATTTAGTGATTTAAAAAGTTAATCAAATACTTCCCATTTTTAGCAATAGGTCTACATTAAGCCATATTTTCTTCAAAGTATGAATGAAGAAGCAGATAGGAAATTCCAGTTCTTTCCTTGCAAACCAGGTTTTAGAAATGAATAAATTTTGCACAAAATCAATGTATTAATGCATTATTACATAAAGGATTCATTAGTTTTAATAAACTAAATAAGTATTTATGCTTGTGTCACTTTTAATTTCTAATATGGTAATATACAATATGTATATATACATATATATGCCACATTAATTCAACTGTGTCTTCAATATTTTTAAGAGTGTAAAGGGTAAAAAAACACAAAAAAAGCAGAAAAAATTGAGTTGATGATATTACTTCTATTAAAATATGTGTTCAAAAGTACAGGAAACCTTAGGTAGTATGATCTCATATGTGTTATTCCTACCAGTATCCTCTTTCAAATTTCATAATTCCTTGAAAATAGACACTGGCTTTATTAGACACTTGTCCATCTTTATTCATTTATTAGATGTCTGTCCATGATTCTGGGGTAATAGTTAGGCTTCCCTTCACAAATATGAATGTGATCTACAAATATCTTTATGAAATGTCTCAAATTTTAAAGATATTCTGTTCAAATGTTCAGTTTTCTGAGTTTTTTGTACTGGTAGTGAGTGCTTCCATTACCTTAGTATATTCTGCCTTTTTGTTTATGTCATCACTAGTGGATAAAATTACCAATGATTTTTGCATATTGATATTGTATCCTACCATTTTGCTGAAATTGTTTATTATCATTGGTACCTTTGCTGTGGATTTTTCAAGATCCTCTATGTGCATGATCATGTCAACTGCAAATAGTGAATGCTTTATTTATTTCTCTGCCATTAAAGTGCCTTCTATTTTATTTTTTCCTGCCTAATTGCTCTGACTGGAACTTCCAGTACAGTGTGGAATATCAGTGGATGTAAGTGGGTATCCATGTCTTTTCCTCATATAAGGAGGGAAGACCATTATCAGTCTTTCACTGTTGAGTATGATGTGAAATGTTGGAATTTCATACATATCCTTTATCAAGCTAAGGGTTTTTATTTTATTACTAATGCCATGAGTGTTTTTATCTAGTAGAGGTGAAAATTTTTTTCAGATGCCTTTTCTGTGTCAAGTGAGATAATTGGACCATGTTGTTGTTTTTTAGTCCTACCCTTTCTCTTCTAACAGGTGTGGTGCATTACTTTATTTTCTTTTTAAAAGGAGTTTTGTTGAGATATATGCACATATGATACAATCCATTCAAAGTGTGCATTAAATGACTTTAAGTGTAATCACACAACTGTGCATTCACCCTATCAATTTTTGAAAAATTCATTACTTCAAAATTAAAAATTCCATGCCCCTTAACATTCACATCTCAATCCCTCTATCCTTCCATAGCCGTTTATTACCAATAATTTATTACTGTCTATAGATTTATTTAGATTTACATTTTTTATATATGGAATCATACAATATGTTGTATCCTGTGTCTGTTATTTTTACACTTAAATTATTGTTGGTTCTATTTATATATTAGAGAAAGAGGTTTACAAAACCATGTTAAAATATAATGTTCTCATATACCCTCCTATTGTTGGTACTTTGAATCAGTATAGAAACTTTGTTACTTTTTGTGGCAGTTTGAGATTGTTTATGAACTCCCAAAAAGAGAAGGATTATGTTTGTAAACTAAGCTGTTCTTCTGAGTGTGATACCCTTTGATTGTATGAAGGAAAGGTTTTAAGTTTACTAAATTAAATCAATTTAGGGTCTTCCATTTATTGACCATGTCAATAAAGTGTGACTCAGGCCAAGTCCCTGGCCCCTTGGTACACTGATATAAATGGACTCTCACTCAAGAAGATGCACAGAAGTGGACACAGGAGGAAAAAGAGCTCCATATACATGGCTGAGGAGGGAACTTTGATCCTGTGACCCTTGGAAGAGAGATGAGCAATATGCCTGATAGTTCACCATGCTGAGAAAGCCCAGAAAGAAACAAGCCCTATGCCAGGCTGGAGCTGAGGGAGAAGGCTGAACCTTCACAAAGATTGGCAACCTCCTTGCTTCAACATGTGGCAACTGACTTTGGTGAGAAATCAACTTTGAGTTGGGCTTTTTAGGACCTTGTAATTGTAAGCTTTTACTCCAAATAAATACCCTTTATAAAAGCCAACAGATTTCTTCTACTTTGCATCAGCACCCCTTTGGCTAATACACTATTGATGAACTAATATTAAAATAGTACTATTAACTATAGTCCGTAGTTTATATTAGGTGCATTTTGCCATAAACTACCCTATTATTAATACCTTGTATTCATGTCTTACATTTACTATAATTCATGAAAGAACATTCTTTTTTTTTTTTAAAGATTTATTTATTTATTTATTTCTATCCCCTTCTCCCCCTCTGGTTGCCTGTTCTCTGTGTCCATTTGCTGCATCTTCTTTGTCCGCTTCTGTTGTCGTCAGCGGCATGGGAATCTGTGCTTCTTTTCGATGTGTCATCTTGTTGTGTCAGCTCTCCATTTGGGTGGCGCCATTCCTGGGCAGGCTGCATTTCATGAAAGAATATTCTTATACTAGTAATATTTACCTTAGTCCATCATACACAACAGGAGTCACCATGTTATACAGTCTCATGTTTTATCTTTTAATTTTCATTTTAGTAAGATACACCACACTCGAAAGCCTGGGGAAAATCTCACTTGGCAATGTTGTATAATTCTTTTAATGTGTTATTGGTTTGAATTTGCTAGTATATTTCCAGGACTTTTGCAGCTATACTCATGAGTGATAATGGTGTGTAATTTTTTGTTTTTTGTTTTTGTTTTTTTTTTGATTAGGTTAATGCTAGTATCATAAAATTAGTTGAGAAATGTTCTTTACTATTCCAAGTTTGGAAGACTTTGAGCAGTATTGGTGTTATTTCTTTGAATGTTTGGTAAATTCACCAGTGAAACCATTTGGTTTTGGACTATTCTTCCTGGGAGATTTTCTGTGTATGTATGTATGTTTGACATAATTTTTTGTAGCATATTTCAAGTTATCCATTTATTTAATGATCTTTTTCCTAGTTGTTCTATTCATTGATGAAAGTGGTGTATAGAAATCCTCAATTATTTTTGTGGGGATTTATTTTTCTTCCTACAGGTTTGTCAATGTTGGTTCATGTATTTTGGGGCTCTATGGTGAGGTGCATATGTATCTATGATTGCCATTTCTTATTTTTGGTGGTTTGACTTTTTATTAATATATATTATATTCTGTCTATTTTGACAGTCTTTGACTTAAAGTCTCTTATGCCCAATGTTAAGTATAACTACTCTAGCTCTCTTTTGGCAACTATTTGCATGCAATAATTTTTCCATCCTTCACTTTCAAACTATTTGTGTTTTGGTGTCTTACATGGGTCTCTTGTAAGCATCATATAACTCTTTCTTTGCTCTGTATACATGCAGCTAATCTGTGTCTTTTGATAAGACTGATGAATCCATTTACATTCAATTATGGATAAGGTAGGACTAGCTTCAGTCCGTTCTGTCTTATTTTTTCTTTTATGTCCCCCTTTTGCTTTGTCAGAGCCCTTGTTTGTGTATGATTGATCTTTTATGATGTAACTGTTCTTCTCCTGGGACCTTCATAATGGATATATTGGTATGCTCTTTCCTTTCCTTGTTGTTCCACAGATGCTTGAGGCTCTGTTTATTTATTTATTTCTCTATTGGTTCATCAGTCTGTGATTTCAATTTTCCTTCTTCTAGTTAACTGATTCTCTCTTCTTCCTGTTCAATCTGCTATTCTGTGTCTCTAGTGTATTTTTAATCTCTTCTATTGTGCCTTTCATTTTCATAATTTCAGTTATGTTTCTTTTTATACTTTCAAATTCTTATTCATATGCTTTATCTCTTTGGCCATATATTATTTCATCTCCTCTGAAGTTTAAATTAGTTCCTTTCATTGGGCCATAAACTTCTGTTTCTGAATATGGCTTGTAATTTTTCACTTATGTCTAAGTATCTGATTATCTTCATTAGTATTTAGTTTGCTGAAAGCTGCTGAGAGCAATATATCAGAAATTGGTTGGCTTTTATAAGGAGAATTTATTAGGAGAGAAGCTTACAGATCAGAGGCTAGGAAAATGTCCAAATCAAGGCATTTTCATAGATGCTGATTCACTGAAGGTTGACTGCTGGCAATCCTGGACACTTTCCACATGGCAAGGCACATGGAAGCATCAGTTTCTCTTCTGGGCCTCATTCCTTCAGGTTTTGCTGCTCTTTCTGTGGTTTCTTCTCTCCCATTTCTTTCTGAGTTGCTGGGTTCCTTCTATGCATCTCTGCAACTTTTTCTCCGTGTGTCTGCTGCTTTCCATCCTCCTTTTATACTGGACTCCAGGAAGATGACAAGAACCACCTTGAGCTACAAATCATTGAAGCAATCCAAACAAAGGTCCCAAACTGAATCCAATCTAAAGTGCCCAAACCCACCAGAATGGATTAGCTCCAAGAATACATGTGCTTTTTTGGGATCCACAAAAATCTTCAAACTGCCACAATGAGTTTACAATGAAAATCAGTTTCTTTCTCTTGCCTAGGACATTATTTTTGACTGGTTTTGCATTAAAACTCTTCTTTGACACTTGTATCAACTTATTCCAGACTTACAGAATTGCCTATTTTAACTGATCAGATTTTCCCAGATCTTCTTTGTCTGATTCAAGGCCATGTATGTGGTATAATTTTTAAGATTGCACTATTTGTAATTGTTTCACCCCAAGAGAAAGATCCTTTCTTCAGTTCCTTCTCTGGGAATACTGATCTGCTTTCTTTTACTATGTTTTGTTTCCATTGCTCTTTATACACTCCTTTCATTGCATCCAGCTGTTTTGCCTGGAGGGTAATTTATTGAAGGTGGGTCACCCCAGAAAGGACCTTCCCAAGTCAGTTTTTCCAGTGAAATCTGTACCAAGACTCACAAAGAGGGCTAGAAAAGCACCAAAGAGCTCTGGTGGGAGGAAAAGGTAAGATACCAGAAGCCTTTTTCACAACTCCATGAAGCTTGCATTCCTAGCTTCCTCAAAACTGTTCCCTGAAATCCTAAGGAGGCATTTTGTCTTTAAACCTTCACTGCCTCCCCCCATGTCAGCAGTAGGGTGGACCAATGGCAGTGGTCATCCATTTCTGGGCAAAAAAAGAGAAATTCAAAACTGGAAGCCAGTGATCCAAACTCACTGATCAAAAGATATGATCAATGCTAGGCTTTGCCTCCTCCCCACCATTCTTGGAGTAGAAGACTTTCATTTCCCTTTCCATCCACACCAGGCAGCCAGGGACTGGATCCCAAGGCAGCCCACACCATGAGTGGGTGATGGGTGTCAACAATCACTTCAGAGTGAGCTACTCACCATTCCTTAACACAGTTTCTCAGCTTCTTCTATCCACTCTTCCCTGGATTCTGTATAGTGCTTCCCTGGCCTCTCAAGCTCCAGAGCAGTTGCTTCAGACTGTTCCTGCATTCCCACTAGCTGTTTTGGAGAAGGAATGTGCCCTGGATCTCCCTACTCTGCCACCTTCCAGATGTTCCCTTGCTAGTGTAAACAATTTTCATATAGATAGAACAAGATAAACTATTCCACATCTTCTTGACGAAACATGGAAGAAAGCTTTATACAGTTTCTCTCATGGGAAATAAACAATCATGTATGATCTAAACAGGATAAGATTAGATGCAGAAGCCACTTTGAATGTCTATTTGTTTCTTTCCTACCCTTTGAAGATGTCATATTTGACAAAAGAGTGAGTTAGTCTGAGCAAGCAGAAATCATTTCTATTTAGATGATGTAACAATCCATGTATGTTATTTCCAATTAAGTATATTGAATTTTGACTTCATACATGATCTGAATATTGATCAAATCATATTATGTAAGTGTTATCTGTATTGCATAAGGGGAAATGTGGGCTTTACAAGTGGTAGTGGATTATTTGTCATTGAATCAATATCTAATTTTAGTGATTTTCTTTGTTAGGTCTGTAAAAGTATCATTATCAGAGTCTCTTTTAATTTCTTTGTCATTGAATAAGGGAACCCCAAATCAATTTTCTGAATATAACCCAATTGGTTATATTCGGTCTAGAATATATCCAATTTTGGCCCTGTCCTACTTCAGAGTTCTATGTATAAAGAATGTATTTTAGTCACAAAGTTAAAAGTAGTGAAAAGCTAAGCTAAAGCTTCATGTAAAATCTCCCAATATCTAATTCATTTTGCTTAGAAGTCTTTAAAAGTGCTGACTAATTTTTTAACAGGATGCCAAATCTTGTAAAATAATTTACCTTTTTTTTTTTTTTTTGCCCATTGATTAACTTTTGTTAGATAGAACATTTTTTAGGTCCTTCTTTTCATCTAGATTCTGGCAAACCCAGCAAACACTAAATTTATAATGATAGAAGCTCCTTAAAAGACCAGAGTTAGGGCATGATCTAACCTTAAAGAAGTAGCAATGATTGATAATGTTATTTTAATGAAGAGTTTATCTTGGTGACTAGAGAAAGGATGGAAAATAGACTTTGGAAGAGGGTAACAAAAGAATAAAAACAAAATGATTAAAATAGATAAATGCTCAAGCATTTCAATTAAACAAGAGAATTTTGGTGTAATGAAATAAATTAAATTATATTGGCACACCTTCATCTTGTCTGGCTTAGTCATAAGTTCCCCTTTTGAGCAACAATCCCAGTTAACCCTTCCTTGGACATAACTACAGCTACCAACACCTGTACCCCCATAGGTATGGATGATAACCATTAACTTCAGCTTCTGTGATAAGCCCCTGCCACTTCTCAATTGCCCCCTTGCCCCTGCTGCTCTTTCCTGCTGCATAATTTACTTACAAAGCATCTATCTCCATATGGCTTGGAAGATAAGAAGCTGCCCTCAGTTTCTCCAAATGACCTTACTCACATCTGCTTTTTCCACCATTTATTTTGAAATTGCCAATCCCCTGAATCTATGGGAAACTATCCTTTCCCTCTGGGTAACAATAAAGGCAAGAGCCTGGAACAAACATGTGATTTTCCCTACCCCTCCATGAACCCTCACAGGAGCCTAGGTTAGGTAAGCTATAGAGCTCCACTGCTCTCATTCTCCATTCTACCCACTAGGCTCTTTGATTTAATAAACCTCTCATATCATGCAGTCTTGCAGGGTATGTTTACTTGTACCTCATCACCCAGAAAACTTCCCTAAAACATTCAAAACACTTGATCGAATGGGTTCTTGCTCCATGATCTTGGTGATACCTGTACCCATCAGATGGTGTAAACTGTTTTGAGTTATTTGGGTTACTTTTAGGTCATATTTCATTTCATATAATGACCTTGGAAATTGCACCAAAATTAGGTGGGAGTTATGTACCCAAGGCAAAAGTCCTTCTAATTTGACAGCTATATGTGAAGATATTAAAATGAGATAAGATTATTTCAAGGTAGGCTAGAGACTGGTTCTTTGCTGTTCTTTTTGCCAGAATATAAGGTCATCAAATTGCAGGTGGTAGAATGTTGATTTTTGGCGGTAGAGGATGAGTAAAAGCTTCTGTAACTAGTTGAAAATATCTGTAAGGATATTCCATTAATTTCTTACAGTATTGGGAAAAAGTCACACTTCACTATCATTGGATCCTGTTTTAGGGTGCTAAGGTTGATGAAACCAATATACCAAAAATGAGCTGGCTTTTCCAATAGGGGGTTACTGGCTTGCAACTGTACAGTTCTGAGGCTTAGAAAAGTGATGAAATCAAGGCATCATCTGGCAAGCTCTCTTTTCAAAGACAGTTGCAGGTGATCCTAGACTCCTCTGTCACATGGGAAGTGCACATAGTGGCATATGCCAGTCTCTCCCTTCTCCTCTGGACTCTGTTGCTTTCAGCTTCCAGTTTCTCTGCCTGTGGCTTTCTCTCTCACCTTCTGTGGGTTTCTTTCTGGGCACCTGTGTCTATTTCTCTCTACATAAGTCCCATTTAGTAAGGACTCCAATAAAGATTAAATCTCACCATGGTTCATACCTGACCGAAGAAATCTAAAAAATGGGTCCCACTTACAATAGATTATATCCACAGGAACGGATTAGTTCTATGGACATGATTCTCTGGGATCAATTCAGCATCAAACTGTCATAGAGCCTCTCTACTGAACTTACCCACATACATGGGCTGCCCTACAATTATGTCAGGTGTTGTCAATGGTGTTTTCTCAGGAGAAAAGATAGCACCAATGAGTGCTTGCATTTTAATTTTAACATCCTATAGATTTATTCTCCCTTTACCACATATGGAGGATGGTATGGACAATGGAGGGTTTTGCTGGATGGGAAACACTTGAAACATTTGTTTATAATCTTTTCAGTGACGTGAGTTCCCAGGTTACTTGAGAGTTCAAAGGGTGTTCCTTCCACTGGAAAACTGGTTTTTCATAGTTTTTTCCCCCTACAATTGCAGTATTCCTATTTTGACAAGGAATGCCTCAACCCATTCTGAAAACATGAAAAACATGAGCCATAATAATTATAACACATTGAAAGTACAGGCTGGTAAAGTCCATCAGCTGATGTTCAAGTAGTCCAGTTAGGGAGGCAAAGTTTATGGTGATACATATATCAGTGATTTGCCTGGAAAATGAGCCTGGCAAGTATGAATTTTATTATAGCTATTTTGAATTACTTTATCCAGGACTACCCACTTATAATATGCTTTCATGTCCTGTTTCATTGTTTTGCATTCCATAATGTATTAATCAGGGAAACATAATAAACAGGAGATATCTATAAATCATATGAAATTTCATAAAAATCTCTCATGTGACCATGGGGATGCACAAGTCCAAATTCTGCAGGCAGACTAAAAACCAGGTATTCCTCGATGAGTTCTGAGGAGACAGCTATCCAAAGTAGAACAGAAAATAGGCTCTGAATGCTGAAATCACTTCTCCTTTTAAGGCATTCAACTGATTGGGTAAAATATCACTCATTGTTGATGGCAATCTCCTTGGTTAATTGCATATGTAGCCAGCCATTTATACAATGACCTCACTGATGACTAAAGTCCATAAATGTCCATGTATTACAATTATCCCAATGCTTACTTGACCAAACCACTATGCACGCTTATTTGGCCAAGTTGAAACATTAGCCTAACCATCATAAACCAATCCTTGGCAACTTGGCAGCCATACACATCACCTTAAACCATACTTAATTTCTTAAAAAAACAGTAACAGACTGTATTAGTCAGCCAAAGGGGTGCTGATGCAAAATACTGGAAATCAGTTGGTTTTTATAAAGGATGTTTAATTGAGGATAGGAGTGTACAGATACTAGGCTATAAATCATAGGTTACTTCCCTCACCAAAGTATTTTCATGTGTTGGGGCAAGATGGCTGCTGATGTCTGCCAGGATTCAGTCTTCCTGGGTTCCTCTCTTCCCAGGTCTCACTTCTCTCTGGGCTTAGGGTTCCTCTCTTCCCAGGGCTTGCTTCTCTTTCCTCTGTGTTCTTACTTCCTGGGGCTCCAACTTAAGACATCAGCATCAAACTCCAACATCAAAACTCCAACATTAAAATCCCCCAACATCAAAAAGCTCCAACTGGGAAGTGGACTTGGCCCAATGGATAGGGTGTCCGCCTATCACATGGGAGTCCATGGTTCAAGCCCCACTCCTCCTTGACCCATGTGGAGCTGGCCTACATGCAGTGCTGATGTACACAAAGAGTGCCCTGCCATGGAGGGGTGTCCACCGCATAGGGGAGCCCCATGCACAAGGAGTGTACCCCATAAGGAGAGGCACCCAGTGCAAAAGAAAGTTCAGCCTGCCCAAGAATGGTGCCACACACACAAGGAGAACTGATGCAGTAAGATAACACAACAAAAAGAGACACAGATTCCCATGCCACTGACAACAGTAGAAGCAGACCAAGAAGAATAGAAATAAATCTTTTTTAAAAAAAGCTCCAATTTTGTCCTTTGCCATGTCTTTTATCTGTAAGCCCCACCCACCAAGGGGCAGGGGCTCAATACCCTACTGGCATGACTCAGTCAAAGTCTTAAACATAATCGAATCATGCCTAGGTACAGATCAGTTTACAAACAATCCAATATCTATTTTTGGAATTAATAACTATATCAAACTGTTATACAGACACACATAAATATATTTCTGTCTACAATATTCAACTGTTCTGCATACAACCAGAAATACAGTAATTCCTTACAGAATAGGGTGCAAGTCCTTGGGTAATATTCACTCTTAAATTTGATATCCTTAAATATTGTGACATGAAACTCATACAACTTATGTCATATGATAAGGGAAAATGTTAGGAAAGAAATTAAAGATATTTGCTTTATGTACATATAAAATCATAGTCATAACAAAACAAAGAAATATTCATGTTTTGCCCACTCAGAGAGGTCTGTCCTCAAAACTCTCCCCCAGACCTTTTAGTCACCAATTTTCCAATCATGTTCTTTCCAACTCCCTACCAAAACATTGGCAACTGCCCATGAATCAGTGTACAAATGCACCTCTGGCAATTTATTCTTCTACACAAAATGAATGACTAGGTGCACTGCTCAAAGTTCTGCTCACTGGGAGGCATTACTTTCATTACTGACCTTCAGGGACATCCCAAAAATTGTTGCAGTGCCATAGCTGTCCCCTTTTGCGTGGTCCGTACATATCATGCAGAATCATCTGTAAATCAGGGCCAAATTTCCTCTTCTTTACTCAACTTATTATAAGGATCTTGCCCAGAGACCAAAGCTGTGAGCTGGCAAAGAAAAGGTAACACGGCAGGGGTGGTGATCATGAGCATTTGTGCTACTTCTTCATGTTACTTACTTGTGCCTTCAGGAAACACTTGAGCCCTACTGCTTCCACTTTATTATGGACTGCTGCTGTGCATGCTGAATGTTATGGCTTGGTGGATCAGACAATACCCAGTTCATGATAGGCAACTCAGGTCTCATGGTAAGTTGGTGGCCCATGTTTAAGAATTGCGGCTCTAAGGACCAATGGTGGGCCAAAGGCAGTTTCTTAAATGGAGAGTGGTTATTTGCAGAGGATGGCAGGGCTTTGCTCCAAAATCCTAAGGGTCTGTGTTGTGATTGTCCTATAGGATCTTTCAAAGGCACAAGACAGCATCTCTATTTTCCAATGGTACTTACACACCATTGGATCTGCTGGATCATATGACCCAAGTGGTAGTGCAGCCTGGGCCTGTTGCAGAGCCGCCTCTTGTTCTGGTTCCCAACTAGCAACTTTTGGACAATGGAGGGTTTTGCTGGAGGCTTTTCTGGTCACTGGGTAAATGGGTGTAGAATACCCAAAAGAGGAATGTGTTATCTCTAAAATCTGAAGAGACCGACTAAGCATTGTGCCTCGTTTTTTGGTCACAGGAGAGGTCAGATGCAATAGCTTACACTTCACTTTTGAGTGGATGTCTCAACATGCTCCACACCACCGGACACCTAGACATTTCATGGAGGTGGAAGGCCCCTGTGTTTTTGTTGGATTTATCTCCCATCCTCTCTCACACAAATACCTTACCAATAAGTCTAGGGTCATTGCCTCTTCTTGCTCACTAGGTCTTATCAACATGATATCATCAATAGAATGGACCAGTGTGATGTCCTGTGGGAAGGAAAGATGGCCAAATTCCCTGAAGACAATAACATGACATAAGGCTAGAGAGTTGATATACCCCTGTGGCAAGCCAGTAAAGATACATTGCTAGTTAGAAGGTGGGGAAAGATGGTGGTTGAGTGAGTGCACCTTATAGTCTCTCCTGCAAAGAAGTGGCTGGGCAGCATTAGAAGTTCTTCAGGACCAGGCTGTTTCAGGATTTTGCAGTGCAGGAGGTGTCTGAACATCGATTTGGTGGGAAGGTAACAGAGAAGATTCATGTAAAAGATAAAATTGAGGCTCTCTTACATGGAGATAGGGACTGCGGGCAGGATGCTCCCCCCTGGGGTGGGCGGCACCGTGGTGGTGATTCCTGGAGGCTCTGCAGTGCTGGGGAATTCATAAGCCCTGAGTGGGCTATTCAGGGGCTTGCAGGAAAGGAGGCCTTTGGAAACCAATTTGGTGAGACGGAGCTTTTTGTGAAGCAGGGAATTTTTGATTTCTGACATGAATAATAGTGCTTCTGGCTAGAACCCTGCCCCCTAGACCTGGCTCCTGATCTGCAGCATCCTGAACTTGGCTGCAATATAGAAGAGCCCCCAACTGGCTGTTTCAGGGGCCTGCAGGGCAGGAGGTGCCCTGAAGTTGAATTGGTGACACAGCGACAGAAGAGACCCTAGTGAGAGGGGGAATTGTGGGTTTCTGACACACAGGTCAGAGTTTGGGGATGTGACCTCCCCCATAGGGCTAGCATCCAGCTGTGGGGATCCCTGAAGGCTGTGTTGCACTGTGGTGCTCTCAGGCTCCCTGTTAACTGCATTTGAGGTTGTCAGGTCTGAGTTCCCTAAACCCTGGTGGCCCACACCCCAGAGACTCACACCTCTTGAGTCTGCAATATCAAAGATTTCCCATCCCTGAATCCACCACGCCCTGAGGTCCACCTGAGGTCCTTGATTGTCCTAGCCCTCAAGGTTTGCGTTTTATTTTTATTTTTTATTGTCCTGGTTGCTAATACTGCATTTATCTCCTAGTCTTTTCTCCCATTGTATCCCCCAAGGTGTTTTTTTTTTTTCCATTTATTTAGGGGTTTTTTGTTGTTGCTGTTGTTGTTGTTCTTTATTTTCTTTTCTTTTCCTTACTTGTTCCCCTCCCTTTTCTTTACCCACCCCCCCTTTCTCTTTCTTTCTTCTCTTTTTTTTTCTCTTGTCCCTCATTTCCTTCTTATTTTATACAATAGGTGCTACAGGGAACACCTCACATTTTCTGGGTTTCCTCATCCTCTGTTGCCTCATTTTTGTGTGAATTGATTTTGACTACCTACATTATCCCCTTTCCCCCACATCCTGATATCCTCCATCATCTACTATTTCTCCTATATTCCACCTCCCTTTCTTTGATCCCCAAATTGTCCAACATTTAATTTCTAATAGCTTTGTTTTGTTTCCTGTCTTTTATTCACTCTTGAAACTGTTGTCTTTCTTTTCTCTTTCCCTCTATCACGAAAACACTAGCTTTTTAATTCATACCATATTCCTCCCATATTCAGTCAACTACCTCATTATAGGTACTTTACTTACTGCTATAACTCTACACAACTTACATGAATCTAATATCGATCCACCCAGATCTCATATTGTTGCTCTGTTAACATTTATCACCAATACTACTTTACACATTTTCCTTTCTTACACAATTGCCTTTCCCTGTCCTTAATACTTTCCTTGAAAGTGAACTCAGCCAGCAAAAAGAAATTAGAAAAAGAAGAAAAGAGTGACAAAGAGAAGATATAACACTTATGCAAAAACAACAGCTAATTAGCCCCTAAGACTAGAAAAAGAGGCTAAGGAACTGATTAAACCCATCAAGACAAAATGATGATGAGACAGCAACAAAAATCTACAAACCAAACCAGTAATCAGGAAAACATGACTGAATCCAATGAATAAACTAAAAACCAGGAAGGGGAGGAGAACTTCGCACAAGTAATTAAAGATCTCAGAACATATAGCAGAGACAAATTTAATGAAATAAAGGAAGAGGTTAACAATATGAAGACAACACTTGGAGAGGAAATTGCAGACATACGCAAAAAGATAACAGATATCATGGGAATGAACACCATAGTTCAAGAAATAAAAAATACACTCGCAGCAAATAGCAACTGATTAGAAGAGGCAGAGCAGAGAATTAGTGATGTGGAAGACAGTACATTGGAAATCAAACAGATAGTATAATTGATTGATGAAAAGATAGAAAAAATCCAGCTAGGACTTAGGGACCTGAATGACAATGCAAAACGCACAAACATACGTATTATAGGCATCCCAGAAGGAGAACAGAAGGGAAACGGGTGAGAAGGAGTGTTGCAGGAAATAATGGCTGAAAACTTCCAAAATCTACTGAAAGAGACAGATGTACATAGCCAAGAAGCACAACGCACCCCAAATATCATAAACCCCAACAGGCCCACCCCAAGACATATACTTGTCAAATTATCCAACACTCAAGAGAAAGAGAAAATTCTAAAAGCAACAAGAGAAAAGAAAACAATCACATACAAGGGAAGCTCCATAAAATTAAGTGCTGATTTCTCATCTGAAACCATGGGGCAAGAAGGTAGTGGTATGATATAGTCAAGGTACTAAAAGGAAAAAAAAGTTCCAAACAAGAATACTCTATCCAACTAAACGAGCATTCAAAAATGATGGAGAGTTCAAAATATCCACAGATAAACAGAAATTGAAAGAGTATGCCAACAAGAAACCTCCCTTCAAGAAATTATAAAGGGAGTTCTGCAGGAAGAAAGGAAAAAACAGGACAGGCAGAGTTGGAGGAGAGTGTAAGAGCAACAACAAAGACAAAAAGAGAAGAAAACAAACAAACAAATAAAATTTGACAAACACAAGTCCAATCAAAATATGGCTAACATAAATAATTCCTTGAAAGTATTAACACTGAATGTCAACAGATTAAACCCACCTATCAAAAGATACAGACTGGGACATTGGATAAGGAAATATGACCCTTCTATATGTTGTCTACAAGAGACACATCTTAGAACGAGAGATTCATGGAGGCTGAAAGTGAATCATTTGAAAACAATCTTACAAGCAAACAATAACCAAAAAAAGGCAGGAGTAGCTATATTAATATCAGACAAAATAGACTTTAAATGCCAAACAGTTGTGAGAGAGAAAGAAGGATACTACATATTAGTGAAAGGGACAATCTCTCAAGAAAAACGGACAATCATAAATACTTATGCTCCTAACAAGGGCGCCTCTAAATACATGAGGCAAACGCTGGAAAAACTAAGTGAAAGAATAGATGCATTCTACAATTATAGTGGGGGATTTTAATACACCACTATCAACTCTGGACAGAACATCTCAAAAGAGAATCACTAAAGAAACAAAATATTTGAACAGTATATTAGAGGAGCTGGATCTAATGGACATATATAGATCATTACACCCAAACACAGTGGGATATACATTTTTCTCAAGTGCACATGGATCATTCTCCAAGATAGACCATATGCTAGGCCACAAAGAAAGGCTTAAGGAATTCAGAGAGATTGAAATCCTACAAAATAATATCTCTGAACACAGTGGAGTGAAGCTGGAAATCTGCAAGGGACAGAGGCCCAGATTTCGCACCAAGATATGGAAATTAAACAGCACACTCTTAGGAAAACAGTGGGCCAAAGAGGAAATCTCAAAAAAAAATCAATAACTACCTTGAAACAAATGATAATGATAACACAACATGCCAAAATTTATGGGATGCAGGAAAAGCAGTACTGAGAGGGAAATTTATAGCCATAAATTCATACATCAAAAAAGAAGAAAATGCAAAAATTGAAGAGCTAACTGCACATTTGTAGGAATTAGTAAAAAAACAACAAAGTAACCCCACAGGAAGAAGAAAGAAAGAAATAACAAAGATAAGAGCAGAACTAAATGAAATAGAAAATAAGAAAGCACTTGAAAAGATAAACAATACCAAGAGCTGGTTTTTTGAGAAGATCAATAAAATTGACAAACCTTTAGTGAGACTAACAAAGAAAAACAGAGAGAAGATGCAAATACACAAAATAAGAAATGAGAAAGGAGATATCACCAATGACCCCACAGAAATAAAGACTATCATAAGAGGATACTTTGAAAAACTATATTCCAACAAAAATGACAATTCAGAGGAAATGGACAAATTCCTAGAAACACATAATAAGCCTATATTGACAAAAGAAGAAATTGATGATCTCAACAAACCAATCACAAGTAAAGAGATAGAATCAATCATTAAAAACCTCCCAACTAAGAAGAGCCCAGGGCCAGATGGATTCACAGGTGAATTCTACAAAACATTACTGAAAGAACTATCACCAATCCTGCTGAAACTCTTCCAAAAAATCGAAACAGAAGGAACGTTGCATAACTCCTTCTATGATGCCAACATTACACTAGTACCAAAGCCAAACAAAGACACAAGAAAGGAAAATTACAGACCAATTTCTCTAATGAACCTAGATGCAAAAATACTTAACAAAATACTTGCTAATCATATTCAAAAACACATTAAATGAATTATTCACTAGGACCAAGTGGGATTCATTCCAGGTATGCAAGGATGGATCAACATAAGAAAATCAATCAATGTAATACACCATATAAACAGATTGAAGGAAAAAAATCACATGATTATATCTATAGATGCAGAAAAAGCATTTGACAAAATACGGCACCCTTTCCTGATAAAAACACTCCAAAGATTGGAATACAAGGAAATTTTTTGAACATGATAAAGAGTATATATGAAAAACCCACAGCCAACATCATTTACAATGGAGAAATCCTAAAATCCTTCCCTCTAAAGTCAGACACAAGACAAGGATGCCCACGGTCTCCCCTTCTATTTAACATTGTCTTAGAAGTACTTGCTCGAGCACTGAGGCAAGAACCAGATATAAAAGACATTCAAATTGGAAAGGAAAAAGTCAAAATTTCATTATTTGCAGATGACATGATCCTATACATAGAAAACCCTGAGAGATCTACAACAAAACTTCTAGAACTCATAAATGAGTTTAGTAAATTTGCAGGTTATAAGATCAATGTGCAAAAATCAGTAGCACTTCTGTACACCAATAATGAGCAAGCTCAGGAGGAAATCAAGAAACAAATACCATTCACAATAGTAAATAAAAAAATCAAATATTTACGAATAAATTTAACTAAAGATGTAAAAAACGTATACACCAAGAACTATACAAGACTGTTCAAGGAAATCAGAGAAGACCTAAATAAATGGAAGAATATTCTCTGTTCATGGATAGGAAGACTAAATATTTTTAAGATGTCTATCCTATCAAAGCTGACCTACACATTCAATCCAATCCCAATAAAACTCAACACAGCCTTCTTTAAGGAACTAGAAAAACTAACTGTGAAATTTATTTGGAAAGGAAAGAGGCCCTGAATAGCAAAAGACAATGAAAAAGAAAAACGAAATTGGAGGAATTACACTACCTGACTTCAAAACTTACTACAAAGCTACAGTTGTGAAAACAGCATGGTATTGGCATTAGGAGAGATACACAGACCAATGGAATCGAATTGACAGTTATGATATAGAACCTCATATATACAGCCATATAATATTCGATAATGCCACCAAACCCTCTCAACTGGGAGAGAATGGCCTATTCAACAAATGGTGCCTGGAGAACTGGATATGCATATGTAGAAGAATGAAAGAGGATTACCATCTCACACCTTATACAAAGATCAACTCAAGATGGATCAAAGACCTAAATATAATAGCCAAGACCATAAAGACCTTGGAAAGCAGTGTAGGGAAACATCTACAAGACCTTGTAATAGGAAATGGCTTCACGAACATCACACCAAAAGCACGAGCAGCAAAAGAACAAATAGATAAATGGGGCTTCCTCAAAATTAAAGCCTTCTGCATCTCAAAGGAGTTTGTCAAGAAAGTAAAAAGGGAACCTACAGATTGGGAGAAAATATTTGGCAACCATATATCGGATAAGAGACTTATACCTTGCATATATAAAGAACTCATATATCTTGAAAATAAAAAGATAAACAACCCATTTAAAAAATGGGAAAAGTATTTAAACAGACACTTCTTCAAAGAAGAAATACAAATGGCTAAAAAGTACATGAAAAAATACTCCAAATCTTTAGCTATCAGGGAAATGCAAATCAAAACTACAATGAGATACCATCTTACTCCCATAAGATTGGCAACTATGAAAAAAACAGACGAATACAAATGCTGGAGAGGATGTGGAGAAATGGGAACGCTCATCCACTGCTGGTGGGAATGCAGAAGGATCCAACCATTCTGGAGGACAGTTTGTCGTTTTCTCAAAAAACTAACCGTAGATTTGCCATATGACCCAGCAATTCCACTGCTGGGTATATACCCAGCTGAACTGAAAACAAGGACACAAACCGATATGTGCACACCAATGTCCATAGCAGCATTGTTCACTATCGCCAAAAGTTGGGATCAACCCAAATGCCCATCAACAGATGAGTGGATCAATAAAATGTGGTATATACATACAATGGAATACTACTTGACTGTAAGAACAAATACACTACAAACACACATGATAACATGGATGAATCTTGAGAACCTTATGTTGAGTGAAGCAACCCAGGCATTGAAGGACAAGTACTACATGACCTCAATGATATGAACTAATCTAGCTGCCTCAGAGAGCTAGAGACTGGAAGATAGGCTTACAGAAAATCGGGGGGTAGAGGAAGGATATAAGCTGACATCTACATGGTTGAAATCTATGATACGCTGGAGGTAAGTATGTATACAAGGAAGGGATAAATTATGGGCATAGGGTTACCTTTGGGTTGGGCTTTGCAGGTTTGAAGGGGGCTAGGGATGGGCGGATGGTCAATATTGCCCAAGAAATTGGGGGGAGGGTGAGGCAACATAAAAACATAGGAAATTGTCAGGTGTTGTTTGAGAGTATAATGCTGAGAAAACCTTTTCAAAATATAATTAGGAAAGTTACCTGTTTAAGATACTCAAAGGGGATAATCTGATGTAGGAGAGACTCCTAGGGAATATCTGAATGCTCATTTGGTTAGAGTGGGTTATACCATTGGGTAGAGACCTATATAATGAGAGTGAAGTTATACCCACATTCTGGGGAAGACTAATGCCATCAAATAGAGGGAACTGTATCTCTCAAGAGAAATGGTGGCTCCCAGGGTATTAGGGCAGTTGAGCAAGTCAAGCCCTCAACACCGTTGCAAGTATCTCTGAACATGGCTCCTCAAGAAATGAAGATTGACTGTTACTGTGGGCCCCAAGGGGAGGGGGATATAGATATTGAATAGATGGAACAAATGTAACTGTGAGGGCAATAGAAGTGTTTCACAAGAATATGCAAGGATGGATCTAAAACATGTAATATTACACCAAAGACATGTAGGGGCCGACAGACTAATAATGTAAATCATAATGTAAAACATAGGATAACTAAAAATTTAGAAAATTGTATAGCCTAAAGTATAAACCACAATGTAAACACAAATGTTACCTTGTGTGAAAGCTATTGTCTCAATATCTGTACATCAGTTTCAGTAAATATGGTATGAATATGTTAAAAGATCATTGCTGTGGAAGGGAAAAGGTTTTATATTGGATATGTGTGAGTATTGTATATTGTATATATGAATTACTGTGATCTATGGCTCTTGTGAAGAGAAGCTCAATAATTAGGAAAAAAGAAAAGAAAAAGATAGGATGTAGAATTTTTCCAAATCAATATGTATTCTATATCTAACCTTTAAACTCATCACTATATTCCATTTTACTAGTAAGGGAACCTGGCATTATATTGGGCTTCACTTTTCAGGAAGTTTTGGATCACAGACTGGTTCAAGAATGGCAGTGGAGGAATACTGGTATGGGATGTTATTGACAGGAGACATATGGTTGACAGGAAGTTATACAGGGCATGTGTCCAGGGTGCATGGAAATGTTTGGAAATACTCATAGTGGAAACAATTAAAAACAACAGCTGAGGGGTGTACTGGGTTCCTGGCCAGGGGAGGCTCTGTCGTGGTCCCTAGGGGAGCAGTGACAGTCCCCTGGGTGCAACAGCAAGGACCAGGAAGGAATGAGGGTCCAACAGTGAGCCCCTGATACTAATGACTATGCTTGTGAGCCTATACACCTGAAATAAGAACAAGGCCTAGTGCAGCACTGTGCCTAAGAGTTCCCTTCTGACAGCCTCCGTGTTACTCAAATGTGGTCAGTCTCGAAGCCAAACTCAGCATGTAAATGCAATGCCTTTCTCCCAGCGTGGGACATGACACCCGGAGATGAGCCTCCCTGGCACCGAGGGATCACTACCAAGCTGAAAATGACCTTGAATTAAAGGTTCAATGTGGACCAGCAGAATATCCCTGTCTACATATAATAACAGGAGTTTAAAATGCTGTTTGACCTAAAGTAAGGGGGAAATGGAAAGGACAAATGAGTTTATATGGCTATGAGTCTCTAAAAAAGTCTGGAGGTTGTCAGAAGGATTGCCCTTATGCACACCTGAGCAGAGTCTCAGAGACAGATAAAGTAGGTACAATCCCAGGTATTGGCTTTTTGAGGGCTGAAGAGACCCACAGGTTTTATGGTCATGGCAGATGGAGTTCACTGCCATGTCAGTTGGCCCTTCTTTGGAGTTGGTGTTTCTGCGTGATGGAACTGGACTCAGATGGGATCTCTTTTCACAAGCCTTTCCTGTTACTTTACTGGAATTGTAGTTGGTGCTGGGGTTTAAGATATATCTATGGGATTTGAATCTCTGGACTGACAATATGAGCCTCAACAGTCTTCAGCTCCTACACCCTGATTTATTGGGCTCACCCCACTCAGCTAACACGGAGTTGAAGAATGTCAATCACTACACCATGGAGCCTAGAGTGCCTACAACTGAAAGCAGGATTGCATCCAGTATCCATGTGGAATCTAAGCTCCCTCTTGACATAGATGTGGAATGGACACAACCAAGCCAAGGTCTACAGGAAGGAGGAATACAGTAAGGATTAGAGTGGACTTAATGATATTCTATTCATGAACTATTGTGGTTAATAATTGAGAAAATGTGGCATTGGTGTGGAAAAAGTGGCCATGGTGGCTGCTGGGTGCAGGGAATGGGAGGAAGAGATGAGATGTGGAGGCATTATCGGGACTTGGAGTTGTCCTGGGTGGTGCTGCAGGGACAATTGCCAGACATTGTATGTCCTCCCATGGCCCACTGGATGGAAAGTGGGAGAATGTGGGCTTTGGTGTGGACCACAGGCCATGGGGTGCAGCAATGCCCAGAGATGTACTCACTAGATGCAATGGATGTGTCATGGTGATGGGGGAGAGCATTACTGTGTGGGGAGTGGAGGGGTGGTGGTGGTGGAGGTGAATGGGAACCTCATAATTTTTGAATGTAATAATTTTAAAAAAATGAATAAATTGAGTAGAATTTGGAAAAAAAAAATTTACTAACAATCGGCCAGGTTCAGGAACTCTTGTTCAAAACCCTGAGCCCTGAATAAGATTTTTGGGTTATTTTTATACAGAGGAAGAGTCAAATGATGCTTTGTTTGAGTACAAGATAAGCTTGAGTTAACACATATTTCTTACATTCCAGGTAGGCTTGAATTAATATATTTAGTTTGCATCCTTCTTGAATATTCATAGTTTTTAGAGCCTATATCACTTAATTGTTTTTCCAGGATTGGAGTGGTTGGCATAGTTACCAAAGGCAGGGCTGTGGTACTTATTGTCTGATATACACAGCTTCTTATTGTCTGATATACACAGCTTAGGTTGTTTATGAAGAGACACACAGCCCCCACCCATAGCCTATATCAGGCTAAATAGGCCCAAACAGAATCAGCATGGAAAGAAAACAGAACACCAATGTTGCCATATTTTCCTCCTCTTCCAGGATTTTAACTCTATCAGTCCCCACTAGCCCACAGCCACATTATCATGTAGGCAGCAGGGGTTTGCACAGTTGCTGCCAGAATATTTTCCTTATCTTAGTTAACACTTTAACAGAGTGTTCTTATAAGTATGATTTCACTAACAAGGACTTTATTTAGCACCTTTGCCTGTGTGGGATGTTGTATTTGTTGCAAAGGCTCATAGGCTCCAGTGCCTATAAGCATATCCACGGTAAGAGCCATATTGTGAGCCTGAAGAGGCTCAGCATGAGCACTGCATTCTTCAAACCAATTACTTTTCCATAAAAGATAATTGCCCCACCTCAAGCAAGCTTTAGCCAAAACCACCCAACCTTTGGGACAAAGAGGATCTTCCCCTACTGATTCTACCAAGGATAATGTGAACAGGGCAGTAAGTCCATATGTGCTACAAGCAGATTTCAATTCTTTTAACAACTTAAAAAGAATGGGTTCATGCAGATGGAACATATTCACCAGGATTTTGAGGCTAAGGATGTTCTATGGCAGGAAAAAGAGTAAATTGTGAAAGATCCTAACTACACATCCAGGTGGACTGGTTACCAGCCTGTAAGGGAGACAGAAGAGGAGGGACCAAAGCTACAGGAGACACTAGGGAAGGAGAACTCATGTTAGGGGGAAGGCACTGTTGACCAACAGGTGCAGCTTTCTGCAACACTTGCTGATCCTCCAAAGAACAATTGTAACAGTTGGATGGTGGCAGGGGTAGAATCACAATTGTCTGCCATCCAGAAACCAAGGACAAGTCTACTGGAGAAAATCTAAAAATTGTTCTAGCTGTTGGGTAGTTACCTTAGAACCTCAGGCAGACAGCAGTGCCTTCAACATTTGGGCATACATATCACGTTGAGAAAAAGTGTGATTTCTCCTGTTTCATACCTGGTGAACAGACCCAGGCTTATGGTCCATGTCCGATGCATCTATCCCTTTTAGTGGTCTCACTGCAGCCAATGACCTCCAGGATAAGACCTTCTCACCTGTTGAATCCAGATTGCTTGAAATTACCCAGTGCCTCGGGAGCCTGTTTGGACCCCACTTGACATGACACATCGGGTGCAGTCACAGCCAAAGAGCCTCTGTGCAGTCCCTAGAAAGAGGAGGTGAGAGAGTGAAGAAATGAAAGACACAAAATAGCAGGGAAAAGGTAGATTGTGAGAAACCTGCAGGAGGACAGAAGCTACCTCAGGCACCCAGTTTGATCAGGCACATTGTTTGAAAAGATATCAACACCTTAAGCAGGTCCCAGCAGAAGCTCTTGTTCCAAGGTAACTACAAAAAATATATATATATATAATACTTATTCTTCTTTTAAACAGGACTCTGATAAGAGTTCCCAGGAAATCAAATTCACACTTAGCATATTTTATTCAACAAAAACTTGACACACGGTTATCTATTTCTTCCACTATATTCTTCCTTGTGAAAATTGGAAACTGCTTTCCAGGTGTAACAGAACCTGTTACAAGGACACTCATATGGTGGTATTAGAGAACATCTTAAAATGTTTAATGAAAAGTTTATTGTGATCTCTGTATCATGAAAATAAAAGAGACAGAAGCAGACACATGAACAAGAAAGTGGCTCCATTGTGGAAAGTCAGAGCCAAACTACCAACACTAGGGGCCACTCTTCGATAAGAATTGTTCTTTCCTCCCACTTCCTGGAGGGCAGGGGGCTGGATTGGAAGGCAGGGGGAGGGGCGGGGACCCTGGCAGAAGGGGCTGTGGAGGAGGGGACCCTGGGCCAGATCTGAGGCTGATGTGAGAACCTCTCTCCATCCGATAGCTCACCTAGTCCAAGCCAAGAGTCTGTGTTGGGCCAGGCTGCCAGGTCCCTCTTCAGAGGGGGATTCCTTGCCAACCAAAGTACCAAGACCTGGTCAGATGGGCCTACCTAGGGCCGGCGTTGCCCTGCAGGTCTCTCACATGGCAATGGTCACAGACATGCTGTCTCCGATTGCATCACCTCCATCTTTTTTAATAGGAAACCCAGTCTTTTTCACTGGTTGCCTGAGGGCTTCTGCCTTGGCTCCCAGCCAGCCCTGGAGAGGCCTGTCTCCCAGAGAGGAGAGGCTCAGAGACTTCCCTCTTTGTCAATGACCTCCCTTTCTCTGTGTTTCTTCTCTGGGATGAGAGGGGCCCCTGAGGGCCCATACGACTCTTAGAAATGAGCCTGCACTTTCTCCTCTCACCCTCCTTCTTGGTACCATACTAATGAACATTTTTCTTTCCTCCAGTTTGGGGGGACCCAAAACGAAGCTGCTTAAATAGTGGGTTGTGAGACTTTTTTGTGGAAATAATTTCTGCTCACTTGAGGCACTGTGGTCAAGTGGGGTTACAGGCCCATGTGTTACGTGTATGAGGTATATTATGAGCAGCCATCGTGACCATCAAAAGTGGTTGTACAGATTGTTTTGACATCGACTCGAGTAATAACAATCAGTTTCTGAAAAAAAAAATAAAAAGGAAACATCTTAAGCACATTTTGCTCTGCCAGAGCATGCAGTGAAACCAGGTGATTTTCCTATTGATATTGTCATTCAAAACTACCATGGCAGGCAATTTGACATGTATACTGCCAAGATTTCCAAACTGAAGCATACAAACAACCTTCTTGGCGAGGCACAGCTGACTAGTAGATAAAGTCCCAGGTACTGGTGCTCCTGAGGACTGAAGGGACACAGAGGTCTATGTTGATGGAAGGTGGCTCTGGACTTCAGTGCCCTACCAGTGGGTCCTACTGTGGAATATGTGCTGCTGCCTGGGATGGAGTTAGATTCAGATGGGACCTCCCTCCACATGCCTCTTCTGTCACTTTGGTTGAAGCTGAGTCTGGCACTGGGGTCTCTGTAGCTCAGGAGACTTGAATCTCTGCACAGGCCCCATCCCAGCTGGGGCCTGAGCCCCAGCACAGTTGCAACACCTACACACCGGGTCATTGGACTTGCCCAGGTTGGCTAAGAGGGAGGAGAAGATGGTCCTCACCATACCAGGAAGCAATAGTGCCGACACCTGCCAGCAGGAGAACCGCATCCATTGGCTATGTAGGATCTAAGCCCCTCTGGAATGAGACTAGGAGTGGACACAACCACCCCACGGTCCACAGGATGGAGGCCTAAAATATGCTTTAGAGTGGTGTTCCTCTGGCATTCTACTCGAGAAGGATGGTGAGTGCAGCCATACAAGTGTTTTCCTTCTTGGCTTTTGGTTTCCTGAAGGATGTGGACTGCTTTGTGCTTTTCCTGGCTCCCTTGACACACGGCATGGTACAGCAGGGATTCTGAATAGGCTGGAGAAGAGTTGGGCAAGCTGGGGCGTCTTGAGCTTGCCATGGCTGTCCAGAAGGGCGTCCCTTCAGAAGACTTCACGGATATCCGGGCCAGTCAGGTTTCTGTGCAGCAGTATGGACTTAGGCACTTGACAAGGGACCCACACTACCCACTCTGAGCTCCAAGACAGAATGCCTAAGTGTCCTCTCCTGGCTGTAGATAAAGGCATCGACGATGGCCATGACCTGCTGGTGGATCTCTCTGTGCAGCTGCGGCTCGTGCACGGGCTCCAGAGGCTCATCGTTGAAAAAGATGATGGGCTGGACCAAGTCGAAGCCCAAGATGGAAGTCGGCCAAGATCTGAGGTGACCAGCTGCTGCTGGTCGTTCAGTGTGCAGGCACCCCGCCCAGGGCCCCGTGCCCACCACCGGCTCCTCCACCAGCGCCACCGCCACATAACTACGTGCTGCGGGCTGTCAAGCCCGGGGCTCCGCTGCCCCCAGGGACCCAGGCCCATGGGCGGCGGCGGGTATGCCCGGAGCAAGAAGGGCAGCACGGCCGAGCAGGCGTGGGCCAGGCGCGCAGGCTCCCTTCCCGGACAGGCCGTGCGCCCGGCCAGCCAGCGGTCCTGGGCCCGAGGAGAGCGTGCCCCGTGGACCACAGCCGTCCTGGAGGAGACTGGTGGCGCTCCTTGCCCTGCCGCGGCCGTCTTCCTGCCCCGGTGCTACGAGACCCAGCAGCCAGGACAACCCGGGGGGCCGCCCGCCCGCCCCGAGCGCTGGCTGTAGGGCCCAGGGCCACTGTCGCTCGGCTCCGGCCGCTGCCTCCAGCCCCTCCTCTCAGCGCGCCAGGCCGCCCGAGCCCGCTCTCTGCTGCCCGCCAAGCCGGGACTGAGGCTCCGGCGCCCCGCCAGCCGGGGCGACCGTGCCCACCGTCTCCCTGGCACTGGCAGGCCAGGCACCCCTCCCCCCCGCCCCCATCAGGCTCACCCCGCCCCTGCTCCACCTCTTTGCCGTGGAGACGGTGGCCACAGGGGAGTTGCTGAGGGCGGGGTGTGGGAAGACCTTTGTGATGCGGGGCATTTTCCCCCACTCGCAGTAGTCCACCCGGCAATAGTGCCTAGACAGGTGCGGCCATTCTACATCCTGCCCCAACTCACCGAATGCACTTCTGGGAGCATGGAGACTGCCAAGAAAACGAATGCGGTGCGAGGGTGCAGGGTTCCAAAACGTCCTCACCACACGCCACGAGGAGGCCACGGGGATGAAAGAGGTCACTGACGTCAGAGGAGTCTGCTGGGTGTGGGCTGGGCTAGAAGAGACCCTCTTGTACTGTGTCCTGGACAACTGTTTTCTCATCTCCGCTGGTATCATGAAAATTGGTCAAAGAGACAGAAGCAGAAACAGGAGCGCTAAAGCGGCTCCGTGGCGGCAAGTCGGAGCCCAACTAGCACCGCCAGGGGCCCCGGTCGGATGAGAATTGTTCCTTCCTCACACTTCCTGGAGGGCAGGGGGCTCCATCGGAAGGCAGGGGGAGGGGCGGGGGCCCTGGCAGAAGGGGCTGTGGGGGAGGGGACCCCGGGGCCAGATCTGGGACTGATGTGAGAACCTCTCTGCATCTGATCGTTCACCTGGTCCAAGCCAAGAGTATGGGTTGGGCCAGGCTGCCGGGTCCCTCTTCAGAGGGGGATTCCTCGCCAACCAAAGTCCTGAGACCTGGTCAGGTGGGCCTCCTGCCCTGCATTTGCCCTGCAGTGCCAGAGGTTTCAGGAAACCCTGCCAGCTGCCTTCCAGGCTGGACTTGGAGAGCTCTCAGTGGCTTGCCAATTCTAGACCCTGCAGAGCGTGCCATGCCCTAGCCTGGCCTGGGAGCCACCAGGCGCTGGCCTCCCTGGACTATCTCTACTAATGGGACACTACGTCCAGAGATGGGACATTTGCAGGGACTTGGGACACCTGGGTGCGGAGGTCCTCCCTTGGAGCCCCAGAACGCAGGCTCCAGCACAGGGCCCGCAGGTGTTCTCGGCTCCAGCCCCACCTGGGTGCTCAGCTTGGCTGGGGCATTCCTCCTCCCAGCCTCTGCCCCCTCTGTAGGTCCAGTGCCCACCCAGGCCCCATTGCCACACACCCCCACTTTGGCCACGCAAGGAGTGGCAGAACCACTTGGGCCCTCGTTCCTGCTGGAGAGCACTCGGGACCGCTTTCTGGCCTTTTCTGGACCAGACTCTACTTGTTGCCTGAGTCTCAACTCCCTCCCATGACTCCAGACTCTGGCGACTCCATCTAGACTCCTGTGTCCTCCGGGGGAAACCCCCTGCCCAGGACGGAACTGGCTGTCTTCCCCCCAAGAGCTCAGCCCAGCAGGAGACCACTTGCATTCTAGGCCCAGCTGCTGAGCCTAGAACCTTACGCCGTGTCGCCTCCCATGCCCTTTCCATCCAGAGCTCAGCCCACTGGGTGGCAGAGCCCCATGTTCACCTCGAGGTTCTTCCATCTCCAAGCTCTGGTGACAGGGAGGGCCCTCCTCATGTGTGCTGGTGCACTGCTTGGTTTGTGGTGGGGGGTGGTGGGTGGGAGGGCGGAATGGGTGTGATTGAAGCGTGTGTCCAGAAATGGAAAGAAAAAAAAAAAATCTCTGTTGAAGGATCCCAGGTGTCGTGCAACATGGGGGCTTGGTGGACCTCTCCACAGGCCCCTCCCTCCTCTTGGTTTCAGAGCCTAAAACCCTCCCCTGCTTGCTCACCCATGGGTTCCCAGTGCCTCCTTTCCTCCTGCTGCCCTGGAGAGATTTGGATTGCTGTTTGGAATTCCAGTGTTATCTCCATGAAGGGAGGCCTCTTTTGCCTGCTTGGGACTTGCAAGGGACAAACACATGGCTCAAGCTCTCTGTGGCCAGAAGGAGCTGTGTGATGGACCAGGCTCCACAGAGTAGCCATTTAGCCACATGTGGCTACAGCAGAGATGTAGGCCATTTCTATCACAGCAGAAAGATCTGGTGCACTGGCTTGACCCATCTCTTCAGGGCTCCGCTGAGATGGCTCTATTTTCAGGGAAAAGAAAGAAAGACAAAAACTTTCTTCCTTATACTTCTAGGCTCCCATGGCCACATGTGCATTTCTGAGCACATCATCACCCATGAAGGGAACAGGAAGCTCTGAGTGAGGAGTCTTAGGTGCTGGGTCATCATCCTTGTGCCAGACACAGGAGCCCCCACCAGCAGATCCTGTGTACGGTGAGCAAGAGGGCATGGGTCTGAGCAAACAGCACCTAGCAGCCACTTCCCAATTCCTCTTCTCCCAAAAACCAAAGGCATGGGGGTCAGAGCTGACAGAGCAGTCTGCTGGCTTGCCCCAAGACACTGCAAGCTTCTTCAGTTCTCGTTTAGAGAATATGAACCCTACTTTTCAGCTGTCCTTTCTCAAGTAAGACCCAAAACCCCAGCTCAGCACTTCTCATACATCTTAAGCTCCCAGCTGCTCAGCTCCTCAACAGTTGTTGCTACCGAGTCTCTGCTTGACATTGGGAAGGCCCTAGCGTTCAAGATGGGCCTGATCTCTTCCAAGCGTGGGTGGGTGGGCAGGCGGGTGGGCGGGGAGGGGGGAAGTGGCCCTCAGAGCTAGTCTTGCATGCTTGCTTTCCAGAGTTCATTTCCATAGTCACTTCCACGTGCCCAGGACCCCTTTCTGCTTACTGTTCCACTGGAAAACTCTCAGCCTGCTTCCTGCTACCCACTTAGCTCAACCCTCCCTGGAGTCAGAAATTCCTTGGCAAGAACTGCCTAGAGCACAGCGCCCACAGGGGAGGGTTCAACCCTTCTATAGTCCCCGAGCAAGACACACGCACACACCATCACCACCTGCTGCCAAAAGCTTTATTATTGACACTTGGCTCGGGGCTTGTTCCAGGGCTGCAAGAGCGTGGTTAGAAAGATGCCTCCTGGCTGGAGGGGCTCAGGCAGGAGCCTGGATGCTGGGGGAAGAGTACTCTTCCCCATGGCCTCTGGGCTCCAGAGGCTCCTAGCGGGGCTTGAGGGTGAGCCTTCCCAAGAGATACTCGCCCCGCCCCGCCTGCAGGCCAGCAAGCCTGCGGGCCTTGGTCAGGAGGTTGCCAATCTTGTGGATCAGTTTCACCTCCTCATCTAGGAAATGGTTCTCCAGGAAGGCACAGAGCTGAGGAATAGAAGAGAAGTGAAACATTCTCCTGAGAGATGATAGGAGGCAATAGGTCCCAATGTGGCAGAGGTGGGAAGTGAGGCACGGCAAGGAATTTCCCTGGACAATCCAAGGAAGTCAAGGCTTAGGGTGGAGGCTTCATCCCAAGGAAGGTCTGCGTGTGGGTAGCCATGGAGGAGGGGGATACATCCATGGGGGTCTGCGTGGGCAGATGCCAGGGCATGCAGATCCAAAAGGGCCTGGTTCAGGGACTTCTCCAGGGCCAGGGCAGCTTCCAGGGCATCCAGGGTATTACCCCACTCCTCTTTGGAAGGCTCGTGTACATTAGACAGAACCAGGCTCAGTGCTTTCCACACGCATTTCCCAGAAGTCCTGGGTGGAAAAGAGTGGAGAAGGGAGGGAGCCCCAAGCGGATCTGTGATCGTCTTTGCACGACCCCCAGTCTCCTGCAACTACACAGCCCAGGAGAGCATGGCTCCGTCTGGACACCAGGCCTTGCGAGAGCGCCTCCACTTCAGTCACCATAAACAACCCACCTAACACTGAACTCAATCCGCCAGGAGCGGGGGGAGTGGGTAAGGCATGCACCTGGAGAATGAGGTGGTTGTGAAATGGGGAATGGGGCTGTGTGTGGGGGAGGGTTGGTCTTGGTCTGCTTGGTGGGATGCAGGAGTCCCCAGGCCAATTCTGGGAAGTCGAAAGGTTCTGGTAGGTGGGACATTGATGGGGACATTGGGAATCCTGGGAGGTGAGGATTCTGGGGTGTGGGGGGTGGCGCAGAAAAAGTAGGTGGGCTTCTGGGGTCGTCTCTGAGAGTGTGGACTTGTCTGGAACCCGGGAACATTCCTCAGAAGTGCGGAGGGAACCTCCGTGCGGTCACCCCTCGGGCTGAAGTGTGGTTTGCTGGCCTGGCAGGGGAGCAGCCGCGGCAGGCCAAGCTGCTGCCCCCATAATAGGGTGGTTGGTCGGGCCCACCGCCACCCCTGAAGGAAGCTCGGCATGGGCGCAGAGTGCCCTCGGGTCTCCCCTTCTCGGCAGCCATGCTTCCGCAGCCACCCCTCCTCCCAGATGGCGCCACCCGATGCCTTGTGGGGCGGCACCCTTCTTCTTCCTTCTCCCTGCGCAGGCGCAGGGCAGAAAATTCCAGTCTGCCCTTTTCCCCTCCCCCGACAGCAGCAACAGCCAGGTGTGGGCGGAGAAATCCAGTCTGCCCTTTTCCCCTCCCCCGACAGCAGCAACAGCCAGGTGTGGGCGGAAAAATCCAGCCCGCCCTTTTCCCTTCCCCTGACAGCAGCAACAGGCAGGCATGGGCGGGAAACTCAAGTCTGCCCTCCACCCCAGCAACAGCAGCCACCAATCCCTAAACCCTGCCCCTTCCCCCAGCAACAGCGACAGCCAATCCCTAACCACCACCCCTCCCCCGTCCAGTACCGCCCACTGACCTTTCGCCGGCAACCAATCAGAACAGGGTGTGGCTTCGACCAATCAGCCTTCCCCAGCCCCTATAAAACTGTTGCCTCTCCCTCAGTAAAGTGGACTTGCGTGTTTACCTTGTCTCCGCGGTAGTTCTTCTGCCGTGCGCCCTCCAGTCCTGAGAGCCCCCGACAAGGGCCTGGCCTCCCTTGTCCCCAGTTCGTCACCTGCTTCGCCGGGCGACCCCTTCGTCGCCTGCTTCGCCGGGCGACCCCTTCGTCGCCGGCTTTGCCGGGCGACCCCGTCAGCCGAATCGCGCAACCCCTTGTGAGACCGATCCCTCGTCTGCTGCCGGACCGACCCCTCGTCCCAAGCGGGACCGACCCCTCGTCCCAAGTGGGACCAACCCCTCGTCCAGAGCTGGACCGACCCCTCGTCCGCAGCCAGACCCCACCTCTACCGACCGAGCAAGCCGCCGCAGCTGGTGCCCAACGTGGGGCAAGGCAACCCCACCACAGCCTCACTCCATAACCTGGCGGCCCCCCCCTCCTCTCTTCTCACCTTGGGACTTCTCTCGTGCAACATAGCTGCTACCTGAGCCTTGGCTACCTCATATGATCCACGGCGGTCTGGGAGAATCGCTGGATGGCTTTCTCCTTCCATGTCGGGGGCTTATACCGACCCGCTATGATTAAGAGGAGCCTTGGATTTCTCGGGAGCGCGCGCTTGCACGTCTGAAGTAATCCTACCACAGCCCTACACCCTCCTCTCTTCTCACCTTGAGACTTCTCTCATGCAACATTGCTGCTACCTGAGCCTTGGCTACCTCATACGATCCACGGCGGTCTGGGAGAATCGCTGGATGGCTTTCTCCTTCCATGTCGGGGGCTTATACCGACCCGCTATGATTAAGAGGAGCCTTGGATTTCTCGGGAGCACGTGCTTGCACGTCTGAAGTAACCCTACCATAGCCCTACGCTCTCCTCTCTTCTCACCCCTATCTTTTCGCTCTGCATTGCTGCTCCTGAACCTTGGTGACCTCATATGATCCACGGCGGTCTGGGAGAATCGCTGGATGGCTTTCTCCTTCCATGTCGGGGCTTATACCGACCCGCTATGATTAAGAGGCGCCAATAAAACTCTCAAGAGCGCGTGCCTGAGCACCTCCACCCCTGCCTTCATCTCTGCCTCCTCCCCTCTGTGCTTGCTCCCCTTTGCCTTGCTCCACTGCTCGTCGTCCCGCCCTCCCCTCGTCGGGGCCTTCTCTTGGCCCGCGACCACCGTCAGAGCCCCACCGGCTCCGACCCCTCGTCTCACCGCGCACCTCGGCTCCCATCGCCGCGCTCTCAAGGTAAGGGCCCCTTTTCTTATTGGCTCCAAAAGGCCATTAGCAATGGGTAACATCCTATCTGCTAAGCAAGCCCCGCAAGTTCGGGCTCTCGCCGGTCTCCTAGACACTCACCGGTGTAAGATCTCTTTGAAACAGCTCCAAGTATATTGGGACCTTCTTCTCCCCTTTAATCCGTGGCTTACCACGTGTCGGCTTTGGGACCCGGACACCTATACTCGCCTTATAGATAGGGTCACTTTTGCTGTGGAGCAGGAAGGTAAAAGATTCCCTCCTGGCTTATTACAGGCAACATGAAGTCCAGAAGAAATCTTAAAGGGTATAATCTATGATATGCTATATAAACAAGGATTTAAAAGCAGCTATACCAAGAAAGTAAGAATTATGAGTCAACTGTAAATAAATTATATATTTCTGTTAATGTGTTGTAATTGTTCTGTGTTTGTCTGTCTGTTCGTTCAATGTCAACGTATATTGTGATACCTCCGGATGGTAAATATAAATTACTAGAAATCTTTAAAAGAGCTCTATTCAAATGGCCAAAAATTAAATAAGCGCTTATATTAATACTTAAGTTTATTATATTAATACATAAGTTTAAATGTTAATAAGATATCTACAATTAAAAAAAATTGTAAGTCTTAATTAACAAAATTAACTGTACGTCTTCATAAAAAGTTGTTCTTGCCTAGATTAAAATGAATAACTTATTTTTCTTCACAGGATAATATAAAGAATGTAAAACTTATATGAATATTAAAAAGGTTAAAAGTTTGTAAAAATGCTAACGGAAATGTAATAAGTTTTGCAAAAAGACGTATTTTGTCCTAAAGTAAGATGGCTAATTTTTCATAAACTCTTGAAATTTAATTTGCATGCGGCAAGTGTAAAAGGTATTGTGATAACTTTACGTAAGGGAATGTGTTCTGTAAGGATAAAATTTATCTTCAATAGTTTACATTAAGGTATTAAATGGCTAATTCCAAAAGGTCATTCTTAAATATATATATAAAACTAAATTGATGATAATAATAATAAAAGGTAATTTTATAACAGGAAAGATTAACAGCAACCAAGCTCCCCTGCCAACTTGCTTTTAGGAAACGGTTTCTAATATTGCATGCTACTAAGTATTTAAAGAAAAGTTATTCTTAAGGAAACAAAAAATGGTTTTGTCTTTGCAGCCATTGTCTATTTAGCAACACCCCTCGCTATCGGCCTAGCCACTGTTGCGCCGGACAATTGGAACCTTAAACAAAGACTCCTCCTCACTGTCATCTTCCTATCTATCGTTACTATATTTACTGCCCTCATTCTCCTTCGTTTATAAAGCAGTCTCCTACAAACCACAAAGCTTCTGTCTTAAACATACCATTCTCAACCCTATCCTCTAAATGATCTTCTCACTTCCCCCACAGCCTTTAATACTCTATTTCTTCCTCATAACCTTTGCTTTCTTGATAATATTTTCCACCATCTGTCTAGCCGCTACCATCCCAGAAGATTGTAACCACGGCCCCCCATGCTGCCATCGCTCTCAAGCAGCTCCAGCCCTGCTAAACGGCCTGCAACCCGCTTTCCCCGGCCCGCGGCCTGCTTTCTAGCATCCAATAACGCTTCTGCTCTTGCCTCCCCATACTTCTGCGGAGCTTCCTCCTGTCTCGACCTCACTCCTCTTCTCAGCCATCCAAAGCGTCCTTTCTCGTCCCCCGCCCCCCTCCTTTTTTCGCTTGAACCCCTACTGCGTTGCAGATTGGGCCGCCCCATGTCGGCCCGCCCCATTAACATCGGCCTCTCTCACGCCCGTGGAGACTTTGGCCTTCTTGTTGTCCTCGCCTACGTCTCCACCACTCCCGACGCTGCCGCCACCACCGCTGCTGGTGCCCTGACGCGACTTGTCCTCACAGCTGCGATCCTCCAGACCATCACACAGTCTGCCTCTACCGCTCTTCGCTGCCAAGAAGAGATCAACTACCTGTAACGCGCTGTCATTTGGGACTTTTAACAACAGATAGACCTTATAGCCACCGAGATCAACGAGAATTGGACATTGGCCACCCTTGCTTGTAACGGCAAGATACCGCCCCCCTAATTGTACATTTGTATCCCCGTCATACTCACCTCCCTCTTCAGCCCCGCTTCCCTCATTGCTTACTGCCTCTTGGGCCTCAGCTACTTGTTGCTGCTGCCATCCTGGCCCTTATTTGAAAAGAAGGGGGAAATGCGGTCACCCCTCGGGCTGAAGTGTGGTTTGCTGGCCTGGCGGGGGAGCAGCCGTGGCAGGCCAAGCCGCTGCCCCCATAATAGGGTGGTTGGTCGGGCCCACCGCCACCCCTGAAGGAAGCTCGGCATGGGCGCAGAGTGCCCTCGGGTCTCCCCTTCTCGGCAGCCATGCTTCCGCGGCCGCCCCTCCTCCCAGATGGCACCACCCGATGCCTTGTGGGGCGGCACCCTTCTTCTTCCTTCTCCCTGCGCAGGCGCAGGGCAGAAAATTCCAGTCTGCCCTTTTCCCCTCCCCCGACAGCAGCAACAGCCAGGCGTGGGCGGAGAAATCCAGTCTGCCCTTTTCCCCTCCCCCGACAGCAGCAACAGCCAGTGTGGGCGGAAAAATCCAGCCCGCCCTTTTCCCTTCCCCCGACAGCAGCAACAGGCAGGCATGGGCGGGAAACTCAAGTCTGCCCTCCACCCCAGCAACAGCAGCCACCAATCCCTAAACCCTGCCCCTTCCCCCAGCAACAGCGACAGCCAATCCCTAACCACCACCCCTCCCCCATCCAGTACCGCCCACTGACCTTTCCCTGGCAACCAATCAGAACAGGGCGTGGCTTCGACCAATCAGCCTTCCCCAGCCCCTATAAAACTGTTGCCTCTCCCTCAGTAAAGTGGACTTGCATGTTTACCTTGTCTCCGCAGTAGTTCTTCTGCCGTGCACCCTCCAGTCCTGAGAGCCCCCGACAAGGGCCTGGCCTCCCTTGTCCCCAGTTCGTCGCCTGCTTTTCCAGGCGACCCCTTCGTCGCCTGCTTCGCCGGGCGACCCCTTCGTCGCCGGCTTTGCCGGGTGACCCCGTCAGCCGAATCGCGCAACCCCTTGTGAGACCGATCCCTCGTCTGCTGCCGGACCGACCCCTCGTCCCAAGCGGGACCGACCCCTCGTCCCAAGTGGGACCAACCCCTCGTCCAGAGCTGGACCGACCCCTCGTCCGCAGCCAGACCCCACCTCTACCGACCGAGCAAGCCGCCGCACCTCCGGATACCTGGGGTTGGCTCTGCCAGATCAACTGAGGATCACTGGGAATTTACAGGCTGTTACAGGACGCTGGGAACTCCCTGTGGTGGGGTGGGGTCCGGGAGCACTGGCTCACTCAGAGATGAAGGTTTTATATCCTTAGAGTTCACTAGGGTGATGTGGCCTATGGGTGGGAGGCATGGGCCAAGTGATTATGCAAACTCTCCCAGTCCTATTTTTAATGATTTCGTATAAGATAGGTATTTTTCAGGAAATATTTACAACTCTGACTTCTAGGTTTTAGACCCTGAGACAAGAGTTCAGAAGTAAGTGATCCCAGGAAGCAAAAGATGATCAGAGAATGGGAGGTAGCCATGAAGTGCATTTTAACAAGTCATTCTCCTGGATCTGGGGACCTACTGGGGATATGGGGGTCAGTGTGACCCTTGTGTATCAGAGTCATGCTACTGGAGGGATAGTGTGCTGAAGGTGATTCCCAGTAGTGCTAATTCTTTGCCCATTCCAGTTTGCCAGGGGCCTGTGGAGATGAGGCTCTGGATGCCAGAGAGAATCAATAGGGAATTGGCAATCAGAGAATTGGTGCAAGACAGTGCTAACACCTGAGGAGGTACCAGTGGTGAGGCTTCAGGAATACTTCAAAGATCTAGGTGTGCACTTAGAGTGGTGGTGGTGTACTTTACCTTATCTTCATCTGATTTCAAGTTCCAAATGCCTATTGGCTCTCTACTGCTTGGAGTTGGCCACTTACGAGAGTAGAGGTCTGAACAGTGATTCTAGATAAGGGCTCCTCTGGAAGGGAAATAATTATTCTGAGGCTGGTTTGAAGGTAGATGAACTTCAGGTATTCAGTGGGTGAGTGTTCAGTTTTGTTTGCCTACCAGATTTTCTGCTTCCAGAAACACCCTCAATTTGAACTTTGGGAGCTCACCTCACTCCTGCACATACTTTCCATCCACACGAATCAAGATAGACATAGGCCGTTTAAGTCAGGTGTTGGAAAAAACCAACTAGAGCAAGTGTCAATAGATTTTCTGTAAAGAGCCAGATAATAAATATTTTGCACAATATTTGTGAACTAAGAGGAAAAATGTAGGAAAGTTGTATAACAAAGGGAAAACAAATCCCAAAAATTTTTACTGAAAAAAAGTTGAAATTATAATAATATTTATTTTTAATACAAGTCTACTAATGAGGAGAAAGGGATTATTTTCTCTTTGGCAGATAAGATTTCACTTAATTGGATTAAAAGTTAGAGTTCCTTATCATCCAAATCAATTGCAATTGTTAATCTGTTAATGCTCATCTGTGATGAGATTTTATGTACTTTATCTTTGAAAATGTCTTTTCAGACAGATAGGCACTGCTAAATACCAGGTTGTAAGTATTTGGTTTTAACTCAGGATCTACATCATTTGGAAGTCTTTTAGATTCTTTTATCGACATTTTCTTTTTAGCATGTCTTTACCATGCAGATTAGTCACCTCCAATTGAAGATAAGGTGGAAGCACTTGTATTGAGATCTGAAAAATGCTTCAGGACTGTAGTATCAGCTTGGAAAATATGCACAAATTTTTGTGACATTGGATTTCTCACTTCTTATTTTAACTTTTAAGAGTCTAGGAAGAATATAAAGCAGTTTAACATTACTTGTGATTCAAGCAATGTTAGTTGGTTTCAAAATGACTTTACCAGAGGATAATTTCACACAAAAGCACTGTTTTGCCTTGTAAATTTAGTTTTAATTCACTAAGAAATATTATCAAACCTATAGCAAAAGCTAATTTAAAAAACATGCAGTGTTTCTTAATAATGGCTGAAGATGGTTCTCATTCAGAAAAATTTCAATCTCAGTACTGAACTCAATCTAAATAAACCTTATCATTGGGAAGCCATAAGACTTCTATGTGGTAGGGCAAATTAGGACATTCAGTTTCTACTGCTTATAAAAATTCAGAAAAAATCATGATTATTTCACAAGAGCAAATGAAGTTCACCACTGACACTATCAGTTCAAGATTCAAATATTTTCAAATATTTTATGTAAACTACCTGCCAATAAATAATATAATGAATAACCATAGACTTTATACATTTTACTTTTTCACAAGCATTGTAAATTTGTCCAACCAAATCTATTACTGTTTGACATGTATTTTTACTACTTTTACTTATTACACGTCTTAGCAGATTCCACTTCAGGTAGTACCGAATTAGTGTTTTCTTAAATTCTTTGAAAATATTCTTGCCTGTAAATGTTCCACAGAGAGTATTTGTATGGGCTAATTCTTGATGTACTTCAAACTCTTTATTGACCCTTAAATAAAAAACCTGTACCACCTGAGCAGTACAGGTGGCATCTCTCAACTCACCCAAGGAAATTCTCTCAAAGTTGTCTTTATTTTAACTGGCAATTGATATTGTTACATATGTCCTCGATTCTTCATATAATTATTCAATCAAACATGATCCAATTAGCTTATCATAAATCACTGGCTTTTCTTACTTAACAAATGAGCCTTCTGAAAGTTTACTTTGGTTGTGTGTCCATTTTTTTTTTTTGTGAAGAATTTCTGCTGAGATGAGATTAAAAAAAAAAACTTTCTAATCTTCCTGATCAATATTTTCCTGTGTGTTGGTATATTTTGATGAGTGCTCATTCTGGCAATGTCCATATATGACATACTCTTTTATCACATTCATACTGTCACTGCATCATAAACACAATGATGTGGATTTAATAATAAAATAATTCACATTCCATTCTTCATTAAATGTGTGACATTCCATATTAACTTTCTATTACTAATGTAACAAATTACCATGAGTTTAGTGGCTTGAAACAACACAAATATATTCTCTTATAGTGCTGGAGGTTCAAAGTCTGAAATGAGTCTTATGGGGCTAAAATCAAGGTGTCAGCAGGGCAATTCCTTCTGGAGTCTCCAGGGATTAATCAATTCCTTGCCTCTTTCAGGTTCTAGAGGCTGCTGGCATTTCTTGGCAGTTACCTGCATCTTTGCAATCTCTGCTTCTCTCATTACATTGCCTTCTCTCTACGTCTGACTTTCCAGCATCCTTCTTAGAAGGAGCTTTGTGATTACACTGAAGCCACTAGGATAACCCAAGATGTTCTCCACATCTCAAGATCCTTAATTTATACATAACTGCAAAGTCCCTTTTGCCAAAAAATTTGGTAATAAATTCACAGGTTTCAGGGATTAGAATATGGACACCTTTGGGGTATTCAGTCTACCATACATTCAAAGCCTACTTTTCTCTTCTTTAATTGTTTTGAAATGCTGGATATGCACTGATAATTAAAAAAATAAAATAAAACATTGTAGTGTGATAATATGTGTTTTGAAATGGTGTCAACTTCTGTGTCACTGCAAATTGTAATGTGCTGAGCCTGAGAAAGTCAATACAGTCTAAGTTGCAACAACGACTTAATTTGATTTTGTATCATCAAAACAGCCATAGACAATATGCAAATGAATAAGCATGGACATGTTTATGCTGAAATTTAAATTTCATATAATTTGCATGTGCCATGGAATATTAATCTTCTTTTGATTTTGTCAACCAGTAATAAAATATAAAAATTATCTGTAGCTATCAGGCCATACAAAAATTGGTGGCAGGCTTGATTTGACACTTAAGCCATAGTTTTCTGACTACTAGTATAAACCAAAAGACACGCGATATCCAGACAAGATCTGCAGATATATCTTGGACCACCAAGTGATTTTTTAAAAAGAGAGAGCGTTGAAAATTAAAAGTAAGGAGAAGGGCAACAGATGTGGCTTAGGTGACTGGGCTCCTGCTACCACATGGGAGGTCGCTGGTTTGGATCCCAGTGCCTCCTAAAGAAGATAGCAAGCTGTCACAACAGGCAGGTGCAGCAAGCTGACACAATAAGAGACACAAGAAGAAGGAATAAAAGCATTTTGAGAGGCACAACGAAAGCAAGGAGCAGAAGTTCCTTGTGTCTTCTAAAGAAGATATCTAGCTCATGTGATGGGCAGGTGTGGCAAGCTGGCACAATGAGATAATGCAATAAGAGATGTGGGGAGGAAAATCAGCATGAGAGACACAGCAAAGCATGGAGTGGAGATGGCTCAAGTGATTAGTCACCTCCCTCCTACATCAGAGGTCCTGGGTTCAGTTCCCAGTGCCTCCTAAAGAAACAAGGAAGACAAACAGACACAGCAAGTGAGAAACAACAAGGGAGTGGGGAGAAATCAAATAAATCTTAAAAAAAAGGATGACAGAGGTTTATTTTTTAAAAATTAAGGAGAAGTTCAAATGAAAACCTTGCTTTCTGCCTCCTCTTATAGAATCCGAAGATCCAGAAATACTGGGTCCACATGGCAACAATTTACTTCTTTTTTTAAGGACTGCCCTTCTGGCCTACTTCAGTCTTTACATCTTTGAGTTTGCAATTGAAGATTCTTACTCTTCTAGATTTTCTCTTAAGGTTAAATGTCTTAAATTCTTTCAACAATTCCTTCCAGGCCATCATTTCTCAACTCTCTACTATCTAGAATACTTTCCTTTGTACCAGTTCTTTTCTCACCTAAAATATGACATCCAGAACATTTCCCATTTTAACACTTTCAAGTTTACAATTTAGTGTTATTAATTACATTACTACTATTGTGCTGCCATAGCCAATATCCATTACTCTTTTTCATCACTTCAAACAAATACTGCCCTCATTAAGCAATAAGTCACCCATCACCTCCCCACTCCTGGCCTCTGGTAACTTGTAATCTCCTATCTTTCTCTCAGAAATTTGTTTATTCCAGATATTTCATATAAGTGAGATCATTACAATATTTGTCATTTTGTATATGGCTTATTTCACTCAGCCTGATATCTTCAAGATTCATCCATGTTGTAGCATGTATCAAAACTTCATTCCTTTTATGGTTGACTAATATTGCATTTTGTTTATCCATTCATTTGTTGACGGACACTTGGATTGCTTCCACCTTGCAGCTATTGTGAATAGTACTGCTATGAACATTGGTTTACAAAGATGTGTTCCAAGACTCTGCTTTCAATTGTTTTCAGTATATACCAAGATGTGGGATTGCTGGGTCATATGGTAATCAATGTCTTTTTAAAACCACAAGTAGTGAAGGGTAGAGGTAAAATTCTGTGTTTCTGTATTTGCTAAGGTTTCAGGTGTTTGTTGTCCTTAAAGGGTATACTTTTTCAGAGTGCTAAGAGTATCATCAATGTAAATTTTGCCTTGTCTCACACCACACTTGCTTCTCCAAAATTTGCCACAGTCATATTTGATTTGTATTTTCTACTCTGTGACTACAGTTACATATATACTAAAAGGTAATAAAAACTTCCCACTTGAAGAAAAATACAGAGAGATATGTTTCTCTAGTCACTTTTGATTAGCTCTATTCTGACTCTCCAGAGAGAAAGGACATGACATTGGACATTGAGCCTCTCTATTCAAAAAGCCAATTCTTAATAGCACTGAGGGAAAAGGAAAGATTCTTTTGATCCTGTATTTTAAACTTAAATTTTAATTTGCATCATAAAATTTTAGTAACTGTCCTCTAGGTTTCAAAGTGAGTGAAATTAAGTGTTTTGCTCATGCTGTATATTACATGTGTAACTTCCGATTCCTTTGTATTTGCAAGAACTTTGAAGACTGCTTATTAAATTAGTAATGACCACCAGTCAAAGACTGTCAACCTTTGTATACTCACGAGCCTTGCCCACAGATCAAAATTAGTTGCTGCAATCCTTTCTCTTCATGAGCGTAATGTAATCATATGACTATGATTAATAAATTCTGTGTTTCTCATGGGACTGTTAATAATCATATCTCTAGCTTCTTCCAGACTCTACTCTTTAAATGCTAATGAATGAAGAGGCCAATTGATTGCTTATACTTTCCAAAAGGCTGATGATAATGGGAACACTTTTGATCAAAATGCTTTACCCCTATTATCCTAAACTAAAGCAAAGTTTGTGTTCCACAAATAGAAATGGATCAGTAGCCCAAACCCATTTAAAAGTGATCATTTTATTTTTCTGTTTAGTTTTTTGTTTTATGCAATGAGTTGATGGTTTTTAAAATTAAAGTATACATTTTGAAAAAATTATACCCTTTACCCTTTTACATGTGAAGGAATATGAGTATCTATATTTACAAGTCAATTAAGAAGAAATCCCCCCCCAAAAAAGAAGCAAATGTGTAATACAATTGGCAGACATATTGCTATTTTTCAAGAAAGTGTATTTTTTCCATTAGTTCACTCAGTGAAAATATGCTGAGAACGCACTATATGTTATGCACTATACCGGGAGATGAGGGGATAGAAAATTTCTAAAACAAGGAGTTTTGTTTAGTAATTTGCTATTTAGTTATTATGTAAAAAAACATACCTCTAATCAATCACATGAAGGCATCAGAAGTGTCAGAATGGAGGAAACATAGTAATTCAGAACAAAGTTGATTGGTGACTGCCTTGAGGGAGCAGGAAGCTTCAGTGAGACTATAAAGCTTAATTTAGTTCTTAAAATGTAGAGAAATATGGAGGAGCTCACCAGTCAGATAAGTGGAGCAAGGACAATCCAGGAAGATCTCAGATGAGTGAAAAGAAAGAGTGGCATGGAATGCATAGCCCTTTAGGGAATTTTTGAGTTATTCATTATTGATAGAAGATGGGGGTGGGGGGTGGGAGAGGAGGTGATATTGAAGAGGAAGGCAAGATTTCACTGTGTGTGTGTATTTTTGTGTGTCCATGGCTACAAGAGTATGTATATAAGTTAAATAGTTGTTTCTAAGAATTAAAATGGCTACTCAAGCTATTTATGTATATATGAAATGTAGCAATACAGGAGAAAATACAGGAGAAAATAGCATCAGATTTGCTATTTTATTCTCCTAACCCCATTGTTTCAACACCTTGTCCCCAACACTCCAACCCTAACAGCATATACAAGCAAAAATATATTTGGCACAGAATAAGGTATTTGATGAGTATGATCCATACATACTAATGACCTGGTAAAATACAAATTATAATAGACTCAAGTCTTTATTTATTATCATAATGATTGCCTCTAATGATAGATTCAACACATTATCTAAGTTGGTCTAATGTACTTTTTTACTGAGCTATAAATTTAAATGTAGTAAAATGACCCCCTTTTTAGTGTAAGAGGCTATGGGTTTGACAAACACATACACTTATGAACATACCGAATTAAAATATAGTACAGGGAAACAGATGTGGCTCAAGCGAGTGAGCTCCCTCCTACTACATGGGAGGTCCATGGTTTGGTTCCCAGTGCCTCCTAAAGAAGAAAGAGAGCTGGTGCAACAGACAGGCACAGCAGGCTCACTCAACAAGATGATGCAACAAGAGACACAAGAAGAAAAATCATAAGGAGAGATTTAACAAAGCAGGGATCGGAGGTGGCTCAAGTGATTAGATACCTCCTTCCCCCACTGCAGGTCGAGGTTTAGTTCCCGTTGCCTTCCTAAAGAAATAGCAAACAGACTCAGCAAGTGCAAACAATGAGGGGTGGGGAGAAATAAATCTTTTTTTAAAAGTACAGTATGTTTCTATCACTCAAATGTGTAATTACCAGAATGATCAAAATATAGTATGGGTCCATCAGCCCCTAAAATTTCTTCATGCCATTTTGTGATTAGCTGAAGCCAATGGCAGCAATGGATCCACATTTTGTCCCTGTAGTTATGCATTTCCCAGAGTGTAATGTAAATAGAATCACAGTTTGTAGTCTTTTAAATCTGGCTACTTTGATTTGGCTTAATGCATTTGAGATTCATCCCTATTATTATATGCTTCAACAGTTCCTTCTGTTTTATTACTGTTTTATTCCATTGTATGTATGCAGAACAATTTATCTATTCACCAGTTTAAAACATTGGGTTGTTTCCAGATTTTGCCAATTATTTATAAAGCCACTATATACATTATATAAAAGTTTGCTTATGAACATCAGTTTTCTCTTAGGTAAATATTTTGGAATGAAATTGATGGGTGATATAGTAAGTATATTTTTAACTATATTTGTAATGGATAAACTGTTTTTCAGTTTGGCTGTAGCATTTAACAGTCCCTCCAGCAAATATGAGAATTCCAATTACTCTTCATTCCAATCAGCAGTGGGCTTTTCCAGATTTGATTGTTAGTAATAGGTATGGAGTATCACATACATATTTTATTTTAAATTTTATTTTCCTTAATGACACATGATGTTGAACATATTCTCATGTCCTTTTTGCCATCCATATATCTTCTTTGGTGAAGTATTCACTCAAAACGTTTTCCCATATTTTTGGATGGAGTATTTTTTAAATTTATGCTTTGAAAGTACTTTTTATATTTGAATACAGTCATGTTCTGCAAAAATCTTCTCTCAACCAATAACTTTTCATGGTCTTAATGCTTAATGCTTTCCAGGAGCAGAAATTTTTAATTTTGATAAAGCCCAAATTTTGTTTTTTTTTCTTTTATTGATTGAACTTTTGATGTCATACCTAAAGAAATATTCACTTAATCTAAGGTGACAAAAACTATGTTTCTACTCCTAGATCTCTTGGCCTCTAAGGTTATTGCAGTAGAGAAAGAGACAGTCGGGGGACTGGATTTTGAACCATATTTTAAGTGTCGTGGTTGAAAGTGACTTACATCAGTGCTTCTCCTACTTTAATGTGCATCAGAATCACCTGGAATCTTGTTAGTGAGGATTCTGATTGAGGACATTGGAGATGGAGCTTGGGATGTGCATTTCTAGCAAGCCCTAAAGTGGTAGTGGTGCTGCTGTCTCATAGACCAGACCTCGAGAAGCACAGACTCACCTTCCTTTTGAATACATCCCGTTGGCCTGAATCCTTCATTTGGTCTAACCTAATTGCAAAGAGGTCAAGGAACATGTTTTTCCTATGTGCCCAAGAAGAGACATTATTCCTGTCCCATGAGACTATAACAAGCAACCTCAGAGAATCAAGATGGAAGTTAACCTCTGCAGCTGAAGGGTCACTGTGTTTTGGCCGAATTATGTCTCCTGTGATGTCCACCTCTTAGTCTCTGGAACCTGCCATGTTACCTTATGTGGCAAAAGGGACTTTTCAGGTGTGATTAAATATAGGATTTTAATATCGGATGATTATTCTGAATCATGCTGGTGGGCCCAATGTAATCAAAAGGGCCTTGATAAGAAGAAGGAGGGTCAGTGTCAGAGAGGCTGACATGATGATGGAAGCAGAGAAAGAGAAGCAGTTGCAGTGATGGAAGCAGAGGTCAAAGTGAGATCAGTTGTGGAAGGGACCCACAAACCAAGGAATGCAAGTAGCATCCAGAAGCTGGAAAAGGTAAGGAATGGATTCCCCGCTGGAGCATCCAAAGAAATACAGCCCTGTCATACCTTGATTTTAGTCCAGTGAGACTTATTTTGGACCTCTGAACTCCAGAACACTCTCAGGGAACCCAGGAATTGGCTAAACACTCAGAGAAGCAACTGTTTTTAAAGACCTGGGGCTGACATTCTGAAGGTGGCTGAGAAACACCTGGCCTTGGGCAAGGTTATTAGAAGGACACATGAGCCAAAACTGAGGGTGGGACTTTGAACAGTGAGTTATGATTCCATGAGTCTGGAGCTTCCTGATATTTGAATACTTTTCTCCCTCTCAGGAGATAGCATAGAAAGTTTTATGTTGAAGGGAGCAGCAAGGTCTTAGGGTCAGCACATCCTGTCAGCTTGGGTCTGAGAGAACTACTGAAGAAGGAACCAAAGAACTAAATTTGTTAGAGCTGGATGTTTTTGAGACAATCTATTTTAGTAGTATAATTTCCTGGTAAGCAGGTCTCTCCTCCTTGCTCAACATCCTTGAACAAAGACTAAATCAATTATGATATCTCTGTTTGCCTTTGCCCACTGAGTACCAACACTTCCTCAGAATCATTTTTGGCCAGCACCCCACACAATAACCATCGTGGCAGGCATGGATGTACCTGCTCAGAACTCCCTTCAGGAAAGCACTTGCTGCTCAGCTGCAAAGAGTATGGCATTCTTCAGCTGTTAGCACATTCATGGTCTGTCTTTTGACAAGAATTTTGAGAAGAAATTGGATTCTTTTCTGGGTAACCCCTGATAAGTTGTTAATAACTCCAGTTATTATGCCATAATAAAAATTTTCCATTCAAAAAAATATGTATCAGTTGGACAGATATTTCAAACTCTTTGATAAACTTTTAAAAATGAAGCAAATAAAATGATAGACCTAGCTGATACTGCGGTACTATGAAGCAAGCTACTTAAGATGGAAATGAGCAGTCTAAAAAGATAATTGAAGAGATGGGAGAGAGAGGCTTGACAGAATACAGAAGGCTCTAAAAACATGAGATGCCCTAGACAACAACAGAGAGCCATACTTAAAAAACAAAACTAAACAAAACACTGCTATATCCAAGTGACCACGTGTTGAAATTTCCTGACCTATATTTTTACTAAAATGAAATAATTAGAAAAACAATTACAGAGCAACCTAGCCAATAAGTCAGAAGTAATATTAGTAAGGAAAAGAGTAGAGAAAAAAGAAGAAAAAGTAGGATTACAGATTATTACCAGCTTAAAAAAAAATAGTGAGAGAGACAAAACTCACACACTCAGTGGGGAAGTTTCAGAGATCTAAACAGTTCAGAAAGATGGGGTTTCCTTGTTTTCCTCCCAGGGTCCTGACCAGAAGGTTGGAGAAGACAGGCTTAAAAAATTTGAACTCATTACTCTTGGAGTGTCTCATCAGACACACCTCATCCTGGAACAGGTTCCAGTGCCACTAACATACACCCAATGGCCTGGAAAGGGGCCCTCTGGCTCTGACCAATGACACCCTGAGGCAGCCCTTTTCCTCCTGCACAGCCGCACCATACCACGATGAACAGCAGCACCAAGATCAAGAAGAGCAAGGAGAACAAGGCAAGGCCAGGACCACATATTCTTTTATTTTCTTTTTTATGCCTAGATGTGCATGTGTTTTTTAAAATATATTTTTTATTTATTTTTAAGAGATACTTAGATTTTGTAAAATGTTACATAAAAAAAAAGGGATTCCCATATGCACCACTCCCCACACCTCCCACTCTATCACAGTTGGGAACCAAAAAACAAAGTAGGGCCCACTGGGAAGGCACCAAACTCTGGAGCTATCTGCCATGACAATAGGACCTGGGTGTCTCCAGAGCCCTCAGGAGCACCACTATTTTGGGTAGTATTTAGTTTGGCTGTGTGTGAGATCCTGCTGATATGTGCATGAGCATTATGTCTCTGATGACCTCCTGACTCACTTTGAAGTCTCTGAACCGTATCAACTCATTTGTCTTTATCTTTTCCCCCTTTTACTCAAGTTCTTTTTCCAGTTGCATCACTTGTTGGTTATTGGTAGTAATCCCTTGGTGCCAGAGAGGCTTATCCACAGGAGTCATGTCCCACAGTGGGGGGAAGGTAATGCATTTATTTATATGCTGAGTTTGGCTAAGAGAGAGGCCACATGTGAGCAACATGGAAGCTCCTGGGCGTAACCCTTAGGCACCCTACAACACTAGCCTAAGCTGCAATTTCAAGAGCAAACAGCTAATTAGCATTCTCATCAATGGATCAGCTTTCCTCACTAGTCATGGCTCCTGTACTTGGTGGATTGTTGCTGTTCTGTTAGAGAATGTGGCAGCACTCCCAAGGATGGAATTCAGTATTCGTTTGGTGGTTGTGTGGATCTCTACTCAATGTGGCAATTCCCCATGAACATTTGAAGATATTTATACAACTTATACACATGCACAGATGAACTTCCTCCCATGTATCCCCCATCACTGACACCTCAAACCAATGATGCTCCCCCGCCATAGTTGTAACCCTTCTGTGATCCAAAACTTCTTCAAAAATGAAGCTAAGAATATTGCCAAATTCAATAAGAAAATGAAATAATAATGATAGGTTTAAACATAAGAAATAAAATACATAATAATTTTGAAAAACTAAAAGTTAAAAAAAAATTGATGCATTAAAAAATGAAAAATAATTAAAATTTTTTTTAACATTTTACCTTTCATCACTGTAAGAACTATTGTCCTGTATGTACGGAGGCGTTTTCTTCTATTACATCCCCAGTGTCTTACTTTGTTTCATTTCATCTTCAAAGAAATTTTTTTTTGTTTTAAAGTTTATTTATTTATCTCCACTCGCCCCCCCATAATTGTCTGCTCTCTGTGTCCATTCACTGTGTGTTCTCCTGTGACCACTTCTATCCTTATCAGCGGCACTGGGGAATCTGTGTTTCTTTTTGTTGCGTCTTCTTGCTGTGTTAGCTCTGTGTGTGTGTGCAGTGCCATTCTTGGGCAGGCTTCACTTTCTTTCATGCTGGGTGCTTCCCCTTACAGGATGTACTCCTTGTGCATGGGGCTCCCCTACTCAGGAGACACCCCTGCATTGCAAGGCACTCCTTGCACACATCAGCACTGCACATGGGCCAGCTCTACATGGTGCCCCATATCCACCCAACACCCTGAACCAGTAACCCTTCCTTGTCATATTGCCAAAAGTTTTCTTAATATAGTAGTTTCAACCACATACCTGCCAATCCCCCATGTTCACCTGCTCCCTGCCCCAACCCTCCCCCCAGTACCATGGACCTTCCAATCCATCCTCATCCTAGCCTCCTGTCAAGCTTGCAGCACTCAATGCAATAATATCCCTACACCACTGTCATATCCCTTCATTGCACAACTACTCACTTCATCATATATTTCACCGGTGTGGGGGTTGGCTCACAACCTTCTTCTCGCTTTCTATTTCCTATAAACCTGTCATCCAAACTCTAACTCTCTGAGTCAGCTCAATTTCCTTAATTCATATCAGAAAGGTCATGTTATATTTGTCCTTCAGTGCCTAGCTTGCTTCACTCAGCATAAGGTCCTCTAGATTCATCCATGTTATCCTATGTATTAGAACTGTATTCCTTCTTACAGCTGAGTAATATTCCATTGTATGTACATACCACATTTTGTTTATCCATTGATCTGTCAATGGGTGTTTTGGTGATTCCAAATTTTGGCAAAAGTGAATAATGCCACTATAAATATTGATGTGCATACATTTGCCCACGTTCTTTTTTTCAGTTCTCCTGGGTATATACCCAGCAGTGGAATTTCTGGGTCATATGGCAGATCTATAGTTAGTTTTTTGAGGAACCACCAAACTGTCCACCACAATGGTGGGACCATTCTAAATACCTACCAGCAGTGCATGTGTTCCCTTTCCTCCACATCCTCTCGAACATTTGTAGTCCTCTGTTTTTTCAATGGCCACCAGTCTAATGGGTATAAGATGGTATCTCATTGTAGTTTTAATTGGCATTTCTCTAATAGTTAGTCATGTTGAATATCTTTTCATGTGCTTTTTAGCCATTTGTATTTCATCTTTGGAGAAGTGTCTGTTCAAATCACTTGCCCATTTTTTAAATGGGTTGTTTGTCTTTTTATTTTTAAGATATAGGATTTCTTTATATATGCTGGATATAAGGCTCCTCTCAGATAAATGGTTACCTAATATTTTTTCCCTTTGTGTAGGCTGTCTTTTGACTTCCTTAACAAAATACTCTGAGGTGCAAAACATTTTAATTTTGAGCAAGTCCCACTTATCTATTTTTTCTTTCACTGGTCATGCTTTGGGTGTGAAGTTCATGAAAACATTTTCTATTACAAGTTCTCATAGATGCTTCCCTATATTATCTTCCAGTCTTTATGGACTTGGCTCTTATATTTAGATATTTTATCCATCTTGAGTTGATTTTTGTATAAGGTGTGAGAAGGTGTTCCTCTTTCAAACTTCTGGATATGGATATCCAGCTCTCCAAGCACCATTTGTTGAAGAGGTCTTTCTCTCCCAGTTGAGAAGGCTTGGTGGCCTTATTGAATATCAGAAGACTGTATATGTGAGGTTCTATATCAGAAGTCTCAATTCAACTCCATTGGTCAGTATGTCTATCCTTGTGCCGATACCATGAAGTTTTGACCACTGTTGCTTTGTAGTATGTTTTAAAATCAGGTTGTGTGATTCCTCTGATTTCATTTTTCTTTCTTGCTATGTCTTTGGCTATTCCGTGCCTCTTGCACTTCCAAATAAATTTCATAGTTAGTTTTTCCAATTCAGTAAAAAATGCTGTGCTGAGTTTTATTGGGATTGCATTAAGTCTGTAGATAAGTTTTAGTAGGATAGACATCTAATGATATTTAATCTTCCTACCCATGAAGCAGGAATATTCTTCCATTTATTTCAATCTTCTTTGATTTCCTTTAACAGTATTGTATAGTTTTCTGTATATAAGTCTTTTACACCTTTAGTTAGATTTATTCCTAGGTATTTGGTTTTTTTAGTTACTATTATAAATGGTATTTTTTCTTGATTTCCTCCTCAGATTGCTCGTTATGGGTGCACAGAAATGCTACTGATTTTAACACATTGATCATATAACCTGCAACTTTACTGAACTTGTTTATAAGTTCTAGAATCTTTATTGTAGACTTTTCAGGGCTTTCCATGTAGAGGATCATGTCATCTGCGAATAGTGAAATTTTCACTTCTTCCTTTCACATTTGGATGCCTTTTATATTTTTTCTTGCCTCAGTGCTCAAGCAAGTACTTCTAACACAATGTTAAATAGGAATGGAGATAGTGGGCATCCTTGTCTTGTTCCTGATTATTAGAGGGGGATCTTTTATGATTTCACCATTGTATGTGATGTTAGCTGTTGGTTTTTCATATATTCCCTTTATCATGTTCAGAAAGTTCCCTTCTATTCTTTTGCAGTATTTTTACCAGGAAAGGGTGCTGTATTTTGTCAAATTTTTCTTCTGTGTCTATAGAGATGATCATGTAATTTTTTTCTTTAGATCTGTTTATGTGGTGTATTACATTGAGGGATTTTCTTATTTGAACCATTCTTGCATACGCGGGATGAAACCAACTTGGTCATGGCATACAATTTATTTGATGAACTGTTGAAATGATTAGGAAGTATTTTGTTAAGGATTTTAAAATCTAGGTTCATTATAGAGATTGATCTGTAGTTTTCCAATTCTTGTGGCATCTTCATTTGGCTTTGGTATTAGGGGAATGCTAGCATCATATAAGGAATTAGGCAATGTTCCTTCTACTTCTGTTTTTTGGAAGAGTTTAAGCAGCATTAGTGTTAGTTCTTCCTGGAATGTTTAGTAGCATTCACCTGTGAGACTGTCTTGTCCTGGGCTCATCTTAGTTGGAAGATTTTTTTTTTTTTACTTATTTATTTATTTATTTATTTATTTTTTATTTATTTTTTATTGACTTTGTAATAATATTACATTAAAAATATATATATATGAGGTCCCATTCAACCCTACCACCCCCACCCCACCTCTCCCCCCCCCCCCAGCAACACTCCTTCCCATCATCATGACCCATCCATTGCATTTGGCAAGTACATCTTTGGGCACCTCTGCACCTCATGGTCAATGGTCCACATCATGGTCCATACTCTCCCCCATTCCATCCAGTGGGCCCTGTGAGGATTTACAATGTCCGGTGATTGCCCCTGAAGCACCATCCAGGGCAGCTCCATGTCCCAAAGATGCCTCCACCTCTCATCTCTTCCTACCTTTCCCCATACCCATCAGCCATCATGTCCACTTTTTTCAATCCAATGCCACCTTTTCTATGTGGACATTGGATTGGTTGTGTCCATTGCACCTCTATGTCAAGAGGAGGCTCAGATTCCACATGGATGCTGGATGCAATCCTCCCACTTTCAGTTGTAATCACTCTAGGCTCCATGGTGTGGTGGTTGTCCTTCTTCAACTCCATCTTAGCTGAGTGTGGTGAGACCAATAAGTCAGATTGTAGGTGCTGGAGTCTGTTGAGGCTCAGGACCTGGCTATCACATTGTCAGTCCAGAGATAGTTGGAAGATTTTTAATGACTGATTCTATCTCTTTACTTGTGATTGGTCTGTTGAGTTCATCAATTTCTTCATTCATTAGTGTAGGCTGCTTGTGTGTTTCTAGGAATTTGCCTATTTCTTCTAAATTATCCTACTTGTTGGCATATAGTTTTTTCAAAGTATCCTCTTATGGTTTTCTTTATTTCTGTGCAGTCAGTGGTGATATAAACTTCCTCATATCTTATCTTTCATATTTGCATCTTTTCTCTTTTTTTCTTTGTTAGTCTAGCTAAGGGTTTGTCAATTTTATTGATCTCCTTGAAGATCCAGTTTTTGGTTTTGTTTATTTTTTCTAGTGCTTTGTTATTTTCTATTTCATTTAATTCTAATCTTTGTTATTTCCTTCCCTCTACTTGCTTTAGGGTTAGTTTGTTGTTCTTTTTCTAATTCCTCCAGGTGTGCAATTAGGTCTTGAATTTTAGCTCTTTTTTTCTTGCCTGATATATGCATTATGGCTGTGAATTTCCCTCCTGGTACAGCTTTTGCTGCATCCCATAGGTTTTGATATGTTGAGCTGTCATTTTCATTCATTTCAAGGTATTACTGATTTTTTTCAAAATTTCCTCCTTGTCCCACTGTTTGTCTAAGAGTGTGTTGTTTAACTTCCATATCATTGTGTCTAATCTTGTTCTCTGCCCCTTACTGATTTCCAACTTCATTCCATTGTAGTCAGAGAAATTACTTTTCATAATTTCAATCTTTCTGAATTCATTGAGAATTTTTCTGTGGCCTAGAATGTAGTCTATCTTGGAGAATGATCCACGAGCACTCAAGAAAAATTTATCCCACTGTATTTGGGTGTAGTGTTCTGTATGTGTCTATTACGTCCATATCCTCTATTGTATCATTCAAAGTTGTTTCTTTATTGATTGTCTGTCAAGAGTTTCTGTCTAATGGAGATAATCGTGTGTTAAATTCCCCCACTATAACTGTAGAGGCATCTATTTCTTCACCTTAGTTTTTCCAGTCTTTGCCTCATATATTTTGAGGCACCCTGGTTAGGTGCATAAATATTTATAATTGTTGTTTCTTCTTGAAAGATGACCCCTTTTACTAATATATACTGTCCATCTTTATATCTTACAATACTTTTGCATTTAAAGTCTATTTTGTCCAATATTAGTATAGCTACTCCCACACTTTTTTGGTTATTGTTCGCTTGTAAGATTGTTTTCCAGTCTTTCATTTTCAGCCTCCTTGAATCCCTAGGACTCAGGTGGGTTTCTTTTAGACAGCATATAGGTGGGTCATATTTCCTTATACTTTCTGCCAATCTGTGTCTCTTGACTGGTGAGTTTAGTCCATTAACGTTCAGTGTTATTATTCTCAAGGAATTACTTACATTAGCCATATTTTCTTTGGGTTTAGTTTATGTATGTCATATGTTGATTTTATTTCTCCTTTTATCTTTGTAGTTGTTCTTACACTCTCCTCCAAACTTTCTCTCCTGTTTTTTCCTTTCAGCTTAGAGTACTCTCTTTAGTATTTCTTGAAGGGCAGGTTTCCCGGCCACACAGTCTCTTAATTTCTGTTTATCTGTGAATATTTTGATTTCCATCATTTTTGAATTCCAATTTTACTGGATAAAGAATTCTTGGCTGAATTTTTTCTCTTTTAGTATCTTAACTATGTTATACCATTGCCTTCTTGCTGCTATGGTTTCAGATGAGATATCAGCACTGATCTTATTGAGTTTCCCTTTTATGTGATGGTTCTTTTTTCTCTTTCTGCCTTCATTATTTTCTCTTGGCCTTGAGTTTGAAGAGTTTCACACATATATGTCCTGGAGTAGGCATGTTGAGATTTATAGTGTTTGTGGTGTGCTGCGCTTCCTGGGCATGTACATCCATCTCCCTCAACAGGGTTGAGAAGTTTTCAGCCATTTTTTCCTACAGCAATCTTTCTGTTCCCTTTCCCTTCTCTTCTCCCTCTGGGATACATAACATACCTATGGACACCATGGTAGGAAAAAATGAGCAGTTATAGCAGAACAAGATGCAATGCCAAATTCATAAGATGTATTTCTAATAATGGGTTTATCAGTGGCATAATCAAAATATTCTATTTCTAAGCCGATTGGTATAAAGAAGGTAAATTATGAATTTATATTTCAAAATTTCACAAGTGTGTTTGAATTTAATAAACTTTATATTATCAAGCAACTTAATTTTAGAATCACAAAGAAACACATCAACAATCATTCCTCCTCAACTTGTTAATAGTTGAGCAGAGGTCAAGAGACATGTAACATGTGCTTTGGAGTTGGACATACCTGATTCAAAACTCAGGTTGGTCTTTTATTTGCCATGTACTTTGACAATGTACTTTATCTTGGTTAATCTCAGTGGCAGCAAATTGACTACCCAATATCCATTCTCCCTTTTATCCTTATACGCAAACCCCAGTTCATTTTTGGCATCAATGTGCCAAGTTAATATTCAACTTTCCCTGGCTTGACGTTACCCATTGAGATATATGAGGAAATCCTTGAGAGGGGCTTCTGAGAAAGATTCTTATCCAGGAGCAGAATCACCAGGCAAACAATTTTAGCCATTTATCTTCTGCTTTCCCCTTTTTCTCTGGTGTAGACACAGTACCTGGACTAGAAGCAGCTATATTGTACATGAGGAAGCACACTATACAGTAAGATGGCAGAGGATTTCTTATACACCATGGAGTAAATGCACCATCCCTGGACATTAAACTTCTGAACTTTTGATATATGGAAAAACTTAAAATCACATTTGCTTAAGCCCCTTTTTTGTAGGTTTTCTGTTACTTGCCACAGAGCACATTCCAATAGTCTCCCATTCTGATATTACGGCATCATACTTAATGTTATTTGTTTAACAAAATATTTAGCACATGGCAAATGCTAGGAAATGTTAATTACTAATGTTGTTAGCAGGGATTCTATCAAAAGCCTTAAGAGGCATACTTGAGATCCTTAATGTCTGAGGTAAGACATGAGTTGGGGAGGGACCTGAACCCAAATATAGAGCTATCAATTTTTGTAACTATTTACTTCTATAAAATCTGTTTGGCTTCTAGTTGCACCTTCACTCTGCTAGGGAAGGTTTCTATATTACACACTTAACCTTGGAGCTACTACTATTTCCCCATGGTTTCAAACATGTCAATAATTAATAATTTTTCTGTTACTTTGGGCAGTTAATAGGAGCTACACAGCTTTTGTTATATCAATTTTCCAGTATCTGAGGAGCAAAAAATTGATTTCACAAACTTACTGGTGCATATTGATCCAATACCTATCCCTAGGTCATTTCTATTTAATGCTTTTGTGCAGTCCCTGAAAAAAGTCTCAGGGCTGTCAATGAAATCGAGTTCTGTGGACTTTTATCTATTACACCACTTTGCAAGTATTTTTAATATCAGTAACATATTTTCAAGCTTGGAGATCTAGATATTTTCATTTTAAAAGTTTTTATTTCTGGAAAATAATAATAGGAACCAGCTAAAAAGTGTGACTCCTCCAACTTCATTCTTTTTCAAGATGGCATTAGCTCTTTGGGACCTCTTAACCTTACATTTAAATTTGATTATTGGCTTTTCCATTTCTGCAAAAATTGTTGCTGGAATTTTGATGGGGTTGCATTGAATCTATAAATTGCTTTGGGTAGTACTGACATCTTAATGATATGTAATCTCCCAATCCATAAACGCAGAATGCAGTGGCAGCCACACCCCTTCCAATCACTTGCCCAGCAGCCATCCTTTCCTCGAACCCTGGGATTAAGACTCCACACTCTCTAAGCACTTGGATGGCACCAAGCTCTCTGCAAATTCTTGAGCACAAGCTCCACCCTCTCAGAACACTGGTGTGGCAGCACTCTTCCTGAACAATGGTGCAGAAAGTCCATCTTCTCCAAGAGTCCTTTCCACACACATGGGTGGGTCCATTCTCTTCCCTTGAGAAGATGTCTTAGATCTAGACCTCAGCTTCCATGGTTCTGTCCCTTCTCTGTTCTTTGTAGTCCAGGTTGGCAGTGGTTCTATTCACAGTGATCTCACAGAAAAACCTGGCACTTTTGCATGTAGTACATGGGGTCCCAAACCATCAGATAAAATAACTTTCCATAGATCCTTTATGCATAATTGCACCCCCAATTTTGAGTTGCATGGAAATTGCTGACTAACTCCATTTTAAGTTAAATCATCCCCTGGAGAACTATTGTCTGGGGACTGGTTTTCCAGAAACTATGAATTTTTCAAACCATCAATTTATGATTCCTTTGTGCCCAGGAGTTCAGTTCTCAGTTAATGCCTTTCCTCTTGCATTTTATTACAAGCTGCCAGGAGAAACCAGTTACACTGTCCACATTTAGCTTGGAAATCTTTCAGATTAATATCCCAGTTCATAGTCTTCAAGTTATGCTTTCCATCTGACATCAGAACTTAATTTTCCAAGTTCTATGCCACTTTAAAACAAGGATCACCTTTCCACCAGTTCTGAATAACACATTCATTATTTTCTTCAAAGTCCTCATGGGAAGTACTTTTAGCATATATATTCTACAAAGAGTTTTGTCAAAGCAATCAAGGCCTTTTCTATCAAATGCCTTACAATTCTTCCAGCCTCTACCTATTATGCAATTCAAAACTCATTCAACATTTTTCTTTTCTCAATAGCAGCACCCCACTCCTGGTATCAAAAACAGTTTTGGTTTCCTAGGCAGATCTATACCATGAAATAGGCCATGTTAAACAATGATAATTGATTTACTCTGTTTTGAGGAGGAAAATTTCCAAATCAAGACAGTATCAGGAAACAGATGTGACTCAACCAATTGGACTCCTATCTACCATATAGCAGGTCCAGAGTTTGATGTCCAGGGCCTCCTGGTAAGGACAAGCTGGCCTATGTGGTGAGCTGGCCCACACCAATTCTGGTCCATGTGGGAATGCTGCCCCACGCATGAGTGCCACCCTGTGTGGAATCCCACCCAGTGCAGGAAAGCCTCCCTGCACAGGAGTGCCAGCTGATGCAGAGAGCTGGTGCAGCAAGATGATGCAACAAGTGACACAGAGGAGAGAAAATAAGAAGACATAGCAGAACAGGGAGTTGAGGTGGCACAAGAGAGTAATCACCTCTCTCCGACTCCAGAAATTCCCAGGATCAGTTCCTGGAGCCACCTAATGAGAATACAAGCAGATATAGAAGAAAACACAGTGAATGGACACAGAGTAGACAATGGGAGGAATGGGGGTAGGGAGAGAAATAAATAATAAAATAAATAAACAACAACAACAAAAAGACACTATCAAGGCAATGCTTTCTTCCTGAAGATCAGTTGCTGGTAATCCTTTGTTCTGTCATACAGCAAGGCACATGGCAGCACTGCTGGTCTTTCCCTTCTTTTCCAGGATTCGCTGATTTTAGCTTCTTGCTGCCATGGCTTTCTACATCTCTAAATTTCATTCTCTCATAAAAGACTCCAGTGGTAGACTTAAGAGTCATCCTGATTTAGGTGGGTAGCACATGAACTGAAGTATTCTCATCCTAAGGTCCCATTTATAATGGGTTCACATCCCCAGGAATGGATTAAATTTAAGGACGTGTTTTTCTGGGGTACATACAGCTTTAAACACCACACCTCTCTACTTGGAATACTTCAAAGCTAACCTTATCCTTCAGAGTAAAACCTTTAGGCTCTAGGTCGTATTGTCCCAGCTATCTCCACAATCTTGCATCTCTTCTTTCACTCATCATTCATCAGACCCTTACTGTTTCTCTTCCCAAGAACTCTTGTCTAGCAGATATCCAAATGGCTCATTCCCTCACCATCTTTCAGAGTTTTGCTGCAATCATATCAGATAGAACTTCTCTATCCTTCTATATTTTTCTTCTTAGACCTGATCGCCAATTGGTACATTATATATTTATTTTTGTTCACTCTCTTCTCCTTCCCACTCTCCACCCAATATCTCTGACTATAAATACCATGAAAGCATAGGCTTTGTCTTATTCACTGCTCTATCTTTAGTGCCTGAAACACCGTCTAGCACAAAAGAGGAAATCAATTAATATTTTCTGAGTTAAAAAATGAGTACCTTCTTTACCTGGAATATTCTTTAAAGGTAAAGTAGCTATATCACAAGGATACTAATACATCATAGAAGTTAGTTATCCCTATTTAATAACCTAGAGATATCTTCTATAAGGCAGCCATTGCTGGCATAAGAAAATTTCATTTTGTTTTAGAATATATGTGTTATGCAAACCACGACCATTCTGAAAGAAAGATATTTATTTCTCAATATTCACAAGGCAATAGCAAACACTTTTGCTGAGCCTTTAAGAGATGACCAAGTTCAGAACTATAGAAGGAATTACTGATTTGGATCTTAAAGCTTTTTACTTACTTAGAAAAAAATGGGTACATCACTCAACTACTCAAGTAACTACTAGCAATTAATTCTGAGTTAAAATACACTAACACAGCTATCAGCTAAGTAATGGTATATATATTGTGATTTATGCTCTGATTTCTTGCTGTTTATTCTGACAACCATCTCAATTTTGCTACCTAATCTCACTTTATAGATAAAGGAAAAACAATTTTCTTTTCCATTTTCCTTCTCCCAGTTGCCCCTTTGTCTCATTTGATCTCATTTTTAGTTTTTTATTTCTGATAGGAAGTGGAAATTTCTGTATTCAATTTACAATGGCCTGTATCTTCATCAATTTTGTTTCATTGATACTGAAATCTTAAAACTGATAACTGCAGCTGGTCAGAAAATGTTTCTATAATAATAAGGTAGCAATATCTATGTTCATTTTTTATGGGAAATTTCTTAATGAATTTTTAAAGCATGTATTTTTTTCCTATGTCAGCTCACTGATGCCAGAAGAAATTTCTTGGTTTGATAATTGCAGAAATGGTACAAGAGGTTAGGAAATAGAGACTGTGATTTTCTTTTCTCTAAGAAAGCTCAATCACAGTTTGTTATAAGGGAAAATAATCACAAGCTGCCAGAGCAGCGTCGAGCAAACTATAGCCCTCAATCAAATCCAGCTTTGGGCTTGCTGTGGAGGAGTCGTTTCATTTTAAAGGGTTGTAAAGAAAGAATATGCAACAGAGACTATATGAGGCCTAAAATATTTATTACCATGCCCTTTATTTTTAAAAGTTTGATGATATCTGTTCTGAAGTGTAGTCTGAAATTCAAACTTAGGCTATCTTTTGCCAAGAAAAAGTGAAAATATCATTTCTATCACAAATACATATCTGGGAATATATACTAAATGCAGTGATGTACTGGGACTGGTTCATAATAGTAAGACCAGGCTGGCCATACCCAGGAATCAGCTATCAGTGGCAGTGTTTATACCATGAAAATTAGCAAATGCTACAAATAGTGCTTTGGGGGAATTATTTATTTTTGTTTTGCTCTTTTGTTTGAGATCCAGTTTATTAGTACATAGTTGACAATTTCATCCCTACATGAATTATAAAGTTATTTCTATGATAGAATATTGGAGTTGAAATGATCTTGCACAAAACTTTGTCTAATCCCAGTGAAGTGGTCCTTGGCCTTTCTCATCCACTTCATCTAACTGAAAGTCTGCTTCTTGAAAAGTAGCCCTTACTATTAGGGATTTGTATAACAACCACCGTGGACTTCCATTTCTGTAATATTGACTAAAAACCTTGCTACAAAATGCAGAGAAATTCTAGAAAAAGTACAGCAAGCATTCTTTTAAAAGCATAACTTCCATGCCTTCCCCCGATAAGGGACATGAGATGAGGCTTCCTGGCACCAAGGGAGTATTAACAAGCACCAATTAGTGATGCTTCTTGACCAAAAGGGGGACATACTAAATACAAATTATTTCTTATGGCTAAGAGATTTCAAAGTGAATCAAGAGATATTTCCAGAGGTTGTGCTTATTCACCTCTCTGAAATATCTCACTTCTGCCACAGTAAACAATGTCTCAAGCAGGAGTGCTCCAAAGGGCTATAGAGACATCTGGACCCAATAAGTAAGGCAGACAACCCCAGGAAATTGGCACCCCATCGATAGACCTTACCTTGAAGTATATGATAACCTATCTCCCCAAAGAATCAGAGTTAGATTCATTTATAATTTCCCTACACTTGGTTCTCTTGCCCCTTTTATTTGAACCTATAATTAGCACTACACCTATTAAATTTATGTCCCAGAGGCTTAAATCTTTGGTCTGTTCATATGCCCAAATCTCAGCAGAGTTGCAGCTAAATACCTGTTCTCCAGTTCATCGAACTCACCCAGGACAACTAACAAGAAAACGAGGCTGGACAGCTCCCATCCCAAAACCCGGAGTATCTACATCTACAAGCAAGACAGTTCCATCCATCTGCCCCATGGGATCTAAGCCCCCTCTCAATCAGAAGCAGAGTGGGCATCATTATCCCAAAATTCTCAAGATTGAGGAATGAACAAACATAAGGGGGGAATGCAACTATGGACCAATGTAGACTTTTTATTCTAGTAATGTAAGAGTTTGTAACACTGATATAAAGGCAGTGGTCACCAGAGGTTCTGAGGGGAGGAAGAAGGAATAGGTATAAAATGTGGCATTTGAGGGGCATTGGACTTGTTCTGCATGATACTTCAGTGACAGATACAGGCCACTATACATTTTGCCAAAATCTATAAGTTGTATGTGTAATGTGTAAACCATAACATAAACTATAGAACATGGTCAGCAGCAACACTTCAATATTTGTTCATCAATTGTAACACTAATGAAAGACGTTGTTAATGGGAGAGGGGTGGGGTATATGGGAATCCCCTGTATTTTTGATGTAACTTTTATATAATATAAAACTTTTTTAAAAATGAAGAAAAAAAAGCAAAAAAAAAAGTGCATAGCTATATGAATGCATTTGTCTCCTTCAAGGAATAAAAGCCACAAGAAAACTGGAAACCAGATGATCTAGTGAATGAGCTGAATCCATAGAAGCTGTATGGAGAGTTACTAGTCTCAAAATCAAAGGGCTTAGAATTTAAAATCATTCAAATACAGGAGAGGAGAGGGTGTTAACAGTCAGGTTCACAGATGGCAGTACATTTTGGTGATTAATAAATCAGTGAAAAGCCTCTAAATGACCAATCATCCAACAAATGGTACAAGTTAATGAGAGGGAATGGTAACTTTCTAAGGTTGAATTCTGTTTGGGAAAACAGTCTTCCCTGAGAAGTTACAGCCCTGTGTTTCAAATTTGCTCACTCTGGGTACTCCAATCTGTAAAATGAACATAAAAGGGCCAGTGATAATCATTAAAGACATTTGGGAGACACAGATGCAAACCTCCTCTAAAGGATAAAGGTCTTCTTACAACAATCCCGCAAAACACAAAGTTACTGAACCCTGAAGGATATAACATACCTGAGAGCTTGCTTCTTGCAGGGTAGCCCATATGGTCAGCAGACCAGACAAAAACAAAACATTTTAAATAAAACTGCAGGGGCATTTGAATCTTACTAGAAGTTGGATGGGGATGCTCCCGGTTGGCATGTCCCATGGCACACTAATGGAAAAGTGCTACCCCCGGTCCCGGAACTTCTGCCAAGACCACCTTGTAAAATGAATGAAAATTAATCTGGTGACACTCAGAACCTCGTTGATGTCAAGTGGAATTTGGCAGAGAGGTAAAGAAGAAAGAGTTTACGGTTTTCTATAGAAGACATCAGGAAGTAAGTGAAGAGAGGTTCTAAACTGAAACCCTGTCTTTGCAAGAAATCTGGTGCTTTAATTGGCTAAGTTGCACCCCCATGTAAAAAGTTATTATCATTTTCCATGTGGCCTTCAGAGAGAATGTATTTTCCAGATTACTGGCAATTTTGGGTCATTTCATTGGAACCATCAACCTGTTCAAATAATTACATCTAATTGTTATAGACAGTCCTTACCATGTACAATTTGGAATTTATTGAGCCTAGTCCAACATATAGTATATTACGAAGTCCTTGTAGTAAGAATGGTTGGTTTCACAGAAATGGTTTACAGTTTCAAGCAATAAACGTAGGAGTGTTTTTCTTCAGATGCATGTATGCAATAATAGTGATATATTTCAGAAAGAGATGTTGAGAATGGAATTCATATTCCTGAAAAAGATGTGCCTTGGGAACTAGAGGAAAATGCTTATTGAGAGCTTTTGCAGCACCATGAGCCTTGTGATGTCCACAGATGTCGCTGTAAAGGGCAAGAATAGAATGCACCTGACAGCAAATGAGAAACAAAACACTGTCAATGTTGTGGTTCTAGTGGAACCCATTTAGACTGTTGCTCACCACAATCATGGGAACAAAATTGGGAGTGTTTGGAATGTGGAAGCCATCATCTACAATTCAAGGGATTTCAAAAGAAGCCAAAAAGCACACTTAGCCTAATTCAAATAATATGGACATTACTGATTGTTTGATAGAAGAGTCATCATCGAAATTACTCAGTCACCTGGAGCCCAGATCTAATGAGAACAGCCCTGGAAGTCCCACTGGTCTGGAAAGGAGGAAGGAATCAACCTGTTAGAAGAAGGCAAGGCAGCAAATTTAGAAGAGTTTTTAAACTGTATTAATAGAGTTAGGATTCCCAAGTAAAAGAAAAACTAAAAGATTATATATCAGCAAAGCCAATATCTGGAATAGTGCCTTAGATAGATTCAGAAATCAATACTTTAATCCTGCATACACAATTGAAATAGCCCATGTAAATGAAAATGATAAATTTGGCCAAGAGCATCCTGGATCAAAACAAGAATTTCTAAGTCTTTCAATGCAGCATCTTGAAAGCTCATCATTGTGTGAAGGGTCCTTGTCAAAGAATTTGTCCCTTATTGCCCAAGATAAATACTACAACAAATATGGCTGACTTTAACTCAGCAATAAATGAATGCCCTAACTACCTACAGCTTATTGGATGTCTTAGACATTAAGTGATAAATATATGTTGGTAAAAGACATACTTTTCTACCATGTAATTAAGAGAGCCCAAACACCTTTTGAAAGTTTTAAGCAGGGTCTGAAAACTCTGCATTTTAGAGAAAATTCTGACTTCTCCAGAAGCATTTTGCAGCATCCTCTATAATAAACCTTATAATCTTTCTGTGAAAATTCTTAGTGATCTTTTTACAGTTTACCCATTGTCTAACATAAAACTTTGGGATTTTAGAACAGTTACTTACAAGCTACTGAAAATGGTAAATCTGCAACAACAATGGAAGATATTCTTATTTTTGCAACTGGTTGCAGTTCCATTCCACCTACTGAATTTATTTTTTTTTTTAATTTTTTTATTTTTTATTGACTTTGTAATAATATTACATCAAAAACATATATGTGAGGTCCCATTCAACCCCACCCCCCCCACCCCCCTCTCCCCCCCCCAACAACACTCGCTCCCATCATCATGACACATCCATTGGATTTGGCAAGCACATCCTTGGGCACCTCCGCACCTCATATACATTGGTTCACATCATGGCCCATACTCTCCTCTATTCCATCATGTAGGCCCTGTGAGGATTTACAATGTCCGGTGATTACCTCTGAAGCACCACCCAGGGCAGCTCCATGTCCCGAAGACTCCTCCACCTCTCATCTCTTCCTGCCTTTCCCCACACCCTTTGTCCATTATGTCCACTTTTCCCAATCCAATGCCACCTCTTCTATGTGGACACTGGATTGGTTGTGTCCATTGCACCTTTATGTCAAGAGGAGGCTCAGATTCCACCTGGATGCTGGATGCAATCCTCCCATTTTCAGTTGTAATCACTCTAGGCTCCATGTCCACCTACTGAATTTAAACTCACTCCTTCAACTGAGTGCCTGCATGTGGATTTTCCTATTAGAAACAAGTGTAGTATCTCTTCCAATAACTAATATGTTTAAAGAATTTCAAGAAAATATGGACTTTGCCATAAAAAAACACTTTAAGACTAGAAAAGGAAGAAAGTTCTCACTATGTGGGACATTAAAATGTTTCTTTGAACAAAGATGTTTCTTTTAAAGTTGCTATTGAGCCTTTCTTTTGTTTCAGAAATCTGTCCATAATCACTTTTGAACAAACTTGTCAGCTCCTGGGTTCAATAAAATTTATATGAACGTGAAGTAATGCTTTGGCCATTTAAGCTAAAAAATTTTTTTGTTGAAGTGTACTAATCAAAATTGGTGAATTTTTCATTGTCTTAATATACACGCTTCATAAATTTCAATAGAAATACTTACAGAATGATTGTAAAGAATTCTTGAAGCATAGTAGTATAATATATAAGGAAAACATGTTTTGCTATTTTTGAAAATTGTTAGCTGGAAGATGCCACAGTGATTTTTCTCTCTTTATGAAATTTTCAAATTATTTCTTATTTTCTTTAGCCTAAAGTATTTTGTAGAAAAGCTAAATGGATAATTTCTCTTATATAAATCAGAGGTGTATATTTTGGGCTGTATGTTTAGGTGTGCTTTTCTAAAATGGCACTAAGTACGTTGTTAAAAATGCTTGAAAATTATTGATTTATATTAAAACAGAATCATACTGCAGTTAGATTATGCGTAATGGGAAATATTATTATATGAAAAGGAAAATTGCACAATATTCTGAAAGCTACAGACATTCCATTGGCTTGAAAACACTTTAGAGGTGGATATAAAATGTATTTGAAAATATCTAAGAAAGTGTGTCTTTTTTTAAAGACTTGACTTATTTTTTTTTTTTTTTGATATCCAATGTGTGGTATTAAACCACAGTTATGCCTGATCCCTAATCAGTTTAGGTATCTGAATGATCTCAGTAGATTGTCATATGGTAGGTTTGGCTATTTGACAGTTATTTATTATCAGGATGTTTGTATGATAGGTAACCTGGCACCATAGCACTAGTTATTTTCTCTGGCTTGGAAGGGTATCTGTTATTACATAAGCAACGTAGAAATAAAGTAAAAACAACAACAACAAATAAACAAAATGAAAAATCCACTCTAATCTCACCATACAGAGATAACTACTGTGTTTGTGTATGTCCTTCTATAAATTCTTTAATAAAATATTTGTATTTCCTTTCTAAACTCTTTAAAAAAATCTGTCAGATAGATTTAAATATGAATAATTATATTAATAGGAAAAAGAAATTGAAGGCATAAGTTATAATTAAAAAGGCATAATCACAAAAGACCTGGGAAATTTTAAAAAGAATGAAGTTAGACTTCTGGAAAAAAAAAATACATCCTCAGAACAGGTTTAGTACATTTGAATATGTATGTGATGAAATTACCCAGGAATGAACACAGTTAAATAGAAGACAAGGAAGAAAAGTTAACCGACCTTGAAGATAGAAGGAGAAGGTCTAACATATTAATTAAAGTATCTGAAGAAAAGAATCCAGAAAACAGAAAAACCTGATATTGAAGATTACTACTGAGAATTTCCCATAACTGATTAAAGATAAGGGTCCTTGATAGGGAAACATATTTAATAAAATATAGAAAAAAATAAAAGTAAAGTGTACACCTGACCACATTGAAATTAAACTGCTGAATAAAAATGCAAAGAACAGTTTGTAAAAATAGTCAAAGAGAAATAGACTAATTTTCTTGAAAAAGAAATTTTACCTTTACTAATATTTTAGTAGCAATAATGGAGTCCAGAATATATGGGAATAAAATTAATGTGCTAAAAGAAAATTGTTTATAATCAGTATCCAGCTTAACTTTGATTCTGAAATAAGGAAAAAATTAAAAGAATTTTAAATCAAGAACAAAAGAGAGAAGATTTCCTCTAATTAAGGATATACTTCATGGTAAAAGAAGTTAAATTCAGAAGGAAGAAATGTATTGGAAGAAGGAGCAGTGAGAAAGGAATGTACTGGATACAGTGCTACATCTAAAGAAGGGTTGACTATATAAGATAATAATAAAAATGATTTCTGGTTGGATGGGGTGGGGAGTAAAATTAAAATGCCAGAAATCAAATGACATATAAAAACATTTTAATCTTTGTATTCATAGGAGAAAAGGATATAAATTGCTTTAGAATTCATGTGAAATGTGTATGTTATCATTTTTTAAATTTTAGAATTTTTTAAAATTGTAGAATGTATAACTTCCAAGGCAGGGATGCAAAAATAAAATAAAAATGATAAGGAAAACTTATCCAATCCAATAGGATAATGATAAATAGAATCATAGAATAAAAATTAATTTGCCCTAAAAGTTCCAGATGAAATATAAAAATATCTTCTTCAATACATTATGTAGGGCATATTTGGGCCAAAATCCAGAGAAAGGCAGGAACCTACAGAAATAAGTAAAAGCTCACATTTGCATTTAAGGCATTTATTGAACCCAGGGAACTTAAGCTTAGATTTTATGGACTCAGAAGAATATAAGAGAACAGAGACAAAGACCAGGACCCACCTCCAAGATGGGGAATATGACAGGACACTCATTTTTAAGCCTGTGACCCCTACAGGGCTAGACATTTCAATGCAAGGTAGATCAGAAAAAAAAGCTCTGCTCCCTTGCCTTCTCCTACCAACAGGGGCCTGCAAGAAGACTGGCTATCTCAAGTTCTATCACTATAAGGGGGAAAAGTCCAACAATGTGAATGTACTTAATACTACTGAACTGTACACTTGAAAGTGGCTAAAATGGGAAATTTTGAGTTGTGTATATGTTTGTACAAAAAAAGTTAAAAATTAAAAAATGTTTCTCTTTGAGAACTAATAACCACAAACAGCCTTCCCTTGAATAGTTCCTCAGATTTAATGGTCTCAATTTGGTGGTGCTACCAGTCATATAGCAAGAACTACTGGAAATAATCTCTGAAAGAACCCATGTTCATCCCAGGCTGAAAAGTATTCACAGTGTTAAAATTCCACGAAATATGGGCTCACAGCAAACAATACAAGATTCAGGTGAAAACAATGTACTATAACAACCAAAAGAAACAAGAGAGTAAAATCTGACCTATAAATTCCAATTTTGGAACTGTCAAACACAATATAAAATAAGTATTTTTTAACATATAAATATTTTTAAAAACACTGAGGTAAAGTATAGTGACTAAGAGTATTTGCAAAACAAAGTAGAATGTTCTAGGAATGAATATTTTTATAACTGAAATATAATCTTTGATTATGATTTATAAATATATATGAAATATATAATTGAAGCAATAATAAGCTCAATAGGGTTAAAAGCAGTCTAGGTGCAGACATAATACAGTTGAATAAATTAACAGCCTGAAAGATAGAACTGGAAATTATTCAGAAATGAAGTACCAAAAGAACAGAAAGATGGAAAATATTTTTAAAAGGAGTGTATTGAACATGGAGAAGAGAATGAGGATGTTCAAATACAGCCACTAGAGGTTTCAAATGAATAACTGAAAATTATTGGATCAGAGAAAATGTTTTGATGAACTAATGAAGAAATGTCCAGAAATGATTAAAGGTAGCAACCCACAGAATCCAATTCCCAATTAATCCCAAACAGAATAAATGAAAATATACTATCAAGTTAAAAAATGGTATATCAAAAATATGCAAGTGATATCTCAAACAAGGAGTTAAAATGTTTAAAATAGTCTAAGGTCTAATGTCTTCATATTCTTCAAGAGGAGCATGAGTTATTAAGTAACTTTAGAGTTGAAAAACTTAAAAACACTTGACTTTGTATGATAAACACTAAAATGTGGTTACATGAATAAAAAATATGAAAAATCCAATAGATAATGGAGAAAGAAGAAACATAGAAAAAGCAAGACAAATAGAAATCATGAAATAAAAATAGTAGAAAGAATTATAAGAAATGTAGATGGACTAGGTGCACTTGTGAAATGTGAAAGATTACAAACTGGAATTAAGCAAATCCAGTTATATACTTTATGATGACATTACAGGCAAAATAGGCTAAAGAACAAAAAGTTTGAGGGGAGGTAGAGAGGATCACTTCGTAATCAAAAGAGATTAAATACTCTGGGAAGAAAACAAAAGCAATTCTGAAATATAATGCACATAATGATAGTCTCAAGAGTATATACTGCAAAAATTGAAAGAATTATCAAACAGAATAGATAAATTCACCTCCACGGTCAATTATTTTACAGCATCTTTCAGTAATTGTTAGATCAAGCAGTCCAAAAAAAATCAGAAAGGATATAGAAAATTTGAATAATAGAATTGATGAACTTAAAGTGACAGACATATATGGAATACTGCATCCAATAATTGTAGATAAGTTTTTGGTATAATCCAACCTCGGATTTAAGGATTCCTTTTTTTCTTTTTTTTTATTAAGAGTGTTTGAAAGTGAAATGTTCATAATTTGTCATAAAAATGCTAAAACAAATGAACATTTTTTTCAGGCTCCCATGATCTAATGTTCTATAAGGAGTATTATTGGTTGCAAATTATTAGTTTCCTATAACTGATGTACAAATTAGATTTTTTAAAATGGGCCTCATTAGGTTAAAAACAAGGTGTCAACAGGGCTGTTATGTTATGGATGCTCTAGGGGAACATCCATTTCCTTGCTCTTTCCAGTTTCTATAGACTGCCCACATTCCTTGGCTAGAGTCCCTGTAGCAGTTTGATATAGCTATGAATTCCAAAATTAGATATGGGATTTTGTTTGTAAACTGGTCTGTACCTGGGTATGATTAAATTATGATTACTGCTTCTCTTGGGCTACTTCAGTAAGGTGTTGGTGGGTGGGGACTCACAAATAAAAGACATGGCAAAGGACAGAGTTGGGGATTTTGATGTTGGGGTTTTTGGTGTTGGAATTTTGATGTTGGAATTTGGAGCTGGAGCCCAGGAAGTGCACACACAGGAGATGAACACAGAGGAAAAGAGATAGCTCCTTACACATGGCAGAAGCCCTGGGCAGAGAGATGGAGCCATTTGCCTGATAGTCTACAGCTGGCCTTGTGGAGTGAGCACAGCAACTAAGTCCGGAGAGATGTGCAGCCCCATGAAGAGAGGAACCCTCACCCAGAGAGAAGCAAGTCCCATGAAGAGAGGAACCTAAGCCCAAACCCTGGCAGACATGGGCAGCCATCTTACTCCAACATGTGGCAAAAGACTTTTGTAAGGAAAGTAATTTAAACTTTATGGCCTGGTAACTGTAAGCTTCTACCCCAAAATAAATACCCTTTATGAAAGCCAACCGATTTCTGGTATTTTGCATCAACACCCCTTTGGCTGACTAAAACAGTCCCCTTCCAACTTCAAAAACCAGCTCTAACTGATTAAATATTTCTCATATCCTAATACTCTCACACTGACCTTTTTGCTTTCCTCTTCCATCTCCAAGGGCCCTTGTTACATCCACTGTGTTCACCCAAATAACCTAGAATAATCTCCCTATCTTAAGGTTAATTAGCAGCCATATTTCTATTAGCTACCTTAATTCCTCTTTATCATGTAATCTAAAATATCCACAAATTCTAGGAATTAGAATATGGACATCTTTGGGAAGTCATTATTCTACTTACCACATGAGGTATAAATATTTTTCAGCTTGAGTAGATAAAGTTAATGTGCTTTACAAAGCTTTATATATTTTTACAGCTTTATGTATAATGCTGTGTAATAGAAACTTATGAATGTGCCATAATTTCTTGTGCATTCTGGTTATTTCATATTTTTTAATTGTATGAAATAGTGAAATGTAACTCCTATGGTTAATCATAACACACTTTTTTTTTATTCCCCTCCCTTGTGGCTTTTTTTTTTTTGCATACTGTCTGCTCTCTGTGTACATTTGTTGTGCTTTCTTCTGTGACTGTATTTATTTTTATTTATCCCCCCCCTTGTGGCTTGTTTGTTGTCTGCTCTCTGTATTCATTCACTGCACTCTCTTCTGCATTTTTGCTTGTCTCCTTTTTTGTTGCATCACCTTGCTGAGTTGGCTCTCTGCAGGTCTTGTGAGCTGGGCGGCACTCCACAGTGCCCAGGCCAGTGGATCTCTGCAGCATGTGGGTGAGCCTGCCTTCCAAGGCGGCCCTGGGATGTGCACCCAGGGCCTCCCTTATGGTAGATGGGAGCCCAACTGATTGAAGTACAGATGATTCCCATATCATACATTTTAGTATGAACATTTATAAAGTTTAAATATATGTGTGTATTTTCTATACTATTCCATAATTTTTAAATGGAAATAAGGGAAGTTGATGCCGTATCAGCTATAAGACAAAGATGCTGCCATCTGGTCACCTAGGTGATTTTGACCACATCTAAGCTATTGGTAAATATGAACCAATAACCAGCCTATCAATTCCAGCTCATAGTACCTGGCACAACTCTGATGTTGACCTGCAGCTCTAGGACCTATATGCAATTCTATGGAACTTTTGTTGAACCTATATGCTAGAGTGGAAAACTTTTTAAAAACTCTGAAGACTTAGGGTTCAATGCTGGATTAACCATGGATTAGTTATGCATTGTCTGACTCCGAGTTTACTCATTCTTAATATTTTTTCACCAGTAGTCAAACCAATCTCACATAATCATTAAAGAATTAAATCAGATAACAATCATGAAACTTTTGGAAATTATACCAAATATAAAATGAAATTTTCCAGATTTATAAATTGGTGAAAATCACTGGCAGTTTTTTTTTAGAACTTTTTATCATAGTAATATATATACAACTCAAAGTTTCCCATTTTAACTAATTTCAAGTACACAATTCACTGGTATTAATTACATTCACAAACTCAAAAAGACAAATATTATATGACTCACTTATATCAAATACCTGGAAGACTTATTTTAAGGTTTCATCAGTAAAACTTAATAATCTGATATAGGCAATCATAACTTATCAGTTATGTATAAAACAGAGATTAGTGGGTATATGGCAGCTGTTCAGCACATAGAATGAAAATTAATAATTTTAAACATTAAATTCTGAAATTTGAGAGAAAATATATTTACATCAGAAATGAAACAAAAAAATTACATTTCACCATTTACTCCTCCTGCTCATGTGGTAAACATCACAAATTAATCATGGACACTCCTTTAAAGAGTAATGCAAGAAATATGAAAGGAGTGATAGAAATATGATATGCTAGAAATATATACTTTGCAGCTCCAGAGTAATAATTGAATCAGGCAAGGATTATTGTGATCACCCAAACATTACTGGGGAATACACTATTTATATCTTGCCACAGTATCATCCTACAGATTATTTTTTAGTTAGGAAAAAATCACAAACCAAAAATGGGCTTCAATGAAGTGGTCACCACTTTAACCAAATGATCATAGGTAGCATCATTTATACTGAGACAGTACAGTGGTTGCAGCATGAAATTCAGCATCTCCTATGAAGTATTCTTTTCAATAATTGCAACCTCAATCTAGGCAAGCCTTCAGATTAATCTTTTGGTTTACTAAAAACACATGGCATAGAAAAACAAGTTAATGACATGGCAGAACAATAAGACCAATACAAGAAGGGGAATTTCTGAAAGACAACTGGCTGCGTCTTCTCATAAGTCAATATCATTTTCAAAAAAATAAAGGAAAAAGTGGGGGACTAGTCTAGATTAAATGAAACTAAAGAAGAAATTTTAATTTGGTCAGCATTTAGATAAGATTATAGAATTAGAAGGTTATTGTCAGTTTTCTAGGTGTGGGGAAATATTCTTATTTTAGAATATGCAAACTAAAGTATTTAAGGGTGAGGTGATTTGATGTCTGCAACTTACTTGCAAATGGTTCACAGAGAGATGAACAGATCAGTAGATAAAATAGATACGGCCAAATGATAACAAGGGTAAAGTTAGGAGGATAGACTTTAGAGTCAAACCGGGGTAGTGTCAAGTCCTAGATCCATCTCACTCTAGTTCTGTGGTCTTGAGAATTTTTAAAAAGCTCTCCATGTATTCCATTTCCTCTCTATGCAATGAGATTTATACTAGTATCTGTTTCATAGGATTGCTGTAAGAATGAAATGAGCAAGTGCATACTAAAACACTCAACATCAGGCCTAGGACAATAATGTTAGCTAAAACAATAATTATCATTAATAGTTAAAAAAAACCTCAATCTTTTATTACCCTATGCCCTACCCTATATTCTACAATATTAATGATTTGATTAATCAGTGTCAGCAACAGAATCCAAACACAGTCTGTGGTAAAAGATAAATAAACTTGCATACCTTAAACTCTATTATCCAATATCCAATATGGAGTCAGGACTCCATATTTTAGGTGCGAATTATCACAGTACTTTATTGAAATATTAATTCTCAAAGTTTTGTTAGAATATCATGCACTGATGATTCCGAAGGCACTCAGGATCTTGCCATATGAAAGTTATCACAAAAAATGTGTATTACTTTATTGCTTCACATAAATGGTATAGATGGCATGGATTTCTAGCTGACAATAAAAGGTGGAGAGAGAGAGAACTGGAGAGAAAAATGAAGGGAGAGATACAGACCATGAAGATAAATTTATTTATTCTGTATGAAAAATGAGCAAAACTAGAGACTGCATCAAATTACACCTGGGAACACTGCAGAGAAGCACTTTTTATAAGCAAAACAAAGGTCAAGAGTGGAAAACTGGATAGGCAAGTACACAGCTAATATCAACTCAAAAAAGGAAAGAAAAATAAGTGATTTCAGTCAGTACTGTTCCACATGATAGCAAAATCTTAACTTATCTTGCACAAAAAGTGAGGAGAGTGTCAAAAAGCAAAATCTTTCAGTCTCTAGTGCATGTTCGTTTTTAATGTTTACTGTTCAGGACATTAATTGGAGGAAATTTTCTTCATTATTAACATAGGAGCATTTTACATGCTTCAATCCATTAAAACATATTTTGAGAGAAGCTGATGTGGCTCAAGTGATAGGGCTTCTGCCTACCGTATGGGAGGACCTGGCTTCAATCCCTGGGGCCTCCTGGTGAAAACGAAGAAGAGAAAGCATACCTGCGTGGTGAGCCAGTGTCTGCACAGCAAGCCGAGTGCCCACACAAGTTCCCGTGCAGGTGTCCGCACAGGGAGCTGAGTGCATGTATGGCAAGCCAAGTGCCTGCACGAGTATCTGTGTGGTGAGCCAGTGCTTGTGAGGTGAGTCAGTGCCCATGTAGTGAGCTGAGTGTCCCCACAGTGAGCCAGTGCCCGCACAAGTGGGTCACATAGCAAGATGATGATGCAACAAAAGAGAGATGAAGGGGACAGTCAAGGTGAAGTGCAACAGAGACCAGGATCTGAGGTGGTGCAGCTGACAGGGAGACTCAGGGAAACTCCCTTCACATCAGAGTTCCCCAGGATCGAATCCAAGAGAAGAAGAAATGAGAAAAGAAGACAAAAAGAGAAATAGATACAGAAGACCACACAGTGAATGGATACAGATAGCAAAAATAGCAGGGTGGGGTGGGGAGGGAGAGAGGGGGAGGGGGAGAGGAGGGGGGATAAATAAATAAATCTTAAAAAAATATTTTAAATGTTCAAGTCACCAATTTTAATTTTAATTTTGGCCCTCCAAGTTAATATTTTAGTGAGTTAGTATTGAGAGTTTATATTTTATCTTTCAGTTGGTGCCCTGATTTATGAAGCAAAAAAATGCAGAGGAGAAAGCCATTGAATGACAACAGATGCCCTATGCAGGAAAGGGTGGTCTGGCAAGGCTGCTCAGATTAGGTGGCTTTTGAGTTGTCATGTAGAACTGAATATAAACACATAAATGGATAAAAAATAATGAAAAATTGCTAAATTTAGTAACATAGGAATACCAAGGGAAGAAAACCTAGTAAATTTTCTAAATATTTTATTCTTGGTCTAATGTTACAAGAAATAGGAATTACCCATGGAATTTAGCACTTGGAAATGAAAGAGCATCTGGTTTTTTCCATCAATTATATCTGTCCATTCTTTTCATGCTTTCTGTCCTCACACCACCATATTTGAGATGTCTTTGTTTTTCTTGCCTCTCCTCTGTTTACCAATGCCTCCTGAAAACTGTTGAGTCTTCTGCCTGTAATTGACTCTGTATATAAACAATAACTGAGGTTATGTTTGGATTGAATTTCAGAACAGCATCTTGAAGTTCATACAACTAATATCACCTTCTCATCCATGGAGAAATGATGCAGAAGTACATTCAGTCACTGGTTCAATTTCTCAGAGACAGTAAGAGAGCAGGAGCCCATATTACTGCTTGTCATTTCCTAGAACAGTAATCTTCCCACTCATATTAAACATTTTCTACCTTAGTAATCTTCCTACTTCTATTAAATAAACTAATTCAGTATGTCATACTTCCTGGTTGGTCCAAAAAATACTGCCTTAATTCTCATCTCAGAGTTTTCCCCATAGAGCTGTCCCTTGCCTGGAGGACCTCTCCACCACCAGTGAAGTAATCAGTGGTCTAGTTGAAGCCCATCTTGCAGCCTTTCGTGACCCCTCTGCCATCACAGGTCTCTTTCTATGGCCAGTCTGTCTTGATGCTTCCTGATGGGAAAGGGCTTTGAAAATTCCCCAATATCCTGCTTTGTTTTGAATATTACGTTCCCCGTGTGGCAGTGATGCTGAACACCCCCAATTCCAAAATTCTCAGTCTGCCTTGTTTTCACAATGATGTACTTATCTCTGGATTCTGAAATTTTGCCTAGGACTTACATTGCAAGTTATAACCCAGTAAAGCTTATTCCAATTCCCTATGCCTATTTGCTCCCATTTTTAAGCCACAGAAATAATAGTCAGTGTGATCAATGAGTAAAGAGATAGATAAAGAAATGTATATATTGTCATTTGGGTTACATAAAAATTCCCCATTCATTTCCAATGAAAAAATCCAATGTTTTATACCTATGACTCTACTTTTATTTTTAAAATTACTCTTTTATGGATTACATCAAACTTCAAAATGCTTACTTCTCAGTATAAGAACTGATTCTGTAAGTATGTCTTACACAGAAGGAGAGTTCTGCTTTTATTTGTACTGATAGTGGAATATTAATTGCTAATAATTAAGTACAATCTGTTTATGGCAATTTAAAAGCACAGGCAGCAGTGTGACAGCCTTGAAGTGGGATCTAGAAAGTTGATTGCACAGGATTCTTGAGTGTGACACTTGTATGGCCAAGTTATTTTAGATGGGGAAATGATTCTCCATAATGTTAATCTGGAAAAGTGACTAAGGTAACAGTTTATCACTGCTTTTAGATAAAACCATCAGCATATCTGTATGAAAGCAACATTTTAGCTAGATTATATTAATCTATGTTTTGGATTATTTTTGAATTATTGAACATTATACAGTTCCTCACATTTTTAAATAACCAATAATTTGGATTCATGTGATCCAGTGGTTAAGAAAAGTTTTCTCAAACTTCATGTAGATGCAATAGAGCAGGTGCTTATTATGTGCTATTGTCCTTTCCTTTTTTATCTAGAAAATAGAAAGCATGGATGTTGAAACATCATAGCCAGAGGTTGCATTTGAGAACCCAGACTCCGGAATCCGCTTCCACTACTTGCTAACCCAATATTTTAGGAACTCAGAAAACAGTAATGAGTCGATCATAATTTTTGTTATTAGTAACAGAGTTCCAGAGTTTGTAAAGGAATTAGGAATGGAAATTACACAGGGCCCCAGTAGAGGAGGGTCTGGAGTAAAAGACAGGAAAGACAAGGCAGGGTCAAAAACTCAGGAGGCAAGCCTCTAGATTTCTTAGATTATATCCCATGAGAGCTTTAGAAACAAAAAATAAGATAAAACTCAATTATTAGAAAAAACATCTTTTCTAGGCTTATGGTTCAGGAGCTGGGACATGTGGAGGCATTGGGGTGAAGCCAGGATGTACCCCATTAGCATAAAATTTAGCACTGATATGTTAGGGAGCTCTGGTGGCTTCTTTCATAAACCATTCATGGGGTCCTTCCCACAAAACATTTGCCTCTTTAGTGGTCCCCACACCTTTCATAACTTCTTTGCCAGCAGCAACTCCAATTAGCCTATTAATGTCTTTAGCACAGGTGACATGGAGATGAAACAGATGGAGACCTGGCTACTTTGGTACCTAGGTAAGTCCCAAAACCACTGTACCCAGAGGAAAACCTACAGGACCCACATGTGGACATGAGCTGAGGGTGGCCCTGGGGAAAATATGTCATGACTCCCCAGTACTCATCAAGATCACAAGGGGAGAGTCTTGATTAGATTAGGGACCTGCCTACTCCTTCTAACATCTCAATGCTCTTTTGGATTCTTCATTCACTTTCCTCGATTTCCACCATACCCACATTTTTCCTCACTCTGCCACATTTTTCCTTGGGCAAAGTGAACATTTCCAGTATGAATGACTGAGTAATTCCTTTACCCACAATAAAGTCATCAAGCCATATCCTGGCAAAAACTTGATAGGGATGGAATTCCCCTCCAGATCGAGTACACCCAATGGGTGATATCATTGCCCAGTTCAAACATCCCCTAAGCCAGGTGTTCCATGGACCACTTTGCCAGTCAGGGGAAAACCACAGACCCCTTACTAAGTCCATACTATACAGTGTTTTAATATGTCACATCTGCACCTTCGCATCCCCAAAATAATGCTTTTTAAAATTTAAATTAAAACTCACTGCCCTAAGCTAATAGTCTGTTCTTCAAATTTACACCATCCATCCCAGAGCACATCATACACCTCCCCCCACCAAATACAGTATATATTTTGTGAAATGATAAAAGCCACAATGTTTCAGAAAGTGTTCCCATCCCTGAACTCCTCTACAGCTGGGTTGACTTGTGCTGAGGGGACTGTGGGGACACCTGACCCAGGCCTGAGGTCAGTTTTCATATTTCCACTTTTGAATCCAGTTCTCATCATATGGCTGTAAACAAACCTGTAAACCACTTGAATATGTGAAGAGATGTCTTGTCCAAGCTTATAAATAGCCTCTCCTCTTCTCAACCCAATTTGAAAGGCTCATTCCTCTGAACCACTCCCTTATATCACATACCCTTTCATTTAGAGGAAAAAAGAACAGAGAAAGGAAATTTCTCTGTGTGTACCCACAAACCCACCATCTAGGGCTACCGTGTCCAGCAGTCAATAGCCAAGGTCACCACACCTGTGTGTGCAGCCATCACCATTCATGAACCTGCCTGCCCAGGCTCTGGGCTTGAGAGGGGTTACATGATCATTGAACTTTTCATTGGGGCTGAGAGGAAAACAAGTCCCACAGTAGACTCCCTGGCTGTTCCCTGTGTAGTCATGATACAATAGCTCTAGAATGTGCTCAGGGGTAGAAGAATTACAAGTGGTGGAATGTTTTCCATTTCATTAAGGCTAAACAAAAAAAGTGGAAAGCAGGGCCCATCTCCCCCATCTTCATCAGGAAAGAAAGAAGACTTGGGTGAAGGTGTCTTCTCTTCTCACAATAAATTGATAGACATAGATTACTTCCACCCTTCTGAACTCAGCAATGAAGCAGCCCCAGACTTCCCCTTCTCACATTGGAGATAGGTGATGCTGCAGGCCTCCCATCCTTCCTGGATGGCAATTTCTGTTTCTAGTAAATCTGTGTATCCCCATCCATCCCATCCTTCTCAAGAAAGGGAGGATAGGGAGGAACTTCCTGAGGCAGGACTGGGATTGGAATCTATGAACTTTATAGATTCATAGAAATTTTAATGGATGCTTCTTGAAATTTTTAAAATGAAAAAGTACGGAAAACATATTTTAAATGTAAGATACCTGAGCACATGAAAATGAACTGCCTGGGGGCACTGGATGTGCAATGTCAGTATTAAATTCCCTCCATGAACACGGGCTTCTTTTAGAGGCCAAAACAGGCACCTAATAGGTGTTAAAACTACCACTTTATTTAAGCTCAAGCTATTGGAATACCCTAAACCTCAACCCAAATGTGGCAGTGACAGACACGACACTCTTATTTGAACAAATAAATATATTTTTAAAGAATTTTTTTTTAAGTTAGAACAGAAAATGTGGTATGTCGCTGGGGGCGGGGAAGAAGATTTATGATTCGGTGGGGGAGACACAGGACATAAAGCACAGCAGGGGGAAGTGGTGACGGCGGTCTCGGGGACCTTGCACTCTTGGTACATGGTGGTGGGCCCTGATGGGAGTCATCAACTCCATGGGTGGAATGGTAGGACTACGGCTTGGACGCAGTTGCTGTAAGACTAATGCTGACCTAGTTGATTTCAATGCAGCTTGGTGGCTATTTCTTTTTCTCCCTAGACAAATCCACTGTAGCATACGGCTAACCCTCTTCTGATGTTTGCTTTCTTGAGGTACCTGTCCCTTTTGGGGCAAGAACTGGGGCATCACACTCTCTGTTGATCCCACATCCTGAGAAGGGTCATCCATCATCTCTATTCCAAGGGAGGGCCCTGACCCTGACTTTCTTTCTGGGTATTCTCCCAATGGGAAATCCTCGGTGTCCTCTTTTCCTGTATTTAGGTTTAAACTGGCATTTCGACAATCCAAGAGTTCTTAACCTTAGAATCCCTTTGCTCCTGCAGTCCCAGGTTGCTCCCTCTGTCCTCTAGGTGGACATAGGGGCCCTGGGAATTGGCCATGTTTCCTCTACACACATTTGGGAACCAGGGCTCATAGTCCTTAGAAGACAAACTAGGTGAATTGGGGAACCCTTTAGCAGCACAGCCAGGAGGAGACTGGCTCTGTGGCTCTCCCTCCAGTTGGAGCTTTGGCTCTCTATCAGGATAAACTTTCAGAGGTGATTTCCCTACATCCTACTCCCCCATTAGGTTCAGTATTGTGGGGCATTCACCAGGTGATATATTCCTTATATTGAACAATTCAGTGATAAATTGGGAATCTGCAAAATCACTGACCCATGGGGAATCTCCTGATTTGGGTCTGGAGACAATGGTCTCTCTAGCCTTGATGGTTTCCTCATACAACTGCTCTGGTTGATCGCCAGTGCTCAGGAAGGGATGGGGTCCTAGGAAGTCCCCATCAATGTCAGGTAAATCTATAGGTTTTTCAGAATTGAGTCCACATTTCCATCTGCATTGTCTTGGAAATACTTCCTCCTTTTTTTTCTCCAACACATCTGGAAATCCGTTCTCCTTGTTCTATCTAGGGGCTCTTGAAGAAAATGCTGAAGGCCAAAGAAGCCACTTGATGCCCTATGACAGTATTCATGGTATGCCCGGGGTAAGGCCTGTGAAAGATGCTTTATGGAGCACAGTGTGGGAAGGTCAAAAAGACAAGCTCTTGTCAGGTAACTGCCTCCAGGAGAAGGCTGAAATGAGCAAGCCTGAGTCCTCTAGGCCTGATATTGTTAGAACAGAAGGCTCTAATCCAAAGGGACACTGGAGTTGAGCTCTCTGGGCCAGTGTTCAATAGAAAAGGAGGCAAGTCAGACTGAGTCAGTATAAGATGCATATGCCCATGGGAGTTATGGTCATGGCCGATGGGGTTAACTACCAGGGCAGATGGCCCCTCTTTGGAAATGGTGTTTATGTGTGATGAATCTGGACTCAGATGGGATCTCCCTTCATAAGACTTTCATGCTAATGTGCTGGAGGTACAGTTAATGTTGGGGTTTAAGATATATTTAGGGGATTTGAATCTCTGGACTGACAATGTGATAGCCAGATCCTGAGCCTCAACAGACTCCAGCACCTACAATCTGATTTATTGGACTTACCACACTCAGCTAAGATGGAGGTGAAGAAGGACAACCACCACACCATGGAGCCTAGAGTGATTACAACTGAAAATGGGAGGATTGCATCCAGCATCCAGGTGGAATCTGAGCCTCCTCTTGACATAAAGGTGCAATGGACACAACCAATCCAGTGTCCACATAGAAGAGGTGGCATTGGATTGGGAAAAGTGGACATAATGGACAAAGGGTATGGGGAAAGGCAGGAAGAGATGAGAGGTGGAGGCGTCTTCGGGACATGGAGCTGCCCTGGATGGTGCTTCAGAGGTAATCACCGGACATTGTAAATCCTCACAGGGCCTACATGATGGAATAGAGGAGAGTATGGGCCATGATGTGAACCAATGTATATGAGGTGCAGAGGTGCCCAAAGATGTACTTACCAAATCCAATGGATGTGTCATGATGATGGGAACGAGTGTTGTTGGGGGGGGAGAGGGGGGGTGGGGGGGTGGGGTTGAATGGGACCTCACATATATATTTTTAATGTAATATTATTACAAAGTCAATAAAAAATAAAAAAATTAAAAAAAAAAAAAGATGCATATGTGGTATTGGAGTGGAAGAGTGGGTGGTGGAGCATGGCAGGTGAGTGATTCATGGGATTCATGGGATGGCTGACTTGGGGGAGAGAGTGATATCCTGAGATTGTGGGCCCAGCTAAGGACATCCTTCTCTTGACTCTGAATTGACCCAGAAAGAATGAGGGGCTGGGACCCAGTTCTTACTGTCATTTCTTAGGCAAACTGCAGACCTTCATTTTTCATAAACTATATGATTTTCTTCCTAGAATGCAAAGAACTGTGTTCCTTTCTTTTTATTCTTTTAAAGGGGATAAAATGTTTTCTACTTTTCCTTCTTTGACAATCTCAAAGTACTTTATGCACATGATCCTCTACTGATACTGCAGTCAGTGCTCTGTGCTGAGGAGAGTGTAATCTCCAATCTTTAGGTGCCTGGGGGGCCTTGTAAGATTCTGCTCCAAGGCCAGAACTTGTGCTTAGCATCTGACTTGAGGCCTTCCGAAGCTCTGTCTCACTCTCCAGGTCAGCTTCACCCAGACACACCAGACTTGGGAAGGAGAATGATGAATAATTATCATAGCGGCTGTTTGATGATGACATTGAGTCATTTCTCCCCCAAATATTTCCTATATTCTCTTAATAACCCAGCCCAGTGACCCTGAGTCATAGCACTTGAAATTTACCCTGGTGTCCTCTGCCACCCCCAAGGAGACAAGAGTGTGGATAGAAGCCTCTCTGCTGCCTCACCCTGTTTCCCTAAAGAAAGGTTTTCATCTTTCCTTAGAGGGTCCATCTCTGTGGAAACATAAATGATTTAGTGAAGTGGAAGGAGCAGAGAAAGCAAGAGTCCATCTATGATGGGGGTTGGATCTGGGATTCCCTTACCTCATCTCTGTCTCCATCTTCCTAAATGGATTCATCTGGATTAAGAACAGAAGTAGGAAGAGCAATAACCCACACAGTAAGAACACATTGCATACAACCATCCATGCAGAAGTACTTGTGCTTGTTCATGGGGCACTGTGGCTTCTCGGGAAGTAGAAATCTGTCTCCATCTTCCCCAGCACACACCTGCCTCAGGCAGCACTGAGTACTGAGAGCTGAGCCTGCGCTGCCTGGAGATACAGGCCCGCATCACAGAGCCACAGAACACTCAGAGAGGGTGGGGGAGGGGCAGAGGGAGGGGGGCCAGGGTCCCTCCCCCACCTTAAAGACCCCACAGCACAGTCAACTGCACAGTTACAGAATAGCATATGTATACCTCAGTACAATATCATCAGATAGAAACTGTTCCTATTTTATTCCTTGGTGCTTTCAGCTTTGATGCCATCAAATCCATAGCCCAGAGTGTTTGATGCTTTCTCAATAATTTTTTTTGCAAATTCTTAGTACTTTACACTTTCCATATTTCTCTGCCCTCAACTCCAGCTTTGCCACCTTTCTGGTCTGTTTTGTATGAACCCAGGTATAAAATTCAGCTATCTTTCAAGTTTATCCAAACTATTCCATTTTGATTAAACATACACACACGTACCCACACACACTCATGAGTTGGCAATATAGATGCTATTACAGATACTATAAGGGCACCCAACGAGTTTGAGAGAGATGCTAGGACCCCCCCATGCCAAATAATTTAATTAGAGGAATAATTTAATAATTTATAGGTTCAGACTTAGTAATTTTTGTGCAGCAAAATCACTTTATGGGCATTCTGCCCGAAAGCCTCTCTGATCTCTCCTCTCAGTCCATAGCACCCACCTTGCTGGTCCCTGCCTTCCAGATCCCCATATCCTCCCCAGAATTTCTCCCAGAAGCTCTTGAAGGTCTTGGCCCCAACCTGTCCTAAACCCACTGGATTTTGAGATGAGCTGAGGAGAAGCTGAAGTATTATAAAGGAAATATTAACTTTTTAAAAAAGTATTTAACCTATGTTACTTATTTTGTGAAAAGATTTCTGATTTTTGACTTCTACTTTTTAAGTTTTAACCAAAATACTATTGGCCTCTCAATAATTCTTAAAACAATGAATATTAAGTAGCTATATTCACTCACATGCATACATAGATATTTATCTCCCATTTCAGCAGGCATATAGCATAGCTGTAATAATGACAGCTTCATTATTAAGATTACAAACCATGGGAATAACTCTGACTTTCTCCTGTCAGACTTGACCCAGAGCACCCAGAGCAGTTTAAGAAGGAAGATAATACATGAAGAAGATACATGAAAAATAAGGATTAGGAGAGAAAACTAGCCCATCTGAGAGAAAAACATAGTAGAAAGAAACCACAGTTAAATCAGTTTGGTATAATACCAGGATAGAGACAAAATTAAAGGAAACAGAGTAGAATCTAGAAATTGATCTAAATGCCAATGGGAATTTGGGGCATGCAAATCAATACAGGAGGTTTTTCAGATAATTGGGAAGAAAGCTGCAGTCAATATAATCTGATAAGACAAGTGGATAGCCAAAGAGATGGATTTCCAGAATGAAGGGAAATGGGAATCTGAGACGTTTGTCCAGGAATAACTGGGCACTGGCCTCTGTTTCTCCCACAAGTGATAATATAGACCTGATGACCTGAAATTTACACAAGGAAACTCAGTATTTCTATGTATTTCCATTAATGGAAATGCCTATTTGCGTGTGTGTGCATGTCTCTCTGAAGGGATTATAAAAATATCAAGTCAAAAAGACTGTGGCATGGTATTAACTAAATTTTCCAGGTCTAGCAGATTCTGTTGTGAGAATAAATCACCCAGAGTTGCTGTGCATAATTCAAGGCTCTGAACACCAATGGAAGCTCCTATGAGAAGTGCTGTGTCTCTTCCTTTCCTGGGTGACCACCTCTCTTCTAAAACTACTGTGTGGGCTTTTTTTTGTGTATGAACTGTTACTGCCCATTAATCTGTGGCCCACTTGAAATGCTGCTGAACCTATTTATAGAAAACAACATTAGTTCTTTTCTTCATTCCTTCCATAAAAGTAGTATCACTAAAATCAAAGAGAAATGTAAAAAAAGGAAATTTTAAAAATCAAAGGAACAATGTATAGCTTTTAAAAGCATGGCTCAATAAGCATTGAAAATATTGACAGGTAAACTCATATACATGAGTTTTAATAGACTCATTTGTAAAAATGTTGGCTACCCTGGAGATAAAAATATTCTCTTCAAAGATATGGCAAGACTTTCAGTCCCAATCACCATTCTCAATTAGCAAAGATTTTATTGTATTTTTCCTGTTGAGTTAACTGAGCATAATTAGTAACCAGTACCACATTGTCATTTAAATATACCTGTAAAATTACAGGTTGTCTTATTGGAAGATATTAAAAAATCAAACTATCTTTTTGGTACAAGTTTTAAGAAATATATTTGGTTCCATTTAGTAGCTGGCTTTCCTGAAAAACTAGTGAGACTTCCCTCTTTTTTTTTGTTTGTTTTCTTTCTCTCTCCATTTATTCTTTCTGTAAGAAGAATCATGTAAGATAATTTTGATAGCCTTAACTGTGAGGAGATAAGTGTGTGGATTTTCAGTTTTAATATTTTTCCCCCATACTATTTATATCTTCCAATTATATAAGTGTATATTGTTTTTAATTTTAATTGAAATCATGCTAAAAGGGGACTTCTGGGCCAAGAGATTATGCAACCTCTCCCAGTCCTATTTTTAATGCTTTGGTACAAGACAGGTATTTTGCAGGAAATATTTACAACCTTGACTTCTAGGTTGTAGACCCTGAGACAAGAGTTCAGGAGTAATTGACCCCAGGAAGCAAAAGATGATCATGAAAGTGAGACAGAGAAGGGGAGGTAGCCATGAAGTGCATGTTAACAAGTCATTCTCCTGGATCTGGGGATCTACTGGGGATCTGGGGGTCAGTGTGACCCGTGTGTATCAGAGTCATGCTACTGGAGGGATAATCTGCAAAAGGTGATTCCTAGTAGTGCTAATTCTCTGCCCATTCCAGTTTGCCAGGGGCCTGCGGAGATGAGGCTCTGGATGCCAGAGATAATCAATAGGAAATTGGCCATCAGAGAAGTGGTGCAAGAGAGTCCTAAGACCTGAGGAGGTATCAGTGGTGAGGCTTCAGGAATACTTCAAAGACCTGGGTGTGTACTTAGAGTGGTGGTGGTGTCCTTTACCTTATCTTCCTCTGATTTACAGTTTCAAATGCCTATTGGCTCTCTACTGAATACCTTTGGGGTATTCAGTCTACCACACATTCAAAGCCTACTTTTCTCTTCTTTAATTGTTTTGAAATGGTGGATATGCATTGATAATTTAAAAAATAAAATAAAACATTGTAGTATGATAATATGTGTTTTGAAATGGTGTCAACTTATAACTGTGTCACTGCAAGTTGTAATGTGCTGAGCCTGATGAGAAAGTCACATACAGTCTAAGTTGCAACTACTTAATTTGCTTTTGTATCATCAAAACAGCCATCGACTATATGCAAATGAATAAGCATGGACATGTTCTACACTGAAATTTAATTTGAATATAATTTGCATGTACCATGGAATATTAATCTTCTTTTGATTTTTGTCAACCAGTAATAAAATATAAAAATTGTCTTTAGCTATCAGGCCACACAAAAATAGGTGGCAGGCTTGATTTGACACTTAAGCCATAGTTTTCTGACTACTAGTATAAACCAAAAGACACGCGATATCCAGACAAGATCTGCAGATATATCTTGGACCACCAAGTGATTTTTTAAAAAGAGAGAGCATTGAAAATTAAAAGTAAGGAGAAGGGCAACAGATGTGGCTTAGGTGACTGGGCTCCTGCTACCACATGGGAGGTCGCTGGTTTGGATCCCAGTGCCTCCTAAAGAAGATAGCAAGCTGTCACAACAGGCAGGTGCAGCAAGCGGACACAGAAAGAGACACAAGAAAAAGTAAAAAAGCATTCTGAGAGGCACAACAAAAGCAAGGAGCAGAAGTTCCTTGTGTCTCCTAAAGAAGACAACTAGCTCATGTGATGGGCAGGTGTGGCAAGCTGGCACAATGAGATGATGCAACAAGAGATGTGGGGAGGAAAAACAGCATGAGAGACACAACAAAGCAGGGAGTGGAGGTGGTTCAAGTGATTAGTCACCTCCCTCCTACATCAGAGGTCCTGGGTTCAGTTCCCAGTGCTTCCTAAAGAAACAAGGAAGACAAACAGACACAGCAAGTGAGAGACAACAAGGGAGTGGGGAGAAATAAAATAAATCTTAAAAAAAAAATAGATGACAGAGGTTTATTTTTTAAAAATTAAGGAGAAGTTCACATGAAAACCTTGCTTTCTGCCTCCTCTTATAAAATCTGAAGATCCAGAAATACTGGGTCCACATGGCAACAATTTACCTCTTTTTTAAGGACTGCCCATCTGGCCTACTTCAATATTTATGCCTTCGAGTTTACAATCCAAGATTCTTACTCTTCTAGATTTTCTCTTAAGGTTAAATATCTTAAATTCTTTCAACAATTCCTTCTAGGCCATCATTTCTCATTTCTCTACTATCTAGAATGCTTTCCTTTGTACCAGTTCTTTTCTCACCTAAAATATGACATCCAGAACATTTCCCATTTTCACACTTTAGAGTTTATAATTCAGTGTTATTAATTACATTACCACTATTGTGCTGCCATAGCCAATATCCATTACTCTTTTTCATCACTTCAAACAAATACTGCCCTCATTAGGCAATAAGGCACCCCTCACCTCCCCGCCCCTGGCCACTGGTAACTTGTAATCTCCTATCTTTCTTTCAGAAATTTGTTTATTCCAGATATTTCATGTAAGTGAGATCATTATAATATTTGTCAGTTTGTTTCTGGCTTATTTCACTCAGCCCAATGTCTTCAAGATTCATCCGTGTTGTAGCACATATCAAAACATCCTTTCTTTTATGGTTGACTAATATTTCATTTTGTTTACCCATTCATTTATTGATGGATACTTGGATTGTTTCCACCTTGAAGCTATTGTGAATAATACTGCTATGAACATTGGTTTACAAAGATGTGTTCCAGGCTTGGCTTTCAATTCTTTTCAGTATATACCAAGATGTGGGATTGCTGGGTCATATGGTAATTGATGCCTTTTTAAAATCACAAGTAGTCAAGGGTAGAGGTGAAATTGTGTGTTACTTTATTTGTTCAGGTTTCAGGTGTTTGTTGTCCTTAAAGGGTATGCTTTTTCAGAATGCTAAGAGTATCATCAATGTAAATTTTGCCTTGTCTCACACCACACTTGCTTCTCCAAAATTTGCCACAGTCATATTTGATTTGTATTTTCTACTCTGTGACTACAGTTACATTATATATTAAGAGGTTATTAAAAACTTCCCACTTGAAGAAAAATACAGAGAGATATGTTTCTCTAGTCACTTTTGATTAGCCCTAATCTGGCTCTCCAGAGAGAAAGGACATGACATTGGACATTGAGCCTCTCTATTCAAAAAGCTGGTTCTTAATAGCACTGAGGGAAAAGCAAAGATTCTTTTGATCTTGAACTTGTATTTTAAACTTTAATTCTAATTTGCACCATAAAATTTTAATAACTGTCCTCTAGGTTTCATAGTGAATGCAATTAAGTATTTTGCTTATGCTGTACCTTACAGATATGACTTCAGGTTCCTTTGTATCTGCAAGAACTTTGAAGACTGCTTATTAAATTAGTAATGACCACCAGTCAAAGACTGTCAAGCTTTGTATACTCATGAGCCTTGCCCACATATCAAAAATAGATGCTGCAATCCCTTCTGTTCATGAGCATAATGTAATCATATGACTATGGTTAATAAATTCTGTGTTTCTCATGGGACTGTCAATAATATCTCTAGCTTCTTCCAGACTCTGCTCTTTAAATGCTAATGAATGAAGAGGCCAATTGATTGCTTATACTTTCCAAAAGGCTGATGATAATGAGAACACTTTTGATCAAAATGCTTTACCCCTATTACCCTAAATTAAAGCAACATTTGTGTTCCACAAATAGAAATGGATCAGTAGCCTAAACGCATTTAAAAGTGATAATTTATTTTTCTGTTTAATTTTTTTGTTTTATGCAATGAGTAGATGGTTTTTAAAATTAAAGAATACATTTTGAAGAAATTATACCCTTTACCCTTTTACATGTGAAGGAACAGGAGTATCTATATTTACAAGTCAATTAAGAAGAAACCAAAAAGAAAAAGAAAAAGAAAAAAGAAACAAGTGTGTAATACAATTGGCAGACATATTGCTATTTTTCAAGAAAGTGTATTTTTTCCATTAGTTCACTCAGTGAAAATATGCTGAGAACGCACTATATGTTATGCACTATACAGGGAGATAAGGGGATAGAAAATTTCTAAAACAAGGAGTTTTGTTTAGTAATTTCATAATTATTTATTATGTAAAATAAACATAGCTGTAATCAATCACATGAAGGTATCAGAAGTGACAGAATGGAGGAAACATAGTAATTCAGAACAAAGTTCATTGGTGACTGCCTTGATGGAGCAGGAAGCTTCAGTGAGAATATAAAGCTTAATTTAGTTCTTAAAATGTAGAGAAATAAGGAGGAGTTCACCAGTCAGATAAGTGGAGGAAGGACAATCCAGGAAGATCTCAGGTGAGTAAAAAGAAAGAGTGGCATGGAATGCATAGCCCTTTAGGGAATTTTTGAGTTATTCATTATTGATAGATTGGGGGGGGTGGGAGAGGAGGTGATATTGAAGAGGAAGGCAAGATTTCACTGTGTGTGTGTATTTCTGTGTGTCCATGGCTACATGAGTATGGATAGAATTTAAATAGTTGTTTCTAAGAATTAAAATGGCTACTCAAGCTATGTATGTATATATGCAATGTAACAATACAGTAGAAAATATAAGTGAGCATCAGATTTGCTATTTTATTCCCCTATCCCCATTGCCTCAACACCTTGTCCCCAACACTCCAACCCAAACAGCATATACAAGCAAAAATATATTTGGCACAGAATAAGGTATTCGGTGAGTATGATCCATATATACTAATGACCTGGTAAGATACAAATTATAATAGACTCAAGTCTTTATTTATTATCATAACGAATGACTCTAATGATAGATTCAACAAATTCCCTAAGTTGGTTTAATGTATTGTTTATTGAGCTATACATTAAATGTAGTAAAATGACCCTTTTTAGTGTAAGATTCTATGGGTTTCACAAACACATACACTTATGAACCTACCCAATTAAAATACAGTACAGGAAAACAGATGTGGCTCAAGCAATTGAGCTCCCTCCTACCACACGGGAGGTCTATGGTTTGGTTCCCAGTGCCTCCTAAAGAAGAAAGAGAGCTGGTGCAACAGACAGGCACAGCAGGCTGACTCAACAAGATGATGCAACAAGAGACACAAGAAGAAAGAATATAATGAGAGATACAACAAAAGAGGGAAAGGAGGTGGCTCAAGTGATTAGGTACCTCCTTCCCCCATTGGAGTTCCAGGTTGAGTTCCCGTTACCTTCCTAAAGAAACAGCAAACAGACTCAGCAAGTGCAAACAATGAGGGGGTGGGGATAAATAAACAAATAAAATAAATCTTTTAAAAAAATACAGTGTGTTACTATCACTCAAATGTGTAATTACCAGAACAATCAAAATATAGTATGGGTCCATCAGCCCCCAAAATTTCTTCATGCCATTTTGTGATTAACTTAAGCCAATGGCAGCAACTGATCCACATTTTGTCCCTGTACTTATGCATTTCCCAGAGTGTAATGTAAATGGAATCACAGTTTGTAGTCTTTGAGTCTGGCTACTTTGATTTGGCTTAATGCATGTGAGATTCATCCATATTATTAGATGCTTCAACAGTTCCTTCTGTTTTATTGCTGTTTTATTCCATTGTATGTATGCACAACAGTTTGTTTATCTATTCACCAGTTTTAAAGCATTGGGTTGTTTCCAGGTTTTGCCAATTATTTATGAAGCCACTATATACATTATATAAAAGTTTGCTTGTGAACATCAGTTTTCTCTTAGGCAAATATTTGGGAATGAAATTGATGGGTGATATAGTAAGTATATTTTTAACTATATTTGTAACTGATGAACTGTTTTTCAGTTTGGCTTTAGCACTTAACAGTCCCTCCAGCAAAGTATGAGAATTCCAATTGCTCTTCATTCCAACCAGCAGTGGACTTTTCAAGATTTCACTGTTAGTGCTAGGTATGGAGTATCACAGTGTAATTTTAATTTTAATTTCCTAAATGACACATGATGTTGAACATATTCTCATGTCCTTTTTGCCATCCATATATCTTCTTTGGTGAAGTATCCACTCAAAACCTTTTCCCATATTTTTAGATGGAGTATTTTTAAAATTTGTGCTTTGAAAGTATTTTTTCAAAGAGGGGCCATCCATTCCCCTTGTTGAACCACTCTGTGATCCAGAACTCCCTGAGATGGCCGCTCTTTGGAACTGGTGTTTATGTGTGATGAATCTGGACTCAGATGGGATCTCTCTTCATAAGACTCTCATACTAATGTGCTGGAGTTGCAGTTAGTGTTGGGGTTTAAGATATATTTAGGGGATTTGAATCTCTGGACTGACAATGTGATAGCCAGGTCCTGAGCCTCAACAGACTCCAGCACCTACAATCTGACTTATTGGGCTCACCACACTCAGCTAAGATGGAGTTGAAGGACAACCACCACACCATGGAGCCGAGAGTGATTACAACTGAAAGTGGGAGGATTGCATCCAGCATCCATGTGGAATCTGAGCCTCCTCTTGACATAGAGGTGCAATGGACACAACCAATCCAATGTCCACATAGAAAAGGTGGCATTGGATTGGGAAAAGTGGACATGGTGGCTGATGGGTATGGGGAAAGGTAGGAAGAGATGAGAGGTGGAGGCGTCTTTGGGACATGGAGCTGCCCTGGATGGTGCTTCAGGGGCAATCACCGGACATTGTAAATCCTCACAGGGCCCACTGGATGGAATGGGGGAGAGTATGGGCCATGATGTGGACCATTGACCATGAGGTGCAGAGGTGCCCAAAGATGTACTTACCAAATGCAATGGATGTGTCATGATGATGGGAATGAGTGTTGCTGGTGGGGGAGAGGTGGGGTGGGGGTGGTGGGGTTGAATGGGACCTCATATATATATATATATATTTTTAATGTAATATTATTACAAAGTCAATAAAAAAAGAAAGTATTTTTTATATTTGAATAGTCATGTTCTGCAAAAATCTTCCCTCAACCAATAACTTTTCATTGTCCTAATGCTATCTTTCAAAGAGCAGAAATTTTTAATTTTGATAAAGCCCAAAGTTTTGTTTTTTTTTCTTTTATGGATTGTACTTTTGATGTCATAAATAAGAAATATTTGCTTAATCTAAGGTGACAAAAAATATGTTTTCTACTCCTAGAACTCTTGGTCTCTAAGGTCATTGCAGTAGAGAAAGAAATGGTTGGAGGACTGGATTTTGCACCATATTTTAAGTGCCATGGTTGAAAGTGACGTACATCAGTGCTTCTTCTACTTTAGTGTGCATCAACGGGAATCTTGTTAATGAGGATTCTGATTGAGGACGTTGGAGATTGAGCTTGGGATATGTATTTCTAGCAAGCCCTAAGGTAATAGTGGTGCTGCTGTCTCATAGCCCACACCTCGAGAAGCACAGACTCAAATTCCATCTGAATACATCCTTTTGGCCTGAATCCTTCATTTGCTCTAACTTAATTGCAAAGAGGTCAAGGAACATGTTTTTCCTATGTGCTGAAGAAGAGACATTATTTCTGTCCCATGAGACTACAACAAGCAACCTCAGAGAATCAAGATGGAAGTTGCCTCTGCAGCTGCAGGGTCACTGTGGTTTGGCTGAATTATATCTTCAATGATGTCCACGTCCTAGTCCCTGGAACCTGCCATGTTACCACATGTGGCAAAAGGGACTTTGCAGATGTGATTAAATATAGGATTTTAAGATCAGGTGATTAGCCTGAATCATGCTGGTGGGCCCAATGTAATCACAAGGACCTTGATAAGAAGGAGGGTCAGTGTCAGAGAGGCTGACATGATGATGGAAGCAGAGAAAGAGAAGCAGTTGCAGTGATGGAAGCAGAGGTCAAAGTGACATCAGTTGTGGAAGGGACCCACAAACTAAGGAATGCAAGTAGCATCCAGAAGCTGGAAAAGGTAAGGAATGGATTCTCCTCTGGAGCATCCAAAGAAATATAACCCTGTCATACCTTGATTTTAGTACAGTGAGACTTATTTTGGACTTCTGAACTCCAGAACACTCTCAGGGAACCCAGGAATTGGTTAAACACTCAGAGAAGCAACTGTTTTTAAGGACCTGGGACTGACATTCTGAAGGTGGATGAGAAACTCCTGGCCTTGGGCAAGGTTATGAGAAGGACACATGAGCCAAAACTGAGGGTGGGACTTTGAACAGTGAGCTATGATTCCATGAGTCTGGAGCTTCCTGATATTTGAATACTTTTCTCCCTCTCAGGAGATAGCATAGACAGTTTTATGTTGAAGGGAGCAGCAAGGTCTTAGGTTCAGGACATCCTGTCAGCTTGGGTCTGAGAGAACGGCTGAAGAAGGAAGCAAAGAACTAAATTTGTCAGAGCTGGAGATTTTTTTTTAAATGGTAAATGATAATTAGGCCTATGGATCCCAGTTTATTTAATTAATATAAAATTTAACTAGACATATGAATAATTTTCATATTGAAAGTAGAGAAAGAAAAATAAGGAATTTGAAAAAGGCCCATTACAATTTCAAATATTATTACAGAAAACAAGCATATACAAATGATGAGACTGTAGACATACTGATTTCACCTTTCCAAGGATATATACAAAATGAAGTCAATTTTGAAATTTTCACAGGAGAAATTTACTTTCAATGAATACATACGATTTACCAAAAAAACGCTGACACCAGCTCTTAAGTAAACATAATTCAAGTCCTGGAGAAATTGCAACTTAAGTACTTTTCAGCAGTAGGCAAGGTAGCTACTGAAAATTACATTCATGTTTTGAACGTCAAAATCTGATATTTGTTGATGCATAAATTTTACTTCATACAAACTTATCTCAACCTGAAGGGGAAATATCTTGTCAAATTCATATAACAAACAACTAACCAATTTAAATTGTACAATTCAAGGACATTCAGTACATTCTCACGTTGTGCGAGTACCACATCCATGTTTCTGTATCTTTTTTAAACATAACGGTCACAATGAAACAAAAGACAAGTCAGCAAGATAAACTTAAAAGGAATGGAAGATCTTCACTTTTCTCCCAGGAGAAACTGTATAACAGAGCTGGAGATTTTTGAGACAATCTATTTTAGTAGTGTAATTTCCTGGTAAGCAGGTCTCTCCTCCTTGCTCAACATCCTTGAACGAAGACTAAATCAATTATGACATCTCTGTTTGCCTTTGCCCACTGAATACTAACACTTCCTCAGAACCATTTTTGGCCAGCACCCCACACAATAACCATCGTGGCAGGCATGGATGTGCCTGCTCAGAACTCCCTTCAGGAAAGCACTTGCTGCCCAGCTGCCAAGAGTATGGCATTCTTCAGTTGTTAGCTCCTTCAGGGTCTGTCTCAGCTTTTAGGAGGAAATTGTATTCTTTTCTGGGCAACCCCTGGTCAATGCCTGAGCAGGGCCATATTGTAAGGGCCCAGTTGTTAATAACTCTAGTTATTATGCCATAATAAAAATTTTCCATTCCAAAAAAATATGTATCAATTGGCCAGATATTTCAAACTCTTTGATAAACTTTTAAAAATGAAGCAAATAAAATGATGGACCTAAGTGATACTGCGGTCCTATGAAGCAAACTACCTAAGATGGAAATGAGTAGTCTAAAAAGATAATCGAGGAGATGGGAGAGAGAGGCTTGACAGAATACAGAAGGCTCTAAAAACATGAGATGCCCCAAACAACAACAGATAGCCATACTTAACAAAACTAAACAAAACACTGCTATATGCAAGTGTCCACATTGTGAAATTTCCTGACATATATTTTTACTAAAAGGAAATAATTGGAAAAACTATTACAGAGCAACCTAGCCAATAAATCAGGAGTAATGTTAGTAAGGAAAATAGTAGAGAAAAAAGAAGAAAAAAGTTGGATTACAGATTATTATAGGGTTAAAAAAAAGAAGTGAGAGAGACAAAACTCACACACTCAGTGGGGAAGTTTCAAGGATCTACACATTTCAGAAAGATGGGGTTTCCTTGTTTTCTTCCCAGGGTCATGGCCAGAAGGTAGGAGAAGACAGGCTTAAAGAATTTAAACTCATTACTTTTGGAGTGCCTCATCAGACACACCTTATCCTGGAACAGGGCCCCAGTGCCACTAACACCCACCCAATGACCTGGAAAGGGGCCCTCTGGCTCTGAGCAATGACACCCCAAGGCAGTCCTGTTCCTCCTGCACAGCCGCACCATACCACGATGAACAGCAGCACCAAGATCAGGAAGAGCAAGGAGAAAAAGGGCAAGGCCATGACCACATATTCTTTTATTTTTTTATGCCTAGGTGTGCATTTGTTTTTTTAAATATATTTTTTATTTTTAAGAGATACTTAGATTATGTAAAATGTTACGTAAATAAATAAATGGGATTCCCATATGCACCACTCCCCACACCTCCCGCTTTTCCCACATTAACAATATCTTTTATTAGTGTGGAACGTTCACTGCAATTGATGAACACATTTTGGAGCACTGCCATAAGCATGGATTATAGTTTACATGGTAGTTTGTACTTTCTTCCACTCATTCTGTAGGTTATGGCAGAATATGTAATGGACTGTATCTATCTTTGCAATGTCATTCAGGATGTTCCAAGTCCTGAAAATTCCCCCATATTACACCTCTTTTTCCCTCTCTCTGACTTCAGCACCTCCAGTGGCCACTGTCTCCACATCAATGATATAATTTCTTCCATTGCTAGAATCACAATAAGTCTATAGTAGAATACCAGTAAGTCTTCTCTAGTCCTTATTTTATTCCCTAATCCTGAGGATTCTGGGATGGTGATGCCCACTCCATCTCTAATTGAGAGGGGACTTTGATCCCATATGGCTGATGGATAGGACTCTCTTGCTTGCAGTTGTAGACACTCTTGGTTTCTTGGTGTGGTGTTTGCCCATCCTCACCTCCTTGTTAGTTGTCCTGGGTGAGTCCAATGAACTGGAGAGTAGGTGTTGCAACTCCACTGAGGTTCAGGGCCCAGCTGGCACATGGACAGCCCAGAGATTCAAGTCTCTTGGACATACACATACCAACTCCACCACCAACTATAGGTTGCAACAGCAGATGCATGTGTAGAGAAGACACATCTGAGGTCCACTCTATCACACTTGGGAACCAAAATACAAAGTAGGGCCCACTGGGAAGGCACCAAACTCTGGAGCTATCTGCCATGACAAAATAGGACCTCAGTGTTTTCAGAGCCCTCAGGAGCACCACTATTTTGGGTAGTATTTAGTTTGGCTGTGTTTTGAGATCCTGCTGATATGTGCATGAGCATTACCTCTCTGATGACCTCCTGACTCACTTTGAAGTATCTTAACCATATCAACGCATTTGTCTTTACCTTTTCCCCCTTTTATTCAAGTTCTTTTTCCAGTTGCATCACTAGCTGGTTATTGGTAGTAATCCCTTGGTGCCAGAGATGCTTACCCCCGGGAGTCATGGGGTAAGGTAATGCATTTATATGCTGAGTTTGGATAAGAGAGAGGCCACATTTGAGCAACATGGAGGCTCCCAGGCAGTAACTCTTAGGCACCCTACAACGCTAGCTTAAGTTGCAATTTCAAGAGCAAAAGGCTTATTAGCATTCTCATCAATATATAGGGCCTATTAATGGATCAGCCTTCCACACTAGTCATTGCTCCTGTATTTGGGGGATTGTTGCTCTTCTGTTAGAGAATGTGACAGCACTCCCCTGGATGAAATTCAGTATTCTTTCGGTTACTGTGCAGATCTCCACCCACTGTGGCTATGCCCTATGAACATTTGAAGGTATTTATATACCTTATACATATGCACAGGTGAACTTCCTCCCATGTATCCCCCATCATTTACACTTCAAACCGATGATGCTCCCCTGCCATAGTTGTAACCCTTCTGTGATCCAAAACGTCTTCAAAAATGAAGCTAAGAATATTGCCAAATTCAATTAAGAAAAAAAGGAAATAATAATGATAGGTTTAAACATAAGAAATAAAACACATAATAATTTTGAAAAACTAAAAGTTAAAAAATATTGGGGCATTAAAAAATGAAAAATAATTAAAAAAATTTTTTTTTACATTTTACTTTTCATCACTGTAATAACTATTGTCCTGTATGTACAGTGGCATTTTCTTCCATTTCTTCCCCAGGGTCTTACTTTTTTTCATTTCATCTTGAAAGAAAATTTTTTTTAAAGATTTATTTATTTCTCTCCCCTTCCCCCCCGCCAGTTGTCTGCTCTCTGTGTCCATTCTTTGTGTGTTCTCCTGTGACCGCTTCTATCCTTATCAGCAGCACCAGGAATCTGTGTTTCTTTTTGTTGTGCCATCTTGCTGTGTTAGCTCTGTGTGTGCAGTGCCATTCTTGGGCAGGCTGCACTTTCTTTCATGCTGGGAGGCTCTCCTTACAGGATGCACTCCTTGTGCATGGGGCTCCCCTACTCAGGGGACACCCCTGCATAGCAGGGCCCTCCTTGTGCACATCAGCACTGCCCATGGGCCAGCTCCACATGGGTCAAGGAGGCCCAGAGTTTTAACAGCGGACCTCCCATTTGGTAAGCGGAGACCCTATCCACTGGGCCATGTCCGCTTCCCCAAAGAAATTTTAGGTCACAGTAAAGTCACATACAGAATATAGGGGACTCCCATGTACGTAACATCCTCCTCCTTTCCCTCTTCCCTATTAATAACCTTTTTACATGTGGATGGTACATTTGCTACAACTGACGTTCAAATATTGAAATCATGGTCAGTGGTTTACATTATGGTTTACATTTTAGACCATACACTTTTATAAATTTTTGATGAAATTTAACATGGCCTGTAGTCATCATTGTAAGATCATGCAGAACACTTCCATTGCCCCCTAACTACTACTATTCTACCTATTCTATTCCTCCCTCCCACTCCCCTCAGGGCCCTCAGTGACCACCAGCTTCACTGCTTGAAGGGCAAGATTCATAGATACTTGCAATAATGCTGAGGGCTTGACACACTAGTGTGTCCTGCCCTATTAGGAACCGCCCATGCTCTTGAGAGACACCTACCCTCTGTTTAAGAACATATTGATCCTCCTCAATTTGGGAGTCCAACTACTTCCCACTCATTATGTTGCTCTCCCGCCACTGATACAACACACTTTGACCAAATGATCACTCACACATTCTCTGGAAGATTGCCCCAGGTGTCCACTGTGCCAAATGCCCCTCCCCCATCCAAAACCCTGAACCAGTAACCCTTCCTTGTCATATTGCCAAAAGAGTTTTCTTGATATAGTAGTTTCAACCATATACCTGCCAATCCCCATGTTCACCTGCTCCTTGCCCCAACCCTCCCCCCAGTTCCATGGACTTTCCAATCCATCCTCCTCATCTTAGCCCCCTGTCAAGCTTGCAGCACCCAACCTAATATCCCTACACCACTGTCATATCCCTTCATTGCACAACTACTCATTTCCACTTTCTCATGGATTTCGCCGGTGTGGGTGTTGGCTCACAACCTTCTTCTCGCTTTCTATTTCCTGTAAACCTATCTTCCAGACTCTAACTCTCTGAGTCAGCTAAATTTCCTTAATTCATATCAGAAAGGTTGTGTAATATTTGTCCTTCAATGCCTAGCTTACTTCACTCAACATAAGATCCTCTAGATTCATCCATGTTATCCCATGTATTAGTACTGTATTCTTTCTTACAGCTGAGTAATATTCCATTGTATGTACATACCACATTTTGTTTATGCATTCATCTGTTAATGGGTGTTTTGGTTGATTACAAATTTTGGCAAAAGTGAAGAATGCCACTATGAATATTGGTGTGCATACATCTGTCCATGTCCTTTTTTTCAGTTCTCCTGGGTATATACCCAGCAGTGGAATTTCTGGGTCATATGGCAGATCTATAGTTAGTTTTTTGAGGAACCACCAAACTGTCCACCACAATGGTGGGACCATTCTAAATACCTACCAGCAGTGCATGTGTTCCCTTTCCTCCACATCCTCTCGAACATTTGTATTCCTCTGTTTTTTCAATGGCCACCAGTCTAATGGATATAAGATGGTATCTCATTGTAGTTTTAATTGGCATTTCTCTAATAGTTAGTCATGTTGAGTATCTTTTCATGTGCTTTTTAGCCATTTGTATTTCATCTTTGGAGAAGTGTCTGTTCAAATCACTTGCCCATTTTTTAAATGGGTTTGTCTTTATTTTTAAGATATAGGATTTCTTTATATATGCTGGATATAAGGCTCCTCTCAGATAAATGGTTACCTAATATTTTTTCCCATTGTGTAGGCTGTCTTTTGACTTCCTTAACAAAATATTCTGAAGTGCAAAACATTTTAATTTTGAGCAAGTTCCACTTATTTATTTTTTCTTTCACTGGTCATGCTTTGGGTGTGAAGTTCATGAAACCATTTCCTATTACAAGTTCCCATAGATGCTTCCCTATATTATCTTCCAGTCTTTATGGACTTGACTGTTATATTTAGATATTTTATCCATCTTGAGTTGATTTTTGTATAAGGTGTGAGATGGTATTCCTCTTTCATTTTTCTGGATATGGATACCCAGCTCTCCAGGCCCCATTTGTTGAAGAGGTCTTTCTCTCCCAGTTGAGTAGGCTTGGTGGCCTTGTTGAATATCAGAAGACTGTATATGTGAGGTTCTATATTGGAATTCTCAATTCTACTCCATTGGTCAATATGTCTCTCGTTATGTCAATACCATGAAGTTTTGACCACTGTTGCTTTGTAGTATGTTTTAAAATCAGGTAGTGTTATTCCTCTGATTTCATTTTTCTTTCTCGCTATGTCTTTGGCTATTCAGCACCTCTTGTACTTTGAAATAAATTTCCTAGTTAGTTTTTCCAATTCAGTAAAAAACGCTGTGCTGAGTTTTATTGGAATTGCATTAAGTCTGTAGATTAGTTTTAGTAGGATAGACATCTAATGATATTTACTCTTCCCACCCATGAACAGTGAGTATTCTTCCATTTATTTAAGTCTTCTTTGAATTCCTTTAACAGTATTGTACAGTTTTCTGTATACGTCTTTTACATCTTTAGTTAGATTTAGTCCTAGGTATTTAAATATTTTAGTTACTACTGTAAATGGTATTTTTGCCTTGATTTCCTCCTCAGATTGCTCATTATGGGTGCACAGAAATGCTACTGATTTTAACACATTGATCATATAACCTGCAACTTTACTGAACTTGTTTATATGTTCTAGAAGCTTCATTGTAGATTTCTCAGGGCTTTCTATGTAGAGGATCATGTCATCTGCGAATAGTGAAATTTTCACTTCTTCCTTCCCAATTTGGATGCCTTTTATATCTTTTTCTTGCCTCAGTGCTCAAGCAAGTACTTCTAACACAATTTTAAATAGGAATGGAGATAGTGTGCATCCTTTTCTTGTTCCTGATTATTAGAGAGGGAACTTTTAGGGTTTCACCATTGTATGTGATGTTAGCTGTTGGTTTTTCATATATACCCTTTATCATGTTCAGAAAGTTCCCTTATATTCTTATCTTTTGCAGTGTTTTTATCAGGAAAGGGTCCTGTATTTTGTCAAATGTTTTCTTCTGTGTCTATAGAGATGATTGTGTGATTTTTTTCTTTAAATCTGTTTATGTGGTGTATTACATTGAGGGATTTTCTTATTTGAACCATTCTTGTATACCTGGGATGAAACCAACTAGGTCATGGCATATAATTTATTTGATGTGTTGTTGAAATGATTAGCAACTATTTTGTTAAGGATTTAAAAATCTAGGTTCATTATAGAGATTGATCTTTAGTTTTCCAATTCTTGTGGCATCTTCATTTGGTTTTGGCATTAGGGAAGTGTTGGCATCATATAATGAGTCATGCAGTGTTCCTTCTACCTCTGTTTTTTGGAAGAGTTTAAGCAGGATTAGTGTTAGTTCTTCCTGGAATGTTCAGTAGAATTCACCTGTGAGGCTGTCTGGTCCTGGGCTCTTCTTAGTGGGTAGGTTTTTAATGACCGACTCTATCTCTTTACTTGTGATTGGTCTGTTGAGTTCATCAATTTCTTCTTTCATTAGTGTAGGCTGCTTGTGTGTTTCTAGGAATTTGCCTATTACTTCTAAATTGTCCTACTTGTTGGCATATAATTTTTTCAAAGTATCCTCTTATAGTTCTCTTTATTTCTGTGCCATCTGTAGTGATATAACCTTCCTCATTTCTTATCTTTTATATTTGCAACTTCTCTTTTTTTCTTTGTTAGTCTAGCTAAGGGTTTGTCAATTTTATTGATCTTCTTTTTTTATTTTTATTTTTTTAATTGATTTTGTAAAAATATTACATTAAAAAATATATGAGGACCCCTTCAACCCCACCACCCCCACCACACCACTCCCCCCCCCCCCCCCAGCAAACTCATTCCCATCATCATGACACATCCATTGCATTTGGTAAGTATATCTCTGGGCACCTCTGCACCTCATGGTCAATGGTCCACATCATGGCCCATACTCTCTCCCATTCCATCCAGTGGGCCCTGTGAGGATTTACAATGTCTGGTGATTGCCCCTGAAGCACCATCCAGGGCAACTCCAAGTCCCTAAGACGCCTCCACATCTCGTCTCTTCTTGCCATTCCCCATACCCATTAGCCACCTGTCCACTTTTCCCACTCCAATGCCACCTTTTCTCTGTGGACATTGGATTGGTTGTGTCCATTGCACCTCTATGTCAAGAGGAGGCTCAGATTCCACATGGATGCTGGATGCAATCCTCCCACTTTCAGTTGTAGGCACTCTAGGCTCCATGGTGTGGTGGTTGTCCTTCTTCAACTCCATCTTAGCTGAGTGAGGTGAGTCCAATAAATCAGATTGTAGGTGCTGGAGTCTGTTGAGGCTGAGGGCCTGGCTATCACATTGTCAGTCCAGAGATTCAGATCCCCTAAATATATCTTAAACCCCAACACCAACTAGAACTCCAGCACAGTAGCATGAAAGTCTTATGAAGAGAGATCCCATCTGAGTCCAGATTCATCATGCATAAACACCAGCTCCAAAGAAGGGCCATCTGACATGGCAGTTAACCCCATCTGCCATGACCATAGCACCCATGGGCCTCTTTAGCCCTCAAAGGAACCAATACCTGGGGGTTGTATCTACTTTATCTGTCTCTTAGACTCTGCTCAGTTGTGCATAAGGGCAATCCTTCTGTCAGCCTCCAGACTCTTTTTTAGAGACTCATAGCCATATAAACTCATTTGTCCTTTCCATTTCCCCCTTACATTAGGTCAAATAGCATTTTAAAGTCATGTTATTTTATGTAGACAGGGATATTCTGCAGATCCACATTGAACCTTCCATTCAAGGTCATTCTCCAGTTGCATCATCAGTTGGTAGTTGATAGTGATCCCATGGTGCCAGGGAGGCTCTTCCCCGGGTGTCATGTCTTACGCTGGGGGGAAGGCATTTACATGCTGAGTTTGGCTTCGAAACTGGCCACATTTGAGTAACATGAAGGCTGTCAGGAGGAAATTCCCAGGCACAATGCTGCTCTAGGCCTTGTTATTATTTCAGGCATATCAGCTCACAAGCATAGTCATTAGCATCAGGGGCTCACTGTTGGACCCTCGTTCCTTCCCGGTCCTTGCCGCTGTACCTGGGAGACTGTCACTGCTCCCCTAGGGACCAGGACAGAGCACCACCAGCCAGGAACCCAGTACACCCCCAGCTGTAGTTTTTAATTGCTGCCACTATGAGTATATCCAAACATTACCATGCACCCTGGACATATGTCTTGTATAGCTCCCTGTCAGCCATATATCACCTGTCAATAGTATCCTATACCAGTATTCCTCTATTGCCATTGTTGAACCACTCTGTGATCCAGAACTTCCTGAAAATTGAAGCCCAATATAATGTCAGGATCCCTTACTAGCAAAATGGCATATAGCGATGTGTTTAAAGATTAGTTATAGAATACGTGTTGACTTGGAAAAAATTCTATATCCTATCTTTTTCTTTTTTTTTTCCCCCTAATTATTGAACTTCTCTTAACAAGAGCCCTAGACCACAGCAATTCATATATATAATATACAGCACTCCCACACATCCACCACAAAACCTTTTCCCTTCCACAGCGATACTCTTACACCCTATTCACATCATATTTACTTAAAGTGATGTACAGAGTCTGAGACAATAGCTTTCAAACAAGGTGACATCTGTTCTTACATTGTGGTGCTTACTTTAGGATACACAGTTTTCTAATTTTTTGGTTATCCTATGTTTTACATTATGGTTTACATTATCATTCTGTAGTCTCCTATATGTTATGGTGTAATATTACATGTTTTATATCCGTCCTTGTGTACTCTTGTGAAACTCCTCTCTTACCCCCCATTTACCTTGGTTCCACACATTTAACATCCATTTTCCCATCCACCTTGGAGCCCACAGTGACAGCCAAACTCCGTTTCCCAAGGAGCCACGTCCAGAGATAGTTGGAATAGTGTTCAGGGCCTAACTTGCTCAACTGCCCCAGTGCTCTGGGAGCCACCCTTTCTCTCGAGAGATACAGTTCCCTCTATTTGATGGCATTAGTCCTCCCTAGGATGTGGGTCCACCCCCACTCCCACTACTTGCGTCTCTACTCAATGGTGCCACCCACTCGGGCAAAATAAGCATGCAGACATTCCACAGGAGCCCGTCCCGCATCGGACCATCCCCTCCGAGCATTCTAAACAGGTAACCCTCTTAATTATATTTTGATACGATTTTCTTGGCATTTTACTCTCCACCAACACCCGACACTCTCCTATGTTCGTATGCTACTCCTTCCTCCCTCCACTTTTGGGCAATATTACCTTTCCGCCCATCCCCAGCCACCCTCAAACCCACAAAGCCCCTCCCAAAGGCAACCCCTTGCCCCCATTTTATCTCTTCTTTGTGTTCATACTTACCACCAGCTCGTCATGAATTCCACCCCTGCAGACGTTGGCTCACATCCTTCCTCCACCCCCCGATTTCCTGTAAGCCTATCGTTCAGTCTCTTGCTCTCTGAGGCAGCATGCTTATTTCATATCATTGAAGTCATGTAGTATTTGTCCTTCAATGCCTGGGTTGCTTCACTCAACATAAGGTTCTCAAGATTCATCCATGTTATCACGTGTGTTTGTAGTGTATTTGTTCTTACAGCTGAGCAGTATTCCATTGTGTGTATATACCACATTTTATTGATCCACTCATCTGTTGATGGGCATTTGGGTTGATTCCAACTTTTGGCAATAGTGAACAATGCTGCTATGAACATTGGTGGGCATATATCGGTTTGTGTCCTTGTTTTCAGCTCTGCTGGGTATATACCCAGCAGTGGTATTGCTGGGTCCTATGGCAAATCTATGGATAGGTTTTTGAGAAACCGCCATACTGTCCTCCAGAATGGTTGTATCCTTCTGCATTCCCGCCAGCAGTGGATGAGTGTTCCCATTTCTTCACATCCTCTCCAGCATTTGTATTCTTTTGTTATTTTTCATAGCTGACAATCTTATGGGTGTAAAATGGTATCTCATTGTAGTTTTGATTTGCATTTCCCTGATAGCTAGAGATTTGGAACATTTTTTCATGTGCTTTTTAGCCATTTGTATTTCTTCTTTGGAGAAGTGTCTGTTTAATTCTTTTTCCCATTTTTAAAATGGGTTGTTTATCTTTTTATTTTCAAGATATAGGAGTTCTTTTTATATGCAAGTTATAAGTTTCTTATCAGATATATGGTTGCCAAATATTTTCTCCCACTGTGTGGGCTCACTTTTTACTTTCTTGACAAAGTCCTTTGAGGTGCAGAAGGCTTTAATTTTGAGGAAGTCCCATTTATTTTTAGTTCTTTTGCTGCTCGTGCTTTCGGTGTGATATTCATGAATCCATTTCCTATTACAAGGTCCTGTAGATGTTTCCCTACACTGCTTTCTAAGGTTTTTATGGTCTTGGCTCTTATATTTATGTCTTTGATCCATCTTGAGTTGATCTTTGTATAAGGTGTGAGATGGTAATCCTCTTTCATTCTTCTACATATGGCTATCCAGTTCTCCAGACACCATTTGTTGAATAGGCCACTCTCTCCCAGTTGAGAGGGTTTGGTGGTTTTATTGAATATTATGTGGCTATATATGTGAGGTTCTATATCAGAGCTTTCAATTCGATTCCATTGGCCTGTGTGTCTCTACTTATGCCAATACCATGCTGTTTTCACCACCGTAGCTTTGTAGTATATTTTTAAGTCAGGTAGTGTGATTCCTCCAATTTCGTTTTTCTTTTTCAGTATGTCTTTGGCTATTTGGGGTCTCTTTTCTTCTCAAATAAATTTCATAATTAGTTTCTCTAGTTCCTTAAAGAAGGCTGTGTTGATTTTTATTGGGATTGCATTGAATGTGTAGATCAGTTTTGGTAGGATAGACATCTTAATAATATTCAGTCTTCCTATCCATGAACAAGGAATATTCTTCCATTTATTTAGGTCTTCTTTGATTTCCTTGAACAGTCTTGTATAGTTCTTGCTGTATAAGTTTTTTACCTCTTTAGTTACATTTATTGCTAAGTATTTGATTTTTTTATTTACTATTGTGAATGGTATTCGTTTCTTGATTTCCTCCTGATCTTGCTCATTATTGGTGTACAGACATGCTACTGATTTTTGCGCATTGATCTTATAACCTGCGAATTCACTAAACTCATTTATGAGTTCTAGAAGTTTTGTTGTAGGTCTCTCAGGGTTTTCTCTGTATACGATCATGTCATCTGCAAATAATGAAATTTTGACTTCTTCCTTTCCAATTTGAATGCCTTTTATATCTGGTTCTTGCCCCAGTGCTCGAGGAAGTACTTCTAAGACAATGTTAAATAGGAGCGGAGACTATGGGCATCCTTGTCTTGTTCCTGAGTTTAGAGGGAAGGATTCTAGGATTTCTCCATTGTAAACAATGTTGCCTTTAGGTTTTTCGTATATACTCTTTATCATGTTCAAAAAATTTCCTTGTATTCCAATCTTTTGGAGTGTTTTTATCAAGAAAGGGTGCTGTATTTTGTCAAATGCTTTTTCTGCATCTATAGATATAATCATGTGATTTTTTTCCTTCAATCTGTTTATTTGGTGTATTACGTTGATTGATTTTCTTATGTTGAACCATCCTTGCATACCTGGGAGGAATCCCACTTGGTCGTGGTGTATAATTCATTTAAGGTGTTGTTGAATACAATTAGCAAGTATTTTGTTAACTATTTTTGCATCTACATTCATTAGAGAAATTGGTCTGTAATTTTCCTTTCTTGTGGTGTCTTTGTTTGCCTTTGGTACTAGGGTAATGTTGGCATCATAGGGAGTTCGGCAATGTTCTTTCTGTTTCGATTTTTTGGAATAGTTTCAGCAGGATTGGTGTTAGTTCTTTCCGGAATGTTTTGTAAAATTCACCTGTGAAGCCGTCTGGCCCTGGGCTCTTCTTTGTTGGGAGATTTTTAATAACTGATTCTTTCTCTTTGCTTGTGATTGGTTTGTTAAGATCATCAATTTCTTCTTTTGTCAATATGGGCTGCTTATGTGTTTCTAGGAATTTGTCCATTTCCTCTAAATTGTCATTTTGGTTGGAATATAGTTTTTCAAAGTATCCTCTTATGATAGTCTTTACTTCTGTGGGGTCAGTGGTGATATTGCCTTTCTCATTTCTTATTTTGTGTATTTGCATCTTCTCTCTGTTTTTCTTTGTTAGTCTCGCTAAAGGTTTGTCAATTTTTTTGATCTTCTCAAAAAAAACAGCTCTTGCTCTTGTTTATCTTTTCAAGTGCTTTCTTATTTTCTATTTCATTTAGTTCTGGTCTTATTTTTGTTATTTCCTTCCTTCTTCTTCCTGTTGGGTTACTTTGTTTTTGTTTTTCTAATTCCTTCAAATGTGCATTTAGTTCTTCAATTTTCCCTCTTTCTTCTTTTTTGATATATGAATTTATGGCTATAAATTTTCCTCTCAGTACTGCTTTTGCTGCATCCCATAAGTTTTGGTATGTTGTGTTATCATTATCATTTGATTCAAGGTAGTCATTGATTTCTTTTGAGATTTCCTCTTTGGCCCACTGTTTTTCTAAGAGTGTGCTGTTTAATTTCCAAACTGTGGTGTGAAACCTGGGCTGGTGTCCCTTGAAAATTTCCAGCTTGACTCCATTGTGGTCAGAGATATTGTTTTGTATGATTTCAAACTTTCTGAATTCATTCAGCCTTTCTTTGTGGCCTAGCATATGGTCTATCTTGGAGAATGATCCATGTGCGCTTGAGAAAAATGTATATCCTGCTGTGTTTGGGTGTAATGATCTATATATGTCTTTTAGATTCAGCTCCTCTAATATACTGTTCAAATGTTTTGTTTCTTTAGTGATTCTCTTTTGAGATGTTCTGCCCAGAGTTGATAGTGGTGTATTAAAATCCCCCACTCTAATTGTAGATGAATCTATTGTTTCACTTAGTTTTTCCAGCGTTTGCCTCACGTATTTAGAGGCACCCTTGTTAGGAGCATAAATATTTATGATCGTTCAAACTTCTTGACAGATTTTCCCTTTCACTAAAATGTAGTATCCTTCTTTGTCTCTCACAATTGTTTTGCATTTAAAGTCTATTTTGTCTGATATTAATATAGCTACTCCTGCCTTTTTTTGTTTTTTGTTTCCTTGTATGTTTGTTTTCCAGCCATTATCTTTCAATCGCCATGAGTCTCTGGGTCTAAGATGTGTCTCTTGTAGACAGCATACGGATGGGTCATATTTCCTTATCCAATGTCCCAGTCTGAATCTTTTGATAGGCGAGTTTAATCCGTTCACATTCAGTGTTATTACTTTCAAGGAATTATTTGTGTTAGCCATATTTTTATTGGACTTGTGTTTGTCATATTTTGTTTTTAGTTTTTTCCCTTCTCTTTTTGTTCTTGTTGTTGCTCTTATACTTTCCTCCAACTTTGCCTGTCCTGTTTTTTCCTTTCTTCCTGCAGAACTCCCTTTAGAATTTCTTGAAGGGGAGGTTTCTTGTTGGTATACTCTTTCAGTTTCTGTTTGTCTGCGAATATTTTGAACTCTCCATCATATTTGAATGCAGTTTAGCTGGATAGAGTATTCTTGGTTGGAAATTTTTTTCCTTTAGTACCTTGACTATATCATACTCCTGCCTTCTTGCCTCCATGGTTTCAGATGAGAAATCAGCACTTAATCTAATGGAGCTTCCCTTGTATGTCATGGTTTTCTTTTCTCTTGCTGCTTTTAGAATTTTCTCTTTGTCTTGAGCATTGGATAATTTGACAAGTATATGTCTTGGGGTGGGCGTTTTGGGGTTTATGACTAGTGGAGTACGCTGTGCTTCTTGGATATGTACATCTGTCTCTTTCAGTAGATTTTGGAAGTTTTCAGCCATTATTTCCTGCAACACTCCTTCTGACCCCTTTCCCTTCTCTTCTCCTTCTGGAATGCCTATAATACATATGTTTGAGCGTTTTGCATTGTCATTCAGGTCCCTAAGTCCTAGCTGGATTTTTTCTATCTTTTTATCAACCAATTCTACTATCTGTTTGATTTCTGATGTACTGTCTTCCACATCACTAATTCTCTGCTCTGCCTCTTCTAGTCTGCTGATAATTGCTGCAAGTGTATTTTTGATTTCTTGAACTGTGATGTTCATTCCCATCATATCTGTTATCTTTTTGCATATGTCTGCAATTTCCCCTCCAAGTGATGTCTTCATGTTGTTAACCTCTTTCATTACTTCATCAAATTTATCGGTAACAAATGTTCTGAGATCTTTCATTGCTTGTGCAAGTTCTGCTCCTCTTCCTGATTTTTGGCTTGTTGATTGGATTCAGCCATGTTTTCCTGATTACTGGTTTGGTTTGTAGATTTTTGTTGCTTTCTGGTCATTATTTAATCTTGATGGATTTAATCAGTTCCTTAGTTTCTTTGTCTACTCTTGGAGATTAATTAGCTGTTGTTTTTGTGTAAGTGTTATATCTTCTCTTTATCACTTTGTTCTTATTCTAAATTATTTTTGTTGGTTAAGTTCACTTTAAAGGAAAGTGTTAGTACTGGGGAAAGGCAATTGTGTAAGCAAGGGAAAAGTGTAATGTAGTATTGGTGATATATGTTAAAAAAGCAAGAACATGAGATCTGGGAGGATGGAGGTTAGATTCATGTAAATTGTGTAGAGTTATAGCAGTAGGTAGAGTACCTATTATGAGGTAGATGATTGAATATGGGAGGAATATTGTATGAGCTAAAAAGCTATTGTTTTCGTGAGAGAGGGAAAAGAAAAGAAAGGTAATACTTTCAAGAGTGGATAACAGACAGAAAACAAAACAAGGGTATTAGAAAGTAAGACTTAGACACTTTGTGGATCAAAGAAAGGGAGGTGGGAGGTGGAATATAGGAGAGACAGTAGATGATGGTGGATATCAAGATGTAGGGGAAAGAGGATAGTCAAGGTGGCCTATATCAGTTCACACAGAAATGAGGCAGTGGAGGATGAGAAAACCCCAGCAAATGTGAGGTGTTTCCTGCCACACCTATTGTATAACTGAGTTAAAATAAAATAAGTAGAAGATGAGGGACACAAGGGAGAGAGAAAACAGAAAAAGAAAAAAAATTAAAAGTAAAAATAATATAAAAATAAAAGGGGGGAAGAGAAGAAAGGAAGAAAGGAAAAGGGGGTGGGCAAAAGGTGGGGAACAGGTAGGGGAAAGGAAAAAAACAGATATACACGAACCACAATTAATACACCAACTACACAACAACAATCACAAAAAAAACACCTAAATAACTGAATAAAAAAAAGACTTTGGGGGATACACTGTGAGAAAAGACTAGGAGATAATGCGGTGTTAGCAATCAGTACATTAAAAAAAAGTAAAAAATAAGACAAAATGAAAATAAAAACAAAACAAAATGAAATGATAAAGAAAAAACACCAACGTTGAAGGCTAGGGCATTCAAGGACCTCAGATGGACCTCAGGGCGTGATGGATTCAGGGGTGGAAAGTCTGAGATATTAAAGACTCAAGAGGTGTGATTCTCTAGGGTGTGGGCCACCAGAGTTTAGGGGATTCAGACCAGGCAACCTCCAATCTGGTCAACAGGAAGCCTAGGAGCCCTGTATTGTAACACAGCCCTCAGGGATCCCCACAGCTGGGCGCCAGCCCTATGGGGGATGTCAGATCCGCAATCTATATTATGTCTGAACCCTGCAGTTCACTTACTTAGTAGGGCTCATTAATGTGGGTACATCGTCACTTCAGCTTTTGGACAGCTCCCGCCCTGTGTTTCCAGAACACTGCCACTTGAGGGCACCTTTACACCGCAGCCACTTTACTGGCACAGATCCAAAGCCTGGCCCGTGACACTGAAAACAGATTCCAAAAACGGAATTCCCAAGCTTCGCAAAATATTCCCTAATTGGCTTCCAGACATGTCCCCCTCCCTCGCCACACCCTGAAACAACATTCCAAATATGTCCCTTTATTGCCTACAGCCTAATTCAGTTGCAGATCAGCAGCCGGGCTTGTGGGGGTGGGGCTTCAGGCAGAAGCGCTATTATTTGTGTCCGCAATCAAAAATTTCCCCTGCTTCACAACAAAACACCGTCTATCTCCCCAAATCGATCCGCAAAGGTGACCTGTCACATCAACCCGCCAACAGCCCGCCCAGGACTTGCGAACTCCCCAGCACTGCAGAGCCACCAAAAAGCTGAGCCGCTGCGTGGCACCATGGCTCGACCCACCCTCAAGAGGGAGGAACCCGTGTGCAGGTCTCACTTCTGGGCAATAGAACCCAAATTATATCTTATAGACCAATCCTCTTCGTTACCTTTCCACCAAATCGATGTCCAGACACTTCCTGCCCTGCAAAAATCCTGAAAAAAACCCACCTCGGAGAACCTCCAGCTGCGCCCAGCCGTTTCTTCCCAGGAGAGATCGCAAGGCAAGTTCACTCAGCGACCATCTTGCTTCAGCATTTATTGATCTTCTTGAAGAACCAGTTTTCAGTTTTGTTTATTTTTTTTCTAGTGCTTGGTTATTTTCTATTTCATTTCAATCTAATCTTTGTTATTTCCTTCCCTCTACTTTCTTTTGGGTTAGTTTGTTGTGCTTTTTCTAATTCCTCCAGGTGTGCAATTATGTCTTAGATTTTAGCTATTTTTTCTTTTCTGATATATGCATTATGGCTATGAGTTTCCCTCTTGGTAAGCTGTTTCCCATGTCATTTTCTTTAATTTCAAGGTATTACTGATTTTGTTCAAAATTTCCTCCTTGATCCACTGTTTGTCTAATAGTGTGTTGTTTAATTTCCATATCTTAATTTCCATATCTAATCTGGTTCTCTGCCCCTTACTGATTTCTAGCTTCATTCCATTGTGGTCAGAGAAATTACTTTGTATAATTTCAATCTTTCTGAGTTCATTGAGAATTTTTCTGTGGCCTAGAATGTGGTCTATCTTGGAGAATGGTCCATGAGCACTCAAGAAAAATTTATCCCACTGTATTTGGGTGTAGTGTTCTGTACGTGTCTATTAGGTTCAGATCCTCTAATGTATCATTCAAAGTTTCTTTATTGATTCTCTGTCAAGAGGTTCTGTCTAATGGTGATAATGGTGTATTAAAGTCCCCCACTATAACTGTAGAGGCAATGGTTTCTCCACCTTAGTTTTTCTAGTATTTGCCTCATATATTTTGAGGCACCCTGATTAGGTGCCTAAATGTTTATAATTGTTCTTTCATCTTGAAAGATTATCCCTTTTACTAATATAGACTGTCCATCTTTACATCTTACAATACTTTTTCATTAAAGTCTATTTTAGGAGGGGGGCAAGATAGTGGCTGAATGAGCTTACCTGATAATATCTCCTGCAAAGAAGTGGTTGGGCAGTGTTGGAGGTTCTTTGGGACCATGCTGTTTCAGGATTTTTGCAGGACAGGAGGTGTCTGGACATCAATTTGGTGGGAAGGTAACAGAGAAAATACATCTATAAATTATAATTGAGACTCTTTACACAGAGGTTCGGGCTGTGTGCAGAATGCTCCTTCCTAGGGTGGGTGGAGCCGCAGCACCAGGAGCTGCCACGGTGTTTTTTTTTTGTTTTTTGTTTTGGAGGCTCTGCAGTACTGGGGAATTCATAAGCCCAGAGCAGCCTATTGGTGGGTTAATAGGACAGGAGGCACTTGCAGATCGATTTGGGGAGACAAATGGGAGTTTTATTGCTAAGCGGGGGGAATTTTTGATTCTGGACACAATAGCGCTTCCGCCTAGAGCCCCGCCCCCCCCAAGCCCGGTTGCTGATCTACAGTGGACTTAAATTGACAACAATAAAAAGACACCGTCATGGTCTGGCAGGGTGGGAGACGTTTGGAAGCCAATTAGGGGAATATTTTGTGAAGCGTGGGAATTTCGGGTTTGGACTCTGTTATTAGCATTTCCAGCTGGAGCCCCATCCCCGGGCCTGGCTATTGATCTGCGTCATTAAATTGGCTGCAGTGTAGAGGCGCCCCCAGGTGGCCGTTCTGGGGGAGCACAGGGAGGGAGGGGTCCGGAAGTTGAATTGGTGATACATCTACAGAATCGACCCCAGTGAGTGAGTGAATTGTCAGGTACAGACACACAGGATAGAGCTTGCAGATGTGACCTCACCCATATGGCTGGCACCCAGCTGCGGGGAACCCTGAAGGCTGTGATGCACTGCGGTGCTCCCAGGCTCCCTGTTAACCAGACTTGAGTTTGCCAGGTCTGAGTCCCCTAAACCCTGGTGGCCCTCACCCCAGAGACTCACACCTCTTGAGTCTGCAATATCTCAGACTTTCCATCCCTGAATCCATCATGCCCTGAGGTCCATCTGAGGTCCTTGAATTTCCTAGCCCTCAATGTTTGTGTTTTTTCTTTTTTGTTTTGTTTTTATTTTTATTCTATTTTATTTTTCATTTTTTTAATGTTCTGATTGCTAACATTGCATCATCCCCAGTCTTTTCTCCAGGCATTTCCCACAAAGTCTTTTTTTTTCAGTTATTTAGGGTTTTTTTTTTTCATTGTTTTTGTGACTGTTGTGGTTGGTGTATATCTTTTTTTCTTCTCCCTACCTGTTACCCACCCTTTACCAAGCCCCTTTTTCTTTCTTCCTTTCTTCTTTCTTTTTTTTCCTTTTTTCTCTCTCTCTTGTCCCACATTTTCTTCTTATTTTATTTTATTTTACTATACAATAGGTGCTGCAGGGAACACCTCACATTTGCTGGGATTCCTCATCCTCCACTGCCTCATTTTTGTGTGAATTGATTTTGGCTACCTGCAATATTCCATTTCCCCTACATCTTGATATCCTCCATCATCTACTGTCTCTCCTATATTCCACCTCCCTTCCTTTGATCCACAAAGTGTCTAACTCTTAATTTCTAATACCTTTGTTTTGTTTTCTGTCTGCTATCCACTCTTGAAACTATTAACTTTCTTTTCTCTTTCCCTCTCTCACAAAAACAATAGATTTTTAATTCATACCATATTCCTCCCATATTCAGGCGACTACCTCATTATAGGTACTCTACCTACTGCTATAACTCTACACAACTTACATGAATCTAACATCCATCCTCCCAGATCTATTATTGCTCTGTTAACATATATCACCAATACTACTTTACACTTTTTCCTTGCTTACACAATTGCCTTTCCCTGGCACTAATACTTTCCTTTAAAGGGAACTCAACCAGCAATAAGAAATTAGAATAAGAAGAACAAAGTGACAAAGAGAAGATATAACACTTGCACAAAAACAACAGCTAATTAATCTCCAAGACTAGACAAAGAAGCTAAGGAACTGATTAAACCTGTCAAGATAAAATGATGACCAGACAGCAACAAAAATCTACAAACCAAATGAGTAATCAGGAAAACATGGCTGAATTCAATGAACAAACTAAAAATCAGGAAGGGGAGCAGAACTTCGCACAAGTAATGTAAGATCGGAGAACATTTATCACCGGCAAATTTAATGAAGTAAAGGAAGAGGTTAACAACATGAAGACAACACTTGGAGGGGAAATTGCAGACATACGCAGAAAGATAACAGATATGATGGGAATGAACACCACAGTTCAAGAAATCAAAAATACACTTGCAGCAAATATCAGCAGACTAGAAGAGGGAGAGCAGAGAATTAGTGATGTGGAAGACAGTACATCGGAAGTCAAACAGATAGTAGAATTGGTCGATAAACAGATAGAAAAAATGCAGGAAACGGACTTTGGCCCAGTAGTTAGGGTGTCTGTCTACCATATGGGAGGTCCGCGGTTCAAACCCCGGGCCTTCTTGACCCGTGTGGAGCTGGCCATGAGCAGTGCTGATGCGCGCAAGGAGTGCTGTGCCACGCAAGGGTGTCCCCCGTGTGGGGGAGCCCCATGCAGAAGGAGTGCGCCCGTTAGGAAAGCCACCCAGCATTAAAAGAAAGAGCAGCCTGCCGAGGAATGGTGCCGCCCGCACTTCCCGTGCCGCTGACGACAACAGAAGCGGAAAAAGAAACAAGACGCAGCAAATAGACACCAAGAACAGACAACCAGGGGAGGGGGGGAATTAAATAAATAAATAAATCTTTAAAAAAAAAAGATAGAAAAAATGCAGCTAGGACTTAGGGCCTGAATGATAATGCAAAACGCTCAAACATATGTATTATAGGCATTCCAGAAGGAGAAGAGAAAGGAAAGGGGTCAGAAAGAGTGTTGCAGGAAATAATGGCTGAAACCTTCCCAAATCTACTGAAAGAGTAAGACGCACATATCCAAGAAACACAGTGCACCCCAATCATCATAAACCCCAACAGGCCGAACCCAAGACATATACTTGTCAAATTATCCAACACTCAAAACAAAGACAAAATTCTAAAAGCAGCAAGAGAAAAGGAAACCATCATATACAAGGGAAGCTCCATATGATTGAGTGCTGATTTCTCATCTGAAACCATGGAGGCAAGAAGGCAGTGGTATGATATAGTCAAGGTACTAAAGGAAAAAAATTTGCAACCAAGAATACCCTATCCAGCTAAACTAGCATTCAAATATGATGGAGAGTTCAAAATATTCGCATATAAACAGAAACTTAAAGAGTATGCCATCAAGAAACCTCCCCTTCAAGAAATTCTAAAGGGAGTTACGCAGGAAGAAAGGAAAAAACAGGACAGGCAAAGTTGGAGGACAGTGTAAGGAAAGACAAACAGAGAAGGAATAAAAGCAAACAAAATATGACAAACACAACTTCAATCAAAATATGGCTAACACAAATAATTCCTTGAAAGTAATAACACTGAATGTCAATGGATTAAACTCACCTATCAAAAGATTCAGACTGGGACATTGGATAAGGAAATATGATCCATCCATATGCTGTCTACAAGAGATACATCTTAGACCCAGAGACTAATGGAGGTTGAAAGTGAATGGCTGGAACACAATCATACAAGCAAACAATAACCAAAAAAAGGCAGGAGTAGCTATATTAATATCAGACAAAATAGACTTTAAATGCAAAACAATTGTGAGAGACAAAGAAGGATACTACATTTTAGTGAAAGGAACAATCTGTCAAGAAGTTTGAAAAATCATAATTATTTATACTCCTAACAAGGGCGCCTCTAAATATGTGAGGCAAACGCTGGAAAAACTAAGTGAAAGAATAGATGCATCTACAATATAGTGAGGGATTTTAATATACCACTATCAACTCTTGACAGAACATGTCAAAAGAGAATCACTAAAGAAACAAAACATTTGAACAGTATATTAGAGGAGCTGGATCTAATAGACATATATAGATCATTATACCCAAACACAGCAGGATATACATTTTTCTCAAGAGCACATGGATCATTCTCCAAGATAGACCATACGCTGGGCCACAAAGAAATGCTTAATGAATTCAGAATGATCAAAATCATAAAAAACAATATTTCTGACCACAGTGCAGTGAAGCTGGAAATTTGCAAGGGTCAGAGGCCCAGCTTTCACACCACGATTTAGAAATTAAACTGCAAACTCTTAGAAAAACAGTGGTCAAAGAGGAAATCTCAAAAGAAATCAATGACTACCTTGAAACAAATGATAATGATAACACAACATACCATTATTTAAGGGATGTAGCAAAAGCAGTACTGAGAGGGAAATTTATAGCCATAAATTGATATATCAAAAAAGAAGAAAGAGGAAAAATTGAAGAACTAACTGCACATTTGAAGGAATTAGAAAAACAACAACAAAGTAACCCAACAGGAAGAAGAAGGAAGGAAATAACAAAGATAAGAGCAGAACTAAATGAAATAGAAAATAAGAAAGCACTTGAAAAAATAAACAAGAGCAAGAGCTGGTTTTTGGAGAAGATCAACAAAATTGAGAAACCTTTAGTGAGACTAACAAAGAAAAACAGAGAGAAGATGCAAATACACAATATAAGAAATGAGGAAGGCGATATCACCACTGGCCTCACAGAAATAAAGACTATCATAAGAGGATACTTTGAAAAACTATATTCCAACAAAAATGATAACTCAGAGGAAATGGACAAATTCCTAGAAACACATAAGCAGCCCATATCGATGAAAGAAGAAATTGATGACCTTAACAAACCAATCATAAGTAAAGAGATAGAATCAGTCATTAAAAACCTCCCAACTAAGAAGATCCCAGGGCCAGATGGCTTCATAGGTGAATTCTACAAAACATTCCGGAAAGAACTAACACCAATCCTGCTGAAACTATTCCAAAAAATTGAAACAAAGGGAACATTGCCGAACTCCTTCTATGATGCCAACATTACCCTAGTACCAAAGGCAAACAAAGACACCACAAGAAAGGAAAATTACAGACCAATTTCTCTAATGAACCTAGATGCAAAAATACTTAACAGAATACTTGCTAATCATATTCAACAACACATTAAACAACGTATACACCACGACCAAGTGGGATTTATTTCAGGTATGCAAAGATGGTTCAACATAAGAAAATCAATCAATGTAATACACCATATAAACAGATTGGAGGAAAAAAATCACATGAGTATATCTATAGTTGCAGAAAAAGATTTGACAAAATACAGCACCCTTTCTTGATAAAAACACTCCAAAAGATCGGAATACAAGGAAATTCTTTGAAGATGATAAAGAGTATATATGAAAAACCTACAGCCAGAGCCCGGGAGTAGTCAAAGCCGGTTCTCGGTCCCGTTCAGCACCCGCCCGCCTCCTCCTTCCTCTCAACATGACAGATGCTGCTGTGTCCTTCGCCAAGGACTTCCTGGCAGGTGGAGTGGCTGCGGCCATCTCCAAGACCGCAGTAGCGCCCATTGAGCGAGTCAAGCTGCTGCTGCAGGTGCAGCACGCCAGCAAGCAAATCACCGCAGATAAGCAGTACAAGGGCATCATAGACTGTGTGGTTCGTATCCCCAAAGAGCAGGGAGTCCTGTCCTTCTGGCGCGGTAACCTGGCCAATGTCATCAGATACTTCCCCAACCAGGCGTTCACCTTTGCCTTCAAAGATAAATACAAGCAGATCTTCCTGGGTGGCGTTGATAAGAGGACCCAGTTCTGGCGCTACTTTGCAGGGAATCTGGCATCTGGTGGTGCTGCCAGGGCTACGTCCTTGTGTTTCGTGTACCCTCTCGATTTTGCCCATACCCGTCTAGCAGTGGATGTTGGGAAAGCCGGAGCGGAAAGGGAATTCAGAGGCCTCGGTGACTGCCTGGTTAAAATCTACAGATCCGATGGGATTAAGGGCCTGTACCAAGGCTTTAATGTGTCGGTACAGGGTATCATCATCTACCGAGCTGCCTATTTCGGTATCTATGACACTGCGAAGGGAATGCTTCCAGATCCCAAGAATACTCACATCTTCATCAGCTGGATGATTGCACAGTCCATCACGACTGTGGCTGGGTTGACTTCCTATCCATTTGACACTGTCCGTCGCCGCATGATGATGCAGTCAGGGCGTAAAGGAACTGATATCATGTACAAAGGCACGCTCGACTGCTGGAGGAAGATTGCTCGTGATGAAGGATCCAAAGCTTTTTTCAAGGGTGCATGGTCCAATGTTCTCAGAGGCATGGGTGGTGCTTTTGTGCTTGTCTTATATGATGAAATCAAGAAGTTCATATAAGTTATTTTTTAGTGCATCTACCCCCCTACCCCGTGAACTGGCATGTTGTATTATATAACATATCTTGAGCATTCTCAACAGACAGTTGGCTGTCTATTTATCAATGGCAACTATCTACTGGTTGAAAATGGGAAGCAATAATATTCATCTGACCAGTTTTCTCTTAAAGCCATTTCCATGATGATGATGATAATGATGATGATGGGACTCAATTATATTTTTTATTTTAGTCATTCCTAATAAATTTGAAGAAATAAAAATATCAAATACAAAAAAAAAAAGAAAAAAAGATAAACCTACAGCCAACATTGTTTACAATGGAGAAATCCTAAAATCCTTCCCTCTAAAGTCAGGAACAAGACAAGGCTGCCCATTGTCTCCCCTTCTATTTAATATTGTCTTGGAAGTACTTGCTCAAGCACTGAGGCAAGAACCAGATATAAAAGGCATTCAAATTGGAAAGGAAGAAGTCAAAATTTCATTATTTGCAGATGACATGATCCTATACATAGAAAACCCTGAGAGATTTACAACAAAACTTCTAGAACTCATAAATGAGTTTAGTAAAGTTGCAGGTTATAAGATCAATGTGCAAAAATGAGTAGCATTTCTGTTCACCAATAATGAGCAAGATCAGGAGGAATTCAAGAAACAAATACCATTCACAATAGTAAATAAAAAAGTCAAATATTTAGGAATAAATTTAACCAAAGATGTAAAAAGCTTATACACTGAGAACTATACAAGAACAAGACTGTTCAAGGAAATCAAAGAAGACCTAAATAAATGGAAGCATATTCCTTGTTCATGGATAGGAAGACTAAATATTATTAAGATGTCTATCCTACCAAAACTGATCTACACATTCAATGTAATCCCAATAAAAATCAATACAGTCTTCTTTAAGGAACTAGAAAAATTATGAAATTTATTTGGAAAAGAAAGAGGCCCCAATTAGCCAAAGACATATTGAAAAAGAAAAACGAAATAGGAGGAATCACACTACCTGACTTGAAAACATACTACAAAGCTACAGTAGTGAAAACAGCATGGTATTCGCATAAGGAGAGACACACAGACCAATGGAATTGAATTGAAAGTTCTGATATAGAACCTCATATATGCAGCCATATAATATTTGATAAAGCCACCAAACCCTCTCAACTTGGAGAGAATGGCCTATTCAACAAATGGTGCCTGGAGAACTGGATATCCATATGTAGAAGAATGAAAGAGGATTACCATCTCACACCTTATACAAAGATCAAATCAAGGTGGATCAAAGACCTAAATATAAGAGCCAAGACCATAAAGACGTTGGAAAGCAGTGTAGGGAAACATCTACAGGACCTTGTAACAGGAAATGACTTCATGAATATCACACCAAAAGCACGAGCAGCAAAAGAACTAATAGATAAATGGGACTTCCTCAAAATTAAGACCTTCTGCACCTCAAAGGAGTTTGTCAAGAAAGTAAAAAGGGAACCCACACAATGGGAGAAAATATTTGGCAACCATATATCTGATAAGAGACTTATAACTTGCATATATAAAGAACTCCTATATCTTGAAAACAAGAAGATAAACAACCCATTTAAAAAATGGGAAAAAGTTTTAAACAGACACTTCTCCAAAGAAGAAATACAAATGGCTAAAAAGCACATGAAAAAATGCTCCAAATCTCTAGCTATCAGGGAAATGCAAATCAAAACTACAATGAGATACCATCTTACTCCCATAAGATTGGCAGCTATGAAAAAAACAGAAGAATACAAATGCTGGAGAGGATATGAAGAAAGGGGAACACTCATCCACTGCTGGTGGGAATGCAGAAGGATCCAACCATTCTGGAGATCAGTTTGGTGGTTTCTCAAAAAACTAACCATAGATTTGCCATATCACCCAGCAATGCCACTGCTGGGTATATACCCAGCAGAACTGAAAACAGGGACACAAACCGATATATGTACACCAACGTTCATAGCAGCATTGTTCACTATCGCCAAAAGTTGGAATCAACCCAAATGCCCATCAACAGATGAGTGGATCAATAAAATGTGGTATATACATACAATGGAATACTACTCGGCTGTAAGAACAAATACACTACAAACACACGTGATAACATGGATGAATCTTGAGAACCTTATGTTGAGTGAAGCAACCCAGACATTGAAGGAAAAATACTACATGACCTCAATGATATGAAATAAGCAAGCTGTCTCAGAGAACTAGAGACTGGAAGATAGGCTTACAGGAAATCGGGGGGGTGGAGGAAGGATGTGAGCCGATGTCTGCAGTGGTGGAATCTATGATGAGCTGGTGGTAAGTAAGAGCACAAAGAAGAGATAAAATGGGGACAAGAGGTTGCCTTTGGGTGGGGCTTTGGGGGTTTGAGGGGGGCTGGGGATGGGCGGATGGGTAATATTGCCCAAAATTGGGGGGAGGGAGGGGCAACATACGAACATAGGAGAGTGTCAGGTGTTGATTGAGAGTAAAATGCTGAGAAAATCGTATCAAAATATAATTAGGAGGATTACCTGTTTAGGATGCTCAGAGGGGATGGTCTGATGCAGGAAGGACTCCTGGGAAATGTCTGAATACTCATTTTGCCAGGGTGGTTTGTACCATTGGATTGAGACCCAAGTAGTGAGAGTTGGGGTGGACCCACATCCTGGGGAGGAGTAATGCCATCAAATGGAGGGAACTGTATCTCTCGAGAGCAAGGGTGGCTCCCAGGGCATTAAGGCAGTTGAGCAAGTCAGGCCCTGAACACTGTTGCAAGTATCTCTGGACATGGCTACTCAGGAAATGGAGATTGGCTGTCATTGTGGGCCCCAAGGGGAGGGGAAAATGGATGATGAATGTATGGAACCAAGGTAAATGTGGGGGTAAGAGAGGAATTTCACGAGAGTACACAAGGATGGATATAAATCATGTAATATTACACCAAAAACATATAGGGGATGACACACTAATAATGTAAACCATAATGTAAAACATAGGATAACTAAAAATTTAGAAAACTGTATATCCTAAAGTATGGACCACAATGGAAGCACAGATATCACCTTGTTTGAAAGCTATTGTCTCAGAGTCTGTACATCAGTTTAAGAAAATATGATATGAATAAGTTATAAGATTATCGCTGTGGAAGGGAAAAGGTTTTATGGTGGATGTGTGGGAGTGCTTTATATTGTATATATGAATTACTGTGATCTAAGACTCTTGTGAAGAGAAGCTCAATAATTAGGAAAAAAGAAAAGAAAAAGTTAGGATGTAGAATTTTTCCAAATCAATACGTATTCTATATCTAACCTTTAAACTCATCGCTATATTCCATTTTACCAGTAAGGGAACCTGACATTATACTGGGCTTCACTTATCAGGAAGTTTTGGATATCAGAGTGGTTTAACAATGGCGGTGGAGGAATACAGGTATGGGATGTTATGGACAGGTGATATATGGTTGACAGGGAGTTATACAGGGCATGTGTCCAGGGTGCATGGTAATGTTTGGATATACTCATAATGGAAACAATTAAAAACAACAGCTGGGGGGGGTACTGGGTTCCTGGCCAGGGGGTGCTCTGTCATAGTCCCTAGGGGAGCAGCGGCAGTCCCCCAGGTGCAACGGTAAGAACCAGGAAGGAATGAGGGTCCAACAGTTAGCCCCTGATACTAATGACTATGCTTCTGAGGGTATACACCTGAAATAAGAACAAAGCCTAGAGCAGCACTGTGCCTGGGAGTTTCCTCCTGACAGCCTTCCTGTTCCTCAAATGTGGCCAGTCTCAGAGCCAAACTCAGCATGTAGATCCAGTGCATTCCCCCCAGCATGGGACATGACACCTGGGGATGAGCCTCCCTGGCACCGAGGGATCACTACCAAGTACCAGCTGATGATGCAACTAGAAAATGACCTTGAATTAAAGGTTCAATGTGAACCAGCAGAATATCCCTGTCTATATATAATAACAGGACTTTAAAATGCTGTTTGACCTAATGTAAGGGGGAAATGGAAAAGACAAATGAGTTTATGTGGCTATGAGTCTCTAAAAAAGAGTCTGGATGTTGTCAGAAGGATTGTCCTTATGCATACCTGAGCAGAGTCTCAGAGACAGATAAAGTAGATACAACCCCAGGTATTGGTTCTTTTGAGGGGGAAAGAGACCCACGGGTTCTATCGTCATCGCATATGGGGTTCATTGCCATGTCAGTTGGCCCTTCTGTGGAGATGGTGTTTCTGCGTGATGGAACTGGACTCAGAGGAGATCTCTTTTCACAAGCCTTTCATGCTACTTTACCGGAATTGTAGTTGGTGCTGGGGTTTAAGATATATCTTGGGGATTTCAATCTCAGACTGACAATATGATAGCCATGCTCTGAACCTCAACAGACTTCAACTCCTACACTGATTTATTGGACTTACCCCACCCTGCTAACATGGAGTTGAAGAATGTCAACCACCACACCATGGAGCATAGAGTGCCTACAACTGAAAGCAGGAGAATTGCATCCAGTATCCATGTGGAATCTAAGCCTCCTCTTGACATAGATGTGCAATGGACACAACCAATCCAATGTCCACAGAGAAAGTGTGGCATTGGTGTGGGAAAAGTGGCCATGGTGGCTGCTGGGTGCAGGGAATGGGAGGAAGAGATGAGATGGGGAGGCATTTTCGGGACTTGGAGTTGTCCTGGGTGGTGCTTCAAGGACAATAACGGGACATTGTAGATCCCCCCTGGGCCCACTGGGTGGAACATGGGAGAGTATGGGCTATGATGTGGACCATTGACCATGAGGTACAGTGATGCCCAGAGATGTACTTACCAAATGCAATGGATGTGTCATGATGATGGGAGGGAGTGTTGCTGTGGGAGGAGTGGGGGGTGGGGGGGGGTTGAATGGTACTTCATATTTTTTGAATGTAATATTTTTTAAAAAATGAATTTAAAAAAAGATAAATTCCAAATGGATTAAACCTAACCTTTTTAAAAAACTAAAAAGTAAAAAAATAAAAATTAATAAAGTCTATTTTACCCAGTATTAATATAGCTACTGCCACTCTTTTTTGGTTATTGTTTGCTTGTAAGATTGTTTTCCAGTCTTTCACTTTTAGCTTCCTTGAATCCCTGGGTCTCAGGTGGGTTTCTTTTAGACAGCATATAGGTGGGTCATATTTCCTTATCCATTCTGCCAATCTGTGTCTCTTGACTGGTGAGTTTAATCCATTAACATTCAGTGTTATTATTCTCAAGGAATTACTTATATTAGCCATATATATTCTTTGGGTTTATTTCATGTATCTCATATGTTGTTTTTATTTCTCTTTTTGTCTTTGTAGTTGTTCTTACACTCTCCTCCAAACTCTCTCTCCTGTTTTTCCTTTCAGCCTAGATAACTCTCTATAGTATTTCTTGAAGGACAGGTTTCTTAGTGACATACTCTCTTAATTTCTGTTTATCTGTGAATTTTTTTATTTCCATCATTTTTGAATTCCAGTATTACTGGATAAAGAATTCTTGGCTGAGTGTTTTTTCTTTTAGTATCTTAACTATGTCATACCATTGCCTTCTTGCCTCCATGGTTTCAGACGAGAAATCAGCACTGATGTTATTGAGTTTCCCTTTTATGTGATGGTTCTTTTTTCTCTTGCTGCCTTCATTATTTTCTCTTTGTCTTGAGCTTGAAGAGTTTCACACATGTATGTCTTGGAGTAGGCCTGTTGAAATTTATACTGTTTGTTGTGTGCTGCACTTCCTGGGCATGCACATCTATCTCCCTCAACAGGGTTGAGAAGTTTTCAGCCATTTTTTCCTCCAACAATCTTTCTGTTCGATTTTCCTTCTCTTCTCCATCTGGGATGCCTATAATGTATATGTTTGTGCATTTTGTGTTGTCATTCAAATCTTTAATTCTCTGGTGGACTTTTTTCTATCTTTCATCTATCTGTTCTACTATCTCCTTGATTGCAGATATATTGCCTTCCACATAGCTAATTCTTTCCTTTTCCTGTTCAAATCAGCTCTTGTGTGCTTCCAGTGTATTTTTGATTTCTTGGATTGTGCCACTCATCAACATCATATCAGTTATCTTTTTCTGTATGTTTACAATTTCCTCAGTATGCTCTCCTGGTGTCTTAATATCCTTAATCTCTTCATTCACTTCATTAAGTTGGTCCATGAGATTTGTTTGAAAAGCTTTGATTCATTGTTCCAAGTTTTGAATCTAACCCTGGTTTTTAGTTTGTTCATTGGACTGGGTCATGTCTTCTTGTTTCTTGATATGGTTTGTATTTTTTATTGATGTCTTGCCATCTTTTTATCTTGATGGTTTTAGTCAGTTGATTACTTTCTCTCTCTACTCCAGGATTTTATTTAGCTGCTGTTTTCTTTGTGTGTGTTATGTTTTCTCTTTGACACTTTGCTTTTGTTCTATTTCCTTGCTGTTTTCTATGTTCCCTTGTAGGAAAAAAATTAGGGCCTGAGAAATCAAAAGATGTAAGAAAAGAAAAGGGATAATGGTTATAATAATAGTCAGAGTTAGAAGAGGAATCACGTAAGTCTAGGAAAATGAACATTTAACTTACATAAGCAGGATAAAGTAATAGGAATAAAAACATGGAGTACCTACAGTGAAATTGGAAGCTGAATAGAGAAAAATATATATAATGAATTAAAGGCCAGCATGATGAGGAGAGAGGAAAAGAGAAAACAGAGGACAAAAGGGAAAAAGTTGATAAGAGAAAGATAACAGAATACATGAAATAGAAATAAAAACCAGAAAAAAATGAGGGCTAAACAAAGAAGTGAAATGTAGGAACAACACAGAGTCAAAGATAGCAATATGAAGGAAGGAAAAGAGATAGCATTGGTAGACAAAATTGGTATACAGAGAAAAAGGGGAATCAAAGAAGAGGAAACAAGAAACAAGTCAGCAGCACCTAATTGAAAAGAAAAAGAAAAATGGAGGAGGGAGAGGAAGGGGAAGAAAGAGGGAAGAAAAACAAGGAAGCAATACAAAAGAAAAAAAATACACAAGCAAGCAGTCAAACAAAAGCTAACAAAGAACTGCCTTCCCACTTAGGACCCTGTGGAGCTTCTCAGCCTGCCAGAGTTCATCAATCCGTTACCCTGCAGCCTTCCCTCTGCAGGTTTTGAAGCATATTTTAGTGAGTAAACTAAGTTAAATTTTTAAAGAAATGTAAACTTTTCTTAGGAAAAATAAGAGACCCAAGAGAAGCTAATACAAAAATAATGTCTATGTTTTCCCTGTCCTAAAATATCAGCTGGATGTTTTATATCCCAGGGGATCACTACTCTAAGAGGAGACAGGATTCAAACTAGGGACCTTGTATATTCAAGGTGGAAACTCCTCCACTGAGCTAAACTTTCTCATTGGGTCAGTTAGCTCTTCAGAAAGCTAAAAATTCACTTTCTCTTGGGCAGATTTGACTCTTTGTAGTTGGATGAATTCCTGTTGATTGGGAGTCTGTGGTTGCCTCCTCTTCATTCTTACTGCTTTCTCTCCCAGGGCAGCCGGATGCAATAGCCTGTGTGAGCATTTCCCCCCTCACCTCTCCAGGTCAGGTTGAGTTCCCTTTTAAAATTCAAATGGGACCTTGGTGACTTAACTCACAGCAGAAAGAAATGACTGCCAAACCTCTTCCAGACCACCGCCTCTTCCCACGGGACCTTAACTAGCCTATTGGAAGCTTATTAAGCACTTCCTACTGCCCGCCTCCCTTAGGGGAGTTGAAATTTTTAGTTTTCAGTACAGGACTCGTCAATTGCCTGACTACCTTCTCCCAGGCCAAGTTTCCCTATCCCAGGGCAGTTATGTGCCTCAGCAGCTTTACCTCTCTCCTCCTGGTGCCACCTCAAGCCAGCTGGTATGCTCCTCAAAGCCCAAGGGGGTCCAGGCAACCAAATCCACAGAAAGAAAACTCCTCTCTGCTCTCCACCAGAACTCTCCCACTTTCAGAAACCTCTTCCTCCAGCTGGGTATGGGCTCTCCGTGGCTTTTTGCCTTGAGGTAGGGCTTTGCCGTCCTGCAGTTTCCAACCTCAAGGGCAAGAAACTCATGCTTTTTCCTTGAACAGTTTAGCTCTTTGTCTGAAGCCTCCTGCTCTGTGGGTTCTCAAAACAGTTCACTCGGGCAAGATCTTGCCCCGACTCCAACATATTCTTATTAGACATATCAGGGTGGGTTATTTTTCCATGGATTCACTGATTTCAGCTGAAGCTGACACATCACCCATGAAAACTGGCTAGGAAGATTTAACCTTTAGTGGACAGTCCATTAGGAGCCAGCGCACACCTGAGTACCACAGAATGCATGATGACCAGCTTTTCATAGCTCTGTGTACAGATATTACAAGATTTTTTCTTTCCTCTGATTGATCTTATATATCCTTATGGCAGAGTCGCTCAAAAAGCCCTTGGCTGAAAGGAAGTTTCCGAGATTCAAAGCCTCTGTTCTTAGTCAACGGTTTTATTTATTTATTTATTTTTTATTAATTTTTTTATTTTTTATTGACTTTGTAATAATATTACATTAAAAATATATAAGTGAGGTCCCATTCAACCCCACCCCCCATCCCCCCTCTCCCCCCCAACAACACTCGTTCCCATCATCATGACACATCCATTGGATTTGGTAAGTACATCTTTGGGCACCTCTGCACCTCATATACATTGGTTCACATCATGGCCCATACTCTCCTCTATTCCATCATGTAGGCCCTGTGAGGATTTACAATGTCCGGTGATTACCTCTGAAGCACCATCCAGGGCAGCTCCATGTCCCGAAGACGCCTCCACCTCTCATCTCTTCCTGCCTTTCCCCATACCCTTTGTCCATTATGTCCACTTTTCCCAATCCAATGCCACCTCTTCTATGTGGACACTGGATTGGTTGTGTCCATTGCACCTTTATGTCAAGAGGAGGCTCAGATTCCACCTGGATGCTGGATGCAATCCTCCCATTTTCAGTTGTAATCACTCTAGGCTCCATGGTGTGGTGGTTGTCCTTCTTCACCTCCATCTTAGCTGAGTGTGGTAAGTCCAATAAATCAGATTGTAGGTGCTGGAGTCTGTTGAGGCTCAGGATCTGGCTATCACATTGTCAGTCCAGAGATTCAAATCCCCTAAATATATCTTAAACCCCAACATTAACTGCACCTCCAGCACATTAGCATGAAAGTCTTATGAAGGGAGATCCCATCTGAGTCCAGATTCATCACACATAAACACCATTTCCAAAGAGGGGCCATCTGCCCTGGTAGTTAACCCCATCGGCCATGACCATAACTCCCATGGGTCTCTTTAGCCCTCAAAGGAACCAATATCTGGGGGTTGTATCTGCTTTATCTGTCTCTCTGACTCTGCTCAGTTGTGCATGAGGGCAAACCTTCTGCCAGCCTCCAGACTCTTTTTTAGAAACTCGTAGCCATATAAACTCATTTCTCCTTTCCATTTCCCCCTTACTTTAGGTCAAACAGCATTTTAAAGTCATGGTATTTTATGTAGACATGGATATTCTGCTGATCCGCATTGAACCTTCCGTATAAGGTCATTTTCCAGTTGCATCATCAGTTGGTATAGTCAACGGTTTTTGATACCATAACTGCTCAAATCCAAATCCTCAGCTCACTTCTATCTGCATGCCATTTTCCTTTGTGTGATTCAGGACATAATTTATATAAAAGTCATCTCTCTATCACGGGCTGTAATTCTCCTTTAATTAGATTGTAATTAAAACCAAACAGAGAAACATACAGAGGAATAGCTTCATAAATTTTTACTCCCAGAAAAGTCACTTTTTTCTTTGTTAATCAGCCTAAAATATATTCAGAGAACAGTTTTCTGCATCTTGACAGTAAACTGCTGAGTATGCCTGTGTGTCTTTTCCCCTGAAAGGCTCTCACACAGAGCATTTTAATTTTCCATAGTATTGGTATGTTGACCTCTGAGACCTTGTAAAGTATTTATGATCCTGGGCTTTTTTTATGGTATTGTTTCAATATTTTGTAACATTTTTATTTCTTGCTGATGTTTTTGGCATTAAAAATCAGTCAAGCTGTGCTAAAATATTATGGTATTCACTGAACCATACCATGGAAGGATAATTCAGTTCAGTGAGGTTATTCCAGCTCATCATGTACAAAAAGGATTGAAAGAAATTGTAGAAGAGTCTCAGCTTCCTACATGGGCAGTATTGAGACTTGCTCCCACACCCAATAACTTGAGGTAGAAAAACCTTCACTCAAACATAGAAATTTCTAGTTTTAAGTGTTTAGAAAGGACTAGAAATGAAAGGAATAATACAATGGCCCAAGATATAAGGAAGCAAAGTACTGGTACTGGTAAACAGTTTCTCTGGATCACCAATATCCTTTACCTGTGACCCAGGCAAAAATCAAGCTTCAACAAAGAGTCAGCGTTTATTCCCAATTTCAACATATCTCTAGAGAAGTCCAACAAATGATGTCATCTCAAACTTAATTAGCTTAATAGAATGTGCTGTGACAGATAGAAACCAAGGATGACTTAATGTCCACATATTTAAGTTGTCTGTAACTATGGATATACCCACACAATGCCTAAGGTTGAATGCTATACTTATGCCATATTCTACTTATTTTTCTATTTCTATCCCAAGAGTAGACAAATACAGAGCCTCTTTCTTATCACACTTAGACTGACATATAGATTATAAGAGTATCTGGTTTGTTTTGCTCTTTTGTATATTTTCTGTTTTGATTGGTTAACCATTAATGTTTGACATTAATAATATCACATAAAGTCCTAGAAGCTGACTGGTCAAAACACCAATATTTACATGCTTAAAGGATATGTGTGTGGGGTCTTATAGGAACCTCTTATATTTTTTAATGTACCATTTCGTGTGATCTATGTATCTTAAAAAAAAAGAAAAAATGATTAAAAATATAAAGGATGTATGTGTGTATATGTTTAAATTATACAGGTCAAACATGTTTTGAATTACAAATGATTGAGACCTTAAATTTGGTGTACCCATTCAATAGAAGTCATAAATTCCTTCTGAAGATGAAAAACAGACCTTTCAAATTTTATTTCTTGTAGATAAGAGAAGTAAATACTGTGGCAATATACAAATGCAGTACAGTGCTAAGCACATGGGCTCTGGAATCAGCTAGGTCCTGGGTTCAAATGGAGCCACTGCTACTTACCTGCTGGATGGCTTTGGGCAAGTTACTTTGTCTTTTCTATGGCTCAAATTTATCATTTGTAAGATCGGTATATGGTTCAACTGCTATAGCAAAGACAATAAAATGATACTGAATTAAATAAGATAGAAGTTTATTTTTCTCTCAGATAATAACTCTGCTCAAAAGCAGTCTAGGGTTGAAATAGCACCTCTAGGGTACCAGGGACAGGGCTCATTCTATCATGTTGCTTTGCCATTTTCAATATATAACTTCCATATTTTGGTCCAAAGAATGCTGCCTAAGCTCTAGTTTCATGTTTACATACTTGCCAATGGGAAAATGAATAAATGAAAAGGAAGTGAGGTAGACCACAAAAATGGTCACTGTCTCCACCTTTCCCTGAATCTATGTCCCTTTACAACATGACTTGCAGCAATTCCTATAAAGTAGTCAATTTTCCCACCACTTGAATATGTGCAGTCTTGTGATTTGCTTTAACTAATAAAATGCAGCAAAAATGACATTGTGAGAGTTCTGAAACAGTCTCATGAGATCTTGGACTCTTTTGCTTGCTCTCCTGGAACCTGCTAGCCACTGCGTAATCAAGCAGAGACTAGTCCACCGGATGAAAAAAGATGTGGAGCCCCACTGCTCCTATGGCTCCAGCTCCCAGTCAGCCCCCCAAGTAGCTGCCAGATTACCACAACTGTAAAAGTTCAGTGACTGCCAGAAGAATCAAACAACTGATCCTGGCCCAAATTGTTAGCTGCAGAACTGAGTAAAAATAAATGGTTGTTGTTTTACCCCACTATGTTTTTAGGGGTTTGTTAGTCAGCAAGAGAAAAAAGGAAAGACATTACTTTCTTTTGATAAATGAAATCTAGGAAGCCCATCGTGGAGGCACCCATGCTAAGCCCCACATCAGCAAGACCAAAAACCTAAGCAAATCTCTATTTTCTATAAATGCCTGACTCACCCAGAAAACTAAATTTACATACATCCAATTAGTTATCACCAACTAACTTCATCCTTCCCAAGCAACACTTGCACAAACCATTTTAGGAAACATAGTCTGAGCGAACCAATAAAATTTATCTCCCAATGTACTTGTTTATTCTACATGTAAAAATTAATTTCTCTGTTTCCCTATTTCATGAGCCAATTCACTAAAACTCTGAGATCCAACCAAAATTTGCTCAAGTTTTTATTTGAACACCTTCTAAGCTATGGCCTGGAATCTTCACGTATCACTTCCACCCATTTGCCAAAGATAATTTAACCCTCTGGCCACCTTAGCTGCAAGAAAATTTGGGAAATGTAGTTTTTTGTTGATGGACATCCTGTGTCCAACTACACCTAAGTTCCTACTATTATTAAAGGATAAAGGGGAGAATCTCTAGCGAGGGTTAAGTAGTAGTTTATGCCATCTCTCGTTCTTCAGTTTTTTATGAAGATTACATGAGAACACAATTGCAAACTCCTTGGCCCCAGTGACTTGGAACTTCAAAAGGACCCAATAAATATTTCTGTTATTTACAGTCAGAATCAGAAATAGACAATATTTGTTTAAATAGTCACAAAGAATAACCTGCCATCTCAAATTCTCCAGACACATTTCTGGTTTGGGAGGAGGAACATCTGACTCCTCCCAAACTGAAGTCAGGGACCACATTGGAAGAAGATCCATGGAGAGAACATAAAGAATGACATTGAAACACTGTGTCTTCTGATGTGATGTGGACAAAGCCTGGGTGCCTGCTAGAAAAGATTAGATAGAGTCGATGGCATAAAGGTAGGGGACAGGACTAAAGGAAGTCCGTTCAGTTCTATTACCTGTCACTGTGTAATAAATAGAGAATGTCACTGGGCAACTGTTAGAAATCAGAGAAGAAAGGATTTTTTTTCTCCTTTTTCTCTTTTTCTTTTTTTTCCCATAAAAAAAGAAAAAAAAAGGTGGTGCATTAGTAAACGATTTTGGTCTTGAGCAGAGAAAAAAATTGGTACCTTTCCTGTGGTCAATTTATGTCTCTTCCCTATTTTAAAGTAAAATAAATGAAAATAAGCAGAATGGGAGATGGACTGTGTAGGAAACTGACAGAAATGAAACCTAAATGTAAATCTTTTGAAAAGAGCACAAGGGATGCATATAATCCTCCATAAAATATGATTTTCATTTATTGGTGAGTTCAATTATCACCTAATGATAGCTGTAAAACAAATAAGCAACTAATAAATAGGCTTTAATCATGAACACAAGTTTATCTCTATTTTCGGTACACCACAATAATTTAACTGAGCTTGTGGTTTCTTTAGATATCTGATATTCTGAATTTTCCTTCAGACTACTGGATGGCATTACACTTGGTAAATAGTTATCATTGTTAAAATCTGTGTGAATCATTCTTCTCTATGTCCAGAACTGCTGCCAAATCAGAATTTGTTATTACAAGTCAAATCCTGAAATAACCTGAAAAAATATAAGTAAGAGACCCTGGATGGAATAAAGATTAAATAATCAATAAGTAAAGTGGCACCTGCACAAAAGAATGAGACAGCAGTGAGATGGAGGGCAGGCATGGGCCATATTGTGAGTGGCAGTATTTATACAATATGTCCAATTGAAATGCAAGTAAGGGCTCAAGTACAACAACTATAAAATCAGAAATCCTTAAGAAAGAAGGCTTTGTGAGGAGCCATATATGGGTAAGGACTAGGATCTGAGAGTAGGGTGAGCCAGAGAATACAAAGGCTATTCCAAATGGGTGGAGAGGAGCATAAACCAGTATAATGGCACTGAAGAGAAAAAGAAAATGGAAGGCCCTAAAGCAGGGCCTTTAGGAATATTTATTTTATTCAAAATGATTAAGAAGCAAACACCCATGTCACCCATACGAGCTGATATTCTAAAATATGAAAAATTGTGAGGCTAATTCTATCAAATGACTGGAAAATAATAATAGAATACAGGAAAAATTGAAACAAAGTTTAAAGTGTGATGCCCAAGAGATATAAATCAGCAATCCCTAAGGATATTCAAAGGAGTACTAGTTTCTCCTGAGGTTAACAGACATCACATAAACAGCAAAAACTATGAGAGTGTCAGGCAACATGTCATTGAATAGATTACTTTACTGGAGAGAATATTCAGAACTATTGTGCACTGTGGCACTGTAAAGGGAGAGAGTAGTGTGTTGTAGATTCCTGGTGTTTATTCTTCCCAGGGTTCTTTTTTCCCCTTTTGGTAAAGCTGCCCACTTTTCCTCTGGGGAACAAGAAGGAAGCTTGATTTGGGATTTTCCATCAGAGTGCTCAAAATTTTTCCCTCTCCCAAACTGTTTGACATATGACACAGCCTAAGCCAATCAGGCTCCTCCTGAGAAATTGCCACTTTAGGAGCTGGGCACAAAGACAAATTCAGTGCCATGAAGTGTCACTCCATTTCTCTGCCTCTTCCCAACCTCTGCTGGTTCAGTTTACCCTGAGTGTTCTGAGGTACTCCACATGCTTCCCTTGAATTCTATTCAGGCTTAGTAACCAAATTATTTGTAACACTTCACAAACACATTTGCCTATAAATATTCTCTGTCTCTCTATCTTTCTTTCTCTTTCTTTCTTTCAGAAAAATAACCTGATACCACGAGCTATCTTCAGAAGACACACAGTGCTAGATATTAATGGAGGAGTCTGAGAACATACTAAGGGGACATAAACTGGACTCGGTGCTGATATTTACAAATTGGAAGTCATCAAGTAAAGAACAATGATGCATCCCTCTCTGTTCATGTCACAGAGGGGTAAATGTTCTTGCTAGAGATGGTGAAGCCACCACACAAAGATATGGTATTGGTTCCATGGCTATCAATGGCCACATGACTCCTTCTCTGGAAAAAATGTGAGATCCACAGCAAGGAATAGTATTTACCAGGGCATCATCTTCAGAAATGACTATAAAAGGGAACATTGCACTTATTACAATCTTCCGGGAGAACAATAATATTTAGTTAAGTGAAGAGTCTCCCTCAGTCAGGAGGGATGTAGAGGGAGGAGAAGAGGGAGAGCATTCCTTGGAAGACCCCTCCCAAAGCCTAGTCATGGTTGGTATGTATATTTTTGAGGAGCCCAATAGCTCTTTAAGTATATTTAATTAAGAATGAAGGATTAAGTAAAACTGTCCTAAGATAGAGGCACAGCACCACTAGCTATGCCTTTGGAAAAAGACCCTTACCAAAAGGGGGAAGTGATAAATACAAATGAGTTTTTATGGCTAAGAGATTTCAAACTGAGTCAGGAGGTCATTCCAGAGGGGACGTTTGTACGTGTCTCAGCAGGATCTCATTGACTGCCACAGTAAACAGTGCCTCCAAGAGCCAGGCTCCTGAGGGCTCCAGAGATACTGAGACACTATAGGCAGAGCAGACAAGCTCAGGACAGATACAGGTCATTATACATTTTGTCAAAACCTATAAAATTGTGTGTTGCAAAATGTAAATTATAATGTAAACTACAGAACTTGGTGAGCAGCAATGCTGCAATACATGTTCACCAATTGTAACAAATGTACCACACTAACAGAAGATGTTACTAAAAGGGGAAAATGTGAGGGGAAGTGGGGTATATGAGAAACCCCCATCTTTTTGATGTAACATTTATGTAATCTAATGCTTACTTAAAAACAAAAAAGATTAAATTTTAAAAAATAGAGGTACGGCATGTAAATATTCCTTAATATGAAAATGGCAGAAAGGGGAGAATACAAGTGGAAAGAAAGAATAGAAGTGTGCTAATAATACACATGCAAATAGTTTTAATTCTATATATGTGTTTCTACAGTGATAAAACCAAAAACAACAGTGGTAATATTCATATTAATAATAGCAAACACGAAAATATCACTTGGGTTCTATTCAATGCACATTACAAATCATTATCCCCATTTTAGATGAGAAAACAGAAGCAGGAAGATCAGCTAAGTGTCTAGTTTAACATCTCCTCAGCTAATGTTTTTATCCTAATCTTTCTTCTTCTTTACCCCACAAAAAATGCAAATATGATAAAATTTGTGATGATAGTTTTGTTGCAAGGACTTTGCACATAAGTATGTAAGTATCTATGTATACACACATATACACACACATTATTCAAAAATTCAAAAAGACTGGAATGAAAGGGAATGAATAATATTAATAGATGCATTGAGGCCCTGAAGGAGATAGGAAGGAGAGATGAAGAACAGCCTTTAAGAACATTTGGGACTCATCATCCTATAAGCCTGGTAGACAGTAAGCATGGGCTAAAATGAAAGTGTTTTATCAGGAACTCTGGGGGATTTCATGCCTGAAAGTACTTCATGGAGAGGTATGACACAGAGCATTCTGGAAAAGAACATTTGTTTTATCTGTTTATTGAGTCTTTTGGTCAGGATTAGCTTCCTCTTTTCTAACAATCTATACTTTATCCATGGAAGATATGGATATTTGTCTATGATGGAAGTTAAATGAACCTTTATGGAGCAACTTAGTTATGTGTGGTTGCACTTTGTTTACACAAATTCTAACTAATAGCTCTTTCCAGCTCTCACAGAAATACTTTGGCCAATTTTACAATTTTATTACAAACTTTCAATATGTTCAAGGTTGTATGAAGAGCGCCAATGGCTTTGTTTCATTTTTATGCTGGGCTCAGGAAGAGTGTTTCAAAAATGGAAGTCACCTGGCCCTAAACTCAGGTGACCACTGAAGCTAGGCAAGTAGCATAAGTGAATCAATCAATTTTGGAATTGGAAACATTGTATGGCTCTTTCAGTCTGCCTCTCATTTTCCCAATTTTCACAATGGCATGAATGCAGAAAATAATCTCTCTACTTTAAGAAAAATGGCAGCAAAAGTGCTACAATAATGGTAAGGCAACATGGGCTTAGTCTCAGAGAGATAATAAGAGTGAGTAGGCTCTGTCAGCAAACTAGCAAAAGCATGATCATCTAAAGCTGTTAGTTGCTACTCAGCCTTATCTATTCCTGCCATGCCTGCAGTACAGTTCCTGGTGTTGTCAGAAGTTCTTAATTTTTAAGCAAAGTGTGGTAGATAAGAAAAATGACCCAATTCTCCCCCACCCCTTCCTGTATCCATGCTGTTTACCAAGTAACTATATGAGCTATATGGTGCCTTCAAACTCTGACTATAGGCTTGCCCATGCCATTTGTGCCAACAGAATGGAGCATAAATGACATATATCTGTTCTAAGCCTAGCTCAAGAGGTCTTCCATGTTTCTCTTTGTTCTCTTTTACTTCTACCATCAACACAAGAATGCCTTCTTGAGGATGTGGATCAATTGTGATAGCCTGATGAGAAGGAGGGGCCAGATGTGGAGAAGACTATCACCCTTGGGGATGACCAGCCAAGATCAGTGAAGCCAGGTGGCTAACCACTAAATGATCCCAAATGTGAGAGCAATAAACTTTCTGCTGTATGCCCCTGTGGTTGTTTGCTATGCAGCATTATCATGGTAATGGGTCTCTGATACATAAACCCAGAAATCCAGATTCTTTTATTTATTTATTTATTTATTTATTTATTTCTCTCTCGCCCCCCCGGCCAACCCTGGTTGTCTGTTCCCTGTGTCTATTTGCTGCGTCTTCTTTGTCCGCTTCTGTTGCTGTCAGCGGCATGAGAATCTGTGTTTCTTTTTGTTGCATCATCTTGTCATCTTGTTGTGTCAGTTCTCTGTGTGTGCGGCACCATTCCTGGGCAGGCTGCACTTTGTTTTGCACTGGGCAGCTCTCCTTAGGGGGGTGCACTCCTTGTGCATGGGGCTCCCCTACCCGGGGGACACCCCTGTTTGGCATGGCACTCCTTGCACGCATCAGCACTGTGCATGGTCCAGCTGCACACGGGTCAAGGAGGCCTGGGGTTTGAACCACAGACCTCCCATGTGGTAGACGGACACCCTAACCACTGGGCCAAGTCTGCCGTGCCTTGATTCAAGTTTTTAAAATAACATCACAGTTTAAACACAAACTTTCTATGAGTCACATCTAGACCACAGAGCACTATTTCATGTTCTTTTTTCTATCTGAACTCTTCATTTTAAAATTAGGAAATGACTGAGAGATAAAGTCTCTTTCCCAGAGCCAAGTAACTGGACCTCAGAAGCAGGAATTCACCTACTTGGGTCACTTATTTGAATGCATGTATATTTTCAGATTCTCCATCATTCCTGCCACTTCATTTTTGTCCAAAGGCTACACCCACATGAAGAAATCCTTGCATTCATCTCCACCAGGCTCAACTGAGCCCTGTTAGCTACCATCTTTTGAGAAGGGGATGTGAATTTTACATTTCCCAGAAAAGGAAGTACTTCTAGAAATGTGCTTGTGGACACAAACTTAGCATAATATTTCAGCATTAAACTCACACCACTGGCCTCCACAAAACAAATGAATGAATTCTACTTCTACTTTAAAAGGAAATAATTTTTATACAGTGCTAAGGCAAACCTCCCATGAAACATAAATGACGTTGATCTTGGCCAAGTGAAAACAATATATGAAAAGAGTTGAAAGGCAAATTCTAATAGAGCATTTGTCCTATTATTTAGAAAAGCAGAGTTTCTCTCTTATGGAGTTACTAAAGGAGAACCCATATTGAAAGTTGTCATTATTGTTTTAGCTGGGATTCATAAAGTGACTGAACAGCTGCAAACTTTATTAGATCTAATCTAAATACCTGCTCCTTGTGTTTTTGAATTAGGAGATACTTATGTTATCAATTCAACCTTATACAAACCATCAGGAAGAATATTCCCTGTAGCTCTGCTGACTCAAAATAATGACTTGTAAGGGAGCTCTAATGACAGAACAAGGGGAAATTATAGACACAGCATGAGGCTTGGAATAGCTGTGTAATGTATTTGTGCAGTTGATTGACGTCATGTTCGTTTGTGCTGCACTATTGTAGAAGTGGCCTATGCCTCAGGGTACATGTTTTGTTAATTTCAATATAAACAGAACGGATTAGATCAGATTGCTCAAACAAAACATAAAGCTGCACCAGGGCTTGTTGGATAAGTGATGGTACATTGGGGTCTATGAGAAGGAACCATCAAAACTCTTTTGAGGATGAATGAGAAGTTAGAGTAATCAATATGCAGTGTTACTGCATTTCTGTTCCTGGGATAGCTAACACAATCTTCTCGCATTTTTACATAATTGTAATGGCTGCCAGGAAGACTTTGCATTCATTGTAAAAGGAGAAAGGGATAGGAAAACAAAGACAGAACAAGAATTCAATATAGAGTGAGGTTTCTCTGAGATGTCCATAGATTGTATTACTTTAAAGCAAAACCATTTGGCCGTCTCTCTTCTGTACATGTACACTTTGAAAAACACTCCTGCTGGGAAAGAGGGAAAAAAAGTTTTCTCTGATGCATTGTCTATAATCCCAATTCCAAAAATCTTTACATAAATTGTGAGAGAGGGATAAAAGATGTAGAATATAGAAAAAAAATTGTTTGTTATCAATGTTAATATCTATCAAATAAGGAACAAATTTTCTTGTTTTCATTGTGTACAAAACTATAAAAAGAGTTCAAGTACATGACAAAATTGCTGACTGACTTAAGAAACAACATGATGGAGCAGCAACAATCCTCCAATTGCAACGGTTAGGACCAATAAGGAAGAATGGTCCCACAATGAGCCCTTGAAGCTAATGTCTATGATTGTGGGCCTGTGGGCCTGAAAGAAGAACTAGGCCTAGAGCCGCAGGGTGCCTAAGAGTTACCTCCGGAGAATCTCCATGTTGCTCAAATGTGGCCAGTCTCAAAGCCAAATTCAGCATGTAAATGCATTGCCTTTCCCCCAGTGTGGGACATGACTCCCAGTGATGAGTCTCCCTGGCACCAAGGGATTACTACCAAGTACCAGCTGATGATGTGGCTGAAGAATGACCTTGAGTAAAAGGGTCAACTCAGACCAGCAGAATATCTCAGCCTACATGTAATATCATGAGTTAAAAGTTCTTTTTGACCCTGAATAAAAGGGGGAAATGGAAAGGACAAATGAGTTTCTAATGGCTATGAGTCTCCAAAAAGAGCTGGGAGGTCATCAGAGGGGTCGCCCTTATGCACACCTCAGCAGAGTCCCAGATACAGCTAAAGAAGATACAACCCCAGGTATTGGTTCTTGTGAGGGCTACAGAGACCCACAGGTTCTATGGTCATGGCAGATGGACTTCAGGGCCATGTCAGTTGACCCTACTTTGGAGTTTGTGGTCCTGGGTGTGATGGAGTTGGACTGAGGTGTGATCTTTGTTCACAAGCCTCTCCTGTCACTTTTACCAGACCTGTGGCTGGCCTTGGGGTTTAGTGTATACTCAGGGGACCTGAATCTCTTGACTTTCCATGTGATAGCCAGGCCCTGTGCCTCAAGGGACTTGTAACTCCTACCCTCTGGTTTATTGGACTTACCCCAGCTAGCTAACAGGGAGGTGAAGAAGGTCAACCACCACACCAGGGAGCCAAGAGTGCCTACAACTGCAAACAGGAGAATTGCATCCATCATCCAAGTGGAATCAAAGCACCCTCTCGATACAGAAGTGGAGTGGACATAACCATCCCAGGGTCCACAGAATAGAGGAATAGAGTAAAAATTAGAGCGGACTTACTGATACTCTATTCTGGAACTAATGAGATTAGTAATGGAAGTAAATGTAGCACTGAGATGGAGAAAGTGACCATGGTAGCTGCTAAGGGTGGGAATGGAAAGAAGAGATGTGATGTGGGGGCATTTTCAGGACTTGGGGGTGTCCTGGGTGGTATTTCAGGGACAGTTACTGGGCATTGTATGTCCTCCCATGGCCCACTGGTTGGACCGGGGGAGAGTGTAAACTGTAATGTTGACCATTCACCATGTGGTGCAGCAGTGCTCAGAGATGTATTCACCAAGTGCAATGAAATTCCTATGATGATAGAGGAGGCTGTGGTTATGGGAGGAGTGGGGTGAGGGGGACAGAGAGGTATATGGGGACCTCTTATTTTTTTAACATAACATTAAAAATAAATAAATTAATTAGAAAAAGATACAACATGGAATAACTAGCACTTATGAAATTTCTCAGATTACAATTTCTCAGATACAGCTTTGATTCTAAATTGTTGAAAAGAGATGCTCCAATATAATAATTTCATCAGCCTTGTTGTTTGTTAATAGTATCATCTAGTCAAATTTACTCACATTTCCAAAATGGTTGTTATTAAAACCTTTGGAAGCCTTGATAAAAAAACTTGAAATCAGTGCTCTCTAAATGATATTAGGAACCACACATCTCTGGTCTTCTATTTTTGCAGCATATAATGTTTGAGAAAGTACAACTAGTATCTAACATCAAATGAGGAAGCTTCTTCCTCGGGGTACCCAAAGTGTCACCCTAACATAATATATGCAAACACTGTCAAGTGATTAAAAATAGGAATAGGGAAATCTATTCCAAATTTTATCTGGTTTGAAAATTTTCAACTGAAAATAGTTCATAAGTGAAACTACAGTTAATATAAAGTTCTTAGAGGCAGGGACAAGCTGCTGATATTTCCCACACCTAGTTTGTTACAGATATTAGAGAAAGAGTAGGAAATTTATGATCAAACATAAAGCACTTTTTAAAAATAGATAAAAGATACATTGTCTATTTGATAGAGAAGCCAATGTAGTCTCACTAAGGAAGTGACATCTGAGCAGAAACCTCAGTAATATGGAGAAGCTAACCATGTTAAGACTGAGCATTCCAGGCAGACAGCTATAAATCTTAAATGACATTGTATTCTAGAAACTTCCAAAAATAAAGTTGGAGGGATATAGATAATATGAGGACTAGAAGGAGTCGAAGTCAGTGAATAAGAACCAGAATTTAGTCCAGAGAAAGGAACTTGGATATTGTTTTAAGTGTGAGTTAGAATGTCTGGGTCAGGCACACTACTCCAAAACTTTGATGTTTCATGAACCTGTACATTCTTTTTCACTCTCTCTAGGTTTGTTGAATTTATAGCTGAAAGAGTCCTAATTAATACCATAGATTTACCCAGATGATGAGTTGCAGTGTTTTCATTTGCCAAAAGGCCACCAACACAAAGTACCAGAAATGTGTTGGCTTTTATAAAGGGTATTTTTTGGGGGTAAAAGCATACAGTTTCATGGCTGTGAAAAATCCAACTCAGGGCACCATATGAGGTGTTTTCTCGCTCATGTCTGCTGCTGTGTGTTGAAGCAACATGGCAGGTGATCTCTGGCTGGTCTCTGCCTTCCCCTCTGGACTCCCAGATCTCAGTTAAGGGCAACCAGGCATAGGGCTTATCTCTTACTGAGACTCCCTCTCATGCTTGGCTCCCCAGCTTTCTTCCCAATTTGAGGTGCAAGTTATCAGCAAATGACATCTCTCCAGGGGCCTCAGATGCTTGAGCCTTCCCTTTCTGTCACATGATAGGATTGAAAATGGCAGCTCTCTCTTTTCCTGAATGTCTCCATTTTTCAACAGACCCAGCAAGAGGGTGGAGACTCAACCTGAGTCACACCTCACTGAGGTAGTCCACTTGTAAAAAGGTCTCATACCTTTTTACAGGTGTGGACCAGCCCACAAACATAATCTTTTTTCTTTTGGGGATTCATAAATTAATTTCAAACTTTCACAAAAAATAGAAGTATTTTTATACCTTCTCTTGTATTCTTAGGATAGTATTCCATTAAATATAAAAGACCAGACAAACTTTATCCTAATATGTAAGTTCTGCACAAAAATGGGTTCCCCCACCAGGAATAGGATACAGAAGGGTCTCTAGCATGTTAAAATTTGGTTGATTAACATATATAGTATTTTAGAACTTATTTAAATTGCAGTTCTAAAACATATTTTTAAAACATGTATTAAAGAAAAAAAGTAAAACATTATGGAATGCCTGAAGCACCATTCCATGAAACCACATTTGAAAATCATGATTTTAATTTCAAAGGCACATGTTACTCCATTTTGTTTTTAATGTTTCAATTTCACAGAATGATGAAAAACTGAGTTGAAGAGAGACCAATAGATGGAAGAAATCAACTTATATTTTATATATTGCATACCCACAGTACCAGTCTACTTAAAACATTTGAAACTATTGGAAAATTCATTTTGAGAGTCCCAAATACTTTAGATGCCAACCTCCATCTCAACACATAAGAAATTCTTATTTTCATTTTGCTTTCACTGGAACCAGCCAAATTCCATTTTCAATGTGAATTGCAATTTAAATTGCTGCCCTACATGCCTGAAGGTGACTTAGAAGAGATAAAGGAGGGAATAATTGTGATATCGATAAGCTTGGTAACATTTGTCAAACAAACAAAAAGAGAATCCTGTAAATGTGATTGACTCCTTTTTGTGATACATCCAGTTGAAAAGCTGAATCAAAAATAATTGTGGAAGAGGGGCAGGGCAAGATGGTGGCTGAGTGAGCATACCTGATAATCTCTCCTGCAAAGAAGCAGCTGGGCAGTGTTGGAAATTCTTCGGGACCAGGCTGTTTAAGGATTTTGCAGGCAGGAGGTGTCTGGACATTGATTTTGTGGGAAGGTAACAGAGAAAATTCGTGTATAAGATAAAATTGAGGCTCTATTACATGGAGGTGGGAGCTGCATGGGATGCTCCCTCCTGGGGTGGGTGGAGCTGTGCCACCAGCACTACGGTGGCAATTTTTGGAGGCTCTGTGGTACTGGGGAATTCACAAACCCTGAGCAGGCTTTTGGGGGGCTAACAGGGAAGGAGGCCTTTGCAGACTGATTTGGGGAGACAAATGGGAGTTTTATGGTGAGGTGGGGAAATTTTGATTGCGGACAAAAGTAATAGCTCTTCCAGCTAGAGCGCCACCCCCCAAGGCCGGCTGCTGATCTGCAACAGCCTTAAATTTTTCACAATAAAAAGAAATCACCAGGAGACTGTTTCAGGGCCTGCAGGGTGGGAGACGTCTGGAAGCCGATTAGGGGAATATTTTGTGAAGTGTGGGAATTTTGGTTTTGGACTCTTATCAGCATTTCCAGCTGGAGCCCCATGCCCGGGCCTGGCTACTGATCTGCATTATTAAATTGGCTGCAGTGTAGAGGCACCCCAGGTGGCCATTCCAGGGGCTTACAGGGTGCGAGGTGTCCTGAAGTCGAACTGGTGATACAGCCACAGAAGAGATCTGAGTAAGTGAGTGAATTGTGGTGTTCAGACACATAGGTTAGAGTTTGTGGATGTGACCTCTCCCATAGAGCTGGCACCCAGCTGTGGGGATCCCTGAAGGCTGTGTTGCACTGTGGTGCTCCCAGGCTCCCTGTTAAACAGATTTGAGGTTGCCAGGTCTGAGCCCCCTAAACCCTGGTGGCCCACACCCCAGACACTCAGACCTCTTGAGTCTTCAATATCATAGACTTTCCATCCCTGAATCCATCACACCCTGAAGTCCATCTGAGGTCCTTGAATGTCCCAGGCCTCAACGTTTGTGTTTTTTCTTTTTTGTTTTGTTTTATTTTGCTTTTATTTTTATTTTATTTTTTTATTTTTTATTGTCCTGATTGCTAACATTGCATTATCTTCTGGTCTTTTCTCCCAGTGTATCCCCCAAAGTTTTTTTTTCCCAGTTATTTAGGGTTTTGTTGTTGTTGTTGCTGTTGTGGTTGTTCTATATCTTTTCTTTTCCCTACTTGTTCCCCTCCCTTTACCCACCTCATTTTTCTTTCTTTCTTCTCTTATTTTTTCTCTCTCTTGTCCCTCATTTTCTTCTTATTTTATTTTATATTAATTATACAATAGGTGCTGCAGGGAACACCTCACATTTGCTGGGTTTCCTCATCCTCCACTGCCTCATTTCTGTGTGAATTGATTTTGGCTACCTACACTATCCACTTTCCCCTACATCTTGATATCCTCTATCATCTACTGTCTCTCCTATATTCCACCTCGCTTTTTTGATCCCCAAAGTGTCTAACTCTTAATTTCTAATACCTTTGTTTTGTTTTCTGTCTTTTATCCACTCTTGAAACTATTGCCTTTCTTTTCTCTTTCCCTCTCTCACGAAAACAATAGCTTTTTAATTCATACCATATTCCTCCCATATTCAGTCGACTACCTCATTGTAGGTACTCTAACTATTGCTATAACTCTACACAACTTACATGAATCCAATATCCATCCTCCCTGATCTCATGTTGTTACTCTGTTAACATTTATCACCAATACTACATTACACTTTTTCCTTGCTTATAAAATTGCCTTTCCCTGACCCTAATACTTTCCTTTAAAGTGAACTCAACCAGCAATAAGAAATTAGAACAAGAAGAACAAAGTGACAAAGAGAAGATATAACACTTATGCAAAGACAACAGCTAATTAATCCCCAAGACTGGACAAAGAAGTTAAGGAACTGATTAAACCCATCAAGATAAAGTGATGACGAGACAGCAACAAAAATCTACAAACCAAATCACTAATCAGGAAAACATGGCTGAGAACAATGAACAAACTAAAAAACAGGAAGGGGAGTAGAACTTTGCACAAGTAATGAAAGATCTCAGAACATTTATCACTGACAAATTTAATGAAGTAAAGGAAGAGGTTAACAACATGAAGACATCACTTGGAGGGGAAATTGCAGACATACGCAAAAGATAACAGATATGATGGGAATGAACACCACAGTTTAAGAAATCAAAAATACACTTGCAGCAAATATCAGCAGACTAGAAGAGGCAGAGCAGAGAATTAGTGATGTGGAAGACAATACATTGGAAATCAAACAGATAGTAGAACTGGTCGATAAAAAGATAGAAAAAATGCAGCTAGGACTTAGGGACCTGAATGATAAGGCAAAATGCTCAAACATACGTATTATAGGCTTTCCAGAAGGAGAAGAGAAGGGAAAGGGATCAGAAGGAGTGTTGCAGGAAATAATGGCTGAAAACTTCCCAAATCTACTGAAAGAGACAGATGTAAATATCGAAGAAGCACAGTGCACCCCAATCATCATAAACCCCAACAGGCCGACCACAAGACCTATACTTGTCAAATTATCCAATGCTCAAGACAAAGAGAAAATTCTAAGAACAGCAAGAGAAAAGAATACCATCACATAAAAGGGAAGCTCCAGATGATTAAGTGCTGATTTCTCATCTGAAACCATGGAGGCAAGAAGGCAGTGGTATGATATAGTCAAGGTCATAAAAGAAAAAAATTGCAAGCAACAATACTCTATCCAGCTAAACTAGCATTCAAAAATGATGGAGAGTTCAAAATATTCACAGATAAACAGAAACTAAAAGAGTATGCCAACAAGAAACCTCCCCTTCAAGAAATTCTAAAGGGAGTTCTGCAGGAAGAAAGGAAAAAACAGGACAGGCAGAGTTGAAAGAGAGGGTAAGAGCAACAAAAAAGACAAAAAGAGAAGGGAAAAAACAAACAAACAAAATATGACAAACACAAGTCCAATCAAAATATGGCTAACATAAATAATCCCTTCAAAGTAATAATACTGAATGTCAATGGATTAAGCTCACCTATCAAAAGATTCAGACTGGGACATTGGATAAGGAAATATGACCCATCTATATGCTGTCTACAAGAGACATATCTTAGATCCAGAGACTCATGGAGGCTGAAATTGAATGGTTGGAAAACAATCTTACAAGCAAACAATAACCAAAAAAAGGCAGGAGTAGCTATATTAATATCAGACAAAATAGACATTAAATGCAAAAGAATTGTGAGAGACAAAGAAGGATACTCCATATTAGTGAAAGGGACAATCAGTCAAGAAGAATGAACAATCATAAATATTTATGCTCCTAACAAGGGCGGTTCTAATTATGTGATGCAAATGCTGGAAATACTAAGTGAAAGAATAGATGCATCTACAATTATAGTGGGGGATTTTAATACATCACTATCAGCTATGGACAGAACATCTCAAAAGAGAATCACTAAAAATATTTGAACAGTATATTGGAGGAGCTGGATCTAATAGATATATGCAGATCATTACATGCAAACACAGTAGGATATACATTTTTCTCAAGTGCACATGGATCATTCTCCAAGATAGACCATATGCTAGGCCACAAAGAAAGGCTTAATGAATTCAGAAAGATCTAAACCATACAAAATAATATCTCTGATCACAGTAGAGTGAGGCCAGAAATTTGCAAGGGCCAGAGGCCCATATGTCACACGAAGATTTGGAAATTAATCAGCACACTCTTAGAAAAACAGTGGGTCAAAGAGGAAATCTCAAAAGAAATCAATGACTACGTTGAAACAAATGATAATGATAACACAACATACCAAAATGTATGGGATGCAGCAAAAGCAGTACTGAGAGGGAAATTTATAGCCATAACTTCATACATCAGAAAAGAAGAAAGAGCAAAAATTGAAGAACTAACTGCATGTATGGAGGGTTAGAAAACAAAACAACAAAGTAATCCCACAGGAAGAAGAAGGAAAGAAATAGCAAAGATAAGAGCAGAACTAAATGAAATAGAAAATAAGAAAGCACTTGAAAAGATAAACAAGACCAAGAGCTGGTTTTTGGGATGATCAATAAATCTGACAAACCTTTAGTGAGACTAACAAAGAAAAATAGAGAGAAGATGCAAATACACAAAATAAGAAATGAGAAAGATGATATCACCACTGACCCCACAGAAATAAAGAATATCATAAGAGGATACTTTGAAAAACTATATACCAACAAAAATGACAATTCAGAGGAAATGGACAAATTCCTAGAAACACATAAGCAGCCTATATTGATGAAAAAGAAATTGATGATCTCAACAAACCAATCACAAGTAAAGAGATCGAATCAGTCATTAAAAACCTCCCAACTAAGAAGAGCCCAGGGCCAGATGGATTCACAGGTGAATTCTACAATACATTCCGGAAAGAACTAACACCAATCCTGCTGAAACTCTTCCAAAAAATTGAAACAGAAGGAACATTGCCTAACTAATTCTATGATGCCAACATTACCCTAATACCAAAGCCAAACAAAGACACCACAAGAAAGGAAAATTACGGACCAATTTCTCTAATGAACCTAGACACAAAAATACTTAACAAAATACTTGCTAATCATATTCAACAACACATTAAATGAATTATACAGCACGACCAAGTTGAATTCATTCCAGTTATGCAAGGATGGTTCAACATAAGAAAATGAATCAATGTAATACACCATATAAACAGACTGATGGAAAAAATCACATGATTATATCTATAGATGCAAAAAAAGCATTTCACAAAATACAGCACCCCTTCTTGATAAAAATACTCCAAAAGATCACAATACAAGGAAACTTTTTAAACATGATGAAGAGTATATATGAAAAACCTACAGCCAGCATTGTTTCCAATGGAGAAATCCTAAAATCCTTCCCTCTAAACTTAGGGACAAGACAAGGATGCCCATTGTCTCCGCTCCTATTTAACATTGTCTTAGAAGTACTTGCTCGAGCACTGAGGCAAGAACCAGATATAAAAGGCATTCAAATTGGAAAGGAAGAAGTCAAAGTTTCATTATTTGCAGATGACATGATCCTATACATAGAACACCCTGAGAGATCTACCACAATGCTTCTAGAACTCATAAATGAGTTCAGTAAAGTCGCAGGTTATAAGATCAATGCACAAAAATCAGTAGCATTTCTGTACACCAATAATGAGCAAGATCAGGAGGAAATCAAGAAACAAATACCATTCACAATAGTAAATAAAAAAATCAAATACTTAGGAATAAATTTAACTAAAGAGGTAAAAAATCTTATACACCGAGAACTATACAAGACTGTTCAAGGAAATCAAAGAAGACCTAAATAAATGGAAGAATATTCCTCGTTCATGGATAGGAAGCCTGAATATTATTAAAATGTCTATCCTATCAAAACTGATCTACACATTCAATGCAATCCCAGTAAAAATCAACACAGCCTTCTTTAAGGAACTGGAAAAACTAACTATGAAATTTATTTGGAAAGGAAAGAGGTCCCAAATAGCCAAAGACATATTGAAAAAGAAAAACGAAATTGGAGGAATCACACTACCTGACTTCAAAACATACTACAAAGCTACAGTAGTGAAAATAGCATGGTATTGACATAAGGAGAGACACACAGACCAATGGAATCGAATTGAAAGTTCTGATATAGAACCTCATATATATACCCATATAATATTCGATAAAGCCACCAAACCCTCTCAACTGGGAGAGAATAGCCTATTCAACAAATGGTGCCTGGAGAACTGGATAGCCATATGTAGAAGAATGAAAGAGGATTACCATCTCACACCTTATACAAAGATCAACTCAAGATGGATCAAAGACCTAAATATAAGAGCCAAGACCATAAATATCTTGGAAAGCAGTGTAGGGAAACATCTACAGGACCTTGTAATAGGAAATGACTTCATGAATATCACACCAAAAGCATGAGCAGCAAAAGAACAAATAGATAAATGGAACTTTCTCAAAATTAAAGCCTTCAGCACCTCAAAGGAGTTTGTCAAGAAAGTAAAAAGGGAACCTACACAATGGGAGAAAATATTTGGCAACCATATATCTGATAAGAGACTTATAACTTGTATATATAAAGAACTCCTATATCTTGAAAACAAGAAGATAAACAACCCATTTAAAAAATGGGAAAAAGTTTTAAACAGACACTTCTCCAAAGAAGAAATACAAATGGCTAAAAAGCACATGAAAAAATGCTCCAAATCTCTAGCTATCAGGGAAATGCAAATCAAAACTACAATGAGATACCATCTTACTCCCATAAGATTGGCAGCTATGAAAAAAACAGAAGAGTACAAATGCTGGAGAGGATGTGAAGAAAGGGGAACATTCATCCACTGCTGGTGGGAATGCAGAAGGATCCAACCATTCTGGAGGACAGTTTGGCATTTTCTCAAAAACTAACCATAGATTTGCCATATCACCCAGCAATACCACTGCTGGGTATATACCCAGCAGAACTGAAAACAAGGACACAAATTGATATACGTACACCAATGTTCATAGCACGATTGTTCACTATCTCCAAAAGTTGGAATCAATCCAAATGCCCATCAACAGATGAGTGGATCAATAAAATGTGGTATATACACACAATGGAATACTACTCAGCTGTAAGAACAAATACACTACAAACACACGTGATAACATGGATGAATCTTGAGAACCTTATGTTGAGTGAAGCAACCCAGGCATTGAAGGACACATACTACATGATCTCAATGATATGAAATAAGCAACCTGCCTCAGAGAGCTAGAGTCTGGAAAAGAGTCTTACAGGAAATCAGGGGGTGGAGGAAGGAGGTCAGCCGACGTCTGCAGGGGTGGAATCTATGATAAGCTGGCGGTAAGTATGAGTACAAAGAAGGGACAAAGTTGGGGCAAGGGGTTGCCTTTGGGTGGGGCTTTGTGGGTTTGAGGGGGGCTGGGGATGGGCAGAGGGGTGATTTTGCCCAAAAAATTGGGGGGAGGGAGAGGCACCATATGACCATAGGAGAGTGTCATGTGTAAGTTGAGATTATAATGCTGAGAAAATCGTATCAAAATATAATTGGGAGGGTTACTTGTTTAGGATGCTCAGGGGGGATGGTCTGATGCGGGGCAGACTCCGGGGGAATGGCTGAAGCCTCGTTTTACCAGGGTGGGTTGTACCATTGGGTAGAGACCCAAGAAGTGAGAGATGGGGTGGACCCACATCCTGGGGAAGACTAATGCAATCAAGTAGAGAGAACTGTATCTCTCTTGAGAAAGGGTGGCTCCCAGGGCATTAGGGCAGTTGAGAAAGTCAGGCCCTGAACACTGCTGCAAGTATCTCTGGACATGGCTTCTCAGGAAATGGAGATTGGCTGGCAGTGTGGGCCCCAAGGGGAGGGGAAAATGGATGTGGAATGGATGGAACCAAGGTAAATGTGGGGGCAAGAGAGGAGTTTCGTGAGAGTACATGAGGATGAATATAAAACATGTAATATTACACCAAAATCATACAGGGGATGACAGACTAATAATGTAAACCATAAGGCAAAACATAGGATAACTAAAAAATTTTAAAAACTGTACATCCTAAAGTATGGACCACATTGTAAGCACAGATGTCACCTTGTTTGAAAGCTATTGTTTCAGAATCTGTACATCAGTTTCAGGAAATATGACATGAATAAGTTAAAAGATTATCGCTGTGGAAGGGAAAAGGTTTTATGGTGGATATGTGGGAGTACTGTATATTGTATATATGAATTACTGTGATCTAAGACTCTTGTGAAGAGAAGCTCAATAATTAGAAAAAAAAAGGAAAGAAAAAGATAGGATGTAGAAATTTTTCCAAATCAATATGTACTCTAGATCTAACCTTTAAACTCATCGCTATATTCCATTTTACTAGTAAGGGAAACTGACATTATGTTGGGATTCACTTTACAGGAAGTTTTGGATCACAGAGTGGTTCAACAATGGCGGCAGAGGAATACTGATATGCGATGTTATTGACAGGCTATATATGGTTGACTGGGAGTTATACAGGGCATATGTCCAGGGTACATGGTAATGTTTAGATATACTCATAGTGGAAACAATTAAAAACAGTTGGGGGGGTACTGGGTTCCTGGCCAGGGGGTCTCTGTCGTGGTCCCTGGGGGAGCAGAGGAAGTCCCCCAGGTGCAACGGTAAGAACCAGGAAGGAATGAGGGCCCAACAGTGGGCTCCTGATACTAATGGCTATGCTTGTGAGCCTATACCCCTGCAATAAGAACAAGGCCTAGAGTAGCATTGTGCCTGGGAGTTTCCTTCTGACAGCCTTCATGTTACTCAAATGTGGCCACTCTCGAGCCAAACTCAGCATGTAGATGCAGTGCACTCCCCCCAGCATGGGACATGACACCTGGGGATGAGCCTCCCTGGCACCGAGGGATCAATAGCACATACCAGCTGAAGATGCAACTAGAAAATGACCTTGAATTACAGGTTCAATGTGGATCAGCAGAATATCCCTGTCTACATATAATAACATGACTTCAAAATGCTGTTTGACCTAATGTAAGGGGGAAATGGAAAGGAGAAATGAGTTTATGTGGCTACGAGTCTCTAAGAAAGGGTCTGGAGGTTGTCAGAAGGAATGCCCTTATGCATAACTGAGCAGAGTATAAGAGACAGATAAAGTAGATACAACCCCAGGTATTGGTTCTTTTGAGGGATAAAGAGACCCACGGGTTCTATGGTCATGGCAGATGGGGTTCACTGCCATGTCAGTTGGCCCTTCTTTGGAGCTGGTGTTTCTGCATGATGGAACTGGACTCAGAGGGGATCTCTTTTCACAAGACTGTCATGCTACTTTATTGGAATTGTAGTTGGTGCTGGGGTTTAAAATATATTTAGGGGATTTGAATCTCTGGACTGACAATATGATAGCCAGGCCCTGAGCCTCAACAGACTTCAACTCCTACACTCTGATTTATTGGACTTACCCCACTCTGCTAACATGGAGTTGAAGAAGGTCAACCATCACACCATGGAGCCTAGAGTGCCTACAACTGAAAGCAGGAGGATTGCATGCAGTATCCATGTGGAATCTAAACCTACTCTTGACATAGATGTGGAATGGACACAACCAAGCCAAGGTGCACACGAAAGAGGAATACAGGAAGGATCAGAGTGGACTTAATGATTTTCTATTCATGAACTATTGTGGTTAATAATCGAGAAAATGTGGCATTGGTGTGGAAAAAGTGGCCATGGTGGCTGCTGGGTGCCGGGAATGGGAGGAAGAGAAGAGATATGGAGTCATTTTTGGGACTTGGAGTTGTCCTGGGTGGTGCTCTAGGCACAATTGCCGAATATTGTATGTCCTCCCATAGCCCACTGGATGGAACGTGGGAAAGTGTGGGCTATGGTGTGGAACACGGGACATGGGGTGCAGCGATGCCCGGAGATGTACTCACCAGATGCAATGGATGTTACATGATGATAGGGGAGAGTGTTATTGGGGGGCGAGTGGTGGGGTGGGGGCGGTGGGGGCAAATGGGGACCTCATAATTTTTAATGTAATATCTTTTTAAAAAATGAATAAATTGAGTAGAATTTGGAAAAAAAAAAAAAGAGTGAACCACAGTCTCCAGGAGGCATGAAAAAGGGTTGGTAAAACCTTTACAGTGAAGGATCCTCTGGAGAGTACTGAATGGAGTACCTGTTTTACTGTAAATTGAACGTATTCTAGGTTAAGAGGGAGGCCCTATTCACATACCACAGCATTAACTTAAGTAAATATTTTAAACAAGCCATATGTTGTCTCCAGAACCCAAGTAGGCTGAAAGATGTTCGACTTGTTTATCATTGTAGGTGCTGATTTTTTATACTGTCACACATGGAGCAGCTTGTGATTTGCCAAATATTTTTTAGGAGTTTAACTGAAGTGGTTGGGTTTTGTATTATTACATGGGAGACAATTTCCCTTTTTTCTGGTTTATTGATAAGTACAAAATATTGTCAAAAGAGATTAAAGAGGACCTTTATAAATAGAATACCATAAACCTTGTTTATCGACTGGAACTCTTAAAATGAGAATACTTCCAAATTGATACATAGATTTAATGCAATATTTACCAAGATCTCGGCAATTTGAAGAGATTGACAAAGTGGTCCTAGAATTTACACAAATGTAGGGGGCCCAGAATAAAAACATACTTTAAAGAAATTATTAATTTGGAAGTCTAACACTTCCAAATTACAAATCAGAACAAAAAGCTACAGTAATAAAAACTATGTAGTAGTAGCATAAGAACAGATATTTAGAGCACCAGAAGAGATTTAGGGATTAAGAAATAAGGGGAGCAGGCATAGCTCAGTGGTTTGAGCTCTTGCTTCCTGGGTTCAAGCCCCGGTACTTCAAAAAAAAAAATCCTCAAATTTATGATCATTTGACTTAAGAATCATGACAGTTCAATGGGTAAATTTTAATTCTTTCAACAAATGTTGATGGTACAACCGAATGGCCCTATGCCAAAAAATGAAGTTGAACCCGTAGTTCATATAGTCACAATGCTCTCAAATGGATAAGTGACAAATGTGAAATTAACCTTATAAAATCTTAGAAGAAATAAATGTGTCCTTGGATTAGGTAATGGTTTATAGATATGGCAATGAAAACATGCCAAAGATAAAAAAGGTAAATTAGACATCATCACAATGAAAAATGTTCATGCTTCAGTGGACATTATCAGGAAGTTTAAAAGAAAGTCCACACAGTAGGAGAAAGTAATTGCAAATAATTTATCTTACAAGGATCTAATATCCAGCATATATAAAGAACATTTACAACTGCAGAATGAAATTACAAAGAACTCCATTAGGAAATGTGCAAGTTTTGAATAGACATTTCTCCAATGAAGGTATAAAAATGGCCAATATAGACATGAAAAGAAGCTCAGAAATCATTGGTCACCAGGGAAATGAAAATCCAAACAAGACATCAGTTTACACATTACAATAAAAAAGTTGACTATTAACGTTTTGGCAAAAATATGTAGATAGTTGAATCTTCAAACATTGCTAATAGGAATGTAACAGTGGTCAACCAATGTAGCAAACAATTTGGTAGTGCCTCAGAATTACCACATAACTGGTACTCCACAGTTAAATATCCACTGTTTTAGTTTTCATGAGTGCTTAAGCAGATGTCATGCAATTGGTTGGCTGAAACAATGGGATTTGTTGGCCCTTGGTTTTGGGGCTAGAAGTCCAAATCAAGGCAATGCTATCTTGAAGACATTCTGGTGCTGGCTGGGCTCTTTTATAGCATGGACATGCATATGGGCGGACTTGCTTGACCTTTCCATTCTCTTCCAGATTCTGTTGATGTTCAGATTCCAGCTGCTCTTTCTGTGGCTTTGTGTCTCAATTTCATTGTTTTTAAAGGATTCCAAGAATAGTAATGAGACCCATCCTGATTAGATTGGGCCACAACCTAAATGAAGTAATCTCATCCAAAGATCCTACTTGCAATGGGTTCACACCACAGAAATGGATTCAGTTTAAGAACATGTTATTTGGGGTACATAGCACCAAACCACCACAACCTTCATAACTGAAAAATGTACGTTCATACAAAAACTTGTACTAAGTGCAAGAAGCCATTCTCGAAAAGCAAACATTGTGTGATTCCATTGATATGAGATGTCCAGAATAGGTGATTTCAGATGGGCAGAAAGTAAATTAGTGGGTGACCTTGGCAGGAGGGAAAGTAGCATGGGATCAAGGCAAATGGGTACCGGGATTTCTTTGAGGGTGATGAAAAAGTTCTGCAACTACATAGTGGTGGTAACTGAGTAATATTCAAAATATACTGGTAACCACTGAACTGTGCAGTTAAAAGGGTGAATTTTATGACGTGAATTGTATTTCAATTAAAATTTTTAGAAAAGATGGCAACAAGTTTGAAGATCGAGAACCCTTCGGATGGAGATGTCCAGTTATGGAGGGAGAACTCACAGCAGAGATGGGAGTCAAAGAGGGTTCTTGTGCAAAATCAGTAGAGTCTTGAGATTCCTCATGGATTTAGGGTTCAGGAGTTTCAGTCAAGAGTGTTGGACACCTTTGCATCCAGTAGGAGTGTGTTCAAGTAGCTCCCTGAATTATTTTGGGAAGCAGATGTGGCTGAAGCAACTGAACACCCACCTACCACATGGGAGGCCCCTGGTTTGGTTCCTGGTGCCTCCTAAAGAAGCCTGAGTTGGTGTGACAGGCTGGCATGGCAAGTTGATGCAAAAAGAGACACAAGAAGAAAAAATGATGATAGACACAACAAAGCAGGGAGCAGAGGTTCCTGGTGCCTCCTAAAGAAGACAGCTGACAAAAAGGGCAGATGCAGCAAGCTGATGCAACAAGAGACAGGAAAGAGCATAATGAGAGACAACAAAGTAGGGAGCAGAGGTGGTTCCAGTGATTAGGCACCTCCCTACCACATCAGAGGTCCCAGGTTAGACTCTCAATTCCTCCTAAAGGAACAGGGAAGATGAACAGGCACAGCAAGTGCAAACAATGTGGAAATGAGAAGAAAAAAAAAAAAAGAAAATGTTTCTCTTGTTCTAGAAACCATTTCTTCTGACTTTCCCCAAGGCTGTTAGGGGATCATCCTGAGAAATTAGAGCAATGAGTGAAAAAGGAGGAGAAACCTTGCACCCCTCTCACTGATCTTTTCGTTTTGGTTGTCAGCCAGACATGGGTGTCCTTCAGACAGGAAGTTATATGATGCTGGGATTTGGGAAAAAATGTAGTCAAAATACAGTTTAAGACCACAACTTGTATGTGATTTCCTGCCTAATATAGAGGCAGCACAACAACCCTTTGGCTGGATGTTCCAAAGAGGCTAGTTGCTTGTGGAAAGGTGGCCACCTAATTCTGCAGAACAATAAAATAGACACAAGCAAAGGATCTTCTTAAGTATTAAATAGAAATGGAACTCATTCATACATGTTTTGCCCCTACAGCAGACCTTCAACCTGAGGTTTACCATTCTTGATTACTTATGAGGGCAGAATCCCACCCTGACCACTATGGGTACAGTTGGAAATGCTGCCTAGTTGGCATCAGCCAGAGTATAACAAAGGATTGTAAATGCAGATAAAGATGTGAGACCCAGAGGAAACCAGATGCCTCCACTTGTCCAACAACTGTGATACCCTCTCCTCAGCCTCACTGAGCAGAACCTCAATGGTTGGGGAAGTAGGGGCCATGGTACAGCCACAAACATCTCTTTGCTTCAATCTAGGACCCCCCAGCTTGTCCAGGCACGTTCTCTTCACCACCCCACCACACTACCCACCACTGGCATTCACTTATGTATTCACCAGTGTATTCTGGCCCACACAATAAGTGGTCTCTGCCAACGTGACTTGTTCAATATATGTGTCAGTCCTCGGGTTTTGAGCATGGACTTGTTTATTGAACTTTTTGGATGTATGTTTAAAGTATTGAGAACACAATGGTTTGAAGAATAAAATGATACGTATGACTTCATATACATGCATAATACATTATTTCATAGTTGCATGTCAATGGCCTCCAGTTAATTATCCCCAAGGATACACCTGTAGTTGAGCAGGAATGGCTTTAATACTCATTTCAGCAAGAGTAAGATCCGGGAACCTGAGTGTTTCACTAAGAGAATTACAGAAGGGCCTTATTTGACTTGACCTTATGTTAGTTGATTTGGGGGTGGGTTAAAAAAACCTGAGTTTGGCCCAGAATTGAGAGCTGTCAGAAAGTGGGAGTGATTCTATGTTTTGGTATCTTAATACATCTTAAAATATCTGGGGAGGTCAAACCAGAACAAGACTACAGCTGTTAATGGTAAAAAAGCAGAAGTCACTTAAACAAGCTGGGTTCAATTAGATTGGCGTGCCACTAAGTAAGTTTTTCTTCCTGATGGCCTTAGTGTATTTCTTGTTTGAGTTGCCCTTTCCAATGTTCACCTCATTTTCAATGTTCACCCCATTCTATCCCATGGAGTGTGCCCATTGCTTGGCCTTTTGTGCTGTAAATGAGGTACCTTGATCTGATTGGAGTCCAATTGGATAGCAAAACACGTGGCAGAAGTGTTCATCTATGGCTGCAGTGGTGGTCCTGACAACCACATCATGCACAGGATTTGCTGTGTCATATCTAAAGTATGTGTTTAGAGTGATATACTGTCAGAACCCATGGATACAAATAATATATTCATTGTGTTACAACATCCATGCAGATCTAAGTGCCAGCTAATATGACCCACCTTGCTAGCCTGCATGGCCTGGTATTGGTAGGACCCATGTGACTGTGCTTGCTTTTTCTACAGTGAGTCCTTGTGACTTGGGTTATTCTTACATCCCTTCTCCCTGAACTGCATCTGGGGATTCAGAGTGCAGCTAGATGAGAGTGGAAATCTTTCAATTTCTGAGAACTCTCCCCCTTCTGCTCTTTTATGGCTAATATCAAAGACTTAACCTATAATTTCAAGGAATCCCTTCCCAACTCAAGAGTATTGGTAGAATATTTCTGTAGGTATCCCATCAATTTTTTTTTTAAGATTTATTTTTATTTATTTAATTCCCCTCCCCTCCTCCGGTTGTCTGTTTTCTGTGTCTTTTTGCTGCGTCTTGTTTCTTTGTCTGCTTCTGTTGTCGTCAGTGGCACGGGAAGTGTGGGCGGTGCCATTCCTCGGCAGGCTGCTCCCTCCTTCGAGCTGGGCAGCTCTCCTTATGGGTGCACTCCTTGCGCGTGGGGCTCCCCTACGCGGGGGACACCCCTGTGTGGCACGGCACTCCTTGTGCGCATCAGCACTGTACATGGGCCAGCTCCACACAGGTCAAGGAGGCCCGGGACTTGAACCGTGGACCTCTCATGTGGTAGACGGACACCCTAACCACTGGGCCAAAGTCCGTTTCCCTCCCATCAATTTTTGCTTTGTCCATCTTCTGCTTTAGTAACCAAAGCCACTTTGCTCTATGGGTGATACCTGCCCACTCCTTATTCTTAATTTGGGTATTCTTCATGGTCTTTTTGTGGCCTTTCTAGCACAGATTCTGGTTGTCAGCTTCTGTCTGCCCTCAGTGAAAATGACTGACACCATACTGCCATTTCCACCCCAAAGCAGGGCATTGTGATGGATCTTTTCTACCACTGTCCACTCTAAGTCAGATGTTTTGAGTGACATATCATTCCTTGAAGACTCAGCCAGAGTTGTGGCCTCAGGAATGTGATGCAGACATGCCACTATAGGGTCCCATTGGGCATTGGGTAGAGGATATGCTGGGAAGTGGGCAGCTATGCCAAGGTAGAGTAATGATGCCAATGACTCATAGTGTCCTCCAAATAAAAAATAATCACTCCATTTAATTACATGTGAAAAAATAAAAGGACAAGCATAAATTCTATGTCCTTGTACAGCTTTAGCATTCAAAGTGGATAATTTTCAAGAAAGAATGGTCTTTGTTCCTGGGTTCTCCCTTTTATTTTCAACAAATATTTATTAATGCTTAGTTAAAATTGGTACAGCGATTTTTCCAAAAAGAGTGGATTCCAACTATATATCCCTGTGTATCATTATGCATAATCTGACAATAGCTCTCCCCTCTGTGGCTGACAACATGCTTTCACAGTTGAACAACTTTGATTCTTTAAAAACAACTAATTGAACTCAGTAATTATCATGAAAATAAGATGTGGATGGTCTAGCAAATTATGGAATTATAATTTGAATGGGTTTTCAATTCTAAGCCTAATATCTTCCCACAAGTGTAGGAACCCTTTATGCATAAGAGCCAATACAGGTAAACTTGCGTCCCCCCCCCCCAAAAAAAAAAAGAAGATAAAAACAAAACAATTATAGACATCAACACTTTTCTTGACAGAACTTTTTATAAAACTTTTAATTTTGAAATAGCTATAGATCTGCAAGAAGTTGCAGAGATAGCATAAAAGTGCCATTTGCCCTTCACCAGTTTTTCCTTGAATGATTACATTTTATCTAATTACTGTAGCAAAACCAGAAATTAACATCAGTGCAATTTGGGTTTAAAGTTCCATCCCACTATAATAATGGAGCAGCCATCATTTCCTAACTCATTGTCTTGTACTATTTTGTTGTACAAAATACATTTTAATATGTTAATATGTTAACTCTGGGATTTATTCCCTGAGATGTTTGTTTCCTGATCTTGTAACCAGCTGGTATAAGACAGAAATTTTCTTGAACTTCACCCCTCCTATCAGAAAATCTGCCCCAGGCTATTGGAATCTGCAGGGCTTTCCCTGTCAGGCTGGCTTGTGTTTTGTCCTGGGATTTTGCTTGTTAGTTTTTCCAGTGTTCCCCTGTTTAGAGGAGTTTGGCTGTCCCCTCTGAAACTCAAGAAACAGACCTCCCTCCCCAGAGTGTTTGAAGCCAATAGGCCTTTGACCTAGACTGCCCACCTTTACAGTTTTTATACTCCTTTCATTTGCTCAATGAATTTGTCCTGGAGGATAAATTCTGGGAGGAAGGCACATCAGAGAGCTCTTTCCTAAGTGAGTCTTTCCAGCCAAGACAGGGCCAGAGACCCACGATGGGGGTGCAGACCAGTGCCAAAGTACCCTGGGGATGGGATTGGGAAGGCTGCAAAGAGCTAATCCAATTGCTCCCCAAAGCTGACCTTTTCAGACCTGCCCAGCAAATGCAGCCATTCAGCTAACTTTCCCCACAGCACTGAAGAAGCACAGGACTTCTCTCTCCACTTTGCCACTGCTCCTGTCCATAGTAGGCTGAAACAATGGGTGATCCCACCTCTCTTGGAGGGGAGGATGAAACAGTGACTGTATCCTCCTCTGTCCAGGCAGATTGAAAGAATAGCTGCCCAAAGAGCCAGGCCCCTAGTGATCTAAATTTGTGAACCGAACACCATAATCAGTGATGAGCATTACCTATGTCTATTCTTGGGAAAGAAAGTCATGTTCCTTTCAGTCTCCAGTAAGCTAGCCAGTGGCTGGATCCCAAAGTAACCTGCTGAGAGAATGGAGGATGGAGGATGGAATCCATAGTGCAGAGAAAACCGTTAACTGTTCTTTACCATAATTTCTCAGTTCCTGCCTCCAGATTTCCCTGGATGCTGTGCCAATTTCTTCTGGCCTTTGAAGATTCAAAATTGCTATATCAGACAATTTCTGCCTGTTTAGTAGATGTTTTGGTGGATGGACAAAATTGTGGAGCTCCTGACTCCACCATCTTACCAGAATCCTAAAATATCCCAAATCTTATGAAAGACTTAAATATACATGTCAAAGAAACCTGCAGTACACCACACACAAAACATAATAGATCTGCTCTGAGACACAAATCATAATATAAAATGCCAAAGTTAAAGAGAATTCTGACATCAGGAAGAGAAAAGTAATGCATCACATACAAGAGATCCTTGATAAGACTAAATAATGATTTCTCATCACAATTCAAGGGGTAATCTATGGAATATGAACATTTTCAAGTGATCATGGGGTGTTGTCACAGTGGGTGGAGACCTGCACAATAACCAGAAGAATATTGAATTCCCATCTTGGGGAGTCCTACATTATCTAACAGAGTGGCAAGCATCCCTAGAGTACATGGGCAGTGCCTAGCAAAGCAAGACAGACCAATAGGCCAGGCCCTTGATATTGATGCTCACATTTATGAACCGTGTTCTTCTGAAATGGAAATTTGGCTAGTATTGTATATTGCCTAAGAGTTACTTCCTAAAAGCCTCCATGTTGCTCAAATGTGGACTTCCTAAGCCAAACTCAGTGTATAAACATACTACCTTTCCCTTCCACCCCCTGTCTGGTGTGGAATATGACTCCTGGGGATGATTTGCCCTGGCAACAAGAGATTATTACCAAGTGCCAACTAGTGAAGCATTTGGAGAAAGGCCTTGACTCAAAGGGGGAAATATTAAATACAAATGAGTTTTTATGGCTAAGAGATTTCAAAGTGAATTGGGAGGTCATTCCAAAGGCTACTTATGCACATATCAGAAGGATCTCACTGCCACAGTAGAGTGCCTCAAGAATGGACACTCCTGAGGAGAGACATATGAACACTATAGGCAGGGCAGAAACCCCCAGGAATTTAAAGCCTTGTCAGTGGGCCTTACTTTGGAATATATGATAACCTATCCTCCCAATATATTGGGGTTGGATTCATTTATAATTTTTCTACACATGGTTCTTATACCCCTTTTATTTGAACCTATGATTAGCACTATACCCATTAAATATGTGTCCCAAAGACTTAAATCTTCAGTCTGCTCATATGATGGTAGAACTCTGAATCTCAGCAAAGCTGCAGGCAACACCTACTCTCCAGTTCAGTGGATTCACTCAAGACAATTAACAAAATGAAAACGATGAACAAAATCCATCCCCCAAACAGTATCTACAACTGTAAGCAAGACAGTTCCATCCATCTGCTCCATGAGTTCTAGGCCCCTCTCATTCAGAAGCAGGGGGACATCACCATCCCAAAATCCTCAAGGTTCAGGAATGAACAGACATAAGGGGGGAATGCAGGCATTGGCTAAAGTAGACATTATTATTCAACTTATAATAATGATATAAAGATAGTGGTCACTAGAGGTTTTAAGGGGAAAGAGAGGGAAAAATAAGTGTAATATCAGGCATTTTTGTGACATTGAAATTATTCTGCATGTAATTACAATGACAGATATAGGCCATAATAAATTTTGTCAAAACCTATGAAATTGTGCTGTGCAAAGTGTAAATCATAATGTAAACTATATACCATGTTTAGCAACAATGCTTCAATATGTATGTTCATCAATTGTAAAAAATGTACCACACTAATGAAAGATGTTGTTTATGGGGAAAAGTGTGGGAAGAGGGAGGCAGTGGGGTATATGAGAATCCCCTTTATTTTTTATGTAACATGTATGTAACCTAAAGCTTCTTTAAAAATAAAACTAAAAAAAAGAATCCAAGGGGCAAGAAGGCCAATGTATGTTATGTTTAAGGTACTGAAAGAGAAAAACTGCCAGCTCAGAATTCTTTAGTTGGCAAAATTTTCCTTCAAAAATGAGGGGAAGTTTAAAACATACACAGATAAACAATAAACTGAGGAAGATAAAAGTATTACCATACCAGAAATACTAAAGGGAGTTTTTCAGTTTGAAAATACAGGAGAAAGTGGCTTGTAGTAGTCTGAGGAAATGAAGATCTTCAGTAAAGGTAAACAAAGGAATAAATGCAAAACCCAATAGCACTGTATCCACAATACACAACTCTACTTTTTAATTCCTATAAGACTAAATGTTAGAAGACAAAGGCACAAAGTGAGTTGGGAGGTCATTCCAGAGGTTCTTATGCTCATCTCAGTAGGAACTCATTGACTGCCTCAGTATTGTCTCAAACAGTGGACCTCTTGATGTCTCTGGAGACATCCAGGCAGTATCAGCAGGGCAGGAAGTTCAGGAGTTTGGTGTCCTACCAGTTGCCCTTATCTTGGAGATTATGCTCCCCAGTGTGACAGAGTTGGACTCATTTGTTGTTTTCCTACATGTGTCTCTTCTGTCCTTTCTATTTGAAAGTAGAATTAGTACTAGAATTCATAGGTATATGTCCAAGAGACTTAAATCTTTGGTCTGCCCATGTGCCAGTTGGGCCCTGAATCTCAGAAGTTGCAACACCTATTCTCCAGTTCATTGAACCTACCAGGACACCTAACAAGGTGATGATAATGGACAATGCCCATCCCAAGGAACAGAGAGAGTCTACAACTGCAAGCAAGAGAATTCCACCCATCTGTCCCATGAGATCTAAGCCCCCTCTCAGTTAGAGGCAGATTGGGCATCACCATCCCCAAATCCTCAGGATTAGGGAATGAACAATGGACTAAAGTAGACTTACAATTATCCTACTATAGACTTGTTATTCTAACAAAGGAAGAACTTTATCATTCATGTTGAGGTAGTGGCCAATAGAGGTTCTGAGCAGAGGGAGAGGGAAAAATAGGTGTAATATGGGGGCATTTTTAAAATATTGGAACTTTCCCTGCATGACATTGCAATGACAGATACAGGCCAGTATATATTTTGTCTTACAAAATTGCATGGGACAGAGTGTAATGTGTAATGCAAGCTGTAATCCACGGTTAGTGGCAATGCCTCAATGTGTGTTCATCAATTGTAACAAATGTACCATACTAATTAATGATTTTGTTAATTTGGGAGCATGTGGGGGAAGTGGGGCATGTGGGAATCCCCTATATTTTTATGTAACATTTATGTAATCTAAAGTTTACTTAAAATAAATAAAAAATTAAAAAGGCATATTTCCTGCTAACAGACATGAAAAATATAAAGAGATAATGTGGGAAGATGGCATCAGAGTAGGCAGGCAGAGCTCAACTCCCTCACAAAACAGTGGAGGAGGAAAAAGCCTGTCTGAAGGACCTGCTTTGAGGGTCAGCAGACCAGCAAGACAGTGCTATGCCACACCTCAGAGGGTGAGGGTCAGAGAAAACCCAAAATGAAAACCGTGGCTTACTAAAACTCCGTGGTGGCTGTGAATGGCACCCAGCCACCACCAACAAGCTGTACAGCCTGGAAAAAACCCATGGCCCACTGCAACCAAGAGGGGAGCAGACATCTTCCTCCATGGGAAGAGGGAGGGTGCAGTGGAGGGCAGGGTGGGCTTTTCATTAGCGAATGGCCAGCAGAGCCCAATTTAAATCTCAGCTCTGGCTAGAACAGAAGCAAGGTTAAGCAGGGATTGAAAGTGATATCTCCATGGAAAGGTTTGCCAACACAAGCCACCTGCTGAATGACTGAGAAAATCCAATGAGAAAAATTGCATTTTGGTCTCTCTTTTTTGTTTTATATATTTAATTGTCATTGTCTCTTTATTTGTACTTTTTATCCTTTTAACTGTGAGAACATATCATAAACTTTCCATCCCAACCACTCCCAAGCATGCAATTCAATGGGATTAATCACATTCACAATATTTCAATATCCTTACTCAATTCCATTAGTAATCCTCCCCAAACAGAATCCCTACACTCTTGGTGCCCTATTTTCTCTTAGGAGGCTTTATGGTGAGAGATTAACTCAGAAGTGATGCTGCCTGAATAGTGGAAATGGGAGAGGGAGGGAAATGTAAATAAACTATAAATGTAAATGTAAATTGAGGTGCAGTCTCCAGGTCCAGATGCCTGGGCAGGAAGTAAGGAATTAGGCAGAGTCATGGATGACTTCAGTTTCTTGTCCTCCCTAAGATGGGGAGCAGAGAAAGAGGAGGCTGTGTTGGAGACAGTAGAGGTGGAGAAGAAGATGAGTCCTGTTTTGCTATATATTTTTCCTTTAGATTAAAATGAAAGGAAAGATCTTACTGGAAAACAGAAAATGGAAAGTACATACTAGCTAAAATTCTATTAATCCTCATATGACTTCATTTAAATTGATATGAATTCAAACATTTAGTTTGTGATTGAATGTGGGGCTTAATGTAGATGGAAATATTATTTTGTTCTTGATTCTGGTTCTCCTTTTGTATCTCCAACTACACAAAGTTTCAGTCTTCTTCTTGAGCTCATCTCTTCCCTTTCCTGCTACCACCACACATATTATTTTTTTGTTTTCATTAAGTATTTTGTTTTAGAACAGTTTTAGAATTACAGAAAGTTGCAAGGATAATCCATAGAATTCCCCTAGTTTAATAGATTTTTAACATCTTACATTTATTTTTTTTGCTTTTATTTTTTTTGATGTTTTTTAAATTATTTATTTATTATTTTTTTTAAATTACATTAAAAAATATGAGGTCCCATTCAACCCCACTGCCCCCGCCCCCCACTCCCCCCGACAGCAACACTCTCTCCCATCATCATGACACATCCATTGCACCTGGTAAGTTCATCTCTGAGCATCACTGCACCCCATAGTCAATGGTCCACATCATAGCCCACACTCTCCCACGTTCCATCCAGTGGGCCCTGGGGGGATCTACAATGTCCCGTAATTGTCCGTGAAGCACTATCCAGGACAACTCCACGTCCTGAAAACGCCTCCATATCTCCTCTCTTCCTCCCGTTCCCCACACCCAGCAGCCACCATGGCTACCCTTCCCACACCCATTCCACATTTTCTCTGTGGACATTGGATTGGTTGTGTCCATTGCACACCTATGTCAAGTGAGGGCTTAGATTCCACATGGGTACTGGATGCACTCCTCCCGCTTCCAGTTGTAGACACTCTAGGCTCCATGTTGTGGTGGTTGACCTTCTTCAACTCCATGTTAGCTGAGTGGAGTAAGTCCAATAAATCAAAGTGTAGGAGCTGAAGTCTGTTGAGGCTCTGGGCCTGGGTATCATATTATCAGTCCAGAGATTCAAATCCCCTACATATATCTTAAACCCAGCACCAACTACAATTCCAATAAAGTAGCATGCAAGTCTTGTGAAAAGAGATCCCCTCTGAGTCCAATTCCATCACGCAGAAACACCAGCTCCAAAGAAGGGCCATCTGTCATGGCAGTGAACCCCTTCTGCCATGACCATAGAACCCGTGGGTCTCTTTATCCCTCAAAAGAACCAATACCTGGGGTTGTATCTACCTTATCTGTCTCTTAGAATCCAAACCCCTGAGAGAAAATCTGCCCCATTAGTAAGTTCGTGGCACAATTTTGATAACTTAAGCTGGCAATTTTAAAGACTCAAAGTTGAGCCAAAATCAAAGAGCTGTGAAAAAAACCACTGGGCAAGAGGGAGAAACTGTCAGAATAAATTCATCAACATATTCAGATGACTAGACATTAGAAAAAAGTACAACTATATGAAGAAACTACGAGAGATAGCCCAGCTAAAGGTACAAACAAATATCCTAATGAGATATACAGAATTTAAGGCAACCAAAAAATGATAATCACACAAATCTCCTAAATCAATTTAAAAAGTTGGAAGAATGTATGAGTAAAGAGAAGACAATTGGCAAGCATAAAGAACAACTTGAATGCTTGCAAAGAAAGTACCAGAACTTATGGAAATGAAAGACATAATGGGTGAGGTGCCAGGTAGGCCCTGAGCCTCAGCAGAATTGCAACTCCTATTTTCCAATTTGTTGGACTTACCCAGATTAGCTAACAGGGAGTTGAAGGTGGTCAACCACCACACCAGGGAACCAAGGGTTCCTACAACTACAAGAAGGAGAATCACACTCATCAGTCATGTGGGATCTGGGTCCCTTCCTGATTTGGAAGTGGAGTGGACATCACCAGCCTGGGGTCCACAGGATGGAGGAATGGAATGTGGATTGGAGGGGACTTGCTGGTATTCTACTGTAGAGCTGTTGTGACTCTGGTGGTTGAAGAAATTGTGTCATTGGTGTGAAAAGGGTGGCCACTGTCATTGCTGAGGTCAGGGAGAGGGAAGAAGAGATGTGATGTGGGGGCATTTTTGGGACTTGGAGTTGTCCTAAATGACATTGCAAGGACAGATACTGGACATTATATATCCTGCCATAACCCACTGAATGGACTGGGGGAGAGTGTAAACTACAATGTAAACTATCCATACAGTGCAGCAGTACTCCAAAATGTATTCATTCACCAAATGCAGTGAATGTGCCACAATGATGAAAGAGGCTGTTGATGTGGGAGGAGTGGGGTGGACTGGCATGGGTGTGGGGTATATGGGAATGTCATATTTTTTTAATGTAACATTCTTTGTGACCTATGTATCTTTTTTAAAAAAGGCAATTAAATTAAAACGTTTTTAAGATTAAAAAAATACATTAGAGGGAAGCAGATGTGGCTCAAACAGTTGGATGCCAACCTACCAAATGGGAGGTACCAGGTTTTCATTCCAGTGCCTCCTATAGAAGACAAGCAGACACTGTGCTTGCCAGCACCCACCACAATGAGCTAGATGTTACAACCCGCCACAGCAAGCTAGATACCACAATCCACTGCACTCAGCTAGATGCCACAACCTACCAAAAAGAGCTAGATGCCACACCCACCCAAATGAGCTAGATGCTGCAAGTGAGCAGATGCTTCAGACTGTGGGGAGCAGATGTGGCTCAGGCCATTGGGCCCTGGCCTCCCATGTGGGAGGTCTCAAGTTTGTTCCCAATGCCTTCTAGAGAAGACAAGCAGACACAGTGAGCAAAACAATGAGCAGACAGTTGAGACAGATGAGAGAAACATTGGAGGGATAAATATAAATCAATCAATCCATCTTACAAAAACATTAGAGACATATAACAGCATTTTTTAATTTTTTGAAGACAGAATTAGTGATATTGAGGGCAGAACATCTGAACTGGAAAAGACAGGAGAACAGAAACTGAAAAGAATGGAATGGAACAAGATCTCAGAAAACTGAAAAACATTGTGAAGTGCACAAATATACATGTTATCAGTATCCCAGAAAGAGAAGAGAATAGAAAAGGGGCAGATAGAATATTTGAGGAAATAATGACTGAAAACTTCCACCCTTATGAAAGACATCAATATCCAAGAAAAACAACACACCCCAGATGGAATAAATCTGAATAGAACTACTCTGAGACACCTACTATTCAGAATGACAAATATTACAGATAAAGAGAGGATTCTGAAAGCAAGAGAAAGGCAAAGTATCACATACACGGGACCCTCAATAGGATTAGGTGCTAACCTCTCATCAGAAACCATGGAGGTGAGAAGAAAGTGGCATAATGTTTTTAAGGTACTGAAAGAGGAAAACTATGGGCTGAGAATTCTGTATCTGGCAAGACTGTCTTTCAAATATGAGGGTGAAGGAAGCAAATATAGTTTAAGTGTTTGAGCACCTGCTTCCCATCTATGAGGTCCAGGGTTTGATCCCTGGTACCTCCTGAAAACAAACCATGCCAACTCTTTGGTGAACAGATGTTGCTCAGTGGCTGGGCACCTGCTTCCCATGTACATTATCTTGGGTTTCTTCCAAAAAAAAAAAAAAAAGAGGGTGAGTTTAAAGTCTACACAGGAAAAAAACCTAAGAAACTGAGAAAGTATGTTACCAGAAGACCAGTAGTACAATAGACACGAAATGGTGTGCTGTAGTTACAGACATTATCTCCCATGAACATAGATCAAAAAACCCTCAAAAAAATACTTGCAAACTCAATCCAAAAGCACATTAAAAGAATTGTACACCACAATCAAGTTGGCTTTACCCCAGGTATGCAAGGGTCTTTCAACACAAGAAAATCAATTCGTGTAATAAACCACATTAATAGATTGCAGAAGAAAAATCAGATGATCCTCTTGCATTATGCAGAAATGGCATCTGAAAAACTATAGCATCCATTCTTGATTAAAAAAAACACTACAAAATATAGGAATAGAAGGATTCTTTCTCAACATGGTCAAGTACATATATGAAAAACCTACAGCTAGCATTATATTCAATGGTAAAAGATTGAAAGCTTTCCTGCTGTGTGGCAGTTTGATATTATTTATGAATTCCAAAAAGAGATATTATGTTTGTAAACTGAAAAGTTCCTCTGGACATGATACCCTTTGACTGTATTAAATTCAAAAATGACATTTACTTGATTAAATAAAGATTAGGGCTTTGATTCAGCCACATCAGGAAGGCATTGAGTCCTCATCCTTTTGATGGGTGGACACTCATACAGGAAAAGACATGGCAGAGGAAGAGAGACACCTCCGTAGATACAGTAGAGGCCCTGGGAAAAGAGATGAATCTGATAGTCTACAGCTGACCTTGTGAAGAGAGTAGAGCAGCTGAGCCCAGAAAGAAATGAGCCCCAGGGAGAGACACAAGTCTTATTCTAGCCTTCAGCTGTAGTTGGAAGAAGCTGGGACCGTGCAAACTCAAGAGGAAGATGGAAGGCTGAGCCCTTGCAGACATTGCCCATCTCTTGATTCAAAACATGGCAAATGACTTTGGTTGAAAAAGTACCACTTATGGTACCTTGAGTTAGACTCTTCAGGGCCTGTGACGATAATCTTCTACACCAAATAAATACCCTTGATAAAAGCCAACAGATTTCTGGTACTTTGCTTCAGCACCCCTTTTGGCTGACTACTACATGCTGAGATCAAGAAAAGACAAGGACGCCCATTGTCACCACTGTTCAATATTTTGCTAAAAGTTCTAATAGAGCAATTAGGCTAGATAAAGAAATAAAAGTCACCCAAGTAGGAAAGAAAGATATAAAGCTTTAATTATTCACTGATGATATGATCCTATATCTAGAAAATCCTGAAAATCCACAGCAAAGCTACTAGAACTAATAGATGAGTTCTGCAAAGTGGTGGGATACAAGCTTGATATGCAAAATAGACTATTGATGAGCAATCTGAGGAGGAGATTAAAACATTCCATTTATAATAGCTACTAAAAGAATAAAAGATTTAGAAATAAACTTAACCAAGGACATAAAGGACCTGCATTCAGAAAACTAGAAAACATTGCTGAAAGAAACTGAAGAAGACTTAAATAAGTGGAAGGGCATTGTGTGTTCATGGACAGGAAGACTAAGTGTAATTAAGATGTCAATTCTACACAAACTGATTTACAAGTTCAATACATCCCAATAAAAATCCCAAAATCCTTTTTTTCCCCCAGAAATGGAAAAGCCAATTTTTTAAGTTTACTTTGAAGGGCAAGATGCCCTAAATAGCCAAAAATTTCTTTACAAAGAACAAAATGTAGTGTGGGAGGAAGGGCGCCCAGCTTGCCACAGTAGCAAACAGTGCGGCAAGAGGTGATACCGCCTCTGCCCACTGGGCCTAGATAAGGTGACTACGCCTGACTAGGCCTTTGCTGCTAGCGGCTGGCTGGCGCTGCCCTCCCCCTTTCTATCTCCCGCCTAGCCCAACATCCGGCCAGCTCTCACTCCCCCTTTCCCCTCCCCTATTCCAAACCTCTCAGCCAGCCCTCTGCCTAGCAACCACTTACAATCACCTATCAGGAAGCAGTACCCGCCCACACCTATCAAATCCCTCCACGCAGTCCCTAACCCTATAAAGCTGTGTCCCCTTCCGCAATAAACCAGACTTGTGCCATCAGCCTGTCTCCGCAACTCCTTCCTGGGTCGTGCACCCTCCACGCCTTCGGAGCTCCCGAGGGAAGCCTCAGCAGCGTACAAGGCTTTCTTCCCCACACCAGGGACCCCTCTTGTCCCACAACGGGACCCCACTCGTCCCATAACAGGGACCCCGCTCGTCCCATAACAGGGACCCCGTTTTGTCCCTCAACTGGCGCCCGAATGTGTGGCCAAGCAACCCCACCACAGAGATGCTCTGAAGGTAAGGGCCCCCGTCTCCTCCGCCTAACCGCCGTTAGAGGAGACCCCACCGTCTGCCCTTGGCAGACCCCTCGACCCGCCCCGATCAAGCAAAGTCTCTTCTGCCTGGCACTCCGCACAGGCCCCTTCGTCCTTCCATCTCTGGAGGACTCTGGCGCATGGCAGCTCCAGCCTCTCAACCCTGGCTGCCACTACGAGCTTCCCTAAGAACCCCTCTTTTCACCGCCTCGCTCCATAACTTGGCGGCCCACCGCTCTTCCTACCCTCACCGGCCCTCACCCTCTTCTGGTAGACCGGACACCCATGAACCCCAGCCAGCTTTTCCCCTGGTCTCCTTCTCTCACCTCTCTGCATGTTGTTCTTGGCTCTCCTCTTCGGTAGTTCCAGCCTTCTATTCACTTTCATCCTTTTCCTCGTGTTCCTATTCGCTCTCCCCCTCCCCTTTCTACTCTTCTAAATGGGAGTCTCCTTCTCCAGCCAGCAGGCCCCGCAAGTTCGGGCGCTTGCTGGCCTACTAGCCTGCCACCAATGTAAAGTTTTGGGCAGCAGCTCCAGGCTTACTGGGATCTACTGGTCCCCTTCAAACCCTGGCTTTCACTGCCAATCTCTCGGACCCTGATACCTATCTGAAATTGGCCCCGCCTATCAACAAGGCCAGCCATAAGCCCAAAAATCCACACAAGCTTATAAGGCAATCAACTCTGTTCCAACAAACCCCTGCCCACCCCTTTTCACAACTCCTCAGGCTCCCTACTATCTACATGACAATGTAGCTATGAGAGAAAAACATGGCAACATTTATGTTCTGTTTTATTTCCATGCTAATTCTAATTGGACTTCTTTAACCAAGATATTAAAATTAGTACAAAAATTTTATCAAGGTTTAAAAAGAAATTTTCAGTTTTAAATCAATAGTTTACTCTTGAACTTCAAGTCTCAGTATAGTCTTACAGTAATTATCCAAAAATGTGTGCTAATGTTCTGCCTAACTGCTGCTCGGGTTATTTTAGCTGATTGCTGATAACTGATAGGAATGTTTCCGAGCACTGGCTTTCATGTTGCAGGCAGCATGGATTCCAGAGAAAATCTTGAAAGGTACAATCTAAAATGTGCTATATAACAGAGGATTTAAAAGCAGCTATACCAAGAAAGTAAGAATTATGAGTTAATTGTAAACTGTATGTTTCTGTTACTGTGTTGTGATTGTTCTGTGTTTGTCTGTTTGTTCAATGTCAGTGTATATTTTGATACCTCCGGATGGTAAATATAAATTAATAAAAATTTATAAAAGAGCTCTATACAAATGGCCAAAAATTAAATAAGCGCTTATATTAATACTTAAGTTTATTATATCAATACATGAGCTTAAATGTTAATAAGATATCTACAATAATAGAAATTGTAAGTCTTGATTGACAAGATTAACTGTACATCCTCATAAAAAGTTGTTCTTGCCCAGATTAAAATGAATAACTTATTTTTCTTCACAGGATAATATAAAGAATGTAAAGCTTAAATGAATATTAAAAAAGGTTAAAAGTTTGTGAAAATGCTAACTGAAATGTAATAAGTTTTGCAAAAAGGCGTATTTTGTCCTAAAGTAAGATGGCTAATTTTTCATGAACTCTTGAAACTTAATTTGCAGATGGCAAGCTGTAAAAGGTATTGTGATAACTTTAAAGTAAGGGAATGTGTTCTATAAACATAAAATTTGTCTTCAATAGTCTATATGGTTATAAATAAAAGGTTTAATAAAGCATTGTTTACATTAAATTATTAAATGGTTAATTCCAAAAGGTCATTCTTAAATATATATAAAACTGAATTGATGATGATAATAATAAAAGGTAATTTTATAACAGGAAAGATTGGCAGCAACCAGCCTCCCCTGCCAACTTACTTCTAGAAAACTGTTTCTAATATTGCATGCTACTAAGTATTTAAAGAAAAGTTCATTATTTTAACAAGCTTGTTTAATGTTCACAGTATTGTTATAAGAGGTTTGCTTGATAACTTTGATGTAGGCTATATGGAATTTGTTTTTATTATTAAAAAAACAGAAAATAATTTTGTCCTGAAATAAAATGATTGATTATTGGAAAGAGTAGAGTGTGGGACAAAACCTGACTGAATACTGAAAGTGCAGAAGGTTGGTGGAAAAGGAATTTTTACAGTTAAAGTTAAATAAAATTTAATGGGTCTATCTATAAAATTTTACAGGCTTTGGTGTCGGGTAGTATGCTGATGCAAAGTTGAAAATTTTTGTTCTTTCTCAAGGCCTCTCACCGTTAATCTGTTTTAGTAAAAGTTCTTATCCTCAGTCGGTATACAAAGAAAGTCTATCTAATGTTTCTTGTGCTTATCGTTTCCTCGGTGTTCCAAGAAAGAAAGCTTTATCTCTTAAAGGAACATAACGTTCAAAACTGCTTTCTCCTATGAAACATATGAGAACATATGTTCTTGCTAATAATTCAATATAGATCTGATAATGAATTTTCTTAGAAGCATTATACTTATTGTACTCTTGCTTTTGTCTCACTTTAACTTGAGCATTATTAAGGGAGCACAGTATTTGTAATTCTGCCAGTATCTATAGAGGCCTGTTGATATTTTTGTCCCCAAGAAAGGAATACATTTTTTTCCCGCTGAGATGGTGTCATATATTCTTGGTCATCACAATATCTCATGGCTTTGGGGCTGTGAGTTGGTAAATATTCATGATGTGTGATAAAGCATGATACATTCTGTGAGATCTTGACTAGATAAAAATGTATGCTCCGTTGTGTCTATACACACACAGGACCTAAAGGTTATGTCAAACTAAACTGCTTGTGATTCTGGATGACTTTTGTGTTCTTTGCTTCTTGTGCTTTTCAGTTTTCTATATTGCACAATTAAAAGTTTGAAAAAAAATAAATGTTACTTTAAAAACCTTAAAAAAAAACAAAAAAAAAAAAACTGCTTTCTCAAGACCTAATCCTGAACAGTGGCCTTTTGTTCCAAACTAATTGTAAGAGATTTGTTCTTTTACCTTGAAAGAAAAATTAAAGTAATAATTAAGTTCATTTAATATGTTATAAGCTAAATAAAGGTGTTTTACAGTATTATAAAATTAACAACTTTTTCTTCCCTTAAACCCTCTATTAATTAAAGTCGTATGGATAAAAGGTTTCTATGAATGCTTAAAAGTGTATAAAGTTACCAATATTTCAGCATAATATTAAAGAAAAGTACAATGTAGTTAATTATGGTTTTAATTATTATAAAAGAGTATATGTCACAAAAACAACCTCTTATCATAAATTAAAGTAACAACACTAGTATGCAGCAATCCCAAATACTGCTAGTTTGTTGCAAAAAGTTAAAGTCCAGCTGTATGGCTATCACTTTGTTTTAAAACTTCCTAAGACTTTCTTTAATGTCTTCTTGGACAAATCAAGCCAGCTGCATTCCTTTATCTGTAAGAACCCAACAATAAACTTTTGCAGTGCTTTTCAAGGATGTGTGCATAGCCCAACCATCTTGTATAGTATTTACTGAATGGAAAAGCAGCATATATTACTTCTCAAAAAGAACAGGTTTAGCGAACTCCTTATTCATCTGCTCAATGCACAGAGCTTTGACCCATCATTAAAGTTTTACAAATGTTTTAAGAGCCCTTAAATATTGTCTCTGATTCTGAATATGTATGCCTTACTGCCAAGCACACCACTGCCCTTTTCTCTGAAAACCCCCGTGCTCAAATTCTTCTAGAAATCTTCCACGGGACCTTTGACTGCCATTACCCCCCCCCCCCACAAGTTGCTCCAGGACCTCACAAGGCTCCCCCTCTCCCCACTATACCACCCTTTCCCTGGCTCCAAGCCTCTCTCCAACTCCACTACTGTCTTCACGGATGCCTCTAAGACCAAGTTTGCTTATATTGCCTACTCTCCCAGCCATGACTTGCCAACCGTTTACTGCCAAACCCATCCCGGATCGGTTCAGGTGGGCGAGCTACTAGCCATCCTCACTGCCTTCCAACACCACGGCAATGAGCCCGTCAACATCTTCACTGATAGTCAGTACGACCTGCAAGTTTGTTCAGTTATTGCCCATGCTGTTTTCTTTCCACATGACACGCCCATTGATCGAGCACTCTGTGCCTTGCAGCGAGAGCTCAAGCTCCGCACACAGCCATGGTACATTTCTCATATTCGCAGCCATTCAAGGCTGCCGGGGCCTCTAGCCGCGGGTAACTCTGCTGCTGACCAAGCCATCTCCACCCATACAATAGCCACTGTCAGAGACTTGGTCAATCAAGCCAAACTTCTCCATTCTAAGTTCCACTTTTCAGCAGCCTCACTTCAACGTCTTTTGCCGGGCCTCCCCAAGGAAACTTGCAAGCATTTGGTGGGCGCCTGTAAAACATGCGCCCCCTTCTTGCCGCTTGGACCGTTGCAGCCACAAGGGGTCAACCCCCGCGGCCTCAAGCCAAACTCCCGATGGCAAATAGACGTCACCCATGTGCCGTCATTTGGGCGCCTCAAGTATGTCCATGTCACAGCCGACACCTTTTCTCACCTTTGCTATGCTGTCCCCTTACCAGGGGAAACAGCCAAGCATTGCATTAAGCATTGCGGCAAGCCATCTTATTCATGGAGGTTCCTTGGGATGTTAAAACCGATAATAGGCCTAGGTATCGCAGCTCCTCATTTGCTGCATTTCTCCAGCTCTACAACATTACTCACCACTTCAGCATCCCATATAACCCTCAAGGCCAAGCTGTAGTTAAACGCCAGCATCTCCACCTAAAAGTTCTAATACAAAAGGAGAGGGAATTGCACCCTAAAAATCAGCCTAGCGACATCATAACAGCTTGTCTCATTCACATGAACCTCCTCTCCTTTGACAAGAATGGTTTTTCCCCCCTCCATAAGCATTGGGGCCCCTCCTACGCACCAACAGTTGCCCCGATGGTGTTTTGGAAGGACCCAGAAACAAACAATTGGCAGGGACCCAGTCCCCTTCTCACCCAAGGCAGAGGGTTTGCTTGTGTCTTTCCAGAAAATGCCTCCCAGCCGCTCTGGATCCCCGGGAGAAACGTCAAACCCGCCACCGGCCAGCAGCAGGTTCCAACGACGGATAATGAGAGCACTCGCCCATCAGATGGAGAGGCTGAATATGGCTGCAGATCCAGCTCATAACACCCTCCTCCTTGGACAGCTAGTACAGCTTGCTGTCCACGCCTTAGCTTCAAACAAAAAACCTAAAAATCTACACTCTCTCCTGCTTTTCATGTTGGCTCTGCTCCCCTCCACTACAGACCAAGCTAGTATAAGCCATCGGCCCCTTAACTGGACACTCTCTCTTTAGCAGCAGGAAAAGCTCCTCACTAATAACATTACTGCGGGTGCTCCCTCCTTCACAGTGCACATATGTAATCTCGCCAACCTTCCTTTCGCCAGTAGTTGTTCCCTTCAAGACATTACACACAATACTCACTGGTGTTGGTACAGCTCACTTACAGGCCTTAACGGCCCCTATAATCATGAAGTCTCAGGCTTCTATATTTGTCCTTCCACGGCCAGAGGCTGCCATGACCCAGCACACTATTACTGCCCCTCCTGGGGGTGCGAAACCATGGCCCACGGATGGTTGGGAGCTCCCAATAGGGACCCCTATCTCTCCTTTTCTTTTAAAGATAAAAGTCACTGGGGCAGCATCACGCTCACTGTCAAAAACCCTGAAAATGCAGACTGGCTACAGAGCCGCACCTGGGGAGCCCGACTTTACATGAGCAGCTATGATTATGGTGCCTTTTTCATTATAAAGAAAAATTCAGTCCGCACACAATCCGCCGCCGTGGGCCCAAATCAAGTTCTCAATCCTCCCCACACACGGCCTCCCCCTCCTCCCTCTGTTTCCCCTTCTCTTCCAACTACCACCTTAAGTCCTTCTGTCGCCGAGTATCCTCCCCACCACCAAACTCTGCCACCCTCCAACCCTCTTGTAGCCCTCCTCAATGCATCATTTATCTCCTTAAACTTATCCCAGCCCAACCTTACACAACATTGCTGGCTCTGCTTCTCTGCCACGGCTCCCTTCTATGAAGCCATAGCTACCAACAGTGCCTATCGCGCCTCCCCAGACTCCACCGGAACCTCTTGCAATTGGAAGCAAACAAAAAGAGGACTCACCCTCCAATCAGTTTCACAGACTGGACTCTATATAATAAAAATCAGCGGCAAAGTTCTCCCCTCCATGCAGTCCCTCTGCAACCTAACTCACACCCCTAATGCAGCTGCTAAGTTCCTAATTCCCCCTAATAATACCAAATGGCTATGCTCTTCCTCCGGCCTCACTCCATGTCTCAATGTTCAAACCCTTAACTCCACCAGTGACACCTGTGTGCTTATACTCATTGCCCCCTGTGTTCTCTTTCATACTAATAACCAATTCTTTGATTCCTGGCAGCACTTCAGCTCCCCGCAGCACAAGCAGAAACAGGAAGTCTTCACCGCCATCACAATTGCCACCCTTCTAGGTCTTGCCGGCGCAGCCACTGGAGCTGCAGCTCTCAGCCTCCAAGATAACTCCTTTTCAACCCTTAGGCAAGCTGTCGATGCGACATCGCCCGCCTTGAGACTTCCATGGCCCACCTTGAAACATCTCTCAACTCCCTGTCTGAGGTCGTTCTCCAAAACCACAGGGGCCTAGACCTCCTCCTCCTAAAAGAGGGTGGCTCTGCGCAGCATTAAGAGAAGAATGCTGCTTCTATGCTAGCCACTCTGGCCTCATTCGAGATAACCTCGCACAAGTTAGGGAGGGCCTCCGCAAGAGAAAGCAGGAACGTGAAGCCGGATGGTCTTTCTCTTGGGGGCTGCCCAATGGAATCCTTTCTTACTTTCTCCCCTTTCTAGGCCCGCTCCTCACCCTTGTCCTCCTATTAGCCCTAGGACCCTGGATCATCAAACGGATTGTCCGGCTTGTCAAAGTCCAGATTAACTCTGTCACCAGCCTAACTCCGCAGGTCCGATACCAGCAACTCCCTACAACTGACACCACCGAGCCGAGACCCTGCCAGCGCAGCCGACAACCTCGTCAGCCACAGAAGCCCAAAAAGCCCCCCATCTGCCACATTCCTCTCCAAGCTTCCCCACCGAGAGCTCTCACCGGCTATCAGCCGATAGAGCCGCCAACCCCTGCCGATGCAAACAGCCACCACGCCCGCCACTAAGGGCCCAAAAACCCGAAGCCCATTGCCTCCAACAGCGTTGAGAGCCCCGCCATATTAAAAACAAAGGGGGAGATGTGGGAGGAAGGGCGCCCGGCTTGCCACAGTAGCAAACAGTGCGGCAAGAGGTGATACCGCCTCTGCCCACTGGGCCTAGATAAGGTGACTATGCCTGACTAGGCTTTTGCTGCTAGCGGCTGGCTGGCGCTGCCCTCCCCCTTTCTATCTCCCACCTAGCCCAACATCCGGCCAGCTCTCACTCCCCCTTTCCCCTCCCCTATTCCAAACCTCTCAGCCAGCCCTCTGCCTAGCAACTGCTTACAATCACCTATCAGGAAGCAGTACCCGCCCGCACCTATCAAATCCCTCCACACCATCCCTAACCCTATAAAGCTGTGTCCCCTTCCGCAATAAACCAGACTTGTGCCATCAGCCTGTCTCCGCGACTCCTTCCTGGGTCGTGTGCCCTCCATGCCTTCGGAGCCCCCAAGGGAAGCCTCAGCGGCCATACGAGGCTTTCTTCCCCACACCAGAGACCCCTCTTGTCCCACAACGGGACCCCACTCATCCCATAACAGGGACCCCACTCGTCCCATAACAGGGACCCCGTTTCGTCCCTCAATGTAGGACTCTTACTTCCAGACTTTAAAGCATATTGCTTAGTGGTAAAAACAAAACAAAACAAAAAATCCAGCATGGTACTTGCATAAATATAGACTGTCCAATGGAATTGAATAGAGAAATAGACCCTCACATTAAGGTCAAGTAATTTATGACCAGCTGCCAATCTCCCATCTGCTTCAGAAGAGTCTATTCAACAAAAGGTGCAGGGAGAACTGAATATCTATAATCCAAAGAAATAAAAAAAGGCCCCCTATCTCACACCTTATACAAAAATGGACTCAAAATAGATTGAGGACCTATATATAAAACCTATAACCTTAAAGCACTTAGAAGAAAATGTAGGAAAACATCTTCAAGATCTTGTGGTAGGCAGAGGTTTTTTCATCCTTAAATCTGAGGCATGAGCAACAAAAGAAAAAAATAGATAAATGGGACCTCCTCAAAATTAGATACTTTATTCTTCAAAAGACCTTGTCAAGAAAGTAAAAAGGCAGCCAACTCAATGTGAGAAAATATTTGGAAACCATATATCCAATAACTTTTGATGTCCATGTTATATAAAGAGATCACACAACTCAACAATAAAAAGAAAAGCAACCCAAGAACGTTCCATCCGTCTGCCCCATGGGATCTAAGCCTCCTCTCAATTAGAGGTGGAGTGGGCATCACCATCAGAGAATCCTCAGGATTGGGGAATTGATGGTGGACTAGAGTAGACTTACAGTTCTACTGTATACTTGTGATCCCAGCAATGGAAGAACTTTTATCATGGATGTGGAGTGCAGTGTCCACCAGAGGTTCTGAAGGGAGGGAGAGGGAAAAATAGATGTAATTTCAGGGCATTCTTGGGACTTGGGAATTATCCTGAATGACATTGCAATGACAGATACAGAACATTGTATTAATATATCATAATAACTTGCAAAAATGTGTGGAAGAGTGTAAACTACATGTAAAATATAATCCATGCTTAGTGGCAATGCTCTAAAATGTGTTCATCAATTGTGGCAAATGTTCCACACCAATGAAGGATGTTGTTGATTTGGAAAAATGTGGGAGGGCTAGGGAGTGGGGCATATAGGAGTCCTTCATAATATTTGTATAACATTTATGTAATCTAAGTTTAGATGGCCCTTCTTTGGAGCTGGTGTTTCTGCGTGATGGAGCTGGACTCAGATGGGATCTCTTTGCACGAGACTTTCATGCTACTTTACTGGAATTGTAGTTGGTGTTGGGGTTTAAGATATATTTAGGGGATTTGAATCTCTGGACTGACAATATGATAGCCAGGCCCTGAGCCTCAACAGACTTCAGCTCCTACAATCTGATTTATTGGACTCACCTCACTCAGCTAAGATGGAGTTGAAGAAGGACAGGCACCACACCATGGAGTCTAGAGGGCCTACAACTGAAAGCAAGAGGATTGCATCCAGTATCCATGTGGAATCTGAGCTTCCTCTTGACATAGAGGTGCAACAGACACAGCCAATCCAAGCTCCACAGAGAAAAGGTGGCATTGGAGTGGGAAAAGTGGACATGGTGGCTGATGGGTATGGGGAATGGCAGGAAGAGATGAGAGGTGGAGGCACCTTTGGGACTTAGAGTTGCCCTGGATGGTGCTTCAGGGGCAATCACCGGACATTGTAAATCCTCCCAGGGCTCACTGGATGGAATATGGGAGAGTATGGGCCATGATGTGGACCATTGACCATGGGGTGCAGAGATGCCCAGAGATGTACTTACCAGGTGCAATGGATGTGTCATGATGATGGGAGTGAGGGTTGCTTGGGGGGGCGTGGTGGGGTTGGAGTGGTAGGGTTGAATGGGACCTCATATTTTTTTAATGTAATATTTTTACAAAATCAATTAAAAAAAAGTATATTAGAAAAAAAGACAAGCAACCCAATTTAAAAATGGACAAAAGAATAGACATTAATCCTAAGTGGTAATGCAAATGGTCAAAAAGCATATGGAAGTTCAATAACTAGGGGAAAAAAAAGGAAAAGAAAAAGATAGGATGTAGAATTTTTCCAAGTCAACATGTATTCTATATCTAACCTTTAAACCCATCGCTATATCCCATTTTGCTAGTAAGAGATTCTGACATTATATTGGGGCTTCAATATTCAGGAAGTTCTGGATCCCAGAGAGGTCCAATAATGGCAGTGGAGGAATACTGGTATAGGATACTATTGACAGGGGATATATGGCTGACAGGGAGCTATACAGGGCATAAGTCCAGGGTGCATGGTAATGTTTGGATATACTCATAGTGACAACAATTAAAAACTACAGCTGAGGGGGCACTGGGTCCCTGGCTGGGGGTGCTGTGCCATGGTCCCTAGGGGAGCAGCAGCAGTCCCCCAAGTACAGCCATAAGGACCGAGAAGGAATGAGGGTCCAACAGCGAGTCCCTGATACTAATGACTATGCTTGTGAGCCTATATGCCTGAAATAAGAACAAGGCCTAGAGCAGCACTATGCCTGGGAATTTCCTCCTGACAGCCTTCATGTTACTCAAATGTGGCCAGTCTCGAAGCCTAACTCAGCATCTAAATGCAATGCCTTCCCCCCAGCGTGGGACATGACACCCGGGGATGAGCCTCCCTGGCACCGAGGGATCACTATCAACTGACAACTGATAATGCAACTGGAAAATGACCTTGAATTGAAGGTTCGATGCGGATCAGTAGAATATCCCTGTCTACATAGAATAATATGACTTTAAAATGCTGTTTGACCTAATGTAAGGGGGAAATAGAAAGTAGAAATGAGTTTATATGGCTATGAGTCTCTAAAAAAAAAAGAGTCTGGAGGCTGTCAGAAGGATTGCCCTTATGCACAACTGAGCAGAGTATAAGAGACAGATAAAGTAGATACAATCCCCAGGTATTGGTTCCTTTGAGGGCTAAAGGGACCCATGGGTTCTATGGTCATGGCAGATAGGGTTCACTGCCATGTCAGATGGCCCTTCTTTGGAGCTGGTGTTTCTGCATGATGAAACTGGACCCAGAGGGGATCTCTTTTCATAAGACTATCATACTCCTTTACTGGAATTGTAGTTGGTATTGGGGTTTAAGATATATTTAGGGGATTGAATCTTTTTACTGACAATATGATAGCCAGTCCCTGAGCCTCAACAGACTCCAGCTCCTACAATCTGATTTATTGGACTCACCTCACTCAGCTAAGATGGAGTTGAAGAAGGACAACCACCACACCATGGAGCCTAGAGTGCCTACAACTGAAAGCATGAGGATTGCATCCAGTAACCATGTGGAATCTGAGCCTCCTCTTGACATAGAGGTGCAACGGACACAACCAATCCAAAGTCCACAGAGAAAAGGTGGCATTGGAGTGGGAAAAGTGGATATGGTGGCTGATGGGTATGGGGAATGGCAGGAAGAGATGAGATGTGGAGGCGCCTTTGGGACTTGGAGTTGCCCTGGATGGTGCTTCAGGGGCAATCACCGGACATTGTAAATCCTCCCAGGGCCCATTGGATGGAATGGGGGAGGGTGTGGGCCATGATGTGGACCAATGACCATGAGGTGCAGAGATACCCAGAGATGTACTTACCAGGTGCAATGGATGTGTCATGATGATGGGAGTGAGTGTTGCTGGGGGGGAGTGGTGGGGTGGGGGTGGTGGGGTTGAATGGAACCTCATATTTTTTTAATGTAATATTTTTACAAAATCAATTAAAAAAATTTTTAAAAAAGCACATGGAAAAATGCTCGAAATCACTAGCTATTAGGGAAATGCAGATTACATCTACAATGAGATACCATTTCACACCTTACAGAATGGCCATTATTTTAAAAAGCAAAACATAAAACTAACAATGCTGGAAAAGGATGCAGAGAAACAGAAACACTCATTCACTGTTGGTGGAAATGTTCAATGGTGCAGCCTCTGTGGAAGACAGTTTGATGGCACCCAAGATGCTGGATATAGAACTGCTTTATGACCCAGCAATTCCATTACTAGGAATATATTCAAAAGAACTGAAAGTAAGGACATGAACTGACATTTGTACACTGATATTCATAGCAGCATTGTTCACAGTTGCTAAAATATGGATCCAGCCCAGGTGTCCATCAACTGATGAGTGGGTGAACAAAATGTGGTATATACACACAATGTGATACTACTCAGCTCTAAGAAGAAATTGGAATGCATATGACAATGTAGATGTACCAGGAGGATATTATTTAATTGAAATAAGCCAGACACAAAAGGACAAATATTTTATGGTCTCACAAATATGAACTAAATATTATGTGTAAAATCATCGAGATAAACTTTAGGTTACTAGGAAATAGATTATGGTTTGAGAATGGGAGCTGAATGCTTAATGTATGTCTTAATAAAGATAATTGTAAAAGTGTGCAAATGAATAGAGTTGAAACACATAGTATAACAAAACACTGCTGATTTAGAAATGTGATTGTGGCTGAAAAGGGTTACAATGTTAGTTGCAAGGAAACTAGAGAATTGTCTGGGGAATGTATTAACATAGTGATTTGGGTGGTGGATTAAGATTGTGGTTAATAATATAAATATAAAGATGTTCTTTCACAAAGTGGTAAGACTATAGTGATACATGGAAAACTTACCACTAATATAACTGGATAATAGATAAAAAATAATATTGTAATATTTTCCAGCAATGAGAAGAAGGTATTATTTCAATACTAAGGGACAACAGTAGGGAGATATAACAGGGTATGGGATTTTCCCTTTTGGAGAAATGAAAACATTCTAAAATTTTCTGAGTTGATGACAGCACAACTCTGTGATGAACATGAGAGCCACTGTGTGTGCACTTTGAATGGATTGTACAAAGCATGGGGCTGTATAGCACATGGTTCTTGTGGTGGAAGATGTACTTTGCTTAACAGGACAAATATGAGAACATTTGCTCATGAACTATAACAAATATATAATATTAATATAGGGTGTTAATATTTGAGTGGGTTTGGGGGAAAATACACCAAATGTAAGATATGGGCTATAGTTAGTAGTTATATATATATATATATTTCTCTCCCCCCATTGTCTGCTCTCTGTCCATTTGATGTGTCTTCTGTGTCTGCTTACTTTCTTGTCAGCGGCACTGAGAATCTGTGTCTCTTTTTTTTGTTGCATCGTCTTGCTGCATCAGCTCTCTGTGTGTGCAGTGCCACTCTTGGGCAGGCTGCTTTTTTGCATGGGGTGGCTCTCCTTACAGGGCGCACTCCTTGTGCATGGGGGTCCCCTACACAGGGGCATTCCTGTGTGGCCCTGCTCTCCTTGTGTGTATCAGCACTGCGCATGGGCCAGCTCACCACATGGGTCAGGAGGCCTGGGGTTTGAACCCTGGACCTCCCATGTGGTAGGCAGATGCTCTATCAGTTGAGCAAAATCCGCTTCCCAGTAGTAATATTTTGATGATAGTCTTTCATAATAATTTGTAACAAAAGTTTCACAACAATGCAAAGTGTTGTTGGTGGGGAGATATATGGGAGACTTGTATGACTATATGCATATTTATTACACTTCTTATTTATGTATGTTCATGTATGAATGATATGCTTCAATAAAATTTTATTTGAAAAAAAAAACAAGTAGTAATGTGGGAGAAAAACAAAGAGGTGAAACTGAGAGATTTGGGAGCACAGACCATGTAGGGTTTTGTCACAGTCTGAATTTTTAAAATAAATCCTAAATAGAGATTATGTTTCTGAACAAATCTATTCCTGTGAGTATGAGACACTTTGATCGGACTATGTCAGTGAGGCATGACTCAGGTTGAGTTTCTACCCTCTTACTGGAGCAGATATAAATTGAGACACAGAGAGAAAAGAAGCTGCCATATTATATTGATCCTGCCATATGAAATAGGGGACTTGAGGAAAACAGAAACCCAGAAGGGCTGAAAGATTTCCTGGAGTCTGGATTCATAAGAGCAAAGAGGCAAGGAAAAAGGCCCCCAGTATTCAAGGCCCACATAGCAGCTCAAGAGGAGAGGAACCATATGCCTCCCTAGCTGACCTAGGGAAGTAAGTGGATCCGCCAAAACTGATTCACGAGGTCTGGTAAGAGACAAGCCCTATGACAGGTTGTCCACAGCTGAGCTCTGGAAGATGGTAGATTCTGGAGGGGAAGGCAGAGACCTAGAGGGAGATTGACAGCCATCTTGTTTTGCTACATGGCAGGACCCTGAGAAGGCATCTCTGCTGATGCCTTGATTTGAACATTTCACAACCTTGGAACTGTAGGCTTTTACTCAAGTAAATTCCCTTTTATAAAACCTATCCATTCCTGGCACTTTGTATTGGCAACTCTTTGGCAAACTAATACAGCTATTGAAAAAATTTGGTATGTTTTGAAATTTGTAGGTTATAAGAATAAGTTTTTTAACTCAAAAACCAGGGTAATCACATAGAAAGTATTTAAAAAATAAACAGAAACAGAAATGACAAAGGGATCAATCAGATACAACACAAAATACCAATTATATAAAAAGAAGTTTCAATAAAGGAAAACAGACAAAAGAAAGACATGGCACATAAACAGCAAAGCATGAAATAGTTGAATAGTTATTAAGTAATTTCACTAGTGTTAATGGATCATACTACCCAGTCAAAGACACAATTAGGCAGAATAGAACAAAAAGCTTGATCCATCTGTATGTTATCTGCAAGAGACTTAAATTAGATCTGAAGACAAAAATAGGTTGAAAGTGAAAGAATGGAATAAGGTAATCAATGGAAATAGTAACCACAAAAGAGCTGGAGTTGGTATAGTAATGTCAGACAAAACAGATTTTACAATAAAAGCACTTATAAGAGACAAAAGAGGACACTATATATTAATAAAAGGAACAATCCACCAAAAAGAAATAACAACCATTAATATTTATGCACCTAACCATAGTGTCCCAAAATACATAAGGAAAACCCTAGCAAAACTGAAGGGAGAGGCTTCTGACTCCTGCAATACCACAAGGACAGCCTCCCCCAGCCACCGTAATGCTCATCTACTGGGATCTCTTTAACTGTGATGAGATGTTCTCTAACATTTACAAGATCCAAGAGATCGTAGACAGGCTGTGTCTGGAGATGGAGGGGAAAATAGTAGGACAGAGGGTAAAACTGATGACAAGCCCATTGGTGGAAATGTCTTTACTGAAGTCCCCAAGGATGAAGGTACCAAAAGCTTATCACTGGTGTTTATACTGTCATGAACCTTTACTTGCAGGAAACCAGCTTCAAAGGAAACCTACAAGAACTACAGCGAAGATTACATGAAATCAATTGAACGCAATCTTGAAGAACAGAGACCAGGAAGAGAAGAATCTTTTATGACAGGAGCTGTAGAACAAATTAAGGACATCCTTGTTAATTTCAACAACTCTCAGTTCTTTATTGATGAAAACATGGTAGTTCCTCTCCTGATCTACCATGAGGATGATGTTACCCATATCTGTTTTTCTTTAAGGGTGGCTTAAAATGGAAAAATGTTAACAAATTTGTGAATTACTTTGGGTTATTACCTGTCATCATAACTGGCTACTGCTTTTCATCACACATTAAGTCTTAAAGAGATGGAAATATATGCCATCTTGAACTCTTCATTTACTTTGATCTTGATTTATTTGGACCAGAGGCATTGCTTTTTTTTTTTTCCATTTCTTTCCTCTTCCCCCACCCCCATTGTCTGCTATCTTGTGTCCATTCACTGTGTGCCCTTCTGTGTCTCCTTGCATTCTCAGTAGTCCTGATAATCTGTGTCTCTTTTTTGTTGTGTCATCTTGCTGTGTCAGCTCTCCATGTGTACAGTGCCACTCCTGGGCAGGCAGAGTTTTTCATGCAGGGTGGCTCTCTTTGTGGGACACACTCCTTGTACATGGGGCTTCCCTATGTGGGGAGCATCCCTGCATGGCATGGCACTCCTTGCACATGGCAGCACTGCATGTGGACCAGCTCACCACATAGGTCAGAAGGCCCTGGGTTTGAGCCCTGGACCTCCTTTATGGTAGGTGGATGCTCTATCAGTTGAGCCACATCTGCTTCCCTGGAGGCATTTCTTTTAAAAGACATGTCATGTAGCTTGTCTATAAATAAAAATGAATTTAAACTCATTTGAGAGAATGCCTCTTAGTTTAATATATTTAAACTATTAATATATTTAAAACAATCCTATAGTGTTACTGAAGAAAATAGGGCCTGTTTGTAGATAACTCTATACAGCATAAGACTGTCTTCAGATAACTATTAATATGTCTACAGTTAAACTACTTCTGGTACTGGAATATAAAAATAACCAATAGCCTCTGGGAAGTGCATTTGGCTCAATGGATAGACTGCCTACAAATGGGAGGACCAGGGTTCAAACCCAGGGCCTACTGACCCATGTGGTGAACTGGCCCACTCACAGTGCTGGTGCATGCAAGGAGTGCCATGCCAAACGGGGTGTCTCCCATGTAGGGGAGCCCCACGTGCAAGGAGTGTGCCCTGTAAGGAGAGCAGCCCCCCACAAAAAAAGCAGAGCCTGCCCAGGAGTGGCGCTGCACTCTGAATGCTGATATAGCAAGGTGATGCAACAAAAAGAGACACAGATTCCTGGTGCCACTGACAAGAATACAAGTGGACACAAAAGAACACACACAGCGAATGGACACAGAGAGCAGACAATGGGGGTGGGGGGAAGGGGAGAGAAATAAGTAAAAAATAAATCTTTAGGGAAAAAAAAGAACCAATGTCTTAATTCTGAGGTGAAGGAAGAGTCATAGCAGTGATAACATTTGAAGTGGATCTTTATACATTTCATCATCTGGAAAAAGAAGTAGTTAACTCTGGAAGAATTTACCAAAAGAATAAAAAGGGACTATATAATGCAGTTGGAAGCTAAGTAATCTCTGTGCTTATTTATCATAAATCAAGTAGATTTATGATAAATAAATAAGTAGTTCTAGAGAAATCTAGAAATCTCCTGGAATGAATCACAAACTTCCTGGCATTGAGATACTAATTAGAACAAGATTCAGGCATATTGGCCTGTCCTATCACCTGTTAGTTTTCCTATTAATTAATTTACACATATATTACATAAAAAATATAGGGGTTTCACAGATACCCACTCCCCCAAACCACAATTTCCTACATTAATAACATCCTTCATTAGTGTGGTACATTTATTACGATTGATGAACATGTATTGAAGCATTTCCACTAAATGCAGTCTATAATTTACTTTACATTTAACACTTTATCCTATGTGTAAGTTATGACAAAATATAAAATGGTTTGTATTCATCATTGCAACATCATGCAGGACAATTCCAATGTCCTGAAAATGCCCCCATAGTATATTTATTTTGCCCTCACCCTCCCCTCAGAACCAACATTGGCCATGTCTCCACATCAATGATAAAAGTTCTTCCATTGCTACAATAACAATAATTCTGTAGTAAAGTATAGTAAGTATTGTAGTAGGTCTACTTTAGTCCATTGTTCATTTCCCCAATCCTGAGGATTTGGGGGTGGTGATGCCCAATCTGTCTCTAATTGAGAGGGGGCTTAGATCCCATGGGGCAGATGGATGGGACTCTCTTGCTTGCAGTTGCAGACTCTCTCTGCTCGTCAGGATGGGGATTGTCCTGGGTAAGTCCAATGAATTTAAGAGTAGGTGTTGCAACTCTGCTGAGATTTAGGGCCCAACTGGCACATGGATGCACTTAAGATTTAAGTCTCTTAGACATACACCTATCAACTCTAGCACTAATTATAGTTTCAAATAGAAGGGGCACAAGAGCCATGTGCAGGAAAACCACAAATGAGTCCAACTCTTTCACACTGGGAAGCATAATTTCCAAGGTAAAGCCCACTGGTAGGACACCAGTCTCCTGAACTTTCTGTCCTATGTATAGTGCTTGGATGTCTCAAGAGCGATCAAAAGGTCTCCTGTTTGAGGCAATATTTACTGTGGCAGTCAAAGAGATCCTGCTGAGATGTGCATAAACATAACCTCTGGAATGATCTCCTGACTCATTTTAAAATCTCTTAGCCATAAAAACTCATTTTTACTTACCATTTCCCCCTTATAGTCAAAGTCTTTTTCCAGGTGCATTGCTAGTTGGCACTTGGTACTAATCCCTCAGTGCCAGGGAGACTCATGTCCAAGGGTCTTGTCCCATGCCAGGGGGAAAGGTAGTGCATTTATAAGCTGAGTTTGGCTTAGAGAGAGGCCACATTTGAGCAACATGAAGACCTCAGGAGGTAACTCTTAGACAACATAATACTAGACTGTATTTCCATTTTCAAAAGAAAAAGTTCATAATTACAATAATCAATATCAAGGGGCTGGCACAGTGGTCCATCCTCTTACACTAGGCACTGCCCCTATACTCAGGGAATTCTTGCTGTTCCTTTAGAGAATATAGCAAAATTCCCCAGCATGGTAATTAGATATTCTTTCAGTTCCTACGTGAGTCTCCACCCACCATGACAGTGCCCCATAAACACTTGAACACATTCATATGCCTTAGAATCATGCCCCAGATGAACCCTCTCCCATGCATCCCCCATAGCCAACACCCCACACCATTTATGCTCCCCTGCCACAGTTGTGACCCTTCTGTGATTCAAAACCTCTCTAAAGATGAGGCCAAGAAAATAATCAAATAAAAAGGATAAGGTTATGGGGAGTAAGATGGTATAAGTGCACACTCACCATCTCTCTTGAAAAAAACAGCGAGGTGGGGGTCAGGTCATGCCTGAGTGAACTGTTTTGGGAAACCACAGAGCAGGAGGCTTCAGGGCATTGATCTGGAGAGAGCTCGACAAAAAGATTAATTGATCAAGGTAAAAAAAGCCATGAGTTTCTGGCCCTTGAGGCTGGAAATGTGGGACAGATAAGACCCACCCTCAAGGCAAAAAGCTGCAGTGAGCCCTGACTCCTGCCAATCACCCAGCCAGGGCAGTCCATTCTCTGAGAGTGTTAGTGTTCTGGTGAAGGGTGGAGAGGAGTGTCCCTACTGTGGATTTGATTGTCTGGACCCCCCTTTTGAGTTTTGAGGAACATACCAGCTGGCTAGAGGTGTCACCAGGAAAAGGGGAGAAGTAAAACTTCTGAGGCATCTTGATTTATGTAACTGCCCTGGAGTAAATTGGCCTGGGGGAAGGTGAAGCAGGCAACTGACTAGTCCATTGCTGGAAAATATCAAAATTTCAACTCCCCTAAGGGTGGTGGTCAGCAGGAACCACGTAAGCATCTAAGATCCTATTTAGGGCTCCCTGTGAGGAGAGGGTGCTCTCAAAGAGGGTTGAAAGTCATTTTTTTCCCTGTGGTGAGTTAAGTCACCAGGGTCCCATTTGAACTTCAAAAGGAATGCTCACACAGTCTATTGAGTCCTGCTGCCCTGGGACAGAAGCTATAAGAATAGAAAGGGGGAAAGGAAAGACACCTAACCAGCAGGAATTTATCCAACAGCAAAGAGTCAAACCTGCCTGAAGGAAAGTGAATAGATAGCTTTCTGAAGAGCTAAGTGATCTGACAAGAAAGTTTGCCTCAGTGGAGTAGTTTCTACCTTGAATATGCAAGGCCCCTAGTTCGATTTCTGGCTCCTCTTAGAGTAGTGATCTACCAGGATATTAAACATCCAGCTGATACTTTAGGGCAGGGAAAACATACACATTATTCTTCTTTTAGTTTCTCTTAGGTCTCATATCTTTCCTTTAAAAAAAGGTTAATTTTGTTTTAAAATTTAACTCAGTTTACTTGCTAAAACCTGCTTCAAAACCTGCAGAGGGAAGGCTGCAGGGTAATTGACTAATGAACACCAGCAGCCTGAAAAGCTCCAAAGGGTCCTAAGAGTGAAGGCTGTTTTTCCTTACTTTTCTTTGACTGCTTTCTTGTGGGTTTTCTTTGTTTTTTGTTTCTTTGTTTGTTGGTTTTCTTCTCTTTCTCTCCCCCACCCCCTCTTTATTAAAAATTAGGGGCTGCTGGCTTCTTTCTTGTTTGCTATGTTCCCTCTTCTTTGATTTCCCCTTTTCTGTGTATAATGATTTTGGCTACCAATGCTATCTCTTTTCCTTCCTACATTGTTCTATTTCCTACTTTCTGCTGTTGTCTTACATCCCATCTCTCTGTTTAGTACACAAATTTTTGTTTTTTTTTAATTTCTAACTCTCCTATTTTGTTTGTTTTCTTTTATTAATTTTTTTCTTTTTGTCCTTTCTTTTCTCTTTCCCTCTTCTTATTATTGTGGCCTTGTAATTCATACTATATACTTCTTTATATTTTGTTTCCCATTTCATTGTAGGTACACCACTTCTTTATTCCTATTACTCTGCACTGCTTACATGAGCTAAATATTCACTTTATTAAGTCTTATATGGTTCCTTTTCTAATTTTACTGTTATTATTACTGTTATCCTTTCTCTTTTCTTACCTCTTTTGCTTACCCAAATTTGTTTCCTTCAAGGGACCACAGACAAGAAGGAAATAGAATGCGAAGAACAAAGTGTCAAAGAGAAAACTTAACATACACACAAACAGCAACTAAATAAAACCCTAGAGTAGAGAGAGAAGCACACCAGTGGAATAAACCCATTAAGATAAAATGATGACCAGAGAACAATTAAAAATTACAAACCATTCCAAGAAACAGGAAGACATGGCCCAGTCCAATGAACAAACTTAAAACAAGGAAAGAAGCAGAACATCAGACAACTAGCTAATCAAACCTGTCCAAACAAATATCATGGACCACCTTAATGAAGTGAAGGAAGAGATTAAGAATATTAAATAAACACTAGGAAAATGTATGGAAGAATTGTAAACATGCATAAAAAGAAAACAGATATTATGGTGATGAGTGGCACAATCCAAGAAATCAAAAATACCCTCTCAGCACATAACAGCAGATTTGAACAGGCAGAAGAAAGAATTAGCAATGTGGAAGACAGTACATCTGAAATCAAACAGATAGTAAAACTGATAGCTAAAAAGACAGAAAAAATCCAGCAGGGACTTAGGGATTTGACTGACAATACATAAAAACAAACATATGCATTATAGGCATCCCAGAGGAGTGAAACTCAGAGAAGGGAAAGGGGACAGAAGGAGTGTAGGGGGAAATAATGGCTTAAAATTTCCAAACCCTATTGAAAGACATGGATGTACAAATCCAGGAAGTGCAGTGCACCCCAAACAGTATAAATCCCAACGGGTCTACTCCAAGACATATACTTGTCAAACATTCCAATGCTCAAGACAAGAGAAAATACTAAAGACAGCAAGAGAAAAGAGAACCATCACATACAAGAGAGATTGATATGAGTCAGTGCTGATTTATCATCTGAAACCATGGAAGCAAGAAGGCAGTGGTGTGACATAGTCAAGGTACTAAAAGTAAAAAGCTTCCAGTCAAGAATTTCTTATCCAGCAAAGCTGGCATTCAAAAATGATGGAGAGTTCAAAATATTCACAGATAAACAGAAACTAAGAGAGTATGCCAATAAGAAATCTGCCCTTTAAGAAATACTAAAGGGAGTTCTGCAGGTTGAAAGGAAAAAACAGGAGAGAGAGAGATTAAGGAGAGTGTAAGAAAAACTAAAAGACAAAAATAAAAGTAAAAATAAAAACAACAAATGACATACATAAACCAAATGAAAATATGCCTATGAAAGTAATTCCTTGAGAGTAATAATACTGAATATTAATGGATTAAACTCACCAGTCAATAGATGCAGTCTGGCAGATTGGATAAGGGAACATGATCCATCTATACGCTGTTTACAAGAAACCCATTTTAGACCCAAGGATTAGAGGCTGAAAGTGAATGACCAGAAAACAATCTTACAAGCAAACAATAACCAAAATAAGGGCAGGGTTAACTATACTAATATCAGACAAAATAGACTGTAAATGCAAAACTATTGTAAAAGAAAAGGATGGACACTATATATTAGTAAAAGGGTAATCTTTCAAGAAGAAAGAACAATCATAAACATTTATGCACCTAAACAGGGTGCCTCAAAATACATGAGGCAAACATTGGAAAAACTAAGTGGAGAAATAGATGCCTTTACAGTTATAGTGGGGGACTTTAATACAACATTATCACCATTAGACAGAACATCTTGACAGGGAATCAAAAAAGAAACAAAGACTTGAATAATACGTTAGAGGATCAATAGACATATACATAATAGGACACTCAAATGCAGTGGGATATACATTCTTCTTAAGTGTTCATGGATCATTCTCTAAGATAGATCACATGTTAGGCCACAGAGAATGTTCAATGAACTCAGGAAGACTGAAATAATACAAAGTACTTTCTCTGACCACAGTGAAATGAAACTGGAAATCTGTAAGGGCCAGAGAACCAAATTAGGCACAAAGATATGGAAATTAAGCAATACACTCTTAAACAAACAATGGGTCAAAGAGGAAATCTCAAAAAAAATCAGTAACTACCTTGAAATGAATTAAACTGACAACAGAGCAAAAATTATGGGATGCAGTACCATAAATACATATATCAAAAAAGAAATGCTAAAATTGAAGGTTTAGCTGCAAACTTGGAGGAATTAGAAAACGACCTCAAACTAACCCCAAAGGAAGTAGAAAGAAAGAAATAACAAAGATCAGAGCAGAACTAAATGAAATAGAAAATAAGAAAGCACTAGAAAAAAATAAAATCAAAAGCTGGTTCTTCAAGAAGATCGATAAAATTGACAGACCCTTAGACTAACAAAGAAAAAAAGATGCAAATACACAAAATAAGAAATGAAGAAGGTATATTACCTCCGTCCCCACAGAACTAAAGAACATAAGAGAATAGTTTGAAAAAATATATGCCAAAAAGAAGGACAATTTAGAGATTATGGACAAATTCCTAGAAACACTCAAGCAGCCTACATTGATGAAAGAAGAAATTGCTGAACTCAACAGACCAACTACAAGTAAAGAGATACAGTTAGCCATTAAAACCTCCCCAACTAAAAGAGCCCAGGACCAGATGGTTTCACAGGCAAATTCTACCAAACATTCTGGAAAGATCTAACAACAGTCCTGCTTAAACTCTTTCAAAAAAGTGACGTGGAAAGAACATTGCCTAACTCATTCTACAATGCCAACATTACCCTACTACCAAGGCCGAAGAAACATAAAAAAGGAAAATTACAGACCAATCACTCTAATGAACCTAGATGCTAAAATCCTGATCCGACCACCGTGGCCAGTTAGCTCAGTGGTTAGAGCGTGGTGCTAATAAAATCAAGAACAAAACACTTGCTAACTGTATTCTACAAAACACCAAATGAATTATACACTATGACAAAATGGGTTTTATCCTGAGTATGCAAGGATGGTTCAACATAAGGAAATCAGCCAATGTAATACACCACATAAACAGATTGAAAGAAAAAAATCACATGGTAATTTCTATAGATGCAGAAAAAACATTTGATAAAATACAGCCTCTTTTACTGAATAAAAAACTGCAAAAGATGGGAATAGAAGGAAGGTACCTTAACATGATAAAGAGTATATATGAAAACCCCCAGCTAAGATCAAATATATTGGTGAAATCCTAAAAGATTTCCCTCTATTATTGGGAACAAGACAAGGATGCTCACTATCACCACTCCTATTTAATATTGTGTTAGAAGTACTTGCTCAAACACTGAGGCAAATAAATATATAATGCATCAAAATTGGAAAGGAAGAAGTAAAAAATTCTGTTTGCAGATAACATGTTCTTATACATAGAAAGCCCTAAGAAATCTACAACAAAGCTTCTAGGACTTATAAATTAGTTCAGTAATGTTGCAGATTATCAGATCAAAGCACAAAAATGAGTAGCATTTCTGTAAACCAATAATGGGCAGTCTGAGGAGGAAATAAAAAAAGTATATTTGCAATAATAATAAAAAAAGCACCTACAAATAAATTTAAAGATGTAAATGTCTAATACACAGAAACCTAAACAACACTCTTAAAGGAAATCAAAGATGACTTAAATAAGTGGAAGAATAATCTCTGTCATGGATAGGAAGAGTAAATATCATTAAGACATTTCTCATACCCAAAATAATCTACAGATTTAATGCAATCCCAATAAAAATCTATACAGCATTTTTTTTTGAATTAGAAAAACTAACTAGGAAATTATTTGGAAGGGAAAGAGGCCCCAAATAACCAAAGATGTATTGAAAAGAAAAATGAAATTTGAGGAATTACACTACCTGACTTTAAAACATTCTACAAATCTACAGTGGGCAAAGCTACATGGTATTGGCACAAGGATAGACATGCTGACCAATTGGACCAAATTAAGGGTTCTGATATACATCTTTGCATTTAGAGTCACCTGATATTTGAGAATGTCACCAAGCCCACTCAACTACGAGAGAATGGCCTCTTCAACAAGTGGCACTTGGAGAACTGGATATCCGTATCCAAAAGAATGAGGGAGGAACACCATCTCACAACTTATACAAAAATCAACTCAAGATGGATCAAAGATCTAAATATGAGACAAGACCACAAAGACCTTGGAAAGTAATGTAGGGAACATCTGTAGGATCTTGTAATAGGTAATGGCTTCATGATCTTCACACAAAGCATGAGCAGTGAGAAAAAAATAGATAAATGGGACCTCCTCAAAGTTAAAACCTTTTGCACCTAAAGGAGTTCATCAGGAAAGTGAAAAGACTGGTTTCCCAATGGGAAAAAATATATGGTAACCATATATCTGATAGGAGTCTAATATCCAGCATATGAAGAAATCGTATATCTTGAAAATAAAAAGACAGGGAAGTGAATGTGGCTGAAGTGATATATCTTCTGCCTACCATATGGGAGGATCTGGGTTTGATCCCTGGGGCCTCCTGGTGAAAAAGAAGAAGAGAAAGCATGCACACATGGCAAATCCATGCCCATGCAGTAAACCAGTGCCTGCACGAGTACCCACATGAGTGCCTGCATGGTGAACCAGTGCCCCATGCAAGTGAGTCACACAGCAAGATGACGATTCATCGAAAGAGATATAAGGGGAGAGTAAAGGGGAAACATCACAGAAATTAGGAACTGAGATGGCACAATTGACAGGGAACCTCTCTCCCCATCAGAGGTCTCCAGGATTGAAGCCCAGTGAATCCTAAAGGAAAGAAAATGAAAAGGTTACACAACACAGACAGCAAAAACAGTAGGGCAGGAGGAGGGAAAGGGGGAAAATAAATAAACAAATCTTATTTTTTTATTTTTATTTTTTTAAATTTATTTTCAAAAAATATTACATTAAAAAAAATGAGGTCCCCATTCACCTCCACTGCCCCCACCCCACCACTCCCCCCACAGCAACACTCTCCCCATCATCATGACACATCCATTGCATTTGGTGAGTACATCTCTGGGCATCACTGCACCTCATGGTCAATGGTCCACATCATAGCCCATACTCTCCCACATTCCATCCAGTGGGCCATACGAGGATCTACAATGTCCAGTAATTGTCCCTGCAGCACCACCCAGGACAACTCCATGTCCCAAAAATGCCTCCACATCTCATCTATTCCTCCCGTTTCCCGCACCCAGCAGCCACCAGGGTCACTTTTTCCACACCAATGCCACATTTTCTCGACTACTAACCACAATAGTTTGTGAATAGAATATCAGTAAGTCCACTCTAATCCTTACTGTATTCCTCCTTCCTGTGGACCTTGGATTGGTTATGTCCATTCCACATCTATGTCAAGAGGGGGCTTAGATTCCACTTGGATACTGGATGCAATCCTCCTGCTTTCAGTTGTAGGCACTCTCGGCTCCATGGTGTGGTGGTTGACATTCTTCAACTCCATGTTAGCTGAGTGGGGTAAGTCCAATAAACCAGAGTGTAGGAGCTGAAGTCTGTTGAGGCTCAGGGCCTGCCTATCATACTGTCAGTCCAGAGATTCAGATCCCCTAGATGTATCTTAAACCCCAGCACCAACTACAATTCCATTAAAGTAACAGGGAAAGCTTGTGAAAAGAGATCACATCTGAGTCCAGCTCCATCATGCAGAAACACCAATTCCAAAGAAGGGCCAACTGACATGGCAGTGAATTCCATCTGCCATGACCATAAAATCTGGGTCTCTTTAGCCCTCAGAAGAATCAATACCTGGGGTTGTATCTACTTTATCTGTCTCTGAGACTCTGCTCACGTGCGCATAAGGGCAATCATTCTGACAATCTCCAGACTCTTTTTTAGAGACTCATAGCCATATAAACTCATTTGTCCTTTCCATTTCCCCCTTACTTTAGGTCAAACTGCATTTTTAACTCCTGTTATTATATGTAGACAGGGATATTCTGCTGGTCCGCATTGAAACTTTAATTCAAGGTCATTTTCTAGTTACTTGGTAGTGATCCCTCGGGGCCAGGGAGTCTCATTCCTGGGTGTCATGTCCCATGCTGGGGGGGAAGGCAGTGCATTTACATGCAGAGTTTGGCTTTGAGACTGGACACATTTGAATAACATGGAGGCTGTCAGGAGGGAACTCTTAGGCACAGTGCTGCTTAGGCCTTGTTCTTATTTCAGGTGTATAGGCTCACAAGCATAGTCATTAGTATCAGGTGCTCACAGTTGGACACTTCCTGGTCCTTGCCGTTGCACCTGGGGGACTGCTGCTGCTCCCCTAGGGACCATGACAGAGCCCCTCCAGCCAGGAACCCAGCAACCCCCCAGCTGTTGTTTTTAATTGTTTCCACTATGAGTATATCCAAACATTTCCATGCACCCTGGACACATGCCCTGTATAACTCCCTGTCAACAATGTGTCCCCTGTCAATAACATCCCATACCAGTATTCCTCCACTGCCTTTGTTGAACCACTCTGTGATCGAAAACTTCCTGAAAAGTGAAGCCCAAAATAAGCCCAGGTTCCCTTAATAGTAAAATAGAATATAGTGATGAGTATAAGGTTAGATATAGAATACATATTGATTTGGAAAAATTCTACATCCTATCTTTTTCTTTTCCTTTTTCCTAATTATTAAGCTTCTCTTCACAAGAGCTATAGATCACAGTAATTCATATATACAATATACAGTACTCCCACATATCCAATATAAAACCCTTTCCCTTCCATAGTGATAATCTTTTAATGTATTCATACCATATTTCCTGAAACTGATGTACAGATATTGAGACAATAGCTTTCACACAAGGTAACATTTGTGTTTACATTGTGGTTTATACTTTAGGCTATATGATTTTCTAAATTTTTAGTTATCTTATGTTTTACATTATGATTTACATTATTAATCTGTCAGCCCCTATATGTTTTTGGTGTAATATTACATGTTTTATATCCATCCTTGCATACTCTTGTGAAACACTTCTATTGCCCTCACAGTTACATTGGTTCCATCTATTCAATATCTATTTCCCCCTCCCCTTGGGGTCCACAGTGACAGTCAATCTCCATTTCTTGAGGAGCCATGTTCAGAGATACTTGCAACAGTGTTGAGGGCTTGACTTGCTCAACTGCCCTAATGCCCTGGGAGCCACCCTTTCTCTTGAGAGATACAGTTCCCTCTATTTGATGGCATTAGTCCTCTCCAGGATGTGGGTCTACCTTCACTCTCATTATATGGGTCTCTACCCAATGGTATAACCCATTCTGGCAAAATGAGCATTCACATATTCCCTAGGAGTCTGTCCTGCATCAGATTATCCCCTTTAAGTATCTCAAACAGGTAACTTTCCTAATTATACTCTCAACCAATACCTGACAATCTCCTAAGTTCGTATGTTGCCCCACCCTCACCCCAATTTCTTGGGCAATATTACGCATCCACCCATCCCTAGCCCCCCTCAAGCTCGCAAAGCCGCACCCAAAGTTAACCCTATGCCCCCATTTTATCCATTCCTTGTACACATACTTACCTCCAGCTTATCATAGATTTCACCCATGTAGATGTCAGCTTACATCCTTCCTCTAACCCCCGATTTCCTGTAAGCCTATCTTCCAGTCTTTAGCTCTCTGAGGCAGCTTGGTTTACTTATTTCATAACATTGAGGTCATGTAGTATTTGTCTTTCAATGCCTGGGTTGCTCCACTCAACATTAGGTTCTTAAGATTCATCCACGTTATCACGTGTATTTGTAGTGTATTTGTTCTTAAAGCCGATTAGTATTCCATTGTATGTATATACCACATTTTATTGATCCACTCATCTGTTGATGGGCATTTGGGTTGATTCCAACTTCTGGCGATAGTGAACAATGCTGCTATGAACATTGGTGTGCATATACCGGTTTGTGTCCTTGTTTTCAGTTCTGCTGGGTATATACCCAGCAGTGGTATTACTGGGTCATATGGCAAATCTATGGCTAGTTTTTTGAGAAACCGCCATACTGTCCTCCAGAATGGTTGGATCCTTCTGCATTCCCACCAGCAGTGAATGAGTGTTCCCCTTCCTTCACATCCTCTCCAGCAGTTGTATTCTTCTGTTTTTTTCATAGCTGCCAATCTTATGGGAGTAAGATGGTATCTCATTGTAGTTTTGATTTGCATTTCCCTGATAGCTAGAGATTTGGAGCATTTTTTCATGTGCTTTTTAGCCATTTGTATTTCTTCTTTGGAGAAGTGTCTGTTTAAGTCTTTTTCCCATTTTTTAAAATGGGTTGTTTATCTCTTTTTTTTCAAGATAGAGGAGTTCTTTATATATGCAAGTTATAAGTCTCTTATCGGATATATGGTTGCCAAATATTTTCTCCCATTGTGTAGGCTCCCTTTTTACTTTCTTGATAAACTCCTTTGAGGTTCAGAAGGCTTTAATTTTGAGGAAGTTACATTTACCTATTTGTTTTTTTTGCTGCTGGTGCTTTTGCTGTGATGTTCATGAAGCCATTTCCTATTACAAGGTCCTGTAGATGTTTCCCTACACTGCTTTCCAAAGTCTTTATGGTCTTGGCTCTTATATTCAGGTCTTTGATCCATCTTGAGTTGATCTTTGTATAAAGTATGAGATGGTAATCCTCTTTCATTTTTCTACATATGGATATCCAGTTCTCCAGGCACAATTTGTTGAATAGGACATTCTCTCCCAGTTGAGAGGGTTTGGTGGCTTTATCGAATATTATATGTCTATATATATGAGGCTATATATCAGAACTTTCAGTTCGATTCCATTGGTCTGTGTGTCTCTCCTTATGCCAATACCATGCTGTTTTCACTACTGTAGCTTTGTAGTATGTTTTAAAGTCAGGTAGTGTGATTCCTCCAATTTCATTTTAGTTTTCAATGTGTCTTTGGCTATTCGGGACCTCTTTCCTTTTTAGATAAATTTCATGGTTAGTTTTTCTAGTTCCTTAAAGAAGGCTGTGTTGATTTTTATTGGGATTGCATTGAATGTGTAGATCAGTTTTGGTATGATAGACATCTTAATGATATTTAGTCTTCCTGTCCATGAACGGGGAATACTCCTCCATTTATTTAGGTCTTCTTTGATTTCCTTGAACAGTCTTGTGTAGTTTTCAGTGTATAAGTTTTTTACATCTTTATTAAATTTATTCCTAAATATTTGATTTTTTAATTTACTATTGTAAATGGTATTTGTTTCTTGATTTCCTCCTGATCTTGCTCATTATTGGTGTAAAGAAATGCTACTGATTTTTGCACATTGATCTTATAACCTGTGATTTTACTAAACTCATTTATGAGTCCTAGAAGCTTTGTTTTAGTCCTCTCCGGGTTTTCTATGTATAGGATCGTGTCATCTGCAAATAATGAAATTTTGACTTCTTCCTTTCCAATTTGAATGCCTTTTATATCTGGTTCTTGCCTCAGTGCTCAAGCAAGTACTTCCAAGACAATGTTAAGTAGAAGGGGAGAGAGTGGGCATCCTTGCCTTGTTCCTGACTTTAGAGGGAAGGATTTTAGGATTTCTCCATTGTAAATGATGTTGGCTGTGGGTTTTTCATATATACTCTTTATCATGTTCAAAAATTTCCTTGTATTCCGATCTTTTGGAGTGTTTTTATCAAGAAAGGGTGCTGTATTTTGTCAAATGCTTTTTCTGCATCTATAGAGATAATCATGTGATTTTTTTCCTTCAATCTGTTTATATGCTGTATTACATTGATTGATTTTCTTATGTTGAACCATCCTTGCATACCTGGAATGAATCCCACATGGTCGTGGTGTATAATTCATTTAATGTGTTGTTGAATACGATTAGCAAGTATTTTGTTAAGTATTTTTGCATCTAGGTTCATTAGAGAAATTGGTCTGTAATTTTCCTTTCTTGTGGAGTGTTAGTTTGGCTTTGGTACTAGGGTAATATTGGCATCATAGAATGAGTTAGACAATGTTCCTTCTGTTTCAATTTTTTGGAAGAGTTTCAGCAGGATTGGTGTCCATTCTTTCTGGAATGTTTTGTAGAATTCACCTGTAAGGCTGTCTGGCCCTGGGCACTTCTTAGTTGGGAGGTTTTTAATGACTGATTCTGTTTCTTTACTTGTGATTGGTTTCTTGAGATCATCAATTTCTTCTTTTTTCAATATAGGCTGCTTATGTGTTTCTAGGAATTTGTCCATTTCCTCTCAATTGCCATTTTTGTTGGAATATAGCTTTTCAAAGTATCCTCTTATGATAGTCTTTATTTCTGTGGGGTCAGTGGTGATATCTCCTTTCTCATTTCTCATTTTGTGTATTTGCATCTTCTCTCTTTTTTTCTTTGTTAGTCTCGCTAAAGGTATGTCAATTTTATTGATCTTATCAAGAAACCAGGTCTTGATCTTGTTTATCTTTTCAAGTGCTTTTTTATTTTGTATTTCATTTAGTTTTCTTCTTATCTTTGTTATTTCCTTCCTTCTTCTTCCGGTGGGATTACTTTGTTGTTTTTTTTCCTAATTCCTCCAAATGTGTACTTAGTTCTTCAATTTTTGCTCTTTCTTCTTTTCTTTTCTTTTTTATTGACTTTGTAATAATATTACATTAAAAATATATAAGTGAGGTCCCATTCAACCCCACCCCCCATCCCCCCTCTCCCCCCCAACAACACTCGTTCCCATCATCATGACACATCCATTGGATTTGGTAAGTACATCTTTGGGCACCTCTGCACCTCATAGACAATGGTTCACATCATGGCCCATACTCTCCTCCATTCCATCCAGTGGGCCCTGTGAGGATTTACAATGTCCGGTGATTACCTCTGAAGCACCATCCAGGGCAGCTCCATGTCCCAAAGACGCCTCCACCTCTCATCTCTTCCTGCCTTTCCCCATACCCATCGTCCACCATGTCCACTTTTCCCAATCCAATGCCACCTCTTCTATGTGGACATTGGATTGGTTGTGTCCATTGCACCTCTATGTCAAGAGGATGCTCAGATTCCACATGGATGCTGGATGCAATCCTCCCATTTTCAGTTGTAATCACTCTAGGCTCCATGGTGTGGTGGTTGTCCTTCTCCAACTCCATCTTAGCTGAGTGTGGTAAGTCCAATAGATCAGATTGTAGGTGCTGGAGTCTGTTGAGGCTCAGGACCTGGCTATCACATTGTCAATCCAGAGATTCAAATCCCCTAAATATATCTTAAACCCCAACATTAACTGCACCTCCAGCACATTAGCATGAAAGTCTTATGAAGGGAGATCCCATCTGAGTCCAGATTCATCACACATAAACACCATTTCCAAAGAGGGGCCATCTGCCCTGGTAGTTAACCCCATTGGCCATGACCATAACTCCCATGGGTCTCTTTAGCCCTCAAAGGAACCAATATCTGGGGGTTGTATCTGCTTTATCTGTCTCTCTGACTCTGCTCAGTTGTGCATGAGGGCAATCCTTCTGCCAGCCTCCAGACTCTTTTTTAGAAACTCGTAGCCATATAAACTCATTTCTCCTTTCCATTTCCCCCTTACTTTAGGTCAAACAGCATTTTAAAGTCATGGTATTTTATGTAGACATGGATATTCTGCTGATCCGCATTGAACCTTCCATATAAGGTCATTTTCCAGTTGCATCATCAGTTGGTAGTTGATAGTGGTCCCTCGTTGCCAGGGAGGCTCATCCCCGGGTGTCATGTCCCACGCTGGGGGGAAGGCATTGCATTTACATGCTGAGTTTGGCTTCGAGACTGGCCACATTTGAGTAACATGAAGGCTCACAGGAGGAAATTCCCAGGCACAATGTTGCTCTAGGCCTTGTTCTTATTTTAGGTTTATCAGCTCACAAGCATAGTCATTAGCATCAGGGGCTCACTGTTGAACCCTCACTCCCTCCCGGTCCCCGCCACTGTACCTGGGAGACTGTCGCTTCTCCCCTAGGGACCACCACAGAGCACCACTGGCCAGGAACCCAGTACCCCCCCTGCTGTGGTTTTTAATTGTTGCCACTATGAGTATATCCAAACATTACCATGCACCCTGGACATATGTTCTGTACAGCTCCCTGTCAGCCATATATCACCTGTCATTGGTATCCCATACCAGTATCCCTCCATTGCCATTGTTGAAACACTCTGTGATCCAGAACTCCCCGAAATTTGAAGCCCAATATAATGTCATGGTCCCTTACTAGGGAATGGCATATAGTGATGGGTTTAAAGGATAGATAAAGAACTTGGATAAAGTTAGTTAAAGAGCTTAGATAAAGAATGTTGACTTGAAAAAATTCCACATCCTATCTTTTTCTTTTTTTTTTTTTCCCCCCCTAATTATTCAGCTTTTCTTCACAGGAGTCCTAGACCACAGCAATGTATATATATAATATACAGCACTCCCACACATCCACCAGAAAACCTTTTCCCTTCCACAGTGATACTCTTACGCCCTATTCATATCATATTTACTTAAAGTGATGTACAGAGTCTGAGACATTAGCTTTCTAACAAGGTGACATCTGTGCTTACATTATGGTGCATACTTTAGGATACACAGTTCTTTACATTTTTAGTTATCCTATGTTTTACATTATGGTTTACATTATCAGTCTGTCATCTCCTATATGTTATGGTGTAATATTGCATGTTTTATATCCATCCTTGTGTACTCTCAAGAAACTCCTCTCTTACCCCCCATTTACTTTGGTTCCACACATTTAACGTCCATTTTCCCTTCCACCTTGGTGCCCACAGTGACAGCCAACCTCCGTTTCCTGAGGAGCCACTTCAGAGATAGATGGAATAGTGTTCAGGGCCTAACTTGCTCAACTGCCCCAATGTCCTGGGAGCCACCCTTTCTCTCGAGGGATACAGTTCCCTCTATTTGATGGCATTAGTCCTCCCCATGATGTGGGTCCACCCCCACTCTCACTACTTGGGTTTCTACCCCATGGTGTCACCCACTCTGGCAGAATGAGCATTTAGACATTCCCCAGGAGCCCGTCCTGCATCAGACCCTCCCCTCCAAGCATTCTAAACAGGTAACCCTCTTTATTATATTTTGATATGATTTTCTCGGCATTTTACTCTCCACTAGCACCTGACCCTCTCCTGTGTTCGTATGCTACCCCTCCCTCCTCCCACTTTTGGGCAACGTTACCCATCCGTCCCTCCCCAGCCACCCTCAAACCCGCAAAGCCCCAACCAAAGGCACCCCCTTGCCCCCCTTTTATCTCTTCTTTGTGTTCATACTTACCACCATCTCGTCTTAAATTCCACCCCTGCATACATCGGCTCATATCCTTCCTCCACCCTCCGATTTCCTGTAAGCCTATCGTTCAGTCTCTTGCTATCTAGGGCAGCTTGTTTATTTCATATCATTGAGGTCATGTAGTATTTGTCCTTCAATGTCTGGGTTGCTTCACTCAACATAAGGTTCTCAAGATTCATTCATGTTAACACATGTGTTTGTAGTGTGTTTGTTCTTACAGCCGAGTAGTATTCCATTGTGTGTATATACCACATTTTATTGATCCACTCATCTGTTGATGGGCATTTGGGTTGATTCCAACTTTTAGCAATAGTGAACAATGCTGCTATGAACATTGGTGTACATATATCGGTTTGTGTCCTTGTTTTCAGTTCTGCTGGGTATATACCCAGCAGTGGTATTGCTGGGTCATATGGCAAATCTATGGCTAGTTTTTTGAGAAACCGCCATACTGTCCTCCAGAATGGTTGGATCCTTCTGCATTCCCACCAGCAGTGAATGAGTGTTCCCCTTCCTTCACATCCTCTCCAGCAGTTGTATTCTTCTGTTTTTTTCATAGCTGCCAATCTTATGGGTGTAAGATGGTATCTCATTGTAGTTTTGATTTGCATTTCCCTGATAGCTAGAGATTTGGAGCATTTTTTCATGTGCTTTCTTGCCATTTGTATTTCTTCTTCTGAGAAGTGTCTGTTTAAGTCTTTTTCCCTTTTTTTTTTAATTTTTTTATTTTTTATTGACTTTGTAATAATATTACATTAAAAATATATATGTGAGGTCCCATTCAACCCCACCGCCCCACCCCCCCTCTCCGCCCCCCCAACAACACTCGTTCCCATCATCATGACACATCCATTGGATTTGGTAAGTACATCTTTGGGCACCTCTGCACCTCATATACATTGGTTCACATCATGGCCCATACTCTCCTCTATTCCATGGGTTGTTTATCTTTTTATTTTCAAGATATAGGAGTTCTTTATATATGCAAGTTATAAGTTTCTTATCAGATATATGATTGCCAAATATTTTCTCCCACTGTGTGGGCTCCCTTTTTACTTCCTTGACAAACTCCTTTGAGGTGCAGAAGGCTTTAATTTTGAGGAAGTCCCATTTATCTATTAGTTCTTTTGCTGCTCGTGCTTTTGGTGAGATATTCATAAATCCATTTCCTATTACAAGGTCCTGTAGATGTTTCCCTACAGTGCTTTCTAAGGTTTTTATGGTCTTGGCTCTTATATTTAGGTCTTTGATCCATCTTGAGTTGATCTTTGTATAAGGTGTGAGATGGTAATCCTCTTTCATTCTTCTACATATGGATATCCAGTTCTCCAGGCACCATTTGTTAAATAGGCCACTCTCTCCCAGTTGAGAGGGTTTGGTGGCTTTATCGAATATTATGTGGTTGTATATGTGAGGTTCTATATCAGAGCTTTCAATTCGATTCCATTGGTCTATGTGTCTCTCGTTATGCCAATACCATGCTGTTTCACCACCGTAGCTTTATAGTATGTTTTGAAGTCAGGTAGTGTGATTCCTCCAATTTTGTTTTTCTTTTTCAGTATGTCTTTGGCTATTCGGGGTCTCTTTCCTTTCCAAATAAATTTCATAGTTAGTTTTTCTAGTTCCTTAAAGAAGGCTGCGTTGATTTTTATTGGGATTGCATTGAATGTGTAGATCAGTTTTGGTAGGATAGACATCTTAATAATGTTCAGTCTTCCTATCCATGAACAAGGAATAGTCTTCCATTTATTTAGGTCTTCTTTGATTTCCTTGAACAATCTTGTATAGTTCTTGGTGTATAAGTTCTTTACCTCTTTAGTTAAATTTATTCCTAAGTATTTGATTTTTTTATTTACTATTGTGAATGGTATTTGTTTCTTGATTTCCTCCTGATCTTGCTCATTATTGGTGTACAGAAATGCTACTGATTTTTGCGCATTGATCTTATAACCTGCGACTTTACTAAACTCATTTATGAGTTCTAGAATCTTCATTGTAGATCTCTCAGGGTTTTCTATGTATAGGATCATGTCATCTGCAAATAATGAAATTTTGACTTCTTCCTTTCCAATTTGAATGCCTTTTATTTCTGGTTCTTGCCTCAGTGCTCGAGCAAGTACTTCTAAGACAATGTTAAATAGGAGCGGAGACAGTGGGCATCCTTGTCTTGTTCCTGAGTTTAGAGGGAAGGAGTCTAGGATTTCTCCATTGTAAACAATATTGGCTTTAGGTTTTTCATATATACTCTTTATCATGTTCAAAAAATTCCCTTGTATTCCAATCTTTTGGAGTGTTTTTATCAAGAAAGGGTGCTGTATTTTGTCAAATGCTTTTTCTGCATCAATAGATATAATCATGTGATTTTTTTCCTTCAATCTGTTTATATGGTGTATTACGTTGATTGATTTTCTTATGTTGAACCATCCTTGCATACCTGGAATGAATCCCACTTGGTCGTGGTGTATAATACGTTTAATGTGTTGTTGAATACGATTAGCAAGTATATTGTTAAGTATTTTTGCGTCTAGGTTCATTAGAGAAATTGGTCTGTAATTTTCCTTTCTTGTGGTGTCTTTGTTTGGCTTTGGTACTAGGGTAATGTTGGCATCATAGAAGGAGTTGGGTAATGTTCTTTCTGTTTCGATGTTTTGGAATAGTTTCAGCAGGATTGGTGTCAGTTCTTTCCGGAATGTTTTGTAGAATTCACCTGTGAAGCCATCTGGCCCTGGGCTCTTCTTAGTTGGGAGATTTTTAATAACTGATTCTATCTCTCTGCTTGTGATTGGTTTGTTAAGATCATCAATTTCTTCTTTTGTCAATATGGGCTGCTTATGTGTTTCTAGGAATTTGTCCATTTCCTCTAGATTGTCATTTTTGTTGGAATATAGTTTTTCAAAATATCGTCTTATGATAGTCTTTATTTCTGTGGGGTCAGTGGTGATATCGCCTCTCTCATTTCTTATTTTGTGTATTTGCATCTTCTCTCTTTTTTTCTTTGTTAGTTTTGCTAAAGGTTTGTCAATTTTGTTAATCTTCTCAAAAAACCAGCTCTTGGTCTTGTTTATCTGTTCAAGTGCTTTCTTATTTTCTATTTCATTTAGTTCTGCTCTTATCTTTGTTATTTCCTTCCTTCTTCTTCCTGTTGGGTTACTTTGTTGTTTTTCTAATTCCTTCAAATGTGCAGTTAGTTCTTCAATTTTTGCTCTTTCTTCTTTTTTGATATGTGAATTTATGGCTATAAACTTCCCTCTCAGTACTGCTTTTGCTGCATCCCATAAATTTTGGTATGTTGTGTTATCATTGTCATTTGTTTCAAGATAGTCATTGATTTCTTTTGAGATTTCCTCTTTGACCCACTGTTTTTCTAAGAGTGTGCTGTTTAGTTTCCAAATCGTGGTGTGAAATCTGGGCTTCTGTCCCTTGCAAATCTCCAGCTTGACTCCACTGTGGTCAGAGATAATGTTTTGTATGATTTCAATCTTTCTGAATTCTTTCAGCCTTTCTTTTTGGCCTACCATATGATCTATCTTGGAGAATGATCCATGTGCGCTTGAGAAAACTGTATATCCTTCTGTGTTTGGGTGTAGCGATCTATATATGTCTATTAGATCGAGCTCCTCTAATATACTATTCAGATGTTTTGTTTCTTTGGTGATTCTCTTTTGAGATGTTCTGTCCAGAGTTGATAGTGGTGTATTAAAATCCCCCACTATAATTGTAGATGCATGTATTCTTTCACTTAGTTTTTCCATGTTTGCCTCATGTATTTGGAGGCGCCCTTGTTAGAAGCATAAGTATTTATGATTGTTTGTTCTTCTTGAGAGATTGTCCCTTTTACTAATATGTAGTATCCTTCTTTGTCTCTCACAATTGTTTCACATTTAAAGTCTATTTTGTCTGATATTAATATAGTTACTCCTGCCTTTTTTTGGTTATTGTTTGCTTGTAAGATTGTTTTCCAACCATTCACTTTTAGCCTCCATGAATCTCTGGGTCTAAGATGTGTCTCTTGTAGACAGCATATAGATGGGTCATATTTTCTTATCCAATGTCCTAGTCTGAATCTTTTGATAGGTGAGCTTAATCCATTGACATTCAGTGTTATTACTTTCAAGGAATTATTTATGTTAGCCATAGTCTTATTGCTATTGTGTTTGTCATATTTTGTTTATTTTTTTTTCCTTCACTTTTTGTGTTTTTTTGTTGTTCTTACACTCTTCTTCAACTCTGTCTGTCCTCTTTTTCATTTCTTCCTGCAGAACTCCCTTTAGTATTTCTTGAAGGGGAGGTTTATTTGTTGGCATACTCTTTAAATTTTGTTTATCTGTGAGTATTTTGAACTCTCCATCATTTTTTAATGCTAGTTAAGCTGGATAGAGTATTCTTGGTTGGAAATTTTTTCTTTTAGTACCTTACCTATATCATACCACTGCCTTCCTGCCTCCATGGATTCAGATGAGAATTCAGCAGTTAATTCTTATGGAGCCTCCTTGCATGTGACGGTTTTCTTTTCTCTTGCTGCTTTTAGAATTTTCTCTTTGTCTTGAGCATTGGATAATTTGACAAGTATATGCCTTGGGGTGGGCCTGTTGGGGTTTATGATGTTTGGGGGGCGTTGTGCTTCTTGTATATGTACATCTGTCTCTCTCAGTAGATTTGGGAAGTTTTCAGCCATTATTTCCTGCAACACCCCTTCTGACCCCTTTCCATTCCCTTCTCCTTCTGGGATGCATATAACACATATGTTTGTGTGTTTTGTATTGCCATTCAGGTCCCTAAGTCCTAGCTGGATTTTTTCTATCATTTTATCGATCAATTCTACTGTTTGATTTCTGATGTACTGTCTTCCACATCGCTAATTCTCTCCTCTGTTTCTTCTAATCTGCTATTTGTTGCGAGTGTATTTTTGGTTTCTTGAACTGTGGTGTTCATTCCCATCATATCTGTTATCTTTTTTAGTATGTCTGCAATTTCCTATCCAGGTGTTTTCTTCATATTGTTAAACTCTTCCTTTACTTCATTAAGTTTGTCTCCGATATATGTTCTGAGATCTTTAATTACTTGTCCAAAGTTCTGCTCCCCTTCCTTGTTTTTAGTTCATTCATTGGATTCAGCCATGTTTTCCTGATTATTGGTTTGGTTTGTAGTTTTTTGTTGCTGTCTGGTCATCATTTTATCTTGACAGGTTTAATCAGTTCCTTAGCTTCTTTGTCTAGTCTTAGGGATTAATTAGCTGTTTTTCTTGTGTGTTTTATCTTCTCTTTGTCACTTTGTTCTTCTTATTCTAATTTCTTGTTGCTGGCTGAGTTCACTTTGAAGGAAAATATTAGGGCCAGGGAAAGGCAATTGTGTAAGCAAGGAAAATGTGTAAAGTAGTATTGTTAATAAATGTTAACAGAACAACAATATGAGGTCTGGGAGGATAGATATTAGATTAATGTAAGTTGTGTAGAGTTATAGCAGTAAGTATAGTACCTATAATGAGGTAGTCGACTGAATATGGGAGGAATATTGTATGAATTAAAAAGCCAGTGTTTTCGTGAGAGAGGGAAAGAGAAAAGAAAGACAATAGTATCAAGAGTGGATAAAAGACAGAAAACAAAACAAAGGTATTAGAAATTAAATGTTAGACAATTTGGGGACCAAAGAAAGGGAGGTGGAATATAGGAGAAACAGTAGATGGTGGAGGATATCTAGATATGGGGGAAAAGTTATAGTGTATGTGGCCAAAATCAATTCATACAGAAACGAGGCAATGAAGGATGAAGAAACCCAGCCAATGTGAGGTGTTCCCTGCAGGACCTATTGTATAATTAAAATAAAATAAATAAGAAGAAAAAGAGGGAAAAGAAAAAAAGAGAAGAAAAAAGGGGGGTGGGCAAAGAAAAGGGAGGGAAATAAGGAAGAAATAGAAAAAAAGAAAGCGAAAGAAAAAGAAAACCTAAATAAATGAAAGAAGACCTTGGGGCATATAATGGGAGAAAAGACTAGGAGAGAATGCATTATTAGCAACCAGGACAACAAAAAAGAAAAAAAAAAAGGAAAAGTAAAAAGAGAAAAAGGAAAGAGAAAAAAATGCAAACCTCGAGGGCTAGGACAATCAAGGACCTCAGATGGACCTCAGGGAGTGGATTCAGGGAGGGGAAGTCTGTGATATTGCAGACTCAAGAGTTGTGAGTCTCTGGGGTATGGGCCACCAGGGTTTAGGGGACACAGACCTGGCAACCTCAAATCTGGTTAACAGGGAGTCTGGGAGCACTGCAGTGCAACACAGCCTTCAGGGATCCCCACAGCTGGGTGCCAGCCCTATGGGGGGGGGGTCACATCCGTACACTCTGATCTCTGTGTCAGAAACCCAAAATTCCTCCTCTCACAAGTCTCTTCTGTCGCTGTGTCACCAATTCGACTTCAGGACACCTCCCGCCCTGCAAGCCCCAATAAATCTTATTTTTAAAAAATAAAATGAAAAGACAAACAACCCATTGAAAAATGGGTAAGTGATTTGAACAGACACTTCTTCACAGAAGAAAAACAAGTGGCTAAAAAACACATGAAAAGATGCTCAACATCACTAGCTAAACCATAATGAGACACCATCTTTCACCCATTAGACTGGTGGCCAATACAAAAACAGAGGACTACAAGTATTAGAGAGGATGTGGAGGACTGGGAATACTCATCCACTGTTGGTGGGAATGGAGAATAGCTGAGCCATTGTTGAGGACAGTTTGGTGGTTCCTCACAAAACTGACTATAGATCTGCCATATGACCCAGCAGTTCCACTGCAAGGACAGGAACAGATATGCTCACACCAATGTTCGTAATGACACTATTCACTATTGCCAAAAGTTGAATCAACCCAGATGCCCATCAACAGATTAATGGATAAACAAAATGTGGTACATACATACAATAGAATATTACTCAGCTCTAATAAGGAAACAGTACTAACACATGGGACACATGAATGAATCTTGAGGAACTCATGTTGAGTGAAGCAACCTAGGTGTGGAAGGTCAAATTCTACATGACCTCTCTGATATGAATTAAGCAAATTGATTTGACTCAGAGAGCTAGTGTATGGAAGATAGGTTTACAGGAAATAGGGAGAAAAAGGTTGCGGGTCAATGCCCACACAGGCAAAATCAATGATAAGGTGAAAGTAAGTATTTGTGCAGTGAGGTTATATGCCAGGGGTGTAAAGATACTATTGGGTTGGCCAGTTCAAGATTGACTGGGGTCTGGAGTGGGTAGGATAGGTCGGATGTCCATGGAACTGGGGCAGGGGTTGGGGGAGGGAGCAGGTGATCACTTGGGATTGGCAGGTACATGGTTGAAACTACAATGTTGAGAAAACTCTTTTGGCAATATGACAAGGAAGTGTTACTGGTTTAAGTTATTGGATGTGGAGGCACTCAGCACAGGGCACACCTGGGCAGGCTTCTAGAGAGTGTGTGAGTGTTTTTCTTGTCATAGTATGCTGTATCAGTGGGTGGAGACCCACATAATGAGTGAGAAGGTGTTGTACTCCATCCTGGGGTGGCCCCATATGTTCTCAAACAGAAGGGAGCTTGTCTCTTGAGAGAATGGGTGACTCCTAACAGGGGAGGACAGACTAGTGTGTCAAACTGTCAGCATTGTTACAAGAATTTATGAACCTTTTCTTTCAAGCAGTGAAGCCTGGTTGTCTCTGTGGGCCCCAAGGGGGAGAGGAAGGAGGAATAGAATAAATGGAAGAGGGGTTATTAGGGGGCAATGGAATTGTTCTGCATGATCATGCAATGATTGATACACATGATGTTAAATTTCACCAAAAATTTATAAAAGTGTAGGGTCTAAAATGTAAACCACAACATAAACTAGTGGCCATGGTTAGTAGCTATATTTCAATATTTGTACATCAGTTGTAACAAATGTACCATCCACATATTAAAAGGTCATTAATAGGGAAAGGGGAAGGGGGGAGGATGTTTGGTATACGGGAGTCCCTTATATTCTGTATGTGACTTTACTGTGACCTAAAACTTCTTTGAAGACATAATGAGAAAAAAATTAAGACACCAAGGAAGAAATGGAAGAAATTACCAATGTACATACAGGACAACAGTTACTACAGTAATGAAAGGCAAAACATCAAAAAAAATTTTTTTTAATAGTTTTCATTTTTTAAATACAATTTTTTTACTTTTAGTTTTTCTAAATTATTATGTATTTTATTTCTTATGTTTAATCCTGTCATTACTATCTCATTTTGCTATTAATTGAATTTGGCAATCTACTTGGCTGCATTTTTTTAACAAGTTTTGGGTCACAAAAGGGTTCAACTCTGGTAAGGGAGGAGCATTGGTGTGGGGTATCAGTGATGGGAGATAGGTTAGAGGAAGTTCACGTGGGCACACATATAAGGTATATAAATATGTTAAAATGTTCATGGGGCATTGCAACAGTGGATATTCACACACTAACTGAAGGAATACTGACTTTCCATCCTGGGGAGCTCTGCCACATTCTCTAATGGAACAGCAACAATCCCCCAAGTACAGGAGCAATGACCAGTTAAGAAGGATGGTCCATTGATGGGCCCTTGATATTGATGATTATACTTATGAGCCTTTTGCTCTTGAAGTTGCAATTCAGTCTAGTGTTGTAGGGTACCTAAGAGTTACTACCTGAGAGCTTCCACGTTGCTCAAATGTAGCCACTCTGTAAGCCAAACTTAGCATATAAATCCACTACATTCCCAGCATGGGACATGCCTCCCAGGTATGAGCCTCCCTGGTGCCGAGGGATTACTACCAAGCACTGGCTGGTGATACAACTGGAAAAATACCTTGAATAAAAGGGGGGAAATGGTAAAGACAAATAAGTTTATATGGCTAAGAGACTTCAAAATGAGTCAGGAGTTCATCAGAGAGGTAATGATTATGCACATTTCAGCAGGATCTCATAGACAGCCAAAGTAGATACGACCCTAAATAGTGGGGCTCCTGAGGGCTATGGAGACACTTATGTACTACAGTCATGACAGGTAATTTCAGAGTTTGGTTTCTTGCCAGTGGGCTCCTGAGTGTGACAGAATTGGATGCAGATGTGTCTCTTCTACACATGTCTCTTCTGTCCCTTTTGTTTGAACCTATAGGTGGCTCTCGAGTTGGTAGGTGCATGTCCAAGAGTTTTAAATCTCTTGTCTGTGCATATGCCCTCTGGGCCCTGGACCACAGAAGAGTTGCAACACCCACTCTCCAGTTCATTGGATTCACCTAGGATAACTAACAAGGAGGTGAGGATGGACAATCACCACACCAAGGAACCAAGAGAGTCTACTACTGCAAGTGAGAGAGTACCATCCATCAGTTCATAGATCAAAGCCCCCTCTCAAGAGGTGGAGTGGGCATCACCATCCCAGAATCCTCAGGATTGGGGAATAAAATATGGACTAAAGTGGACCTACTGGTATTCTACTATTGACTTATTGTGATTCTAGCAATGGAAGAAATTATATCATTGATGTGGAGACAGTGGCCATTGGAGTTGCTGAATTGGGGAGAGGGAAAGAGTTGTAATATCGGGGCATTTTTGGGACTTGGGATTGTCTTGAATGACATTGCAATGACAGATACAGGCCATTATATACCCTGCCAAAACCTACAGAATGGAGTGGGAGAGAGTGTAAATTACAATGTAAACTATAAACCATGCTATATGGCAATGCTCCAAAACGTGTTCACCAATTGTAGGGAATGTACCACACTAATGAAATAAATTGTTAATGTGGGAAAATTGGGAGGTTTGGGGAATGGGGCATATTGAAATTCCCTATATTTTTTTATGTTATATTTTATGTAATCCATGTATCTTTTAAAAAGAAATAAAAATATATTTTAAAAAATGATAAGAAAATGAAATAATGATAGTTCTTAGAACAACATACAAATACAAATTAAAAAAATTTTAAATAAAAAAATTTAAGCATGTCTTTCATCACTGTAATATCTGTTTTCTTGTATTTACAATGACATTTTCACTTACCAAATGCAATGGATGTGTCATGATGATGGGAGTGAGTGTTGCTGGGGGGGAGGGGTGCGGTGGGGGTGGTGGGGTCGAATGGGACCTCATTTTTTTAATGTAATATTTTTACAAAATCAATTAAAAAAATAAAATAAAATACAATGACATTTTCTTCCATACATTTTTTTCAATTTATCTTCAGAGAAGCTTCAGGTTGCAGAAATATCATGTACAATAAATAGGGGATTCTCAGATACCCAATGCCCTCCCCCCTTTCCCATCTCCCCTATTAATAACATTTTTACATGTGGATGGTACATTGCTTAAAACTGACATACAAATATTGAAACATTGCTACTAACCATGGTCAATGGTTTACATTATGATTTATATTTTGGACTGTGAACTTTTATAAATTTAGATGAAATTTAAAATGACCTGTACCCATTATTGCAAGATCATGCAGAAAAACTCCAAAGCCCCCCAAATATCTATGTTCTATTATACTCTTCCTTCCCCCACCCATCAGGACCTATGGTAATCAGTAAATTTCACTTTTTGAAGAAAAAGATTCATAGTTACTTGCAATAATATTGAGGCCTTGACATATTGTTCTTTTCTTTTATTAAGCACTGACTATGTTCTCAAGAGACTCTTGCCCCTGTATTTGAGAAGAGAGCATAACTCCCCAGGACGGAAGTTCAATATTTTCATGTTTATTGTGTGTCTCCACCCACCAATATAACACGCTATGACAAGATGAAAGCTTACATATTCCATAGATGCCTGCACCAGGTATACCCTGTCCTGTATGCCCCCCCTTCCAATACTCTACACCAGTAATCCTCCTCTGCTATATTTGCCAAAAGAACATTCCCATCATTGTAGTTTTAACCTCAGACCTGCAAATCCCCAGAGTTTACCTATTCCTTCCCCCAACCCATCTACCAGTTCCATAGATAGTCCAACCCAACCTTCTCACCGTATCCCCCTCACAAACAGCACAGCCAAATGCAATAGCATCACTACACTACTGTCACAGCCATCCACTGCACAACTATATCCTTCCACCTGATAATAGATTTTGCCATATCGGTATTGGCTCACAGCCCTCTGCTACCTTTCTGTGTCCTGTAAACCTACCATCCAGACTCTAGCTCTGTGAGTTTGCTCAATTTGCTTAATTCCTATCAGTGAGGTCATATAATCTTTGTCCTTCAGTACCTGGCATCCATCACTCAACATAAGGTCTTTAAGATTCATCCATGTTATCCTGTGTGTTATTACTGCATTCCTTACAGCTGAGTTATATTCCATTCTATGTATAAACCACAGTTTGCTTATCCATTCTTCTGTTAATGGACCTTTGAGTTGATTCCAACTTTGGCAATACTGAATAATGCCAATAGGAACGTTAGTGTGCATATATCTGTTCATGTCTCTGCTTTCATTTCTTCTGGATATATACCCAGTAGTGGGATTGCTGGATCATATGGCAGTTTTATAGTTAGCTTCCTGAGGAAACACCAAACTGTTCTCCACAATGGTTTCACCATTCTGCATTCCTACCAGCAGTGGATAAGTGTTCCCTTTCCTCCACATCCTCTCCAACACTTGCAGCCCTCTGTTTTTCAATAGCTGCCAGTCTAACGGGTGTAAGATAATATCTTATTGTAGTTATGATTTGCATTTCCCTAATATTTAGTGATGTTGAGCATTTTTTCATGTGATTTTTAGCCATTTGTATTTCTTCTTAAGAGAAATGTCTATTCAAATCACTTTCCCATTTTTTAAATGGCTTGTCTTTTATTTTTGAGGTGTAGGATTTCTTTATATATATGGATAGTAGGACCCTATTGAATAGATGGTTACAAATATTTTCCCCCATTGAGTAGGCTGCCTTTTCACTTTCTTGGCAAACTCCTTTGAAGCTACCATCTGTTTTTTACAACTCATGAACAAGATGGTTCTATGTTTTAAATGGTTGAAAAAATCAAAATACCTTGTGATGTGAAAATGATATGAAATTTAAATTTAAAAAACTGAAGGAGGATACACCTCTATAATAATAGTTGGACTTCAACACACCACTCTCATCCATAGATAGAACATCTAGACAAAAGATCAATAAAGAAACAGAACTTAAAGAATATGATAAATGAACTAGACCTAACAAACATATACAGAACACTGAACTTCCAAACAGCAGAATATGCATTCTTCTCAAGTGCACATGGATTATGTTTCAGGATAGACCACATGCTTTGTCATATATCAAGTCAGAATGAATTTTAAAATATTGAAATTTTAAAAAGCATCTTCTCTGACCTTAGTGGAATGAGATAGGAAATTAAAAAAAAAACAGGCAGAACTGGAAAATCTACAAATATATGGAAATTTAAAAAAAACTCAAACTATGAGTGGGTCAAAGTAGAAATTACAAGGTAAATCAGCAAATATCTTAAGATGAATGAAAACAATAACACAGAATATCAAAACTTATGGGATGAAGGGAAGTCAGTGCTGTGAGGGAAATTTGGAGCCCTAAATGCTTACATTAAAAAGAAATAACAAATTGCCAATATTAAAGATTTAACTACAAACTTGGAGGAACCAGAGAAAGGATAGCAAACTAATCCCAAAACAACAGAAGGAAATGAAAAAGATTAGAGGAGAATTCCATGAAATTACGAAAAAAAAATCAATGGAGAGCTTTAACAAAATCAAAAGTTCATTCTTTGGAAAGATCAATAAATAAACAAACCCTTAACTAGAATTACAAAGAAAAAGAAGAGAAGACAAAAATAAATAAAATCAGAAGTGAAATGGGTGACATTACTACTGACCCCACAGAAATTAAACATATCAGGGATACTATGAACAAATGTGTCCCAACAATTAAACAACCTATGTGAAATGGACAAATTCCTAAAAACACATGAAAATCTACATTGACTCTTCTCAAAATAAAAGACATTACCAAACCAATTCCAAGAAAAGAGACACAGAAGAGCATGCAGCAAATGAACACAGAAAGCAGATAATAAGCAATATGCAAGGGGGGAAGGGAAATAAAATAAGTAAATAAAGACATGGAAGAATGCACAGTGAATGGACACAGAGAGCAGACAGCACACAAAAAGCCACAGGGGATGTGGATAAAAAAATAAAACAAAAGAAACATCTAGCCAAGAATATTATACCAGCAAGATTGTCTTTCAAAAATGAGGCAAATTTAGAATACTCACAGTTAGTTTAAGAGAAACTGAGTGAGCTTATAACAAAGAGACTGGCTTTGTAGGAAGAACTAAAGGGAGTGCTACAGCCTGAAAGAAAGGACATGAAAGAGAGGCTTGAAAAAGAGCCTAGGCTTAAAGATCATAACAGAAAAAGTACGTAGAAGTGTCAAGAGAGTGGTGAGAATAATAAATGACAGATAACACCTAAAGGTCAAGATGGATGAAAGAAGAACTGTCTTTAAAATAATAACATTTAGTATTAAAAGATTGAATCCCCCAAACAAAAGGTACAGGCTGGAGGAATGGAGAAGAACATATGAGCCATCTATTAGCTGCCAGCAAGAGACTCACCTTCAACACAATAGATTGAAAGTGAAAGGGGGTGGTGGACTTGGCCCAGTGGTTAGGGCATCCGTCTACCACATGGGAGGTCCACAGTTCAAACCCCGGTCCTCCTTGACCCATGTGGAGCCGGCCCATGCACAGTGCTGATGCATGCAAGGTGTGCCATGCTAGACAGTGGTGTCCCCCATGTAGGGGAGCCCCATGCACAAGGAGTGCACCCCATAAGGAGAGCCGCCCAGCGTGAAAGAAAGAGAGCCAGCCCAGGGATGGTGCCACCCACACAGAGAAGTGACAAAACAAGATGATGCAACAAAAAGAAACAGATTCCTGTGCTGCTGCCAACAACAGAAGCGGACAAAGAAGACACAGCCAATAGGCACAGAGAACAGACAACCAGGGTGGGAGGAGGAGGGGATAAAAATAAATAAATAAATAACTCTTTAAAAAAAAATAAGGTGGAAAAAAAGGGTGGAAAAAGATATTCCATGCATGCAGCAACCAAAAAATAGTGGGAGTAGCTATACTTAGGTCATATGAAATAAACTTTAATGCAAAACTATTATTAGAGATAAGAAAGGATATTATATATTAATAAAGATGGCAATTCATCAGGAAGAAATAACAACCACAAATGTATATGTATCTAACAATGATGCACCAGGACACATGAGGCAAACACTAGCAAAACATATGGGAGAAATACATATCTCTCCAATAATAGTTGAAGACTTCAATACACTACTCTCAGAATTGGATAGAATATGGGGGTGGAGGATCAATAAAGAAACAGAAAATTTGTATGATATGATAAATAGACTCAACCTAATAGATAAATAAGGAACACTGCCCTCCAAAACAGCATGGTATACATACTTTTCAAACACTCGTGGACTTTCTCCAAGATAAACCATATTTGGTTACAAAGGAGATGTCCATAAATTCAACAAGTGTGACATTATACAAAGGACTTTCCCTGATCATAAGGGATAATGTTTAAAATCAATAAGAAGAGGGAAAAGGGAAAATTCCCTAGTACATGGCGATTAAACAGCAGACTCTTAAATAATCTCTGAGTCAAGGAATAAATTTTGAGATATCAATAAAGAGTTTGAGATGAGTGAAAATGAGAACCAAACATAGAACCTATTGGATGTGAAGACAGTGCTGAAAGGGAAATTTGTAGTCCTCAGTGAATACATTATAAAGGAAGAAAGAGTTAAAATCAATGACCTAACTACTCAGCTTGGGGAACTATAAAAAGAACAGCAATCTATCCCAAAGCAAGTAGAAGGAATAAAATAAAAAATACCAGAGGAGAAATAAAAGAAATTGAGAACAATAACAACCACAACAACAACAACAAAAAGAAAGAATTAACAAAACCAAAATTTGATTCTTCAGAAAGATTTCTAAAAAATCAAAAAACCCTTAGCTAGGCTGACAAAGAAGAAAAGTGAGAACACACAAAAATATTAAATTTAAAATAATGTAAATTGCAATATTACTACAGATCCCACAGAAATAAAAGTATCATAATAGGATACTATGAACAACTGTATGCCAAAAAACTAGGCAATGTAGATGAAATGGAAAAATTCCAGGAATATAAGTATGATCTATACTGAACCTAGAAGAAATAGATTACCTCAACAAACCAAGCACAAGAAATTGAAACAGCCATCAAACATCTCTCCAAAGTGAAAAGCCCAGTACCACATGATTTCACAGTTGAGGTCTACCAAGCATTCAAAGTAGATTTAATACAAATCTTACCCAAGCTCTTCCAAAATAATTGACAAAGAAGGAATGCTACCAAACTATTTCTATCAAGAAAATATCAAATTCGTACCAAAGCCAGATAAAAATATTATGAAAAAGAAAACCACGGGCTCATTTTCCTAACAAATACAAAGGTAAAATCCTTAAAAAAATACTTGTTAATTGAAACCAACAACACATTAGAAGAATTATTCATCATGATCTAGTGGGTTTTGTACAAGGTATGCAACTGTGGTTCAAATAAAGAAACTCAGTCAGTGTAATAAACTACATTAATATATCAAAGAAGAAAAATCATATGAGTGTATCAATTGATGCAGAAATGGCATTTGACAAAAAAAAGCATCCTTTCTTTATAAAAATACGAAAAAACCATATGAATTGAAGGAAACTTTGTCTACATGATAAAGGCCATATATGAAAAATAATCAGCTAACATTTTATTCAATGGAGAAAGACTGAATGCTTTCTATTTTAGAACAAGAACAGTTAAAGGCTGTCCATCATTGCCACTGTTGTCCAATATAGTGCTAGATGTTCAAGCTAGAGCAATCAGGCAAGAAAAGAACTAAAAGGCATCCACATTAAAAAGGAAGAAGTAAAATTTTTGCTGTTTGCAGATGCCTAGAAAGTCCTGGAAAATCTGAACAGAACTGCTAGAGCTAATAAGTGATTTCATAGAGTGTCCAGACTCAATATTCATACTAAAAAAAAACCAAAAAACAGTGGTGTTTCTTCACAATCGTAATGTGCATTTTAAGGAGGAAATCAGGGAAAAAATTCTCTTTACAATAGTGACTAAAAGAATCAAATATGATAAGCTGCAAAACAACAGTAACAATGAGAAGAAGCAAATACTTAAGAACAATGTTAACCAAGGATGAAAAAAAACTTGTATTCAGAAAACTACTATGTAATGATAAACAAATTAAAAAAAAGACCTAAATAATTGGAAGAACATTCCATGTTCATGGATTAGAAGACTAAATATCATTACGATGTCAATTATATTCAAAGTGAGATACAGATTCAATGAAATCCCAATAAAATTCCACCAGCAGTTTTCAAACAAGTGAAAACAAAATTATGGAATTTATTTGGAAAGGTAAGTGGCCCCCCAACCAGAAATACCTTAAAAAGGAAAAGCAAAGTTGGAGGACTCTCAGTTCTGAACTTTAAAGCATATTATTAAGCTACAGTGCTAAAAACAGCAAGGTACTGGTGTAAATATAGACACATAGACCACAGAATCTAATTGATGGTTTAGAAACAGAACCTCACATCTATGGTCAAGTGATTTTTGACAAGCCTGTGGAATCCACTTGACTGGGGCAGAATTGTCTATTCAACAAATGCTGTAGGAGAACTGGATATCCATAGCCAAAAGAAAGAAAGAGGACCCCTATCTCACACCTTATACAAAAATTAGCTGAAAATAGATTAAAGACCTAAATATAAAAGCAAGAACCACAAAGTTCCTACAAGAAAGTGTAGGAAAACATCTTGAAGACCTGGTGATAGGTAGTACATTATCAAACCTTGTACTGAAAGCACAAGCAGTGGAAGAAGACATGGATAAATGGGGCCTCCTCATACTTAAACATTTTTGTAATCTAAAGAATTTTGTCAAGAAGGTGAAAAGGCAGCACATTCAATGGAAGAAAATATTTAGAAACCACACTTAGCATTTGATTTCCATAATTCAAAAATAAAAGATCAAGCAATCCAATTTGAAAATGTATGAAAGATTTAACTAAATATTTCTTTAAAGAAGAAATACAAATGGTCAAAATCACATAAAAAATGTTCCACATCACTAGCTATTGGGGAAAAGCAAATCAAAACTAAAATGAAATATTCTCACATGTATAGAATGGCTGTTATTTTTTTTAAACCCCCAAAATATTAAGTGCTGGACAGGATGCAGAGAAATAGGAACACTTCTTCACTGTCGGTGGGATTGTGAAATGGTGCAGCCTCTCTAGAAGACAGTTTGACAGTTCCTCAGAAAGCTTAATATGGAACTGCCATATGATTCAGCAATTCCTCCACTAAGAATATATCCAGAACTGAAAATTTTAGCACAAATAGATTCCTGCACACCAATGTTCACAGTGGCATTATTCACAATTGCCAAAAGATGGAAACAACCCAAGTGTCCATCAACCAATGAATGGATAAACATAATGTAGTATATACATACAATGGAACACTTTGATGCAACTAGATGAAACAAAATTGGTACACATGATAACATGGTTGATCTTGAAGACATTAGGCTAAGTGTAGTAAACAAGACACAAAAGGATCAACTAAATATGAATTAATATGAAGAATAAATGCATGGAGTTAATACATAGAGTATAGGTTATTAGGAGATAAGAGCAGGGCTGAGAACTACCGATGTTTAATGTGTTTAGAAGTTTAAATTAAGTTTACCGTAAAAGTATGTAAATGGATAGAGTTGATGATAACACATAGTGAGTAGCAGCTGGCTTATAAATGGAATTGTAACAGGAAAGGGTAGTCTAGGGACATAAATGTCAATTAAAAGAAAGCTAGAGAATAGTCTAATGACTGAATAACAGTGAACACAAGGTAGATGAGAATTGTGGTTGATGTTACAGATGCAAAAGTGTCCTTCTCTAGGTTTGAGAAGATGTAAATGACTATTGCAGTGTGGTGGGAATGTCGAGAAGCATGGGAAGAATAGAGTTGGTGTGACCTATGCACTGTGGTTACCAGCAATACTGTAATATTCTTGAGTCAGTGTGAAAGATGTACTGCTCTGATGACAGGGCTCATGAAAAAGTGTGCCAGATGTGTGCTAGGGACCATGATTGGTGGTAAGAGTCTGATATTATTATCTCATAATCTGTAACAAAGTTTTAACAACTGTGTGTTATGTTGGTGAAGGGTGTTGTATGGGAATTCTACACAAGTGCTTGATTGTTTTATAAGTTCACAACTTCTGTAATAAAAACATTTTAAAAACAATATAATGGGTTGTTGGAATATACATCAAATATATGATATGGACTATAGTTAGTAATATTTTGATGATAAACTTTCATAATTTGTAATGTTTCACAATACAATGTGTTGGTATTTGGGTGATGTACTGAACCTTGTGTGAAGTTATGCATGCTTGTTTTGTAAATTCACAAGGTTTACTATATACTTATTGCTTAATTATGTTTGGGTATGAATAATATACTTCAATAAAATTTTAAATATATATTTAAAAATCATATATATGGAAGAACAGATAGAAAAGGAACAGAAAAAATTGAGTAGTGACTCATGGATTTGAGTGACAGCATGAAGCATACAAATATATGTACAATGAATGTCATAATGATACAAGAAGGGAAATAGGAAAATTTTATATTTGAAGAAATAACAGCCCCAAATTTCTCAACTCCTCTGAAAGATATAATGATACCTGTCAAAGAAGTGAAATATACTCCAAATAGAATAGATTCAAGTAGACATACTCTGATACACACACTAATCAGAATTTCAAATTTCAAAGATAAAGAGAGAATTCTGAAGATTGTAAGGGAAAAGCAGTTCATCATATACAAAAGATTCTATATAAGAATAAATGTGAATTTCTCATCAGAAAGTATGAATGTGAGCAGGCAATGATATGACATATTAATAAAGGGAATTCTGCAGGAATTAAAAGGAAAAGTGAATGGAAAATGCAAATGTGAAGGCTTCAGCTCATCACTTCTTTTGTAACTGTATCCAGCATATTTAGGAACAACCAGCCAACATGATTGTACATTTAACTTCAAAAAACAATATTATGGTGTCAAAAACACTCTCATCTAGAGACTTGTATCTTATAAGTATGGAAGTAGTCATTCCCAGTGGTGATATTTTGCAGAACTTTATTACTAACTCACACCATTTTTTTGCCCCTTGATTATTGGAGACAGAGTCATTGGTGCCTTTGAAATCTAATCAGAATGAAGAGCCAGTTGCAAAAACTCCAGAAATATTTCAGAATTCCCATTTTTAAGATTCAATGTCTTAACTGAGTGGACTGGGAGCAAATACACCAAGTGTTAACAACAATACTATAATATTCTTGCATTAATACAAAGCTATACTGTGTTGATAATAGCTATACTGTGTTGTGTATGGAAAAAATGTGCCAAATGTATGCTATGGACCATGGTTGGTGGTAATAAATATTATCTCTTAATCTATAACAAATGTTCCACCAGGGTGGGGAGTTGTATGGGAAATCTACACATCTGTATGTTTGTTTTGCAAGTTCACAATATCTGTAACAAAAATACATTAAAAAATAGTATGGGTTGGGGGGAAAATAAACCAAATGTAAGATAAGGAATATAGTTGGTTGTAATATTTTGACAATGCTCTTGCATAGTTTATAACAAATGTTTCACACCAATGCAAAGAGTTGGTAGAGAGGGTGATGTGTGAGACCCCTGTGTGATGTTATATATGTTTATTTTATAAGTTCACAATCTTTACTATACACTTGTTTATGTGTGTTCATGTATGAATGATATACTTCAATAAAATTAAAAAGATTAAATTTAAACTGAAGACCAAATAATAAAATTATTTCAGGCACACACAAAAAAGCATTCTTGATACCAAACTGTATTGACAGCAGTTTTCTAGGGGTACAATCAACAAGTGATATTTAGAAATATAAGATTTTATAAAATTGTCTCATATGACCATTGGGATGCAGAAGTACACAATTTATGGGAAAGGCTTCAAGCCAGGAACTCTGACGAAGGTCCTCAATAAATTTCTCTGGACATGCTAGCTGCTTAAAATAGAGATGAAAATTCTCTCACTCTCTTGAGTGCTGAAATCACTTCTCCTTTGAAGGCCTTAACTGATAGGATAAAATGTCTGTCATTGCTTAAGGCACTTTCCTCAGTTGATTGTTGATGTAATCAGCCACAGATACAATCAACATACTGATGATTTAAGCCCACAAATGTCCTCATAGATACAGTAGAGGATTATTTGCTGGTTCAAACAGCTAGGCACCATTAGATGGACACATGAGCCTAACCATCACAAGGAATGATGCCACATGTGGGGCTGCAGCCTCAGTTTAAAATCTGTTTTCTGCACAGGCTAAATAGGAAAGTTGAAGGAGTATTTGAAGATAATCACTCCTGCATCCTTCAAGTCTGTGATGGTGAGACTGATCTCCACAATCCCTCCAGGAATGTAGCATTGCTTTTGGTTTACTCTTTCATTAGGTTAAGACCCTTCTAGTCACATCCACTTTTCCTTCCCTACCAAAATAACCCTCATTTCACATGTCAGGGGACCAATGTAGAAATTCTGCCAGTTGAAGAGTATGGCTATTCTATTTGTGCATTCGAGAAGTAGGGGAATTACCACAGAATACATTTAAGACACACTGGGCCTAATATGTGATGGACCTGAGCTAAAATTCCATTGATCACCTGGCTTCCATAAGCCCTTGTTCTTACTAGTGGACCACTATGACATTTGGAGTCTCCTGGAATTAATGTCAGTCAGAGTCAGTGTGTGATACTTCAGATAATGTCTGATCATCCCCTTTTCCAACAGGCCCTGGCCTTCCCTTCATTCAAGGAGCTCTAGTATATATATATTCTCAAATACAGAAATTGACTCCTAATTTTTAAAGGTTTTTCTGTTTTTATTTTTTATTAGAAAATTTGTGAGCTTACAGAACAATTGTTCATAAAATATGGGATTCCCACTCATGACCCTACCACCAAAACATGGATTTGATTAGGAATATTTGTTGCAATTGAAAGATAGCCTTATTTAAATAATTGTACTATTTTTAACAGCAGTTACCTTTTTCTCAAATGATGAACTATTATTAAAATAGTATAATAACTCAGGAAGTGGACTTGGCCCAATGGATAGGGTGTCCATCTACCATATGGGAGGTCCGCAGTTCAAACCCTGAACCTCCCTGGCCCGTGTGGAGCTGGCCCATGCAGTGCTGATGCAGTGCTGTGCCATGCAGGGATATCTCTGCATAGGGGAAACCCACGCACAAGGAGTGCACCCCAGAAGGAGAGCTGCCCAGCATGAAAGAAAGTGCAGCCTGCCCAAGAATGGTACCGCACACATGCAGAGCTGACACAGCAAGATGATGCAACAAAAAGAAACACAGATTCCTGTGCCACTGACAACAACAAAAGAGGATAAAGAAGAACATGCAGCAAATGGACACAGAGAACAGATAACTGGAGGGGGGGAAGTGGAGAGAAATAAATAAAAATAAATCTTAAAAAAATAGTATAGTAACTATCATCCATAGTTTACATTAATGTCTATATCTTCCCTATTATTAACACTCGTATGTCAGATGATTTTTATAATCCTTGAAGGAATATTCTTATATTATTAACCATAGTCCATCATCTACAGTAGAATGCACTGTTATGCATTGTTTCATCTTTTAATTTTTATTTTGTAACATATACTATCTAAAATTTTGAGTTTTAATAATTTTCACCTATATAATTCAGTGCTATTATTATAATTACACTTGAAATAATGCTCTACCACCAAGACCACCCATTTCCAAATCTTTACAAGAAATCTAAATAGATATTCTGTACAAATTAAGCATTTACTTGAACCCCAATCGAGTCCTTGGTAATCTATTTTCCAGATTCTAGTTCTATAAGTTTGCTCATTATAATTTGTTCATATCAGTGAAATCATACATTATTTTCCTTTTGTGTCTGGCTTATCTCACTTAAAATCATCTCTTCAAGGTTCATCCATGTTGTTGCATTCATCAGGACTTCATTCCTTTTTACAGCTGAGTAATATTCCATTTTAAGTATATTCCATATTTTCTTTATCCATTCATCAGCTGATGGACACTCAGGTTGCTTCCACCTTTGGCAATTGTGAATAATGCTCCTATGAACATCAGTAGGCAAAAATCTGTTCAAGTCCCAGTTTTCAATTCTTTTTGTTTTATACCTAGTACAGAGTTTGAAGTGTCATATGGTAATTATATACTAGATTTCTGAGGAACCATCAAGCTCTTGTCACAACAGCTGTACCATTCTGCATTCCAACCAGCAATAAATGAGTGTTCCTATTTCTCCATATCTTTCCAGTCCTTGAAGTATTCCCTTTTTTAAAATATATTTTTTATTAAAGTATATAATTCATACATGAACATGCATAAACAATAGGTGTACAGGGAAACAGGTGTGACTCAAGCTTTTGGGCTCCCATTTACCATATGGGAGGTCCAGGGTTCGATGCCCAGTGCCTTCTGGTGAAGGTAAGCTGTGCCACATGGTGAGCTGGCCCACGTGAAGTGCTGGCCCATGCAGGAGTGCCCCCTGCATGGGAGTGTCCCACTGTGCAGGAGTGCCAGCTGATGCAGAGAGCTGGTGCAGCAAGATGACACAAGAGACATAGAGGAGAGACAATAAAAAGTCATAGCAGAACAGGGAGTGGCACAGGGGAGTGGTCACCTCTCTTCCACTCTGGAAGTTCCCAGAATGGGTTCCCAGAGCTGCCTCATGGAGTACTAGTAGACACTGAAGAACATACAGTGAATGGACACAGAGAGCAGACAATGGGGGAGGTGGGGGGAGAAAAATAATTAAATTTTTAAATAAAACAAAAACAGCCTTAAATGTTAAAAAAATGAAGTGTACAGTAAAGATTATGAACTTACAAAAGTAAACACATAACATTATACAGGGGTCTCATACATCACCCCTCCACCAACATTTTTCATTGTTGTGAAATATATTCTCTTTTTTTAAAAAAGAAATAGTGGCCATTTTGGTGGGTGTGAAATGATATATCATAGCACTTATGATTTGCATTTTCCTAATAGCTAGGAATGTTAACAATTATTTCATGTGCTTTGTAGCCATTTGTATATATTTTTTGGAGAAAAATCTGTTCAAGTCTTTTGCCCATTTTATATTGTGTGTTTTCTTTTTATTATTGAAAGGTAGGATTATTTTATATATTCTAGATAATAAACCCTTAAATCCTTACTGGATGTGTAGTTTCCAAAAGTTTTCTCCCATTGTATAGGTTAAGTTTTCACTTTATTGACAAAATGAACAGAAGTTTTAAATTTTGAGGTGGTCCCATTAATCTATTGTTTCTTTCATTTCTGGTGCTATGTTAATATACATTTTTATTAGAGAAGTTGTGAGATTACAAAAGTCATACATAATATGCAGAGTTCCCATACATCACCCCTCCACTAACACCTTGCATTGATATAGAACATTTTTACAGATTGTGAGGAAACGGCATCAAAATATTACTATTATTTGTCGTCTATAGCTTTCATTTAGTGTATTTTCCCATAAAGCCCCTAATATTAGCATCATGTATTAGTTTTGTACATTTGTAATACTTCATGATAATTCTCTTGTTTTTACTGTTATCCACATTCCATCTTCTACCTGTTATTCACTATACTATGAAGTCCCATACTTTGTATGACTCAGCCAAAGTGTATACTAGGTGACTCCCAGTTTCATCACAGAGTTATACATTCATTACAGCAATAGATTTTGAACATTTTCCTTAGCCCAAAAGAAAAACTCCCATTCACACCTATTATTTACCCATAGCATTGATATAGTAACTTCTTTGATAATCTTGCAAGAATGTACATTCTTTCTATTTATTGTCCATTAATTATATAATTCTATTTCCCCATTCATCACCACATTTTTACTACCTTGTAATAGTGACATACATTTGTTCTAGGTCATAGAAGACCATTCTTGTATTTGTACTTGTATTAATCAAGGTTCTCTAGGGAAAGAGAATCAATAAAGTATATCTGTCAATAGTAAGAGATTGATCAGAGTCTCTCACACAGCTGTGGGGATGCACAAGTCCAGGATCCACAGGCAAGCTGCAACCAGGAGCTCTGATGAAAGTCCAGTGTTCATTTTGTCAATAATGTGAAATGTTGAAGATTCTTCATGAGTTCTGGGAGATGTTGGCTGTCCAAAGATGAGATGGGAAATTCTCTCTCAATGCTGCAATCACTTACCCTTTTAAGGGATTCAACTGATTGGGTTAAGCATCACTCACTGCTGATGGCAATCTCCCTGATTGGGAGGCTCCTCAGAGCCTTGGCAAGTGCTCATGCTATGATACCAGTAGATTGGAAAATGTTAGTCTGCACTCTCACTGCACTGGCTGAATATAATAATATCATGAATGAGCTGAAATGCTTTTATTATTATATATTCAAATAAATGATATATTATTATATATTCAAAATCTTAATCACCAGATTCCTGTTACTCTTGAAGCTTTTCTTGGTATAGGCCAAATTGCCTATCCTCAGACTCAAGCTCAAGCACATCAGAGGTTGTTTACTCAATGTTCTGAAATTGCTCAAAACACATGAAGGCTGTACCAGAAGGGAAATGCCCTCAGAAATCTTTCACCTCCATTAAACAAGGTACCCATGAACCTTACATGAATTTCATAGATTGGCTTAAAGAGGCTATTGGTAGGCAAATAGACAATACCCAGGCTGCTGATACATTGCTTATGTAATTGGCTTATGAGAATTCTAATGGTGATTGTCAACAGGTTCTGTTACCTATCAAATCCACCACAGTTGCCATAGGAGATTATCTGAAGTCTTGTCAAAATGTGGGTACTGAGATCCATAAAGCAAAAGTTCTTGCTACTCTTATTAGTACCAATGTCACTTGTTTTAAATGTGGAAGAAGAGGACATATTCAGAGGACTTGTACTGTTAAGTTTCTTCTCCCTCTGAATGTTTGCCTACTCAAGTCTGTCCTAAATGTAAAAATGGAAAACATTGGGCTAATCAAAGCAAATCCATCTTTGACAGTCAAGGGCGACCCCTATTAGGAAATGTCCAGCAGAGTGGGGCTCCCAGAGCAAACCTCAGGCATTTTGAGAAATGCCCGGTCTTCTTCAATCTCTGACATTAGAGCAAGCACCTGAGGAAGGGCTGGGCTTGACCTTTGCTCCACTCAAGAAACAATTTTAAAAGAATGAATAAGATTGAGTTGGTTCCTACCCATGTCTGAGGCCCTCTACTTGAGAATACCTTTGGTCTTGTAGGATGATCCAGTACTACTATTAATGGGCTCCCTGTTCACCCTGGTGTTATTGATAATGATTATATAGGAGAAATAAAATTTATGCTTAGATCCAATGTGTTTCAAATTGTTCCAAAGGAGCAGCATACTGCACAACTTCTGCTACTTCCTATGCCTCCTATCAAATCAGAATATAAAGATCAAGCTGAGGGCTTTGACAGTACCAGTGTTCCAAAATTCTGAACTCAAGTCCTACAGCAGAATAAACCTATGCTAACAATACCTGTAAATGGAATAGAGTTTCCTGGGCTAGTTGACATGGGTGCTGATGTAGCAGTTATTTCAGAGTCCTTTTGGCCATCTGCCTGGCCTAAGGAATCCTGTTCCTTTCCTTTGTAAGGAATAGGAGGTTCAACAACTACACAGTGTAGTTTTATGCTTTTACAAGTAACTGGGCCAGAGGGACAGCACATTTTCAACCTTATGTTTCCCCATCCTTATTAATTTGTGGGGAAGAGAGATGGATCTCTAACAGACCTGTATGTGCTGATCAGAGGCCTTTATCAGAGGAGAAACTTTACCATGCACATCAACTGGTGAAAGAACAACTAGCCATTGCTTGCCTAGAAGTGTCCCACAGTCCTCAGAACACTCCTATCTTTGTTATTCCAAAATGATCTGGAATATGGAGACTTATTCATTATCTTAGACAAATTAAAAGAATTATTCAACCCATGGGAGCCTTATAATCAGGTCTCCCTAACCCAGGTTGATCCCCCCAAATTGGCCTCTAATTATTGTTGACTTGAAAGATTGTTTCCTTCCTATTCCCCTAGCTGTGCAAGATCACCCTCAGTTTGCTTTTTCCTTGCCAGCTATTAACAATGCTTCTCTCATGCAGAGATATCAATGAACTGTGCTTCTTCAAGGTATGGTTAGTAATCTTACCATTTGTCAATAGCTACTTCATCAAATTTTACAGCCTGTTTATGAAAAATATCCAAAAGTTATTCTCTATCATTATATGGATGATATTTTACTCACAAGTGATACAGAAAAAAACCTACAAGTTCTTCTACATGAAGTCCATCACTTCATCCAAATTAATGGGTTACTTATTTCTCAAGAAAAAATTCAGAGGGTTGAACTGTGGCAGTATTTGGGTTATATTTTAGCCAACAGAAATGTGTGGCTGTCAGCCTTTAAGTTAACCATTCCTTCTGAACTTACTTTGAATGATTTACAGCATATTTTAGGAGTCATAAACTGGATAGGACTCATATTAGGTATTCCTGTGTTATCAACTACAACATCTGTTTAACACCCTTAAAGGAGATACAAATCTGACTTCAAAACATGTGCTAACTGCTGAAGCAAAAGCTGAATTGGACTTACTGTCACAAGCCATCTCACAAAGGTATTTGCATCGTCTTAACCTTGTCTTTCTGTCTTTTTACACCACATTCTCCAACAGGATTCATAGGCCATTGACTCCAGCACTTTGTATTCTTGAGTGGGTTTATTTATTCCATAACCCAAAGAAATCACTTACTCCATATGTTCAACTTGTTTCCTCCTTAATCATAAAGGGACAGAATCAGTGCTTGTGAGTGGAAATGAGCCTTCATCATTATTCATTCCCTTTGCCACCTCACAGTCTGATGCATCGCTACAGCATTCTCATGACTTTCACAATGCTTTAATAGATTTCTACAGATATATTAATTTCTCCCTTCCTTCTGATAAATTTCTCCAACCCCTACATCCCTTACCCTTTACTCTCCCTACTATTATTTCTCATCCGTCAAAACACTCTCACTGTCTTTGTAGACAGATCTGGAAAAACTGGTAAAGCTGCTTTTACCTGGAAAATGCCTGAAGACTGGCAATCATTTACTTTGCAGAGCTATTCATCCACTCAGCAGTGGTCATTGTGTCCTTACAATATTTTTCTTCACAGTCTCTAAATATTGTTAGCAACTCTACTTACATTGTGTATGTGGTTCATACTATTCAAACTGCACTTATTAAGCCTGTGGATCACAAAGTTTTAGATCCACTTTTTCTTACCCTCCAATCTCTTTTAGATGGTTGAATTAATACTGTTAATATTACTCACATCCATTCTCCCACTTCTCTACCAGGACCATTAACAGAGGGGAATGCCAAAGCTGACTGCTTAGTCATGACTTCTACACTTAATTTTCAACAGGTTTGTTTATCGCATTATTTCTTTCACCAAAATGCCAGAGCTCTCATGAAACAGTTTCATTTGTCCTTTGCTCAAGCTAAATAAATTGTCTGCAGCTGTGCTGATTGCCAAACTGTGACTTAACCACAACCTGCGAGAGCTGTTAACCCAAGTGGCTCACTACCTAACGAATTATGGCAAATGGATGTGACTCACTACCCCTCTTTTGGTGGAATGAAGTATGTTCATGTTAGTATTGATTCATTCTCACATTACCCATTTGCTTCTTTACACACTGGAGAGTGCTTCTCTCATGTGTGTGGCAATTTTCTTTAAGCTTTCTCCATTATGGGTCATCCCCGCACTTTGAAAACTGATAATGGTTCCACTTATACTTCACTGGCTTTTCAATGTTTTTTTTTTTTTTAACAGGATTGGCATATTCAACATATTACTGGCATTCCTCATAATCTGCAGGAACAAGCTCGTGTAGAATGGTCTCACCATCTTTAGGAACATATCTTAAGAAACAACAAAGGGGGAATATGGACCTCCCCCCACAGGATCAGTTACAAAAAGTCTTATATTCCTTAAATTTTTACAACCATGATGTTCATTCCCACTCTGCCATAGAAAGACATTTTTCAAGCCCCTCATATCCTCATGCACATCTGCTGGTTTGGCATAAGGATCCTAACTTGGGCCCTGAATGGCAGGAACCCACTTCTCTTATTACATGGGGATAGGGCTATGCTTTTGTTTCTACTTCTGCAAGAATCCACTGGCTGCCAGCCCTAAATGTAAAGCTATTTCATGGACCACTCTGAGCTTGGTCTTCCACCTGCAAACTGGAGATGACTATGACCCCGGAAGACCTAGCAGTTTGAGGCGACTGAAGATTAGCACTTAAAGATGCCATAACAAAAATGAAAACAAGGCTGCAGGAATTATGTGGGAAGATTTAAAAACTTTAAATCAACAAGTAATGGGCCTTTACAACAAACAGATAAAGATGATACTCCCAAAAATCCGTTTCTAGCATGCCTTGCTGTGAAGACTAACAATACCACCAAATTATTTGCCTGTCTGTTGCTGTTGGTAATTTGTTGTCCAGCTGTGTCTGCCACACTTTTTTGGATCATGTGCTTAATCCACCTACCTTATCCCTAGATTCCTGGATGGACCTAGATCCCCCTATCTCTTCTAATGATACTTTTTATACTGGAGGTTATTGGCTTTCCCCCATTGAACCTTTAGATTCTCCCAACTGGCAAGTTATGCTTAATACAGCTATTACTTAAATGTCTACTAATCCACCTATTTGTCTTCCTAAAAGACTCAATGTCAGTTGCCTTCCTATCTGCAAACCACTAAATGCATATGATTGGAAGGGTAGGTTGAGTTTTAACGTTCCTGTTTGCACCATAAATTTCTCCATTATCTGTACTGTTGGCTTTAATGGGAAAGCCCCATCTCCCTGTTTCTCTGCTAATCTTTCTGCACCAGGTTATAGATGCTGTAGACAATCTCAAGACAGACTACCATATTGGAAAACACGTCAAGACACTTGTCTTCCCATCTCTCACAGTCATAATTTTAACTTTGTTTCTTGGGGACCTGGGTTTGAAGTTTATGTAAAAGTGTTACTTACTGTACTTTTCCTGTTAATAAAACAACTGAATGGAGTGGTGCCAGTAGTGGCTGTGCATCATTTCAATTGCTTAACCCTCTAAAATCTCCATGACCTTTGGAGGCTGGAATTGTCTTTTTTTCCCTAGAGATCATTGGACTATACAGTATACTAAGGGTACAGTGGCCTGTCTTGACAAACCTCAATGCAATGCCTCTATTGTAGCTAAAGGTCTTATAGATTCCTTTACTGTTTGTACAACCCATCCTTATGTATTCCTTCCAGATACTGATCACTCACTAACTTCTGAAAGAGCTGTTTATAACGTCACACTTAAACCTCCTATATACTATTTAAGTTGCTTGACTCATCACAATGTTACTACTTTAAATATTACTTCTTTGTTTATTCTTCAACTACAGGCAAAACAGTGTGTACCCATTAACCTCACATGTGAATAGCAACCTCTTACAGCACTTTCCCTATTGGCTGAAGCTTTTTTTTTTTTTTTTTAGAGGAGAGAAGAATTTTATTAATGATCTTGCAGCATGAGCAGTGACCTGGACAAAATGGCATACGCACCAAACAACAAGAAATAGTGATATTTATGACCTAAACCTAACATGCAAGTCCCTCCTCTGTTCTCCACTGATCGGGTACTTCTGGGGTTATAGCCTGTACAAGAGGTCTAACTTTTGGGGTTCCTGCTCTTTTTTTTTTTTTAATTGACTTTGTAATAATATTACATTAAAAATATATATGTGAGGTCCCATTCAACCCCACCCCCCCACCCCCCCTCTCCCCCCCCAACAACACTCGTTCCCATCATCATTGGCTGAAGCTTTTGACAAATAAGAGTGAAGCACTTCCTTGGCACACTGATAGCTGCAGTAATCTCCATTGTAGCCATTGCTGCACTAGCCACTATAACTGCTATTGCTCTAACTACTTCAATTTGAACCGCTGAAGAACTAGAATCATGTATGGACATTGTAACCAATGAACTGTTGATTCAAATGAATATAGGTAGTAAAGTTATGTCTAGATTACATGCTTTAGAAGCAGCTGTCATGTGGATACAACAAACCACAAGAAGCTTTAGCTGTACAAATCATGTTGTTGATTATAACTTTTCTCATATTTGTGTAACCCCACTTTCTCAAGATGTATTGAATGAAACCTAGCAAACTGTCCAGCATAATCTTAATACTACTTTCCCTCATAATGCATCACAAGAACTTGCTTTATTACAAACACTTCTGTCTCATAATCACCTTGAACATAGTCAAAGATATATTAATGTGATTACATTTGTGTTGCAATGCTTCTCTGCTTTCAATTGGCTTCCACATCTTAATATACACAATTGGATACAATCTGCTTTCATTATATTAGTGTTTGCAGCCATTCTTTATCTATGTTACAAATTTGTAAAGAATATCAAAAGTTGATACATTCTTTGTTTCTAACTCATCTAACAAACAAAAAAGGGGGGAAATGTGGCAAACCAGGCTGCTCTTCTGAGGACTTGATGGAAGTTCAGCTTGAATAGCTGAGCACAGCTGTCACCAAGTCTGGCTGAAGGGTTTTGTAAGTCTTGTAGTACCCAGGAAAATTTGTTGAGTACACAAGGGGATGCAGCAACTGTAACATTCAGAACATAACTTCCTGTAATCACAAGCTGTATTATGTAAGAAAAGCTTATGATTAACTAGGAAAACAAATTCCTAAGTCATGATCACTTGTTAATTCTATGTCATAGCTAGAATCTAAGAAATATATAAACTGGGTAAACACTAATAAAGAAAGCTTTTTCTTTAGGCATACAACTGCCATGTATGCATGTGCTTTCTTCATGCTTCTGAGTATTGCTGGACAAGACTCTTCCCTCTTCTGAACCCAAAACAATGTAACAATTTAAAGACTAGGAAATGACTCAATTTGGGTAGGACACTTTTTTGGAAAACAGATAACCCGATATGACACATGAGCTTCTCCCCACCAGTTCGAATAGTAAACTTCATCATCTTCTGCTCCCTGTCTTGTGAGACATTGTCAGGGATCATGGAAAAAGAAGACCATCCTCTGAACACTTTATTTTTTTTGGGAGATGCTAACTGGAAACTTTTTATTTTTTGGTAATTATCAATAGAGGAAGGTGATTTTCAGAAATATTTTTTATCTTCCTGATCCTGCATTCTCATTGCTGCCACAGGTGAAATGAGAATTGCAGTTTTGATGAAGGAGAGGTCACAGAATCACCAATCTATATCTCAGACTCTGCCTCCCTCCCCATCACACATATGCTGGTGGTAGTGACCTTCAACCTGAGCTTACAGTCCTGGTAGAGGGAAGGTGAAACTTGAGTATTTTCTATTTCTACTTAAGTGAATGAATCTGTCAGGCCATGAGTAGCAATTATAGCTGGAAAAGGGATTCTTCTAAATTTGAAATTCATCGATGGTCCAATGTTACATAAGAAATAGGAATAAATATTGAGGGACAGACAAACAACTAGATGGATGAGGATCCTTGACCTTATATAGTTCCCCGATGGCTTTTAGTATGAGAGTGTATAATTCTTTATGACAGAGATTTTTGATGTTTATTCTTAGTGATAATCAATCTTAGTATTTAAAATGTTTAAGTACACTAGTTCCAAAATCAATTTTCCGGGCAGCCTATCTTGCAGGAATCAAAGAAACATTTTCCAGAAGTCCTAGAAATGTGCCACCTGTAGCATCTCAATGCTTTAAAAAAGAGTAAGATGTATAGAAGATAATCATATAATCCTATGGAAAAATATGGTATCTCAATATTAGTTCCTGGAATAAAAATATCATCTCTACTCTGGGTATATGAAGTAGCTAAGGGAAAGACAATAATTGTTTGATTACTGAAAATATTCACAATTTTTGTTATGGTGAGCCTGACTTATCTCTTGAAGTTAGGGATGCAGAATTTAGAAAAAGGATAACTTTATAGTTTGAGTTTCAGGCAGCACCTGCCAGGTCCAAATGTATCTTGCGATATTTTCTATAGATTAATTATAGTCTAATATTAAAGAAAAATCTATTTTTATTTTAAAACCTATATATTGAAGTGTATAATTCCTATATGAACATACATAAACAATAAATGTATAGTTAAACATTTGAACTTACAAAACAAACATGCATAACATCATACAGGACTCCCATAAAACATCTCACCACAAGTACCTTGCATTGTTGTGAAACATTTGTAATGGATTATGAAGGAGCATTGTCAAAGTATAACTACTAATTACAGCCCATATCTTAAATTTGCTGTATTTTCCCCCAACCCACTCTCTCATGTTATTTTTGTTCATAAGCAATTAGACCACAGTAAGCAAAAAGAGAGAAAAAAAACCAAAACAAAAAACACACACACTTTGATTTGTATTCATGTACATGTGTGTCTGTGCATTAATGGATAATTTCCTATACATATATATCAAACAAACTGCTCATTTTCCAAGAATCATTAATAATGGCAATAGTATGTTAAGAAATTAAAATTAATTATAATTGCACTTGTGGCAAACTACTTTAATATTAAAATCCATATGTTTTTTGTTTTAAATTAAATAGTTTACTATATTAAAATGTTTAATTGTTTAATATGCAGTATATGTTTCATTTCCTACTTTAATATTTATATTTTAATTATATCTCTTCAAAAAAATCCAACTCAATATAGTCAATAAATGTTTAAAATTAAGAAGAGCAATTGGTAATTTTAGTTTACTATGATAATGAGTGTATTTCAGTTTGGATTTAACAATCTGTTTATTATGTGATCATTATAACTGGTCTCCTTTCTTATTTCCATAAAGCTTCTTCAGTACTGATTTTAAAAAATATTGCAACATTTTTACTTTTTTGGGGGGTTGTGTAATCAACATCTCAGTATTTTTAACTTAAAAAGTCACCATATTTTAAAAACTGAATCATAATATAAAGTTATTTAATATCCTTGCCTTGTCAATATAAAAGCATTAAAACACCTACATACCTTCAGTCACCGTTTTTTATTGGTGATATCTTTTTAAAGAGTAAAGACAATTATGCAAGTCAGAAGTTCACAACTCAGTGGAATTTCACAAACGGAATGCATGCAATCTATATCTGTATGTACTCTGAATCTGTAGGCAGCCCCTTGGTCAAGGGAGAGAATATTGATAGCCTCCCACCCCTACCCAATGTGTGCCCCTTCTACTAACTAACTGTAAAAGTAACTATTGTTACATAGCCTACATTTGTTGGTTTTTAGTTTGCATAAATAAAATAGTACAGCATGAACTCATATTTTGTCCCCCTTTTCACTCCTTATGTTCTTGGTGAATTTACCTATCTTGCAGTAATATTTTTAAAAAAAAATATTTATAATGTTTCACGTGTAGCATTTCATGTATAAATACTAAACTATTATTTCAACTATTCTACTGTTGTTGGACCTGTGAGTGGTTTTCAGTTTGAGCTTATTATGAATAATTCTAATATGTAAATTCTAGAACTTGTGTTTTGGTGACACATGCACAAAACATTGTTGTGTATATTATGTAGCAGTGGAATTCTTAGGTCATAGGTTTGCATCTGTTTATTATTATTAGATTCTGCCATATATTTTCTAAACATTTTTTACCAATGTTCACACCCAACATATATGAGATTTCTCATGTATCCACATTCTTGCCAGCACTTTGTAAGTTTTATCATTTCCCTTTTAGCCTTATGGTTGGTGTTTCATGATACAAGGGAGTGGTTTATTTGAATTTCCTTGATTACTGAGGAAACTGAAGATCTTTTCACATGTTTATTCACCATTGGGGAACCTTTTTGTTGAAGTGTTGGTTGGTTTACTGTTCTCATTTTTGTCTGTTGTGTTGTTTGCCTTTTTCTAATTTGTTTATTTTTCTATAAATACTGAATACACATTCTCTCTCAATCTCTGCCTCTCTCTCTACTTCCTTTTCTTTTGACACAGATAGCCTCTTAATTATAATATAGGTTGAATTTTTTTCTATGCATGAACTAACTTCTTATGAGAAAACTACATAAATGTTCTTGTTAGAGGTTTCTCCCTTACGAGGTTTACAGTGACTAACTGATCACAAGGTTACATTGGTTAAGAATCAGTGACTTGCATTCCTGTGATATAGTGCAGCCCCCCCACCATCTAGAGTCTACACGTTCAGTTGAACAAGCCATAACCTAGGTGCTCAAATACAATTCATTTTCTCACAAAAATAGACCACCAACCCCTCCTGCATCTCTAGAATTCATTACCCCTAGCCCACCACACCCTAGCCATACAAGAGAAAAATTTTGCCTCTACAGTTTCCTATGGGTTCCCAGGTCCCAAGCCCCTATCCCCTCCCACTAATAAACATTTTTCCACCTATACATGTACTGTACAAATTCTTGACCATTTCTCCCAGGAAGAGGCTGAAGTCTATTCTTCAGACCCCCTTCATTGGGAGAGCTTTCCAATAAACTTTCTGTCTGCAATCATCAGTCTCTGTGTCCCAGTGAGTGCTGTTTTTTCCCTACAGTACTTCTTTAGTCTTTCATAAATTTCATTATTTTTAAAATTCAGATTAACAATCTAAGCAGAATCAACTTACCTGTATCTATATTTCAACTTCAGTATCATTAAGGAAAAAAGAAAATATTCTTGGGAAGTTGAGGGAAGGTAGGAACTCACACATTTAGAACTCTGTTGAAAACAGATGTGCACATCACCATTCCATCTTGTTTAATATCATGTGAGGAGGGAGTGTGAAGAGCGAAGGAGGGTGAAAGGACCAAAGACTGTGGGGTTAAACATGGGTGCATGAATGGGGAGAAAAAAAGTCACTCCAAACCTTGATACTATTCATTTGCTGAGAGATTCAAGGGGGGAAAAGGCAGCACAAATCTTACAGTGAAAAGTGAAAACATAAAAATCAAACCTTACCACTACCCTGGTCTGCACCCCCATGCTAGCCTCCATACCCTTTGAATTCCCTATGTGCTTACCCAAGAAATAGTGCAATCTTGCCATGCCACACCAACTGACTCCTTCTGATATTTAATTTCTTGGTTACATTTACATGTGAACAAAGCCAAGTACCTGAATTGAAATGATAGAGCTGGAGGAGAAATTATAGTGAGAGAGGGAAACTACCATGAAAATGTGCATGTGATGTTTTAAACAGAATCAACATTCCATTGTTGCTGTTTGTAATAAAAACTTACAGTAAGAATTCATGAGTTATATCTGGATTTTGCTGTCCTATCAATGCCAGACAGGATTAGCTGTACATATGGATCAAAGTGATCCATATGTACAGAAATGTGAAAAAAAACACAGTGCCCTACCGTTTGTCTTGAAGTGGTGGTTGAGGATTTACCACGACTTCCTCTACCTTCTGTTATTCCAACATTTTCACAAAATAGATATGTTCTTTTTCTTGGAAAGTTAGAATCCTAAGCCTCAATAGCCTGATCTAAATTTGTTAATCACATCTCTGCCAGTAGGAGTGATGAATAAAACCCAAAGAAATTCTAAGTTTTATTTTCCAGTTAAAGTACATGGGAATTATGTGGGACTGTTTGCAATGTTCATTCTTTACAGCAGTTCAGGAAACAATATTTTTATCCTTGCTGCCAGTAAATGAGGCTCAGGCTCTTAGTGAATACCTGGTGTATTGGATACAGTGCAAATATGTGTGATATAATTTTTATATTTAGCATATCTGGCAGAAGAAGGGAGGCTTCTTGTTGGAGGCTGCATGGCTAACAGGCACACTGCTTTAAAGAATGTATTCACTATCTAGTAAGTTCTTGTTAGAAATAACCTGTCAGATCAGGGGAAAATGACCTGTCAGATTCTTATCACCCTGATCCATAGAGTCTTTGTGATTCTATGGACTCATAATCCCATTTTGGTGTATGTCTAATTGTACTCTATGTACAAATGTAGGAAGAAATAGAAAAACTCACCCTTCCCAGGGTGAGTTCTTAGATGACTGCACTGGATTAGGTAAGTCAGTGTGCAGCACTCTTTCACAACAGGGAGAAAGAGCAGAGGCTGTCCATAGGAGCTGCTTTGGGGATCTGCAGACCAGGAAAGTGCCACACACATCAATCAGGAATGATTGGGGGCAGAGAGACAGAAAGGCAAAAGGAAAACTGTGACTTACTTGCCCCCAGGGCTAGGAAGAGAGCCCATTTCCTCACCCTTGGGATGAACAACTTTAGTGAAATCCATGGCTGTCATGGCCAACTGACAGGGAAAGGGTCATATTCCTCCCTGGGAAGAGGGAGGGTATGGTGAAAGGCTGATTATGTTTTTTCTTCCATGAGTATAAATGGCAGAGTTCATCATTGAATCAAAGTCTCAGAATATCCAACCAGTAGAACTTGAAAGACCCACCTCAATGGAAATCTTTGCCAAAGCACACCATCTACAGGCAGACCAGGAAAGTGAAAGAATGCAAGGCTTCTCTCTCATCCTTAGTCTGAGCTCACAATGGATGTACTCTATTAGTTTTTTTCCTTGGTCCTGTTTTCATAACTTAAACAGAGCAATCTTAAAGCTTTAGAAAAATCCAAAAATCAAAAATCAAAAGAGAGTTGCAAAAGAAAACTACCATGCAAGAGAGAAATTGACCACCAGAGTTCTATCACCAACTTAATCAGATGTTAAGACATCAGCAAAAAATTACAAGCCATAGTAAGAAATATGAAGCTTTGGCACAGCCAAAAGTATAAACAAAGAATCCTGAAGAGACAAAGGATATAAGACAACTAATCAGTGATGTTCACACAAATCTTTTTTTTAAAGATTTATTTATTTTTTTCCCCTTTTCCCCCACCCCAGTTGTCTATTTTCTGTGTCTATTTGCTGCGTGTTCTTTCTTGTCCACTTCTGTTGTTGTCAGCAGCATGGGAATCTGTGTGTTTTTTTGGTTGTGAAATTTTGTTGTGTCAGCTCTCCGTGTGTGTGGCACCATTCTTGGGGAGGCTGCACTTTCTTTCCTGCTGGGTGGCTCTCCTTACGGGGTGCACTCCTTGTGTATGGGGCTCCCCTATGCGGGGGACATCCCTGCTTCGCAAGGCACTCCTTGAGCACTTCAGCACTGCACATGGGCCAGCTCCACATGGGTCAAGGAGGCCTGGGGTTTGAACTGCGGACCTCCCATGTGGTAGACGGATGCCCTAACCACTGGGCCAAGTCTGCTTCCCCAAATCTTCTTAATTATTCAAGGAGTTGAAAGAAAATATGACTAATGTAATAAAGGATATCAAGAATGCAAAGAGTAAGCATAAAGAACAATTTGCAAGTCTGAAAATTGTAGTTCAAAGTGGTGGAGTACAAAACAGCAAGCAACACTCCTCTGGAAACTGGGAAGATTGGCAGGTTTACCTGGCAGAAGGGTAACCATGGGACCTCTTCAAAGAGTCAATTGGAGAGGATGGCTGGGGGGGTACAAGATAACTGTGGCAAAGGGACACCATGGGAGATAAGGCATGCAAGCCAACAAACAGCTGGCACCAATGGAAAAGGAACCCAAGAAACTCACTTGGCTGGAAGATTAGTACTCATTAGGTTCTGAGAGTGTGTAAAGCCCCCAGGTGGCCAGGGGTGCATTCCAGGATCCAGTAGGTTCTGAAGGAGTGGGAGCTGTAGAGAAACCAGTGTGCGACTGGAAACCAGCAAGCTCAATTGGAGAGAAGATTAGGGGGAAAGGGAGGTAGGGTGGGCAAACCATAAATAAGACAAAGGAACTATGTCGGGCAGTAATGAAAAGTTTCCAGGGAGGAGGGAGCAGAGAGCTGATCAGGCAGTCTGTCACACCCACCCACCCTGGGAGAGAGAGGAAATGGTTTAGTGAGGGGCTGGGCTAACAGATATCTAACTGCCTGGGAGATAGAAAAGCCAGGAAAGATAGCCAGCAAACACTCAAAAGCCCAACTGATGTGAGGAAAAGAGGGCAGGGAGAAGCAGCCTGCCAGCCTTCAAACACTTAACCAAACTAAGGGATGGGATGGTGGTCTGGAGAGGCTGACCAGGAACTCTCAAATGCCTAACCAGCCCTGAAGAGAAGGGATCCAAAGAGCCATCTATTGGTTACTAAGCACCCAGCTATGTCCTAGAGAAGGGGAGTTAAGAGATAGGAAACCTCATGACAGGGAATGTAGACTGAGATTTTTTTGTTGTTTTAATTTTTGTTTTATATTTTTACAATTTTTTATTCTTTAATTTTTTTCACTGCAAATGGGAAAATTACCTTTTGAAGGCAGGATGCAGGGTGATTGATTGGTGAACATTGGTAGCCTGAGAAGGTTGCTACTGGCCTGAAAGAGAGTCCTGATGCTTTTTCTGTTTTTTTTTTCTTTTGTTTCATTTTTATTCTTTTCCATCAGTTTTTAGCAAAATTTTAATAGCCTTTTTTTAAAGATACATAGATCATAAAAATGTTACATTAAAAAATATAAGAGGTTCCCATATACACCACTCCCATCCCCCACTCCTTCCTTATCACCTTTTTTCATCATTGTGGCACATTCATTGCACTTGGTGAATACATTTTGGAGCACTGGTATACCGCATGGATTATAGTTTACATTGTACTTTACAGTCTGCCCCAGTCCATTCAGTGGGTTATGGTAAGAAATATAATGTCCTGCATCTGTCCCTGTAATATCATTCAAGACACCTCCAAGTCCTGAAAATGCTCCCATATCACACCTGTTCTTCCTTCTCCCTGCCCTCAGCATCTCCTGTGGCCATTGTCTCCACATCTTTTTTCTCTTTATTCACCTTATTTTGTTTCTTTCTTTCAGTTTTTTCTTCTACTAATGCTTTTCTTTCATTTCACCTTCTCTTTTTTTGGTTTTCATTTTCTTTCCTCTCTTCTCATTTTTCCAGACTTTTGTCCTAGTCTACAGTTTTTGCTTTTTCTTTTTTTTATTCCAAATTTTGAATACTTATTCCTTTGTATTTTTTTGATGATTTTCAATTTTATTACTTAGTTTTCCTTGTATTTTTATAGTTTCTTTAACATCTTTTTTTTCTCTTCTTCTTTATTTCCATTTCCATGGTCTTAATATTTTGGGGGGACAATACAGACAACTACAAGGATATAGAATAAGTGGAATCAAGTGTCAAAGAGGATCCTTAATACAAAACAAAATGAAATAAAGTCCTAAATTATAAGGAGAAGCTAATTAACTGAATAAACCCAACATAAATGGATGCCTAGACACCAGCAAAAGATTACAAGTTGTACTAACAAAACAGAAAGACATGGCCCAGCCTAATGAACAACAGGTGACTGGAACTTGACTTAATAGACACTTACAGAATGTTACACTCAAATAGATCAGTACATACATTTTTTTCTTGAGCAAACATGGATCATTCTCCAGGACAAAACAAATTATAAGAAACAAAATAAGTCTATCTAAAAGGACAACCACCACACCATGGAGCCTAGAGTGATTACAACTGAAAATGGGAGGATTGCATCCAGCATCCATGTGGAATCTGAGCCTCCTCTTGACATAGAAGTGCAATGGACACAACCAATCCAATGTCCACATAGAAGAGGTGGCATTGGATTGGGAAAAGTGGACATGGTGGACGATGGGTATGGGGAAAGGCAGGAAGAGATGAGAGGTGGAGGCGTCTTTGGGACATGGAGCTGCCCTGGATGGTGCTTCAGAGGTAATCACCAGACATTGTAAATCCTCACAGGGCCCACTGGATGGAATGGAGGAGAGTATGGGCCATGATGTGAACCATTGTCTATGAGGTGCAGAGGTGCCCAAAGATGTACTTACCAAATCCAATGGATGTGTCATGATGATGGGAACGAGTGTTGCTGGGGGGGGGGGGGGGAGAGGTGGGGTGGGGGGGTGGGGTTGAATGGGACCTCACATATATATATATTTTTAATGTAATATTATTACAAAGTCAATAAAAAAAAAAAGAAAAATAAATAAATAAATTTAGAAAAATTGAAATTACACAAAATAATTTCTCTGATCATATTGGAATAAAGCTGGAAATTTATAAGGGGCAGAGAAACAGAATAGGGAAATACATATGGAGGTTAAACAACACACTCTTAATCAGTGGGTCATTTTTTGGTCTTTATTTATTTTTTAATGTTAAAAATGTTAAAAAAATATGAGGTCTCCATTTACTTCACCCCTCCCCCCACTACTCCCCCCATAACAACCTCCTCCATCATCATGAGGCATTAATTGCACTTGGTGAATACATCTCTGAGCGCCGCTGCACCTCATGGTCAATGGTCCACATCATAGCCCACACTCTCCCACAGTCCACCCAGTGGACATACAATGGGAGGACATACAATGTCCAGTAACTATCCCTGTAGCACCACCCAGGACAACTTCAACCCCCAAAAATGCCCCCACATCACATCTCTTCCTCCCACTCCTTACCCCCAGCAGCCACCATGGACACTTTCTCCACACCAATGCCACATTTTCTTTGATTACTAATCACAATAGTTCATGAATAGAATATCAGTGAGACCACTCTAATCCATACTCTATTTCTCCATCCTGTGACCTTAGAATGGTTGTGTCCACTCCACATCAATATCAAGAGGGGGCTTAGATTCCACATGGATGCTGGATGCAATTCTCCTGCTTTCAGTTGTAGGCACTCTTGGCTCCCTGATGTGGTGGTTGACCTTCTTCACCTCCATGTTAGCTGAGTGGGATAAGTCCGATAAAACAGAGTGTAGGAGTTGCAAGTCTGTTGAGGCTCAGGGCCTGGCTATCATATGGTCAGTCCAGAGATTCAGGTCCCCTGGGTATACACTAAACCCCAGCACCAACTACAGATCCAGTTAAAGTAAAAGGAGAGGCTTGTGAACAAAGATCACATCTGAGTCCCACTCGATCACACAGGAGCACAAACGCAAAAGTAGGGCAAACTGACATGGCACTGAACTCCATCTGCCATGACCATAGGACCTGTGGGTCTCTGTAGCCCTCAGAAGAACCAATACCTGGGGTTGTATGTATTTTATCTGTCTCTGGGACTCTGCTGACGTGTGCATAAGGGAGACCCCTCTGAGAACCTCTCGGCTCTTTTTGGAGAGTCATACCCATATAAACTCATTTGTCCTTTCCATTTCCCCCTTTTCTTCAGGTCAAAAAGCACTTTTAACTCCTGGTATTATATGTAGACTGAGATATTCTGCTAGTCTGAGTTGACCCTTTTATTCAAGGTTATTTTCTAGTTACATCATCACCTGGTACTTGGTAGTAATCCCTTAGTGCCAGGGAGGGTCATCCCCGGGAGATATTTTCCACACTGGGGGAAGGCAACAAATTTACATGCTGAGTTTGGCTTTGAGACTGGCCACATTTGAGCAACACGGAGGCTCTCAGGAGGTAACTCTTAGGCACCCTGCAGCCCTAGGCCTTGTTCTTATTTCAGGTGCACAGGTTTACAAGCATAGTCATTAGTATCAAGGGCTCATTGTTGGACCCTCCTTCTTTTTTGGTCTTTACCATTGAATTTGGGGGATTGCTGCTGTTCCTTTAGGGAATGTGATAGAGCTCCCCTGGCTAGGAACTCAGTACTCCCTCAGTTGTTGTTTTTAATTGTAACCACTATGAAATTATCCAAATATTTTTATGTACCCTGCATATATGCCCTGGAAAACTCCATGCCAACCATGTGTCTCCTGTCGATAACATCCCACACCAGTATTCATCACCTGCCATTATTGAACCTCTCTGTGATCCAAAACTTCTTCAAAAATGAAGCCCAATATACTGCCAGGTTTCATTAATAGTAAAATGGAATATAGTGATGATTTTAAAGGTTAGAAATAGAATACATATTAATTTAGAAAAATTAAGGTAAAAATAAATTGGGGTATCAAAAAATTTAAAAGTGCAAAAGCTTAGTTTTTGATGTTTTGCCTTCCATCACTGCAATAAGTGTTACTCTGTATGCAAATAGGCAAGGCAAATTCTTCCATCTTTTCTTCAGTGTTTACGTTCTTCTTTTACTTTTTCTTTTTCCTAATTATTAAGCTTGTCTTCACAAAAGTTTTAGATCATAGTGATTCATATATATAATATACAGTACTCCCACATATCCCACATAAAACCCTTTTCCCTTCCACAGCAATAATCTTTTTACATATTCATACTATATTTACTGAAACTGATGTACAGATATTGAAACAATAGCTTTCAAACAAGTTAACATTTGGGTTTACATTGTGGTTTATATTTTAGACTATACTATTTTCCAAATTTTTAGTTATCTTTTACATTATGATTTACATTTTAGTCTATTGGCCCCTATGCATTTTTGGTGTAATTTAATATGTCTTATATCCATCCTTGCATAATCTTGTGGAACACTTCTATTGCTCACATGTTTACATTGATTCCATCTATTCAATATCTCTTTCTCCCTCCCACAGTGACAGTCAAACTTCACTGCTTGAAGGGTCATGTTCAAAGATACTTGCAACAATGATGAGGGCTTGACATACTCGACTGCCCTAATGCATTGGAGACCACCATTTCTCTCAAGAGATACAATTTTCTCTATATGAGAAAATCAGTCCTCCCCAGGATGTGGGTATACCTTCACTCTCATTATTTGGGTCTCTACCCAATGACATAACTGACTATGACAAAATGAGCACTCACATACTCCCTAGAAGCTTGTCCTGTGTCAGATTATCCTCTTTAAGTATCTTAAACAGGTAACCTTCCTAATAATATTTTTGAAAAGGTTCTGTCAGCATTATACTCTCTACCAAATATCTGACAATCTCCTATGTTCATATGTTCCCACACCCTCCCCCCCAATTTCTTGGGCAATATTTCCCATCCTCCCATCCCTAGCCCCCTCAAGCCCACAAAGCCCCACCCAAAGGTAACCCTATGCTCCCATTTTATCTGTTCCTTGTACAAATACTTACCTCCCTCTTATCATAGATTACATCCATGTAGGTGTCAGCTTACATCCTTCCTCTACCCCCCAATTTCCTTTAAGCCTGTCATCCAGTCTCTAGCTTTCTGAGGCAGCTTGGTTTACTTATTTCATATCATTGAGGTCATGTAGTATTTGTCCTTCAATGCCTGGGTTGATTCACTCAACATAAGGTTCTCAAGATTCATCCATGATATCACGTGTGTTTGTAGTTTATTCGTTCTTAAAGCTGAGTAGGATTCCATGGTATGTATATACCACGTTTTATTTATCCATTCATCTGTTAATGGGCATTTGGGTTGATCCCAACTTTTGGCAATAGTGAACAATGCTGTTATGAACATTGATGGGCATATATCTGTTTGTGTCCTTGTTTTCAGTTCTACTGGGTATTTACTGAGCAGTGGAATTGCTGGGTCATATGGCAAATCTATAGCTAGTTTTTTGTTTTCGGTTTTAATTTATTTTATTTATTTATTTTATTGACTTAGTAATAATATTACATTAAAATATATATATATGAGGTCCCATTCAACCCCACCCCCCCACCCCACCTCTCCCCCCCCCCCAGCAACACTCGTTCCCATCATCATGACACATTCATTGCATTTGGTAAGTACATCTTTGGGCACCTCTGCACCTCATGGTCAATGGTCCACATCATGGCCCATACTCTCCTCCATTCCATCCAGTGGGCCCTGTGAGGATTTACAATGTCCGGTGCTAGTTTTTTGAGAAACTGCCAAACAGTCCTCCAGAAGGCTGGATCCTTCTGCATTCCTACCAGCATGGATGAGTGTTCCCATTCCTCCAAATCCTCTCCAGCATTTGTAGTCTCCTGTTTTTTTCATAGCTGCCAATCTTATGGGGCTAAGATGGTATCTCATTGTAGTTTTGATTTGCATTTCCCTGATAGCTAGAGATTTGGAGCATTTTTTCATGTGCTTTTTACCCATTTGTATTTCTTCTTTGGAGAAGTGTTTGTTTAAATCTTTTTCCCATTTTTGAAATGGATTATTTGTCTTTTTATTTTCAAGATAAAGGAGTTCTTTATAAATGCAGGATATAAGTATCCTATTAGATATAGGTTTACCAAATATTTCTCCCACTGTGTAGGCTCTTTTCACTTTCCTGACAAACTCCTTTGAGGTGCAGAAGGCTTTAATTTTGAGGATGTCCCATTTATCTGTTTCTTCTTTTACTGCTCGTGCTTTTGGTGTGAAGTTCATGAAGCCATTTCCTATTACAAGGTTTCCACTAAGCGGCAGACACCAAAACTCCTTTCCATTTCTATGCCAGATATTATTTGAGGGAAAAAGAAGAGTAAGAAGGAAATTAAGTAGAAGAAGAATCTATGAGATCTTAGACAATGAGATTTGTTTTTTGCAAAATGATATGAAATAGGTTGATTGATCAGGTAAAATCATAATCCAAATCACTCACTTGTAAGGTTGTTCTGCTCAATGGTTACTACTTACCTGCAGTATTGGTGAGAACCATACAAATTCCCTACACTCACGCAGCTCAAACTGTAATACACATTTTGGTAATTAAACACTTTGGATGGATTTATGCTTTATTAATAGGTATCAATAAAATTGTTAAAATAAAAAATTGACATAAGAAAAAAGAAAATTTACATGAGCTCACATACATTTCAGATGGAAGGCACATTCAGTGTGTCTGTGCATCTCCCAAAACCAATCTCTCACTTATATTTAGGAAAACCCAGTTAAACAAATACCTATAGAAATTTCACTTACGTCTTTGCATCATATAAACACAAAGGCATACGTAAAAGCACAAGAGGACACATTTTTATTAAAAGGCATGATATTATAATTCTATAAGAATATGTGAAAATTTCATGGCAGAATATATTAAGAACAGAAAAAAAATTCTCATCCACCTGGTCTGGACTTGATAAAATTGGGCAGTACCTTTAACAAAGTATCCTGGCATGTTGCCCATAATGCGCAGATTATCCCAGTTTGGTCCTGAAAGATTTGGGGAAAGATCACAATAATCAGCTCACCACTTTCCTTTCCTTCCATTAATGCAGTCTAGTGACCAAGGTTTATAGTTTTACTATAGAAGCATTGTTAGTGTGAAATTTGAAATCTTCACTTTTATATAGAAAGTTTACAAGTAGAAACTGTTTTAAAAACATATGTCTGGATTCCTTCTTCATAGATTATAATTTCATAGACAATTTCCTAATAAGTCATGGTAAAGTTGTAAACTAATTGGACCCTCATAAATGCTGTTGGATCCAAAATTGTGCAGCTACTGTGGAAAACAGTTTAGGCATTCTTAAACAAGATAAAAATAGAATTTTCAAATGATACAGCATTTCCACTACTAGTTATATACCCAATATAATTTATGTACCCAAAAGAATGTATTAATAGGTGCAAAGAAAACATCGTATATAAATGTTAATAGCAGCACTATTCACAATGGCCCAAAACTAATATCAACCCAAATGCTTGATGGATGAATGTACAAACATTTGTAGAATGATACTAATTTTATGTAGATTTTCATATTTAGTTTCTAGCAATTTTGGCAAATATTCTAATCTTATACTTTTCTTTCCCTTTCTTAATATTTATGCTGTGCCATTGTGCATTTTTTGAGCCTTTATTCTAAATTGGTCAGTTTAGTTGAATATTTTGTCAATTTAGTTGAATATTTTCAAATAATGTATTTTTCTTACTTTTACACTTTTATTCTTTCTTCCATTTACTAAAATATTAGTTTCTTTTTAAATCTATATTTTCTTCTGGTTTGATCAATTTTAGTTTATTTTATTATATGATTTCCAAAAATTTATTTTGATCTTTAATTTTATAGATGTAAGTATTTGAAGCTATGAATTTCTCTCTAAGCCTTCTTTCAGTATTTTTCCAAAGATTATGTTATTGTCACATTAGTGTTAAGGTATAGAACAATATTTACTTATAACATAATATTTGACATATAATTATTTAATGAATATATGTAATTTTTTGAGTATTCTATAAAAATATTCATAAATATTTCTCTTTTATAAAATACATTTTCTATATACTTTCCATAGCATTTCCTTTAGTTCTGTATTTTAAATACCATTTTTACTACTGGAGTCTTCAGCATAGTAAAGTTGACTTCTTTGTCTTATTTAATCATCATTTTCGACATAATACCTTGACTGAAATTGAGACAGTAGGTGCATTTTTCTTACAATTTTATTTCTTTTTTAAAAAAATACGGGCTCCCTTATATTTTTAAACTTTCCTAATCATTTAATTCTATTTTTTAAAAAAATTTCTACAAGTTGGATTTTGCTGTACAGGATAATTTGAAAATATTTTTCTTTTACTGGGTGAATTAAGCCCTGTTGTATTTATTAGTACAAGAAAGGTTTAGTTAAATTCTCTCATAATTTTTTCTAATAGAATATAAAACACGAATAAAGTGTATTTTACCCTGTAATCCCCACAATGACACAGTCTCATTCCATTCAAAATTCTCTTGAACGTAATGATAGGTTCTGTGATGGACCCTGGAATGAAGCAAGCCAACCAGAGTTGTCAGTGATATTTCCTTTAATATAACAACAGAAAAGCACTGTCATTTGGGCTGGTGAGGGTTAAATCATCGACCAAGAATGGATGCAATTTTGTCACTGCTTGTTATGGTCCGGGAGAAATCCTTGTGTTACAGGAAAGAATTATGACTGAAGAGATAAGAAAATCTTCTGATGGTGTAAGGATGATAAAATAAATAACATCTATTCATTTATCGTATCCCTGAATTTGACTTAAAGACCTGTATTCTTACTACTGATTGTGTGGGACAGGTCCGTGTTCCTGTCTGATATGAATTAATATTTTTTGTTGTTGTAAGGATTGATGAAAATTTGACACCTTAGGTAAATTTTTGTGTTTCTTATATGTCTATGCTATAAAATGTGGGTAGAGATATAGACACTGCACTCTTAGTGATACTAGACGTTTCTATGTTTCCCTGTATCCATAGACATTAGTGATTCCATTGGGCCTTAGATCACTTTCGTGGCCCTCATTTTCTCCTTCCCCAAACTACACCTGTCCCCCAATAGGCTCCAGAATCATCCTCCTTTCCCAGATTTTAACAAAGGCTTGGCCAGTGCAATCAAAGGTCACCCAGAGCTAATGCAAAGAGACACATGGAAAACACACAGATATAAGCAAAATGAGGGATAATCTGGATATAGGAAAACTTGTGCCCCAAAATGTGTGATTGGTAGCCAAAAAGATTTATAAATAGCTGAGGGAGTGGGGGTATATGGGGACCTCTTATATTTTTTGAATGTAACATTTAATAAAATAGAGGAAAAAAAACTAAACCTTTTTTACATATATTATCCCAGCAGTTTACATAAACCACACCATTACAGGTCCTTTCAACATAATCATGACATGCATGACTCACATTCTTCTTAAGGAAGTAGATAATGTATGCTCTGGATGTTCTCTGTTTGAATACTGGCACTAATTAATATCCATACCATCCACACAGAACTAAGGGTACAAGAAAACACTGATTTCAAGTCTTATCTTTCTTCAATCTTAAAAGACTTCTTGGAGTATACAGAGTTTCATGAGCCATTTGAGCGTAGAAATGGTTGGCATAGCCTTTGAGGAGAGAGGAAATACAGAGCAAATGTATCACTGAATAAATGGAACAAGATTCAGTCTGGAGTATATCTTAGAAAAATAACTCTTGTGGATCATGAGAAAACTGTGCAGTAGCAGATATCAAGTGATTATTTCAGGACATTAGAGACCATCTGAAGACAAGGAAGGAAGAAAGTGTGTTTTGGGCATTGAAGCACTGATGAAGAAGTGTAAAACATGAATAGCAATAAGGATATGAGGAAGAAAAAGAGAAGGACAAGTGAAAGTGTCATTAAAGAAAAGTCAATAGTGAAAAACAAAGGCATTGTCATTACCATAATATAAAATGAAGGCATGGAAAAGTATTGCTCTCTGCACAGAAGATCCACAATAAGAGAAATAAGACATGGGGATAGTTGCCAGAAAAGTGAACTGAGCAATCAAGAACACAAGCAGTTTATTCATGAGCAAGATGCTAGCAATGGAGGGGATTCAATAGTATATTGTGGGAGTAGCTGAGTTGAGAGGAGAAGCTGAAGAGATAGGAGCCCTTGAGTCACCTTATGTTCTCTCCTCCCTTACTCCCTTCACATGCTCATAGTTTTCTAATTAAGACATCTTTGAGAACCTGGTTCCCCTTGCTTCCTCCTCTCTTTGAACTCATCCAAAGCGTCGGCTGCTGTCACATTGTTTACAGCAATGACGGATTCAGCAATCCTGCTGTATTTTGATACTGCTGCAGCAACTTATCTTTTCTCCTCATGCAGTACTCTGGATGCCCATTACTCAGCTGTTGTTTCATTTTCCACACTGAATATTCTCTCTGTAGCAGCTATTATCTCAACGTCTTGAATCTTTTCACTCTCTTACTCTTCCAGATTTAATAATTTTTAAAAGTTTCTGCATCAATCAATGCTCCTTCATTTCTCCTGTTACTTGACTAGAGCTCACGGATGGTCTCATCAGCCATTATCATTTTCCTTTTCTCAACTTTTTTAAAAGAAAAGAAATCGGTCAATTATCCACAACCCCGCTATGCACCAATATAATTCAAGAGCAAACAAGCAATCATGATACCTGCTGTCACACAAACCTTGGAGATAAGTTTGTCATTCTTATTATATTGATACACAAGTTCTTGTAAATTCCTTTGTTTTGAATAATTATTCCCCCAAATATTTGTATAACTTTTTCCTGTGCAATAATCTAAAATATAAACCAAACATATAAAGTCATTCTTATAGTAAAATTTAAAAAATCAATTGTTGAGACAAAACGTCAAATAAATAATTCATGTTTACAAAAATGTAAGGACAGCATGATCTAGCCAAGACGGCACATGAAATTAGCTATCACAATATTCTGTTTTTCTATTACCTACTTCTGTATGTTAAATAGATTTAAAAAATCATCATAAAGAAGCAACTTTTGGTATCTGTATGTCATACATGGCATCTATAATGATACTTTTTAGAATAGTATATTTTCAAAAATACATATTAACTTTAAACAATATAATAATACTAGTATGATAGTAATATTTTCAAAACAAACTAAGCTATTATTCACATTTCTATGGATTGGATTTTATGGTACTTTTACATTGATTTTTAAAAAATAAATATATTCAATTCTTATATAAAGACTTGTCTTTGGGAAACAATTTTATTTTCTCTAATGAAAGTTCCATAATTCGGAGACATTCTTATGCCTGTAACACCATTTCTATTGCTCTATGTTCACTTTCTTCTTTTTTATATTTAAAGTTCATTTCAGTCAGTAATATCTCACATTTGAATTGGTTTTTACAGTACATAATTTAGAATCTTGTGATGATTATTTTCATGTGTCAACTTAGCCCGGTTATGTTGTCCAATTGTTTGCTCAAGCAAGCACTGGTCTAATTGTTACTGTGCATGTATTTCATAGATAGATCTAAATCATTAGGCAGTTGATTGCATCTAGGGCTGATTGCATCTACAGTCAATGATGTAGACTTTCTGTCTCTATTTCCATTAGCCAGCTTCTGAGAAATTCAACCCCATGCACATGCCTGTGGACTCTGGATTCATGAATTCCATGTTCATGTGCACCAATTCCTATAATAAATATATTAACACATCTTTTCTATTTATCTATCTATCTTTCTATCTATGTATCTATCTAACCATCTATCAACATCCTGTCTGTTTCTATTTCTCTGGAGAACCCTAATACAAATATTTATTATAAAATCATTCTACTTCAAAGAAAAATGGTCCTTCTCCATGTATCCTGATCAACAACAATATTACAAGTTCCCTCATAACTACTTTTCTCTATCGTTTCTTCTAGAGCATTATTCTTTTCTTTAGTTTTTATTTTGTGATGGTCACAGGTTACCATGTGGAAGACAGTGGAAATTTTGGGTTTTCAATGCCCAAATTTGAGTCTCTATTATGGTTTCACACTCCCTTGTGGAAGTTTTCTTTTACTTCAGTTTTTTTTAACATATTGATTATGGTAATTTGTTTTCCCTATCTGATAGTCCCAACTTCTGTATCCTATCTTAATTTAGCTCACATAATTGCTTGTTAATCAGATAGTTTTAATTGCCTATTTTTGTATTATTCATAATTTCTTGTTAAAATATAGACAGTAGAACAAACTTAATGAACAGAAGTCTCACTCTCCCAGTACTGCTGGCAGTGTGATTATTGTTGGGTTTGTTAGCCTGTAAAGGAACAATTACATTTCCATTTCTGGAAATTGTTGTCTTTTGTTTTTATTTTTTTCTGTCATAATTCTGAGTAGAGTAACTTAGAGCTCTATCCAATATTGTTGTTTATTCTGAAATATTATCTGACTGGTATGTCCCTATGTTTGAGATTTACTTAGACATTTCCTAAATTTGAAAGTGTTTTTCAGCCCAATAGATTTGGTTATTAAAACTATTTTATTACCTAAAATTGCAAGTCACAAACAGTATTTTCTCTGAATTCTGCTTGCACACTCATAATAGTAAGCCTATGCCTTGTAGTAATTTATAATACATAGGTGGAAACAGTTAACTAATGTGTTTACTATTCCACCTGGAGAGCTCCTTCTTTGAGACCAAATTTCATTAAGTATACGTTCTAACTTCTGAATGCTAGCAGAATTAGTTGTATTAAATAATGTGCCTTAGAAAACAGGTGTCAGTAGTTTTTAATCCTCATGTAACAGGTTTTGCTCCAAATTTCCAAATTCTCAAAATAGTCCCTTCCACCATTTTTTCTAACCTTCAATTACCATGCAGTATACCAAACAATGTGCATATACATTTTGTCACACCTATAATATTGTGTGGTGCAAAACGTAAATCATAATGTAAAGTATAGGTTATGCTTGTAATGCTTCAATATGTGATGATCAGTTTTAACAAATGTATCACACTAATGAAAGATGTTGTTGATGGGGAAAGTATAGGAAGAGAGAAGATGGGATGTATGGGAATTCCTTATTTTTAAAAAAATATTAATATTTATTTTTATTTATTCTCTCCTCTTCCCCTCCCCTGTTGTCTGCTCTTTTGTGTCCATTTGCTGTGTGTTCTTCTGTGCCTGTTTGCATTCTCTGTGGCACTGTGAATCTGTATATCTGTGTCTCTTTTCGTTTCATCATCTTGCTGTGTCAGCTCTTGTGTGTGCGGAGTCACTCCTGGGTTGGCTGCACATTTTTCGTGCAAGGTAGCTCTCCTTGTATGGTATACTCCTTGCAGGTAGGGCTCCTGTTTGTGAGGGACACCCCTGTGTGGCAAGGAACTCCTTGTATGCAGCAGCACTGTGCATAGGCCATCTCACCACTTGGGCCAGGAGGCCCTGGGTTCAAACCCTGGACCTCCTGTATGGTACATGGATTCTCTATCAGTTGAGCCACATCTGCTTCCCTCATATATTTGATGTAACATTTCTGTAATCTAAAGGTCCTCTAAAAATAAAGAAAAAGAGAACATGTACGTTAATTTATTTCCATTGTCTACCTAAGTCCTTCTTGCATCTTCTTGAATCTTCAATACATCTCAGTACATTTTTTTAATAGTGTAATTTTTACCTAAAGGTTCCTTAAATTACTTTATGTTACCTGCAATTAAAAGAGACTTCTTAGCAATGCAATTGAAATAGCATTGGGTTTTTAGGTCACAAGACTTAATATTGTTAATATGTCAGTTGTTCCAAATTGATATATAAAATTTTAAAAATTTCAATCAAAATCATAGAAAGCAATTCTATAGAAGTTGAAAAACTGATTCTAAAATCCATATGGAAATGCAAAGGATCAAAAAGAGAAAGACAACTTTGAAAACAAAGTTTTAAAAGTAACACTACCAAAACTGAAGACTTAATATAAAGCTACAATAATTAAAGGAGTGTGATGTTGTTAAAGTCAAATAGATTGATAGAATAGCGAACCTAGAAATACATCCATGTATATAAAGACAACTGATTCAAAAGCAATTCAATGACGGCAAGGTAGCCTTTTCACCAAATCCTGATGGAAAAACTGTATATACATTTCTAAAAAGGCAAAATTTTATGTATAAGTTTAGCAAAGATTAAACTAAGAAGGTATCATGCATCTAAAGAGAGAACATAAAGTGTTAAAATTCCTGGAAGCAAATGCAGGAGAAATCTTTTGTTATCTAGGCTATGAGTTCTTAGCTTTGACACTGAAAGCACCATTCATAAAAGAAAAAATAAATCAATTCAAGGTTATCAAAATAAATATATCCACTCTTCAAAAGACACATTTTAAGAGAATGAAAATACTAGCCATTAACTGAAAGAAAATACTAACAAAGCATTATTTAATATAATAATTTTATTCAGAATATAAAAAGAACTATTTTAGGGCAGTGGAATTGTTCTGCTTCTGTGTGATTTTGCAATAATGGATAGAGGCCATTATATATTTTGTCAAAATATATGAAATTGTACAATACAAAGTGAAAACATGTTATAAATATGGGCCATAATTAGTAGCAATGCTTCAATATTTGTTCATCAATTGTAATAAATGTACCACACTAATGAAAAATTTTATTAATAGGAGAAAATGTGAGGTAAGAAGTGGTGGGGTATATGAGAATTGCTTATATTTTCTATGTAAATTTTCTGTAATCTAAAATTTCTTTTAAAATAATGTTTAAACATTCCTTACAAGCAAATGAAAACTTGAGAAATAAGAAAATTTATCAGAGGTGTTGCACTTAGGTACATCTCAGCAGAATCTGAGACAGCCAAAGTAGATACAACCCCAGGTGGCGGTGCTCCTGAGGGCTACAGAGACCCACAGGTTCTATGGTCATGGCAGATGGCTCTGGAGTTCAGTGCCTTGCCAGTGGGCCCTACTTTGGAATTTGTGCTCCTGAGTGTGATGGAGTTTGACTCAGATGTGACCTCTCTACATATGCCTCTTCTGTCACTTGTACTGAACCTGTGGTTGGCACCAGGGTTGGCACCAGGGTTGGTGTATGCCCAGGTGACTTGAATTTCTGGATGTCCATGTGACAACTGGGCCCTGAGCCTCAGCAGAGTTGCAACACCTACTCTCTGGTTCATTGGACTTACCCAGGTCAGCTAATAAAGAGGTAAGGATGGTCAACTACCACACCAAGGAATCAAGAGACTTTTCAACTGCAAGCAAGAGAATCCCATCCATCAGCAATCTGGGATCTAAGTCCCCTCTTGATTTAGAGGTGGAGTGGACATCAACCTCCCTGGGTCCTAAGGATGGGGGAATAAAATAAGGAATAAAGTGGATTTACTGGTATTCTACTATAGAATTATTGTGAGTCTAGCAGTGGAGGAAATTATGTCACTGATGTGCAGACAGTGGCCCTGGTAGTTGCTGAAGGCAGGCAGAGGGAATAAAGGTGTGATATGGGGACATTTTCATGACTTGCAGCTGTTCTGAATTATAGTGCAGGGACATATGAAGGACATTATATAAAAACACAAAAAATACATTTCCACTAAATACGTTTTGGCAGCATAACTATTTGTACTTATACAGAGCAATGTTACTGTTTCCAACCTGAGAGGATGTTGGTAGTTTTACAGATCTTCAGTAGAATTGATCCTCTTTCTGGTAGTTTTCTTCAATATTTCCCTGTCTTCCCAAATCCACAAAACAGTGAGTCTTTTCGGAAAGGAATGAAGGTTGCTTTTGGATATTTTAGATAAATTACAGGATGAAAAAATGTTAGCTATTTTCATTATCTGCATACACATGCCACACATATTTAGAGGGAAATTTTTCTCCAGTCATATTTTGATTAGATTTTTCTTCATTAGCATTCAAGGTAAACAGGATGTGTCCTTTTTCTTCATGGGTGATGAAGTGATTAACAGCATACAGAGGCACTATCAACAGTGATTTTTCGAAAACAAGAAAGCAGCCTTGACAAGGGTCATTGAATCAATGAATGGATAAATAAAATATGGTATATATTGTGGTATGTATATACAAGGGCATATTATTGAGCTGTAAAATGGAATGAAATTCTAGTACATGTACAACATGGATGCACCTTGCAGACATAGCTTGTTTAGTGAAACAAGCCAGGCACAAAAGGAGAAATACTGTATATGTCCTGATTGGAAACAATTAGAATATGTAAACTCATACAGTTCCAATGAAGAATATAGGTTACCAGGGGTATAGGGATATGGAATGGGAAGTTAAGACTTAAAATGTATACAGTTCCTATTTGGAATGATGGAAATATTTTGGTAAACTAGGGGCATTTATTAATAGTACAATTATGAAAAGGTGCTATTGTAAATTGTAACAAATATTTCTGAACAAAGCAAGTTGTTGGTGGTGGGTGGTATATGAGAATCATGTATTTTTTGCTGGACTTGTTCTGTAAACCACACATTCTCTACTCAAATAAAGAATCTTTGAGCTCTGAAAAAAAATGCACATCATTTTAATGTGCATTTCCAACTTAATATACTTTTTCGCCAATGACATTATTTGCTTTTTACTTTATATTTATTTTACACTATGGAAATCATGTTAAACAAAAAAGCAAATTTATGTGACTTTCTTATTTGAGTTCAAAATGAGTTGTAAAGCAGCAGAGACAACTCATAACATCAACAACACATTTGCCAGAAACTGCTAACCAAGGTACAGCACAATGGTGGTCAACGAGTTTTCCAAAGGAGATGAGAGCCTTGCAGATGAGGTGCATAGTGGCTGGCCATTGGAAATTGACAAAGACCAATTGAGAGCAATTATCAAAGCTGATCCTCTTACAACTACATGAAAAGTTTCCGAAGAACTCACCATCAAGCATTCTATCATCATTTGGCATTTGAAACAAATTGGAATGATGAAAAAGCTCCATAAGTGGGTGCCTCATGAACCCACTGAAAATCGAAAGAATCATCATTTTTGTCATTTTGTCTTATTTTGTGCAAAAACAATGAACAATTTTTCAATTGCATTGTGACGTATGATGAAAAATGTCTTTTATATGACAAGCGGCAATGACCAGTTCAGTGGTTGGACTGAGAAGAAGCTCCAAAGCACTTCCAAAGCCAACCTTGAATAAAAAAATGTCATAGTCACTGTTTGGTGGTCAGCTGCTACTACAGGTTTCTGAATCCAGGTGAAACAATTTTATCTGAGAAGTATGCTCAGCAAATCAATGAGACACACTGAAAACTGCAATGACTGCAGCCAGCATTGGTCAACAGAAAGGGCCCAATTCTTCTTCATGATAACACCCAACCACATGTTGCATAACCAACGCTTCCAAAGAAGAACAAATTGGGCTATGAAGTTTTGCCTCATCTGCCATATTCACCTGACCTCTCATCAACTAACTACCACTTCTTCAAGCATCTTGATAACTTTTTGCAGGGAAAATGCCTCCACAACCAGCAGGATGCATAAAAATGCTTGGAATAAGTTAAGGAGGGCCTTACTGACTTTCCATTGAATATTTGGAGCAAAGAATATCTGGTTGTTTTGGGTATTCTGCCTGCAGGGATCTTTGTTATACGTCTTTTGTTCATCTTTGTCTATTTCAGCCAGAGAGAATTTTGGTTCCCATAAAGGGGACTCAGTGCATGGATGTAGGCTCATCTTGGTCTTGGAGGAAAGAGATGACTGCTTTACTGCATGAGCAGTAAATTGGTTTCCAGTTATATGTCTAAATCCCTCTTTTGAATAACTTGACAGTGTATTACCACAACATCCAGAGGATTTTGTGTGGTTTCCAGATGTTGTAGAGTTTCTGAATGATGTTTCATGTTGCTGTCAGAAATCTTTCTTTCCAAATGGCAGCATAGGCATGAAGAGGAAGGAAAGCATCCTGGGAGTCAGTGGATATGTAAAGCTTTATTTCTTGCCCTAGCTATAAAGCCCTAATGAGCACTATGAGTGGTTTGGGATTAAATATTGGTGGTAGGGGTTTTGTATAGATTTATTTTTGGTGGAAGACTCACTATAGAGTATCCAGTCCTCTGATTTCCTCTAGAAAAAAAAAGCTTTTCCCATCAATGAATCATGTTTCATCAGGATTCTCTAAGGGCTTATCTTTGAGGTTAGGTCTGATAGGAATAATTTGGTTAATTGTTTCTTCACAAGAATGGATTAAAACTTCCTGTTTCTTGGTAGGTGTGACAATAGCTTAGTATAAGGTATGGTGTACCTAGAGAGTTATTTTTGGAGTGTCTAAATACCTGGTATTTTGTTAGCCATCCTTTTGTCAGCCACTAATATCCTTTAGTTTCTAAGACATTCTGAACCAGTTGAGGGGTTTGGGCCTCAAGAGTTTGCACTAGTATTAGTTTAGTGGCTTCTTCGATAAGGAGTGCTTTGGCTGCCTCCACCCATAAACATCCAGCCTTGGTTTCAATTATCAGGAAATGTATGCTACAGGCTTAGAGGTATCTCCCATCTTTTGGGTTAGTACTCTAAGTGCAATAATTTGTGTCTGCTATGTATAGAGTGAAATGTTTTTTTCTAAGTTAAGTATTTACAAAGCTGGAGCAGAGATCAATTTATTTTTGATTGTCTGGAAGGCTTTTTGCTCTTTTTCCACCCATTCAGGAGGTTCAATGTCAGGTCCCCATAGGCCGTGTATAAGAGTTTTGCTGTCACACCAAATCTAGGAACACAATGCTTACAATAGTCAGCCATCCCCAGGAAAGCCCCCCATTTTTAATTTGTTTTTGAAGGGCCTAGACTTGTTATTGTGTCTGTAGATTTCATGGAGAGAGTATGGATCCCCAGAGATAGGACATTCCCTAAATAACTGACCAACTGTTGGGTAATTTGTGTTTTAGAAGGGAAAACCTAGTATCCCCATTCTCTAAGAAGTTTAGCATTTAAATGGTGTTCTCATTTGAGGTTTAGGCAAAAGGAAATCAGAATTAAAATATAATCTACATATTGGAGCAAAACTCCAGTCCTTAGATTTAATTCTCTTAGTTGTCTTCTGAGGTCATTTCCAAAAGGTTGAGGGCTATCTCTACATCCTTGGTTTGGTGTTGTTCCAATGTATTGCTAAGCAATTGTTGACCTGGGTGGGGTCCATTACAAAGCAAACAGATATTGTGTGTCAGGGTGGAGAGGGATGCAGAAGAACACATCCTTCAGGTCTAAGACTGTAAGCCATTTAGTGTCCCCAGTATTTGGGTTAAGATGCTATAGCACTTAGACCCTATAAGTTGTATGAGAATAACTGCTTCATTCATGACTCTAAAGTCCTGTACTATGTGATATTATCAAAGATTGTACAGCAGACTGCTGAGGCTGTAGGAGAGCTGGGCAGCTGTGGTTTTGAACATTTTAAGGTGAGATTGAAGAAAATGTTCTATTAAGTTTTTCAGGTTGTGCTAACCATATTATTTGCATGTGCAAGAGGCTGTCCTGGCCCAGAGTTTGGTGATATAGTCTCCTACAAAAATTCTCTATCCTGAGATATCAGAACTTGTAAGAAATTCCTTGCTTTCTCATTAGCCGTTCCACTTTCTCCTTGTCACTTGCCAGGTCTTCTCCTACAATGATCTTTGGTGAATGATTATCTCAAAGTCAGTTTTAAAGGATCCCCTTTGGAGGTCTGAGAAAATCCATTAGAGTTTGTAGGTAGTTGGCATCTATATTTGCATGTTTGAGTACACTGTCCAAATTTCAAAGTAGTAAGAGAAACTTATTTCTTCCCCCATCTCCATAAAAACACATTTACAAGTCAAAAAGTGTTTTTCAACTCATGATATGATTTTCTATTCAGGAAATATGTGTCTTTATCCAAGTCAGACATATACTAGACTAACAAGTCTTTGGTCTCAAGGTCTTTGTTGTCAAATGGGAACCAAGTTCTGGGCTGGGTTAAATTCAAGTGGCATAGGTGGATACTTTCCAACATAATTTTCTTTGGGTTTCTTATTTTTATTCATGCAGAAGAAATAGAAGAAAAGAATGATTGGTGATATTTGCTTTTTACTTAACCATGTTTTAACCATCAAAATCAATAATTTTAATACCTGATTATTAAAACTTTTATAACAAATACAAAATCAACTGACAATACCTCTTGATGATGTGTAATAATGTTGAGAGACATCTAAATATATTTCTTCTACTTGTAAAATATTAAATATAAGTATTCTAAAGATGGGAATAGTTGTTATGCTTAAATGGAGAAGGGCTAGACGTGTCAGCTTGTGCTATGAGAGGACTAGGACTCTGATTTCTTACATCTGCCTCATTCAGATAAATTCACTGATTTCTTGAGCAATGGTTATTAACTGCCTATTGTGTTACTGGTACTTGAGAAGCATTACAGCCAAAAAAAAGAAGGAACCCTCAGTCACAATGAAGTTGCTATTTTGTGACAGATGTACATATTACATTTCTAAAATAAATGCCAAATTATTATTTCAATGAGTGTCCTGGTAAAGGGTATATGGTGAAATAAGAATATATGTTAGAGGGATTTGGCCTAGTTACGATGCCATACATTTTCTGAAGAAGTGCTAAGGTAGCTGAGATCAGTAGTAATCAAGGGAATAGGTAGGTAAATGAGAGCACAGCATGTGCCTATCAGGGAGCAAGGGTTGCCATTTATTTTGGGATGAGTGAACACATGGATCTATCAGGGTTCAGATATATTAATCAGATGATTCTGATTCAGATTACCAAATCAAGATTATAAGGTAGGTAGGCAAAGGACAGGAAATTCAGCATTTCTTCAGCCATGGCAAGAATTTTCTATTTTTAAATAGAAAAGTTGTCGGCTTACACAAAAATAATGCATAAAATCCAGGATTCCAATATTCCAACCTACTATTAACACTTTTTATTTGTGTAGCTCATTTGTTCCAATTAATGAAAACATGTATATATAATGATAATATTAACTATTGCCCATGATTTAAATAATGGTTGACTTTTTGCATAATGCAGTTCATTAGATTTTAAAAAATTTTATAACATATACAATCATTTTTCCTTTTAATCACATTCTGATATATATTTCAGTGCTGTTAATTTTGTTCACAATGCTGTGCTACCATCACCACCATTCATTCACAAAATGTGTCCACTTTTCCAAATACTAATGCTATAGAGTTTAAACATTAACTCCCTGTTCCCTACCCCCAATTTATCTCATAGTAACCTATATTCTAGGTTCTAACTCCATGGGTTAGCTTGTTTTAATTGTTTTATATCACTGAGATCATACAATAAACAACTATATGGTTTACTTCACCCAATATGATGTCTTCAAGGTCTATCCATGCTGTCACATGTATTCCTTTTCACAGCTGAATAATATTCCATTGAATAAATCTACCACATTCTGTTCATCCATTAATGGACACTTAGATTACTTCCATTTTTTGGCAACTGTGAATATTGCCACTATGAACATAGGTTTGTAAATATCTGTTAAATTTCCTACCTTCAATTCGCTGGTGTACATACCTAGAAGTGGGATTGATTGGTCATATACTAATACTATACTTAACTTTCTGAGGAACTTCCAAACTTCCTTCCACACTGAGTGTATACAATTACATCCTTACCAGCAAAGAATGAGAGTTCCAATTTCTCTTCATTCTTTCCAACACATTTATTTTTGTTTTTTTCCTCGTTTTTAAATTTGTTGTAGTATATCACTCATACATAAGAAATCCATAAACAATAAATGTACAGTTATAATTGTGAACTTAGAAAACATATATAACATCATATATGACTCTTGCACCTCACCCTACCACTAATACCTTGCATAGTTGTTAAACATTTTTAAATAATGATTAAAAAGCATTGTCAAAATATTACTACTAACCAAAGTTATTTCTCCTAACCTCCTAACCTCCTATTATTATTATTTTCTTTAAATCACTTATATATAAAACATATATAAACATCCACTTATTGTGTATGGTAAAAGTTGTGAACTTACAAAGCAAACATGCATAACATCATACATGGGTTTCATACGTCAACCCTCCACCAACACCCTGCACTTTTGTGAAATGCCTGTCACAAATTCTGAAAGAATATTGTCAAAATCTTACTACTAATTATAGTCCTTTTCTTATATTTAGTGTATTTTCCCCCAACCCACCCTATTATTATTTTTTAAATATATATATATATGTTTTACAGAATTTGTAAACTTATAAAGCAATCATGCACATGTGCAGAATTTCTAAACAACCTCCCTCTATCAAGACACCACACTAGTGGAACATTTGTTACAAATGATGTAATATCATCTGGTTGTTACCATGTCCATAGTGTACATTAGGCATACATTTTCCATACTTCTCCATTATTGACACAGTACATCTTTGGCATAGATGCAAGAATATTATATTATTACTGCTTACCACAGTCCATAAGTCACTCCAGTTGTATCTTTCCCATGGTTCTCCACATTCCCACCACCCTCCAATAGTAATGTATGTTTGCTCTAGCTAACAAAGGACACACTTGTGCCTGAACCATCAACCATAATTCTCATCCACCTCTTTGTTTATTGTGCTATTTTCCTAGAATATTCTCTAGTATTCTGTTAATTGGCATTCACATAACTAGACTACCATTGTCAGCCACATCCCCATTTATAAACTAACATACTATGTGTACCATCCACTCTATACATTTCCATACTTCCACAGAAAAGCTAATTAAAACTTCTACATATATTTAACTTCAGTAGTCCATCTCATCTCCTTTAAGAATCCATCACCTACCACCAGGTCTTGAAGCTATTTTCCCACAATTTCTTCTGGAAGCTTTATGGTTATTCCTTTTATTTTTAGGTTTTTGATCCATTTTGAGTTTATTTTGGGATAAGGTGTGAGATAGGAGTCTTCTTTCCTTTTATGGCTATGCACAGCCAGTTCTTTCAGCACCATTTGCTGAATGGGCTGTTCTGCCCGAACTGTGTGCGTTTGACAGGCTAGTCAAAAATCACTTGAGCATACATGAGAGGGTCTGTTTCTAAACCATCAATTTGTTTCCATTGGTCTATGTGTCTGTCGTTATGCCAGTACCATGCTGTTTTTACCACTATAGCTAGCTAATGTAATTTAAAGTCTAGAAAGGAGAGTTTGCTTTTCCTTTTTAAGATGTTTCTGGGTATGCAGTACCACTTACTCTTCCAAATAAATTTGATAATTGTATTTTCAGTTAAAAAAAAATCAGGTGGACATTTATTGGGATTGCATTGAATCTGTATATCAGTTTGAGTAGAACTGATATCTTAATGATCTTTCATCTTCCAATCCATGAGCATGGTTTGTTCTTCCAGTTATTTAGGCCTTTTAAAAATTTCTTTTAATATTGGGTTACAGTTTTCTGACTACAAGGCTTTACATTGTTGGTTAAGTTTATGCCTGACTATTTGAGTTTTATCAGTCATATTTTATTTTCACTACTCTTTTGTCACTTTTAGTTACTTTTATTGATATAATCTTCATTTATAGACTCTCTTCTAGGCCTCTCTCTACTTTCTTTCATTTTCAGACCCTAGCACACCCTTTAGAATTTCCTGAAAATCATATTCTTAATTTCTTTAACCATCTCTTTGAATATATTAAGGAGATTTTTTTTGAAAATCAATGATTACTTGTCTCAACTCCTTTATTTCTTCTGGAGGCTTATCTTTTTCTTTAACTGAGTCATCTCTTCTTGTTTCTTGGTATGAATTGTAATTTTTTGTTGGTGTCTTCACCCTTGGTTTACTAGAGTATTTATTCTGGGTGCAGTTTTTCGCTTTAGTTTAGGGCTTCCTGCCATTTCTCCCTTGCTGGTTGTGCAGTAGGACCCAAGGATGTAGTTGGGGCTATAAGCTATGGATCCTCAAGCTGCCCTCATTACCCCAGGGACCAATGAAGCTTCTCCCCACTTTCTCTTTTGCCAGGGGTAGGGAAAGAGTCACACCTGTGTAGAATAAACCAAGTCGTGCAGGTCTAATCCAAATCATTCAGGCCTTATTGCCCAGAGAGACTGATGAAGCTTCACATCTCTTTCTCCCCTGCCTGAGAAGGGGAAGGAGCTGCAGGTATGGGCAGCAGTCTATGTAGTGTGGGTCCAAGATCACCATAGTTACCTAGGTAGACTTCTGATTATTCAGTCTGTAGCAGCCAAATGTATGTGCATTACATGGACAGGCTGGTGCAGGGCCAGCCAGGTACCTCCCTGACAAAGGTGGGGCTGATGCCTAGGCTGGGGCTGCAGGCTCATCTGGGTGAAAGAAATTGATTCCTACTGTCACTGTGATTTTCAGTCAGCAGGCTTCCTCTCATGGTGGTGGTGGAGTCAACATGGTGGTCAGTGACCTCTTTCTGACCTGGACAAGTTCAAACTTTAGCTGTTCTTAGGGTTATACTCTAGCCAGCTGAATCCACCAATCAGTACCTGAAATCAGTGGTCAACTATCTTCTCCTCCCTTGTTTTTGGGAAATGGAGGCTTCAATTCCAGCCACAGAATAGCTCCTGGGGTGGCTTGTGATGCCAAACTAGAATGATCACTGGCCTCTGCGATATGGCCAGTAATTTTCCAGAGAAGCTGTCGCAATTCCCCCAGCTTCCTCCCAGCGGGAGGTGGGACTGGGGCCTAGGCTAGAGCTGCAATCTGATCTGGATGGAAAGAAGCCAGTCCCCACCAGCACTGGGATTTTCAGTCTGCCCTGCTTCCCCTCATGCCAGGCATGAAGTTAAGATGGTGGCTACCAGCCTCTTTCTGACTTGGACAGACTCAAACTTTAGCTGCTCTCAGGATTATTCTTTAGCCTGCTGAGTTTACTCATCAATAGCTGAAGTTGGTGCCCAACCATCTCTTCTTCCCCCATTTTTGGGAAGTGAGCTTTCAATTCCTGTCGTGAAACAGCTCCTGAGGTGGCTTATGCCTCCAGTGGAGGATGGAACCAGCCTCCTGGGTGTGGAGGGCTCTACTTATGAATCTTCTCTGCAGGTGTGCAGACTCTTCTTTCCATTCCTTCAAGTATGTTGCAGGATGCTCTTTTGGTGTCCTTGAGCCCCCAAGGTGCTTCTGCTGGCTCCAGATAGCTCTCAGTGTTTAATAACTGCCCTGTAGCAGGAGCTGAATCTATGAACTCAGTACTCTGTCACCATCTTTCTGGTTCTCTGTTTTGTTTTTTAATAACCCTTCTAATGGGTTGAAATGATATCTTATTATGGTTTTGATTTGCATTTCCCTGATGGCTAATGATGTTGAACATCTTTTCATATACTATCTGCCCTGTTGTATATATTTTTTGGTGGAATGTCTACTAAAGTTTTTTGCCTATTTAAAAATTTTTGTTAATTTTATATATTCTGGATATTAAAATGTATTGAATATAATTTTCAATTATTTTTCTCCATTTGTAGTTCTCATTTTACATGGATGCACAAAGGTATTTAATATGAATGAACTTCTACTTAACATTTTTTTTCTTTTGTTGCCTGTGCTTTGGTTGTAAAGTCTAAAATACTATTTGCCTAACACAACGTCCTGAATATGCTTCCCTAAATTTTCTGTTAGGGGTTTGAATGTTCTCACTCTTAAATTTATGTCTTTATTCCATTTTGAGTTGATATTTGTATAAGGCATGAGGTACGAAGAATTCAGAACTTTGTCCAAGATATTGGGAAGTCATTGAAGTTAATCTTAAAAGGAGTAGGTTGACCAGATTTACATAAAAATGGTTACAGTTAAAATTTGTAGTGATTATTTATTCTCATTATTTCAAATCAGTGAGGTCATATAATATTTGTCTTTTTTTAACTCAGTATTTGTTTTATTGCATTTTTCTATAGATATTACAATTCTATTTATTTCAATTCAAATATACATTGATTAGTGTATAATTTTTTTTCTTTTTTTGAAGTACATATATTGTTTTTTCTCTATTTTTTTTAAAAAAACTTACATTAAAAAATATGAGGCCTCCATATACCCCCCACCCCAGAAACTGCTCATCCCACATCAACAACCTCTCCCCCATCATGGTGGGACATTCACTTCTCTGTTGAACACACCCCAGAGCACTGCTGCACCAAATGACAACAGTCTACACTGTAGTTTACACTCTCCCTCAGTCCACCCAGTGGGCCATATTTGTCTTTTTATGTCTGGCTTGTTTCACTAAACATCATATCTCAGAGAGTCAAAATCTAGAATATAGATTAATAAGGGACATGGTAGGGACGGATAAGGAATGGGAAGTTAAGGCTTAAAATGTACAATGTTCCTATTTGGTGGTCAAGATGGTAGTACAGCATTGTGAATACCTTAACAGAGGTAAAATATATGTCTGAATATGAGGTGAAGTGGAAATGCTAGATTGTCTCTATGGTAAGAGAACACCAATTTTAAAAAAAATCTTTGGAATTACACTACACAATGAAACCTAACTTAAACCATGGCCTTTAATTAATAGTACAATAATAATACTACCATCAATTCTTGTTTTTTTCTAAACTTTTTTGTCTTTATTTTTTTAATATTACATTAAAAAAATACGAGGTCCCCATATACCTCCCACCCTCCTCACCCCATTCCTCCCGCCATAGCAACAATCTCCTCCATCATCATGAGACATTCATTGCATTTGGTGAATACACCTCTGAGCATCACTGCACCTCATGGTCAATGGTCCACATCATAGCCCACACTCTTCCACGTTCCACCCAGTGGGCCATGGGAGGGCATACAATGTCCGACTACCATCAGTTCTAACAAATTTTCCACACTAATAAAAGTTTTTGTTGGGGTTGTGTATGGGAAGCTTGTATGTTATTCATGATTGTTCTATAAATCTATATATTTTCTAATACAGATAAAAGGGGTTAAGGGAAGTAAAAGGTTGCAGAGAGAAAAGATACGTGAAATCCCTTTGGGACATATGCATATAACTAAAAGGTCTTAAAAGTCAATTTGTATTTAGTTATTTAATATCCAGTATTTCATCTTCAAAATCATAAATTTTACTGGTTCTTTAGTCATTATGTATATCCAATAGTCTGCTATCTAATTATTGAATATGGTTCCAGTTTAAAAGGGAAATGCTGTGAAGTATCTGTGGTTGCTTTCAATATTTATTTATTTACTTACTTGTTTTTTATATATATTTATTCATTCATTCATCTATTCATTTGGGCTTATTTAAGACAGGGAAAACAAGTGATAATTACATTAGTTTTTGAAAGAGTAAGTTCTGGAATCAGAAAGTTTGATTTAAATTCCAGCTCTACCAGTTAGTGACTTCAAGATCTTGAAAAAGATATATATTTTTAACATTAAAAATGATTTATTGAAGTATATCATACATACATGAACATACCTAAACAATAGGCATGCAGTAAAAGATGTGAACTTACAAAAGAAACATGCATAACATCATACAGTGTTTAATACATCACACCACCACAAATACCTTGCATTGTTGTGTAACATTTGTAATCAATTATTAAAGAGTTTCATCAAAGTATTACTACTAATGTAGTCCGTATCTTACATTTGGGATATTTTCACTGAGCCTGCCATATTATTACTTTTCAGAAACCATATATTTTATCTAAAGTGTGCAATCAATGTCATTCTGTCTAATCCCCAAGTTGTGAATTCATCATTTCAATCAATATTAGAGCATTTTCATTACTCCGTATAAAGGAAAAATAACAAATCACTATCATACCCACATGTGTTACTAATTACAAATCCTATTGTGTGCTTGCACCATTTCTATTCATTTCCAAACATTTACATACATCCTTTTACCAATTCTACACAGATTAAACCTAAATTTTCTATTCTAATCACATTCCGTTCTCTGGTGATTTATATTCTAGCTATTAAATTCATGAGTGTGCTCATTATATTTAGTTAATAATTGTGAAATAATACAATATTTGTCCTTTTATGCCTGTCTTGCTTCACTCAACATAATGTCCTCCAGGTTCATACACGTTGTTTGTATGCTTCATGACTTCATTTCTTTTAACAACTGAATCATATTCCATTGTGTGTGTATACCACAATTTGTTTGATGGACACCTGGATTGTTTCTATCCTTTGTTAATTGTGAACAATGTTGCTATGAACATTGGTGTGCAGATGTCTGTTTGTGTACTGCTCTCGGTTCTTCTGGCAATATAACTAGTAGTGTGTATTGCCAGGTCACATGGTAGGTCTCTATCTAAATTCCTGAGAACCACCAATCAGACTTCCACAGTTGCTGCATCATTCTACATTCCCATTAAAAGTGTATAAGCATTCCTATCTCTCCACATCCTCTCCACACTTGTAGTTTTCCATTTTGCTAATAGTGGCCATTCTATTAGTAGGTGTGAAATGATATTTCACTGTAGCTTTGATATGAATTTCTCTAATAACCAGTGATGTTGAACATTTTTCATGTGTTTTTTCATCATTTGAATTACTTCTTTGAAAAAAAATCTATTCATGTCATTTACCCACATTTTAATCAGATAATTTGTGTTTTTATGGTTGAATTGTAAGACCTCTCTGTTTATCATGGCTATTTGACTCTGACGATGTGTAGTTTCCAAATATTTTCTTCCATTGAGTAGGCTGTCTTTTTTCCATCTTCACAAAATTCTTTGTGGTACAGAAGTGTTTAATTTTGGGGATGTCCCATTTATCTATTTTTTTTTTCTTTTCTTGCTTGTGCTTTTTGTGTAAGCTTTAAGAGACCACCACATACTACAAAGGCTTCTAGATGTTTCCCTATATTATCTTCTAAGTTTTATATGGTCCTGACTTTTATGTTTAGGTCTTTGATTCAGTTTGAGTTGATTCTTGTGTAGGGAGTGAGGTATCGGTCCTCTTTCATTCTATTGACTATGGATATCCAGTTTTCCCAGCACCATTTGTTGAAAAGACTGCTCTTTCCTAGAAAATTGGACATTTTAGACTTACCAAATTCAGTAGAGATTAGGGTCTATTTTCAAACTCTCAATTCGATTCCATTGGTCAATGTTTCTTTCTATATGCTAATCCCATGCTGGTTTGCCTGCTGTAGCTTTATGGTACACTTTAAAGCCAGGAAGCATGAGTCCTCTGACTTTGCTCTTTTTCAGAAAGTTTTTGGCTATTCAAGACTGATTTCCCTTCCAAATAAATTTGGTAATTGACTTTTCAGTTTCTGTAAAGTAAGCTGTTAAAGGTTTTCATTGGTAATGCATTGAACCTGTTAATGAACCTGGGTAGAAGTAACATCTTCATGATGTTTAGTCTTCTAATGAATGAACACGGAATGTCCTTCCATTTCTTTAGTTCTTCTTTGTTTTCTTTTAGCATTGCTTTGTAGTTTACTGAAAAAAGGTCCTTTACATTCCGTGCTAAATTAATTCCTAGATATTTGAGTGTTAATTCTATTCCATTGCTTTATATATATGTCCTTGTACCAGTATCAAGCTGTTTTGATTACTGTGATTTTGTAATAAACTTTTGTATCAGGAATTATGGAGTGTTCCAATATCATTATTTTTTTCAAAATGGCTCTAGATATTCGGGGCCCCTTACACTTCCATATAAATTTGTTTATTGCCTTTTCCATTTATGCAAAAAGAGTTGTTGGCATTTTTATTCAGATTGCATTGAATCAATAAATTGCTTTGGGTAGAATTTATATTTTAACAATATCTAATATTCCCATCCATGAGCATGGAATTCCTTTGTATTTTCTTGTGATTTTTTAAGGTAATGTTTTATCATTTTCTGCATACACAGACTACTTTACATTCTTGGTTAAATTCTTGGTTAGATTTATCCCTAGACATTTTATTATTTTAATTGTTATTGTAAATGGAATTTATATCTTGATTTCTTCTTCATGATTATCTTTTAAATGCACAACCTCTCTAATAATGAATTAAACACTGGATGGGATTTTCCCTCTCTCTCTCTCTCTCTTTGCTGTTACTTTAGTGAAATGAACATAGATTGATTTCATAACCTATAATGACAAACAGTCTTAATTAAATTTCTCCATGCTACTACAAAAAGATTTATTTTTCCTTCTAATAAAACCTTACTAAATACTTGAAAATACTTATTTTCTCTAGATTTTAACCCTCCATTTTTCTATCTATTTCAGAAAGATATCAACGTCCTGAAAATACCTTTATGGTCCATAAATGGTGCTGAATCATCCCCACCCTTGATTTTCTGACAACATATCCTTCTTCCCCCCTTTCTTACTCATCCACTGCTATATTGGACACTTTCTGCTATTTAAACACCATGTATGTGCTTCTGCCTTGATGTTTTCATATAGTGTTGCTTTATAGACATTCCTCTGCTTTACATTTCACTCTTTCCATGCTAAATTGCTGGATATAATATTCCTAGTAAGAATATTTTAAAAAATTATGAGAATCAGTCTATTGACATAGGCATTTCAGGAGAATATGGCCATATTTCCAGTCTAACAACAGTGTCCTTGGAATTTTGAGGCTTCTGATGATTTCCACAAGTCAGGAGATTCAAATTTTTGGATTGTGTGGAGCTATAGACAATACTTATATAGATTATATTTATTTATTCTTCTGTGTATGTAAAAAGGAACCTCAAATGCTATCTACATTGATTCCCACTCCTACTCTGATCTCACTGTTAGAATTTGAAAGGTTTTATATGAAGTCTAAGAGTTTTCTTCCTTCTTCCATTTCCTTATTACTTCCTATTCTTGAAGAAGACGTTAAGCTGCATAGAGTCACTGCTCATCCTTTTCTTTCTGTGCCAGATGATGCTAGAAAAGCAATACTTGCCTGAAAACCAAGAGTTATTATATATTCTTGTGGCTACCCTAAGTCAGAACAGATTTTGTGGTGGTAGGCATTATTGGGAGGTATGAGTAACAGGTGGGCAATAAGACTGTTTTTGGACTCAAAAAACTACAAAGGGCTGTATATACCTGTTCATCCTGGAATTGTTTCTGGAAGCATTCCCTGAAGAATGATGTATACCAGGCCCTTTTCATACCCCCATCTTTACTTAATGCCCCAGAATTAGTGAATTTTAGACAATTGATAAAAAATGTATAGAATGAAAGTGTATTAAAGTTCACAGAAAAACAGAATTGGTAATATATATATGTGTGTGTGTGTGTAAATATATATATTCATATCTTATACAGTAATATATATATTTATAATAGATATTATAACAATAGTATACATATATTTATATGTATGTCAGTATTACATATATATATAAACACAAAGAGATTGATTATTGGGAATTGGCACACATTGTCATGACACTGGCACATACGAATTCCAAAGGATAATGTTGGGGTGGAAGATGAGAATGAATCTCCAGGAGAAGCACTTTGACTGAAGAAGAGATAGAAATTTTTTTTAAAGATTTATTTTATTGATTTCTCCCCCTTCCCCCCCATTTGTCTGTTCTCTGTATCTATTTGCTGCGTGTTCTTCTTTGTCCACTTCTGTTGTTGTCACCAGCACAGGAATCTGTGTTTCTTTTTGTTGCATCATCTTATTGTGTCAGCTCTCCATGCTTAGTGAGGAGATTCCTTTCATTGTGGAGGTCAAACTCTTTTGCTGATTGTAGATGTAGTAAGCCATAGACACAATCAACTAACTAATGACTTCATTCCATCAATAAAATATTATTATAGTAACAGTCAGTCTAGGGCTTACTTGACCTAACACCTGGACACCATAACCTAGACAAGTGGACACAGAATTAACTGGAATACAAAACATCACATTTTAACCATATAATATGAACCAACAAATATTCCATTTAAAAATGCAAAATAAAGAATGATATTAAAGAACTAAAATAAAATTTTTCAGATGTGGAATACTTTATTATCATAAAGACAAATTCATATTCCATAAAATAAGGAATTTTTTACTTAACAAACTAAAATGTCATTGATCAAAGAAGTTAAATATACAATTAACAAGTTGAATGGAAAACTACAATCTGGAAAATTTCAATTTACAGAATGAAAAAGGGCCACTAAGATGAATATAATAAATATGTTATAAATAATTGATGAAAGATATTACAAAAGAAAAAGTAAATAATATAAGTTCTTTAGATGGTATATAACACCTTCCTACACATCAAAAAGCAAAGTTAAAAAAAGTTATTTTATTATCCTCTCACTCCTACCAAATATGTAGACTGCTTTAAGAATGTCTTAAATGTTTTAGGAATATCTTCCATTCTGCATGAATATTGGTTAAAGACCAAATAAATAACATGTTTGACTAAACACAATTTTCAACATCCACGGAGTTTCTTTTTTGAGCTCACATTAAGAAATGATAATTATAATTGTGGGCAAATATGTCCGTATAAGAATGTATATTTGCATTACAGTGTCAAAAACTTATAAATTTCTGGTAAAGAGAAATCTAGGTAGGCAAAAAGCAGATTAACAATTTCCTAGGGCTTCAGAGTGAGAATAAATACTATTTGTTAATGATTATGAAAAGAATCTCTTCAGTGATAGAAATATCCTAGAACTGGATTGTGGTGATGGTTACACATCTCAGTAAATGTACAAAAAGTCATTAAATTGTAACTTAAAATGGTGAATGTTATGGTATGTGAATTATACCTTGATAAACTTGCTAAAATATTAAACTAATAAAATGAAGAAGTGTAATATCTACGAAGGCATGCAGAAGTGTCTGTCCATAATTCCACTCCTTAGCAAGGACCCTCCATTTCTCTAAATTCTTTATACCATCATCTTCCATGTGTCATTTTAAACACAATCTACTAATTTAATATGATACTAGATGTTGATAACTTTCTTAATACTTTCCCCTCTTTTCCACAGATCTTCATAGTATTAAATTGTGATAGGAGTTTGAATGTAATTTTGATTACATAAATATTTTCTATTGCAAAAGTGAATACTAGGAATACATTTTTCTTTGTTATTAGTTTATTTTTTGTTTTTTTTAATGTTATTTTTCCAGTGTTGTTTTCATCATAGCCCCTCTTTCTAATCTCACAATCATATTAGATATTCTATAATGTTTTTTTCTCCCCACAAACATTTCCATTACCCTGTTGCAGTTAAAGCTGGTTGCTTACTATGATATTAAAACAACTCTACAACTCTATTGATAGAAATCTATAGTTTTTGAGGTTTTGCTTTCTGCTTTGGTTTCCCTTCATTTATCTGGAGCACAATTCCTATGAAAAGTTAGGCAGATAGCAACCTGTTAACCTAGCATGTCTTCAATTTGTTATTCTACATTTGCCCTTGAATGATACTTTTGCTAGGAGTATATTCGTAGGGTTAACATATTTCTTCCTTGAGTTTAACTCTTATTTTCCATGTCATAACAATCAGTATTGCTGAAATATTGCTGATCATTTCAATGATTTTATTTTTCCTAAATAGTAGGATAATCTCAGTATTTTAGACTTTTGAAATTACACTGCTCTTTGAAAGTAAATTTCTTTATCTCATTCATTTTGCTCCACAATTAGTTGGTCCAAATCATACTGACATGGTTTATTTAGTTGGAGTAATCCTCCAGCAGTGTATCTGAAACAACCTTCCCATGTCTTTTCTCTGTTATTTTTTCAGAAAGGTCTATATTTCGTATCGTTGCCCGCCTTGGATTGGTTTTTCGTTGACATGCACCTTTTCCTTCATATTGTCTGTCTTTTACTATTAGCATTGGCAGTGTTCTTCTCTCAGCAAGATTTCCTTCACGTTAAATTCTGAAAGTTTCTATTTTTTATTTATTTTTACATCTTCATTTCTTTGAGGAGACCTGTCTTGTTCTCTGGATATCTCTTCTTGGTTTCCAACTGTTTTTATTGTTGTTTTTCTTCTTCTTTTTAAAAATAACTTTAGTGTTTTGGTTAAACAAGTCTTCCTCTCAAACAGTATAGAGACATGCAAAAAGGGTGATAAAAAATTACTTGAAAATATAGAGCTATTATTGGGACTTCCTTAAATATATGAACTTGGTCTGAAATGTTTATGAAAGCATAACGCTATGTGTAAGTAATTAAAGATGCACTGTATGTGTGTGCAGGCACATGTGTGTGTTTGTGTGTCAGGGTGCAGGGGTAAGGAGGTAGAAGAAAGAAAAGATGATACACCCCCTAGAGAAAGGAAATGTTAGTGTTTGTGATTATATTTTTAACCGGTCCTCTGTGCTTTAAACAATCATAGATGAAAGCCTGTGTTAACAGAATGTTTTCCCGTTGTTTTCTTTCAACTATAAGGCATGGATAGTTTTCTATTGTATACAGGTCTCTAAAGAGATGTTCCTAAAACGACTTTATTGTTGAACTTGCGGGTATTTAACATTTTTCTCTATTAAAAATGAAACTCTAATTACTTTCTTTGACCAAAAAATCTTTGCACAAATCATTTCCTACTTTCTTAGAATATTTTCCTAGAAACAGAAGTACTGGTTTAAAAGGGGAGGCCTACTTCGTTCGTTTTGCGAAAATACTCTCCAGGAAGTCACTGGTTTTTTTCACAGCACGAGGTTATTTCTTAAGACAATGCTTAGATGAAGTCGATTGTGTAAATTCAGATCGAAATGCAGAAAGGGCAACACTTCATTCTTCCGGGGCTGATGTAAAGTGGTCCAAGGATTCTGCTCTTTCATTATTTCCCCCTGAGGATGGATGGTCTCTAGCCTCCCTTAGGCAGGGTTCCCGAATTCAGCTGTTCCAGGCGAGCATTTGCTAAGCATCCCGCAGGCCTGGGGTGGAGGTTTTCCTCCTGGAAGAGCCCCTGCTCCTGCTCCTGCTAGTCACACCAGGGACCTCCTAGGTCAGTTCCTCCATCTCCGCGGCTTGCTCCTCGCTTCTCCGGCGCCGCCTGCGGCTCCAGGTGGGAGCGTCTCCCGTCTGGCGGCGTCAGCCCCCAGCGCCCCAGCACGCGCCGCGGCCCCTCGCCACCGGCTCTCTGGCGCGCGCCCACGCTGGCTTGGAACGCAGTGGCGGGCCGCCTGGGCTGGGGTTCCTGCGGAGAGAGGGTCGTGGGGCGACGCAAGCACAGAGGCTCCGAGGGGTGGGCACCGCGGCCGGGAGGGCGGCAGACGGGGCCGGGGCCCGCCGCGAGGGCTGGAGAGCTGGAAGCCGGGGGGCCTCAGCGGACGCCTCCTCCAGGCTGCGCCCCGCGCTGCCACCAGGCGGCCCAGCCCGTAAATTGTTGATTAATTCAATATTGTCATGACACTGCTATGATTAAAGAGGAGATTAGTTTGCATTAAAGTACTGTTTAGTTTCCTTAATTTATTTGATTTCTTAGGATTTTTTTTTTCTGTTAATCAAGGTCTAGTTCATGTTTCATTATATTTCAATTCATGTTGGTCTTGGATGTCTCCTTAAGGTAGGAATGAGGCCATCAGGAAAGGTATCCTGGAGTTATGTAGATATGAACTTGTGATCAGTGCGATTTGCTAAGAATCATTGGGCAGAGCAACGACCACTATGCCTTGATCTTTTAGGCCAGAATGCAGAGTTCATCTCTGGGCATATTTATTCACTTTTAGCAAATCATTCTGATTCTTCACAGAGATTGTCAATAGACTGGATCCAGGAATTCTGTGTTGAGGGAAAAGGATAGGATCGAGGAAATCATTAGCTTCCTGCAGAAACATCAGTAATCTGTTTTCTACTTTATATATCATTTCTGCTTTACATCACTGCAAATATTTTTGGATTCTGCAAGGAAAATTGGCTCCTACCCAATAACTGCTTCCTCTTACACACAATTCTAATTTTTGTTTATCGAGACTTGGTTGGCCATTTCTCAATCCAAATCATCCATCAGCTTGTAACTCTTTTTTTTTTATCTTGGTCATTGTGTATTAGTTAAGGGGATTATAGCTCTACGATCATGTTAATGAATTACTGAAATGAAGTTTAGTCAATCAACCTTTTTAAATTGATATATCACTGTTTTAAGAGCAAATTTTGGAACCATAATAATAGTAAATCCTGGTGGATTTTAATGGAACTTATGCAATAATAAACATGATATTTTAAATAAATATTGAATGATAAGAAAACTATTTAGAATAGTAATTGAAAAAGCTATAAATAGTATGTTTCCTATGGATTTCCTTGTCATTTTTTTCCTGTCCAACTTTCACTCTCCACAGATATACTTATGAACACACACATAAGAAATTGCATGCATATATGTATGCACACATACATAAGCATATACATAAACATAAATATATAAATACACAAATATTTAATTCCTGTGAGCCTTAGCTATTTTATCTTTAAAAAGGTTGTAATAATAATGCTTATGTATCCTGACAGCACAATAACTATATTATGATAACTTTAAACATTTTCTTTCTCATCTCTTAAAAATCTTTGTGTCCATCATGACAAATGTAATCTATTTTCTTCTATTCTAATTTGGTCAGTGAATTTTCTAAAAATAAGTTCAATTTCTACTTAATTTAGCAATCCCCACAAGTGCATCTAGAATGTTGCCCTAGACAGCATAGTTATTCAATAAGTATTTGGTGAACATATTCATTTCAAACCCCTATCATTGCTGAGAGGCACTTAATGAATGCCTTTTCTGAATTAAAAAAAATTTTTTCTATAGCTATTTAAAGCAATTTATTAGTCATCATTATATTAAGAGAATCCATGAAATATTAATTTCTATCCACATTTCAATAATTTATACAGTGGTATTTCTCATTGCTTATGAATGTAACCTGATTTCTGCTTCTAGAATGAATTAAATAATTTGAATAGTTATTTCAGTTTTAATTTGAAATAAGATGATATAAGAGTGAAACAAATCTCTGTTTCCAATGTTTCAAAACAAAATATTGTTATTGTTCTAGGAGCATTATACCATAAAATAGTAAGATATATTTCATGCCTAGTCTCTTCTTCTTTGAGATGTCCTTATCTTCTGGCTTGCTCCCACAATATTACAGCTGATTACATATGTGTTCATTGGATATACTATTAATGGTGACTTTACTCGTATAGAACTAGTTATATTTTAATCTTTATTCTCTCAACTAAGTAACTAATGATTTCATTATAAAGTTCTGGTTTTTCAATATATGGAGGTTATGTATTATTTATGGGAAAGTACGTAAGTTTGGAAGCAATATGCAGATACCCAAGGGCCAAAAGAATAATGAGTCTGTCTTACGGGAATCCCATCCCTTGGCTTTCATTTTTGTGAATTTAAGGCATAACTACTTATACTTACTCTCAGCCAAAATCTATAGATAATTTTATCAGTTCCCTCACAAGATTCATTACAAAACATATGCAATAAGATGCAAGATGGCAGAGTAGGGAATGACAGCCTGCTACTGAAGAAACCACAGGAAGTTAGGCAGTTTACCTAGCAGAGGGAAAGTCATGGAATCACAGGAGCAACTGGAGAATGCAGCTAGAAAGTGGGCCCAGATTGCCAGGCTGAAGAGAAGCTGAAGAACATAGGGCACTCAAGTCAGCAGACAGATGGCTCATAGTGCCAAGGAATCTAGAGGGTTACTGGCTGGAAGACCAGAGTTCAGCAGCCTCAGAGAGTGAAGAAAGTCCTCAGGCAACCAAGGAAGCTTCCTGGTACCCAGTGGGCTCTTGAAGTGGAGGAGAAGTGAGGCACAAAGTTGGGTCCAGCAGCCAGCCAACTCAGGGAAGAGAGGATTAGGGATGTAGGAGGTAGAATAGGCAGCCCAGAGAGGGGCAAAAGGAGGAAAGACACAACCTGGCCAGAGCTGAATGGCTCCAGGGAGAGGGGAAGGGGCGCTTATCAGGCAGCTTGTCACACCCACCCATCCTGGAAGAGAGAGGAAATGGTTCAGTGAGAGTGAGGACTGATAGGCACCTAACAGTCCTGGAGAGAGTGAAGCCAGGGGTGGCAACTAACAAACCAACAGAAGCCGAATTAGCCTGAAGGAAAAGCACAGCTCACACCAAACAGTGTAAATCTTAATAGGTCCATCTCAAGACATATGCTTCTCAAATTGTTCAATGCCCAAGACAAAGACAGAATATTGAAAGCAGCAAGAGAAAGGAGACCCATCACATACATTGGAAGCTTGATAAGATTAAGTGTTGATTTCTCATCTAAACCATAGAAGCATGAGGGCAGGGGTATGGCATAGTAAAGTGCTAAAATAAGAAACTCCTAGCTAAGAGTTCTCTATTTTGCAAAACAGTCATTCAAAAATGAGGAAGATTTCAAAATATTTGCAAATAAAAAGAAAATAAGAGAGCTTGTCAATAAGATATCTGCCCTTCAAAAAATAATAAAGGGAGTTCAGTAGGTTGAAAGGAAAAAAAGAGAGAGGTGGATGAGAGTGTAAAACAAACAAAAATATAAAAAGAGAAATAAAAACTTCACATGGTTACATAAAATTAAAGAAAATATGTTGGAAGTAAGTAATTCCTTGACAGTAGTAACATTTAATAATAATGGATTAAACTCTCCAATGCAGAGACACAGATTGGCCGAATGGATAAGGAAATATACCACACCTAAATGCTGCCTACAAGAAATCCATCTTAGACCCAGGGACATGACGGTGCTGAAAATGAATTGTTGGAAAACAATTTCAAAAACAAACAATAACCAAAAAATGGTGAAAGTAACTATATTAAAACCAGACATAATAAACTTAAAATGCAAGATGAGTATAAGAAAAAAAAGGACACTGTATCTTACTAAAAGGAGTAATCTATCAAGGAAGTATGAAGAAAGGTAAACATTTATGCACCTAATGAGGCACCTCAAAAGACATGAGGCAAACATTGAAAAAAGTAAATGGAGAAATAAATACCTCTATAATTATAGTGTGAACCTAAATACACCATTAAGAGCAATAGACAGATAATCTCAACAGCATTTTTGTACACCAACAATGATGCCTCTATAATTATAGTGGGGACTTTAATACACCATAAACACCATGAGACAGATCATCTCCACAGAGGCTCAGTAAAGAAACAGAGACCTTGAATATTAGAGGAGATGGACCTAATAGCCATAGACAGTACATTACACCACAATACAGTTGGATAGACATTCTTGAGGGTACATGGATGATTGTTCAGGATAGACCCCATGTTTGGCCACAGAACAACATTCAGTGAATTCAGAAAGATGTAAATTATACAAATAATTGCTCTGACCTGAAGGCAATGAATCAGTAAGGGGTGGAGAATTAGATTAGGAACAAAGATAGGGAAGTTACACAACACACTCTTTGACAATCTGTTGGACAAGGATGAAATTGCAAAAGAAATAAAAAACAACCTTGAAATGATAGAAAATGACAACACAAAGTATCAAAACCTGAGGGATGCAGCCTAACCTGTACAGAAAGGGAAAGTCATAGACATAGATGCCTATATAAAAAAGATGAAAGAGATAAAATGAAAGTCCTAACTGCACATGAAGGATTTAGAAAAGGAACAACAAAGTAACTGCAAAGTAAGTAGAAAGAAGGAAATAACAAGGATTAGAGCAGAGATAAATGAAATAGAAAGTCAGAAAGCACCAGAAAAAATAAGCAAAACCAAAAGCTGGATCTTTGAGAAGATTAAAAAGTTGATAAACCCTTAGTTAGACAAACAAAGAAAAAAAGAGATAGAAGATGCAAATAAATAAAATAAGGAATGAGGAAGGGAATATCACCAGTGATCCCACAGAAATAGAGTATCATAAGAGGATACCTTCAAAAATTGTACACCAACAACATGGATAATTTAGAGGAAATGGAAAAATTTCTGGACACACAGAAGCAGCCTACATAGACAAGAGGAGAAACTGATGAATTCAACAGACCAATCACAAGTAACAAGATAGAATCAGTCATCAAAAACCACCCAATGGGCGTTGGACTTGGCCCAGTGGTTAGGGCATCCGTCTACCACATGGGAGATCCATGGTTCAAACCGCAGGCCTCGTTGACCCGTGTGCAGCTGGTCCATGTGCAGTGCTGATGCACACAAGGAGTGCTGTGCCACACAGGGTGTCCCCCACATAGGGGAGCCCCACGCGCAAGGAGTGTGCCCCATAAGGAGAGCCGCCTAGCACAAAAGAAAGTGCAGCCTGCCTAGGAACGGTGCCACACACATGGAGAACTGACACAACAAGATGATGCAACAAAAAGAAACACAGATTTGCATGCCAGTGACAACAACAGAAGCAGACAAAGAAGATGTAGCAAATAGACACAGAGAACAGACAACTGGGGTGAGGGGGGAAGGTGAGAGAAATAAATAAATAAATCTTAAAAAACAAAACAAAACAAAACAAAACAAAACAAAACAAAACAAAAACCCACCCAACAAAAAGAGTCCAGGGCCAAATGACTTCACAGGTGATTTAATCCAAACATTGGGAAAGAACTAACACTCTTCCTGCTTAAACTCTTCCAAAAAACAGACATTGAGGTAACATTGTCTAACTCATTCTAGGATGTCAACATCACCCTAATACCAAGTCAAACAAAGATGCCACAAGAAAGGAAAACTATAGACCAATTTCTCTAATGAGCCTAGATGTTAAAGTATTCAACAAAAATACTTGCTAAACATATTTAACAGCACATCAAGTGAATTATACAATATGACCAAATGGGTTTCATCCTAGGTATGCGTTTCAAAATAAGAAAATCAATCAATATAATACATCATATAAACAGATTTAAAGAAAAAAAATAAGATCATTTTAAAAGATTCAGAAATCATTTAACAAAATAAAGAAAACTTTCATTATAAAAACAGTACAAAAGATAGGAATAGATGGAAGCTTCCTCAACATGATAAAAGGTATATATAAAAACACACAGCTAACATCATATTCAAAGGTGAATTCCTAAAATCTTTCCCTCTAAGATCTGGAAAAAAGCCAAACATGCATCTTCACTGCCTTTATTTAACACTATGTTAGAAGAACTTGCTCAGGCACTCAGGCAAGAAAAATAATAAAAGGCATCCAAATCAGAAAGGAGGAAGTAAAAATTTCTGTATTTGCAAATGTCATGATCATTGACATAGAATGTCCAGGGAAATCTACAATAAATGAGTTCAGTAAAGTGGCAGGTTATATGATAAATGAGCAAACATAAGTAGCCTTTTTGTACACCAATACTGAGCAATCTGAGGAGGAAATTTTTTAAAATCTCATTTATAATAGCAACTAAAGGAATCAAATAAATAGGGATAAGTTTGCCTAAAAATGTAAAAGACTTATATGCAGAAAACTACACAGTACTGATAAAGGAAATCAAAGAAGGCATAAAAAAATGGAAGAATATTCCATGTTGCTGGAGAGGAAGACTAAACATCATTAAGATGTCTATCTTACCCATTATTATTTACAAATTAAACACTATTACAATAAAAATTAACACAGAATTTTTTTCCTGAATTGGGAAAGCTAACTTTGAAATTTATCTGGAAAGACAAGGGGGTACAAAGAGCCAAAAACACATTGAAATAGAAAAACAAAATCAGAGGACTCACACTGCCTGACTTTAAAACATACTAAAAGACAACGGTGGTCAAAACTGCATGGTATTGACACAAGGATAATCATATTGGCCAATGGAATCTAGTTGAAAGTTCTGATACAGATCCTCACACATACTGTCAACTGATATTGGACAAACCCAGCAAGTCCACTCAACTAGGAGAAAATGGCCTCTTTGACAAATGGTGCTGTGAGAACTGGATATCCATAACCAAAAATTAAGATAGGAACACCATCTCACAGTTTATACAAGAATTAACTCAAGATGGATCAAAGATCTAAATATAACAGCCAAAAACATAAATCTCTTGAAAAATAATGTAGGGAATCATCCACAAGATCATATATTAGGAAATGATTTCATGAATTTTACACGCACAGCATGAGCAATAAATTTTAAAAAAACATAAATAGGACTTCTTCAAAATTAAAAAAACTTTGCACATCTAAGCAGTTTGTCAAGAAAGTTAAAATGCAACCTACTCAATGGGAAAAAATATTTGGTAACCATATATCTGATAGAGGTCTAATATCAGCATGTATAAAAAGTCATATATCTCAAAAATAAAAAGACATAAAAACTATTTAAAAAATGGGTAAGTGATTTGAATACACACTTCTTAAGAAATTCAAATTGCTAAAAAGCACATGAAAAGATGCTCAACATCACTAGCTATTAGGGAAATGCAAATTAAAACTACAAGAATATATCATCTTACACCCATTAGACTGGTGGTTATTACAAAAAAAACAAAACAGAGAACAACAACTGCTGGAGAAGATGTTGAGGAATGGGAACAGTTATCCACTGCTGGTGGGAATATAGAATGTTGCAGGCATTGTGGAGGACAGTTTGGCAGCTCCTCAGGAAATTAACTATAGAACTGCCTTATGATTCAGTAATCCCACTGCTGGATATATATCCAAAAGAATTAAAGCAAGGGCAAGAAAAGATATAGGGACATCAAAGTTCAAGGCAGCACTAATCACACTTGCCAAAAGTTGGAAACAACCCAAATGTCCATCAACAGTAAGGGGTAAACAAATATTGGTATATACATTCAGTGGTATATTACTCAGCTGTAAGAAAGAATGCAGTGTTAACACATGGGATTACATGAATGAATCTTGAAGACCTTATGATGAGTGATCCCAGACAGGAACTGAAAGACAAATATTACATGATGTCACTGAAAGGAATTAAGTGAGTTGAGCTGACTCCTAGAGGTAGATTCTGGAAAATAGGTTTCAGGAGACAGAAAGGGAGTGAGAGTTTGTTAGCCAATGCCCATATTGGCAAAATCTATGATAATGTGGAAAGCTATTGTGCAGTGGATGGGCATGAAAGTAGTATAGTGGTACAGTGATGATATTGGGTGGGGAAGTGCTGGGGTGTGAGGGAGTTAGTGTGGGAAGGTGGGTTGGGTTGTCCATGGAACTGCGAGGAGGGTTAGGGGAGGGAACAGGTGACCTCTGGGGATTTGCAGGTATGTGGTTGAAACTACAATATTGGGAATGTTCTTTTAGCAAATATTTCAGGGAAGGGTTACTGGTTTAGGATGGGGATATGTGTGGCATGCAGGATTGGGCACACCTGAGGCAGGCTACGAGGGCGTATGAGAAAGTTCACCTTGTCATAGTTTGCTGTATCTGTGGGTGTAGATCCACAGAATGAGTGGGAAGTTGTAGGATTTCCATCCTGGGGAGTCCTTCTATGTTCTCAAATAATGGGGCTGGAATCTCATAGGAACATAGGCAGTGCTTAATGGGGAAAGACTGGCCAGTATGTCAAGGCCTCAGAGATGTTGCAAGCAGTAATGAATCTTCCTCTTCAGGGAATGAAGTGGTGGTTGTCATGGGTTTTGAGGGGAGGGAGAGGGAGAAATAATTGTATTGGAACATGTGGATTTGAGAGTTGATGTAATTGTTCTACATGATCTCACAATGATGGATACAGGTCATGTTGGTGGAGAGGACATCACCATCTCAGGGGCGGCCACAGGATGGAGGAATAAAACATGGACCAGAGTGGACTTACTGATATGAAGTCCCTATTCACCCCCACTGGTCCCACCCCACCACTCCCCCCACAGTAACACTCTCCCCCATCATCATGTCACATCCATTGCATCTGGTGAGTACATCTCCCGGCAACGCTGCACCCCATGTCCCATGTTCCACACCATAGCCCACACTCTCCCACGTTCCATCCAATGGGCCATGGGAGGACATACGACGTCGGGCAATTCTCCCTGGAGCACCACCCAGGACAACTCCAAGTCCCGAGAATGCCTCCACATCTCATCTCTTCCTCCCATTCCTTGCACCCAACAGCCACCATGGCCACTTTTTCCACACCAATGCCACATTTTCTCGATTATTAACCACAATAGTTCATGAATACAACAATATCTTTAACTCCACTCTGATCCTTACTGTATGCCTCCTTCCTGTGGACCTTGACTTGGTTGTGTCCATTCCACATCTATGTCAATAGGGGGTTTAGATTCCACATGGATATTGGATGCCATCCTCCTGCTTTCAGTTGTAGGCACTCTAGGCTCCATGGTGTGCTGGATGACATTCTTCAACTCCATGTTAGCTGAGTGGGGTAAGTCCAATAAATCAGAGTGTAGGAGCTGAAGTCTGTTGAGGCTCAGGGCCTGGCCATCATATTGTTAGTCCAGAGATTCAAATCCCCTAGATATATCTTAAACCCAGCACCAACTACAATTCCAGTAAAGTAGCATGAAAGGCTTGTGAAAATAGATCCCATCTGAGTCTAGCTCCATCAGGCAGAAACACCAGCTCCAAAGAAGGGCCAACTGACATGGCAGTGAACTCCATCTACCCTGACAATAGAACCTGTGGGTCTCTTTAGCCCTCAAAAGGACCAATACCTGGGGTTGTATCTACTTTATCTGTCTCTGAGACTCTGCTCATGTGTGCATAAGGGCAATCCTTCTGACAACATCCGGACTCTTTTTTAGAGACTTATAGCCATATAAACTCATTTGTCCTTTCCATTTCCCCCTTACTTTAGGTCAAACAGCATTTTTAACTCCTGTTATATGTAGAAAGGGATATTCTTCTGTTCTGTGTTGAACCTTTATTTCAAGGTCATTTTCTAGTTATGTCATCAGCTGGTACTTGGTAGTGATCCCTTGGTGCCAGGGAAGCTCATCTCCGGGTGTCATGTCCCACACTGGGGGGAAGGCATTACATTTACATGCTGAGTTTGGCTTCGAGACTGACCACATTTGAGTAACACAGAGGCTGTCAGGAGGGAACTCTTAGGCACAGTGCTGCTCTAGGCCTTGCTCTTATTTCAGGTGCATAGGCTCACAAGTATAGTCATTAGTATCAGGGCCTCACTATTGGACCCTCATTCCTTCCTGGTCCTTAACGTTGTACCTGGGGGACTGCCGCTTCTCCCCTAGGGACCACGACAGAGCCCCACCGGCCAGTAACCCAGTACCCCCACATCTGTTGTTTTTAATTGTTTCCACTATGAGTATATCCAAATATTACCATGCACCCTGGACCTATACCCTGTATAACTCCCTGTCAATCATATATCGCCTGTCAATAACATCCCATACCAGTATTCCTCCACTGCCATTGTTGAACCACTCTGTGATCCAAAACTTCCTGAAAAGTGAAGCCCAATATAATGTCAGGTTCCCTTACTAGTGAAATTGAATGTAGCGATGAGTTTAAAGGTTAGATATAGTATACATATTGATTTGGAAAAATTCTACATCCTATCTTTTTCTTTTCTTTTTTCCTAATTATTGAGCTTCTCTTCACAGGAGCCTTAGATCACAGTAATTCATATATACAATATACAGTACTCCCACATATCCATTATAAAACCTTTTCCCTTCCAAAGCGATAACCTTTTAACTTATTCATATCATATTTACTGAAACTGATGTATAGATATTGAGACAATGGCTTTCAAACAAGGTAACATTTGTGTTTATATTGTGGTTTATACTTTAGGCTATACAGTTTTCTAAATTTTTTAGTTATCCTATGTTTTACATTATGGTTTACATTATTAGTCTGTCATCCCCTATATGTTTTTGTATAATATTACATGTTTTATATCCATCCTTGTGTACTCTTGTGAAACACTTCTTTTGCCCTCACATTTACTTCAGTTCCATCTCTATTTCCCCCTCCCCTTGGGGCCCACAGTGACAGTCAATCTTCATTTCTTGAGGAGCCATGTTCAGAGATACTTGCAACAGTGTTGAGGGCTTGACTTGCTCAACTGCCCTAATGCCCTGGGAGCAACCCTTTCTCTTGAGAGATACAGTTCACTCTATTTGATAGCATTAGTCCTCCCCAGGATGTGGGTCTACCTTCACTCTCATTATATGAGTCTCTACCCAATGGTATAGACCACTCTGGTAAAATGACCATTCAGATATTCCCTAGGAGTCTGTCCTGTGTCAGATTATCCCCTTTGAGTATCTTAAAAAGTATCCTAATTATATTTTGATATGGTTTTCTCAGCATTTTCCTTTCAACCAACACCTGAGAATCTCCTATGTTCGTATGTTGCCCCTCTGTCCCCCCAATATCATGGGCAATATAACCCATCTGCCCATCCCTAGCCCCTCAAACCTGCAAAGCCCCACCCAAAGGTAACCATATGCCCCAATTTATCTCTTCCTTGTGCACATACTTACCACCAGCTTATCATAGATTTCACCCATGTAGATGTCAGCTTACATCCGTACTCTACCCCCCGATTTCCTGTAAGTCTATGTTCCAGTCTCTAGCTCTCTGAGGCAGCTTGCTTATTTCATATCATTGAGGTCATGTAGTATTTGTCCTTCAATGCCTGGGTTGCTTCATTCAACATAAGGTTCTTAAGATTCATCCATGTTATCACGTGTGTTTGTAGTGTATTTGTTCTTAAGGATGAGTAGTATTCCATTGTATGTATATACCACATTTTATTGATCCACTCATCTGTTGATGGGCATTTGGGTCGATTCCAACTTTTGGCGATAGTGAACAATACTGCTATGAATATTGGTGTACATATATCGGTTTGTGTCCTTGTTTTCAGTTCTGCTGGTTATATTCCCAGCAGTGGTATTGCTGGCCGCCAAACTGTCCTCCAGAATGGTTGGATCCTTCTGCATTCCCACCAGCAGTGGATGAGCGTTCCCCTTTCTTCACATCCTCTCCAGCATTTGTATTCTTCTGTTTTTTTCATAGCTGCCAATCATATGGGTGTAAGATGGTATCTCACTGGAGTTTTGATTTGCATTTCCCTGATAGGTAAAGATTTGGAGCATTTTTTCATGTGCTTTTTATCCATTTGTATTTCTTCTTTGGAGAAGTGTCTGTTTAAATCTTTTTCCCATTTTTTAAATGGGTTGTTTATCTTCTTATTTTCAAGATATAGGAGTTCTTTATATATGCAAGTTATAAGTCTCTTATAGGGTATATGGTTGCCAAATATTTTCTCCCATTGTGTGGTTTTCCTTTTTACTTTCTTGAAAAACTCCTTTGAGGTGCAGAAGGCCTTAATTCTGATGAACTCCCATTTATCTATTTGTTCTTTTGCTGTTCGTGCCTTTGGTTTGATGCTCATGAAGCCATTTCTTATTACAAGGTCTCATAGATGTTTCCCTACACTGCTTTCCAAGGTCTTTATGTTCTTGGCTCTTATATTTAGGTCTTTGATCCATCTTGAGTTGATCTTTGTATAAGGTGTGAGATGGTAATCCTGTTTCATTCTTCTATGTATGGATATCCAGTTCTCCAGGCACCATTTGTTGATAGGCTATTCTCTCCCAGTTGAGAGGTTTTGGTGGCTTTCTCGAAGATTATATGGGTATATATATGAGGTTCTTTATCAGAACTTTCTATTTGATTCCATTGGTCTGTGTGTCTCTCCTTATGTCAATACCATGCTGTTTTCACTACTGTAGCTTTGTAGTATGTTTTGAAGTTAGGGAGTGTGAGTCCTCCAATTTCCTTTTTTTTTTTTCAATATGTCTTTGGCTATTCGGGGCCTCTTTCCTTTCCAAATAAATTTCATAGTTAGTTTTTCTAGTTTTTTAAAGAAGGCTGTGTTGATTTTTATTGGGATTGCATTGAATGTGTAGATCAGTTTTGGTAGGATAGGCATCTTAATACTATTTAGTCTTCCTATCCATGAACAGGGAATATTCTTCCATTTATTTAGGTCTTTTTTGATTTCCTTGAACAGTCTTGTATAGTTCTCATTGTATAAGTTTTTTTTCATCTTTAGTTAAATTTATTCCTAAATATTTGATTTTTTCTTTACTATGGTATTTGTTTCTTGATGTCCTCCTGATCTTGCTCATTATTGGTGTACAGAAATGCTACTGATTTTTGCACATTGATCTTATAACCTGCAACTTTACTAAACTCATGTATGAGTTCTAGAAGCTTTGTTGTAGACCTCTCAGGGTTTTCTATGTATAGGATCATGTCACCTGCAAATAATGAATTTCTGATTTCTTCCTTTCCAATTTGAATGCCTTTTAGATCTGGTTCTTGCCTCAGTGTTTGAACAATTACTTCTAATACAATGTTAAATAGAAGGGGAGACAGTGGGCATCCTTGTCTTGTTCCTGACTTTAGAGGGAAGGATTTTAGGATTTCTCCCTTGTAAACGATGTTGGATGTAGGTTTTTCATATGTACACTTTATCATGTTCAAAAAATTTCCTTGTGAACCGGGGTGGGGCAAGATGGTGGCTGAGTGAATGCACTGGATTATCTCTCCAGCAAAGAAGCACCTGGGCAGCGTTGGAGGTTCTTCAGGACAAGGCTGTTTCAGGAATTTGCAGGCCAGGGGGTGTCTGGACATCAATTTGGTGGGAAGGTAACAGAGAAAAGTCACGTATAAGATATAATTGAGACTCTAGTACACAGATGTGGGAGCTGCACGTGGGATGCTCCCTCCTGGGGTGGGTGGAGCTGTGGCACTGGTGCTGCAGCAGCGATTCCTGGAGGCTCTGTGGTACTGGGGAATTCATAAGCCCTGAGTGGGCTTTTGGGGGCTATCAGGACAGGAGGCCTTTGCAGACTGATTTGGGGAGACAAACGGGAATTTTATTGGGAAGCGGGGAATTTTTGATTGCGGACACAAACAATAGTGCTTCTGCCTAGAGCTCCGCCCCCCAAGCCTGGCTGCCGATCTGCAGTGGACTTAAATTGCTAGCAATAAAGAGACGTCACCAGGAGGCTGTTTCGGGGTCTGGCAGGGTGGGAGACATCTGGAAGCCGATTAGGGGAATATTTTGCGAAGCATGGGAATTTCGATTTTGGACTGTGTTATCGGCATTTCTGGCTGGAGCCCCACACCCGGGCCTGGCTACTGATCTGTGTCATTAAATTGGTTTCAGTATAGAGGCGCCCACAGGTGGCCATTCTGGGGGCTTATAGGGCAGGAGGTGCCCTGAAGTCAAATTGGTGATACATCCACAGAATAGACCCCAGGGAGTGAATGAATTGTGGGGTTCAGACACATAGGATAGAGTTTGCGGGTGTGACCTCTCCCATAGGGCTGACACCCAGCTGCGGGGATCCCTGAAGTCTGTGTTGCACTGCAGTGCTCCCAGGCTCCCTGTTAACCAGATTTGACGTTGCCAGGTCTGAGTCACTTAAACCCTGGTGGCCCACAACCCAGAGACTCGCACCTCTTGAGTCTTCAATATCTCAGACTTTCCATCCCTGAATCCATCACACCCTGAGGTCCATCTGAGGTCCCTGAATGCCCTAACCCTCAACATTTGTGTTTTCTCTTTTGTGTTATTTCCTTTGCTTTTTTATTTATTTTATTTTTATTTGTTTTTTTTTTTTTCATGTCCTGATTGCTAACCTTGCATTATCTCTTAGTTTTTCTTCCAGAGTATCCCCCAAAGTCTTTTTTTTTCCAGGTATTTAGTGGGTTTTTTGTTGTTGTTGTTCTTGCTGTTGTGGTTGTTCTATATCTTTTTTTCTTTTCCCTACTTGTTCCCCTCCCTTTACCCACCCCCTTTCTCTTTCTTCCTTTCTTCTTCTTTATTCTCTCTCTCTCTTCCCTCATTTTCTTCTTATTTTATTTTATCTTAATTATACAATAGGTGCTGGAGGGAACACCTCACATTTGCTGGGTTTCCTCATCCTCCACTGCCTCATTTCTGTGTGAATTGATTTTGGCTACCTACACTATCCCATTTCCACTACATCTTGATATCCCCCATCATCTACTGTCCCTCCTATAGTCCATCTCCCTTTCTGTGATCCCCAAAGTGGCTAACTCTTAATTTCTAATACCTTTGTTTTGTTTTCTGTCTTTTATCCACCCTTGAAATTATTGCCTTTCATTCCTCTTTCCCTCTCTCACGAAAACACAAGCTTTTTAATTCATACCATATTCCTCCCATATTCAGTACCTCATTATAGGTACTCTACCTACTGATATAACTCTGCACAACTTACATGAATCTAATATCCATCCTCTGAAATCTCATATTGTTGCTCTGGTAACATTTATCACCTATACTATTTCACACTTTTTCCTTCCTTACACAATTCCCTTTCCCTGGCCCTAATACTTTCCTTCAAAGTGAACTCATCCAGCAATGAGAAATTAGAATAAGAACAAAGTGAGAAAGAGAAGATGTAAGACTTATGCAGAAACAACAGCTAATTAATCCCCAAGACTAGACAAAGAAGCTAAGGAACTGATTAAACCCATCAAGATAAAATGATGACGAGACAGCAACAAAAATCTACAAACCAAACCAGTAATCAGGAAAACATGGCTGAATCCAATGAACAAACTAAAACCAGGATGGGGAGCAGAACTTCGCACAAGTAATTACAGATCTCAGAACATTTATCACTGACAAATTTAATGAAGTAAAGGAAGAGATTAACAACATGGAGAAAACACTTGGAGGGGAAATTGCAGACATATGCAAAAAGATAACAGATATGATGGGATGAACATCACAGTTCAAGAAATCAAAAATACACTTGCAGCAAATATCAGCAGACTAGAAGAGGCAGAGCAGAGAATTAGTGATGTGGAAGACAGTACAATGGAAATCAAACAGATAGTAGAATTGATCGATAAAATGATAGAAAAAATTCAGCTAGGACTTAGAGACCTGAATGACAATGCAAAACGCTCAAACATACATATTATAGGCATACCAGATGGAGAAGAGAAGGGAAAGGGGTCAGAAGGAGTGCTGGAGGAAATAATGGCTGAAAACTTCCCAAATCTACTGAGACAGATGTACATATCCAAGAAGCACAGTGCACCCCAATCATCAAAAACCCCAACAGGCCCACTGCAAGACATATACTTGTCAAATTATCCTCTGCTCAAATGAAGAGAAAATTCTAAAAGCAGCAAGAGAAAAGAAAACCGTCACATACAAGGGAAGCTCCATAAGATTAAGTGCTGACATCTCATTTGAAACCATGGAGGCAAGAAGGCAGTGATATGATATAGTCAAGGTACTAAGGGAAAAAAATTTCCAACCAAGAATACTCTATCCAGCTAAACTAGCATTCAAAAATGATAGAGAATTCAAAATATTCACAGATAAACAGAAACTGAAAGAGTATGCCAACAAGAAACGTCCCCTACAAGAAATTCTAAAGGGAGTTTGCAGGAAGAAAGGAAAAAACATAACTGGCAGTGTTGGAAGAGAGTGTAAGAGCAACAAAAAAGAGAAAAAGAGAAGGGGGAAAAAACCACAAAATATGACAAACACAAGTCCAATCAAAATACAGCTAACATAAATAATTCCTTGAAACTAGTAACACTGAGTGTCAATGGATTAAACTCACCTATCAAAAGATTCAGACTGGGAAATTGGATAAGGAAATATGACCCATCTATATACTGTCTACAAGAGACACATCTTAGACCCAGAGACTCATGGAGGCTGAAATTGAATAGTTGGAAAACAATCACACAAGCTAACAATAACTAAAAAAAGGCAGAAGTAGCTATATTAATATCAGACAAAATAGACTTTAAATGCAAAAGAATTGTGAGAGACAAAGAAGGACACTAAATATTAGTGAAAGGGAAAATCTGTTAAGAAGATCGAACAATCATAAATATTTATGCTTCTAAAAAGGGGGCCTAAAAATACATGAGGCAAATGCTGGAAAAACTAAGTGTAAGAATAGATGCATCTACAATTATAATGGGAGATTTTAATAGACCACTATCAACTCTGGACAGACATCTCAAAAGAGAATCACTAAAGAAACAAAAGCTTTGAACAGTATATTAGAGGAGCTGTATATAATAGATATATATAGATCATTACACCCAAACATGGCAGGATATAGATTTTTCTCAAGTGCACATAGATCATTCTCCAAGATAGACCATATGCTAGGCCAGAAACAAAGGCTTAATAAATTCAGAAAGATCAAAATGATACAAAATAATATATCTGTCTACAGTAGAGTGAAGCTGGAAATTTGCAAGGGCCAGAGGCCCAGATTTCACACCATCATTTGTAAGTTAAACAGCACACTCTTAGAAAAACAGTGAGTCAAAGAGGAAATCTCAAAAGAAATCCTTGACTACCTTGAAACAAATGATAATGATAACACAAAATACCAAAATTTATGGGATGCAGCAAAAGCAGTACTGAGAGGGAAATTTATAACCATCAGTTCATACATCAAAAAAAGAAGAAAAAGCAAAAATTGAAGAACTAACTGCACATTTGGAGGAATTAGAAAACAAACAACAAAGTAATCCCACAGGAAGAAGAAGGAAGGAAATAACAAAGATAAGAGCAGAACTAAATGAAATAGAAAATAAGAAAGCACTTGAAAAGATAAACAAGATCAAGACCTGGTTATTTGATAAGATCAATAAAATTGACAAACCTTTAACGAGACTAACAAAGAAAAAAAGAGAGAAGATGCAAATACACAAAATAAGAAATGAGAAAGGAGGTATCACCACTGACCCCACAGAAATAAAGACTATCATAAGAGGATGCTTTGAAAAGCTATATTCCAACAAAAATAACAATTCAGAAGAAATGGACAAATTCCTAGAAACACATAAGCAGCCTATATTGATGAAAGAAGAAATTGATGATCTCAACAAACCAATCACAAGTAAAGAGATAGAATCAGTCATTAAAAATCTCCCAACTAAGAAGAGCCCAGGGCCAGATGGCTTCACAGGTGAATTGGACAAAACATTCCAGAAAGAACTAACACCAGTCCTCCTGAAACTCTTCCAAAAAATCAAAACAGAAGCAACATTGCCTAACTCCTTCTATGCTGCCAACATTACCATAGTACCAGAGCCAAACAAAGACAGCACAAGAAAGGAAAATTACAGACCAATTTCTCTAATGAACCTAGACGCAAAAATACTTAACAAAATACTTGCTAATCATATTCAACAACACATTAAATGAATTATACAGCACGACCAAGTGGGATTCATTCCAGGTATGTAAGGATGGTTCAACATAAGAAAATCAATCAATGTAATACACCGTATAAACAGATTGAAGGAAAAAATCACGATTATATCTATAGATGCAGAAAAAGCATTTCACAAAATACAGCACACTTTCTTGATAAAAGCACTCCAAAAGATCGGAATACAAGGAAATTTTCTGAACATGATAAAGAGTATATATGAAAAATCTACAGCCAGCATTGTTTACAATGGAGAAATCCTAAAATCCTTCCCCCTAAAGTCAGAAACAAGACAAGGATGCCCACTGTCACCCCTTCTATTTAACATTGCCTTAGAAGTACTTGCTCGAGCTCTGAGGCAAGAACCAGATATAAAAGGCATTCAAATTGGAAAGAAGAAGTCAAAATTTCATTATTTGCAGATGACACGATCCTATATTTAGAAAACCCTGAGAGATCTACAACAAAGCTTCTATAACTCGTAAATGAGTTTAGTAAAGACGCAGGTTATAAGATCAATGCACAAAAATCAGTAGCATTTCCATACACCAATAATGAGCAAGGTCAGGAGGAAATCAAGAAACAAATAACATTTACAATAGTAAATAAAAAATCAAATATTTAGGAATAAATTTAACTAAAGATGTAAAAAATTTATACAGTGAGAACTATACAAGACTGTTCAAGGAAATAAAAAAGACCTAAATAAATGGAAGAATATTCCCTGTTCATGGATAGGAAGACTAAATAGTATTAAGATGCCTATCCTACCAAAACTGATCTACACATTCAATGCAATCCCAATAAAAATCAACACAGATTTCTTTGAAAAACTAGAAAAAGTAACTATGAAATTTATTTGGAAAGGAAAGAGGCCCCGAATAGCAAAAGACATATTGAAAAAGAAAAACGAAATTGGAGGAATCACACTACCTGACTTCAAAACATACTAAAAGGCCACAGCACTAAAAACAGCATGGTATTGGCATAACGAGAGACACACAGTCCAATGGAATCAAATTGAAATTTCTGATAAAGAACCTCACATATATAGCCATATAATATTCGATAAAGCCACCAAACCCTCTCAACTGGGAGAGAATGGCCTATCAACAAATGGTGCCTGGAGAACTGGATATCCATACATAGAAGAATGAAACAGGATTACCATCTCACACCTTATATAAAGATCAACTCAAGATGGATCAAAGACCTAAATATAAGAGCCAAGACCATAAAGACCTTGGAAAGCAGTGTAGGGAAACATCTATGAGACCTTGTAATAAAATGGCTTCATGAGCATCAAACCAAAAGTACAAACAGCAAAAGAACAAATAGATAAATGGGACTTCCTCAGAATTAAAGCCTTCTGCACCTCAAAGGATTTTGTCAAGAAAGCAAAAAGGGAACCCACACAATGGGATAAAATATTTAGCAACCATATATCTGATAAGAGACTTATAACTTGCATATATAAAGAACTCCTATATCTTGAAAATAAAAAGATAAACAAACCATTCAAAAAATGGGAAAAAGATTTAAACAGACACTTCTCCAAAGAAGAAATACAAATGGCTAAAACACACATGAAAAAATGCTCCAAATCTTTAGCTATCAGGGAAATCCAAATCAAAACTACAATGAGATTCCATCTTACTCCCATAAGATTGGTAGCTATGATAAAAATAGAAGAATACAAATGCTGGAGAGGATGTGAAGAAATGGGAACACTCATCCACTGCTGGTGGGAATGCAGAAGGATCCAACCATTCTGGAGGACAGTTTGGTGATTTCTCAAAAAACTAACCATAGATTTTCCATATGACCCAGCAATACCACTGCTGGGAATATACCCAGCAGAACTGAAAAGAAGGACACAAACCGATATATGTACACCAATATTCATAGCAACATTGTTCACTATGGCCAAAAGTTGGAATCAACCCAAATGCCCATCAACAGATGAGTGAATCAATAAAATGTGTTATATACATACATGGAATATTACTTGGCTTTAACAACAAATACACTGCAAACACACATGAAAACATGGATGAATCTTGAGAACCTAGGTTGAGTAAAGCAACCCAGGCATTGAAGAACATATACTACATGACCTCAATGATATGAAATAAGCAAGCTGCCTCAGAGATCTAGAGACTGGAAGATAGGCTTACAGGAAATCAGGGGGTGGAGGAAGGATATGAGCTGACATCTGCGGGGGTGGAATCTATGATGATCTGGTGATAAAAATGAGCACAAAGAAGAGATAAAATTGGGGCAAGGGGTTGCCTTTGGGTGGGGCTTTGTGGGTTTCAGGGGGGCTGGGGATGGGTGGATGGGTAATATTGCCCAAAAAATTGGGGGGAGGGAGGGGCAACATACAAACATAGGAGAGTGTCAGGTGTTGGTTGAGAGTAAAATGCTGAGAAATCCCTATCAAAATATAATTAGGAGGGTTACCTCTTTAGGATGCTCGGAGGGGATGGTCTGATGCGGGACTGACTCCTGGGGAATGTCTGAATGCTCATTTGCCAGGGTGGGTTGTACCATTGGGTAGAGACCCAAGTAGTGAGAGTGGGGGTGGACCCACATCCTTGGGAGGACTAATGCCATCAAATACAGGGAACTGTATCTCTCAAGAGAAAGGGTGGCTCCCAGGGCATTAGGGCAGTTGAGCACATCAGGTCCTGAACACTGTTGCAAGTATCTCTGGACGTGGCTCCTCAGGAAATGCAGATTGGCTGTCTTTGTGGGCCCCAAGTGGAGGGGAAAATGGATGTTGAATGGATGGAACCAAGGTAAATGTGGGGGTAAGAGAGGAGTTTCACAAGAGTACACAAGGATGGATATAAAACATGTAATATTACACCAAAAACATATAGGGGATGACAGACTAATAATGTAAACCATAATGTAAAACATAGGATAACTAAAAACTTTAGAAAACTGTATAGCCTAAAGTATGGGCCACAATGTAAGCACAAATATCACCTTTTGTGAAAGCTATTGTCTCGGAGTCTGTACAACAGTTTCAGTAAATATGATATGAATAAGTTAAAAATTATCGCTGTGGAAGGGAAAAGGTTTTATGGTGGATGTGTGGGAGTACTGTATATTGTATATATGAATTACTGTGATCTAAGTCTCTTGTGACGAGAAGCTCAATAATTAAGAAAAAGAAAAGAAAAAGATAGGATGTAGAATTTCTCCAAATCAATATGTATTCTATATCTAACCTTTAAACTCATCGCTATATTCCATTTTACTAGCAAGGGACATTATATTGGGCTTCACTTTTCAGGAAGTTTTGGATCACACAGTGGTTCAACAATGGCAGTGGAGGAATACTGGTATGGGATGTTATTGACAGGGCATATATGGCTGACAGGGAGTTATACAGGGTATGTGTCCAGGGTGCATGGAAATGTTTGGATATACTCATAGATGAAACAATTAAAACAACAGCTGGGGGGGGTACTGGGTTCCTGCCTGGTGGGGCTCTGTCGTGGTCCTAGGGGAGAAGCGGCAGTCCTCCAGGTGCAACGGTAAGGACCAGGAAGGAATTAGGGTCCAACAGTGAGCCCCTGATACTAATGATTATGCTTGTGCGCCTATACGCCTCAAATAAGAACAAGGCCTAGAGAAGCACTGTGCCTAAGAGTACACTCGTGACAGCCTCCGTGTTACTTAAATGTGGCCAGTCTTGAAGCCAAACTCAGCATGTAAATGCAATGCCTTCCCCCCAGCCTGGGACATGACACCCGGGGATGAGCCTCCCTGGCACTGAGGGATCACTACCAAGTACCAGCTGATGATTCAAGTAGAAAATGACCTTGAATTAAAGGTTCAACGTGGACCAGCAGAATATCCCTGTCTACATATAATAACAGGAGTTAAAAATGCTGTTTGACTTAAAGTAAGGGGGAAATGGAAAGGACAAATGAGTTTATATGGCTATGAGTCTCTAAAAAAGAGTTTGGATGTTCTCAGAAGGATTGTCCTTATGCACATCTGAGCAGAGGCTCAGAGACAGGTAAAGTAGATACAACCCCAGGTATTGGTCCTTTTGAGGGCTAAAGAGACCCACAGGTTCTATGGTCATGGCAGATGGGGGTCACTGCCATGTTGTTGGCCCTTCCTTGGAGCTGGTGTTTCTGCGTGATGGAGCTGGACTCAGATGGGATCTATTTTCACAAGCCTTTCATGCTACTTTACTGGAATAGTAGTTGGTGCTGGGGCTTATGATATATCTAGGGGATTTGAATCTCTGGACTGACAATATGATAGCCAGGCCCTGACCTCAACAGACTTCAGCTCCTACCCTCTGATTTATTGGACTTACTCCACTCAGCTAACATAGAGTTGAAGAATCTCAACCACCACACCATGGAGCCAAGAGTGCCTACAACTGAAAGCAGGAGGATTGCATCCAATATCCATGTGGCATCTTAACCCTTCTTGATATAGATGTGGAATGGACACAACCCAGCCAATGTCCACAGGAAGGAAGAATACAGTAAGGATCAGTGTGGTCCTAGTGACATTCTATTCATGAACTATTGTGGTTAAAAATTGAGAAAATGTGGCATTGATGTGGAAAAAGTGGCCAAGGTGGCTGCTGGGTGTGGGGAAGGAGAAGAAGAGAAGAGATATGGAGGCATTCTTGGGACTTGGAGTTGTCCTGGCTGGTGCCTCAGGGACAATTGCCAGATGTTGTATGTCCTCCCATGGCCCACTGGATGGAATGTGGGAGAGTGTGGGCTATGGTGTGGAACATGGGACATGGGGTGCAGCGATGCCAGAGATGTACTCACCAGACACAATGGATGTGGCATGATGATGGGGGAGAGTGTTATTGTGGGGGGAGTGGTGGGTTTGGGTGGTGGGGGCGAATGGGGACCTCATATTTTTTTAATGTAATATCTTTTTAAAAAGTGAATAAATTGAGCAGAATTTGGGAAAAAATTTCCTTGTATTCCGATCTTTTGAAGTGCTTTTATCAAGAAAGGGTGCTGTATTTTGTCAAATGCTTTTTCTGCATCTATAGATATAATCATGTGATTTTTTTCCTTCAGTCTGTTTATATGGTGTATTACATTGATTGATTTTCTTATGTTGAACCATCCTTGCATAACTGGAATGAATCCCACTTGGTCGTGCTGTATAATTCATTTAATGTGTTGTTGAATATGATTAGCAAGTATTTTGTTAAGTATTTTTGCATCTAGGTTCATTAGAGAAATTGGTCTGTAATTTTCCTTTCTTGTGCTGTCTTTGTTTGGCTTTGGTTCTAGGGTAATGTTGGCAGCATAGAAGGAGTTAGGCAATGTTGCTTCTGTTTTGATTTTTTGGAAGAGTTTCAGGAGGACTGGTGTTAGTTCTTTCTGGAATGTTTTGTCCAATTCACCTGTGAAGCCATCTGGCCCTGGGCTCTTCTTAGTTGGGAGGTTTTTAATGACTGATTCTATCTCTTTACTTGTGATTGGTTTGTTGAGATCATCAATTTCTTCTTTCATCAATATAGGCTGCTTATGTGTTTCTAGGAATTTGTCCATTTCCTCTGAATTGTCATTTTTGTTGGAATATAGCTTTTCAAAGTATCCTCTTATGATAGTCTTTATTTCTGTGGGGTAAGTGGTGATACCTCCTTTCTCATTTCTTATTTTGTGTATTTGCATCTTCTCTCTTTTTTTCTTTGTTAGTCTCGTTAAAGGTTTGTCAATTTTATTGATCTTATCAAGAAACCAGGTCTTATTGGGAAAAGTGGACATGGTGGACGATGGGTATGGGGAAGGGCAGGAGGAGATGAGAGATGGAGGCGTCTTTGGGACATGGAGCTGCCCTGGATGGTGCCTCAGAGGTAATCACCGGACATTGTAAATCCTCATAGGGCCCACTAGATGGAATGGAGGAGAGTGGGGGCCATGATGTGGACCATTGTCTATAAGGTGCAGAGGTGCCCAAAGATGTACTTACCAAATCCAATGGATGTGTCATGATGATGGAAACGAGTGTTGTTGGGGGGGGGAGAGGGGGGGTGGGGGGGTGGGGATGAATGGGACCTCACATATATATTTTTAATGTAACATTATTACAAAGTCAATAAAAAAAATTAATTAAAAAAAAAAAAAAAAAAAAAAGAAACCAGGTCTTGGTCTTGTTTATCTTTTCAAGTGCTTTCTTATTTTCTATTTCATTTAGTTCTGCTCTTATCTTTGTTATTTCCTTCCTTCTTCTTCCTATGGGATTACTTTGTTGTTTGTTTTCTAATTCCTCCAAATGTGCAGTTAGTTCTTCAATTTTTGCTCTTTCTTCTTTTTTGATGAATTGATTTATGGCTATAAATTTCCCTCTCAGTACTGCTTTTGCTACATCCCATAAATTTTGGTATACTTTGTTAACATTATCATTTGTTTCAAGGTAGTCATTGACTTCTTTTGAGATTTCCTCTTTGACCCACTGTTTTTCTAAGAGTGTGCTGTTTAATTTCCATATCTTGGTGTGAAATCTGGGTCTCTGGCCCTTGAAGTATTCCAGGTTTACTCCACTGTGGTCAGAAGTACTATTTTGTATGATTTCGATCTTTCTGAATTCATTAAGCCTTTCCTTGTGCCCTAGCATATGGTCTATCTTGGAGAATGATCCATGTGCACATGTATATCCTGCTGTGTTTGGGTGTAATGATCTGTATATGTGTTATTAGATCTAGCTCCTCTAATATACTGTTCAAAGCTTTTGATTATGTATTGATTCTCTTTTGAGATATTCTGTCCAGAGTTGATACTGGTGTATTAAATTCTCCCACTATAACTGTTGATGCATCTATTATTTCACTTCGTTTTTCCCATGTTTGCCTCACATATTTAGAGGTGCCCTTCTTAGGAGCATAAATATTTATGATTGTTCATTCTTCTGACAGATTGTCCCTTTCACTAATATGTAGTATCTTTCTCTGTCTCTGACAATTTTTTCGCATTTAAATTCTATTTTGTCTGATATTAATATAGCTACTCCTGCCTTTTTTTTTCATTGGTTATTGTTTGCTTGTAAGATTGTTTTCCAACCATTCACTTTCAGCCTCCATGGGTCTCTGTGTCTAAGATATGTCTATTGTAGACAGCATATAGATGGGTCATATTTCCTTATCCAATGTCTCAGTCTGCATATTTTGATAGGTGAGTTTAATCCATTGACATTCAATGTTATTACTTTCAAGGAATTATTTATGTTAGTCATATTTTGATTGGACTTGTGTTTGTCATACTTTTTTTTCTTCTCTTTTTATCCTTTTTTTTTTTTTTCCTCTTACACTCTCCTCCAACTCTGGCTATCCTATTTTTTCCTTTCTTCTGCAGAACTCCCTTTAGAACTTCTTGAAGGGGAGGTTTCTTGTTGGCATACTCTTTCAGTTTCTGTTTATCTGTGAATATTTTGAACTCTCCATCAGTTTTGAATTCTAGTTTAGCTGGATAGAATATTCTTGGTTGGAACTTTTTTTCTTTTAGTACCTTGACAATATCATACCACTGCCTTCTTGTCTCCATGGTTTCAGATGAGAAATCAGCACTTAATTCTATGGAGCTTCCCTTGTATGTGATGTTTTCTTTTCTCTTGCTGCTTTTAGAATTTTTTCTTTGTTTGAGTGGTGGATAATTTGACAAGTATATGTCTTGCAGTGGGCCTGTTGGGGTTTTTGATGATTGGGTGCACTGTGCTTCTTGGATATGTACATCTGTCTCAGTAGATTTGGGAAGTTTTCAGCCATTATTTTCTGCAACACTCCTTCTGACCCCTTTACCTTCTCTTCTCCTTCTGGGATGCCTATAATACGTATGTTTGAGCGTTTTGCATTATCATTCAGGTCCCTAAGTCCTAGCTGGATTTTTTCTATCTTTTTATTGATCAATTCTACTATCTGATTTCCAATGTACTGTCTTCTATATCACTAATTCTGTGCTCTGTCTCTTCTAATCTGCTGTTATTTGCTGTGAGTGTATTTTTGATTTCTTGAACTGTGGTGTGCATTCCCATTATATCTGTTATCTTTTTGCATATGCCTGCAACTTCCCCTCCAAGTGTTGTCTTCATATTCTTAACTTCTTCCTTTACTTCATTGAATTTGTTTGTGATATATGTTCTGAAAGCTTTAATTACTTGTGCAAAGTTCTGGTCCCCTTCCTGGTTTTTCATTTGTTCATTGGATTCAGCCATGTTTTCCTGATTACTGGTTTGGTTTGTAGATTTTTGTTGCTGTCTGGTCATCATTTATCTTGATGGGTTTAATCAGTTCCTTACCTTCTTTTTCTAGTCTTGGGGATTAATTAGCTGTTGTTTTTGCGTATGTCTTACATCTTCTCTTTGTCACTGTGTTCTTATTCTAATTTCTTATTGCTGGCTGAATTCACTTTGGAGGAAAGTATTAGGGCCAGGGAAAGGCAATTGTATAAACAAGGAAAAAGTGTAAAGTAGTATTGGTGATTAATATTAACAAAGCAACAATATGAGATCTGCGAGGATGGATATTAGATTCATGTAAGTTGTGTAGAGTTATAGCAGTAGGTAGAGTACCTATAATGAGGTAGTCAATTGAATATGGGAGGAATATGGTATGAATTAAAAAGCTAGTGTTTTCATGAGAGAGGGAAAGGGAAAAGAAAGGCAATAATTTCAAGGGTGGATAAGAGACAGAAAACAAAACAAAGGTATTAGAAATTAAGAGTTAGACACTTTGGGGATCACAGAAAGGGAGGTGGAATATAGGAGGGACAGTAGATGATGGGGGATATCAAGATGTAGGGGAAATGGGATAGTGTAGGTAGCCAAAATCAATTCACACAGAAATGAGGCAGTGGAGGATGAGGAAACCCAGCAAATGTGAGGTGTTCCCTCCAGCACCTATTGTGTAATTAAGATAAAATAAAATAAGAAGAAAATGAGGGACAAGCGAGAAAAAAAAAGAGAAGAAAGAAAGAAAAAAAGGGTGTGGGAAAAGGGAGGGGAACAAGTAGGGAAAGAAAAGATATAGAACAACTATAACAGCAACAACATCCTCCGCCCCCCCCCCCCCCAAATAAGTGAAAAGAAAAAGACTTTGGGGGATACACTGGGATAAAAGCCTAAGAGATAATGCAATGTTAGCAATCACGACAATAAAAGTAAAAAAATAAAATAAAAATAAAAATAAAAAAACAAAAGAAAACAAAAAAGAAAAAATGCAAACGTTGAAGGCTAGGACATTCAAAGACCTCAGATGGTCCTCAGGGAATGATGGATTCAGGGATGGAAAGTCTGAGATATTGAAGGCTCAAGAGGTGTGAGTCTCTAGGGGGTCGGCCAACAGGGTTTAGGGGACTCAGACCTGGCAACCTCAAATCTGGTTAACAGGGACCCTGGGAGTACCGCAGTGCAACTCAGCCTTCAGGGATCCCTGCAGCTGGGTGCTAACCCTATGGGAGAGGTCACATCTAGAAACTCTGACCTATGTGTCTGAACCCCACAATTCACCCACTCACTCTGGTCTCTTCTGTGGCTGTATCAGCAATTCAACTTCAGGACACCTCCAGCCCTGTAAGCCCCTGAAACAGCCACCTGGGGGTGCCTCTACACTGCAGCCAATTTAATGACGCAGATCAGTAGACAGGCCTGGGGTTGGAGCTCCAGCTGGAAATTCCAATAACAGAGTCCAAAACCAAAATTCCCACGCTTCACAAAATATTCCCCCAATCAGCTTCCAGACATCTCCCACCCTGCCAGTCCTTGAAACAGCATCCTGGTTATATCTCTTTATTGTGAGCAATTTATGGCCACTGCAGTTCACCAGCCGGCCTTGGGGGGCGGGGCTCTGGCTGGAAGCACTATTATTTGTGTCTGCAATCATAAATTCCCTGCCTAGCAATAAAACTCCCATTTGTCTCCCCAAATCAGTCTGTGAAGGCCTCCTGCCCTGTTAGCCCCCCAATAGCCCACTCAGGGTTTATGAATTCCCCAGTACCGCAGAGCCTCCAGGAATTGCTGCTGCAGCGCCAATGCCATGGCTCCACCCACCCCAGGAGGGAGCATCCCGTGAGCAGCCCCCACCTCTGTGTAATAGAGCCTCAATTTTATCTTATACACAAATTTTATCTGTTACCTTCCCACCAAATCGATGTCCAGAGACCTCCTGCACTGCAAAATCCTGAAACAGCCTGGTTCTAAAGAATTTCCAATGCTGCCCAGCAGCTTATTTTCAGGAGAGATTATTGGGTGTGCTCACTCAGCCACCATTTTGCCCTGCCCCTTATGTTTTTAAATGTAACAGTTTTTGTGATCTACGTTTCTTAAAAAAGGACAATTAAAAATTTAATTTAAAAAAATTATAAAAGTGCATGTCCAATATGTAAAATGCAATGTCAACCCTTGACCGTGGTTCAAAACAATGTTCCAATATTTGTACATAAATTGTAACAAATGAACCATCCACATGTAAAATGTTATAATAAAGGAAAGGGAAAAAGAGGTATAAATGAATCCCCTATAATCTGTATGTGACTTTTCTGTAACCTAAATGTTCTTTGAAGACAGTATGAAAAAAAGAAGATGGCACGGGAATAAACAGAAAAAAACTGTTACCATACATACAAAACAACATATCTTAGAGTGATGAAAGACATAATGTCAAAAAAGTTATTTTAATTTTATGTTTTTATTTATTTTTATTAGTCAATATTGTTTTTAAAAATTATTTGATTTTATTTGTTATTTTTAAAACTATCATAATTCTTTTCTGTATTAATTTCATTTGGTTATTTAGCTGGCTTCATTTTTTAAAAGATTTATTTTATTTCATTATTTATTCCTCTCCCCTTGTTGTTTCTGTGCTTGGTGTTTGCTCTCTCTAACCATTTGCTCTGTGCTCTCTGTAACTGCTAGTCTGCTCTTTAGGAGGCACTGGAAAGTGATCATGGAACTTCTGATGTGGAAAAGAGGCATTCAATTACTTGAGCCACCTCAGCTACCTGGTTTGTTGTATATCTCATTGTCTTTCCTCTGGGTCTCTTTGTTGCATCTTCTTCCAGCATCAGCTCACCACACCTGACTGTCATGCCAGTTTGCCTTCAGGTGGCCCTAGGAACCAAACCTGGGGCCTCCCATGTCACTGATGGAAGCTCAATAAATTGAAGCAAATCTGCTTCCCTGTTGGCTTCATATTTGAAGAAGTTTTTGGATCACAGAGGATTTACAACTGTGTCAGGGAAGGATCATTGGTGTGAGTTGTCAATGATAGGGATGCATGGGAAGATGTTCACCTGGGGCATAATTATAAGGCATATGAATGTATTCAAGGGTTCATGGAGCATTGTCATGGTGGGTGGAAATTCACACAGTAACAGTAAGAATATTGACTTCTCACCCTGGGAAGCTCTGCCACATTCTTTAATGGGACAGCAGGAATCTCCTGAATACAGGAGCAGTAACTATTGAAGTAGGATGGACCATTGACAGGCTCTTGATATTGATGACTGTACTTATGAAACTTTATTTTGAAATTAAAACTCAGCCTAGTATTATTGGGTGTCTAAGAGTTACCTCCTGAGAGCCTCCTTGTTGCTCAAATATGGCCTCTCTATAAGCCAAACTCAGCATATAAGCATATAAATGCATAACTTTTCTGCTGATGTGGGACATGACTCCTGGGAATGATCCTACCTGGTTCTGAGGGATTACTACCGAGCACCAACTAGCAACGCAACTGAAAAAGGTGCTTCACCAAAAGGGGAAAGTGTAAAGATAAATGTGTTTATATGCCTAAGAGACTTCAAAGTGAATTGGGAGGTCATTCCAGATTTATGCTTATACATATCTCAGCAAGATTGTAAGAAATGTACCATATGAATGAAAGATGTTGCTAATGTGAGTAAGTGTGGGATGAGTAGGGAGCAGGATTTAAGGCAATCACATATTTTTTTTATGTGAAATTTATATAATCCAACTATCTTTTAAAAATGAAGAATTATGAAAAAGGAATTAATAGCATATAAGAATCCCTGTTTAGGTCAGGAGATAAAATATCCTGTCATCACCAACTTAGAATACTTCCAATGTCCTTATGTGACTGCTATTATGATTTTTTGCACGTGAGTTTGTATGAAATCAAAACAAATATTATAGATTTTTTAAAAACTTAAAAAAAACCGTATTTCCCAACTTTTCCTGTAAACCTGAGATATTATTGGTGCAGGTCAAGCATCTTTACTAAATATACCATTTCCATTTGACAAAGCATTTTGGTCATGCTTAACTTATTGGTCATGGAGTCCAAGTTGACCCTGAAATTGGGATATTATGTGTGGAGACCCAATCTTTTATATGTTAAACTTCAATTTTGACTAGAGCTAAGTATCAAGCTCATGCTTGACTTTCAAATGCAGTGTAACTGGTATTTTAGAATAAGTAGCTACAATGGATATCTCTAGTTAAAGGCTGCCTCCATTTGCCAGCAGTTGCAAATGACAAAATACTGTCACAGTTTTCCTTGAAGAATTGAGTAGTGTAAATCCTCCTGAATACTTTCAATATATTTAACTAGAAGTCAGGTTTCTGGATTTCTTTTGTTCTTTTTTTCTTTTTTTTCCCCTCCCTGGAGGTCATAAGATAATGTCTACTGCAGGGCTATTGGGACTGAGGCTTCTGACTTTCCAACAAATAGAACATCATCTACAGATTGAAAAGTTGAAATCACGAGGTAGAGGTGCACATGCTTCATTCTTACCTGCCCACTGAGAGCAAATGGCAGGGGAGTTTATCTCATCAATACTTCTCTACTAGCACCTTGCCACAATTAGGATAATCCCCTGTGGCATTATGGGACAGGGAACTAGAAGTATATAATACATTAATTCCAAAAATAGATTCTCAGGATGTTGAATTATTTCATAAGGCCCCATCTATATCATCAGATAAATTCTGTTCTCTCATTGTGCACCTTGTGAAAACCCTACTAGTTGAGTTTGGGTATTTTTATTTTACCTTATTTTATTAATTTTTATTACATGAACACAGATGAAAGAGTTTAACACCAGCATGAGTCAAGGGCTGCAGCAAGATTAGTGTATCCTCTAGGCAGGAGCTTGGAGATCTTAAGGAGCCAAAAGAGGCAACCATGGGGGAATAGCCAGGATAATGAGGAGATTTTTCCTATTTCTCTCCTTTTTCTTAGAATTCTCATCTTAAAGTCTTGTGCCTGGCAGCACCTGGAGAATACCAAGGCTTCGGGGCATCTTTCTTTCTGGCTGCCTGCAGCCATGCTCAATTCCACATCCCTAGCCATGATTAACAACCTCTGCACCTAACATCCTCCCCTAGGTCTATGATAAAAGATGACAAATTTGGCACAAGTATCCAAAAGGACTATAAAAGTTCTAAACCTTTCTCTCCCTCAGATCCCACACAAATTCAACTTTTTCTTTAAAGATTTGGAAGTCAGGTTGCAGGTGGAGGAAGACATCAAGGGTCACAAAGTGTGAGAGTGAGCAAGACACATTTCCTTTTCATGCCTAGCGACCTAGTGACTATTCACAGATCAACCACATGACCTCAAAATATAATTTTGATTTACCTTAACCATCAGTTTTGGGGACTGCTTGACCTTTCTCCTGCCAAGAAGAGAATGAACAAAATTTCTTGATGGTTCCTCCTGCTGCAGAAGGAGAGTAGACAGTAAACAAAGCACACGTAGCTACCTCCTTTCAATCCTACCTTTCCCACAGTTTCCCCATTAAATGTGCAGGGCCCTTAGCTCCACCTCACCCAACATTGGGTTAGAGAATTTTCTATTACTTCAAGGGAGGCTTCTCATACCATAACCACAAAGTGTCCTTGTCCTTTCCTCTTCCAGATATTAGGTCTCTGTCAGCATTATATCTTCATCACAAACATTATCAAAGAATTTGTATGCTTTTATATTCAACTCTATTTGCAAGCTAACAAACTAGCCAGTCGGCTTCATGGATGCTGGCAGAAGGCATGAGGATTCTGGACCTGAAACAAAAGGCTTTATTTTTCATTGCGTGACTGGCAACAACATCTTCATGTTAATATTATTCCTCTTGCTCACTCTTTCCCCCTGCAAGTTCCATGATGTTAATACAAAGGAACTCAGGTATATGCTGCACAAATAATAGATTTGTGCTATAAGTGAGGGACTTGGGCATATGACTCCCTCAATTTTGTTTTTTAAAGATTTATTTTATTTCTTTCTCTCCCCTTGACTCCGTTTTTTGCTCTCTGTGTCCATTCACTGTGTGTTTTTCTGCATTCACTTGTATTAATTCAGGGGCACTGGGAAACTGCATCTCTTTCTTGTTGAGTCATCTTGCTGCATCAGTTCTCCGTGAGTGCAGCACCACTCCTGGGTGGGCTGTGTTTTTTTATGTGGGGTGGCTCTCCCCATGGGGTGCACTCCTTGAGCATGGGGCACAGCACTCCTTGCACACAGCAGCACCGTGCATTGGCCGGCTTACCACATGGGTCAGGAGGTCCAGGGAATCAAACCCTGGAACCTCCATATGGCAGATGGACACTGTCATTTGAGTCATGTCCACTTCCCAGAATCCCCCAGTTTTTAACTGTATTATCGTGAAGTTTGCCCTAGTTTTTCCTCAGTGGGAGGATTTACCTATATTACAGTCATCAGGTAATTAATATGACCTATGCCCCGAGAAATAATTTAATAACATCTTGAAAGCTTGCTTGCATTACAAGAATCATTAAAAATGTATTTTGAAATAAAGCTGATGCATACATGAAAAAGTTGAGATACCCACTGAGAAATATATCCTAATAGGGACAACTTTCACATTAAAATATGGGAAAAATCAATCCTATGACCAAAAAGATTTTGAAGATTTTTTTCTCCAAGTCCCATCTTGCTGGTGTGGCAAAGTGGGATTGCTAAAAGATAAGATGATAGGTAGAAATAGTTTGAATAAACATTTCCAAGAATGAGGAGATGTTAACCTGTTTGACACAATGGCAAGTGATAGCAAATGAAATCAAATCATGATTTATTTTCAGAACGAACTATATTTATAGTTGTTTTTGGAAAAACATCAATCCATACTCCCACCACATGAAAAGTCCATTCTTAATGAATGGCTGATTGAAATTTTAAAGACTAATAATGAAATATTTATAAGAAAACAAAAGAGAACATTTCTATGGCATTAGAAAAGAAAAATACTTATAAAGGAAAAAAATTTAAAGGGGTGAATGCAAATTAGATTTTAGTAGAATTAAGAGCTTATCAGAGAGAGAGAAAGAGAATCGGGGACAGAGAAGTTAAGAACTCATTTCTGGAGTACATAAGAATGCTTACAAACCAAAAAGAGAATGAAAGAAAATTCAACTGAGAAAAAATGAACAGAGTAAATGAACAGGCATTTCCCAGAAAAAGTCAGCAAGGGCTGATAAACATGTGAAAACATGTTCAACTTCTTTAGTAAACCATTAACTTGTAGCATGACACAACAACCAGAAGGCTAAAATGAAAATGACAAAAATAATCAAATGTGGATAAAGAAGAAATCTCATACACTTAAGGTGGGTGTGAAAATTGCTACAGAAATATAGGAAAACAGTTTGGCATCATCATCTATGCCAGAATGGATGTAAACATGATAAATAATTTCAGTAAACACATATAGGTTACAAAAACTCATACATTTCACCAAAACACAAATTCTGCCACTTGAATACCTACACTAATGATCATAGCTTCATAATGAAAATTATTCACATGCACATAACAAATGGAATTATTATATGAAATATTTGATAATGATACAATGGAATTTTACACAACAATCCTAATGAATGATCCACAAGAACTTGTAGCAGTACATATTAAGTCACAAAAAACAGAAGGAATGGAAACTCAACGTACAAACACATTTTTGCTAAATGATTCCATTTATGTAAAGTAAAAAGCAGAAGGAACTGCTCAATGGTAATAGCTGTCAGACTAGTGTTTCCAGTGTGGATAGTGGCACAGAGGAAACATAAAATGATACTAGAGCATATCAATATTCTGGTTTGGGTGGTGTTACAGTTTGCAATTATTTCTCTGAATCCCAAAAAGAGAAATATTATGTTTGTAAACTGTTCTATTCTTCTGGGTGTGTTGCCCTTTGATTATTAAATACATTTGATAATATTAAATTCATTTGAGGGGCCCTTAATTAAATTACCTCTTAAGAGTAGGGCTTTGATTCTACCATGTGAGTAACACTTGACTCAGGTTGAGTCCCTGACTCTTGGTGGACCAATATAAATTGACACTCAAGAAGAAATGTTGGGAAGAGAGAGAGCTCTGTCAAATTTATCCTGGGGCCCCAGGGAGAGATAAGTCATTTGCCTGGTAGTTTGCAGCTGACCTTGGAAACAGAACCATACAGCTGAAATTGATACAAAAGGCCCGGAAATAAATGAGCTCTATGTTGGGAGAGAGAGGAAGCCCTGAGAGACAGGCCTTATGCCAGCCTGCAGCTGAGAGAGAGGAAGACCAGAGGGGAAGACTGAACCCACGCAGAGATCACTGACCAGCTTGCTTCACCATTTGGCAACTGACTCTGGTGGGAAAACAACTTGAGTTGAACTCTTTAGGGTCTTGTAACAATAAGTTTTTAACTCAAATAAAATACGTTTTATAAAAATCAAAAGATTTCTGGTACTTTGCATTGATACTCCATTGGCAGACTAATACAAGTAGTTTGCTCAGGATTTGGAAGTTCTCCATGTAATATCAATACATACATCTTATAAATGGTCTTAAATACATAAGAGCAATGTAAAAGGTTGGTAGAACATTATGACAGACACAACTTAGCGATTTTGTAGGTTTGATGCCAGACAACCACAATAAAATGAATATCACAATACAGTGATTAAACAAAATTTTTGGTTATCCAGTGATTATAAGCTATGTTTATGCTGTACTATGGTCTATGACGTATGTAATAGCATTACGTCTAAAAAAATGTACATAGGTTCATTTAAAAACTCTTACTTGCTAAAATAAAATGCTTATCATCTTCTGATCCTTCAACAAGTCATTACCTTTTTCCTGGTAGAAGGTCTTTCCTATATGTAAATGGCTGCTGAATGGTAACAGTGGAGGTTCCTGAAGTTTGGATTGGCTGTAAAGATTTCTTAAAATAAGACAATAATTAATTTTGTTGCATTGATTGACTTTTTCACAACAGATTTCTCTGTAGTATGCCATGCTGTCTGATAGCATTTTATACACAGTAGACATTATTTCAAAATTGGAATCAATCCTTTCAAACCCTGTTGCTAATTTATCAATGAAGTTGGTGTAATGTTCTAAATCTCTTCTTGTCATTTTGACAGTGATCACAGGATCTTCACCAGAAAATTCCATCTCAAGAAACCTCTTTCTTTCCTCATACATAAAAAAACAACTCCTTATCTATTCAAGTTTTGATATGAGATTGCAACAATTCAGTTTCTTCTCCAGCTTCCACATTTAATTCTAGTTATCTTGCTATTTCCACATCTGCTGAGATGTCCTTCACTGACATCTTCAATGCCTCAAAGTCATCCAAGAGGGTTGGACTCGCCTTTCTTCAAACGTCTTTTGATGTTGATATTTTGATATCCTACCATGAACCATATTTGTTCTTCAGGGTATCAAAAAGAGTAATCCTTTCCAGAAGACTTTCAATTTACTTTTCCAGATCCATATGAGGAATCACCGTCTATGGCAGTTATGGCTTACAAAATCTATTTCTTCAAGAATAAGACTTGAAAGTCAAAATTAACTCCTTGATACATGCACTGCAAATGGATGTTGTGGCAAAGTCATGAATTTCATTGTACATACTCATCAGCGCTTTTGGGTGAACAGGTGTGTTGTCAATGAACTGTGATATTTAGAATGGTATTATTGATTCTGAGCGGTAGGTTTCAACAATGGGCTTAAAATATTCAGCAAATTGTGTTGTTAACAGATTTGCTGTCAGCCAGGCTTTGTTATTTCATTTAAGCATAATTCTTAAGGGTACTAATTTTCAGTGTGGTAAATGAACACTGGCTTCAACTTAAAGTCAGCAGCTGTATTTTCCCCTAATATTAGAGTCAGCCTGTGCTTCCAAGCATTGAAGTCAACTCAAACTGACTTCTCTTTTCAGTTATGAAAGTCCTAGGTGTAAATTCTTCCAATAGAAGGTTGTTTCCTCCACATAAAAAATCCTTCCATTTGCACTTAGCTGGATCTTCTAGATAACTTGCTTCAGCATTTATCTCAGCACTTGCTGCTTCACATTGCACTTTTATGCTTTGGAAGTGAGTTATTTCCTTAGATCTCATGCAGTGACCTATGCTACCTTAGTTTTTCTTTTTCATCTTCTGTATTCCTTTCAGCCTTCATAGAATTACAGAGAGCTGGGCCTTGCTCCAGATTAGATTTTGGCTTCAATGGAATGCTGTGGTTGGTTTGATCACTATGATTTTCTCTACATCAGCAATATGGGTTTTATGTTTTCTTATCATTTGTGTGCCTATTGAAGTGGCATTTTTAATTTTCTTGCAAAACATTTCATTTACTTTCACAACTTGGCTAACTGTTGGCACAAGAGTCCACATTTTTTACCTATCTTAACTTTCAACATGCCTTCCTTAATAAGCTTAATAATTTCAAGGTTTGATTTAAAGTAAGAGATGTGTATCTCTTCATTTGACTGCATAGAAGCCATTTTAGGGTTACTAATTGGCTTAATTTCAATATAGTTGTGTCTCAGGGAATAGGAAGGCCTGAGGAAGGGGAGAGAGATGGGGGAATGATTGCTCAGTGGAGCATTCAGATCACATGCATTTATTAAGTTATTATGTGGTCATGTTGCTCCCCCAAACAATTATAACAATAGCACCAAAAATCTCAGATAACCTAAAAGATATAATAATAAAATAAAATATTTGAGATATTAGTATAATTAGCATAATATGACATAGAGAAAGAAACAAGCACAAGCTTTTGGAAAAATGGTGCTGACAGACTTGCCCAATGCAGGGTTGCCACTAACCTTCAATTTGTAAAAAATTGCAACACCTGCAAAATGCAATAAAGCAAAGTACAATAAAACAAGTTATATCTGTAGATTAGAGTTGCATTGTCTTTATATTTTCAGGAAGGCAGTTGAACGTATTGGGTAACTTTACCCTGTGATTAATTTTTAAAGTGTACTTTAATTTCTAGGTTATAAACTAAGATATACTGAGTTTGCAACCTCCAAAGAAAAAAGGCAAAATGTGGAATTTTAAACACAAAATAAGCAGAAGATACAAAGAACAAGGAAGTAATCTAAGTGTGATGTAATGAAGAGCATGCAACAAATTTGGACATACACTCTGAAATACAGGCATCATTATATTACTCCTAAGTATATTATTGCTCCTATTAACATCAAACAATATTTGCATATATTAAATAGGATATTTTTAAAGAGATATTACTAATACATAATTAAAATAGAATAGTTTTTAACCTCATTTTCATTACAATTCATATTATCATTTTATTCAATTAAAAATTAGCATAATAAATTTAAAAATTAAAGTTTCTCATTAATTCAGCTAATTAACTTTTTCAGTATATATACTTACACAGTTATAATTTTATTTTTATTTTTATTTTTATTTTTTTTTATTGATTTTGTAAAAATATTACATTAAAAAAAATATGAGGTCCCATTTGACCCCACCACCCCCACCGCACCCCTCCCCCCCCAGCAACACTCACTCCCATCATCATGACACATCCATTGCATTTGGTAAGTACATCTCTGGGTATCTCTGCACCTCATGGTCATTGGTCCACATCATGGCCCACACTCTCCCCCATTCCATCCAGTGAGCCCTGGGAGGATTAACAATGTCCGGTGATTGCACCTGAAGCAGTTATAATTTTAACAAATAAAGTAACAAGCCTGGTGATATAAATCATCAGTTTAAATATGCTTTACAGTTAAACAAAATTTGCTGTTATTTTAATTTCTCAATTTATACTTTTCCAATATTATTTCATATCAAACATAGTCTGGTTTTATATATATGCACATATATATGTACATGAAAATGTTAATGTATGTATATATGTAAATATATATAAGTTATATGTTTTGTGAGAGCTAAAATGTGTTTCTTTATATTTTGGCATAGCATTCAATGTATATTCATTACAACAAACTGATGCTGCTGTTTAAAATTTTTATGATTTTACCACTTTACATCTGTTTTACATGTAACTACAGAGAAAGAGAGATAAGAAAATGTTTCTTAAAGTTGAGGAAACATCATTATGATAATTCAGAATCCAATAAGTTAGTAACTCCACATTATAAACCAAAAATGGATATATGCTTTTCTTCTTTCAAATGGCTGTTCTTCTACTGCTCCAAGGTTAATGAAAGGCTCAGTCAAAATCTTATGTCCTTTAACTTAAAGAAATGAGAGTGCTCCTCCCAAAATTTTTCTTGCCAAAATGCCCAATGGAAATGTTCTCATAATATCAAATAACACACCCCAAGACACACAAACTTCCATCTACAGTTCAAAAATCCATGAAATTTTCTACCAGTTACCCAGATTTTTTCATATTCTCAAACTCATCTGATCTCTTCAAATAACAGCAAAAACATATTTTTCACATTCTTGTTTGATCTATTTCAGTTCTATATGAACATTTTTACACTATAATATTTTATATATGCCAATCTCTCTTCTCAGTATCATATTTCAAATGACTGCCATCTATCTAAGTACATTAGAAACCAAAATCATAACTTGCCCACAACGATCATACTCTCTGATTGTGAATCTGAAATACAGATTCCATTTTCACACCCTACTTCTTCATTATTCCATGCGGATATTTTCTTTTAGGTATTTTGAATCGCCTCCCCCCCACACACTCTTTCTTCCTTTATTATGTAACTTGTGCAACAATTTGATATGTAGCGAATTTTTGGAAAAATATACTATATCAGGTAGAAAGTTACATACTCCAAGACATACTTACGTAATAATTGCATAATATTTCATTTTCAATTGTTATCGTTTGTTTATTCTTGTGGCAAAGGCAGCTTGGGTTCTCTTTTTCCCTGCACTTGAAGTGTGACTTTTCATAACAGTTCTTATGATAAACTAGGAGATGTATAAATCATAACTGAACATCTTGCAGAAATGTACATTTACATATTTCTGGAAAGATGGGGAATTCTGTATGCCTTACTTGGCAGAGTGGAACCTGAAAACACTGGGGTCACGACACATGAGCACAAAGGGGCTGAGAGCTGGGAAACAGGAAGTAAGAAGTGCAGCGGTGTCTACCAGCCACCAACTAAGATTATTTAAAAGAGCAAGACAAATCTGAAATATGGAGGAGAGAGTATAAAAAGTTACAAAAGTGCCCACCAGTAAAAGGATGTTTTGGGCAGCTCTGGACTCAGGGGAGGATTTGGGGGAGACATTGTTCCTATGAATATATTGGACCCTCTGCTTGTGCCTGTACAAGATGCAAACCATGGAGCCGCTGGCCCAGAGCATGAGCCCCAGACATAAAGCATCAGGGACTGATAACAACACTGCATAGAGTGAGTCTGAGATTTTGTCATGACGTACAGTAGCACAGTATCCAAAACTTTTTAGGTTTGTGATGTTTTTGGTGTTCTGTCTGCCAGAGATATGCACTGGAAAAATAATATTTACTGCAATGTAGATGATCCAGCACAGGAAAAGGGAAAAAGCGGTATACTTTGGGGCTTTAAATTTCAACTCTGCCCACCGGGCATTCCTGGGACTGATCATGATGGCCTGGAAGATACTCAAGAGACAGGTGGTTCCAATGGACACCCCCCTTCCCACTCTGTGAAGATAGAAAACAACTTTGCATACAAAATCATTGAACACATCTTTCAAATCAAATGCTGCCATTGTTTGTGGTATTCCTTTACAGAGAAGAACCAAGGAATTGGCTACTAACAGGTGCTTGACAATCAAATCTGTGGACCTTAATCTGCACCCAGTGAAGGAAAGGAAGATATAATGGTAAAAAAATGAGAAATTCCCCAGCATTCCAAATATGGTTTGTAATAAGAAGATCATTCCTATTGCCAAATCCTTGGAGGCCATTTTGTCAGTTATCTGTGACTGATTATCTCAGAACCAGAAAATACTGCATTGGGAACATAAATCATGAGCTACATTTATCATCTCAATCAAAATACAAAATTCTCCACTTACTGTTAGATTGTACTTAAAGACATATTAGTTTTTCTTTAATTAAGAGATTTCTAAGCATTGAATATATAAAGAGAAAGTACCACGTATGAACTTCTGCTATCAAGTCTGTACATATACTAATTTCTGTTTTCTTCGCAAATCCATGATGCACACACTGAAACTTTAATCATAAAGTTGAGGTTAATTTAGGCACAAAGAAGTTAAATGATTTGCAAAATTTACACCCTAGGTAGCTTTAACCACACATGCTATACTAAGGAAGATACCTACCTGTATTATTCAAATAATCTCTCTATATTTGTTCTTACAACCTATCATTTTATTTTAGATTGATGGCATTTTATTTAAAGCTTTCCAAGTAAGTATTGAAGTTATTACATAGCTCAATATCAATTACGAATAAGGATTTAATGATTACAGAAAATGTGGGTGTCCTCTTTGTAGCATATTACTACATAAACCTATGCTATGACAAGATGGATTTAGTAAATGCCTGATAAATTCTGAATTAAGATGGCAAGAGAAAGATTGCTTTGTTTTTATGTCAGGAACAAAAGTCTAATGACATCTCTCACTGGACTTATTTAACAACATTAGGTTATGCTCTAAAATCAGGGACTTGAAACACTAAAGCATGAGAAAATATCATGGAGTTGAAACTATATCCCTACTAACTGTGGATCATATATTTATCTATTACTATCTAAACTGAGTTACCAAGAAGATAAGATTTGTGAAAGATATCAAAATATAAGATGTATGAAAAATAGCATCTGTAAAGTGTGAAATCTTTTGCACTGTATAAATAAAAATAGTAAAGATTATGTTTGATAATCTGTTTTTAAAACAGAAAATATTGAAAGATATATTTGAGCCTGACAGACAACTGCCTGAAAGACATATTAATAAAGTTACATTATCCTTAAATATTCCTTCCCTAACATCAAGGAGCAAAACAGTCTCACCATGATCAACAGACCACAGATATTTTCAGTAAAGGCACATTTACTGTCTCCATGAAGCAATTCATAACCCCTGACTTAAAGAAAGCATTTCCTTTTTGTCAGCTGCGGTTCAGATACACAATTTCTGCACAGGATTGGATGATTCCTGTTGATACGTCCTGTTCATTATTACAAACATGAAGGTATTACATGCACACTTCTATTAATTCTGAGAATTTTCTATATGATTCCTATTAGGTAGACTGACTAAACAGCAGATTCGTTACAGAATTGCAATCCTTAATCATCCTAAAAATCAGAGATTTCTTGATCACTTGGACTAAACATTAACAATTACCATCAGTGAGGAGTTAACCAAATTACATTAGGAAACACCAGGGAATGGTATTGGATCTAGGACCCACACTTTTCTTTACTAGCTTAGCTCATGCCGCAGGAATTTTTCTTCTCATCTGTGCATTTTTTATTCTGGAACAGTTTCAGACCCTGAAGAATTCCTTTTTAGAATAGTATCACTTATCCTGACTCTTGATAGGCCTCCTTCTCTTATGATTCTGCCTTTCCCATTGATTTAGAAAATACTTACACAACTTCTTCTCACTCTCAATCCTCTGGTCCCAGTGAGGTGGTCATGATTGCAAATACGTGTGTGGTAGAGGGGAAATAAGATCCTGAAATAGGGTTTTGTGATTTTGTGACCTCACCTCCCCATGCAACAGTTATAATTTCACTTGTATCATGAGAGTGCAGTCATGGGTACCTGAGAATATTTCTGAAAAATATTTTTGCAGTTGCTAATTACTAAAAACAATTACAAGTTTCTAATCAGGATCTCAAAAGAGACCATTGGAGTGTTTGCAGGAGGCTCTTTCTTTTCCATAATCCCTGGAGGCAAACTGAGACACGTATGAAGAGAAGCAGGAAATATTCATGTCTGAGCATGCAGTAAGTCACTTTATTCTCTGCTTCCCTTATATGCTTTTATACCACAAAGAGAGTTCTTTCCTAATCTTCATTCTATTTAGGTTAACATCATTTAATTTTTAAAAACTTTTCTTTATTTTTAAAATGTTTTCAAGTATATCAATCACACACAAATGCACATAAGCACTAAGTGTATAGTAATGTTGTGAACTTACAAAACAAGCGTTTATAACACCATACAGGACTCTAATATCTCACCCTCCCACATGAGCAGATAGGGAATCAGACAAAATAGCTGAGGATTTTCAAAGAGCTATAAGAAAAAGAAAACATGCTTCTAATAAATTATATTAGAAATCACCAGATTGATTTACACAAGTGAATGTCTATCAATATGGAATTTTTTAGGAAAATACATTTTTCTAATACTGTCCACACTGGAAATAAATAATTAGAACAATGATAGAAAAAAGAGAAAAGTTTATAAAAGGATCCCTCAGAAATAAAACATCCAGGATCAGGTTTTTAAAAGACAGATCTACCCATTCTTTCAACAGATAAGTCAATGCTACTTACTCAATTGCCATTGTTTTTTGCAAAATTTTGAATTATAAGAATACATTGATTTTTGTTATTAATGAAGAAGGCTAAAATATAAGTGTACCAACCAATCATTTGTTTTCACCAAAAAACAATTTGATCCTGTCCACTATTCAATCCCTCTGCCCCATTTTACATGTCAGGAATTGTAAACTTATGGACAACCCATACTTTACAAACATGCACAAACACAAATTTACTCTTTTCACACAGATGCAGACACACACATGCATGATCACTCATAATCCCAAATCACATGTATTCACATAAACATCTTCATATCCACATTCCCAAAATCTCAGTCACACACTTGCACTCATGCATACACTTACCATGTAAAAACACCCTCACAATTATGCACGCTCACATAAACTCACACAGTCACACCCACTTTCATAAAATCACACCTTCACGGTCACCATGTGGATGTGTAATGAAGTAACATGCTCATGTATGGAAGAGTAGTGATACCATCAGACCTCTGGAGGCCTAGCTGGTGCTTATTGCATATTTGTCATCTTCCCAAGCCTCCAATCACCTACAAAAGCCTCATTTTCCATGTACAGCATTTAAAAATGAGTTGTTTTTTATTTTAACATTCTATTTTTAAATTTTTATTAAATTGTCTTTTTAAAAAGGATATATAGATCACAAAAAATGTTACATTAAAAAATATGAGGATCCCACATACCCCACCCCTATTCCCCACTCCTCCTACATCAACCTCTTTCATTACTGTGGCACGTTCATTGCATTTGGTGAATACATCTTGGAACACTGCTGCACCATATGGATTATAGTTTACATTGTAGTTTACACTCTCCCCAGTACATTCAGTGGGTTATGGCAGGATATATAATGTCCAGCATCTGTCCCTGCAGTATCATTTAGGACAACTCCAAGTTCCAAAAATGTCCCCACATCTCATCTCTTCTTCCCTCTTCCTACCCTCAGCAACTACCGTGGCCAAGATCAAGGTTTCATGTTGGGAAAGCTGGAGCATTTAGGGGAGTGAATTTTCCTATGTGTGTGATAGAGCAGGGTAATAAAAAGTGCACTGGGAAAGGGAACAAAGGAATAATACATGGGTGTAGATTCAGGGGCACAGGAGGGTAAAGAATGCAGGGAAAATAGAAAATAAAGAAGGATAACAGGCATAGAAAAAGGCAGGTATGAATAAGAGGCACAAGAGATTTAATAGAACATCATTGGGAGAAGAGGAATAACTATTGAGGTATGAAGACCAGGATATTTAGTTTCTCAAGGGCAGGATAGAGGGTGGAAAAAGGAGATGAAGGTTATGAACAACAATGACAAAGGGATGCAAAATGTGCAAAGGCCAATGAATGGATGTGAGGAAGCTAGTTGGCATCATAGAACTAAACGTCCCCGGAGAAATGAACAGGCTTCATAGTATTGGCATAATTTTGAAGGGGTGTGGATGACAGACATATGGGACCCAAGGATGCCCTGTGGTTATGGGTTTGGTCTCGAGGGCAGCAGAAACGAAAGTCTCAGGAAATAGCCTGAGATCATTGGAACAGGGGAGTTGTTTTAGGGTACGGGAGAAGGAAGGTATTGTTGTGGGAAACTGACTTACATATTAGTTGTTTCTTGTTGTTGTACATGATGGTCTGAGTTGCCTCCTGTTATTGTTTATTACCTATTAGTTGTTTCTTGTTATTGTCAAGATGTTCTAGTACCTTATTGTAGATTTTGCAATTGCTTCTTTTTTTAAAATTATTTATTTATTATTATTTTTTAAAAATTACATTAAAAAAATGAGGTCCCATTCAACCCCACCGCCCCCACCCCCCATTCCCCCCACTCCCCCCACAGCAACACTCTCTCCCATCATCATGACACATCCATTGCACCTGGTAAGTTCATCTCTGAGCATCACTGCACCCCATAGTCAATGGTCCACATCATAGCCCAGACTCTCTCACGTTCCATCCAGTGGGCCCTAGGGGGATCTACAGTGTCCCGTAATTGTCTGTGAAGCACTATCCAGGACAACTCCATGTCCCGAAAACACCTCCACATCTCATCTCTTCCTCCCATTCCCCAAACCCAGCAGCCCCCATGGCTACCGTTCCCACACCCATTCCACATTTTCTCTGTGGACATTAGATTGGTTGTGTCCATTGCACACCTATGTCAGGTGAGGGCTTAGATGCCACAAGGGTACTGGATGCACTCCTCCCGCTTCTAGTTGTAGACACTCTAGGCTCCATGTTGTGGTGGTTGACCTTCTTCAACTCCATGTTAGCTGAGTGGAGTAAGTCCAATAAATCAAAGTGTAGGAGCTGAAGTCTGTTGAGGCTCTGGGCCTGGGTGTCATATTATCAGTCCAGAGATTCAAATCCCCTACATATATCTTAAACCCAGCACCAACTACAATTCCAATAAAGTAGCATTGCAATTGCTTCTTAACTTTCAAGTAAATACGAAGGAGAAACTGGGGTTGAGGGTCTCATTTTCAAAAGTGATGAAGCCCCCTGATCCCATCTTTGTTTCCTCTCTTGTGTCTCTCTGTCCTTTATTTCTTCATTCTGAATTGCCTTCCCTTTGTGCAGACCTACTGCTGAGCTGGTCTCGGCAAGGCATGGAGGAGGAAGGTTGTGGAGACAATGGAAGTTCAGAGGGTTGTGCTAATTCTGGAATATGAACCATGGAGGGATGGAGGTCAAAAGGGATATGGGGTGGATTCAGGGGAGCAATAAAGAAGTTGAGAATAATTGAGTGGAGGTGAGGTGGCAGGTGGATGTTTAAGGAATGCCTACAAATCACAACTATGCAGGGAAAGAAGGCATGAAGGTTGGGGATAAAATTTACAGTGGCGGATGAGACATTAAATCATTCCACCATTCTTTGATTCACACATTTACAGTCAGCTCATAACATATTCATTGATAGAGTCTAGTTTCAGTATATGAGGTAAAAACCTTTCTTGCACTAAATATACTTAAAACCTCTCAAGCTGAGCATATAGTAAAGGACTGCACATTGGATTTTGGGAGATCAAATCTCCATAGCCTCTCTGCTCTTGGGATATCAGGTACAGGTGTGACCATAGCTGCCTTGGCAGGAAAATCTGTTGACTGATATCTGGCCCTCAATATTGGAAAGAGGTGCCAGCCTGTCCTTTTCCCAAGTTCTGCCTATGCTACGAATTGCTTAAATTTCCCAAGACTGGTATGAAATAAAAAACATTTTAAATGTGGTGTTTCTAAAGTAGAACACTTTCTTAATTATTAGAAAATAAAATAACACATTGCAAATTTTAATTATGTTTTCCACTTGCTTCTTCCTTGTGAGATACCCTCAAAGATGTAATGAAAGACAATGAAATTATAGGCACAACAAATATATATGTAATTTTATATACAAATATGCATATATTATTTATATACATAAATTTGACCAAAATGTCAATAGTCTCATAATATCATATGCAGATCTCCATGTTTGTGTTATGTTGCAGCCTAGGCAGACCTAATTAATGCTGCTAATTATCTGCCCTTAAAACAGGGAGCTTATTCTGGATAAACTTGGCAGGCCTGATGTAATCACATGAATCATTAAAGTAATATCACAGAAATGTCTCAGCATAGAAAGTCATACATTTGAAGCACTAGGGGCATTTGATGCTCTTTTATTTTTATTCTACTATAGAGTTATTATTTTATTGTCTTTTTAAAAAGATACATACATCACAAAAATGTTGCATTAAAAAGGTTAAGGGAAGCGGACTTGGTCCAGTGGTTAGGGTGTCCGTCTACTACATGGGAGGTTCGCGGTTCAAACCCCGGGTCTCCTTGACCCGTGTGGAACTGACCCATGTGCAGTGCTGATGCACACAAGGAGTGCAGTTTCATGCAGGGGTGACCCCCAAGTAGGGGAGCCCCATGTGCAAAGAGTGTGCCCTGTACGGAGAGACGCCCAGTGTGAAACAAAGTGCAGCCTGCCTAAGAATGGCACCACCCACAGGCAGAACTGACACAACAAGATGATGCAACAAAAAGAAACACAGATTGCTGTGCTGCTGAGAACAACAGAAGCGGACAAGAAGAAGACCCAGCAAATAGACACAGAGACCAGACAACGGGGGGGAGGGGAGAGAAATAAATAAATAAATAAATAAATAAATAAATAAATCTTTTACAAAAAGGTTTAAGAGGTTCCATATCCACCACACCACACCCCATCCCTCTCTTCTTCCACATCAACAACCTCTTTCTTCACTGTGGCACATTCATTACATTTGGTGGATACATCTTGGAGCACTGCTGCATTGAATTGATGTTCACTTTATTATTATTATTTTTTTAATTGTTCTTTCATTCCTCTATTTTTTAAATATTACATTAAAAAAATATGAGGTCCCCAGATACCTCCACCCCCCTCATCCCACTCCTCCCACATCAAGAAACTCTTTCATAATCGTGGGGCATTCATTGCACTTGGTGAATACATTTTGGAGCACTGCTGTACCACATGGATAATGGTTCACATAGTAGTTCAAACTTTTCCCAGTCCACCCAGTGGGCCATGGCAGGACATACAATGTCCAACATCTGTCCCTGAAGTATCACCCAGGACAACTCCAAGTTCTGAAAATGTCCCCACATCATATCTCTTCTTCCCTCTCCCTATCCTCAGCAGCTACCATAGCCACTTCCTCCACATCTATGCTACACTTTCTTCCATTACTATTCACAATTGTTCCATAGTAGACTATCAGTAAGTCCACACTAATCCATACTCTATTACTCCATCCTGTGGATCCAGGGATGGTTATGTCCACTCCACCTCTATATCAAGAGGGGATTTTGATTCCACATGGATGATGGATGCAATTCTCCTGCTTGCAGTTGTAGGCACTTTTGGTTCCCTGGTGTGGTGTTTGACCTTCTTCACCTCCTTGTTAGCTGGCTGGAGTACATTCAATAAGGAGGAAGGTAGGAGTTTCAAGTCTGCTGAGGCTCAGGGCCTGGCTGTCACATGGACAGTCCAGAGATTCAGATCTCCTGAGTATACACCAACCCAAGCGCCAACCACTGGTCTGGTAAAAGTAACAGAAGTGGCATGTGTAGAAAGGTCACTTCTGAGTCCAATGTATCACATTCAGGAACAGAAACTCCAAAATAGGGCCAACTGACATGGCACTGAACTCCAGAGCTGCCATGACCATAGAACCTGTGTGTCTCCATATCCCTCAGAAGCACCAGTACCTGGGGTTGTATCTACTTTGGCTGTCTCTGGGACCCTGCTGAGGCGTACATAAGCATGACCCTTCTGAAGACTTCCTGACTCTTTTTTGGAGACTCATAGCCATATAAACTCATTTGGCTTTCCATTTGTCCCTTTTATTCAAGGTCAAAAAGCAGTTTTTAACACCTGATATTACATGTAGGCTGTGATATTCTGCTGGTGTGTGTTGACCATTTTATTCAAGGCCTTTTTCTAGTTATATCACAAACTGGTGCTTGATAGTAATCCCTCAGCACCATGGAGGCTCATCCCTTGGAGTCATGCCCCACACTGGGGTGAAGGTAGCATTTACATGCTGAGTTTGGCTTAGTGAGTGGCCACATTTGAGCAACATGGAGGCTCTCAAGAGGTAAGTCTTAGGCACCCTGCAGCTCTAGGCCTAATTCATATTTCAGGCTCTTAGGCTCATAAGCATAGTCATTAGTATCAAGGGCTCATTGTTGTACCATCCTTCTTTATTGGTCTTTGCCATTGCACTTGGGGGATTATTGCTGTTACAATGGGGAATGTGACAGAGCTCCCCTGGCTAGGAATTCAACACTCCCTTAGTTGTCATTTTTAACTGTAACCATTATGAAAATATCTAAAAATTTTTTGTACCCTAAATACATGCCTTGGAGAACTCCCTCCCAACCATGTGCCCCCTATCAATAACACCCCACACCAGTGTTCCTCCCAAGCCATAGTTGAAACTCTCTGTGGTCTAAAATGTCTTTAAAAATGAAGCCTAATATATTACCAGGTTCCAGTAATAGTAAAATGGCATATTGCAATGGGTTTAAAGGTTAGATATACAACACATACTAATTTAGAAAAAGTTAAATGAAGAAAAATAAATTGGAGTATCAAAAATGAGAAAAATGAAAAAGCTTTGTTTTTGATATTTTGCCTTTCATCACTGCAATAGTTGTTGTTCTGTATGTACAGTGGCAATGCCATTTCTTCCATTTCTTCCTCAGTGTCTATATCATTTCTCACTTTTCTTTCTAATTATTAAGTTTGTATTTACAAATGTTTTAGATCACAGTAATTCACACATACAATATACTTTACTCCCACATATCAAACACCAAACGCTTTGCCTCTTTCCCAGCAATAATCTTTGCACATGTTCATAATTCATTTGCTGAAACTGATGTACAGATATTGTAACAATAGCTTTCAAACATGGTTCAATTTGGGTATACATTATATTTTAGACTACACAATTTTCTAAATTTTTAGTTATTTTGTGTTTTAACTTATGGTTTACATTTTAGCTGATAGACTTTTATTCATTTTTTATATAATTTAACATGTCCTATTCCATCATTGCATGATCTTGTGGAATACTTCCATTGCCCCACAGCTACACTGATTCCATCTGTTCAACACCTCTTTCCCCCTTCCCTCAGGGCCTGCCATGAAAGTCAATCTTAATTACTTGAAGGACCATATTCAGAGATAACTCGCAACAATGTTGAGGGCTTCACATAATCGACTGCCCTAACCCATTGGGAGCCAGCAATTCTCTTGAGAGATACAATTCCCTCTGTTTGAGAACATCAGTCCGCTGAGGATGTGAGTATACCTTCATTTTCATTGTATGGGTCTCCACCCAATGATATAATGCACTATGACAAAATGAGCACTCACACACTCTCTAGAAGCCTGGCCTTTGACAGATGCCCCCCATTAAGCATCTTAAACAGGTTGCCTTCCTTATCATATTTTCTAAAGAATTTTTCAACATTGTAGTTTCAGCCACATACCTGACAATCTCCTATGCTCAAATGCTCCCCCCACCCTCCCACAATTTCTTGGGCCATCTGACTCATCCTCCCATCCCTAGTCCCCCTCAAGCCCTCAAAGCCCTACCCAAAGTTACCCATATGTCCCCATTTTATCCCTTTGCTGTACAAATACTTACCTCCAGATTAGCATAGATTTCACACATGTAAGTTTTAGCTCACAACCCTCCTCTACCCCCCAACTTCCTTTAAGCCTATCATCCAATCTCTAGCTTTCAGAGACAGCTTGGTTTACTTATTTCATATCAAAGAGGTCATGCAGTATTTGTCCTTCAATGCTTGGCTTGCTTCACTCAACATAAGGTCCTCAACATTCATCCATGTTATCACATGTATTTGTACTGTATTCCCTCTTACAGCTGAGTAGTATTCCATTGTATGTACATTCCACATTTTATTTATCCATTCATCTGCTGATGGGCATTTGGGTAAATTCCAACTTTGGCAAACTGAACAATGCTGCTATGAAAATGGGTGTGCATATATCAGTTTGTGTCCTTATCTTCAGTTATTCTGGGTATATAGCCGCAGTGGAGTTGCTAGGTCATATGTTAAACCTAATTTTTTGAGAAACCACCAAACTGTCATGCAGAATGGCTAGATCCTTTTGCATTCCCACCAGCAGTGGATGAGTGTTCCCGTTCCTCCACATCCTCTCCAGCACCTGTAGGCTTCTGTTTTTTGATAGCTGCCAGTCTTATATGAGTAGACGGTATCTCATTGTAGTTTTGATTCACATTTCCCTAATAACTAGTGATTTTGAACATTTTTTCATGTGCTTTTTAGCCATTTGTATTTCTTCTTTGGAGAAGCATATGTTCAGATCTTTTTCCTTTTTAAAAATAGATTATTTGTCTTTTTATTTTCAAGATATGAGTTCTTTATATATGCAGGATATAAGTATCCTATCCGATATATGGTTACCAAATACTTTCCCCATTGTGTAGGCCCTCTTTTCACTTTCTTGGCAAACTCCTTTGAGGCGCAGAAGGCTTTAATTTTGAGGAAGTCCCATTTATCTATTTGTTCTTTTGCTGCTCGTGCTTTGGGTGTGAAGTTCATGACGTCATTTCCTATTACAAGGCCCTGTAGATGCTTCCCTACATTGCTTTCCAAGGTCTTTATGTTCTTGACTCTTATATTTAGGTCTTTGATCAATCTTAAATTTATTTTTGTGTAAAGTTTGAGTTGGTAATCCTTTTTCATTCTTTTACATATGGATATACAGTTCTCCAGGCACTATTTGTTGAAGAGGTTTTTCTCTCCCAGTTGAGTGTGTTTAGTGGCCTTCTCTAATACCACATAACTTTATACATGAGGATCTCAATTTGGTTCTGTTGGTCAGTGTGTCTATCATTGTGCCAATACCATGTTGTTTTCAATACTGTAACTTTGTAGTATGTTTGGAAGTCAGGTAGTGTGAGTCCTCCCATTTCATTTTTCTTTTTCAATATGTCTTTGGCTATTCAGGGCCTCTTTCCATTCCAAATAAATTTCATAGTTTTTCTATTTCATTAAAGAATGCTGTGTTGGCTTTTATTGAGATTGCATTTAGTCTGTAGATCAATTTTGGCCGGATAGACATCTTAATAATATTTAGTTTTCCTATCCATGGACAGGGAATAGTCTTTGATTTATTTAGTCTTCTTTGATTTCCTTTAGCAGTGTTGTGTAATTTTCTGTTTATAACTCTTTTACATCTATAGTTAAATTTATTCCTAGATATTTGATTTTTTTATTGACTATTGTAAGTGGTATTTGTTTCTTGATTTCCCATGAGATTGCTCATTATTGATGTACAGAAATGCTACTGATTTTTCCACATTGATCTCATAATCTGCAAATTTACTGAACTCATATATAAGTTCTAGAAGCTTTGTTGTAGACTTCTCAGAGTTTTCTATGTATAAGATCACATCATCGGCAAATAATGAAATTTTGACTTCTTCATTTTCCAATTTGGATGCCTATATGTCTGGTTTTTTCTTCAGTGCTCAAGCAAGTACTTCCAAGACAAAGTTAAATAGAAGGGGTGATAGTGGGCATCATTGTCTTGCTCCTGATCTTAGAGGGAAAGATTTTAGAATTTGACCATTGTAAATGATGTGAGATATGGGTTTTTTATATATACCCTTTATCATATCCAGAAAGTTTCCTTCTATTCTCACCTTTTGCAGTGTTTTTATCAAGAAAGGGTGGTGTATTTCATCAAATGCTTTCCCCGAATCTATAGCTATGATCATGTGATTATTTTTAAAAGATTTTATTTATTTCTCTCCCCTTCCCCCATCCCAGTTGTCTGTTCTCTGTGTCTATTTGCTGTATGTTCTTCTTTGTCCACTTCTGTTGTCAGTGACACGGGAATCTGTCAGTGACATGGGAATTTCTTTTTCTTTTTTTTGCATCATCTTGTTGTGTCAGCTCTCCGTGTGTGTGGCATCATTCCTGGGCAGGCTGAACTTTCTTTCACACAGGGCCCCTCTCCTTATAGGGTGCACTCCTTGTGCGTGGGGCTCCCCTACATGGGGACACCCCTGAGTAGCAGGGCATTCCTTGCATGCCTCAGCATTGTGCATGGACCAGTTCCATAGGGGTCAAGGAGACCCAGGATTTGAACTGCAGACCTCCCATGTGGTAGACGGATGCCCTAACCAGTGGGTCAAGTCCGCTTTCCGATCATGTGTTTTTTTTTCTTCCATCAGTTTATGTGGTGTATGATAATAATTGATTTTCTTATGTTGAACCATCCTTGCATACCAGGAATGAATCCTACTTGGTCATGGTGTATAATTCCTTTAATGTATTGTTTAATATGATTCACAAGTATTTTGTTGAGGTTGTTAATGCCTAGGTTCATTAGAGAGATTGGTCTGTAATTTTCCTTTCTTGCAATATCTTTCTTTGGCTTTGGTATTAGGGTACTGTTGGCCTCATAAATGAGTTAAGCAATGTCCCTTCTGTTTTGATTCTTTATTGATGTATGAATTTATGGCTATAAATTTCCCTCTATGTACAGCTTTTGCTGCATCCCATAAGTTTTGATATGATGTGTTATCATTTTCATTAGTTTCAAGGTAGTTACTGATTTCTTTTGAGATTTCCTCCTTGATCTACTGTTTTTCTAAGAGTGATCTGTTTCACTTCCAAATTTGTTGCCAAATATGGGTCTCTGGTCCTTGCACATTTCCAGCGTCATTCCACTGTAGTCAGGAAAATTATTCTGGATGATTTCAAACTTTCTGAATTCAGTGAGACTTTTTCTGTGGCCTAGCATGTGTTCTTTCTTGGAGAATGATCAATGTACACTTTTGAAGAATGTATATCCTTCTGTATTTGGATGTAATGTTCTGTATATGTCTCTTGGGTCCAGCTCCTCTAATATATTATTTAAGGTCTTTGTTTCTTTACTGATTCTCTTTTGTGATGTTCTGTCCAAAATTGATAATGGTGTATTAAAGACACTGTAATTATAGAGGCATCTATTCCTTCACTTAGTTTTCATCACTGTTTGCCTCACATATTTGGAAATGCCATGGTTAGGAGCATAAATGCTTATGATTGTTCTTTCTTCTTGAAAGATTACCCCTTTCACTATATGTAGTGTTCATCTTTGTCACTCACAATAGTTTTGCATTTAAAGTCTATTTTGACTGATATTAATATAGCTACTCTGCCATTTTTTAGTTATTGTTTGCTTGTGAGATTGTTTTCCAGCCATTCATTTTCAACTTCCTTGAATCCTTGGCTCTAAAATGTGTTTCTTGTAGACAGCATATGGATGGGTTGCATTTCCTTATCCAGTCTTCCAGTCTGAGTCTCTTGATAGGTGAGTTTAATCCATTGACTTTCAGTGTTATTACTTTCAAGGAATTACTTATATTAGCTATATTTTCTTTGAATTTGTGTTTGTCATATGTTGTTTTATTATCTCTTTTTTTCATTTTAGCTGTTCTTACACTCTCCTCCAACTTGTCTCTCCTGTTTTTTTCTTTCCTCCTGGAAAATTCCCTTTAGTACTTCTTGAAGGGCAGGTTTCTTGTTGGCATACTCTCTTTGTTTCTGTTTATCTGTGAATATTTTGAACTCTTCATCACTTTTGAATGCTAAATTTGCTGGATAGAATATTCTTCATTGGAAAAACTTTTCATTTAGTACCTTTACCATGTCATACCAGTTCTTTCTTGTCTCTACGGTTTCAGATGAGAAATAAGCACTTAATCTTATGCAGCCTCCTTTGTATGTGATAGTTCTCTTTTCTCTTGTTGCTATTAGTAATTTCTCTTTGTCTTGAGCATGGAATAATTTGACCAGTATATGTGTTCAGGTAGGCCTGCTGGGATTTATGCTGTTTGGAGTGCATTGTGCTTCTTGGACATGTACATCTATCTCCCTCAAGTAAGTTTGGGAAGTTTCCCTCCAACACCCCTTTTGTCCCTTTTCCTTCTCTTCTCCTTCTGGGATGCCTACAATGCATGTTTTTGTGCATTTTGCATTATCATTCATGTCCCTAAGTCCCTGCTGGAGTTTCTCTTTTTATCAATCATTTCTACTATCTGTTTGATTTCAGATGTACTGCCATCCACATCACTAATTCTTTCCTTCACCTCATTGAATCTGCTGTTATTTGCTAGGAGAGTATTTTTGATTTCTTGCACTGTGCTGTTGATCCCCATCATATCTGTTATTTTTTTTAGTGTGCTTGCAATTTCTTCTGTATTCTCTCTGAGTGTTTAATCTCTTCCTTCACTTCATCAAATTGGTCCCTAATATATGTTTTGAGAACTTTAATTGTTTGTTTGATGTTCTGCTCCTCTACCTATTTTTTAGTACATTCATTGGATTGAGCCATGTTTTCCTCATTATTGCATTGGTTTGTAGTTTTTTGTTGCTGTCTGGTCATCATTTTATCTTAACAGGTTTACTTAGTTCCTTAGCTTTTTTCCTAGTCTTGGGGTTTAAATTAGTTGTTTTTGTGTATCTGTTAAGTCTTCCCTTTATCACTTTGTTCTTCTTATTCTATTTCCTTGTTGTTGGCTAAGTTCACTTGAAGGAAAATATTAGGGTCCGAACAAGCAAAAGGAGTATAAAAAGAAAAAGTGTATTAGGGTAGTAGTGATAGTAAGTTTTACAGAGAACCATGTAGAGTACCTATAATAAGACAGTAAACTGAATATGGGGGGGAATATAGTATGAATTAAAAAGTCAGTGTGTTTAGAAGAGAGGGAAAGAGAAAAGAAAGGACAATAATATAAAGAGTGAATAAAAGACTGAAAACAGAACAAAGATATTAGAAATAGAGTCACAAAAATTGGGGGCCAACCAAAGAGAGGTGGGATGTAAGAGAAACAATAAATGATGGAGGATAGAAAGATGTAGAGGAAAGGGGATAGTGTTGGTGGCCAAAACCAACACACACGGAAAATAGGAAATGGAGAATGAGGAAACACAGCAAATATGAAGCACTCCCTGAAGGACTAATATTAAAAAAATAAAACAGAAGTGAAAGAAAGAAAAAATAAAGGGGGGGGGGGAAGAAAGCAAGACAAAGAAAAAGAGAGAGAGAGAGAAAAAAAGAAAGATAAAAGGGCACTGGGGAGATAAAGAGGAAGGAAAAACAAGAAGACAAACCAACAAAAAAGCCATAAAAAGTTTCAAGCAAGGCAACCTCTTTGCAGTTAAATAAAATGCTTAGGAACCTGAGGCTCCCCCTTTCTCCCTTCCTCACTTCCCTCTCTCCCAGGGCAGCAGAAAAGCTGCATGTGGGGTCTGGTAGGACATTCAAGTGGGTCCTTGGTGAACCAGCTCAGCACAGAAAACAGTGACTCTTAATTTCCAGAGAGAGAGCACCCACACCTCACCAGAAACCACAAATATGGTATTGGAAGCTTGGAAAGCACCTCCTACAGTCCCTCTCCCTAAGGTATGCTACAGGAAGGTTAGTTGATTTTCTGACTCCACTTTTCCCTGACCAAGTTTCCTATCCCAGGGTGTTTAGGTAAATTGGGCTTTCATAGCATATTTGCCTCTCCTTTTTACCCATGCTCTCCCCAAATCAGCTGATATGCTCCTCCAAGCTCAAAAAAGGTGGGAAGGGAGGACCAGAAAATTGAGGCCACATTCATTTGGCCCCTGTGCACCTCCCACCAAATCCTTCCCACTCATGGAGTCAGTCCAAAACCAGAGGGCTAGGGTATTCCTGGACCTCAGGGAGCACTGGATTCTGGAAAGGGAAGTCCGGGATTTTGCAGACTCAAGGTATGTCCGTCTGTGGAATGTGGGCTAAGGGGATTTAGGGGGCACGGATCTGGGGATCATGCATCTGGGGAACACAGGGCTTGGGAATGCCACCACACAACCAACAGTTTTCAGGAACACTGCAGCCGCAATCCTTAGGGGTAATGTCCCACTTCCCCACAACTTCCAACCTCTGTGCTATAAACCCACAATTTTACCTTTAGCAAGCACTACTGCTGTCACAGTCTCTCCCAATTGATGTCCTTTCACTCCTGCATTGCTAGCCCCCTCTCCAGCCTGCTCCAGCAAGATTCCAACCTTACCCAGTTGCTTCTTTGCAGGAGAGATTATGAGGTACCCTCACTCAGATGTCATCTTGCCCCACCTCTTCTCATGTTCTCTTGATGACTCTGAAGATAAAAGGTGTCACATGAAACTATGAGAAGGAAATTAATTCTCCCAACAACCTGAATCATCCCAGAGGTGTTTTCTCTCTGAGAGCCAATAGATGAGAGCCTAATTTGGCTGCCATCTATTTCAAACTAGTGAGACTCTAAGTTGAGGAACAAGATGAAGCCAGGGGACTTCTGAAACGTAAACTGTGAGAAAACAAATGGTGATATTATTTGCTATTAAATTCATGGCACTTTTCTATACTGAGGATGGTGGTTAAGAATACAGTTATAAGAATGTTCTTTCAAGGTCTATGGTGAAGGTATGTCACTGGTATGGGGTGTTCATAGTGGGGGAATACATGGAGGAAAATGAACCTAAAACATATTTCTTTGGTACGTGAATGTTTTCTTTTTAGGGACCCACAAAGTAGCCAACAAAAGATTAAACTTCCGTTCTGGGGAATACTGATACTTTGTCAATAAAATGGCAAAAATCTCATATATAAATATATACAGCAACTAACGCAAGTAAAGAGGCCAATATGCCAAGTCCCTGGTCTTGTACTTAAGAATATTATACTTAAATAATATGCTTGTACTTAAGAATATTATTTCTGTAAAAATGAAGCTTAGCTTAATTTTAATTTATTCCTAAGTGTTACCTCCTGGCAATCTCCTTGTTTCTCAGATGTGGCCCCTTCTTTACCAAATTCAGCAAATAAACTCACTCCTACACCCTAAAGTGGGACATGACTCTTGGGGATGAGCCTCCTTTGCACCAAGGAATTATTAATGAGGACCAACCAGAAATGCATCTGTTAAAATACCTTGGGCAATAGATTGAAATATTGAATACAAAAGAATTTAAACAGATAAGGGGGTAGAAAGCAAGTTGGGAGGTAATTCAGAGGTCTCAGGCAGTTCTCACTAACTGCAAAAATAACAGAAGCCTCAGACAAATATACTTCTGAGGGCGTGGTGAAATCCAGACACTGTAGGCAAGGCATATAACCTCATGAAATCAAGATCTCCTAGGTTGACTCCATTTTGAAAAACATGATAAGCTGTTTCCCCAATATAACAGATTTAGAATCATTTTTAATTTCTCTAATCATGATTTTTCTACCCCTTTTATTTGAACTGATAATTTTACCTCTATCCATTAATATATATCTCATAGACTTAAATCTTCAGTCTCTACATATGAGAGTTGAACCCTGAATTTCAGCAAGATTGTTTTAATAACTTCATATGAAAAACACTAGTTATTTTATCATTTACTGCTAATTTTTTTGTCTGAATCAATCATATGATAATTTGAATTGTTCTGTTAATTCTATATCCATCAGTTCACATTCCTAGGCCAAGGAGAGTTTTCCCTTTTACACTTTTCTGTTTTTATTATCACAATGGATTTAAGGATTCCTTTTCCTTCATGGTGAGATGATATCTTAAATTAATAATTTTTTCTTTTGAATCACAAACTCATTCAAAAGTTTTCATTGAGAGGCTCTTCAAGACAGCTACCATGCATTTTAATGTCTTTTTCACACACACATATCATAATGTTTATATATGCTATATATAACATTAAATATTCTATGTTAAAAATTTTAAAGATATAATCAATGGCATTAATTTCTAGTGTTGTTCTACCCTCACCTACATCTGTTACAAACCATTTTCATGAAACACAAATTTTGTTCCCACTAAGCAGTATCTCCTTATCCATTCCTAACCTTTGTAATCTCTAATCTACTCTCTATCTCAATGGATTTGCTTATGCTAGACATTTCATATGAGGAAAATCATGGAGTATTTGTTCTTTGGTGTCTTGTTCACTTAGCATAATGTTTTTAAGATTCAGCTATGCCATAGCTTGTATGAGAACTTCTTTCTTTTATGTTTGAACAATATCCCATTTTATAGATAAGCCATGTTTTGTCTTTTTGAAGTATCAATTAGTGTTAAAACATTTTAAAAAATAATTCTTATTGTATAGATATGCCATAATTTATCTTTTAAAATTTCCCATAAACTCCGATCTGCTTTCTATTACTTCCAATTTACTCTTTCTAGTCATCTCTTATAAGTGATGCAATTAAATTTTTGTCCTTAGGTGTGTGGCTTATTTCAGAGAGCATAACATTTTCAAGTTTGTTCCATGTTGCAGCATGTCTCATAACTTCATTTTTTTCTTATTGTGAAATAATATTTCATTGTGTGTGAGCAACACTTTTTATCCATTCATTCATTGATTGACATTGGAGTTGTTTCCAGATTTTGAAGGTTGTGCATAATGCTGTTATAAACAATGATGCACAAATACCTGTTTGTGACTCTGGGTATATTAACAGAAGTGGAATTGCTTGACCCAATGGTAATTCTTTACTTAATTTTCTGAAAGATGTTTATATTGCTTTCTGTATTTACATCACTTTTTATTCCTACAAACATTCTCTAGAGTTCCAATTTCTCTAAAAAATCACACAATTTTTAAATAACAGTAGTCTTTGTGGTTGTCCAGTGTTATCTAATTGTGGCTTTAATTTTCATTTTCTCAAGAACTAATTGTTTTCAGTTTGTTTTTTGATGGTTATTGGCCGTTTGCATGTTTATTTTAAAGTAATATCTAGTCAAGTACTTTGGCCATTTTTTAATGGGTTCTTTATCATTTTGTTTTATTGCATTGTAAAAATCCTTTGTAGAATCTTGATAGTAAACACATATGAGGTATATGGCTTGAGAGCTTTCTCTCCCATTCTATAGGCAGTATTTTTAATTTATTGATTATTTCCTTTGATGTACTGAAATTTTTAGATTTAATGCATTCAATTGTATGTATTTTTAAACCTTTGTATCTCAGGCTTTTAGTATCATAACTATGCCACATCATAAAAATTTTCCCCAGTGTTATCATCTAATATTTTTACACGTATCACTCTTATGTTTATGATCTTGATTCCTTTAGAGATTATTTTTTATATAATGTGAAGTCAGGGTCTAATTTCATTCTTCTGCTTGTGGATATCCATTTTTTATCACTCAATTTATTGAAAACACTATTCTTTCCTTATGCTTGTACTTAGCACACTGGTCAAAAGCCAGTTGGCAACTCAGCATGTAGATGCATTGCCTTCCACCCAGTGTGGGGACATGATTCTTGGGGATGAGCCTCCCTGGTGCTGAGGGCTTACTACCAAGCACCAGCTGATGATGTAACTAGAAAAAGACCTTGAATAAAGAAGTCAACTCAGAACGACAGAATATCTCAGCCTACGTGTAATATCAGGTGTTAAAAACTGTTTTTGACTTTGGATAAAAAGGGGAAATGGAAAGGACAAGTGAGTTTATATGGCAATGAGTCTCCATAAAAGAGTTGGGAGGTCATCAAAGGGGTGATGCTTATGAACGCCTCAGGAGGATACCAGAGACAGCCAAGGTAGATGGAAACCCAGGCACCGGTTCTCCTGAGGGCTGCAGAGATCCACAGGTTCTATGGTCATGGCAGATGGCTCTGGAGTTCAGGGCCATGTCAGTTGGCCCTACTTGGGAGTTTGTGTGCCTGAGCATTATGGAGTTGGATTCAGATATGGCCTTTCTACACATGCCTTTTCTGTTACTTTTACCAGACCTGTGGTTGCCATTTGGGCTGGTGTATGCTCAGGAGACCTGAATCTCTGGAATGTCCATGTGACGACCAGGCCCTGGACTTCAGCATACTTGCCACTCCTACCCTCTGTTTTCTTGGACTTACTCTGGCTAGCTGACAGGGAGGTGAAGAGGGCCAACCACCACACCAGGGAGCCAAGAGTGCCTACAGCAGCAAGCAGGAGAATTGCATCCACCATCCATGTGGAATCTAAGCCCCTCTTGATGGAGAGTGGAACTGGTCATAACCATCCCAGGGTCCACAGGATAGAGGAATAGAGTATGGATTAGAGTGGACTTACTGGTGTTCTGCTAGGGAAATATTGGGATTAATAAGGGAAGAAACTGTAGTAATGATGTGGAGAGGTTGGCCACGGTGGCTCCTGATGGTAGGGAGATGAAAGAAGAGATATGGTGTGGGGGCATTTTCAGGATTTGGAGTTGTCCTAGATGGTGGTGCAAGGATGGATGCTGGATGTGTGTGTCCTGTCGTGGCCCACTGTGTGGACTGGGGGAGAGTGTGGACTATGATGTGGACCACTATCCATGTGGTGCAGCAGTGTTCCAGAATGTATTTGCCAGGTGCAGTAGATGTGGCGCAATGATGGAAGAGTTTGTTGATGTAGGAGGGATGGGGTGGGGTGGGGGTATATGGGGACCTCATATTTTTTGAGTGTAACATTTAAATAAAACAAAGAAGAAAAAAAAAGTCAGTTGGCAGATGTCATCCTCATGGTGATATAAGATACGTTCTGAAAATGTCTCCCATCAGAATCAACTAATAAAAGGACAAATCTGACATGCTTGGAACTCTGAAAGATAACAAAGACTGGAGAAAGAATCTACAAATGCTTAATTGAAGAAATAGTAAAAAGATCTCCAAGATCAGGTAAGACATTTCTGTTCAAGCTCTGTCAGTCCAAACACCTCAGTCTCACATGGTCCCAAGTGGTTTGGGAGAGACATAAAGGCAGCATGGCCCTGGTCCCTCAATAAATAGATGCAGACTAACTAGCCACTCACAGAAGCATGTTAGAACCCCATACATATCCAGGCACAGAGATCCAAGTCCTCAGTAACCCAGGAAAGAACAGAAGTAGCCAATGGGTGCAACATAAAAATGGTCATCCAAGTAAAAAAAAGAGAGAGAGAAAGAGACCATAAGAGAAATTTTGGCAACAGGTACACACACTCAATCAATCTTAGGTGATTGGACCACTGAAACACAAAATGGGCTTTGCTAGATTAATACGATTTTGTTACCTGTGGCAGGATACCTGAATGAGTTAGAAACCGGTGAGTAGAAAAGCCTCACAAAAATAGGAGAAGGGGACTGAAATGCTATAAGACAGCATGACAGAACTGAAAAGTATAAGGAAAAAAATGAGGGAAAGAATTTAAATATATCATGGGAACTGGGGAGGAAATTCTGCACAAAAACAGAGCAGATCAAGGTTCCCACGGATGGAAGAGAGAACATGAGACAATTGCACAAAAAGCACCATCTTAAAATTTACCACACATCCAGGACATGAATCAAATGAAAAAAACTGAGAAGACTTAAACAGTTAAAAATGGGCTACTCTAAATATAAAGAAGTTGGACAAGTGTCAAAGTAGAGCATTAACACAAAGCCAATCAATTAAAAAAACACCCTAGACAGAAGGGAGAAACTGACTTTCAGAGTTAACATATTAAAATAACCATTGTGGAGACTTTAGCAAAAAATCCCAAGCTGTACTAAGAAACAGGAAGATATGGCTCAGTCAAGGGAACAAATTAAAACTTCAGAGGAAAACAGAATTTAGAAAAAGTAAAGACATTCACACAAATCTCCCAAATAAATTCAAGGAGATGAAGGAAAACATGACTAAAGAGAAGGAGAATATTGGGAAGAGACTGGCTAAGCATAAAGTATTTGAAAGTTTAAAAACAAACATAACTTCAAAGGAGATTGTTCAAAAATTGAAAAGTTAACCTACTCAATGGGAGTTAATAGTTGGGATCCACTTATCTGATAAGGGCCTAATATCCAGTCCATATAAAGAAATTCTTCATCCTGAAAATAAAAGGACCAGCAATCCATTTATGATTTAAGAAAGTATATGTAACCAGTATATTTATTTATTTATTTATTTATTTTTTAGTTTGAATTTTTTATTGACTTTGTAATAATATTACATTAAAAATATATATATATATGAGGTCCCATTGAACCCTACCACCCCCACCCCACCTATCCCCCCCCAGCAACACTCCTTCCCATCATCATGACACATCCATTGCATTTGGCAAGTACATCTTTGTAACCAGTATATTTAATTGAGAAATGTATGTATTTACTCAACTGTGTTTCATTTTAAGTTTTTGTTTACATTTCCAATTATTATATATACAAAATGAAGTTAAGAAAAATAAAGTGATGAAGATGTTCCAAAAAGAAAAAAATGATCAAACAAACAAAAAACCAAAAGTGGTATGAGGGTTGAATAAACACTTTTCCAAAGAGGAAATACAAATGGCTAAATAGCACATGGAAAGATGCCTAACATCACTAAGTATTGAGGAAATGCAAATCAAAACTGTAACGAGATATCACTTTATACCTTTTAGGCTGATGGCTATTTTAAAAAACTACAAGTGTTGGGGAAGATGTGTAGGAATGGGTATCTACATACACTGCTGGTGGGAATAAAGAATTGTTCAGTCATTGTGGAAAGAATTTTGGCAGTCCATCAGAAAACTAATTATAAAATTACCATATGATCTAGCAATACCACTGCTGAGCATATGCCTGGAAGATTTAAAAGCAGGGACACAAAGAGATATATGCACACCTCTGCTCATAGAGGCATTATTAACTGTTGCCAAAAGTTGGAAGCAACCCAAGTGTCCATCAACAGAAGAATGGATAACCAAAATGCAGTATCTACATACAATGGATATTACTCAGTTGTAAGAAAAAAAACGAAGTATTGAAACATGCAACAATATGAATGGATCTTGAAGATCTTATGCTGAGTGAGTAAGACAATCTTAAAGGTAAATATTGTGTGTCCTTACTGAAGTGACCTAAGCCTATTGAGAAGATTCATAGAGCTAGAATCTGGAATATAAGTTATCAGGAGACAGAAAGGGAGTAGAGTGCAGTGAGGAGATGCTCAATATGGGCAAAACCCAGGATTAGGTGGAAGGTGATGATTTGGGTGTGGAAGCAGGTGATGATAGTGCAGATGCATGAATGGGGTGGATGATGCTGGAATATGAGGCTGAGAAGGGCAGGGGTTTGGGATGGAATATTCATAGAATTTAGGGGAGGACTGGAGGAAGGAGCGGGTAAACTCTGGGGATTTATGGATCTGTGATTGGAACTCTAGGGGAGGGTCACTGGTAGAGGGTGTTGGTGGGTTGGATAAGGGGGAAAGTGTCCACCTGGGGCATTCTTCAATGGAATGTGAATGTGTTCATCTTGGCATAGGGTATTGTCTCAATGAGAGGAGACCCACACAATACAAGAAAATACCAAACTCCCACTCTGCAGAATCCAGCCATGTTCTCAATTAGAGGGGCAAGAATATTTCGAGTATATAGGCAGCACCCAATAAAATAAAACAAACCCATATGTCAGGGTGTCAGTATTAATGTGTGTAACAATGTACATTATTTTCCAAAAATTGAAACTTCATGTTTGCTATTGGTTCTGAGAGTAGAGACAGCCAGGGGTAACAGGGCATCTTTGGGATATTGGATTCCTCTGTGTGATCTTGCACTGATGGATAAAGATCATTGGATAAAGGCCATTATATATTTTTTTCAGAAGCTATAAAGGTATATAAGGTAAAAGGCAAACCATAATGTAAACTGCTGCAAATGTTCTGTAGAAAAGATTCAACATTTATTCACCAATTGAAAAAACTGTTACCATACTCATGTGGGATATTATTGGTAGGGCTGGATGGGAGGGACGTTGTGGGATATATGGGAATCCCCTGTGTTTTTTTATGTGACTTTTTGGCAACCTAAAATTTCTCAGTAAATAAAGTGTAAAAATTAGGACACTGGGGACACACACAGAAGAAATTGGCAATATGTATAAAAGGATCTCACCGTGATGAAAGGCCCAATTCAATTTTTATTTTAATTTTTTAATGTAATTTTTTGCTCTTTATTTTAAAATTTTATTAGTTATTTTTTCTTGGCTTTGTTTTGGGGGAGGATTTGGGTTGCAGATTGGTTGTAACAGATTGGTTGTAGCATCACTAGTCCAGGGCGGCAGTGATGGGAGACTTGTGGATAGTGGTACAACTTGTGCATGCCACTAAGGAGTGTGAGTGGGTTCATGTGGACATACAATGTTGTCTCTGTGGTTGGTGACCAGACAATAATCGATGGAATATTGAACTCCTATCCTGGTGAATATTTCTACATTCTCGCATAGAGTGGTGAGAATCTTTGGAGTAACTGGGTAGTGTCTTGCAAGGGAGGGTGGGCCTTGTTATTGGTGATTGTAAAATCAAAACTTAGTTTCATATTAATAATATATATTGCTTAAAAGTTGTTTCCTGAGAACCTCCTCATGCTCAAATGTAGCCCCTCTCTAAGCCAAAATCAACATATTAATTCACTACCTTCTCTGCTACATGGGACTCCCAGCGAAGAGCCTTCCTGCACCAGGGATTAATACAAAGTGTCAACTAATAATGCATTTGAGAAAGACCTAGAACAAAAGGGGGAAAACTGAATGCAAAGGACTTTTTGTGGCTAAGATATTTAAAAGTGATTCAGGAGGTTATTCCAGATTTTACCTTATGTACATCTTAGTAGAAACTCACTGTCTGCAACAGTAAATATTGTTTCAGTTAGGGGTGCTTTTTGGGGCTCTAGAGACATCTAGGCAGTGTAGGCATGGCAGACAATGCAAGGAATTTGGCACACCTTACCTTGGAATATATGATAGGCCATCTACCCCAATGTATCTGAGTTAGAGATTCATTTATAATTTTCCTATACATGGCTTTACCATCATTGTATTTGAACATATAATTGACACTGCCTGTTGAATATATGTTCCAGAGACTTAGTCTTCTGGCTGTTCATATGAATGGTGAGCCCTGAATCTCAGCAGAGTCACAGCCAACACCTACTCTCCAGTTCATCAGACTCACCCAGCATAACCAACAAAAGGATGTGATGGACAATGCCCATACCAAGAAGCAGAGAGTATATGTAACTGCAAGCAAGATAGTACCATCCATCTGCCCCATAGCACCTAAGTCTCCTCCCAATCAGAAGCAGAAATGGCATCACCACCCCAAAATCTTCAAGAGAGAGGAATGAAAAAACCTCTCTGCAGTACGGATTAAGTAGACTTATTATTACCCTACAAATGGAAGAACTTGCTACAATAATATAAAGTAAGTAGTCACAGAGGGTAGAGAGAGCAAAGAATAGGTGTAAATAGGGCATTTTGAGGAATTGGAATCATTCTGCCTGACATTGCAAATACTTTTGGCCTACTGGGACTGAAATGTTTGGTGCCTGTGGATCCAATACCCAAAATAGTAGAAGGGGACTGTTGTTTCCTGAGCTTCTCCAGGCAAAGGCAGTCATTTTTACTCTACATAGACAGAACTGTTGGGAATCAGTGGTTCCATTCCCATCCCCTAAAAGGCAAAAGTGAAAGAACTCCCTCAGCCTTTCAGGTCATCTGCACGTGCAAAGCACACATATGGATTAGATTTTTGTGCACCTAGAAGGTCCATCCCTACCTCTGGTAGGGGACACATACTTTATCAGTTTACCTGAGGAAGTGTGATCATTTTAGACATATATGCCATAGATTACTGTCCATAGATGCAGCTCCATCCCTGCCTCAGGTATGATGGTTCATGAGACTCTCAGGGCAACAACAGATGGCGTTGACCTGCAAGACTTGAATTACATACAACTGTGGCTCTGTCCCTACCATTGGCAGGGGAGAAAGTTGGGAGAATCTTCATTAGTTCCTGGGTAAATGGTGGAGAGCTTCAGCCTCCACAGCTTACAGCACCAAGTGCACCCCGGGCTCCTTCTATGTGACCAACAAGGATAAAAGGGCAAAGAATCTCTAAACTAAAGTGAGAAGCTGCATTCAGAATAAAATCATCTAGAAAACTGAATGTCAAGATACCCAAAAAAAAAAACAAAAACAAAACACACCTCTTATATTTTTAATGTAACATTTTGTGTGAACCATGTATCATTAAATAAAGATAATAACAGAAATTTTAAAAAATTTACCAACAAAAATTACAGTCCATATCAAGAAACACTTAGAAGAACGGCCTCCAGATGACGTAAAGAAGTTGAGAAAATTAATCATAGATACTCTAACAAAACACCTTAATAAATTCAACGAAATAGGTAAAGAGATTAAGGGTATTAAGACGACACCCAGGTCAGCTAACAGGGAGATAAAGATGGTCAACTACCACACCAGGAAACCGAGAATGCCTTCAACTGCAAGCAAGAGAAATGCATCCATCAGCCATGTGGGATCTAAGCCCCTTCCCAATTGAGAGGTGGAGTGGACATTGCATTCCCAGGGTTCACAGGATGGAGGAATATAATATGGACTGGAGTGAACTTGCGGATATTCTACTATATAACTATTGTGACTATAGCAATGGAAGAAATTTTATCATGATATAGAGACAGGGGCCATGGGAGTTGCTGAAGGCAAGGAGAAAGAGGAAGAGGTGTAATATGGGGCACTTTTGGGACTTGGAGTTGTCCTGAAAGATTTTGCAAGGATACATGTCAGGACTTTGGATAGCCTGCCATAACCCACTCGTTGACTGGGGAAGAGGGTGAAGTACAATATAAACTATGGTCCATGAGGTGTGACAGTGCTCCAGGGTGTATTCACCAAATGCAATGAATGTGCCTTGTTGATGAAAGGGAATGTTGATGTGGGAGGAGTGGAGGTGGATTGTGGAGTGTGATATATGGGAACCTCTTATGTTTTTTGATGCAATGTTTTATGTGATCTATTTATCTTTTCTAAAAAGACAATAAAATAATAATAATAAAAGAAGACACTGGTTAAGCACAAAGAATTTGAAAGTATACAGAACATATGGGAATGAAAGGCACAATAAATGAAATAAAAATACATTGGAAGCATATGATAGCAGGCTTGAGGAGGCAAAATAACAATTCAGTGAGTTTGAAGAAATAGCTTCTAAAAGCAAACAAAGAAAAGAAGAGAATGGGAAAAAATTGAAAAAGGTCTCAGGGAACAAAATGATGGCAATAGTCATGGTGTGCCATAAGGGGAAGAGAAGGGAAAAGGGTCAGAAGGAATATTTGAAGAAAGAATGGTAGAAAATTTCCCACCTATATTGAAGGACATAGATATCCGTGTCCAAGAAGCACAATGTATGCCTGTTCAATTATCTGAATAGACCAACTGTGAAACACATAGTAATCAAAATGTCAAATGCCAAAGACAAAGAGAGAATTCTGAGAGTATCAAGAGAAAAATGATGCATAAAATATATGGGATAACCAATAAGAGTAAATGCTGAGGCAATAACACAGTGGTATGATATATTTAAGATACTGCAAGAGAAAAAACTTCTAGCCAAGAATATTATATCCAGCAAGATTGTCTTTCAAATATGAGGGCAAGTTTAGAATGACCACAGTTAAGTAGAAACTGAGTGAGTTTATATCAGAAACTGGCTTTGTAGGAAAATCTAAAGGAAGTGCTACAGTCCAAAAGAAAAGACATGAAAGAGAGACTTGGAAAAGGCCTAGAAATAAAGATTATATCAGTAAAAGTAAATAGAAGTGTCAAGAGAGTGGAGAAATAATGTATGACAGATAAGATCTAAAGGTCAAAGTGGGTGAAACAAGAACTGCCTTTAGAATAATAACATTGAATGTCAGTGGATTAAACTCCCCAATCAAAAGACAGGCTTGAGGAATGGATTAGAAAACATGAGCTGTCTATAAGCTGCCTACGAGGGATTCATCTTAGACCCAAGTTGCAGCAATAGATTGAAAGTGAAAGGCTGGGAAAAGATATTCTAAGCATATAGCAACAAAAATAGGTGGAGTAGCCATACTTATATTGGATGAAAGAGACTTTAATACAAAACTATTATTAGAGATAAGTAAGGATTTAAAAAATTAATTTCTTTTTTCTTTTTATAAAGATATATAGATCACAAAAATTGTTCCATTAAAATATATGAGATGAAATTTATCATATCCTATATCCATCATTGCATAACCTTGTGTGTGTGTGTGTATATATATATATATATATATTTAATTTTATAGATACTGCTTTTAATTATCCTTGATTAAAGAGATGATATAACATCTAAAAATGCCCACTATTGGGAAAACTGGGTATCTTTTTTGGAATTCTTAAAATTTTACTGCCTTTTTTTTTAAGTTACATAGATCACAAAAAATATTACATAAAAAATACAAGAGGTTCCCATATACCACACACCCCATCCCACCACATTTCTCCCACATCAACAACCTCTTTCATCATTTTGGCACATTCACTGCATTTGGTGAATACATTTTGGTACACTGCTGCACCACATGGATTGTAGTTTACATTTAGTTTACAGTCTCCCACAGTACATTTAGTGGGTTATGACAGGATATGTAATGTCCAGCATTTGTCCCTGCAATATCATTTAGGACAACTCCAAATCCCAGAAATGCCCCACATCACATGTCTTCTACCCTCTCCATACCCTCAGCAATTTCCATGGCCAGTGTCTCCACAACAATGATACAATTTCTTCAATTGCTAGAGTAACAGTAGTTCTATAGTAGAATGCCAATAAAGCCATTCTAACCATATTTTATTCCTTCTTCCTGTGAACCATGGGATGGTGATGTCCACTCCACCTCTAAGTCAGGAGGGAGCTTAGATTCCACATCATTGGTGGTTGTGATTCTCCTGCTTGCAGTTGTAAGCACTCTTGGTTCCTCGAAGTGGTGGTTGACCATCTTCACCTCCCTTACAGCTGGGCTGGTAAGTCCAATGAACTGGAGAGTAGGTGTTGCAACACTGCTGAGGCTCAGGGTCCATCTGGCACATGGCCAGTCCAGAGATTCAAGTCACGCAAATATACAATAACCCCAGCATCAACCTCACGTTCATTAAAAGTGACAATAGAGACAAGTGTAGAATTGTGACATCTGAGTACAATTCAATCACACTCAGGAACACAAATTCTAAAGTAGGACCCACTGACAAGGCACTGACCTCCAGAGCCATCTGCCATGACTTTAGAACCTATGTATCTCCATAGGCCTCAGGAGAACCAATACCTGAGGTTGTATCTGCTTTGACTGTCTTTTGGATCCTGCTGAGATGCATGTAAGTGTGACCCCTCTGATCACATCCCAACTCATTTTGAAGATTCCTAGTCATATAACTCTTTTGTCTTTACAATTAGCCCCTTTTTATTCTAGGTCTTTTTCTAGTTGCATCACCAGGTAGTGATGGGTAATAATCCCTTGGTGCCAGGGAGGCTCATTCCAGGGAGTCATGTTCCATGCTGAGGGGAAGGTAATGCATTTACATGCTGAGTTTGGCTTAGAAAGTGGTCACATTTGAGCAACATGGAGGCTCTCAGGAGATAACTCTTATGCACATTACAGCTCTAGGCCCAGTTGATATTTCAGGCACACAGCCACATAAGCATAGTCATTAGGATCAAGGGCTCATCATTGGACCATTCTTCTTCACTGGTCTTTCCCCTTGCACTTGGGCGATTGTTGCTGTTCCATCGAGGAATGTGACAGTACTCCCCTGGTTAGGAACTCAGTACTCCCTCAATTGTCATTTGTAACTGTAAGTATTATGAAAATACCCAATGAATACCAAAACATTTTTACATACCCTATATTCATGCCCTGGAAAACTTCCTCCCAGTCATGTGGCCCCCATAAATAGCACCTTACACTAGTGTTCCTCTTCTACCATAGTTGAACCTCTCTGTGATCCAAATCTTCTTCAAAAATGAAGCCTAATATATTGACAAATTCAATCAATGGGAAAATGAAATGGTAACAATAGATTTAAAGATTAGAAAGATTATATATACTAATTTAGAAAAACTAAAATAAAGTAAAAAATAAATTGAGGTAGTAAAAATGAAAAATATCATAAAACTTTAATTTGATGTTTTGCATTTCATCACTTTAATTGGTGTTGCCCATATATACAGTGGCAAGGCACGTTCTTTCATTCCTTCCTCAGTGACTACACTTTTTTAAAAAAATTAAATTTCATCTTCAAAATAGTTTTAGATCACAGTAAAGTTACCTACACAATATAGGGAACTCCCAAGTATACAGACATCAAATCCTTTTCCCCCTTCTCCAGCAATGATCTTTTTACATATTCATGTTATATTTGCTACAGTTGATGTACTGGTATTTATCTGTAGCTAACAAACATGGTTTCATTTGGGTTTACATTATGGTTTATATTTTAGACTGCACAATATAAAAAATTTTAGTTACATTATGGTTTACATTTTAACCTACAGACTTTTATACATTTTTGGTGAAATTTAACATATCCTATATCCATCATTGCATGATTTTGTGGAACACTTCCATTGCCCCCCAGTTACCCTGCTTCCATTTATTCTATTCCTCTCTCCCCCTCCTCTCAGTGCCCACAGTGACAACCAAGCTTCACTGCTTGGAGGACCAGATTCACATATACTTGCAACAATGCTGAGGGCCTAACACACTAGACTGTCCTCCCCCATTGCGAACCACCAGTTCTTTCTAGAGAACTATTTCCCTATATTTGAGAACATCAGGCCTCCCTAGGATGGGAGTATAGCAGTCATTGTATGGGTCTCCACCCAAAGATATAACTCTCAAATACAAAATGAGCACTCACACACTCCCTAGAATACATCTCAAGTGCCAGATGCTCCACATTAAGCCCCTTAAACAGGTAACCCTTCCTTATACTTTCTAAAGAGTTTTCTCAACAGTATAGTTTCATCAACATATGCAACAATCTCCCATGTTCTTCTGTTCCCCCCAACCCTTCCCCCAATTCCTTGGGCTATCTGACCCATCCTCCCATTCCAAGCCCCCCTTAAGCCTGCACAGCCCCCCCCAAAAGTATCCCTAGGCCCCTGTATTATCCTTTCCTATTGTGGGAAAATAGTAGGAACATGGTTTGATGTTGAAACATTTCCATAACACAGACTAAAGTGCAGGCTTAACAACACCAGGCCTTAACTAGATGGAACACCATCTGGTCAATGTCAGTGTGTGTTGTAATTGTTTTTGTGATTGTTCATTGCCAGTGTATATTTTGATACTTCTGGATGGTGATATAATTTGATAAATAAAATGTTCTGAAAGAGCTCTATTCAAACAGCCAAAAATTAAATAAGTGCTTTTATTATTACCTAAGTTTAAAATGCCACTCTAGAAACAGCAGATAATATAAAAAGGGCAATAATGCCCATAATAGCTACATTAATACTCCTGCAAACATTTTTTGCATGCTTAAACACTTTTTGTAAGAATAGCAAAGCATGCATATCAGGCAAAGACTCAATCCTGATATAAGATGTAACTGAGCTCTTACAATGGCTGTTATTATAGCTAATATAGCTAGCACCAAGTTGGGAGCAGTAACTGTCAATTACTCCTTTTTCAACCCTTGTTTGACTTCTTGACTTAGATTTTTGATTGGTCCCCATGTTAGGGGTGAAGCTGCTTTAGCCTTCAGAGTGAGACCCAGCCATGTAGTTTTCAGGATCAGTCTCTCCATCTGCATGACCAGAGATTCTGGGTTCCACAGAGACTTTTGTTTTCTTTTTGCATTTATGATATGGTTTTATTCGATGAGCTGGCACCCACTCAGGGCCTTTTCTGTCACCTGGGGAAATACAAGCAAACCAAGTTAACAGCTTTCATGATGACCATTCATTGGTCAGTGGATTATTCCACAAAATTAAAGGTTTTTTTCAAACAGAGTTTGAGTTTTGAATTGTTTTGGAAATGCCTTTCAGCTGCTGTTTCTAGAGTGGCTTTACATCAAAGCACCTAAACTAAAGAATTTGTTTAAGCATGGCATCATAAAGCAAGTATGGCTTGGGGAAATCAAATTAAACTCAATGAAGAAATTAATTCCAAGTTAGTAGATTTTAAACTGCTTTTGTGTTTGTCTGCTTGATCAATGTCAGTGTGTGTGTTGTAATTGTTTTAGTGTGCTGTAATTGTTTTTGTGATTGTTCATTGCCAGTGTATATTTTGATACTTCTGGATGGTGATATAATTTGATAAATAAAATGTTCTGAAAGAGCTCTATTCAAACAGCCAAAAATTAAATAAGTGCTTTTATTATTACCTAAGTTTAAAATGCTAATGAGATCTCTATAGTAATAAAAATTGTAAGTCTTGATTTATAGAATTACTATGCCTCTTCATAAAAAAAATAGTTCTTGCTTAAACTGAAATGAATAGTTTAGTTTTCTTCATAGGATAAAGTGAAAGATGCAAACGTTAAGAGAATATTGAAAAAGGTAGAATTTGTGAGAATACTAACTGAAATTTAATAAGGTGCATTTTGTCCTAAAATACAATGGTTAGTTTTATAAAATCAGAAGTGGAGATATGTGGGACAGAACTAGTATGCATACAGCAAGTTGGAAAAGTATTGTGGCAGCATTCAGTGAGATAATGTGTTTTGTAAAAGTTAAACAAGCTTGAATGAATACAAAAGGTGCAAAAACTGAGTGAAATGGTTAATAATGGACTTTTGCAGCTCTTCCTCAAGGCTTTCTGCCCTGGCCTAATAGTGATGAATGTGGCTGCGTAGAAGAAACCTGTGGTAGTGACCCTACTGATGATATTATGTTACTGAGTACTTTTTTCTGTTTCAAAATTAAAAGAAACATCAGAGACAATGGTACCTTAAGGGCCTGGAATAGGCAAAAAAATTGGGACACGCTGTATCCATTACTACTCTATCAAATTCTTAAATGTTTCATTGGGTGAAACAGAACTATACCATCTACTGTAATTGATAAAGTACAATGTTTTCTTATGTTAATGAAATTTATAATAATGTTGGAATACTAAAAATCTTTCATCCCTCACTTAGTTCAAAACCATTATATGTGTTCATTTAAAAAGGTCCTTCAAGCAGCAAGAAATTGCAAAATCTCTCATCACGGCTTTACAAAAAACAAAAAAGGGGAAAATGTTGTGGAAAATAGTAGGAACATGGTTTGAAGTTGAAACGTTTCCTAAATGTAGACAAACAGTACAGACTTGGAAAACTGGGCCTTGGCTAGATGGAACACCGTCTGGTCAGAATGAAAAAAATGTTTGTGTGATGAGGCATTTGAAATTTGTATGACCTGTTAACTTATTATTGAAAGTGTTGCACTTGTTCCTTATTATTGTAAATAACAAACACCTGCTTGTTAGTTTCTAAATGAATCATTGTGGAAACTAGGGTCCAGGCTGTCTGTTCCAGAAGCTGTGAGATCCTTAGTCCCATCTTTATTTCCTTTCTTGTGTCTTTCTCTCTGTCCTTTATTTCTTGAAGTTCTGCTTTGCCTTCCCTTCAAGCCAAAGTATTGCTAAGCTGGTCTCAGCACTTTCCCTGGACAAATACTTACCTCCACTTTATCATAGATTTCACCCATGTAGGCATCAGCTTACAATCTTCCATTCCTCCCCCTCTCCTAATTTCCTGTAAATTTATCCTTCAGTCTCTAGCTGTCTGAGACAGCTTGTTTTCTTATTTCATGTCAGAGAGTTCATGTAGTATTTGTCCTTCGATGCCCAGCATGCTTCACTCAACATAAGGTCCTCAAGATTCATTCAAGTTATCCTAAGTGTGTTTAGTGTTTTCTTCTTATAGCTGAGTAGTATTCCATTTTATGTATATAATACATTTTGTTTATTCATTCCTCTGTTGATGGGCATTTGTGTTGATTCCAAATTTTGACAATACTGTATAATGCCACTATGAACATTAGTGTACATATATTGGTTTGTGTCCTTGTTTTCAGTTCTTCTGGGTACCTACCCAGCAATGGAATTGCTGGGTCATATGGCAAATCTAAAGCTAGTTATTTTGAGAAACCACCAAACTGTATTTCAGAACGGCTGGATCCTACTGCATTCTGACCAGCAGTGGGTGAAGGTCCCCATTCCCCCACATCCCCTCCAACATTTGTAGCCTTCTGCTTTTTTGTTAATAGCCACCAGTCTAATGGGAGTATGATAGTATCTCATTGTAATTAATGATTTGCATTTCCCTAATAGCTAGTGATTCTGAACATCTTTCCATGTGCTTTTCAGCCATTTGTGTTTCTTCTTTGAAGTGTCTGTTCAAATCTCTTGCCCATTTTTTAAAGTGTGTTGTTTGTATTTTTATTTTCAAGATGTAGGATTTCTTTATATATGCAGGATATTAGCCTCGTATCAGATATATGGTTACCAAATATTTTCTCTCATTGTTTAGGCTGTCAGTTCACTTTTTTGACAAATTTCTTTTAGGTGCAAAAGGATATAATTTTGAGGAGGTCCCATTTACCTATTTGTTCTTTTGCTGCTTGTATTTTGGGTGTGAAGTTCATGAAGCCATTTCCTGTAGATGCTCTCCTACATTGTATTCCAAGGTCTTTATGGCCTTGGCCCTTATATTTAGGTCTTTGATCCATCTTAAGTTTATTTTTGTATAAAGTATGAGATGGTAATCCTCTTTCATTCTTTTGCATATGGATATCCAGTTCTCCAAGCACCATTTGTTGCAGAGGCCATTCTCTCCCAGTTGAGTGGGCTTGGTGGCCTTGTCAAATATCAGATGACAGTATATGTGAGGATATTTATCACAACTCTCAATTTGGTTCCATTGGTTAGTATATTCATCCTTGTGCCAATACCATGCTATTTTCATCACAGTAACTTTGTAGTATGTTTTGAAATCAGGTAGTGTGATTCTTCCAATTTCATTTCTCTTTTTCAAAATGTCTTTGGGATATTCTGGGTCTCTTTTCTTTCCTACAATATTTCATTGTTAGTTTTTCTAGTTCATTAAAAAATGCTGGGTTGATTTTTATTGGGATTGCATAGAATCTGTAGATTAGTTTGAGTATGATAGACATCTTAATGATATGTAGTCTTCCTCTCCATGAACAGGGCAATATTTTTCCATTTATGTAGGTCTTCTTTGATTTCCTTGAACAGTGTTGTGTAGTTTACTGTATATAAGTCTTTTGTATCCTTAGTTAGATTTATTATTAGGTATTTGATTTTTAAAATTTACTATTATAAATGGTATTTGTTTCTTGATTTCCTCCTGAGATTGCTCATTATTGGTGTGCAGAAATGCTACTGATTTTTACACATTGGTCTTATACCCTGTGATTTTACTAAACTCATTCATAAGTTCTGGAAGATTTGTTGTAGATTTCTTAGGACTTTCTATGTATAGGATCATGTCATCTGCAAATAATGAAATTTTGACTTCTTCCTTTCCCATTTGGATGCCTTTTATATCTGGTTCTTGCCTCAGTGCTCAGGAAGTACTTCTAACACAATATTAAATAAGAGTGGTGATAGTGGGCATTCTTGTTTTGTTCCTGATGTTAGAAGGAAAGATTTTAGGATTTCAACATTGAAAATGATGTTAGCCATGGGTTTTTTATATATACCCTTTATCATGTTTAGAAAGTTTCCTCCTATTCCTATTTTTTGCATCAAGAAATGTTGCTGTACTTTGTCAAATGCTTTTTCTGCATCTGTAGACATGATAATGTGATTTCTTTCCTTCAATCTGTTTATGTCATGTAATGCATTGTTTGATTTTCTTATATTGAACCATCCTTGCACACCAGGAGTGAAACCCACTTGGTCATAGTGTCTAATTCACTTAATGTGTTTTTGAATATGAATAGCAAGTATTTAGTGGAGGATTTTTGCATTTGGTTCATTAGAGATATGGTCTGCAATTTAACTTTCTTGTGGTGTCCTTGTTTGAATTTGATATTAGGGTAATGTTGACATCATAGAATGAGTTAGGCAATCTTCCCTCTATTTCAATTTTTTGGAAGAGTTTGAGCAAGATTTGTGTTAGTTCCTTTCCTTCTAGAATTTTTGGTAGAATTCATCTGTGAAGCTGTCTGTCCCCAGGCTCTTCTTAGCTGGGCAGTTTTAAATGACTGATTCTATCTCTTTACATGTTTTTGGTTTGTTGAGATCATCAATTTTTTTTTTCTTTTGTCAATGTAGGCTGCTTATGTGTTTCTTGGAATTTGTCCACTTCCTCTAAATTGTCCTTCTTGTTGGCATATAGGTTTTCAAAGGATCCTTTTATTATATTCTTTATGTCTGTGTGATCAGTGGTGATATACTCTTTCTCATTTCTTATTTTGTGTATTTATATCTTCTCTCTTTTTTTGTTAGTCTAGTTGTTTATCAATTTTATTGATCTTCTCAAAGAACCAGCTCTTTGTTTTGTTTATTTTTTCTAGCACTTTCTTATTTTCTATTTCATTTAGTTTTGTTCTGATCTTTGTTATTTCTTCCTTTCTTCTTCCTTTTGAGCTAGTGTGTTGTGTTTTTTAAAGTAATTCCTCTAAATGTGCAGTTAGGTTTTCAATTTTAGCTCTTTCTTCTTTTTTGATGTATGAATTTATGGCTATGAATTTTCCTGTCAGTAAAGCTTTTGCTGCATCCCATAAGTTTTGATATGTTGTGTTGTCATTTTCATTAGTTTCAAGGTAGTTGCTGATTTCTTCTGAGATTTCCTCTTTGACCCACTGTTTGTGTAAGTATGTGTTACTTAGCTTCCATATTTTGGTGCCTAATCTAGTTCTCTGGCTCTTGCAGATTTCCAGCTTCATCATGATTAAGTGGCTCAACACAAGAAAATCAATCAGTGTAATGCACTACATTAGTATATCAAAAAAGAAAAATCATATGATTCTATCAATTGATACAGAAATAGAATTTGACAAAAAAAGAGCATCCTTTCTTGATAAAAATACTGCAATGGATAGGAATTGAAGAAAATTTTCTCAACATGATAAAGGCCCTATATGCAAAATACCCAGGTTACATTTTACTCAGTGGTGAAAGACTGAACACTTTCCTATTGAAAACAGGAACAACACAAGGATATCCACTTTTACCACTGTTGTACAATATACTGCTAGATATTCTAGCAAGAGCAATCAGGCAAGAAAAAGAAATAAGAAGGATCCACATTGAAAAAGAAGTACAATTTTTGCTGTTTGCAGATGATATGATCCCATGCCTAAAATGTCTGGAAAAACCTACAACAGAACTGCTAAAGCTGATAAATGATTTCATTAGAGTAACCAGTCTCAATATTCATACTTAATAAACAGTGGTGTTTCTATATAATCATAATGTTCATTTTAAGGATGAAATCAGAAAAATTTTCACTTACAATAGCCACTAAAAGAATCAAATATAATAAGATGCAAAAACCAAAGAAAGTCTACAACTGCAAGCAGAAGAATTGCATCCATCAGCTATGTGGGATCTAAGATCCTCTCAATTTAGAGGTGAAGTGAACACCGCTATCCCAGGGGCCTCAGGATAGAATAAAATATGTATTAGAGTTGACTCATTGGTATTTTACTAGAGAATTATTGTGACTCTAGCAAAGAAAGAAATTATATCATTGATGTGGAGACGTGACCACAGGAGTTGCCTAAGACATGGAGAGGGAAAAAGAGGCATGATATGGGGCATTTTGGGGACCTGGAGTTGTCGTGAGTAATTTTGCAGGGACAGCCACAGGACATTGTATATCCTGCCATAACATACTGAATGGACTAGGAAAAAATGTAAACCATAATCCATGCTGTGTAGCAGTGCTCCAAAATGTATTCATCAAATGCAATAATTGTACCATACTAATAAAAGAAGTTTTCTATGTGGGAGGAGTGGGGGTTGTGGGAGTGGGGTATATGGGATCCTCTTCTATTTTGTAATGTAACATTTTGTGTGATCTATGTATCTTTAAGAAAAGATAGGTGGCAGACTTGGCCCAGTGGTTAGGGTGTCCGTCTACTACATGGGAGGCCTGCGATTCAAACCCTGGGCCTCCTTGACTCTTGTGGAGCTGGCCCATGCACATTCTGATGCACGCAAGGAGTGCCATGCCACACAGGGGTGTTCTCCGCATAGGGGAGCCCCATGCACAAGGAGTGCATCCCATAAGGAGAGTGGCACAAAGTGAAAGAAAGTGCAGCCTGCCTAGGAATTGTGCCGCACACTTGGAGAGCTGACACAAGATGACGCAACAAAAGGAAACACAGATTTCCGTGCTGCTGACAACAACAGAAGCAGACAAAGAAGACGCAGCAAATAGACACAGAGAAGAGACAACTGGGGAAGGGGGTGGGGGGGAAGGGGAGAGAAAGAAATAAATCTTAAAAAAAAGAAATGATATTTAAAAAGTAGAAAAAAATAAAGAAATAATGTGGGAATGTGGATGGGGGAATGTAGCTCCATTGTTGAGCTCCTGCTTTCAAATTATGCAGTTCTGGCTTTACTCCACAGTACCTCTTAGTTAATTAATTAGTTAATTAAAAAACAATATAAAGATATAATGTAAAAAAAAGAAATGCTAAAGTTTGTTCTGCATGTTGAAATAAAAGCAGGATAGACAAAGTTGGAGGAGAGTGTAAGAACATCTAGAAAGACAAAAAGAGAAATAAAAATAACATGACATACACAAATCCAAAGAAAACATGCCTAATGTAAGTAATTGAATGATAATGGATTAAACTGAATGATAATGGATTAACACTGAATGATAATGGATTAAACTCACCAGTCAAGAGACACAGATTGGCAGAAAGGGTAAGGAAATATGCATCTATATGCTGTCTACAAGAAACCCACCTTAGACCTATTGATTCAAGAAAATTGAAAGAGAATGGCTGGAAAACAATCTTACAAACAAACAATAATCAAAAAAGTCAGGTGTAGCTATACTCACATTGGAGAAAATAGATTTTAAATGCAAGACTGTTGTGAGAGACAAAGATGAACACTATATATAAGGAAAAGGGATAATCTTTCAAGAAGAAAGAACGATCATGAACATTTATGAACCTAACCAGGGTGCTTCAAAATACATATGGCAAACACTGGGAAAAGTAAGTGGAGGAATAGATGCCTTTACAATTATAATGGGCAACTTTAAATACACCATTATCGCCATTAGACAGAACATCTCAACTGGGAATTAGTAAGAAACAAAGATTTTGAATAATATGTTAGAGGATCTGGACCTAACAGATATATACAGGATACTATACCCAAAGACAGCAAGATATACTTCCTTCTCAAGTGCACATAGATCATTCTCCAAGACAGACTTCATGGTAGGTCTCAGAGAAGGTCTCAATGAATTAAAAAACATTGAATTCATACAAAATACTTTCTCTGACCACAATGGAATGAAGCTGGAAATCTGCAAGGGCCAGAGAACAAGGTTATGCACAAAAGAATGGTTTGCATCTTGAAGTTAGGGATGCAAAATTTAGAAAAAATGGTAAATTTATAATTATGAATTTCAGGCAGCAACCACCAGGTTCAAATGTATCTGGTGATACATAAAAAATAGGTGTACAATTAAACTTGTGCACCTAGAAAACAAACATGCATAAGGTCATAGAGGACTCCCATACAACATCCCACTATAAATACCTTGTACTGTTGTGGAATATTTATAACAGATTAGGGAAGGGGCATTGTCAAAGGATAGCTACTAACTACATTCCATAGGTTACATTTGCTGTATTTTCCCTAACTCACTCCCTCATGTTATTTTTTTGTTCATAAACAATTACACCACATTAAGCAAAAAGAGAGAGAAAAATACTGAAACGCCACACACACTTTCATTTGTATGCAGGTACATGTGTGTCTGCGTATTAATGGATAAATTTCTATATCTATATAAATCAGACAAATTGCTCATTTTCCAAGAATATTAATAAAGGGAATAATATGTTAAGAAATAAAAAAATCATAATTGCACTTATGACAAATTACTTTAATCTTGAAATCCATGTTTTTTTCTATATTAAATTGTTTCTATATTAAAATTTTAATTGTTTAGTGTGCAGTATATCTTTCATTTCTTATCTCAAAATTTATATTTTAGTTGTATTTCTTTAAAAAATTTTCCAGCTGAATATCATCAATAAGTATTTATAATTAAGGACAACTGATATATTTTATTTACTCTGATAATGTTTATATTTCAGTTTGGATTTACCAATCTACTTATTATGGGATCTTTATTATACCTAGTCTATCTTATCTCTATAAACTTTCTTCAGTATTGGTTTCTAAAAATAATGCAACACTTTAACTCTTTTTTGGACGTTATATACTCAACATCTCTTAATATTTTTAGCTTAAAATGCCAGCATAATTTAAAAATTGAATCATGGTATAAAGTTATTTAATATCTCCAATCCCTATTTTGACAATAGAAGGGCATTAAATCACTGCTCTACATACTTCCACCCACCATTTTTTATTGGTGATGTATTTTTAAAAAGCAAATACACTTATGCAGGACAAAGCTTACAACTTAATAGACTTCCACAAACTGAAGTATATGCACTCTATACCTTTATGCACTCTGAATCTATAGGCAACCCTTGGTCATGGGAGAAAATATTGTCAGCCTCCCCATCCCTACCTTGTCTGTGCCCCTTCTACTAACTAACCCTAAGAATAACTATTGCTACATAGGCTACTTTTGTTGGTTATTAATTTGTATAAATGAAAAATACAATATGAACTCTTTTACATTTTGTTCCTAAACACTCTTTAAGTTCTTGGTGAACTTACCTATATTGCAGTATGTTTTGGGTAACATTTATAAAGTTTCATCTGTAGCATTTTGTTTTGTAAACACTAACCTATTAATTTAATTATTATGCTGTTGCTGGTCCTGTGAGGTGTTTTCAGTTTGAGCTCATTATGAATAATTCTAATGTGTAAATTCTAGAACTTGTGTTTTGGTGACACGTGTATAAAATATTGTTGGGTATTTTATGTAGCAGTGGAATTCTGAGGTCATAGGTTTGCATCTGTTTCATTATCATTAGGTTCTGCTATAAATTTTCCAAACCTCTTTTACCAATTTCACACCCAACATATATGAGATTTCTGGTGTATCCATATCCTTGCCAACACTTGGTTTTATTATTTCCCTTTTAGCCTTATGGTTGGTATTTCATGACATAAGAAAGTGGTTTATTTGAATTTCCTTGATTACCGAGGAAACTGAAGATCTTTACACATGTTTATTCACCATTGGGAACCTCTTTGTTGAAGTGTTTGTTGGTTTACTTTTCTCATTTTTTTCATTGTTTGTCTGACTTTTTCTTATTTGTTTTGTTTCTCTATATATACTGATACAAGTTCACTCTCTCTTTCACCTCTCTGTTTACTTCTTTTTTGATGAAGATAGCCTCTTAATTAAATATAATTTTAAGTTGACTTTTTCCTATGCCAGAAGTAGCTTCCTATTAGAAAATTATATAAATGTACTTGTTAAAAGTTTCTCCTTTACAAGGTTTATAGTGATTAACTGATTACAAGGTTTACAATGGTTAATAAACAGTGACTTGCATTCCTGTGACATAGAGGAGCCCTCCTCCAGAGCCTATGTGATTGGTTGAAAAAGCCATAGACTATGTTCAGAGATACAACACAATTCTTCACAAAAATAGACAAAGGAGCCACATGGCCTCACCAACTCCTCCCCTCCTGCCCCTCTAGAATTCACTACCCCTATCCATACAAGAGAAATAATTCACCTCTACAGTTCGCTATTTGCCCTCAGGTCTTATCAAGCCCCACCTCCATCTGACTAAGCATTTTCCCACTGATAGATGTTCTTTATGAATTCATGACCACCTCTGCCAGGGGTAGGTTGAAGTTTATTCTTCAGACTCCCTCCTTTGGGAGAGCTTCCCAATAAAATTGCTTTCTGCAATCATTAGTCTCTGTGACTCTGTGAGTGCTGTTTTCTTCCTACAGTACTTTATTACTCTTCTACAATTTCCATTATGTTTAAAATCCAGATTAACAATCAAAGAATCAACATACCTATGCCTGTATTTCAATTCCTGTATCATTAAGTAAAAAAGAAAATATTCTTGGGAATTTCAGGGAAGGGAGGAATTCAAACATTTCGAACTCTGTTGAGTACAGATGTGTACATCACCATCCTATCTGACTTAATATCATATGGGGAGGGAGTGTGAAGAGCAAATGAGGCTGAAAGAACCAAAGACTGTGGGGTTAAACATGGGTGCATGCCTGGGCAGAAAGAAAGGAGCTCTAGACCCTGATACTATTCAGATGATGAGAAGTCTGAAAATGGGAGATCTAAATGGTGGAGTAGGAAAATGCAAGCTGCACTCCTCCAGAGACTGTGGAAGGTAGACAGGGTCACCTGTCAGAAGAGAAACCATGAGACCTCTCCAATGAGCCAATTGGAGAGGACAGCTGAGGGGAACCAGTTAGCTGGGGGAAAGGGAAGCCATGGGAGATATGGCATGCAAGCCAGCAAACAACTGGCACAGATGGAGAAGGAAGCCAGGGAAGTGATTTAGGTGGAAGATCAGTGCACAGCTGGCTCTGAGAGCTTGGAAAGCCCCCGGGTGACTAGGAGTGCATTCCAGTACCCACTAGGTTCTTGAGGAGTGGGAGCTGTGGAGAAAGCAGATATGGAAATGGAAACTAGCCAGTTTGATGGGAGAGAAGATTGGGGAAATTGAGATAGGGTTGCAAACTAGAAATAAAAAGGAAAGATGTCAGGCAGCAGTGAAATGGCTCCAGAGAGGGGAAGTAGAGAACTGATGAGGCAGTCTGTCACAACCACCCACCCTGGGAGAGAGAGGAACTGGTTCAGTGAGGAGCTGGGCTGACAGGCATCTAACAGTCTGGGAGAGAGGGGAGCCAGGAGAGGCAGGCAGCAAGCACTAAAAAGTCCAAATGACATGAGGAAAAGAGAGCAGGCAGAAGCAGCTAGCCAGCCTTCAAACACATAACAGCCTGAGGTGGTGGGGAGAGGCAGCCCAGAAATTGTCAAGGGCCTAACCAGCCCTGAAGAGAAGGGTTCCAGAGAGCAATCTATTGATTACTGAGCACCCAGCCAGGTCCTAGAGAAGGGGAGTTAAGAGAAAAGAATCCTCATGACAGGGAAATTAGCTGAGTTAATTTTTTTTTAATTTTTAAATTGTTTAATAATTTATTCTTTATTTTTTTCTCTACACAAGGTAAACTTCCATGTGGAGTGTGGGATGCAGGGTGATTGATTGATGAGACATGGCAGCCTGAGAAAGTTTCTAGTGGCTGAGAGTCCTGTATTTTCTGGGTTTCTTTTCTTTCATTTCATTTTCTTTCCTTTTCTATCTTTTTTGTCTTTATTCACCTTATATTTTTTCTTCCTTTTGTTCCTTTTAATTTTTCTTCTTCTGATGCTTATTTTCATTCCATCATCTCTTTCTGGTATTCATTTTCCTTCTTCTCTTTTCTTCTTTCCAGTCTTTAATTTTATTCAAAAATTTTTTGCAGTTTCTTTTTTTAATTCAAACTTGTTAATACTCCTTTGTATTTTTTGAAGATTTTCGATTTATTACTTTTTTTTCCATAGTGCTTTTAAGGTTCCTTTAAGTTCTTTTTTTCAGCCTTCTTCTTTCTTTCTTTTTCCATGTTCTTAATATTTTGGGGGAACAAAACAGACAGTGACAAGAATTTAGAATAAGTGGAACCAAGTCTCAAAGGGGACCCTTAATGCAAAACAAAATGAAATAAAGCTCTAAAGTAGAAAGAGAATCTAATGAACTGAATATGCCCAGCATCTAAACTGGATGCCTAGACATCAGCAAAAAATATAGTTGTATTAACAAAACATAAAGATGTTGCCCAGTCTAATGAACAACAGGTGACTGGAACTGGACCTACTAGACACATACAGAATATTACACTGAAATAGAAGAGTATAAAATTTTTCTTGAACAAACATGGATTGTTCTCCAGGACAAAACCTATGATAGGTCACAAAACAAGTCTAAATGAATTGAGAAAGATAGAAATTATAGAAAACCTTTTCTCTGACCACATCAGAATAAAGCTTGAAATTTATAATGGGCAGAGAACCAGATAGGCAAAAGATATGGAGGTTACTCAACACACTCTTAATCAGTCAGTGGTCATGGAGGACATTGCAAAGGAAATCAGCAACTAACTCTAAAAGAGAGAAAATGGGAACACAATGTATCAAAACTTATGGGATGAAGCTAAAGCAGTTCTGAGAGGGAAATTTATAGCCATAAATATTTGCATTTAAAAAGAAGATAGGGTTAAAATCAGACAGTTAGATGAACTAGAAAAGGAACAACAAAATAATCCTAAAGCAAGCAAGAAGATGGAAATAAAGATTAGAGCAAACATAAATGAAATTGAGAATATAAAACAATAGAAAAAATAAACTAAACCAAAACCTGATTCTTTGAGAATCTTAATAAAATTTATAAACACTTAGCTAGACTAATAAAGAGGAAAGAGAGAACATCCAAAAATAAAAATGAAAAATTAGAGGGGAGATATCACCACTTATCCCATATAAATAAAATGTAGCTAAAGAGAACACTTTGAAATATTGTATGCCACAAGACACATAGCATAGATAAAATGACCAAATTTATAGAAACAAACAACCTAAACTGATGAAAGAAGAATAGATGAACTCAATAGAGCAATCACAATTAGCATAATTGAATTAGTCATCAAACCTCCCAACCAACTCATTTTTTGAAGACTCAGTCATATAAATACTTTTGCCTTTGCCATTTCCCCCTTTTATTCAAGGTCAAAAAGCAGTTTTTAACACATGATCCTACATGTAGGCTGAGATATTCTGCTGGTCTGAGTTGACCCTTTTATTCAAGGTCTCTTTCTAGTTACATCACCAGTTAGTGATTGGTAGTAATCCCTTGGCACCAGGGAGGCTCATCCCCATGAGTCATGTCCCCTGCTGGGAGAAAGGCAATGCATTTACATGCTGAGTTTGGCTTAGAGAGAGGCGACATTTGAGCAACGTGGGGGCTCTCAGAAGGTAACTCTTAGACACCTTGCAGCTCTAGGCCTAATTCATATTTCAGGCACACAAGTCCATAAGCATAGCCATCAGTATCATGTGCTCATCATTGGGCCATCCTTATTCATTGGTCTTTGCCATTGCATGTGGGGAATTGTTGTTGTTACATTGGGGAATGTGATAGAGCTCCCCTGGGTAGGAACTCAGTTGTTGTTTGTAATTGTAACTACTATGAAAATACCCAACATATATCCAAACATTTTTATGTACCCTATAAACATGCCCTGGAGAACTCGCTTTGGACTCAGTTGTGACCTTTCTACATATTCCTCTTCTGTCACTTTCACTGAGCCTGTGTTGGGCACTAGGGTTTGGGTATATTTAGGAGACTTGAGTCTCTGGACTGTCCATGTGCCAGTTGGATGCTGAGGCTCAGCAGTGTTGCAAATCTTACCCTCCTGTTCTTTGGACTTGCCCAGGTCAGCTAATAAGGAGGTGAAGATGGTCAACCACCACAGCAGCTTACCAAGAGTGCCTATAGCCACAAGCAGGAGAACTGCATCCATCATACATGTGGAATCTAAGCCCCCTCTTGATATAGAGGTGGAGTGGACTTCACCATCGCAGGATCCACAGGATGGAGAAATAAAATATGGATTATAGTGAACTTAATGACACTCGACTATGGAACTATTGTGACTAGTAATGGAAGAAGTTGTAACATTGATATAGAGAAATTTGCCACGTTAGTTTCTGTGGGCAGGGACAGGGAAGAAGAAAAGTTATGTGGGGGCATTTTTGGGACTTGGAGTTCTCCTAAATGTATTGTGGGGACAGATACTGAACATTATATATCCTGCCATAACCCACTGAATGTACTGGGGAAGAGTGCAAACTAGAATGTAAACTATTATCCATGTGGTGCAGTAGTGCTCCAAAATGTATTCACAACTGCAATGAATGTGCCACAATGATGAAAGAGGTTGTTGATGTAGGAGTAGTGGGGTGATGGGGGTGCAGGGTATATGAGAAGCTCTTATATTTTTAGAATGTAACATTTTTTGGGATCTCTGTTTCTTCAAAAATTGAAGGGCATGGGGAGTGCAGAGTGGGGTATATAGTAACCTCTTATGTTTTTTAATGTAGCATTTTGTGTGATCTATTACTTTTAAAAATTTAATTAAAAATAAAATTTAAAAATAAAATAGTAATACTAAAAAAATATATATACATACATATATATATATATATATATAAATCTACCAACCAATAAAACCACAGACAGCTTCATGGGAGAATCCTATCCATCATTCTGGAAAGAAATAACACAAATCCTGTTAAAATCTTCCAAAAAATAAACATGGAGGGAACATTCCATAATTCATTTTATGGGGAAACATCACCCTAATACCAAAGACACATAAAGATGGTAAAAGAAAATAAAACTACAGACCAAAGTGTTTTAAAAAACTAGATACTAAAATTGTCAAGAAAATAGTGCCTAATCCTATTCCAAAACTAATCAAATGAATTATACATGATTAACAAGTGAGTCTTATCTCTGGTATGTGAGGATGTTTCAATATAAGAAAATCAATCAATGTATTACACCACATTAACAGATAAACAAAATTACATGATCATCTCTATTGATGCAGATAAAGGATTTGAAAAGATACGCCATGCTTTCTAGACCAAAAAAAAAAAAAAACTTTGAAAGATTGAAGTAGATGGAAACTTCCTCAATATGATAAAGGGTTTATATGAAAAACCCACATATAACATCATACTCAAGGGGGAAATTCTAAAGACTTCCCCTGGATGATCTGGTAAAAGACAAGGATGCCCATGGCAAACACTCTTGTTGAACATTGTATTAGACTTGCTTGAGCAAGGAAAAGGAAATATAAGACATCCAAATTAAGAAAGGAAAAGGCAAATATTTCACTATTTGCAGATGAAATAATTCTAAGTGTAGAAAGCCCTGAAAAATCTACAACAATGTTTCTACAGCTAATAGATGAGTTCAGTAAAGCAGCAGGATATAAGATGAAGATGTAAAAGTGTAAGATTTCTGTACACTAACAATGAGCAATCTGTGGGGGGAATTTAGAAAAAAATCCATTTACAATAGGAATTAAAGAATAAAATATCTAAAAATAGATTTAACTAAAGATGTAAATGACGTGTACACAAAAAATACAACTCTGTAAAGGAAATCAAAGAAGTCCTAAATTAAAGGAAGAATATTCCATGTTCATAGATGGAAAACTATGTATCATTAAGATATCTGCCCCAACCTAATTAATTTACATATTTAACACAATCCAACAAAATTTACAACAGCATTTTTACTGAACTGAAGAAGCAATTAGGAAAATTATTGGGAAGGATAAGGGACATTCAAATAATCAAAAACGTATTGGGATAGAAAAACAAAATTGGAAAAATCATGACATCTGACATTTAAGCATGATACAACGGTAAAAACTGCATGGTATTGGCAAAAGGATAGGCATATCGACTATTGGAACTGAATTGATATGGTAGACTGGTACTTGACAAGATCACCAAGCCAACTCAACTGGGACAGAATGGCCTCTTCAACAAATGGTGCTGGGAGAACTGGATGTCCCTATCCAAAAGAATTAGAGAGGCTCACCTTCTCATGTCACATAGAAAAATTAAATCAAGATAGAACAAAGACCTAAATATAAGAGTGAAGAACATAAAGGTCATAGAATATAATGTAGGGAGCAATTATGAGATCTTGTAGTAGCAAATGGTTTCATAACATTTATACTCAAATGTATGAGAAACAAAAATATAAATAGATAATATGAATTCCTCAAATTAAAAACTTTTGTTCTTCAAAGGAGTTTGTCAAGAAAGTGAAAAGGCCACCTACTCAACAGGAGAAATTATTTGGGAATCACTTATGCAATAAGGATATATAAAACAACCTACATGTTAAAAATAAAATGTCAAGCCATTAAAAAATATGTCTAAGATTTGAATAGATATTTTTCCAAAAAGGAGATAAAAATGTCTGAACAGCACATGAAAGGATGCTCAACATCACTAGGTATTGAGGAAATGAAAATCAAAACTACAATGAGATATCACTTTACACCTATTAGAATGGCCAAGTATTTGAAATAAAAAACAGAACTACAAGTGTTGGAGGGGATATGGAGGAAATGGAACCCTCATCCACTGTGGTGGGAATGTAGACTGGTGCAGTTATTGTGTATGATGGTTTAGAGGATCCTCAGGAATTTAACTATGGAATTGCAATATGATCCATGAATACCCTGATGGTTATATACCAAGAGGATTTGAAAGCACGGCCATGAATGGATATATATACACCAATGTTCATAGTGGTATTATTCAATACAGCCAAAAATTGGAAGCAACACAAGAATACACCAACATATGAATGGATAAGCAAAATGTGGTATAAACATGCAAGACAATATTGTTCAGCTGTAAGAAGGAATTAACTCTTACCCACATGACCATATAATGCATGTTGAAGACTTTGTGTTGAGTGAAGTAAGCCAGTCACTAAAGACAAATACTGCATGACGTCAGTGACATGAACAGACTCATAAAGCTAGAGCCTGGGAAATAGGTTCTCAGGAGACAGAAAGGGAGTAGAGTGTGTTTAGCTGATTATCAATATGGGAAAAACATTTGATAAGGTGGAGAGGGGAGATTTGGCAGTGGGTGTGGGTGAAGGCTATGCAGGAATGTGAGTGAGGTTGGTGGTGTTGGAAGCGGTGTAAGGGTGTATGGGTTGGTCTATCCATATCCCTAGAGGGAAGGCTGGAGGAAGGAAAATATGAACTCTGGGGATTTATAGTCTGTGATTGATATTACTACATTGGGAATGTTCTTTTGATGAATATGGCAGGAGAGGGTCATTGGTGCAGTGTGTCAATGGTGGGGGATATTTAAGGAAAGGTGCACTTGGGGCATCCTTTATGTAATATGAATGTGTGTATGTTGTCATATGGTTTTATCTGACTGGGGGGAGATCCACACAATAGACAGGAAAATATTAATCTCCCATCCTGGGGAGTCATGCTACATTTTAAAACAGAGGAGATAGAGTCTCTCAAGTTCATAGGCAGTAGCTAATTTTTAAAAAGTGAAACACAAAAATAAAACAGACCATAATGCCAAACTCTCCTTATTAGTGTATGTAACTTTGAATATTATTGTTCCAAAACTGATATTTAGTAGTATGACCAGTTCCAAGATGGGGGGAGGAGGAATATTGAGAAGAACATAGGGCATTTCTAGAGCTTTGGAAATGTTCTGCCTGAATTGGAATGGTGGAAACAGGCCAGTAAACATTTTGTCAAGACCTACAAAATTGTATAGTACAAAGCATACACTATAATGTAAACCACTGACCATTGACCATAGTTCATAGCAATATTTGATCATCAGTTGTAATGGCTGCCCCATACTCATGCAAGTAGTTAATGATAAGGGAAAAAGTAAGAGGAGGGTTTGGGACATATGGGAATCCCTGATATTTTTATGTAACTTTTATTTAACACAAAATTTCTTTGAAAATAAAGAAAAATTAAAATCTACAGACAAGCGTAATAGAGCTTATAGGAATAAAAGACACGATGGATAAGATTATGAAAAATACATTAGAGTGGTGTGTTTGTTACAGTTGATGAACATACTTAAGCATAGCTACTAAACTTGTACCACACTATTGAAATACGTTGTTAATGAGAGAAAGTGTGTGTTGGGGGGAGTGTGTGAGATATATAGGAATGTCCTACATTTTAAATTTTATATTATTTTATTTTTTTAATTTTTAAAATTTAATTTATTGAACTATATCACTCATACATAAACAATAAGTGTATAATAATAGTTGTGAACTTACAAAACAAACATAAGCAACATCATACAGGATTCTCATTACTCACCCTACCACCAATAACTTGCATTGTTGTTAAATCTTTTTAAGTAATGATTTAAAAGCATTATCAATCTATTACTACTAACCAAAGTATTTACCCTCAGCCAACCCTATTATTATTAATTTTATACCATTTACATATGAACATAGATAAACAAGTGTATAGTAAAAGTTATGAGCTTACAAAGCAAACATGCATAACATCATACAGGGGTCCCGTACATCAACCCTCCACCAACACCTTGCATTGTCATGAGAAGTTTGTTACAAATTATGAAAGAATATTTTCAAAATCTTACTACTAATCATAGTCCTTATCTTACACTTGTTGTGTTTTTCCTCCAACCCACCCTATTTTTTTAAATATATTTTTTATGACAGAAGTAAACTTATAAAACAACTATGCACGTGTGTAGAATTTCCAAACAACACCCCTCTGTCAAGACATCACATTGTGGTGAACCATTTGCTATAGCTAAGATAAAATCATCTGATTTTTACCATGTCCATATTGTACATTTGGCTCACATTTTTCATACTGCCTCATTATCAACACAGTACATCTTTTGCATAGATGCAAGAATATTATTAGTATTTACCACAGTCCATAGGTAATTCCAGCTGTGCTTTTCCCATGCTCCTACACATTCCCAACACTCTCGGTAGAGATGTATGTTTGCTCTAGCTCACAAACGACCCTCTTGCATCTGTACCATCAAACACAATACTCATCTGTGCAATTCAGTTCCTAGATTATTCTCTAGCATTTTGTCAATTGGAATTTATATCCTAGACTAACATTTTCAATCACATCCCCATTTTAGGCCAGCTGTTACTCACTGTGTGTTACCATCCACTCAATACGTTTCCACACTTTTACAGTAAAGTTAATTAAAACTACCACATATATTAAACATCAGTGGTCCACTCAGTCCTCCTCTTATCTCCTTTAAGAATCCATTGCCTACCACCAGGTCTTGAAGATATTTTCCTACAATTTCTCCTAGAAGTTTTATGGCTCTTTTTTTTATTTTTAGGTTTTTGATCCATTTTGAGTTAATTTTTGAATAAGGCATGAGACAGGGCTCCTCTTTCCTTTTCTTCTTTTAGCTATGGATATTCAATTCTTTCAACGCCATTTGTTGAATGGATTGTTCTACTTGAGCTGTGTGAGTTTGACAGGCTAGTCAAAAATTACTTGACCATACCTGTGAGGGTCTGTCTCTATTTTTTGTTTGTTTGTTTTATTTTTTTAAGAGTCTGTTTCTGAACCATCAATTTGGTTCCATTGGGCTATGTGTCAGTCTTTAGGCCAGTATCATGCTGTTTTTACCACTATAGCTAGGTAATATCTTTTAAAGTCTGGAGATGAGGGTTCACTTTTCTTTTTTAATGTTTCTGGCTATTCAGGACCTCATCCTTCCAAATAAATTTGATGATCATGTTTTCATATATATTTTTTAATGCTGGTGTAATCTTTATTGGGTTTGCATTGAATCTGTATATCAATTTGAGTAGAGTTGACATCTTAATGATATTTAGTCTTCCAATCCATGAGACTAAAATCCATGATATTTAGTCTTCCAGGTATTTAGGCCTTTTAAAATTTCTTTTAACATTGAGTTGCAGTTTTCTGAATACAGGTGATTTACATCATTGATTAAGTTTATTCCTGACTATTTAAGTCATATTTTATTTTCATCACCCTTCTGACACTTTTAGATAATTTTATTGATATAATCTTCATTTATATACTCTCTTCCAGGCCTCTCTCTCCTGTCTTTTATTTTCAGGCTCTAGCACACCTTTTAGTATTTCCTGAAAATCTTGTCTCTTGCTTAGAAATTCTCTCAGTTTCTGTTTATTTGTGAATATTCTAATCTCGCTCTCATTTTTGAAAGACAGTCTTGCTGGATATAAGATTCTTGGCTGCAGGTTTTTCTCTTGTAGTATCTTAAATATATCACACCACTGTCTTCTTGAATTCATGGTTTCTGGTGAGAAATCTGCACTTAATCATATTGGATAGCTCTTATATGTAATGCATTGCTTTTCTCTTACTGTTCTCAGAATTCTCTCTTTGTCTTTGGCATTTAACATTGTGATGAGTATGTGTCTCGGAGTAGTCTATTTGGATTTTTTTGAATAGTTGTACATTGTGCTTCTTGGACATGGATATCTATGTCCTTAAACAGTGTTGGGAAATTTTCTACCATTATTTCTTCAAATATTCCTTCTGTCCCTTGTCCCTTCTCTTCCCCTTCTGGGACACCCATAGCACATATGTTTGCACACCTTTTGCTGTCATTTAGTTCCCTGACACCCTGTTCAATTTTTTCCATTCTTTTCTTCATCTGCTCTTTGGTGCCCAACTGTCTCTTCCTCCCCCTTTTTTGGGAAGTGGAGCTTTCAATTCCAGCCTCAGGACAGCTCCTGAGGTGGTTTGTGCCACAAGTGGAGGATGGGCTCCAGCATCCAGGGTGTGGAGCACTCTACTTATGAGATTTCTCTGAAGATGGGCAGTCCCTCTTTTGATTCCTTCAAGGATGTTGCAGGATGCTCTTCAGGCCCCCTGGAGCCCACAAACAGGTGCTTCACCTAGCTCCAGAGTGTTTGGGTGTTTGCTCACTTCCCTGTAGTGGTAGCTGACTCTAAGAGTTGCTTATTCTGCAGCCATCTTGCTGGTTCTCTCCCCTATATTTTTGATGTAACATTTATATAATCTATGCTTCTTTGAAAATAAAAACTTAACTCTGAAAATACACAAGAGAAACATATAAGCAGATTTCAATTGATTGAGGTCAGATTTAGTGAATTACAAGATAGAGCATCAGATTTGAAAACAGAGAAAACAGAAAAGAACCAAAAGTGAAAATTGAACAGGGTCTCAGGGATTAGAATGACAGCATGAAACACACAAACTGACACATTAGAGGTGTCCCAGAAGGAAATGAGAACCTAAGGGGCAGAAAAAAATATTTGAGGAAATAATGACTTAAAATTTCCCAACGCTTATAATGATACAAATATCAAGATCCAATAAGATCGACATGTCCCAATCAGAATAAATCCAGGAAAACCTGCTCTGAGACACCTAATATTCAGAGTGTCAAATTGTAGAGATAATGAGGGATTGTGGAAGAAGCAAGAGAAAAGCAGAGCATCCTCAATTAGACCAATGCAGATACCACATCAGAAACCATGGAGATGAGAAGAAAGTGGTATGATTAATTTAAGGTCCTGAAAGGGAGCAACTGTCAGCCAAGAATTCTTTTTCTGGAAAAACTGTATTTTAAATATGAAATTTGAGTTTAAAGTCTTCAAAGAAAAACAAAAATGGGAGACTTCTCCAACAAGAGATCTGGTTACAAGAGATACAGTAGGGGATGGAATGGAGGAGAGTATGGGCCATGATGTGGACCATTGACTATGAGGTGCAGTGGTGCCCAAAGATGTACTTACCAAATCCAATGGATGTGTCATGATGATGGGAACGAGTGTTGCTGGGGGGGGGGGGGAGAGGTGGGGTGGGGGGGTGGGGTTGAATGGGACCTTACATATATATTTTTAATGTAATATTATTACAAAATCAATAAAAAAAAATAAAAAAAAAACAAGAGATACAGTAGGAAATGGTGCAACCTGAAAGCAGAAGGCAAATGTAAGAGGTTTGGGAAAGAGTGTAGAAATGAAGACTGTAAGTAAAGATAACTAAAAGAGTATATTGTCTGGCAATAGTAAGATATGACAATGGAGAGCCAAGCTATGAAGTGGCCAAAGTAAGTAAAATCTTTACAGTAATAATATTGACATTAATGGAATGGGATCCACAATCAAAAGATAGACTGACAAAATGGATTTTTAAAAGTGAGCTGAGTACATGCTTTCTACAAGAGATTCAACTTAGATTCAAAGACACAATCAGACTGAAATATATTCCATGCAAATAATAATCAGAACAGACCTGGAGAAGTGATATCAATATTGGATAAAATAGATTTTAAACACAAAACTATTAGAAGAGATGAAGATGGTCATTATATACAATATAAGGGACAATTCACTAGGAAGAAAAATTCATAATTAATATTTTTGCACCTAACTTGCAGCTCCAAATATATGAGGCACACACTCTCAAAACTAAAGGTAAAAATATATTAGTCTCTAAAATAATAGTTGGAGATTTTAATACACCACACCCAACACTGCAAAGAACATCTGGATAGAGGATAAAAGAAGAAACAAAGAACTGGAAAAATAAAATAAATTAACTAACTGAAACTGGGATTTATAGAACAATACACGCCCAAACAGCAGAATAAACAGCAGTGAAGCTTGATTGTTTCTCTGGGCCCTGAGGGGAGGGCAGGAGAGGAATGGAATAGATAGAAGTGGGGGTAACTGGGGGGGGCAATGGAAATGTTCTGCATAAATGTGCAATGATGGATACAGGCCATATTAAATATCATCAAAAATTTATAAAGGTGTAAAGTCTAAAATGTAAGCCATAATATAAACCATAATGTAACCAACAACTTATAGAAGTGTACAGTCTAAAATGTAAGCTATAATGAGACCATGGTTAGTAGCTATGTTTTAATATCTGTACATCATTTGCAGTAAAGGTAACAAACATGTAAAAAGATCATCACTGATGAAGGGGGAAGTGGGTTTGATGTTGTATATATGGGAGTCCCCTATGTTCTATGTGTGACTTTCCTGTGACCTAAAACTTTTTTGAAGACATAATTTAAAATAAAAGATGTAGACATTGAGGAAGAAATGGAAGAGATTGCCTTGCTACCGTACATACATGGAAACATCTATTACAGTGATGAAAGGCAAAATAGCAAAACTAAATTTTATGATAGTTTTCACTTTTTATTTATTTTCTACTTTATTTTAGTTCTTTAAAAAACTATTATGTATTCTATTTCTAATCTTTAAACCTATCATTACTTTTTCATTTTCCTATTAACTGAATTTGGCAATATATACTACTTCTCTTTTGAAGAAGTTTTGGATCACAGAGTGTTCAACTATGACAGGGGAGGAGCACTGATGTGTGATGTCATCGATGGGGGAGGTATGGGTGGGAGGGAGATCTCAAGGGTATGCATATAGGATATAGAGATATGTTTAGATATTCTTTGGGTTTTGACTTAGTGGTTAGAGTTTCACATGACAACTGAGGCTGTGCTGAGTTCCCATTCAGGAAACTTTGTTGCACTCTTTAAATGGAGCAGTAAAAATTCACTAAGAAAAAGGGTGAAGACCAGTGGGAAAGGATGGTCCAATGATGGGCCCTTGATACTGATGACTATGCTTATGAGCCTATGTACTTGAAATTTCAACTAGGCCTAGAGTTGCATGGTGCCTAAGAGTTACCTTCAGAGAGCCATCATGTTGCTCAAATGTTGTCACTCTCTAAGCCAAACTCGGCATGTAAATGCATTACCTTCCCCCAGAATGGGCCATGACTTCCAGGGTGAGCCTCTCTGGCATCAAGCGAGTACTACCAAGCACCAGCTGGTGATACAACTAGGAAAAGACTGTGAATAAAAGGGGGAAATAGTAAAGACAAATGAATTATATGTGTAAAAGACATCAAAATGAGTTGGGAAGTCATCAGAGGGGTTGTGCCTATGCCCTTCTCAGCAGGATCCTAAAGACAGCCAAAGTAGATATAACCACAGTTAGTGGTGCTCCTGAGGGCTCTGGAGACACCCAGTTCATATGGTCATTACAGATGACTCTGGATTTCAGTGTCTTGCCAGTGGGCCCTACTTTGGAATTTGTGCTCCTGAGAGTTATGGATCTAGACACAGATGTGACCCCTCTATACATGCCTTTTCTGTCACTTTTACTGAACCTCTGGTTGGTTCTGGGGTTGGTGTATGCCCAGGAGACTTGAAACTCTGGATTTTCTATGTGCCATCTAGGGCCTGAGTCTCAGTATACTTAGAAGACCTATTTTCTGGTTCGTTGGACTTACCCAAGACAAATAATTGGGAGGTGAGGATGGTCACCCACGACATAAAGGATCTGAGAGAATCTACAACTGCAGGGGGAAGAATTTATCCACCAACAATGTGGAATCCAAGCACCCTCTTAATTTAGAGGTGGAGTGGGCATCACTATCCCAGGGTCACAGGATGGAGGAATAAAATACGGATTAGAGTGGACTTACTGGTATTCTACTATAGAATTATTGTGATGCTAGTGATGGAAGAAATTAAATCATTGTTGTGGAGACTAGCCACAGTAATTGTTGAATGTACGGAGAGGGAAAGGAGGTGATATCGGGGCATTTTTTGGGGTTTGAAGTTGTCCTGAATGATATTGGAGGGAAAGATGGAGGACATTATATATTCTGTCATAACTCATAAATGGAAATGGAGAGAGTGTAAACTACAACATAAACTATAACCTATGCTATGTAGCAATGTTCCAAAAAGCACTCATCAAGTGCAATGAATGTATCACACTAATGAAAGAAGTTGTCAAACTTCTTTTGGAAAGAGGGGGATTTGTGCTGAATGGGGTATATGGGAACCTCATATTTTTTAATGTAACATTTTGTATGATCTATGTTTCTTTAAAAAAATCATAAAAAAGAAGAAAACTATAATTGTATATTCTTTTGGCTATTATGGCAAGGTATGGTTACTGGTGTATGATGGTGATAGGGGGATATTTGGGACAGGCCTCACCTGGGGCATGCTTCTATTGAATGTGATTTTGTTCATTTTGGCATGGGGTGTTGTCTCAGTAGCTGCAGACCCACATGTTAAACAAGGAAACATTAAACTCCCATTATGGAGAGTCCTGATATGTCCTCAATTAGATGACAAGAATGTCTAGGGAACATAAGGCATGCCTAATAGAAGAAAACAGACCAATATATCAAGCCTTTTGGATTAATGCATAGAGCTATGAATGTTATTCTTCAAAAACTGAAACTTAGTGGAGACCATACATTCTGAGCAGAGGGGAAGGGAAGAATGGAAGATAGAACAGGGCACTTATATAGCACTGACATTGTTCTGCATGATTTTGCAATGATTGATACAGGTCATTATAAATTTTGTGAAAGACTATAAATGTGTATGGTGAAAAATGTAAACCATAATGTAAGTCATTATACAAGGTAGTAGTAATGCTTCAGAATCGGTACAAAGTTTTAAGAAATGTACAATATTCTTGTAAGATGCTATTAATAGGGGAAAATGTGAGAAGTTGAGAATGTGGGGTAGAGAAATCCCCTATATTTTCTACATGACTTTTCTCTTACTTAAAGATCCTGGGTAGTATGGCAGGGACAGATGCTGGACATTGTATGTCCTGCCATGACCCACTGGGTGTACTGGGGGAGTATGTAAACTACAATGTAAAACATTATCCATGTGGTGCAGCAGTGCTCAAAAATGTATTCACCAAATGCAATGAATGTTCCATCATGAGGAAAGACATTGTTGCTATGGAAGGAATGGGGTGAGGCAGGTGGGGGGGTATATGGGGACCTCATATTTTTTGAATGTAACATTTAAAAAATAAAGACAGAAAAAAAGAATGCATGAGGGAACATACAAGAGAAATTGCTTCTGTACATAAAATAAACAAACCTTACAGTGATTGAATAAAACAGTGAAAATTTATTTTTATTTTTTATTTAAGTATTTTATTTGTTTATTATTACTTTTAATAATTTTATTTATCTTTTGGCTTTGTTTTGGGGGAGGTTTTGGATTACAGAAGGGTCACAACTGTGGTAAGGGAGGATCACCAGTGTGGGAATAATGGAAGGATGTGTTGGGAAAGGGGCACCTGTAGCATGCCTTTATGGAATTTGAATATATTCAAGTGGTCATGGTGTGTTGCCTTGGTGGGTTGAGACACACACAATAACTGAAAGAATATTGAATTCCCATCCTGGAAAGTCCTGCTATGTTTTCTAATAGAGCAGCAAGAATTCCTAGATTACATGGATAATTCTTCATGAAAGTGGACAGACCAATCCACAAAGCCCTTGACATTGATGGTTTTACTTATAAACCTTGTTCCTGTGAAATTGAAACTTAGCCTAGTCATATATATTGCCTAAGAGTTACCTCCTGAAAGCCTCCTTTTTGCTCCAACGTGGCCTCACTCTAATTCAAACTCAGCATATAAACTCACTACCTTTCCCCAGCAAGGGAGGATAAACCACCCAGGCACTGAGGGACTACTATGAATTTCTGACTAGCAATGCATTTGGAAAAAGACCTTGAATTAAAGGGAGAAATATTAAATACAAATGAGTTTTTATGGCTATGAGATTTCAAAGTGAGTCAGGAGATCATTCCTAATGTTATCCTTATTCATGCCTCAGGAGTGAGTCAGGAGATCATTCCAGATGTTATGTTTATTCGTGTCTTCTTGACTGCCACAGCAAACAGTGTCTTAAGCTGGTGGGCTCCTGAGGGATCTAGAGACTTCTAGACATTATAGGCAGTTTCAGGAATTTGGCAAGCTGTCAGTGGGTCCTACTTTGGAATATATGTACCCCAAAGTAACAAGAGTCATACTCATTTATAATTTCCTTACACTTGACTCTTCAGACCCTTTTAATTGAACCTACAATTAGCACACTAATCATGAACTATATGTCCCAGAGATGTAAATCTTTAGTCTGTTCATATCCTGGTTGATCCCTGAATCTCAGTAGAGTTGTAGCACCTATTGTCCTGTTCATTGGGTTTGCCCAGGACAACTAACAAAAGGACAATGTTGGACAATGCTCATCTCATAAAAACAGAGGATTTACAAATACAAGCAAGACCTTTTCTTCCATCTGACCCATGGAATCAAGATCTCCTCTCAAACAGAAACACAGTGGGCTTAACCATCCCCAACTCCTCAAGATTGAGGAATAAACACAAATAAGGATGGAACACAATTATGGACTAAAGTAGACTTATTATTTTTCTAACAATGGAAATACTTGTAACATTGATATAAAAGGAGTTGTCACCAGAGTTTCTGAGGGGAGGAAGAGGGAAGAATAGATATAATATGGGTATGTGTGTAGCATTGGAATTGTTCTGAAATAAATTGCAATGATGGATACGGGCAATTGTACATTTTGTCAAAACCCATAAAACTGTGCAGTGCAAAGTATAAACTATAATGTAAAGTAGTGGACATAATAGCAACTCTTCAATATGAATTCATGAATTGTAACAAATACACCTCACTAATGAAAGTTGCTCTTAATGGGAGAAAGGGAGGAAGGGTGAAAGATTAGGGCATATGGAAATCTCCCTATAATTTCAATGTAAAATTTATGTAATCTAAATTTTTCTTTTAAAAAATGTAAATTAAAACAAATAGCAGTAAACAACAAGTCTTGGAGAGGAGGTGGAGAAGTAGGAATATTTACCCACTGTTGACGGAAATGTAAAATGGGGTGGCCTCTGTGGAAGACAGTTTTGCAGTTCCTCGGGATGCTAAATATAGAACTGGAGATGATCCTACAATCCTGATCCTAGGAAAATATTCAGAAGACTGAAGATAATGATGTGAGCAGACGTTTCCACACCAAAGATCATATCTGCATTACTTACAATAACTAAAATGTGGAAGCAGCCCAAGTAATCATTAAGCAAAGAATGGGTAAGCAAAATACTATATACACATATGATGGAATACTATTCAAGTGTAAAAAGAAATGAACTGGTAATGCATATGATGACATGTACGAACATTGAGGACATTTTGTTGAGTGAAATTAGCCAGACACAAAAGGATGAATACTGCATAGTCTCACTGATAACACAATATGTTGAGTAATCTCATGGAGTTAAACTCTAGAGTATAGATTACTAGGGGACAGAATGTGGATTGGAAAAGGAGAGCTGATGTTGAATCTCTGTAGAGTGTTTAGTAAGGTTGTTTAAAGTGCATGGAAATGAATACAATTGACAGTAACATACTGTGAAGAGTTTAACTAACACTCCTCATTTATAAATATGATTTTGGTTGAAAAAAGGAGTTTGTCATTTGAAAGACAGAGGATAATCCAGGGTTTGTATAACCTAATGATTGTGGTGGTGGAAGAGGATTGTGATTAATAATACAAATACAAGAACATTCATCTACTAAAATATGTTTAGAATATGGAGATATTGTTTTGGGGGGAGTCATACTTTATTAGCAAGAGCACCAATATTTCTAACAAGGGTGATTCACCTTAGAAGAAAATCTTGGTGGCTGGACTTAAAAAAAGCAGAGAGGGGGGAAAGAATGAGTCCGGAAAGCAGAAGATTATCAAATAGCTGAAGAGTTGCTGTGGAGCTTTGTTTTTAATAGCTCCCCCAGTACCTTCTCTGAGATTCATTTAATTGCGTTGTTTTTTCTTTCTTCCTACCAGTGTCACAAGTCCTGATGGTCAGGGAAGGGCATATTTGCAAAAGTGTTCAGGATTGGGTTTTTTCCTGTTGCTGTTTGTTCTTGGTTTGGTCCTGTTCTGGCTGGGTCATCCTCTTCTTCAGCTTCTTATCCTTATAATAACATATAGACTATAGATAAAAGTAATATTGTACTATTTTAGCAGGAAAGTGAAAGAAAGTCCTATATCACTGGTAAAGGTCAACAATTGTGATGTATACATGGGTATAGGACTCTTCCTTTTCGAGCAATGAAAACATTTTAACATGAATGAGGTTGATGATGTTACAACAGTGTAATGAAATTGAGAGCCCCTGAGGTTGCATTTTAGTTGGATTACACAAGGTAGGAGACTGTATAAATCAGTGAATGCCATGGTGGAAGATGGACTTGGTTAACAGTACAAACATTGGTATGTTCTTTCAGGAAATAAAACAGATATATAATACTAATTAATATGGTGTTAATAATAGGATAGCTTGTGGAAAAACATATGAAATATAAGCTACAGACTAAGGTAGTAAAAATATTACAGTATACATTCATCCTTCATAATAAATATGCCACAGCAATGTAAGGTGTTAGTAGTGGGGCAATGAATGGGAATCCTGTATGTTACATGTGATTATTTTGTAAACTCACAACTTTTCTTAAAAAAACTCATGCTTGTCAAATAGAATTATATATTCAAGAATGTATCTCAAAAGAACCCAGCATCATCTTGGCTTTACAGGAGAAAAAATGGTATTTCTTCCTTTGTTGAAAATGTCATGGCACTCTCTATAGTCTGAAGAAAGGGAAATGAACCTACAGGATCCTTAATTCTCTGAAAATCCACTAAATGTTGAGCCCTTGTTCATTGATGATGAAGCAACCTAAAAGCGAATGGTTTCCACAAAGCTGCAGTGGCTGTTTAACCACAGTGCCAGCTATGCTGAATGGAAAACAGGTAAGGTCATTCAATGCATTGGTCAGAATTCAGACTCCTGGGCTATTGTAGTCTCGATGCTTTGTCTGACACCTGCAAATATATGGATTTAGAGATCAAGAGCACACCTATTTAAGTATGTAACAGGGGAAATCAATATCAGTGGCTAATCTAATTACTTGGATCATTTACTTATTTAGTTGCCCATAATAAAGGTTTGTTCTTTGAGAATTAGAATCAAGCTACTGAACAAGCCCAGAGTCTGATTTTGATGCTGAGGTAACTACTACATACATAACGCCTGGTAAACATTAACTTACTTGTACCCCACCTGTTCAAGGCTGCATAACTACAATCCAACACTGACCACAACCTACTCTCAGTGTTAAAGGTCATGCACTACAACTGTTGACCCTTTCAGCATATGAGACAGGTGTCCATACAATTATATTTTTAGCTAAAATCTTAAATTGCTTCAGTTAGGCCCATGGCCACTCTCTCAGATGGATCCTTTGTCTCTTACCCATAACTACATCATTTTTGGCACTCTCTTAATTCTAGAACTACATCATTATATATATATATATTTCTTGCCCTGAGATGAGAATCAGTCATTTCTCCAAGGAACTCTGGTTTCATTTAATGTAAAATACCATTAGATGCAAAAATCTGGATGCCAAATGCAGTCATTGCTACTGAGGTGTCATTGCTTCTAGTACATGCATAGTCACATACCCATTACAATTTCAATATCTATCCATTTGTAAATATATACATAGAGAAGTAAACATGAGTACATACTGATATCTCCAACTCTAATCTATTCCCAATGTGATCATTCCAGTCTTCTCCCATTACTTATCTGTAACTTCTATCTCCAACAGTAAAAGATTTGGCTTCTATCATCCACTCAGATCATTTAAGCTTAATGCTGGTTAGGTTTTATTTAATTTAGATTATTTCTTGTACCTATCTCTTCAGAAAAGACAATGTATGGAAGAAAAAAGGGTATGACTGGAATAAAGGTCAAATAATAAGCATGGGTTGGTGGGGCAGGATGGTGGCTGAGTGAGCACACCTGATAATCGCTCCTGCAAAGAAGCAGCGGGGCAGCGATGGAAATTCTTTGGGACCAGGCTGTTTAGGGATTTTGCAGGGCAGGAGGTGTCTGGACATCTATTTGGTGGGAAGGTAACAGAGAAAATTCATGTATAAGATAAAATTGAGGCTCTATTACACGGAGGTGGGGGCTGCACACAGGACGCTCCCTCCTGGGGTGGGCAGAGCTGTGGCACCGGCATCACAGCGGTGAGTCCTGGAGGCTCTGCGGTACTGGGGAATTCATAAGCCCTGAGCGGGCTATTGGGGGACTAACACGGGAGGAGGCCTTCGCAGACCGATTTGGGGAGACAAATGGGAGTTTTATTGCAAGGCAGGAAATTTTTTATTGGGGACACAAATAATAGTGCTTCCAGGTAGAGCCCTGCCCCCAAGGTCAGCTGCCAATCTGCAGCAGCCTTAAATTGCTCACAATAAAGAGATGTCACCAGGAGGCTGTTTCAGGGACTTGGCAGGGTGGGAGATGTCTGGAAGCCGATTAGGGGAATATTTTGCGAAGCATGGGAATTTCAGTTTCAGACTCATATCAGCATTTCTGGCTGGAAACTGATCTGCAGGGTCATTAAATTGGCTGCAGTGTAGAGGTGCCCCCAGGTGGCCATTTCAAGGGGCTTAAAGGGTGGGAGGTGTCCTGAAGTTGAATTGGTGATACAGCCACAGAAGAGACCCGAGTGAGAGGGTGAATTGTGAGGTTCAAACACATAGGTCAGAGGTTGTGGATGTGACCTTCCCCATAGGGCTGGCACCAAGCTACGGGGAACCCTGAAGGCTGTGTTGCACTGTGGTGTTCCCAGGCTCCCTGTTAATCAGATTTGAGGTTGCCAGGTCTGAGTCCCCTAAACCCTGGTGGCCCACACCCCAGAGACTCACACCTCTTGAGTCTGCAATATCACAGACTTTCCATCCCTGAATCCATCACGCCCTATGGTCCATCTGAGGTCCTTGAATGTCCTAGCCCTCAATGTTTGCATTTTTTCTTTTTTGTTTTTATTTTATTTTATTTTTTATTTTTTTAATGTCCTGATTGCTAACATTGCATTATCTCCTAGTCTTTTCTCCCAGAGCATCCCCCAAAGTATTTTTTTGTATTTTTTTCCACTTATTTAGGTTTTTTTTCTGTTGTTGTTGCTGCTGTGGTTGTTCTATATCTTTTTTTTCTGTTTCCTACTTGTTCCCCTCCCTTTACCCACCCCCTTTTTCTTTCTTCCTTTCTTCTCTTTTTTTCCTTTTTTTCTTCTCTCTCTTGTCCCTCATTTTCTCTTATTTTATTTTATCTTAAGTACACAATAGGTGCTGCAGGGAACACCTCACATTTGCTGGGTTTCCTTATCCTCCACTGCCTCATTTCTGTGTGAATTGATTTTGGCTGCCTACAATATCCCCTTTCCCTTATGTCTTGATATCCCCCATCGTCTACTGTCTCTCCTATATCCCACCTCCCTTTCTTTGATCCCCAAAGTGTCTCACTCTTAATTTCTAATACCTTTGTTTTGTTTTCTGTCTTTTATCCACTCTTGAAACTATTGCCTTTCTTTTCTCTTTCCCTCACTCACGAAAACAATAGCTTTTTAATTCATACCATATTCCTCCCATATTCAGGTGACTACCTCATTAGAGGTACTCTACCTACTGCTATAACTGTACACAACTTACATGAATCTAATATCCATCCTCCCAGATCTCATATTGTTGCTCTGTTAACATTTATCACCAATACTACTTTACACTTTTCACTAGCTTACAAAATTGCCTTTCCCTGGCCCTAATATGTTCCTTTAAAGTGAAGTCTGTCGCAGTGTGGGCTCGCCTGGAGGGCCGCTGCAGGGGCAGTGTGGGCTCGGGCGGAGGGCTGCAACACACGGAGGGGCCTCCTGAGAAGGCGCTCCGGGGCCGGCAAGGTGCGGAGGACGCGCGGTAGGAAGAAGACTACCGAGGAGACCAGGATCTGTGAGCAAGTCTGATTTATTCAGGAAGTACAGCGGTTAATATAGGGTGAAGATGGGGAGGGGCAGGGGGCGTGGCTGGGGGGCAGCAGACGGCTGATAGGTTCGTGCAGGGGTGCATCACTGGTTGCGGGCAGAAGACGGGGTAGCCAGGGTTCTCGGCGGCAGTGAGGCGGGGCTGTCATGGTGCGGCGGTGGCCCTCGGGGGAGAGGCGGGGTTGGGCCACCGAGGGGGAAGTGGGTGCAGCTGGGCAGAGGGGCGGGCAGTACGCCCGAACCCCAAGCGGAGGGCCTTAACGCCCGTTCCCGCCACCCGAGTCCGACTCGCACTGGCGCCGGGAGACGAGCCGACACTTGCTGTCGCCACGCTCCCACACGGTGCCACCCTACAGAAGTCAACCAGCAATAAGAAATTAGAATAGGAAGAACAAAGTGACAAAGAGAAGATATAACACTTATGCAAAAACAACAGCTAATTAATCCCCAAGACTAGACAAAGAAGCTAAGGAATTGATTAAACACGTCAAGATAAAATGATGACCAGACAGCAACAAAAATCTAAAAACCAAATCAGTAATCAGGAAAACATGGCTGAATCCAATAAACAAACTAAAAACCAGGAAGGGGAGCAGAACTTCATACAAGTAATGAAAGATCTCAGAACATTTATCACCAGCAAATTAATGAAGTAAGGAAGAGGTTAACAACATGAAGACAACACTTGGAGGGGAAATTGGAGACATATGCAAAAAGATAATAGATATGATGGGAATGAACACTACAGTTCAAGAAATCAAAATTACACTTGCAGCAAATATCAGCAGACTAGAAGAGGCAGAGCAGAGAATTAGTAATGTGGAACACAGTACATCAGAAATCAAACAGATAGTACAATTGGTCGATAAAAAGATAGAAAAAATCCAGCTAGGACTTAGGGACCTGAATAACAATGCAAAATGCTCAAACATATGTATTATAGGCATCCCAGAAGGAGAAGAGTAGGGAAAGGGGTCAGAAGGAGTGTTGCAGGAAATAATGGATGAAAACTTCCAAAATCTACTGAAAGAGACAGATGTACATATCCAAGAAGCACAGCACACCCCAATCATCATAAACCCCAACAGGCCCACCCAAGACATATACTTGTCAAATTATCCGATGCTCAAGACAAAGAGAATATTCTAAAAGCAGCAAGAGAAAAGAAAACCATCACATACAAGGGAAGCTCCATAAGATTAAGTGCTGATTTCTCATCTGAAACCATGGAGGCAAGAAGGCAGTGATATGATATAGTCAAGGTATAAAAAGAAAAAATTTCCAACCAAGAATACTCTATCCAGCTAAACTAGCATTCAAAAATGATGGAGAGTTCAAAATATTCACAGATAAACAGAAACTGAAAGAGTATACCAACAAGAAACCTCCCCCTCAAGAAATTCTAAAGGGAGTTCTGCAGGAAGAAAGGGAAAAAGAGGGGAGGCAGAAGTGGAGGAGAGTGTAAGAGCAACAAAAAAGACAAAAAGAGAAGGGGAAAAAACAAACAAAATATGACAAACACAAGTCCAATCAAAATATGGCTAACACAAATAATTCCTTGAAAGAAATTGCACTGAATGTCAACGGATTAAACTCACCTATCAAAAGATTCAGACCGGGACATTGGATAAGGAAATATGACCCATCTATATGCTGTCTACAAAAGACACATCTTAGACCCAGAGACACATGGAGGCTGAAAGTGAATGGTTGGAAAACAATCATACAAGCAAACAATAACCACAAAAAGGCAGGAGTAGCTATATTAATATCAGACAAAATAGACTTTAAATGCAAAACAAGTGTGAGAGACAAAGAAGGACACTACATATTAGTGAAAGGGACATACTGTCAAGAAGATCGAACAATCATAATTATGCTCCTAAAAAGGGTGCCTCTAAATACATGAGGCAAATGCTGGAAAAACTAAGTGAAAGAATAGATGCATCTACAATTATAGTGGGGAATATTAATACACCACTATCAACTCTGGACAGAATATCTAAAAGATAATCACAAAAGAAACAAAACATTTGAACAGTATATTAGAGGAGCCGGATCTAATAGACATATACAGTTCATTACACCCAAACACAGCAGGATATGCATTTTTCTCAAGTGCACATGGATCATTCTCCAAGATAGACCATATGCTAGGCCACAAAGAAAGGCTTAATGAATTCAGAAAGATCGAAATCATACAAAATAATATCTCTGATCACAGTGGAGTGAAGCTGGAAATTTGCAAGGGTCAGAGGCCCCGATTTCACACCATGATTTGGACATTAAACAGCACACTCTTAGAAAAACAATGGGTCAAAGAGGAAATCTCAAAAGAAATTAATAACTACCTTGAAACACATGATAATGATAACACAACATACCATTATTTATAGGATGCAGCAAAAGCAGTACTGAGAGGGAAATTTATAGTCATAAATTCATATATCAAAAAAGAAGAAAGAGCAAAAATTGAAGAATTAACTGCACATTTGGAGGAATTAGGAAAAAAACAACAAAGTAATCCTACAGGAAGAAGGAAGGAAATAACACAGATAAGAGCAAAACTAAATGAAATAGAAAGAAAGCACTTAAAAAGATAAACAAGACCAAGAGCTGGTTTTTTGAGAAGATCAACAAAATTGACAAAACTTTAGTGAGATAACAAAGAAAAAAAGAGAGAAGATGCAAATACACAAAATAAGAAATGAGAAAGGAGATATCACCACTGACCCCACAGAAATAAAGACGATCATAAGAGGATACTGTCAAAAACTATATTCCAACAAAAAGGACAACTCAGAGGAAATGGAGAAATTCCTAGAAACACATAAGTAGCCCATATTGACAAAAGAAGAAATTGATGATCTCAACAAACCAATCACAAGTAAAGAGATAGAATCCATCATTAAAAACCTCCCAATTAAGAAGAGCTCAGGGTGAATTCTACAAAGCATTCTGGAAAAAACTAACACCAATCCTGTTGAAATGCTTCCAAAAAATCAAAACAGAAGGAACATTGCCTAACTCCTTCTATGATGCCAACATTACCCTAGTACCAAAGCCAAACAAAGACACCACAAGAAAGGAAAATTACAGACCAAATTCTCTAATGAACCTAGATGCAAAAATACTTAAAAACAATACTTGCTACTCGTATTCAACAACACGTTAAATGAATTATACACCACGGCCAAGTGGGATTCATTCCAGGTATGCAAGGATGGTTCAACATAAGAAAATCAATCAATGTAATACACCGTATAAACAGATTGAAGGAAGAAAATCACACGAGTATATCTATAGATGCAGAAAAAGCATTTGACAAAATACAGCACACTTTCTTGATAAAAACACTCCAAAAGATTGGAATACAAGGAAATTTTTTGAACATGATAAAGAATATATATGAAAAACCTACAGCCAACATTCTTTACAACAGAGAAATCCTAAAATCCTTCCCTCTAAAATCAGGAAGAAGACAAGGGATGCCCCCTGTCTCCCCTTCTATTTAACATTGTCTTAGGAGTACTTGCTCGAGTACTGAGGCAAGAACCAGATATAAAAGGCATTCAAATTGGAAAGGAAAAAGTAAAAATTTCATTATTTGAAGATGACATGATCCTATACCTAGAAAACCCTGAGAGATCTACAACACAGCTTCTAGAACTCATAAATGAATTTAGTAAAGTTGCAGGTTACAAGATCAATGTGCTAAAATCAGTAGCATTTCTGTACACCAAAAATGAGCAAGAGCAGGAATAAATCAAGAAACAAATACCATTCACAATAGTAAATTAAATAATCAAATACTTAGAAATAAATTTAACTAAAGATGTAAAAAACTTATACACTGAGAACTATACAAGACTGTTCAAGGAAATCAAAGAAGACCTAAATAAATGGAAGAATATTCCCTGTTCATGGACAGGAAGACTAAATATTATTAAGATGTCTATCCTACCAAAATGATCTACACTTTCAATGCAATTCCAATAAAAATCAACAAAGCCTTCCTTAAGGAACTAGAAAAACTACCTATGAAATTTCTTTGGAAAGGAAAGAGGCCCCTAATAGCCAAAGACATATTGAAAAAGAAAAATAAAATTGGAGGAATCACACTACCTGACTTCAAAACATACTACAAAGGTACAGTAGTGAAAAGAGCATGGTATTGGCATAAGGAGAGACACATAGACCAATGGAATCGAATTGAAAGTTCTGATATAGAACCTCATATATATACCCATATAATATTCGATAAATCCACCAAACGCTCCCAACTGGGAGAGAATGGCCTATTCAACAAGTGGTGCCTGGAGAACTGGATATCCATATATAGAAGAATGAAAGAGGATTACCATCTCACACTTTGTACAAAGATCAACTCAAGATGGATCAAAGACATAAATATAAGAGCCAAGACCATAAAGACCTTGGAAAGCAGTGTAGGGAAACATCTACAGGACCTTGTAACAGGAAATGGCTTCATGAATATCACACCAAAAGCACGAGCAGCAAAAGAACAAATAGATAAATGGGACTTCCTCAAAATTAAATCCTTCTGCACCTCAAAGGAGTTTATCAAGAAAGTAAAAAGGGAAGCCACCCAATGGGAGAAAATATTTGGCAACCATATATCTGATAAGAGACTTATAACTTGCAAATATAAAGAACTCATATATCTTGAAAATAAAAAGATAAACAACCCATTTAAAAAATGGGAAAAAGATTTAAACAGACACTTCTCCAAAGAGGAAATACAAATGGCTAAAAAGCACATGAAAAAATGCTCCAAATCTCTAGCTATCAGGGAAATGCAAATCAAAACTACAATGAGATACCATCTTACTCCTGTAAGATTGGCAGCTATGAAAAAAACAGAAGAATACAAATGCTGGAGAGGATGTGAAGGAAGGGGAACACTCATCCACTGCTGGTGGGAATGCAGAAGGATCCAACCATTCTGGAGGACAGTTTGGCGGTTTCTCAAAAAACTAACCATAGATTTTCCATATGACCCAGCAATACCACTGCTGGGTATATACCCAGCAGAACTGAAAACAAGGACAAAAACTGATATATGCACACCAATATTCATACCAGCATTGTTCACTATCGCCAAAAGTCAGAATCAACCCAAATGCCCATCAACAGATGAGTGGATCAATAAAATGTGGTATATACATACAATGGAATAGTACTCGGCTTTAAGAATGAATACACTACAAACACACGTGATAACATGGATGAATCTTGAGAACCTTATGTTGAGTGAATCAACCCAGGCATTGAAGGACAAATACTACATGACCTCAATGATATGAAATAAGCAAGCTGCCTCAGAGAGCTAGAGACTGGAAGATAGGCTTACAGGAAATCGGGGGGGGGGGGAGGAAGGATGTGAGCTGACGTCTGCAGGGGTGGAATCTATGATAAGCTGGCAGTAAGTATGTGCACAAGGAAGAGATAAAATGGGGACATAGGGTTACCTTTGGGTGGGACTTTTTGGGTTTGAGAGGAGGTAGGGATGGGCAGATGGGTAATATTGCCCAAAAAATTGGGGGGAGGGAGGGGCAACATACGAACATAGGAGACTGTCAGGTGTTGGTTGAAAGTAAAATGCTGAGAAAACCTTTTCAAAATATAATTAGGAAAGTTACCTGTTTAAGATACTCAAAGGGGATAATCTGACGCAGGACAGACTCCTAGGGAATATCTGAATGCTCATTTTGCAGAGTGGGTTATACCATTGTGTAGAGACCCATATAATGAGAGTGAAGGTAGACCCACATCCTGGGGAGGACTATTGCCATCAAATGGAAGGAACTGTATCTCTCAAGAGGAAGGGTGGCTCCCAGGGCATTGGGGCAGTTGAGCAAGTCAAGCCCTCAACACTGTTGCAAGTATCTCTAAACATGGCTCCTCAAGAAACGAAGATTGACTGTCATTGTGGGCCTCAAGGGGAGGGGAAAATAGATATTGAATAGATGGAACCAAAGTAAATGTGAGGGCAAAAGAAGTGTTTCACAAGAGTACACATAGATGGATATAAAACATGTAATATTACACCAAAAACATATAGGGGATGAAAGACTAATAATGTAAACCATAATGTAAAACATAGGTTAAAAAATTTAGAAAACTCTATAGCCTAAAGTATAAACCACAATGTAAACACAAAGGTTACCTTGTTTGAAAGCTATTGCCTCAATTTCTGTACATCAGTTTCAGTAAATATAATACTGATAAGTTAAAAGATTATTGCTGTGGAAAGGAAAAGGTTTTATAATGGATATGTGGGAGTACTGCATATTGTACATATGAATTACTGTGGTCTAGGGCTGTCATGAGGAGAAGCACAATAATTAGAAAAAAGGAAAAGAAAAGGATAGGATGTAGAATTTTTCCTAATCAATATATATTCTATATCTAACCTTTAAACTTATTGCTATATTCCATTTTACTAGTACGGGAACCTGACATTATATTGGGCTTCACTGTTCAGGAAGTTTTGGATCACAGAGTGGTTCAACAATGGCAGTGGAGGAATACTGGTATGGTATGTTACTGACATGCTTATATGATTGACAGGGAGTTATACAGGGCATGTGTCCAGGGGGCATGGAAATGTTTGGATATACTCATAGTGAAAACAATTAAAAACAACAGCTGGGGGGGGGTACTGGGTTCCTGGCCGGGGGTGGCTCTGTCATGGTTGCTAGGGGAGCAGTGGCAGTCCCCCAGGTGCAACGGTAAGGACCAGGAAGAAATGAGGGTCCAACAGTGAGCCCCTGATCCTAATGACTATGCTTGTGAGCCTATACACCTGAAATAAGAACAAGGCCTAGAGCAGCACTGTGCCTAAAAGTTCCCTCCTGACAGCCTCCATGTTACTCAAATGTGGCCAGTCTCGAAGCCAAACTCAGCACATAAATGCAATGCCTTCTCCCCAGCGTGGGACATGACACCAGGGGGTGAGCCTCCCTGACACCGAGGTATTACTACCAAGTACCAGCTGATGACATAACTAGAAAATGACCTTGAATTAAAGGTTCAATGCTGACCAGCAGAATATCCCTGTCTACATATAATAACAGGAGTTAAAAATGCTGTTTGAACTAAAGTAGGGGGAAATGGAAAGGGCAAATGAGTTCATATGGCTGAGTCTCTAAAAAGAGTCTGGAGGTTGTCAGAAGGATTGCTCTTATGCACACCTGAGCAGAGTTTCAAAGAAAGATAAAGTAGGTACAACCCCAGGTATTGGTCCTTTTGAGCGCTAAAGAGACCCACAGGTTCTATGGTCATGGTAGATGGGGTTCACTGCCATGCCAGTTGGCCCTTCTTCAGAGCTGGTGTTTCTGTGTGATGGAGCTGGACTCAGATGGTATCTCTTTTCACAAGCCTTTCATGCTACTTTACTGGAATTTTAGTTGATGCTGTGGTTTAACATATATCTAGGGGATTTGAATCTCTGGACTGACAATATGATAGCCAGGCCCTGAGCCTCAACAGATTTCAACTCCTACACTCTGATTTATTGGACTTACCCCACTCAGCTAACATGGAGTTGAAGAATGTCAACCACCACACCATGGAGCCTAGATTGCCTACAACTGAAAGCAGGAGGATTGTATCCAGCACCCATGTGGAATCTAAACCCCCTCTTGACATAGATGTGAAATGGACACCACCAAGCCAAGGTCCACAGGAAGGAGGAATACAGTAATGATCAGAGTGGACTTAACGATATCCTATTCATGAACTATTGTGGTTAATAATCGAGAAAATGTGGCATTGGTGTGGAAAAAGTGGCCATGGTGGCTGCTGGGTGCAGGGAATGGGAGGAAGAGATGAGATGTGGAGGCATTTTCGGGACTTGGAGTTGTCCTGGATGGTGCTCCAGGGACAATTGCTGGACATTGTATGTCCTCCCATAGTTCACTGGATGTAATGTGGGAGAGTGTGGGCTATGGTGTGGACCACAGGCCAAGGGGTGCAGGGATGCCCAGAGTAGTACTCACCGGAAGCAATGGATGTGTCATAATGATAGGGGAGAGTGTTACTGTGAGGGGAGGGGTAGGGTGGGTGTGTTGGGGGTGAATAGGGACCTCATATTATTTGAATGTAATATTTTTTTTAAAAAATGAATAAATTGTGTAGAATTTGGAAAAAAATTATAAGCATTGGAATTTAATGCACATATTATGTGGAGATACAGGGAAAGTGACAAACCAGCACCTGAGGAAGGAACATGCTAGACTCCAGATGGTACAGGTAAGGTAATTGTATTAATAATTTGTCTTTCAAAATGATTCTTTATACCTTCATCCAGAAAGAAATCATCCTTTACAACATTCCTAAACTGTTGCATTGCCTTAAGTTAACTGACTGATGGTCTCCCCGCTGAAAGTAGTCTAAGCCAATATTTTGCTGTCCATTCTCTAGTTCCTTAAACGGTGCAGTTAAGACTTTGATTTTTAGCTCTTGTTATATTTTCAATGTAAGCATTTAAGGCTATAAATTTCTCACTCAGCACTGACTTCATCACATCCCATAAGTTTGATATGTTGTCTTTTTCATTCACTTCAAAGTATTCACTGAATTTCCTTGTAATTTCTTTTTGACCCACTGATTGTTTAATAGCATATTGCTTAACTTCCATATATATGTGGATTTTTCATTTCTCTGCCTGTTATTGATTTCCAGCTTCATTCCTTTATGGTCTGAAAAGTTGCTTTGCATAATTTTACTATGTTTAAATTTATCAAGCTTTGTTTTGTGACCCAATGTCATCTATTGCGAAGGATGAGCCAGCAAGAGGGAGCATGAGAGTGGGTGGGAGTGCAAGAGTGGGAGCCACTGGCAAGTGGCTAGTGTCTGTCCTCAGGGCCAGCAAGGGGACTTCACGGCTTATTGTAAGCCAGGCCACTAGGAGCAGGGTCCCCCACCCTGCAGTCCCCCTGTCATCCCAGGAGTGTGAGTGTGAGCTGGATGCAGGGCCCACCAAGTTCCTGCCAGCTGACTAAAAGGCATCCAGGACATCTGAGTGGTGATGCAATCCTGTAAGAGAGGGCTGTTTCAGGAACCTAGAAAGCAGGAGGTGCCTGGACACTGACCTGGAGAATCTGGGACAAAACTAGGGCTTCCTCAAGGGAACTTAGCCAAAAACAAGGAAATAGAATAAGAAGAACAAAGTGACAAAAAGAAGGCTTAACACACACACACACAAACCAAATAATTAAACCCCAAAGGAAAAAACTAATCAACTGAATAAACCCGTCAAGATAAAATGATGACCAGACAGCAACAAAAAACTACAAACCATACCAATAATCAGGAAAACATGACTCAATCCTGTGAACAAACTAAAAACCAGGAAGAGGAGTGGAGCACTGAACAACTGATTAAAGCTCTCAAAACATGTATCATGGACCAATTTAATGAAATGAAGGAAGAGATTAAGGATATTAAGAAAACACTTGGAGAGAATTCAGAAGAAATAGTAATCATGCACAAAAATATAATGGATGTGATGGGGATGAACAGCACAATCCAAGAAATAAAAAATGCACTCTGAGCAAATAACAGCAGATTTGAAGGGGCAGAGGAAAGAATTATTGATGTGGACAGTGCATCTGAAATCAAACAGTAGAATTGATCAATAAAAAGATAGAAAAAATTCAGCCAGGACTTAGGGACCTGAATGACAATGCAAAATGTGGCAACATAAGCATTATAGGCATCCCAGAAGGAGAAGAGAAGGGAAAGGGGATCAAAGGGGTTTTGGAGGAAATAATGGCTGAAAACTTTCAAAACCTACTTGAGGGAGATGCATGTACATGTCCAGGAAGCACAACACACTCTAAATAGCATAAATCCCAACAGGCTACCCCAAGACATATACTTGGTAAATTATCTCATGGTCAAGACAAAGAGAAAATACTAAAAGTAGCAGGAGAAAAGAGAACTATCACATATAATGGGGGTTCCATAAGGTTAAGTGCTGATTTCTCATCTGAAACCATGGAGGCAAGAAGGTAGTGGTATGACATAGTCAAGGTACTAAATAAAAATAATTTCCAACCAGTAATACTCTGTCCAGCAAAGCTAGCAATCAAATGTGATGGAGAGTTCAAAATATTCACAGATAAACAGAAACAAATAGAGTATGCCAACAAGAAACCTACCCTTCAAGAAGTACTAAAGGGAGTTCTGCAGGAGGAAAGAAAAAAACAGGAGAGACAAGTTGGAGGAGAGTTAACAACTAAAATGACAAAAAGAGATAAAAAATTCAAACAACATACGATGAACACAAATCCAAAGAAAATATGGCTAATATAAGCAATTCCTTGAAAGTAATAACACTGAATGTCAACGAATTAAACTCACCTGTTAAAAGACACAGATTGGAAGATTGGATAAGGAAATATGACCCATCTCTATGCTGTCTACAAGAAACATGTCTTAGAGCTAGGGATTCAAGGAGATTGAAGGTGAATGGCTAGAAAATAATCTTACTGGCAAACAATAACAAATATGCAGGAGTAGCTATATTAATAAGAGACAAAATAGACTTTAAATGCAAACACTTGTGAGAGACAAAGATGGACACTATATATCAGTGAAAGGGATAATCTTTCAAAAAGAAAAAACAATCACCTAACAGGGGTGCCTGAAAATATTTGAGTCAAACACTGCAAAAACTAAGGGAAGGAATAGATGCCTCAATAATTTTAGTTTGGATCTTTAACACACCACTGTCACCATTGGTCAGAATATCTCAAAAGAGAATCATTAAAGAAACAATATGTCAGAGGATCTGGACATCATAAATATATAGAATATTACACCCAATACAGCAGAATATACATTCTTCTCAAGTGCACATGGATCATTCTCCAAGATAGACCATATGCTAGGCCCCAAAGAAAGTCTCAATGGATTCAGAAAGTTTGAAATCATACAAAATAATTTCTCTGATTACAGTGGAATGAAACTGGAAATCTGCAAGGGCCAGAGACCCAGATTTGGCACCAAGACATGGAGGTTAAACAACACACTCTTAGAAAAACTGTGGGCCAAGGAAGAAATCGCAACAGAAATTAATAACTACCTTGAAACTAATGAAAATAATAACACAACATATCAAAATTTATGGGATGCACCAAAAACTGCACTGAGAGGGAAATTCGTAGCCATAAATTCGTATATCATAAAAGAAGAAAGAGCTAAAATTGAAGATCTAACTGTACACTTGGAGGAATTAGTAAAAAAACCAACGAACTAAACCCACATGAAGAAAAAATAAATAACAAAGATCAGAACAGAAGTAAATGAAATAGAAAATAAGAAAGTCCTCAAAAAATAAACAAAGCAAATAGCTGGTTCTTTGAGAAGAGCAATAAAATTGATAAACCCTTAGCTATACTAACAAAGAAAAAAAGAGAGAAAATGCAAATACACAAAATAAGAAATGATAAAGGGATATCACCACTGACCCCACTGAAATAAAGACTTCAAAAAACTGTATTCTAACAAGAGAGACAATTTAGAGGAAATGGAAAAATTCCTAGAAACATAGAAGGAGCCTACATTGATGAAAGAAGAAATCAATGATCTCAACAAACCAATCACAAATAAAGAGACTCAATCATTAAAATCCTCCCAACTAAGAAGAACCCTGGGCCAGATGGTTTTACAGGTGAATTCTACCAAACGTTTTGGAAAGACCTAACACCAATCTTGCTTAAACTTTTCCAAAAAATTGAAATAGAAGGAACATTGCCTAAATCATTTTATGATGCCAACATTACCGTAATACCAAAGCCACACAAAGACACTGCAAGTAAGGAAAATTACAGACCAATCTAATGAACCTAGATGTGAAAATCCTCAAAAACTACTTGCTAATCACATTCAACAACACATTAAATGACCTATACACCATGACCAAATGGCTTTCATTCGTGGTATGCAAGAATGATTCAACATAAGAAAAACAATTAGTGTAATACACCACAAAAATTGATTGAAGCAAAAAAAACCCACATGATTGTACATATAGATGCAAAAAAAATCATTCAATAAAATATGGCACCCTTTTTTATAAAAACACTGCAAAAGATAGGAAAGAAGGAAACTTTCTGAACATGAGAAAGGGTATATATGAAAAACCCACAGTTAACATAATTTACCATGGTAAAATCTTAAAATCTTTCCCTGTAAGATCAGGAACAAGGCATGAATGCTAACTATCACCCTTCTATTTAGCATTGTATTAGAAGTATCTGCTCGTGCACTGAGCAAGAACCAGATGAAAAAGTGCTCCAAATAGGAAAGGAAGAAGCCACATTTCAGTATTTGCAGATGACATGATCATACACGTAGAAAGCCCTGAGAAATCTACAAAAAAGCTTCTAGAACTTATGAATGCATTCATAAAAAAATGCAGGTTATAAAATCAATGTGCAAAAATCAGTAGCATTTCTGTACACTGATGATAAGCAATGTGAGGAGGAAATCAAGAAACAAATACCATTTACAATAGTAAATAAGAAATCAAATACCTAGGAATAAATTTAACTGAAGTAGTAAAAGACTTACACACAGAAAACTATACAACACTTAAAGGAAATCAAAGAAGACCTAAATAAATGGAAGAATATTCCCTGTTCATGGATAGGAAGATTAAATATTGCTAAAATGTCTATCCCACCAAAACTGATCTATAGATTCAAAGAAATGGAAATAAAAATCAACACAGCATTTTCAATGAATTAGAAAAACTTGCTATTTATTTATTTTGAAAGGAAAGAGGCCTCAATAGCCAAAGACATATTGAAAAAGAAAAATTAAATCATAGGAATCCCACTACATGACTTTAAAACATACCACAAACCTACAGTATTGAAAACAGCATGGTATTGGTGCAAGAATAGACACACTAACCAATGGAACTGAATTGAGAGTTCTTATATAGATCTTAACTTATACAGTCATCTAATATTTGACAAGAACACCAAGCCCACTCAACTGGGAGAGAATGGCCTCTTTAACAAATCATGCCTGGAGAATTGGATATCTATATGCAAAGGAAGGAAAGAGGATTACCAACTCACACCTTATACAAAAATCAACTCAAGATGGCTGAAATACCTAAATTATGAGCCAAGACAATAAAGACCTTGAAAAATAATGTAGAGAAGCATCTACAGGACCTTTTAATACAAAATGGCTTCAGGAACTTCACACCCAATGCAGGAGCAGCAAAAGAACAAATAGTTGAATGGTACTTCCTCAAAATTAAGGCCTTTTGAACCTCAAAGGAATTTGTCAAGAAAGTGAAATGAGAGCCTAACCAATGCGAGAAAACATTGGTAACCATATATCTGATAGGAGACGTATCTTGCATATATAAAGAACTCCTATATCTTGTAAATAAAAAGATAAACAAAACATTTAAAAATGGGAAAAAGACCTAACAGATGGTTCTCCAAAGAAGAAATACAAATGGCTAAAACGTACATGAAAAAATGTGCAAAATCTCTAGCTACTAGGGAAATGTAAGTCAAAATTATAATGAGATACCATCCTACTCTCATAAGACTGATTGCTATCAAAAAAACAGAAGCCTACAAGTGCTGGAGAGGAAGTGGAGGAATGGGAACACCCATCCACTGCTGGTGGAAATGCAGAGCAATGCAGCCATTCAGGAGGAGAGTTTGGCGGTTTCTCAAAAATTAGCTATAGACTTGCCATATGACCCAACAATTCCACTGCTGGGCATTTACCCAGACGAAATGAAAACAAGGACACAAGCCAATATATGCACACCAACGTTCATAGCAGCATTATTCACTACTGCCAAAAGTTGGAATACAACCAAATGCCCATCAACAGATGAATGGATAAATAAAATGTGGTATAAACATACAATAGAATACTACTCAGCTGTAAATAGGAATACAGTACAAACATATGTGATAACATGTACGAATCTTAAGGACCTTATGTTGAGTGAAGCAAGGCAGGCATTGAAGGACAAATACTATATGACCTCTTTGATACAAAACAAGCAAACCAAGCTGTCTCAGAGAATTAGAGACTGGAAGATAGGCTTAAAGGATTTTGGAGGGGGTGGGAGAGGAAGATTGGGACCTGATGCCTACATGGCTGAAGTCTATGATTTGTACAGGAAAGGGGTAAGATGGGGGCATAGGGATATCTTTGGGAGGAGATTTGTGGACTTGAGGGAGACTAGGGTTGGGAGGATGGGTCAGATGGCCCAAGGAATTGGGGTTGGGATGGGGGAAACTATTTAATATGGGAGACTCTCAGGTATATGGTTGAAACTATAAGGTTGAGAAAACTCTTTAGAAAATATAATAAGGATGGATTATGTGTTTAACATGCTTAAGGGGGGGCATCTGGCACAGGGTCAGGCTGTTAGGGGATGTGTGAGTATTCACTTTGTCATAGTGTGATAAATCTTTGGGTGGAGACTGTACAATGTGTGTGAAGGGTACCCACATCCTGGGGAGACCTGATGTTCTGAAACAGAGAATTGTGTCCCTTGAGAGAGTCTGTGACTCCCAATGGGTTAGGGCAGTCTAGTATGTGAAGTCTTCAGCATTGTTGCAAGTATCTGTAAATCTGGTCCTCAAGTAGTGAAGACTGATTTTCACTGTGGGTCCTGAGGGAAGGGGAAGAGAGGTATAGAATAGATGGAAGCAGTGTAAGTAGGGGGCAATGGAAGTGTTCCACAAGATCATGTAATGATGGATATAGGACATGAAAAGGTACACCAAAAATGTATACAAGTCTATAAACTGAAATGTAAACCATAATGTAAAACATAAGGAAACTAAAATTTTGGAAATTTGTACAGTGTAAAATGTAAACCATAATGTAAACCAAAATGGAACCATGTTTGAAAGCTATGTTTCAAAATCTGTACATCAGCTGCAGCAAATGTAGCCTGAACATGTAAAACGGTCATTGCTGCGGAAGGGGAGAAGGGCTTGATATTTGTTATATGGGATTCCCCTATATTGTATATGTGGTTTACTGTGATCTAAAACATTTTTGAAGACAAAATTAAGAATTAGGGAAAAAAAAAAAAGAAAATAAAGAATGGATGTAGACACTGAGGAAGAAATGAAAGAAAATTCCTTACCATTGTATATACAGGGCAACACCTATTACAGAGATGAAAGGCAAAACATTAAAAGCAAAGCTTTATAATATTTATCATTTTTATTAATACACCAATTTATTTTTACTTTATCTTAGTATTTCTTAATTAGTATATATATTTCTAATCTTTAAACCCATCATTATATTTCATTTTCCTCTTAAATGAATTTGGCAATATATTAGGCTTCAATGTTGAAGAGGTTCAACTATGGCAGGGGAAGAACACTGTTGTGGGGTGTTATTGGTGGGGGACACATGGTTGGGAGGGAGTTCTCCAGGGCATGTATATAGGGGACAAAAAAATGTTCTGATATAGGTTGGGTATTTTCATAGTACTTATAGTTACAAATGACAACTGAGGAAGTGCTGAGTTCCTACTCAGGGAAGCTCTGTCACATTCCCTAATGGAACAGCAAAAATCCCCCAAATGCAATGGCAAAGACCAACAAGGAAGGATGGTCCAAAGGTGAGCCATTGATACTGATGACAATGCTTATTAGCCTGTGTGCCTGAAATAAGAACTAGGTCTAGGGCTGCAGTATGCCTAAGAGTTACCTCCTGAGAACCTCCATGTTGCTCAAATGTGGCCATTCTCTAAGTCAAACTCAGCATGTAAATGCAATACCTTCTCCCCAGTGTGGGACATGACTCACAGGGATGAGACTCCCTGGCACTGAAGGATTACTACTAATCACTAACTGGTGATGCAGCTAGAAAGAGACCTTGAAAAAAAGGGCCAGCAGAATATCTCATAATACATGTATGATCATGTATTAAAAAAGGATTTTTGACCTTGAATAAAAGGGAAAATGGCAAAGAGAAATGAGTTTCTATAGCTAAGAGTCTTCAAAAATGTTTGGAGGTCATCAGACCTCCACCTCAACACACCTCAGCAGGACCCCAGAAACAGCTTAAGTAGATACAACCTTAGGTACTGGTAATCCTGATGGCTACAGAGACCCACAGGATATATCATCATGGCAGATCAATTTTGAGTTCTACACCATGTCATTGGGCCCTACTTTGGAATTTGTGCTCTGAGAGTGATCAGCTGGACTCAGATGTGACTTTTCTACACATGCCACTTCTGTCATTTTTAATGAAACTGTGGTTGGTGCTAGGGATGGTGTATACTCAGTGGACTTGAATCTGTGGACTGCCCATGTACCAGCTGGACCCTAAGCCTCAGCAGAGTTGCAACCCCTACTCTCTGGTTCTTTGGACTTACCCAGGTCAGCTAATAGGGAGTTGAAGATGGTCAACCACCACACCAGAGAACCAAAAGGGCCTACAACTGCAAGCATGAGAATTGCATCCATCAGTCATGTGGAACCTAAACCCAATCATAGAGGTGGAGTGGACATTACCATCCCATGTTCCACAGAATGGAGGAATAAAATATGGATTAGAGTGGACTTACTGATATTCTACTATAAAATTATTGTGACTAGTAATAGAAGAAATTTTATCATTGACGTGGAGGAAGTCTCCACAGTAGTGGCAGAGGGCAGAGAGAGGGCAGAAGAGATGTGATGAGGGGGCATTTTTGGAACCTGGAGTTGTCCTAAATGATATTGCAGGGTCAGTTGCTGAACATTATATATTCTGTTTTAACCCACTGTACGTACTAAGGGTGAGTGTGAACTACAGGGTAAACTAATATCCACATAGTGCAGCAGCACCCCCAAATTTGTTCCCCAGGTGTGATGAGCGTACTACAATGATGGGGGAGGTTGCTGGTGTGTGAGGAGTGGAGTGGGGAGGTGGGGGTATATGGGTACTTCTTATATTTTTTAATGTAACTTTTTTTGTGATGTATATATCTTCAAAAACACAATTTATAAAAATGATGGGGTGGGCGTGGGGAGTGGGGTATATAGGAACCTTTTTTTAATGTAATGTTTTATGGCATTTATCAACAATATAAAATGAGTCAATAAAAATTTTAAAAAGGCTGATCCATGTGCATTTGAGAAGAATGAATATCCTTCTGTGGAATTTTCTGTATGTGTCTGTTAGGTCTAGTTCATTTATCCTATTATTCAGTTCTTAGCTTCCTTTCTTATTTTTCTTCTATTGTTGTGAGTGGTATATTGGGGTCTCCAACTATTATTGTAGACACATTTATGTTTCCCTTCATTTTTGCTACTGTTTGCCTCATGTATTTGGGGGTCTCATGGTTAGGTTCATAAATATTGATGATTCTTATTTCTTCTTGTTGACTTGCCTCTTTTATTAATAAGTATTAGTATTCTTTTTATCTTACCACAGGGTTTGGCTGAAAGTCTATTTTGTCTGATATCAGTATAGCTACTCCAGTTCTTTTTTAGCTAATATTTGGATGGCATTATGTTTTTAATATTTCACTTTCAGCATATTTTATTCTTTGGGTCAAAGGTGAGTCTCCTGTAAATAAATTATACCTGAATCGTTTTTTTATCCATTCTACAAACCTATGTCTGTTCGTTGGGGAGTTTAATCCATTAACATTTAGTTTTATTTCTGTACTGACAGTACTTACCTCAGTTGTTTTGCACTTTGGTGTTTATGTCATGTCTTTTCTTGTCTTTTTTTTCTTTTATTGCAACCACCTTTTTTGTATTGTTCTTTTGTGAGGTATCTGACTGATCCCTTTTTCATTTATGTATCTGTTTCTTTTTAGAAATGCTTTCTTTGTCGTTACCTTGGTGTTCTTATTACACAGACTTCATCTATAATATTCTTATTGAAAAGATAACAACTTATGGTCAATTATGAACATTTTTTCTGCTCCAATATCCCTCTGTTTCCCCTCTTTATGTTCTTTTTTTCCCACTTTCCCACTTTGTATTATACATGCCCATTATCAAGAAATATGCTTTTTTCTTGTTCAATTGTATTCTGACATTTTTAGGATTTAAAGAGTAGAGTTACACAGTGAGAATCAGTACACTGGGTTTTACATTTATGCTTTTAGTTACCCTGGTAATCTTCATTTTCTTACACAACTCCAAGCCACTTTCTCTTGTCTTTTCTTTTCAACCTTCCAAACTCCTTTCAGTAATTCTTGTAGGCCAATTTTTTGTTGACAAACTAAGTTTTTGTTTATGTAATGATATTATAAACTCCCCCTCAGACTATTATTCAGATTATACTCAGGCTAAAGTATAATGCTAGAAACAGCTTAACTTTGAGCCTGTCCATGTGAGAAAGAGGCTGGTAACCACCATTTTGACTCTGCCCCTGTGAGGGGAAAGGGGGGCTGAATGAAAGTCACAGTGCTTGTAGGGACCAGCTGCTTTCCACTCGGATCAGATTGCATCTGTAGCCTAAAATGATCACCACCTCTGACAAGGAGGAAGCTGAGGTGACCTGCACCAACTCGCTGTGAAATGGCAAGCCACCTAGAGAGGTTGGTGCCAATCCTACTATAGCAGCACAAGCCACCTCAGGAGCTATTCTGTTCCTAGAGTTAGAAGTTCCATTTCCCATAAATTGTGAAGGAGGAGACAATTGCCCACAGACCTCAGTTACTGAATAGTGGGCTTGGCTGGCTGAAGTACAACAGCTAAGGTTTGAACCTGTCCATGCTGGAAAGAGTCCATAGCTGCCATTTTGACACTGCCCCTGGCATGAGGGGAAGCCTTGCTGACTGAAAATCCAGGGAAGTTAGGAAATGGCTTCTTCCCACCAAGGTCTAATTGCAGTCTTACCCTAGGCTCCAGCACCACCACCAGCAGAGAGGATACCAATACATTGAAGTGAAAGGCTGGAAAAAATATATTCCATGCATGTAATAACCAAAACAAACAAAAAGGCTGGGGTAACAATACTTTTATTAGATAGATGACTTTGAAAGCAAAACTGTTATTAGAGACAAGGAAGGATATTACATATTAATAAATTGGATGATTCCCCAGGAAGAAATAACAATCATAAATAAATATGCACCTAACTGGGATGTCCCAAGATACATGTAGTAAATACTAGAAAACTGAAGAGAGAAATAGACATTGCAACAATAGTAGTTGGAGATTTAAATAAACCACTCTCACTATTGGGTAGAGCACCTGGGCAGAGGAGCAACAAAGAAATAGAGAGCTTAAATAATGTGATGAATGAAAAAATCTAATAAATATATACAGAACATTGCACACCCAAACAGCAGGATATTCATTCTTTTCAAGTGGTCATTGATCTTTCTCCAGGATGGAACATATATTAAATCACAAAGCAGATCTCAATAAATTCAACAAAGTCAAAATTAGGCAAAGTACTTTCTCTGATCCTAAAGAAATAATGTTGGAAATGAACAAATGGCTGAAGAACGGTAACTTTGCATACATATATGGAAATTATAGAACACATTCTTAAATAATCAGTGGGTCAAAGAAGAAATTCCAAGAGATATCAATAAATATCTCAAGATTAATCACAAAGAGAATGCCATGTATCATAACCTATGGGATGCAGCAAAGTCAGGTTGATAGGAAAATTTATAGCTCTCAATGCTTACATTAAAAAAGAAGAAAGATCTAAAATCAATTACCTAACGACCACATCTAAAGCAAATAGAAAAAGAGAGCAAACTAATCCCAAAGCAATACATAACAAATACAAGAGCAGAAATAAATGAAATTGAGAACAAAAAAATAGAATTAAAACCAAAAGTTGGTTCTTTGAGAAGATTAACAAAATTGATAAACACTTAGATAGACTGAACAAGAAAAAAATAAAGATGCAAATAAATGAAATAAAAATGGAAAATAGTGACATTATTACTGACCCCACAGAAATAATAGAGATTGTAAGGGGATATTATGAACAAATTTATGTCAAAAAACTAGACAATGTAGATGAAATGGATAAATTCCTAGAAATGTACAAATGCACATTGACCTTAGAAAAAATAGAAGATCTCAACAAATCAATCACAAGAGATTAAAACAGTCATCAAACCACTCCCCAAAATGGAAAAGCCCAGGACCAGATGGTTTCACAAGGACATTCTACCAAGCATTCAAAGAAGATTTAATACCAATCTTAGTCAAAGTCTTCCAAAATGTTGAACAAAAGTGAATGCTACCAAACTCATTACATGAAGCCAGTATCATCCTAATACCAAAACCAGGTAAAGATATTACCAAAAAATAAACTTACAGACCCATTTCTCTAACGAATACAGAGGCAAAAATCCTCAATAAAATACAAGCTAACTGAATCCAACAACATATTCAAAGATTTATTCATCATGATCAAGTGAATTTTTATACCAGGCATGCAAGGGTGGTCCAACACAAGAAAACCAATTAGCATAATACACCTCATTAATAAATCAAAGAAGAAAAATCACATGTTATTATCAATTGACAGCAAAAAGGCTTTGATGAAATACAACATCCGTTCTTGATATAAGTACTACCAAAGAAAGGAATTGAAAGAAACTTTCTCAACATGATAAAGGCCATATGTGAAAAACCTGTAGCTATTAATAACATTGTCCTCAATGGTCAAAGACTGAAAGCTTTCCTATTGAGATCAGGGACAAAATAAGGATGCCCACTGTCACCACTGTTGTTTAGTACAGTGCTAGAGACTCTAGCTAGAGCAATCAGGCAACAAAAAGAAGTAAAAGGCAGGAAGCAGATGTGGCTCAATTGACTGGGCTCCCATCTACCATATGGGAGTCCCTGGGTTCACTTCCCGTGGCCTCCTTGTGAAGGCAAGCTGATGGCCCTGCTCACGGGAGCTGACGGCTACAGAGAGCAGACTGCCTGTGCCTGTGCAGAGCTGATGGCCCATGCCCACAGAGTTAATACAGCAAGATGATGAAACAAAGGGAGACAAGCAGACACAGAAGACTGCATAGTGAATGGACACAGAGAGCAGACAGCAAGCAAGCAGGAAGGGGGATAAATAAATAAAATAAATCTTAAAAAAATTAAAATTAAATGCATCCAAATTGGAAAGGAAGAAGTAAAATCTTTGCTATTCACAAATGATATGATCCTATATTTAGAAATTCCTGAAAAAATCTTCAAGAAAGCTGCTAGATCTATTAATAAATATTTCACAAGGGTGTCAGGATACAAGATCAATACACAAAAATCAGCAGTGTTTCTACATCCTACTAATGAGCAATGTGAAGAGGAAATCATGAAAAAATTCCATTTACAATAGCAACTAAATGAATCTATTATTTAGGAATAAACTTAAGCAAGGATGTAAAGCCCTTGCATTCTGAAAATTAGAGTGCATTGCTAAAAGAAATTTTAAAAAATACAAATAATTAGAAGAACTTTTCATGCTTATGGATTTGAAGACTAAATATCATTAAGATGCTTTTTCTACCCAAAATGATATACAGATTCAAGGCAATCCCAAGAAAATTTCCAGCAGCATTTTTTAAACAAACAGAAAGCACAATTCTCAAATTTATCCGGAAGACTAAGAGGCCCTGAATAGCCAGAAACCTCTTTAAAAGGATAAATGAACTTGAAGACTCGGACTTCATGACTTAAAACATGTTACCTAGTTATAGCAGTAAAAACAGCATTGTATTGGCATAAAGATGAACACATAAACCAATGGAACTGAATTGATGGTTCAGAAATCAACCCTCACATCTATGGCTGTGATTTTTTACAAGCCTGTCAAACCCACCCAGGTGGCACAGAATGGTCTAGTTAATAAATGGTGCTGGGAGAACTGGATATCCATAGCCAAGAGAAAGAAAGAAGACCCCTATCTCAAATCTTATATAAAAATTAACTCAAAATGGATCAAACACCTAAAAATAAAAGCAAATACCATAAAGCTCTTAGAAGAAAATGTAGGGAAACATATTCAAGGCCTGGTGGAAGAGGTGGGGCATGATGGCATCCAAGTGAGGGCACCCTTGTCATCTTTCCTGCAAAAAACCTGAGTGGGGGCAGAATCCTGTCTAAGTGAACAGTGTTAGGAACCTACAAAGCAGGAGGTATCTGGACATGAATCTGGAGAGATAGTTAAAAAAACAGTGCTTTTTCAAGGTAAAACCACAGGTTTCTCACAATGGATACTGAAGCTGCGGGAAGACAAATCTTTCCCCTAGGGCTGATAGCTTCAGCAGTCCCTGAACACCACCAGTCACACAGTGACATTCCTGAGCCTGATGTTTCCCCAAAAAATGATCCCTGAACCCCTGTTCCCTGAACCTCACATCCCCCAAACACTGCATTCCCCTTAACCTTCTTTCCACAAAACCACGTACCCCGAGTCCACATTCTCGCAAACCCATGTTCCCCAAACCCATCAGTCCCTGAGCTCAGGCATTCCCCTAGCCCTCCACTCTTGGATGAACTCTGAAAGTGGGAGAGTTTTGCTGAGGGGTGCAGAGGGGCCTGAGATGTGCAGGTTCAATTTTCTTGTTCCCCTTTCTATGAGCTTGGAGGAGCATAAAACCTGGCTGGGGAGTGGCCAGGAAGAGAGGAGATGTAAATCTGCTGAGAGAGCATAATTTACCTAAAAGCCCTGAGATTGGGAAACTTGGCCTGGGAGAAGGTGGAGTCAGCAAATTAACTAGTTCTCTGTAGCACACTTAAGGGAGGGGTATAGTAGGATGTGCTTTGTAGGCTTCCAGTAGCATATTTAGAGTTCCTGGCAAGTTGTGGGTGCTCACTCTCAAAGAAACAAAGAATCATTTTTTCTGGTGAGTTGGTTTACCAGGGTCTCATTTGAATCTCCAAGGGGAGCTCTCATAAAACCCTATAACTGCCTTGGGAAAGAGGGAAGTGAGGAAGAGAGAAATGGGGAAGGATAGACTCCTAAGCAGTTTATTAAATTACAAAGAGGATTCCGTGCTTGAGGCCTTGTCTGGTCTTTTTTGTTGGTTTGTTTTCTTGTCTTCCTTCCTCTTCATTCCCCCACAGACCCCTTTTTATTCCTTGCTTGCTTTTTTTTCCTTTTCCTTTTCTTTTTCTTTCTTTTTTCATTCTTTCTATTAGGTGGTGCAGGCAGTGTTTCTTATTTGCTGTGCTTCCTCATCTATGATATCCCCTTTCCTGTGTGTACTGATCTTGGCTACTAACACTATTCCTTTTGCTTTATATCTTTCTATCTTCCATTGTCTATTGTTTCTCTTACATTCCACCTCTCTTTGCTTAGTCCCCATTTTTTCTGACTTTATATTTCTGAAACCTCCATTCTGTTTTCTATCTTTTATTCACTCTTTGTGTTATTGCTCTTTCTTCTCTCATCCTCTCTCTCCTGATCACACTGGTCTTTTAATTCATACTATATTCTTCCCCATATTCACTTTACATCTCATTGTATGTACTCCACTTTTTTACTGTTATAAGTCTACATAGCTTTCATGAGTTTAATATCCATTCTTCTAGAGCTCACATGGTTCCTCTGCTAACATTTACTATCTATACAGCTATTATACTTTTTCTTTTCTTACCTCTTTTAATTTCCCTGGCCCTAATATTTTCCTTCAAGGGAACTTAGAAAACAGCAGGGAATTAGAAAAAGGACAAAGTGTCAAAGAGAAGACTTAACACTCACACAAAAGCAACACCTAAATAAACCTGAAGACTAGACAGAGAAGCGAATCAACTGAATAAATCCATCAAGATAAAATGATGACCAGAGAGCAAAAAAAATTACAAACCATACCAATAATCAGGAAAACATGTCCCAATCCAATGAACAAACTAAAAACCAGGAAGAGAAGCAGAATATTGAACAACTAATCAAAGCTCTCAAAACATATATCATGGACCAATTTAATGAAGTGAAGGAAGAGATTAAGGATATTAAGAAAATGCTTGGAGAGCATACAAAAGAAATTGTAACCATGGACAAGAAGATAACAGATATGATGGTAGTGAACAGCACAATCCAAGAAACCAAAAACACACTCTCAGCAACTAACAGCAGATTTGAAGAGGCAGAGGAAAGAATTAGCGATGGTGAAGACAGTACATCTGAAATCACATAGATAGTAGAACTGATTTTAAAAAAATAGAAAAAATGCAACTGGAACTTAGGGACCTGAATGACAACACAAAATGCACAAACAGATGCATTACAGGCATCCCAAAACGAGAATAGAAGGGAAATAGGCAGAAGGGGTGTTAGAGGAAATAATGGCTGAAAAATTCTCAAGCCTATTGAGGGAGATGGTTGTACATGTCCAGGAAGAACAACACACCCCAAACAGCATAAATCCCAACAGCCTATCTGAAGACATATCCTAGTCAAATTATCCAATGCTCAAGACAAAGAGAAAATACTGAAAGCAGTATGAGAAAAGAGAACCATCACATACAAGGGAGTCTCAATAAGATTAAATGCTGATTTCTCATCTGAAACCATGGAGGCAAGAAGGCAGTGGTATGACATAGTCAAGGCAGTAAAAGAAAAAAACATTCAACCAAGAGTACTCTATGCAGCAAAACTGGCATTCAAAAGTGATGGAGAGTAAAAAAATATTCACAGATACAAAGAAACAAAGAGAGTATGGCTGCCCTTCAAGAAAAAATAAAGGGAGTGCTGAAGGAGGAAAGGAACAGAACAGGAGAGACAGAGTGGAAGGAGAGTATAAAAACAAATAAAAAGAGAAAAAGAGGAAAAAAACACAATATTTGACAAACACAAATTCAAAGAAAATATGTCTGATGTAAGTAATTCCTTCACAGTAACAACACTGAATGTCAATGGATTAAACTCACCTGTCAAGAGATGCAGATTGGAAGAATGGATAAGGAAATATATCCTATCTATATGCTGTCTACAAGAAACATATCTTAGAACTGGGGATTCAAGGAACTTGAAATTGAATGTAGGGAAGCATCTACAGGACCTTGTAATAGGAAATGGCTTTATGTAGTTCGCAGCCAAAGAACGAGTAACAAAAGAACAAATAAATGGGACGTCCTCAAAATTAAAGCCTTTTGTACTTCAAAGGAGTTTATCAAGAAAGTGAAAAAACAGCCCACCCAATGGGAGAAAATATTTGGTAACCATGCATCTGATAGGAGACTAATATGCTGCTATACAAAGAACACCTATATCTCAAAGGTAAAAAGAAAAGAACAACCCATTTTAAAAATGGGCAAGAGATCTGAACAGATGCTTCTCCAAAGAAGAAATACAAATGGCTAAATACCACAGGAAAAGATGCTCCAAATCACTAACTATTAGGGAAATGAAAATCAGAACTACAATGAGATACCATCTTACCCCCATAAGACTGGCTATCACAAAATCTGAAAACTACAAGGTTTGGAGAGAATGTGGAGGAATGGGAACACTCATCCTCTGCTGGTGGGAATGCAGAAGGATCCAGCCATTTTGGAGGACAGTTTGGTGGTTTCTCAAAAAGCTAGCTATAGATTTGTCATATGACCCAGCAATTCCACTGCTGGATATAAGCCCAAGAGAACTGAAAGCAAGGACACACCAATATATGCACACAAATGCTCATAGTGGCAATATTCACTATTGAAAAAAGTTGGAACCAACCCAAATGCCTGTCAACAGATGAATGGATAAACAAAATGTGGTATATACATACAATAGAATACTACTCCACTGTAAGAAGTAATATAGTACAAATACATGGGATAGCATGGATGAATCTTGAGTGAAGCAAGCTAGACATTGAAGGACAAATAACACACGACCAATCTGATAAGTAATAAGCAAACCAAGCTGTCTCAGAGAGCTAGAGACTGGATGATAGGCTTATAGGAAATTGAGGGGAGAGAGGAAGGTTGTGAGCTGACACCTACATGGTTGAAATCTATGATGAAGTGGAGGTGTTTGTACAAGGAAGTGATAAAATGGGACATAGGGATATATTGGGTGGGGCTTTGCTGTCTTGAGGTGATCTAGGGTTGGAAGAATGGGTTAAATGGCCCAAGGAATTGGGGGTAGGGTTAGGGGAAATAGTTGAATATGGGAGATTTTTGGGTATGATGTTGAAACTATAATGTTGAGAAAACTCTTTAGAAGGTATAAGGAAGGATTAACTGTTTAAGACACTTGAGGGGAGGATCTTGCACAGGGACAGGCTTCTAGGGAGTGTGTGAGAGTGTTCATCTTGTCAAATTGTGTTATAACACTGTTTGGAGACCCATACAATGAGTGGGAAGGTGTACCTACATCCTGGGGAGGGCTGATGTCAAACAGAGGGAATTGTGTCTCTCGAGAGATTGGTGGTTCCCAATGGGGAGCCCAGTCCAGTGTGTCAAGCTCTCAGCATTGTTACAAGTACCTGTGAATCTGGACCTTCAAGCAGTGAAGCTTGATTGTCACTGTGTGCCCTGAGGGGAGGAGGAGAGAGGAATAGAATAGATGGAAGCAGAGTAACTAGGGGGCAATGAAAGTGTTCCACAAGTTCATGCAATGATGGATACAGGACATGCTAAATTTCAACAAAAATGTATAAAAATCTATGGGCTAAAATGTAAATCATAAGGCAAATGATAATGTAACAAGAAATTTAGAAATTTGTACAGTCTAAATTTAAACCATATGTAACCCAAAAGGGAACCATGTTTGATAGCTGTGTTTCAATATCTGTACATCAGCTGCACCAAATATAACATGAACATGTAAAAATATCATTGCTGGAGAAGGGGGAAATGAACTTGATATTGGATATATGGGAGTCCTGTATATTGTATATGTGACCTTACTGTGATCTAAATTTTTTTTGAAGACAAAATTAAAAATTAGGGGAAAAAAGGATGTAGACACTGAGGAAAAAATGAAAGAAATTGCCTTGCCACTGTACAGACAGGGCAACTACCATTACAGTGATGAAAGGCAAAATGTCAGAAACTGTTTTATGATATTTTTCATTTTTTAATACTCCAATTTATTTTTACATATTTTTTCTCAATTCGTATGTATTCTATTTCTAATCTTTAAAACTATCATTACTATTTCATTTTATTATACATTGAATCTGGCAATAAACTAGGCTTCCTTTTATAAAATGCTTGGGACCACAGAGGGGTTCAACTATGGCAGGGGAGGAATGCTGGTGTGGGGTGATACATATGAGGGACACATGGTTGGGAGGGAGTCCTCCAGGGCATGTGTATAGGGTGTATAAAAATGTTTGGATATTCGTTGTGTATTTTCAGAGTAGTTACAGTTTTTAACAACAACTGAAGGAGTGCCAAGTTGCTAGCTAGGGGAGAGCTCTGTCACATTCCCCAATGGAAGAGCAACAATTGCCCAAGTGCAAGGGCAAGGACTAGTGAAGAAGGATGCTCCAATGATGAGCCTTGATATTGATGACTAGGCTTATGAGCCTGTGTGCCTCAAATTTGAACTAAGCCTAGAGCTGCAGGGTGCCTAAGAGATACCCCCTGAGAACCCCCATGTTATTCAAATGTAACCACTCTCTAAGCCAAACTCAGCATGTGAATGCATTACCATCTCCCCAACGTGGGATATGATTCTTGGGGATAAGCCTCTATGGCACTGAGAGATTACTACCAATCACTAACTCGTGATGCAAGTAGAAAAAGACCTTGAATAAAAGGGGGAATTGGTAAAGACAAATGAGTTTTTATAGCTAAGAGTCTTCAAAGATTCATGATGTCATTAGAATGTTTCACTTACACATGTCTCAGCAGGATCCCAGAGATAGCCAAAGTAAATAAAACCCTGGTACTCATTCTCTGGAGGGATATAGAGACATACAGTTTCTACAGCCATGGTAGTTGGCTCTGGTGCTCAGTGCCTTGTCAGTGGGCCCTACTTGGGAGTTTTTGTTCTAATGTGATGGAAATGGACTCAGTTGTCACCTTTCTACAAATGCCTCTTCTGTCATTTTACTGAACCTGTGGTTGGTGCAAGGTTTGGTGTATACCCAGAATACTTCAGTCTCTGGACTGTCCATGTGCCACCTGGGCCCTGAGCCTTAGCAGAATTGCAATTCCTACTTCCCAGTTCATTGGACTTACACAGATCCGCTAACAGGAAGATGAAGATGGTCAACCACCACACCTGGGAACTGAGAGTGCCTACAACTCCAAGCAGGAGAATCACATCCATCAACCACATAGGATCTAAGTCTCCTCTTGATATAGAGGTGGAGTGGACATCACCAATCCAGGGTCCACAGCTTGGAGGAATAGAATATGGATTACAGTGAACTTATTTGTATTCTACTATAGAACTATTGTGACTAGTAATGGAAGTAACTATAGCCTTGTTCTGGAGAAAGTGGCCATCATAGTTGCTGAGGGCAGGGAGAGGGAAGAGGAGGTAAGATGTGGGCTTGGAGTTGTCCTATGTGATATTGCAGGGACAGATGCTGGACATTATATATCCTGCCATAGACCACTGAATGTACCGGGGTAGAGTGCGAACTACAATGTAAACTATAATTCACGTGGTAGAGCAGTGCTCCAACATGTATTCACTAAATGCGATGATTGTGCCACAATGAAGAAAGAGGTTGTTGATGCAGGAGTAGTGGGGGGTGGGGTGGGGGGTGGGATATGTCGGAACCTCTTATATTTTTAATGTAACTTTTTTTGTGATCTATGTATCTTTACAAAAAAAGACAATTCAATAAGAATAAAATAGCCAGCAATCCAATCAAAAAATGGGCAAAATATTAAATAGACTTTTCTCCAAAGAGGAAATAAAATTGGCCAAAGAGCACATGAAAAAATGTTCCACATCACTAGCTCTTAGGGAAATGAAAAACAAACCACCATAAGATATCATCTAACTCCGCATAAAATGACCATTACTTAAAAAAAGACAAAATAAGTGATGGAGGGGATGTGGAGATATAGGAATACTCCTTCACTTTTGGTGGGATTGTAAAATGGTGCAACCTCTGTGGAAGACAGTTTGGAAGTTCCTCAGGAAGATAAATATAGAACTGTCATATGATCCAGGAATTCCTCTACTAAGAATATATTCAGAGGAATTAAAAACTATGGCACAAACAGACATCTGCACACCCATGTTCATAGAAGCATTATTCACAATTGCCAAAAGATGGAAACAATGATGAATCAGCTTTAGTCAGAGATTACAACCCTCCCCTCCCTTATTTTTGTTCATTTCTCAATCTTGAGCAATTTGGGATGATGTCCACTCTGACTGCTTCAGGCTGAGAAGGGACATAGTTATTATGGGGCAGAGGATTGGAATTTTTTGGCTTGAAATTGAAGATGCTCCTTCCTTTTGTCATTTGTCTGGTCTAGCATCGTTTTTAAAATATTTTTATTATCACTTTTAAAGATATGTAGACACAAAAAATGTTATATTAAAAAAAAAATGAGGTTCCCATATACTCCACTCCCCACAACCCCATTTCTTCCCACATTGACAGTTTCTTTCATTAGTGTGGTACATTCATTGCATTTGATGAGTACATTTTGGAGCACTGCTGCATAGCATGGATTATAGTTTATTTTGAAGTTTTACACTCTCTCCAAGTCTATTCAGTGGGTTATGGCAGGGTATATAATGTCCTGCATCATTGTTTTGCTAGTTGTCCAGGACAGGCCAGAAAAACAGGAGACTAGGAATTGGCCACACATTTCATGGGTTTCAGAGATCAACCTGCATAGGAAAAATCCAAATTCATAAATCTCTGAAAAATTGTAGCAGTTTGATATGATTATGAATTCCAAAAATAGATATTGGATTATACTTGTAATCTGATCTGTACCTGGGCATGACTGGTTTATGATTAGGGCATAAAAGACATCACAAAGAACAGAGCTGGGGGTTTTTGATGTTGGAATTTTGATGTTGGAGTTTGATGCTGAAGCCTTATGCTGGAGCCCTGGAAAGTGAGTCACAGAAGAAACAGAAGCAAGCCCCAGGAAGAGAAAAACCCTGAGCCTAGGAAAAAGAAGCCTGAGGAAGGGAAGAACCCAGGAAGCCTGAATCCTCACAGACATCAGCAGCCATCTTGCTCCAACACGTGGAAATAGACTTTGTTGAGGGGTGTAACTTCTGCTTTATGGCCTGGTATCTGTAAGCTCCTACACCAAATAAATACTCTTTATAAATACCTACCAATTTCTGATATGTTAAATCAGCACCCCTTTGGCTGATTAATATAGAATTATACTTAACAGATAAATTGAATGTTATAGGTTCAAATAAATTAAGGAGAAGAATCATAATTGGCAATTTATAAACAAGTATAACTGTGTTATATTAGGGAAAAAACTTTTCACATATTTCCAGAAAGAACCTGCTGAGGGATATTGATATAATGAGGCAATGTGGCTTGCCTATGGCATCTGGACACCTCTAGGGCCCTCAGGAGCACTTTTTTGTTGCTTTTTTTACAGTAGCATTTTGAGAACACAACTGAGACCTGTGTAAGTGTGAGATCTGGAACGACCTTCTGACTCACTTTGAAATCTATTTGTCCTAAAATTATATTTATTATTTCCAATTTTTGAGCAAGGTGTTTCTCCAAATGCATCATTAATTATTGCCTGTTAATAATCCCTCAGTGCCAGGGATGGTCATGTCTGGGAATAATGTTCCATCCCTGGGGGAAAGTAGTGAGATTGTTTTTGTAGATTTTGGCTAATAGAGAGGCTTCTCTTGGATAACAAGGAGGTCTTCAAGAGGTAACTCTTAGGCATTAACTATAATTAGCATTAGTATCCTTATTATGGGAATAAGGTTCATAAGTGCAAACATCAAGGTTGAGGGCTTGGCTTATTAGCCTGCTTCCTTTTATGGGCCAAGTCTTATTTATTCCAGAATTTTTGGACATCTTATTTGAGATAGTAACAGGACTTCCCCAGGAGAAAAGTTTAACATTTTGCTAGCTACTGTAATGGCCTATATCTCTCCAGAAAACATACCTATGACAACAAGGCAGCATTTAAATCCCGAAGAGATATATAACTATATAATGTACAAGATGTTCAAGATGTCCTATCCGTTGAGACACCTTCCATGACCCACTTTTACTTTCTTTCCAGGGCTAAGTTAATTATCAGGTAGAATATAATTTATGTTCTTGTCTTGGGTCTCATGTAAAGTTCTTTTTTTTCTTTTTTTCTTCTGAATATGAGTCTTGATCTGCAGCTCACTACATGTATTTCAGAGAAACCTCAGAGTAAAAACATACAACTAGCAATGAAATTTGTGACATACAACACAACCTATTTTGACACTTAATGTGGACTTGGTACATTTGTTAAAATTGATGTAAGAATAAGAATGTTAAAATATTATTAACCAATGTCTGTATTTAGCTTTAGGTGTATTTCCCCCCATAAACCATCCTATTACTAACACCTTACACTAGCAATGTTTTTTTGTTATAAAGATACTGAAACAACATTCTTATATTTGCCTTATTAGCTACAGTGCTCATCTACCAAAGACTTCACTGTGTTATACAATCCCCAGTTCAATACTCTAGCTTTCCTTCTAGTAATATATATGACCCAAAACACCCATTTTAACTATATTCACACTAATACTTCAGCACTATTAATTATAGTCAAAATATTGTGCTACCATGATCTCTGTCATTTTCCAAACATTTAGAGTCAAAATAATTTAAAATTCTACAGAGAATAAGCATCAGCTATACATTCCTTACTACCATTCTATCATCTGGTAAAGTATCTACTGGGCTCTATATCTAAGAGTTTATATAATGTAATTAGTTCATGTTAGTGAGACCATTCATTGTTTATCCTTTTGTTTCTGGCTTATTTAACTCAAATAAGATTATCGAGGTACACCCTTGTTTCATACATCAGTACTTCATTCCTTCTTAAAGCTAAATAACATGCCATCTTATGTATAAACCAAATTTTGTTGATCCTTTCCTCTGTTGATGGAAACTTGGGTTGCTCCTATCTTTTGGAGATATTTATTAATGCAACTATGAATGTTGGTGTGCATATATCTGTTCACATTCCTGCTTTCAGCTCTTCTTGGTATATACCTACTAGTAGGGTTGCAAGATCAGATGCCAATGCTATTCTTAGCTTGCTGAGGAGCCACCAAATTGTCTTCCAGAGAGTCTGCACGATTCTACATTCCCACCAGTGAAAGAAATATAAAGAGAAATAAAAGTTCTTATTTCTCCCCGTCCTCTCCATTACTTAAATAATTTTCTATATTTTAATAGTGGCCAGTTTGGGAGATGTGAAATGGTAACTCATTAAGGTATTGGTTTGAATTTCTCTAATAGCAAGTGATGTAGAGTAACTTTTTATGTGTTCTTAAAAAATTTGTATTTCCTCTTTGGAAAAGTGTCTATTCAAGTCTTTTGACCTTTATAAATTGGGTTGTATGATGTTTTTGTATTGGGTTGTAGACTTGATAGATGCAGGATATTAGACCTTTATCAGATATGTGGTTTACAAACATTTTCTCTCATTGTGCACACTGCCTTTTCACTTTCTTAAAAAAACGTTTTTGAAGCCATTTATTTTTAATTTGGAGGAGACCCCATTTTTCTCAATTTTCTTTCATCGCTCATACTTTTATGGTAAAGTTTATGAAAATTATACCTCAGGATCTGTTAGATGCCTCTATACATTTTCTTCAAGAATTTTTGGTCCTGATTTTTATGTTTATGTCTTTAATACATCTTGAATAGAATTCTGTACAGTGTTGAGATAGGGATTCTCTTTCTTTCTCTTCAGTATGGATATCCAGTTCTCCAAGCAGCATTTATGAAGAGATTATTCTCTCCCAGTGAAGTGGACTTGGAAGCCTTGTCAAATATCTGTGGGCTCTAGGTGTGTGGAATTATTTCTAAACTCTCAATTTTCTTCCATTAATATGTGTGCCTAACCTTGTGCTAATACCATGCTGTTTTGACTGCTGTAGATTTCTCTTATAAAGACTAGTAGTCTGAGAAGTCCCACTACATTCTTCTTTTTCAAGAGGTTTATGGCTAATCTGGGCCCCTTACTTTTCCAAATACATTTGACAATTGGCTTTTCCATTTCTGTATATCAAGCTGTTGTGATTTTAATGAGGATTGTGTTGAATCTGGATCAATTTGGGTAGAACTGACATCTTTTTTTTTTAATTCCATTAAATTTTATTTTCAAAATTTCAGGAAATCTCAGGAAGCATATTTTTGGCATGCATTTTGCCTACCAGAACACTCTTTTTTTTTCCCAAATTCTACTAAATTTATTCATTTTTTAAAAGATATTACATTAAAAAAATATGAGGTCCCCATTCACCCCCACCATCCCACCCCACCACTCTCCCCACAGTAACACTCTCCCCCATCATCATGACACATCCATTGCATCTGGTGAGTACATCTCCGGGCATCGCTGCACCCCATGTCCCATGTTCCACACCATAGCCTGCACTCTTCCACATTCCATCCAGTGGGCCATCGGAGGACATACAACATCTGGCAATTGTCCCTGGAGCATCACCCAGGACAACTCCAAGTCCCAAGAATGCCTCCACATCTCATCTCTTCCTCCCATTCCCTGCACCAAGCAGCCACCATGGCCACTTTTTTCACACCAATGCCACATTTTCTCTATTATTAACCACAATAGTTCATGAACAGAATATCATTAAGTCCACTCTGATCCTTACTGTATTTCTCCATCCTGTGGACCCTGGGATGGTTATGTTCACTCCACCTCTGTATCGAAAGGAGGCTTAGATTCCACATGGATGATGGTGCAATTCTCCTACCTGCAGGTTTAGGCACTCTTGGCTCCCTGGTGTGTTGGTTGAACTTCTTCAACTCCCTGTTAGCTGACTGGGGTAATTCCTATAAACCAGAGGGTAGGAGTTGCAAGTCTGCTGAGGCTCAGGGCCTGGCTTTCACATGGACAGTCCAGAATTCAGTTCTCCTGAGTATACACCAACCCCAGCACCAGCCACAGGTCTGGTAAAAACAACAGAAGTGGCATGTGTAGAAAGAAAACATCTGAGTCCAACTCCATCACACTCAAGAACACAAACTCCAAAGTAGGGCCAACTGACATGGCATTGAAATCCAGAGCTATCTGTCATGACCACAGAACCTGTGGGTCTCTGTAGCCCTCAGAGGAACAAATACCTGGGCTTGTATATACTTAGGCTGTCTCTGGGACCCTGCTGAGGCATGCATATGTGTGACTCCTCTGATGACCTCCTGACTCTTTTTTTTTTTTTTTTGACTGTTTTATTTTTTTTTAAATTGACTTTGTAATAATATTACATTAAAAATATATATGTGAGGTCCCATTCAACCCCACCCCCCCACCCCCCCTCTCCCCCCTCCAACAACACTCGTTCCCATCATCATGACACATCCATTGGATTTGGTAAGTACATCTTTGGGCACCTCTGCACCTCATAGACAATGGTTCACATCATGGCCCATACTCTCCTCCATTCCATCCAGTGGGCCCTGTGAGGATTTACAATGTCTGGTGATTACCTCTGAAGCACCATCCAGGGCAGCTCCATGTCCCAAAGATGCCTCCACCTCTCATCTCTTCCTGCCTTTCCCCATACCCATCGTCCACCATGTCCACTTTTCCCAATCCAATGCCACCTCTTCTATGTGGACATTGGATTGGTTGTGTCCTGACTCTTTTTTTGAGACTCATAGTCATATAAACTCATTTGTCCTTTACCTACTAGCTTCACCAAACCTTACTTTATTATAATTTATTGAAAAATAGAAATCATGCGCTCATTTAGTTAAATCATTTAGAACTCAAACTAGAAGCTCTATTTTATTTGTATTATAAAAACCCCAAAAATAAATATGAAAGCTACATTAATTAAAAAAAAAGAATTATGGGATGAGTTCATTAAATATAACTAAACACATTTTAAGTATAAATACCATGTATTTCCTAATTAGCATCTGGGAAATACCTAAACTATATATCTGGAATTCTAGTCTTAAAGAAAAGGTTAGAGAAAATTGCAAAGAAGGCACTGCATCATATTATCAGGTGCATTTTTAAAACGATGGGAGAGTTTGGGATTTTTAAAAATTTTCATCAGAGATTTCCATTGCTCCTTTTCTGGGTAATCCATTTATGTCTGCACCCTTAAAAGTCTACATTGCCTTTATTTTTATTGCTGGATTCTTGTATAGCTTTTCCGGGCCCTATACAACTACAAAAGAAGGAAATTACTCCAGAAACTTTTTGTAGTTCCAGAGCAGAACTGGAATGACCCTAAAACGAATGCACCACGTTGTCACAGGCTTGATAGCTGAAGCGTGAGAACACAGGTGGGTCTCAGAGTACAGAGGACAGAAATGAGAAGGGCACAGCGTGCTAGGACTCGGCTTGAGCGGCCCTGGCAGGAGCTAGAGAAGCAAGGTCAGAGCTCCTGCCCGCCACGACCCTGACTGCAAGCCCGAGCCCACCCACCCCCGAGAGAATTTAAGGTTTTGACATCTTAAAGAGTACAGAGCAAGTGCAATAAGATATTTTAATTAAATGGAAAAAAAAAACAAAACACAGCAAAGTACAATGAATTTCTGATTGTGAAAACAATTAACATTGTAGGTTCAGTTTTATAAAATAAATTATCCATCAATATACCAGCACACGATTTCATCAGAAATATATTTAAAGACTCTTGGGATCTGATACATGATGAAAGTAGCAAGATATACATTAGCTGTGGTATCCTCTCTAGTAATATGCTAATAGCATTCAGCCAACATTTTCAGATCAGAAGTGCATCAAACTGAATATTCATATATTATAAAAATAAAATTGATTCCAAATCTGTATATTTACAATCTAATAATCATTAAATGATATTTAGTTAGTTTGTTTAAAAAAAAAAAAGCATTTGGTGTTCAGTCTCCTAGCTTCATAAATAGTCCCACTAAAAGTTCCATAAGCAAAATAGGAACTACAAGAGAAGACATATTCAGATGCTGATTGATTTCTTATCTCTGGCATTAGATTGGCAAAGCCAACAGCCAATGAATGAAAGATTTATTACTGCACTAACACACTTCAAGTGTTTCCCTTTGAAATGACAATAAGAATAATAATAGCATATAATAACAATAGTGAATCTTATTAGCTTTTTATGATGATTATTAACTTGGGTTGAAAATAAGATTAAAAGAAAGGATATTGTGCAAGATGGTCTCTGAAATTATAAATAAAATAGTCTCTTCCATATGTATATATATTTCTTCCAGACAATGTGCAAGGTAGCAGCTGTTGCTTTGTTGCACAGCAATAGAAAGATCACTCCAACCATGCAAACTAAGTTCTGATGGTTATCACTGTGGAGGTATATACTAGAAGCATATACTTCCTATTCCCATATCAGCAATCCTACCTCTTATCTGTGACATGGAGAAATCCCCTAACCTCCTACCCAGAGAGAAATCGCCTAATGTCTGACAAAGGATTAAGCCATTGTTAATTATTTTTTCAGGGTAAAATCAAGTACATTTAATTCTTACCCTTGATTTTGGATTTATATCAAAAGAACTTCTAATTTCCAACCCCTCTTAAAGTGTAATAATGATACTCACCTCTTGCCATGACATTTGCTTAAAAATAGCAATTCCCTATTTTCAATAAAATTGATGCCAGCTATGTGATCCCTAAATAGTAATGACTTCATAAAACAGCTGGTGGCTTTAGGGCATTATCATTTCAAAGCACTGCCAAAAATATTAATCAAGTTTTTGTTTCAGTAGCATTAAGTTATTGCCTTCCAAAAGAACTGGTGTTATGCATGGTTACAGGAGCCTTCAGTATTATATAACTCCATAAAACTCTTTCAATTTGGACTGAACTCCAAAATAGAGAATGGGTAATAAAGAAAGGTAGTTGACTTTTCACAGTTTGGGTAACTAAGGAGAAATACATCAACTAAACTTTAGCCAACATTTGTCCCATAATTTAAAATCTCTTCCTGTTAAATAAAATTATTTCATGTAATTAATAATGAGCTTTTGTTAGGTCACATACAAATCTCTCTCCATCTCCCACCAATATATAAATCTTTTGAAATTCATCGTATAATAATTCTCATACATCAGAGGAGAATCATTCAGTTTAAAAAGATATGGTGGAAGTGGTCTAGGATACATAATGATTCCTTCATCCAATTAGGGGTAACTTGTATGCCAGGCATTTAGTGCTGAGTGCTTAGTTCACTTAGAGTGCAACCTTAAAAGGGCTTATAGGTGTTTCTTTGACTTGGATCCGTCCAGCATTCAGTGTGTTGCCTTAATGGTGTGTGAGCCTCTTTTCCACGGTGTGTTGAAAGAGAGACAAAGGAGTAGTAAAAAAGGAGTTAGAGATTCAGTAAAACTGAATTCACATCTTGCCTTTTGATGTGAGTTTTGGCTGTGTGATTTTGGACATATTACTTAATACACCTGAGCTTCAGTTTCTTCATTGTAAGACATGATTTTAACCACTCTCATGCCATCTCTACTCTTATTTTAATTTAAAGCCTTTTTTAAGTTAGTAATGATTAATATAATAAATTTCCAATTGGTCTGCATTTTCCATTCCTTGTCCTGTTGCCTATTTTGTTCAGTGTCCCTATGTTTTCTTACCAAAGCATGGTCTTCATCATGCCTGTACCAGAAATTCCTAAAATTCCTTGGTTTAAAATCTCATTGATGAAAGCTAAAGACTCCCTTCCCAGAAGGCACACATGTACACATTTCTTTTATGATTTCAGAATTAGCAAGCACTTGGCCCACTTAAGGAGGACAGCTCCTTACTCAACTTTAGTGAACAGATTGTAGGCAGAAACATGGACACAGTTTTGCCCATTTTTAAAAAAGAAACCAGGAATGTATTTTTCTAAATGTGAAATCTCCTAATTTAAAAAAAAACCTTTCCAAATAATTTTAAAAAGTAAACACTCTGTGTGGATCAAATAAAACATATCTTTGAGACAAATAGGCCCAGGGAATAAGAAAGCAGTTTGAAATCTCAGCTCTAAGGCTTACAATGCATTTCAATCAATGCCCAAGGACTGACAACTTTCACTCTGCATTCTGAGGGGCATCAGCAAAGACACAGAGAATGTTGGAGTTACCCAGGTACCAGCAAATTGACAGGTCCATCAATCCATTAATATTTTCATGGGAGGAAATTGAAATCTAAGGACTTAAAATGCCTTTCCCAAGGTCTGATGGCAAATTGGTGGCAAGGCTGGAACAAAAAACCAAGTCTCCAAGTTTTGAGTAAGAATTCTCTTTCATCTCTTTATATCTCATGATTTTCCTCCCTCTTTTTCCAACATGTGTTTGATGGGAAAATTTCAAACTTCCCCACCCCCCCGAGATGGCTCCCTTGTCTGTTTGCTCGCTGTTTGTGCTCATTGTCCGTTCATTGTTTGCCCTCACTGTCTGCTTGTTTTTGCTTGTTGTCTGCTTGTTGTTTTGGTTTGTTTGTTTGCTCATTGTCTGTTTGGTTTTTTTTCTTTAGGAGGCACCGGGAATGAAACCTGAGACCTCCCATGTGGGAGGCAGACACTAAACTGCTTGAGCTACATCTGCTCCTTAAATTCCAAGCTTTTAAATAGCAAACATAATTTTCTCATTTTTGCAGCTACTTTTTCCCTATGATCACCCTATGCATTGTTCTTTCTGTTTATTTACATAGTATTTAATATATAATAGTAAATTAATTTATAATAAATTATACTAAATCTATTACATGTCTATACAAACCATATAAGACTTTTAACAATGTGAAAAGAAGTTAGAAAATATTGGATTCTGCATACACATAGGACAATACCTCCATTGTGTTCCCATTGTTATAAGCAATATCCTTCACCTTCTTAAATTCTGTGTCTGAAATGTATGATCACTCCCTCCTGGGCAGTGTTCAAATCACAGTGGAAGAATGCTAATCCTGACAGCTCAGTAAAACAACACTCTGATGAGTCAAAATTTATCCATTCCTTTGGATACATTGTCAATTTCAACCAGCAGCTTGAATTTGGCTTCTCAAATATGAACCAGTTAGAAAAATATAAGTAGCTGGTCGTTGTCCAAAATACAGAGGAAAAAAAAATAGCATTGGCCACAAGAGAAGATTTTTGATTTTTCTTTTAAAGTGGGTGGCCGCATCTAGTATTTTTTAAACGAAACTTATTCAAACTCTATAGGAAAAAAATGTACACATGGGTCCTTTTTTAAATAATATTGCTCAACAAGAATGAAAACTGATAAATAGTAAAAATGAAAATCACTATGTTTGGAAAACAACCTGCTTGAATTACTTATAATCCCATTAAATGATTGGAATATTTTCAGACCTGAGGGTCCCAGGAACTGCATTCCTGCTCCTTTTTCTCCCTTTAGAAAGGCAGAGATTGAAACTGGGAGTCCACAGGCCATATCTAGCCTGTGTACATTTTTGCACGTGGTATGTAGAAAATGTTTGCTATTATTTTGGTGAGATTGTTATTGGAATTATTAAATTTCCCACTTTAAAACTCATGAAATTTTCCATGCATGTTTGATTCTGACTTCTTTTAAATAACTGGAAAATCTGGGAAGTGAATGTGGCTCAAGTGATTGGGCTCCCATCTACCATATGGGAGGTCCTGGGTTGAAGTCCTGGGACCTCCTGGTGAAGGCCTACACAGTGAGCTGGCCCAAGCAGAGAGCTGTTACAGCAAGATGATGCAACAAAAAAGAGAAACAGAGGAGAGACAATAAGAGACACAGCAGACCAGGGAGCTGAGGTGGCACAAGAGTATGCTTGCCTCTCTCCCATTCTGGAAGGTCCCAGGACCAGTTCCTGGTGCTGTCTAAAGAGAAGACAAGCAGGCACAGAAGAATACACAGTGAATGGACACAGAGAGCAGACAAGGGGAGAGTGGGGGAAGAAATAAATAAATCTTTAAAAAAAATTGGAAAATCTAAAAATAACTAACCAAACCTAAGACAGCCCTCTCTCTTTAAATGGAATACACATTTGCACTGTACATAGACCTTAGCATTCTTGATTGTGTGGCCAACACTGAACCCAATTAATAAAAGCCTTTTATCATTTTATACCCAATCCTTTTTACTCATTTATGTTACTTGTCGGATATTTGTAAGCACTTGAAATTGTTTTGTTGTTGTTGTTCTAAAGCATGTAATCATAGGGATAAGTTTTACTGAAAAGATAATGATTAGTCAATGTTTACACAACTCCAAAGCAACTTGTTATTTTAATGTAGAAAAGTAACAGTTCATAAACTGACCATTTATTTACATTTACGTTTAAATTTCCTTGTCAATTAAGTCCAAGTAGTAGTAGTATTGGGAGATAATTCTCCATGGGTTTCCTGTATTTCTTCATATCTTCTGAGCAATGTACTGTTGCCTTTTATGCACCATCATCTCAGAAACATTTGTATAAGGAATAAGGTTGGGGGATAGAGCTAGTGATCCCCTCCTGAAGGAAGGAAGTCATTCTTACTACCATTGTAAACGATTCCGGTTTCCTAAATTCAGGATTTCTCCCTTATAATGCTACCCACTGTGTGTGTGCAGACACCAATCAATCCGTCTACATCACCCCCTTGTGTCTTCTGCTGGCATCCATGAAATTGCTACTGCCTAACTTGTTAGCTTGCAAACAGGGTAAAATCTCAGACCTTTCACAGATTGAATCTTGGCGATTAGTCTGGTCACTAATTTTCATGAATAATTGAATCATTGGAGCTAACTCTAGTCTAAATCATGCCATATGATTTCAAAGGGCTCATCACCTCACTCATATTCACACAAGGAAAAATATTTAGGGCCACACAAACCTACAGAACTATTCAGAACATTCTGAGTGAATTGGTTATGATCAGGATAACATATTCTAGAGGCGATGTGCTTTAATGACTATGAACTCAAGTTTTTGATCACACAGACCAGAAAATAAAGGTCCTCCACTTATCTGCTGTGTGAACTTTGGAAAGTGCTTTACTTCCTTAAGCCTCAGTTTCCCCATCTATGAAATGGCGTGATTCTTTTTCTCTTATAATGCTGTTGTAAGCATTAAATCTAACACTTCAAAAGTATATTAACAGGGAGAACCAGCAAGATGGCGGCGGTTATGGAGCTCCTAGAGTCAGGTCCTGCTACAGGGCAGTTAGCAAACACCCAGAGCTCTCTGGAGCTAGCTGAAGCACCTGTTTGGGGGTTCCAGGAGACCAGAAGAGCATCCTGAAATGTTCTTGGGGAAGTGGAAGGAGGAGACTGCCCATCTGCCGAGAAGACTCGTATGTAGAGCGCTCCATGCCCCGGAGGCCGGTGCCCATCCTCCACTGGAAGCACAAGCTGCCTCGGGAGCTGTTCTGCAGCTGGAATTGAAAGATCCACTTCCCCAAAATGGGGGAGAAATAGATGGTTGAGCACCAGTTTCAGCTACTCATGAGTAAATTCAGTATAATCCTAAAATTTGAACCAGTCCAAGTCAGAAAGAGGCCGGGAGCTGCCATCTTAACTCCGTGCCTGGCATGAGGGGAAGCGGGGTGGACTGAACATCCCAGTGCTGGTGGGGACTGGCTTCTTCCCACCCATGTCAGATTGCAGGTCTAGCCTAGGACCCATTGCCACCTCCAGCATGGAGGAAGCTTCAGGGGCCTGTGCCAACCTCTTTGGGAAAACACCGTCTAAGCCACAGAGGCTGGTGACTGTCCTACTCTGGCGGCATGAGCCACCCCAGGGGGTATTCTGTGGCTGGAATTGGAAGCTCTATTTCCCAGAAACAGGGCAGGAGGAGATGGTTGACTGTAAACTGTGGCTACTTATTAGTAGACTCAGCTGACTGAGACATAACCCTGGGACAGCTGGGGTGTGAACCAGCTCAAATCAGAGAGAGGCCAATAGCTCCCATTCTGACTCCGCTGCCAGCATGAGGGGAAACTGGGCTGACTGAAACTCTCAGTATCAGCAGGTACCAGTTTCTTTTACACAGATCATTGTGTAGCCCTAGCCTAGGCATCAGCCCTGCCTCTGGCAGGGAGGAGGCTGAGGAGCCTTGCACCAGCCTATACATGTAACTGCAGGTAACTTTGACTGGCATGGACTGAAAATTAGCAATCTACCAGCAACTGTGGTCATCTTGAACCCACACTGCAGATTGCTGCCCGCATTGCAGATTGCAGCTCCTTCCCTGCCCCAGGCATAGGAGAAAGGGATGTGAAGATTCATCAGTCTCTCTGGGCAACTACAGTCTAGGCCTGCACTTGGATTATTCCACATAACTTTGACTCTATACCTACCCCTGGCAAAGGAGAAAGTTGGAAGAAGCTTCATTGGTCCCTGGTGCAATGAGGGTGGCTCGAGCCCCCACGGCTTACAGCACCCACTACATGCTTGGCTCCTACTGCACAACCAGCAAGGGAGAAATGATAGGAAGCCCTAAACTAAAGAGAAAAACTGCACCCAGAGAAAAATTCTCTGGTAAGCCAGATGCAAAGACACCAACAAAAAATTATAATCCACACCAAGAAACAGGAAGCTATGGCCCAGTTAAAAGAATAAGATAAGCCTCCAGATGACATAAAGGAGTTGAGACAACTAATCATAGATGTTCCATCAAATATCCTTAATAAATTCAATGAGATGGCTAAAGATAGTAAGGATGTTAAGAAGACACTGGATGAGTACAAAGAATAATTTGAAAGCATACATAGGAAAACAGCAGCTCTTATGGGAATGAAAGATGCAATAAATGAAATTAAGAAAACATTGGAATCATATAGTAGCAGATTTGAGGAAGCAGAATAAAGGATTGGTGAGCTTGAAGAAATGACCTCTGAAAGTGAACATACAAAAGAATAGATGAAGAAAGGAATAGGAAAAAATTGAACAGGGTCTCAGGGAACTAAATGACAGCAAAAGGCATGCAAACAAACATGTCATGGTGTCCCAGAAGGAGATGAGAAGGGAAAAGGGGCAGAAGGAATATTTGAAGAAATAATGGTAGAAAATTTCCTAACCTATTGAACAACGCAGATATCCACGTCCATGAAGCAAAATGTATTCCAATCTGAAAAAATCTGAATAGACCAACTCCAAGACACATACTCATCAGAATGTCAAATGCCAAAACAGAGAGAAATCTGAGAACAGCAAGAGGAAAGCAATGCATAATATATAAGGTATATGCAATAAGATTAACTGCTGATTTCTCACCAGAAACCATGGAGGCAAGAAGACAGTAGTAAGATATATCAACATCTAGAAATGATGATTATATCAATAAAGGTAACTAAACATGTCAAAAGAGTGGTGAAAATAAAATATGACAGATAAAACTCAAATAGTCAGGAATAAACTTAACCAATGATGTAAAGCACTTGTATTCAGGAAACTGCAACTCAGTGTTAAAACAAATAAAAAAAGCCCTAAATCACTGGAAGAACATTCCATGCTCATGGATTGGAAGACTAAATATCATCAAGTTGTCAATTCTACTCAAATTGATATACAGATTTAATGCAATCCTGATAAAAAATTCCATCAGCATTAAAGAAAAAATTGAAAACATGATCATTAAATTTATTTGGAAGGGTAAAATGTCCTGAAAAGCCAGAAACATCATAAAAAGGAAAAGTTAACCCTCATCTCCAGACTTTAAATCATAATACCTACCTGTAGTAGTAAAAACAACATGGTACTGGCCTAAAGACAGACACAATAGATCAATGGATCCAAATTTATGGTTCAGAAACAAACCAAGTATGGTCAAGTGATTTTTGACTAGCCTGTCAAATTCGCATAGCTCAGGCAGAACAATCCATTCAACAAATGGTGGTGAAAGAATTGGAAATCCATAGCTCAAAGAAGGAAAGAGGACCCCTATCTCACTCCTTATCCAAAAATTAACTCAAAATGGATTAAAAAAAAAACAACTAAAAATAAAAGCAAGACCCATAAAACTTCTAGGAGAAATGATTGGAAAATAACTTCAAGACCTGGTGATAGGTGGTGGATTTTTAAAGGAGATAAGAGGAGGTCTGAGTGGACTGCTGATGTGTAATGTATGTAAAAGTTTTTTTTTTCTTTTCATTTATTTAGTGTTTTTTAATTAAAATAAATGCTAATAAAAAAACAAATTAACAATGACTGTCTTTAGGTGATACGTTTAAAATGACAATTTCTTCTCCGTTTTACCCTTTTACATATTTGTTCAATTTTCTCTAATGAAAATAAAAATTAACAGACCTTAAGAATGAGTGAGGGAATAGCTATTGTTTATTATCACTGTTATTAACAGTGACAAAGTAAAGTTACCTCTTAGCTAATCACCAAGAGGCAATTTTGCAGCCCATCAGTGACATGTAAAAGTTCACTGCACTAATTACCCTTTTGAAAACACATCCATGAGCAGTGAGGACAAGTGGCCTGCCTTCTTTGGGTAACGGTCAATCTGATCTGTCTTCTGAGAAATTTGCCCATCCTCCCTAGCAACCAGAGAAATGATAGATGATTTAAATCTACAACTAATATACACACATGAAAACATAATACTATCAAATTTATCCTGACAAAAAAAACTAATCAAAAGGAACTTCAGCTTTATCTGCAATGTTTTATTTTAGAACAGGGGTGAGCAAACTTTTTCTGTAAAGAACCAGATAGTATATATTTTAAACTTTGCAGGTCACAAGAGCCTTGTCACAACTACTCGCTTCTACCACTGGAGCTCAAAGGCAGCAAAAACATGCATGCAGCCATTACTAAAATGGAATACAGTTTTCATTTTTGCATAATGTAGGATCATCTTATTATTTATATCCATGATTCATATGTGAGAGACAAATAAGTGAAGCATGCATGAATATAAATGTGTAGAATCAAAGTGGTCTTAAGTCTTGAAATACAGACCAAAGCAATCTGGTGACTTTATATATTTTTTGACATATTTTAATTAATTAATTAATTTATTTTCCCCTCCCCCCCCAGCAACACTCACTCCCATCATCATGACACATCCATTGCACCTGGCAAGTACATCTCTGGGTATCTCTGCACCTCATGGTCATTGGTCCACATCATGGCCCACACTCTCCCCCATTCCATCCAGTGAGTCCTGGGAGGATTTACAATGTCCAGTGATTGCCCCTGAAGCACCATCCAGGGCAACTCCAAGTCCCAAAGGCACCGCCACATCTCATCTCCTCCTGCCATTCCCCCTACCCATCAGCCACCATGTCCACCTTTCCCACTCCATTGCCTCCTTTTCTCTGAGGTCCTTGGATTGGTTGTGTCCATTGCACCTCTATGCCAAGGGGAGGCTCAGATTCCACATGGTTACTGGATGCAATCCTCCTGCTTTCAGTTGTAGTCACTCTAGGCTCCATGGTGTGGTGGTTGTCCTTCTTCAACTCCATCTTAGCTGAGTGAGGTGAGTCCAATAATTCAGATTGTAGGAGCTGGAGTCTGTTGAGGCTCAGGGCCTGGCTATCATATTGTCAGTAAAAAGATTCAATCCCCTAAATATATCTTAAACCCCAATACCAACTACAATTCCAGTAAAGTAGCATGATAGTCTTATGAAAAGAGATCCCCTCTGTGTCCAGTTTCATCACGTAGAAACACCAGCTCCAAAGAAGGGCCATCTGACATGGCAGTGAACCCTATCTGCCATGATCGTAGAACCCGTGGGTCCCTTTAGCCCTCAAAGGAACCAATACCTGGGGATTGTGTCTACTTTATCTGTATCTTAAACTCTGCTCAGTTGTGCATAAGGGAAATCCTTCTGACAGCCTCCAGACTCTTTTTTTTTTTTTAGAGACTCATAGCCATATAAACTCATTTCTCCTTTCTATTTCCCCCTTACATTAGATCAACCAGGATATAAAATATGTAATATTACATCATAAACATATAGGGGATGACAGAATGATAATGTAAACCATAATGTAAAACATAGGATAACTAAAAATGTTAGAAAACTGCATGTCCTAAAGTATGCACCACAATGTAAGCACAGATGTCACCTGGTTTGAAAGCTATTGTCTCAGACTCTGTACATCACTTTAAGTAAATATGTTGTGAATAGGTTGTAAGAGTATCGCAGTGGAAGGGAAAAGGTTTTGTGGTGGATGTGTGGGAGTGCTGTATATTGCATACATGAATTGCTGTGGTCTAGGGCTCTTGTGAAGAGAAGTTCAATAATTAGGGGGAAAAAAAAGGAAAAGAAAAAGATAGGATGTAGAATTTTTCGAAGTCAACACGTATTCTATATCTAACCTTTAAACCCATCGCTATATCCCATTTTGCTAGTAAGAGATCCTGGCATGATATTGGGGCTTCAATATTCAGGAAGTTCTGGATCCCAGAGTGGTCCAACAATGGCAGTGGAGGAATACTGGTATAGGATACTATTGACAGGGGATATATGGCTGACAGGGAACTATACAGGGCATATGTCCAGGGTGCATGGTAATGTTTGGATATATTCATAGTGGCAACAATTAAAAACTAAAGCTGGGGGGGTACTGGGTCCCTGGCTGGGGGTGCTGTGCCGTGGTCCCTAGGGGAGCAGCGGCAGTCCCCCAAGTGCAGCAGCAAGGACCAAGAAGGAATGAGGGTCCAACAGTGAGCCCCTGATACTAATGACTATGCTTGTGAGCCTATATGCCTGAAATAAGAACAAGGCCTGGAGCAGCACTGTGCCTGGGAATTTCCTCCTGACAGCCTTCATGTTACTCAAATGTGGCCAGTCTCGAAGCCTAACTCAGCATCTAAATGCAATGCCTTCCCCCCAGCGTGGGACATGACATCCGGGGATGAGCCTCCTTGGCACCGAGGGATCACTATCAACTAACAACTGATAATGCAACTGGAAAATGACCTTGAATTGAAGGTTTGATGTGGATCAGTAGAATATCCCTGTCTACATAGAATAATATGCCTTTAAAATGTATGTAGAAGTTTTAATTAGCTTTACTGTAAAAGCATGGAAATGTATAGAGTGGATAGTAACACACAGTGAGTAACAGCTAGTTTATAAATGGGGACGTGATGGAAAATGGTAGCCTAGTTATGTAAATGCCAATTGACAGAATGCTAGAGAATAATCTAGGAACTGGATAGCACAGTAAACCAAGAGGTGGATGAGAATTGTGGTTGATGGTACAGATGCAAGAGTGTCCTTTGTTAGCCAGAGCAAATGTATATCCCTACTGAAGGGTGTTGGGAATGTGGAGAAGCATGGGAAAAATAGAACTGGGGTAACCTATGGACTGTGGTTAGTAGTAATAATATAATATTCTTGCATGTATGCAAAGATGTACTGTGTTGATACTGAGGCAGTATGGAAAATGGGAGCCAAATGTACACTATGGACATGGTAACAATCTGATGATATTATTGTATCTGTAGAAAATGACACGCCATATTGTGGTGTGTTGATGGAGGGGTGTTGTTTGGGAATTCTGCACATGTACATGATTGTTTTATAAGTTTACAACTTCTGTCATAAAAAAATGTATTTAAAAAATAAAACAGGGCAGGGTGGGGGAAAAACACACCAAATGTAAGATAAGGACTATGATTAGTAGTAACATTTTGACAATATTCTTTTATAATTTGTAACAAACGTCTCATGCAAAGCAAGGTGTTGGTGGAAGGTTGATGTATGGGACCCCTATATGATGGCATGCATGTTTGCCTTGTAAATTCACAACTTTTACTATACATTAATTGTTTATGTATGTTCATATATAAATGATATAAAGATAATAATAATAGGATTGTTGGGGGAAAATACTTTGTTTAGTAGTAATATTTTGACAACGCTTTTTAATCATTAGTTAAAAAGGTTTAACAAGAATGCAAGGTATTGGTGGTAGGGTGAGTTATGAGAGTCCTGTATGATGTTATATATGTTTATTTTGTAAGATCACAACTATTATTATCACTTATTGTTTATGTATGAATGATATACTTTAATAAACTTTTTAAAAGTATATTGGCAGGAAATTTCATTGAAAAATTCATGTAGTAGAATAACTTATTGACAAAATATTTTTTGTTACTATAGACCCAAAAGGAATAAGAGTGTTAAACTTTTTCCTTTTCCTTTTCTTCTTCCTCCCAAGTTTCAGGAGGGTGTTCCGGCCTTTATTCCAAGATTCCAAATTTTCTCTGTCTCTAGAAGGTATTTTTAAAATTATTTTAAATGGCACAGAGTAAAAACCCTACCAGATCTATAAGCCCATGATGAGAGAATGTATAATTGGGAATCAAAGCAGAAAGTATTGAGGAATCCATTCCAGATGTGCTGGATCTCCTGGTATTGATATTGTGAATGGAGAAACTTGAACTAGATCAAGGTCAAGGCCTTGAGGCAGTTGAACATTGGAAGGGTGTAAGCCTGGAGATGACAATGAGGATTAGACTCTGTAGTTTGGGCATCTCAGTGAAAGCCCATCTGGCAAGTTTGTCCTTTGGCAAATGCAGCACCAGTGGTGTAGCCTAGCCTTAAATGACCAATTGGGCATTGGCAAAAAGCAGTTGCCAAAGTGACCAATGGGAAGTAAAAGTGAATGTCCTTCCAATTATCATGCACAGCACAAAGGAAAAGAAGGATTTTCCATGATATTGAACTTCTAGCCAACTTTGGAAGTGGGGCTATTGAGTTTGATTTACTGTGATTTGGAAACCCATCAAACATTGTGTTTTCTTTATGAAGGTCATCATAGAATAATCTAAATCTCTTTAGTAACATGCCAGGCAAATAGAATGAGCACAATAAATTGGAGTCATTATTATTATTATTATTATTATTATTATTATTATTGTAGCCAACACAGGCCATTCTTGTTTAAATTCTCAACTCTGTGAACTATTTTCTTTCTAAAATTCTGGACTTACAGATGTTCTAAGAGGTCATCAAGACCAACTTCTTATTCAAGGTAGCAACTATTTTTACACCTTCTCTGACAGACGGCTTTGTAATCTTTGCTGGAATATGTTCAGTGACAGGGACTTCACAGTTTTTAGTTAAGTTTTCTTTATGAAATTCCTATTCTATTCACCTGCTTTTTCTTTCAATTTAGAATGATTTTCATAAGAGAAAAACACTAAATTCCCAGATAAAGATAATTTTCAGGGCTATACCTTGTCCTATATCTATAAAATATCTACATAACAAGAAATAAAATATATAGGGATGATAACATTTACTAACACATTAAATGATTTACATATTGAATCCAATATGTAGGCTTATCTGTTCTCACTATTAATGTTATATACTAGGAACTTGGGATTCTCTCTAAATGTAATTTTGTAGGCAGTAAGAAAGCCCCTCAAAAATTATGCAATACAACAGAAGATCATTGTATCTTAGAGGTCATCTTTTTTTTTTGAGGTACTGAGGCTGGGGATTGAACCCAGGACCTCATAAGTAGGAAGCCAGCTTTCAACCACTAAACTACATCAGCTCCCCCAAGTTGGTTTTTTCATTTATTTGTTTGTTGTTTGTTTTGTTGTTAGGAGGTCCTGGGGACCATGAACCCAGGTCCTCCTATGTGGGATGCAGGTGCTCAACTGGTAGAGTGACATCTGTTCCCCTTTGAGGTCATCTTTGATGCAAGTGTATACAAATCTCAACAATAATTAAGGATAAACAGTAATTCAAGGGAAGGAAGTCAAAAGAGGAAGAAAAGCATTGAATTCAAAGCTTCTAAATTAGTTCCCCAAAAGTGTTCTGACTTGAATCTAATTCAAACTGAACTGGGTTCAAGACTCTCATGAAAACACACATGCATGTTAACAAAGTCACATGGAGTACAAAGGCTAATCTCCTAGAGATCTTGGTGACAGATCCTCTCTACCCTATGAATAAATGGTGACATAAACCGTGTTTAAAACTGATGGAAGCAGAAATAATTTGAATTACATTAACCTAATTCACACAGGTTCTGCTGAAACTTGGGAAGTCATTCTATTGGAGAACATCTTAAATTTTAGGCAGCACATTTTCTGTACAATGGACCTGGGTTATTAAAAGTGCTAACTAATCTTATCATCCGCCTACTGTTAGCCAAACTTTAAAATCCTTTATGGTATTTTCCCGCAGAAAATTTTCAAGCAATTCAACTAAATTTATTTTAATTCACAAACTTTTATTGTCACTGAGGCATTATGGGTAATGTAAAGATGAATAAAATTTGGGCCCCCATGCTTTCAAGGAGCTTTATTAAGGTAGAATGGCTTCAGATACAGGCACAAAATTCCTACACTAGAAGGCAGAATGTGGTAATAAGGACCATTAGGTAAGAAACTATAGGCTCCTCCAGGGTAAAGCCTTGGTCTCATCCACCACTGTATTTATTCCCTGTTACAAGAATAAGGTCCAACAGATCTGTTGAATGAATAATTAAAAGACTAGAGAAAAGAAAGATGGATCAATGCTGAGCACAAAATGAGAAACCGAGGATATGTCTCTTGGTATAACTGCGGGAGAAATCATAAAGAAAGGATTTGAGGTGAGTTTTCAAAGAATGGGGAAGATTTTGGAAGGCAGTTATTGAGGGAAAGAATATTAAAGAAACAATTCAGAATAAGGAAATTCATAAATATGGTAAAGACCAAAGTTAAATTCAATAAAGAGCAGAGAGCATCTTTGCAAAATTTTAAGTTTAGCTAGAAAGGTACAACTGGGAGCCAGGGTGGAAGGATTTTACCTGGCAGACGATCCAAGTAGTAAACATTCATTTTGTTCCTGTCTTTATTTTTATCCAACAGCATCCATTGAACTTATTCTGATAACTGCTCTCTGATATATTTGAGAATACTATCCCTTTCCTACATTTATTCACTTTTTGAAGTTTAGCTTATGTTCAGTATAAAGTCATAAGAAGATGAACTTTTAAACACGTATAAATATGTAATTACTAACCAAATCAAGATTTCTAGAACCTTAAAAGACTTCCTTGTGCTTTCTTCCACTACTTCATAAAAGGAGATTATTCTGACCTTAATCACCAATCACTAGTTTTGCCTATTTTAAAAGATCATTAAAAAATCATATAATCACAGCTTAACTTCGTAGCTCAACATCATGTCTATGAATTTCATCCATATCATTACATGTAACCATAGTTCATTCTTTTTAAATTGTTGTGTAGTATTCCATTGTATAAATACAATTTATTTATCCATTCCACAGTTGGTGAATATTTTGGTTGTTTTCATCTTGATAAAATCAGAGAACTATGGATTATGGTTGGGCATAAAAATCTCCATAAGTAGAGTAGCCTTATGTTCCATATTTCCTGTTCCCACTCTACACCTATATTTCTGCCATAATTATAATAGTGCCTCTTCTGCTCTTAAAAATGTCCTAGTTTGCATGATAAATCATATGCTAACCCTACTTATAGATAGATGAAGACCAGATGATACAGATAACAGTATATTTTTTTCCGAAATGAAACACCAAGTATAGCCACCACTTACTCTCGTAGCAGTTGACTGGGTCTATTTAGGAGAAATTAATTAGAAGAGCCTACAAGAATTCCATGCCCTGGGTAGTAATGTTAAGTAATCCATTATTACAATGGCGGTGATTTATATTGGAGACTAAGTTTAGAACTCCATTATATAGATTTCTTAAATTAACTTCATTTTAGGATAGTGTGAGAATAATCAAAATTACAGTTAAAGCTACAGAACAATTTCTTTTCCAAAACACTGTTTTGAGGAGCTTTGTGGGAGGACTGAATGTTAAATTTCATCTCTCTGAGGCCTATTCATATCACAGACACCTACCACAATGCCAAAAGAACAGAATCCACATCAGGACATTTTACTGAAACCATTACTAACATCTCCTGTTTATCTTTTTTCCTGCCCTTATAAAACTCTATTATTTTGAGACATCTTAGACTGGTCATCCTTCTTTTATTTGGTCATCCTTCTTTTATTCAGTGCATAATTAATACTGTTTTAAATTATTGATTACATTATTTATTTGATATGCCCAAGACTTTTAAATAAAAGTATTTTTCCCAAATTTAATTCCATCTCCATCTGTCCTCTAAGCACTAATTTAATCAATGATTTCCATATGCATTATGCATTTCATTCATCACCTATGAACTGTGCTTTGAAATACCTGTTTTTAATTTCTTCTTGAATATATTATATATTCTAGACCCCTAACGTAAGTTTTGATTTTTACTGTTATATAGAAGTATCACAGATATAATGTTTCCATTAAAACAGTGTTATAAAGGATTACTTTTCAATCAGTTTGTTAAATTTAGCCCATATACACTAGAAGGCATGAAAAATTGGCAAATGGTAAGATCTTGATGGTCTTATTTAACAAGGTGTTAGTGTGGATTCAAGTAAAGGTATTAAATGGATTTGGGACCTCAAAGGGGTGTTTGAAGAGACCATAGATAAAAGCAGGAAGATTGGCCAGACAGAAAATTATGAATGATGTCTACTTAACTGCCTCCCTGTGAAAGGAAAGTGAATTTGGAAATGCCTTTTAAACCAGCAATGGAGAGGAAAAGATGCTTTACTAATTCAAATAACATATTATTGAAAATGTAGCTCACTGAATATGCAGAAGTTAGGTAGGGAAGGCATTGGCAACATTTGCAAAAATAATAACAACGAAAGTTCTGCTGTCTTCTTATTAGCGAGATTGTCTCTTGAAATGGTATATACTCTAAATGAAGAATTTACCTTTAGTATCATTATGGTATAATACAATATTTACTGGGAAGCAAATTTGGCTCAATGGATAGAGCATTCACCAACCACATGGGAGGTCCAAGGTTTAAACCCAGGGCCTCCTGACCCATGGGGTGAGCTGGCCCACATGCAGTGCTGATGTGCACAAGGAGTGCAGCACCATACAGGGATGTCCTCCGCATAGGGGAGCCCCACATGCAAGGAGTGTGCCCCATAAGGAGAACAGCCCAGTGAGAAAAAAGTGCAGCCTGCCCAAGAGTGGGGCTGTGGGGCTTCACACATGGAGAACTGATGCAGCAAGATGATGCAAAAACAAAACAAAACAACACGTAGATTCCCAGTGCCACTGACAAGTATACAAGCAGACACAGAAGAACACACAGCAAATGGACACAGAGAGCAGACAATTGGGGGTGGGGGGGAAGAGAGAAATAAATAAAAAACAAATAAGTCTTTAAAATATATATATATATAATACTGATAAAAACAGATAATATCTCATATTTGTTTATACATTTACCAGAAAAAGTTCTTTTGTCTCCCATTCTGGTATTATGGCATCATACTTAATGTCATTTGTTTATCAAAAAATTGAGCACATGGTAAATGCTAGGAAATGTTAATTACTAATGTTGTTAGCAGGGGTTCTATCAAAAGCCTTAAGAGGCATACTTGAGATCCCTAATGTCTGAGGCAAGACATGAGTTGGGGAGGGACATGAACCTAAATATAGAGCTATCAATTTTTGTAACTATTTAGTTTTATAAAATCTGTTTGGCTTCTAGTTGCACCTTCACTCAGCTAGGGAAGGCTTCTATATTACACACTTAACCTTGGAGCTACTGCTGTTTTCTCATGGTTTCAAACACATCAATAATTAATTGATAACTTTCTCTTACTGTGGGCAATTAATAAGAGCTACACAGCTTTTGTTATATCAATTTTCCCATATCAGAGGGGAAAAAAAATGATTTCACAAACTTACTGGTGTGTATTGATCCAATACCTATCCCTAGGTCATTTCTATTTAATGTTTTCATGCAGTCACTGAAAAAAGTCTCAGGACTGTCAAATGAAATGCAGTTCTCTGGCGTTTTATGTATTACACCACTTTGCAAGTATTTTTGGTATCAGTAATATACTTTCAAGCTTGGAGATCTAGATATTTTCTTTTCATATGTTTTCATTTCTGGAAAATAAAAATAGGAACCAGCTAAACATTATCTTTCATTAAAATCTGAAATCTCAGAAGACACTTTGCAAAGGAATTAGAAACCTGTGTGTGTGTTTTAAACAAAAGAATGGGATTTATGTTTTATCTCTCTCTCTTAAATTTCATTAACTGGCTTGATATTATATAATACAACTATTTCTCCAACACTTTATTTGTTAGGGGTGATCTCTTTCTTCTTCTTCCCCAGGAGCCCTTAGTTAGACAAGGGTAACATTAAAAGAACAAAGAGAAGAAAGGCATGAGACTTCTATAATAATAAGCCTTACAAGCAAACCGAAATATTTCTTTACTGAAATAGTTCCCTGTCAACCAATATGTATAAATTATCAGTTCTGTGTTGGGCACATTCTAGGTCCTGGGGATAATGCAGTGAGCAAAATGGTCAAGACCCCTGTCCTCATAGAGCTTATATTCAAAAGAAATAGAGGTGGTTGGAGAAGGGAAAGGTAGAATGAAAAACAAGTGAATAAACACTGTCATTTCAGGTAGTGTTGATGCTGTGGGGAATATTCTAGTAGTGGAATAGAGAGTAGGTAGCTTGGATGGGAATTTGCTATCAAGATAGGGTGGTCTGAAAGTTTTTTAAGAGATTACATTTAAGCTAAAATTTGAATGACAAGGAGGAAAAAGACCTGTACACAAACAAGGTGAAGAACATTCCAGAAAGAAAGAAAAGCTTGAGCAAAAGCCCTAAGGCAAGAAAATGCTTGGATGTTTGAGAAGCAGACTTTCAGAAATCTAGTGGCTGAGTGGCTGGAGAGAGCAAGGGGAAAATGGTAGAGGGTGAAGTGAGAACAGAGGCCAGATTGTGAAAAATTTTACTCTTATAGACCATGGTAAAACATTGGATCTTACATTCTGTGACTGAGTAGCTACTGCAGGGCTTTAAGCATGGGAATGATTGGATCCAGTTCCTATATTGTTTCTTCAATCCCACTGTCCCTAACTAATTCTACATTTCATAGGAAGTAAAAGATTTTTTTTTTAATTACAAAGAATGTAAGTGTTTTCCCTCATACTTCAAAATTCAAAAGCTGCTGATTTACTTTGTAAAGAATGGTTTTCCGCCAAGGATGAGTTTTGTTCTCCAGGGACACTTGACAATGGAGCCATTTTTTATTTTAACGATGAGGGTGTGATACTGGATCTAGTAGGCAGAAGCCAGAGATGCTACTAAATATCCTACACTGTGAAGCCTCATTCCCCCCACAATGCCCTGTCTGGCCCAAAATATCAATATTGCCAGGGTTTAGAAACTGTTCTGTAAAAGGAACTCAAACAATAGAATTGGAAGGACACTTATGACACTTGATCTAAAATATAAGAAGTGACTTTTGCTTGACTTGATGCTGGCCTCTTTACTCAAAAGATCCAACAACTCACTTATAAATATATACATAAATGCATTTTTATGAATAGACCAAAAACAAAGCAGTCAGATCTCGGCTATGAGCTTTCCAGCCAGTGATCAGTGTAGCTGGGGGGAAGAATTCAAGAAAGAAACACTAACCTGTGTGACTGCCTTTCAAAGTCACTGCAACTTTCATCCCATTGCTTATCAAAACAATTACATTCACTTTGATAGACAGCCAGGAAATTGTTTTCCAAACTCTTCCCTGGGATAGAAAATCTACAGCTTCTTCAACACCCTTCAATGTAGATCTTATTCGCAGCAATGTCCCCCTGAAAACCACTATCTCCTTGATGGGTAGGCAAATGCTCAAACATATGGCTTCAATAAAGTAGTGGTCATGCTATGTATATTTTCACTTTAGGACAATCAACTTTCTTAGTGTGGAATTTATTCTCCAATTGATGAGTAGGCAAATGCTCTGATATCTTTATGAACATAATCAAGACTTTGATACAGCCTTTGCTAGTCAATATTATAACCTTTCTAATGTTTATGAATACATATAACTCATTTCTATTTTAAGCATTTACATCTCCCTAAAAATAAATTCCCTGTAATTCTGTTCAAATTAAATATTTTTTAAAAGTCTACCAGAGCCTGTCTCCTCTGTAAGAATAACAAAAGAAGGTTATTTCATAGATATGCAAGACTGTTCTAGTGTAAAATAGTCATAAAATTGATGGTAAGATATTACTATGTTTTTCAACATACTGTCTAAGTATATAGGAGAGATAAGAAAGGAAAAGGTTGCTCAAGATGGAGATTTGTTATTGAATTGAAATAATAGAAGATTAAGAAAAGGATTTTTATTCAAAGGGAAATATAACGTTCCACTTTCCTGATGAATTGTTGCAGTGTTAAAGTTAATCAATTCTGCTTGGTGAGTGCTCCGATGCTAAACTCCTAGAATGAGGTTGGGCCTTAATCCTATTCTTAGAGTCTTTATGGAGGAGAAGAAGCTAGAAGTCAACTGAACCCAAAAAAGAAAGGAGGGGACATCGCCTTGTGATGGGAAAGCCAAGGAACTCAAAGATTGATGGCCAGGCAGAACCTACAGATCCTGGGAGAAAGCAAGCAAGTCTCTGAAACCATGAGCTAATACATTCCTGTTGTTAAGTCACACCATGTTTGGCATTGTCCTAGGGCTGGCAAAGTAAGACACATCCAACATAAATTTCTTAAATAATCTGTTCTCTTTTAAAAGTAAAAAAAACTAGGGTGCATTACCAAACCATTAATCATTACAGGAAGAACCCCCAAAATCCATTCATAAAGTGGAGTATATTTACAGATAAGATATAGATCAGGTATCTATCTATCTATAATCATCTTAATTCCAAATTATTCAAAGAATTAAGGCAAAAGTATGAATTGGAATATATCACTGGCACCTCGCACTCAGCATTACATTTGTAATCAGTGCCTTTGCACAGTGTGGAAAATGTAGTGGTGTTTATTTCTTTAATGCATCCTAAGAAAACAGCAGATAAAATATTGAATAATATTTTATTCATATATTCATATATTAGATGAGTGCCCATCTAATGTTTGGTTTCCTGGTGTTCCCAAGGTGATAGTAGAGAGGAAATAGTTCTTTTATCAGTAAGAACTCCATACCCCCTCAACTAAAATGACATCATTTTAATAACCATTTACTCCATCAGTGAACATGAGGTTGAATCAAGTTATCAACATGTACTTACGTAATATAGATTCTTATTTTGTATATGATTAGTGAGACAGATAAATAAATTACTGTTATGTAGCTATTGATACATGAACACTCTTGTGTTGTTAATATGAATTAATAAAATAAAATTGAGTCACTTGTTCCTGTAATCTTTGTTTGCCCCTAAGATATAAAACATGCTATACCATCTTAGAAAGATAAGATGCAATAAAGAGTCAAATTGTTACACTCTTTCTCCAGATATCTGCCACAAAGTTACCCTTATATGATGATAGAAACAAAAAATAAAAGCATTGGTGAAAGCATTCCTGAAAAACTGCAAAAGAGTTAAGAACTAAAATCTTTCTCATTATTCCCATTCCCAGGGAATGGAAACACCACCACTGTGGCATGTTTCAGCAAGACTCAAGGTGAGGGGCAAAAACAATCCTAAACCCGCAACTCCATCTCAGAATGTCTTGATCATTTAGCATCTCTCTGAACAAATATCACTTATCTGATTTCTTTCCACTTTCCCTGCCAGTCCCTTTGAAGAGCTGCATTTGACATTCAGTAACAAATCACATCCTTTAAGGCTCTTAAGTCCCTTACCACCTACTGATGTCTTGATGTTTAAGTCTTGTGCAAGACTATCACTCTCTTCCAAGTCAAAAATATGGTTTCAAGAAATCTGCACAACTTCCCCAAATGTCAAGTCCCTATGCAATTGGCCTTCTTGAGGGAGGTCTTTAAAAATGACACCCTTCCAAAAAATAGCTGTTTTCAAGCATCACACAAAAGAATTCAGAATAAGGTATTACTAAACTAACTTCACTGGAGTTGTCCTCATAGTGAGAAAATGCACATTTACATACATTCTATGCTAATTGTTTTTCCCTATAGAAAATGAATTTAAATTAATTAAAATGACAGATTCCTAACACTATTTCTACACTTGATCTTAACCAAAAGGCCAAGAAGCAATTAACTAGTCCTATCTCTAGATATCACTGTGAAATAAAAATCAAGACAAGTGCCCAATTCTAGAAAATAAAAATAAACTAGGTATCTCTTTTTGTATGTGTGGTGATGGACATCAAGGAAATTGCATAAATATGTTTACACTTCTTCCTCAAATTGAATTTTGGAATATATGAACAAAAGTCAGTGGTGTATAAATAAACCTCTTTGTTTTTGTGTGTTTTCTTTTAACTAATATTCCTTTTAGCCTTCCTACCATGTGGGCCAACTGAACTGGTGTCTAAACAATTTCACATCAAAATAACCAATCAGTCCAGCTATTCCAGAGAGCTTGTAGGATTTTGTGGGTTTAAAAAATGAACACATTGAGTATTACAGGTTCAAAGAGGCATCCACAGTGAAACAATTATGTCCTTAGATACATAACAGGGGTTTCTGCCAGGAGCTCTGGTGGTCCCACTCTCTGAGTAGGCAAGCTTAAGAAAACACTTGTATGATGGAGACATCTCAGTTCTGCATCTGCCTCACATTTACCTCCCGGCTTGGTCATCTGTTACAACTTCTCCAAGCCAATCTCTTTCTTATTTGTATGTGGAATAGAGGCATTCCTTAAGGAAATACAGAAGAATGAGGTGTTCTTTGTGTGCAGTCAGGATGTAACAAATGACTTACAGCAACCATCTGAAATGTAGCAGTTTTGCATTTTCTAAGTCCATTTACTAGACTTCTGCTATACTCTGGAGAACTAAGCAAGATTGTAAATGTTTGATCATGTCTGGAAAACTCTAAAAGATGAACTTTTTATAAAGTAATAAGTTTCTCTGGGCATATCTGTTGCTCCCAGGAAACCATAACTATGATAGTTATTAAATATAGTGAGCTAGTAGAAATGCACTGAATGTTTCAGCTGCCATCAAAATAAATAAAAGGAATGCCAAGGGTTACAGTTGACCCGCCTTTGTCTCAAGGGTAAACCACTGTCACGTGTTGCCTGGTATGTTTTTTGTCATACCTCAATATTTAGCAAGAATTATATAGAATAGAGCCATTTTTAAAAAGAACTGATATTGCCCAAACAAAAATTTTCAAATATATTTAATAGTAGGCACACTTAACTACATTTAAATAATGAAAGGTTAATGTAATAACGTCCTAGCTCATTTCCTATCTCTATGAAAACTTCACTCTTTTATTATTAAATTAATTCTCTTAATGCTCAGGACATATCACCCCTACTCAAAATCCTTTAATCCCTCCATAGTAGGCACAGAGTGAAGTCCAATCTTCTCATCATGGAACCCAAGATATGGTAAGCTGCCCTCTCCTGACATCTCTAAATTTAAATCCCCTACATGGGCTAAATCTTCTCAAATTCTTCAAGTCATTGTTGCAAGAACAAAATGTCAACATTCCCTTAGGAGTTTGTTCGCACCATTCTTTCTACCTGTTCACTCCTCTCTGCATGTACAAGTGACACTTTCCTTCAAGACTTCCACAGATGATGCCAGAGTGTGGTGATGGTAAAGTGTCACTTTCTCAATAATTATGGCTCTTCTTATTATTAGCTACCAGACACTGTGCTTGGAAAATCCTCACTATAGGAGAATTCCCAGCTTTGGTATTAAGAAATCAAATTTGAAAAACCACTTCGAATTCTTACACATTTCATTCATGCAGTCCACATATATTTATTAAGTGTCTATTCTGCCTAGAAATCTTGACCAATAGTTTCAGACATGTTTTAAAGTACGTTAAGTATGATTTAAGAGATATAAAATGTAGACCTTAGTGACACAATTATTATTCTCTAATCCACAAATTTTATTCAAATTTTGCCAATGTCAAAGTGATGATTTTTATAGCAACAGAAAATCCAAAAGAATGCTTGGCATTCAGTTCTCAGGTTACTTTAATCTTTAATTTGTATTTTATGACCTCAACATTTTTAAAGGTGTAGTCTAGTTATCTTGCAGACTGCCTCTCAATTTCGATTTGCATGATGTTTCCTTATTATTAGATTCAGATTATGCAATTTTGGCAGGAGCATCTCAGATGTGATGAAATGATGCTGATTTATTCTCAATGCATCCTATCAGGAGGTACATGATATTAGCTATTTCTGTGATTCTCATGTGGAAACATATAGTGTGATTCTGGAAGTCATTCTACATGAGTTTACATCCCGACTCAGTGTCTTTGCACGTGCATGTGAAACTTTATTTACAAAATCAAAGGGTGAGTTGGATTTTGCCCATGGACTTTTGGTTATGCTAGCAGGACACTCTGGGTTCTGGGCTTCTAGGTTCTTGACTTATGTCACATGAAAGTATTTAAAGACAGCCATAGGGTAGGAAAGGGAGTAAAGAGCTTATTAAGAAACAAGAAAAGAATGGATGTTCCTAGATATGGACTGCAGCATGCTGCAGGTTGAGTCACGCAGGCAGAAGCCTTAGGTTAGGTCTTTAAAAACCTTGACTCCTCCTCCTTCCAAATGTTGGAAAAAGCTCCAGACTTTTGCTCTTCTGATTGGTAGCCTTATGACCCCCACCTCTTAGCTCTCATAGGTCCAATGAGGGGGCCTATTGGGTTATCTGGGGCATCTCCTTGACCCCGGAAAGAGTTCCAAGTAGAATCTTGTAGCTGGGTCTTGGGAAATCTTTCCAGCAGCCTTACCTCCACCCAGAGGTTGCTGGGTGGAGTCTCATGGCCAGGTTGCTTGTCCACCATATTGTCTGCCAGGTCTTCAGCTGTGACCCAAGTTTTCCCTTTCCCTATGCTAGCTTGCCCTAGTTATGGACTCCTAGTCCAGGCAATAGAGCACAAGAATGGAAAGCAGACAATCCATCTTAACAAAGGATGTCTCATTAGAAATATTTAGCAACTGTCTTTTTAAAAATGCAGGTCCTTTCCTATTTTTCACAGTTTGAAAAATGTTTTTTTCTTTATTAGAGAAGTTGTGGGTTTATAAAACAATATAGTACAGGATTCCCATATACCACCCCGCCACCTCACCACTTGCATTAGTGTGTAACACTTGTTACAATTGATGTAACATTTGTAACAATTCTGCTTCATATTAAGTGTAAGCAGATTATAAGGAATATAATTAACCTCCCTGTGCCTCAGGATTCTCATTTATAAAATGTAAATATTAATACCTGTCTTCCAGGGTTGCTCTGAGGATTAAAACTGTGCCTGTCCCAAGTAAACACTACATGTCATCATCATCAACTAGTCCCATGTTTTTAAATATCATCATAAAATACCTCTCTTGTTCCAACATTTCCTACATTCCAAAAATATTTCCAGCAGCCGGACACATAATGGTGACTAGTGTCTAATAAAAATCTCAAAATTAACATTAATGCCTATCTGAACACTTTACACAGGTCATGTCTACAGTTTCCCCCACTCATCCCATCTTCCTCATCTCATAACAGTGAGAAGGCTGTTGTTCTATTTCCGGGGTGCTTAAAGCAAATACCATGAAATGGGTCAGGTTAAACAATGGGAATTTATTTGTTTATGTTTAGTTTATGTGTTTAGTTTTTTTTTTTTTAGAAAAATTGTGGGTTAACAGAAAAATCAGGTGTAAATACAGGATTCCCATATATCATCCTACCATCAATACTTTGCATTGATTTGGTATATTTGTTACAATTGATGGTGGCACATTTTTATAATTATACTGTTAATTAACTATGTGGTTTAACTTAGGGTTGCTTGTTTGTGCAGTGTATTTCTCCAGATTTCTAAAAAGTTGTATTCTGTTACCATATATACAATCTAATATTTCTCCTATTAAACACATTCCAACATATATTACAGTGCTGTTGTGTTCCCAGTGTAGTTCTATCATTATCACCATCCATTTCCAAAATATTTCTATCATTTCAAATAGGAACCCAGTACATTTGAAGTAGTTCCCATTCCATATCCCCAACCCAACCCCTGGTTACCTATATTCTAGGTTCTGACTGTATGAATTTGCTTATTCCAATTGTTTCAAATCAGTGAGATCACACAATATTGGTTATTTTTTGGTCTGGCTTATTTCACTCAACAAGATGTCTTCAGTGGCCATCCATGTTGCTGTATGCATCAGAATTTCTTTCCTTTTTAAGACTAACATTCCATTGAATGTGTATACTATATTTTATTTATCCATTCATTGGTTGATGGACACTTAGGTTGCTTCCATCTTTTGGAAATTGTAAATAATGCCACTATGAAGATCAGTATGTAAATAGTTGTTTGAGTTCTTGTTTTCAATTCTTTTGGAGTATATACTTAGTAGTGGAATTGCCAGATCATATTTTAGTTTTATACTTACCTTTCTGAGGAACTGCCAAAATGTCTTCCACAGCAACTGCTCCATTTTACATTGCCAGAAGCAGCAAATGAGTGTTTCTATTTCTCTGCAACTTCTCTAACATTTGCTATTTTCTAGTTTTTCAATAACTGCTGTTCTAATGGGTATGAAATGGTATCTCATTGTGGGGTTTTTTTGTTGTTGTTTTTTTTAAAGATTTATTTATTTACTTCTCTTCCCTTCCCCCCCACCCAGGTTGTCTGTTCTCTGTGTCTATTTGCTGCGTGTTCTTTGTCTGCTTCCGTTGTTGTCAGTGGCACAGGAATCTGTGTTTATTTTTGTTGCGTCATCTTGTGTCAGCTCTCCGTGTGTGTGGCGCCATTCCTAGGCAGGCTGCACTTTCTTTTCCACTGGGCAGCACTCCTTGTGCATGGGGCTCCCATATGCGGGGGACACCCCTGCATGGCAGGGCACTCCTTAGGCACATCAGCACTGCCCACAGGCCAGCTCCACATGGGTCAAGGAGGCCAGGGGTTTGAACTGCGGACCTCCCATGTGGTAGATGGACGCTCTAACCACTGGGCCAAGTCCGCTTCCCATCATTGTGGGGTATTTTTGTTTTGTTTTGTTTTGTTTTTACTTATTTCTCTCCCCTTCACCCCATCCCACCTGCCCAGTTCTCTGCTCTCTGTGTCCAATCACTGTGTATTCTTCTGTGATGGCTTGTATCCTTATCAGTGGCACCAGGAATCTGTGTTTCTTTTTAGTGTGTCATCTTGCTGTGTCAGGTCTTCGTGTATGTGGTGCCATTATTGGGCAGGTTGCACTTTCTTTCCCGCTGGCCAGCTCTCCTTATGGGGCACACTCCTTCATGTGGGGCTTCCCTATGCGGGGGACACACCTGCATGGCATGGCACTCCTTGCGCACATCAGCACTGTGCATGGAACAGCTCTACATGCGTAAAGGAGGCCCAGGGTTTCAACCACAGCCTTCCCATGTGGTAGGCAGATGCCCTATCCATTGGGCCAAGTCTGCTTCCTTCATAGTGGTTTTGATTTGCATTTTCCTGGTGGCTAATGATGTTGAGAATGTTTTCATATGCTTTCTGCCCATTCATATATCTTCTTTGGACAGATGTCTGTTCAGGTCTTTTGCCCATTTTGTAATTGGGTTGTTTGTCTTTTTGTTGTTAAGTGGAAGCATTTCTTTATATATGCTGCATATAATTAAGACACTATCAGGAAACAGATGTGGCTCAACCAATTGGGTTCCTGTCTACCATATAGGAGGTCCAGAGTTCAATGCCCAGGGCCTCCTGGTGAGGACAAGCTGGCCCACGTGGCAAGCTGGTCCACACAGATTCTTGCCCATGCGGGAATGCTGCCCCACGCATGAGTGCCACCCTGTGTGGAATCCCGCCCAGTGCAGGAAAGTCTCCCTGCACAGGAGTGCCAGCTGATGCAGAGAGCTGGTGCAACAAGATGATGCAACAAGTGACACAGAGGAGAGATAATAAGAAGACATAGCAGAACAGGGAGTTGAGGTGGCGCAAGAGAATAATCACCTTTCTCCCACTCCGGAAGGTCCCAGGATCAGTTCCTGGAGCCACCTAATGAGAATACAAGCAGACACAGAAGAAAACACAGCGAATGGACACAGAGAGTAGACAGTGGGGGGAATGGGGAGTAGGGGGAGAAATAATTAATAAAATAAATAAACAAAAACAACAAAAAGACACTATCAAGGCAATGCTTTCTTGCTGAAGATCAGTTGCTGGTAATCCTTTGTTCTTCTGTCATACAGCAAGGCACATGGCAGCACTGCTGGTCTTTCCCTTCTTTTCCAGGATTCATTGATTTTAGCTTCTTGCTGCCATGGCTTTCTACATCTCTAAATTTCATTCTTTCATAAAGGACTCCAGTGGTAGACTTAAGAGTATCCTGATTTAGGTAGGTAGCACATGAACTGAAGTATTCTCATTATAAGATCCCATTTATAATGGGTTCACATCCCCAGGAATGGATTAAATTTAAGGACATGTTTTTCTGGGGTACATACAGCTTTAAACACCACACCTCTCTACTTGGAATACTTCAAAGCCAAACTTATCATTCAGAATAAAACCTTTAGGCATATTGTCCCAGCTATCTCCACAATCTTGCATCTCTTCTTTCACTCATCATCCATCAGACCCTAATTGTTTCTCCTCCCAGAAGCTCTCATCCAGCAGATATCCAAATGGCTCATTCCCTCACCATCTTACAGTTTTGCTGCAATCATATCAGATAGAACTTTGCCATCCTTCTATATTTTTCTTCTTAGACCTGATCACCAATTGGTATATTATATATTTATTTTTGTTCACTCTCTTCTCCCTCCCACTCTCCACCCAATATCTCTGACTATAAATACCATGAAAGCATAGGCTTTGTCTTATTCACTGCTCTATCTTTAGTGCCTGAAACACCATATAGCACAAAAGAGGAAATCAGTTAATATTTTCTGATTTAAAAAATGAGTACCTTCTTTACCTGGAATATTCTTTAAAGGTAAACTAGCTTTATCACAAGGATACTAATACATCATAGAAGTTAGTTATCCATATTTAATACCCTAGAGATATCTTCTATAAGGCAGCCATTGCTGGCATAAGAAAATTTCATTTCATTTTAGAATAAATGTTATGCAAATCACCATCATTCTGAAAGAAAGATATTTATTTCTCAATATTCACCAAGGCAATAGCAAAGACTTTTGCTGAGCCTTTGAGATGACCAAGTTCAGCATAATTGTCAGAACTATAGAAGGAATTACTGATTTGGATCTTAAAGCTTTTTACTTACTTAGAAAAAAAAATGGGTACATCTCTCAACTACCTCAAGTAACTACTAGCAATTAATTCTGTTAAAGTACACTAACACAGTTATCAGCTAATGAATAGTATATACTTTGTGATTTATGCTCTGATTTCTTGCTGTTTATTCTGACAACCATCTCAATTTTGCTACCTAATCTCACATTATAGATAAAGTAAAAATATTTTTCTTTTCCATTTTCCTCCTCCCAGTTGCCCCTTTGTCTCATTTGATCTCATTTTTAGTTTTTTATTTCTGATAGGAAGTGGAATTTTCTGTATTCAATTTACAATGGCCTGTATCATCATCAATTTTGTTTCATTGATACTGAAATCTTAAAACTGATAACTGCAGCTTGTCAGAAAGTATTGCTATAATAATAAGGTAGCAATTTCTATGTTCATTTTTTATGGGAAATTTCTTTCTAAAGCACTTATTTTTTTTCCTTTGCCAGCTCACTGATACCAGAAGAAATTTCTTGGTTTGCTAATTGCACAAATGGTACAAGACGTTAGGAAATAGAGACTGTGATTTTCTTATTTTCTCTAAGAAAGCTTAATCACAGTTTGTTATAAGGCACAATAATCACAAGCTGCCATGGCAGCGTCCAGCAAACTATAGCCCTCAATCAAATCCAGCTTTGGGCTTGCTGTGGAGGAGTCGTTTCATTTTAAAGGGTTGTAAAGAAAGATTATGCAACAGAGACTATATGAGGCCTAAAATATTTATTACCATGCCCTTTATTTTAAAAAGTTTGATGATATCTATTCTGATGTGTAGTCTGAAATTCAAACTTAGGATATCTTTTGCCAAGAAAAAGTGAAAATATCATTTCTATCACAAAAACATATCTGGGAATATATACTAAATGCAGTGATGTACAGGAACTGGTTCATAATAGTAAGACCAGGCTGGCCATATCCAGGAATCAGCTATCAGTGGCAGTGTTTACACCATGAAAATTAGCAAATGCTACAAATAATGCTTTGGGGAATTATTTATTTTTGTTTTGCTCTTTTGTTTGAGATCCAGTTTATTAGTACACAATTGACAATTTCATCCCTACATGAATTATAAAGTTATTTCTATGATAGAATATTGGAGTTGAAATGATCTTGCACAAACCTCTGTCTAATCCCAGTGAAGTGGTCCTTGGCCTTTCTGGTCCGCTTCATCTGACTGAAAGTCTGCTTCTTGAAAAGTACCCTTTTCTATTAGGGATTTGTATAACAACCACCGTGGACTTCCATTTCTGTAATACTGACTAAAAACCTTGCTACAAAATGCAGAGAAATTCTAGAAGAAGTACAGCAAGCATTCTTTTAAAAGCATAACTTCATGCCTTCCCCCTGATAAGGGACATGAGAAGAGCCTTCCTGGCACCAAGGGAGTATTAACAAGCACCAATTAGTGATGCTTCTTGACCAAAATGGGGAAATCTTAAATACAAATTATTTTTTATGGCTAAGAGATTTCAAAGTGAATCAAGAGATATTTCCAGAGGTTGTGCTTATTCATGCTTATTCACCTCTCTGAAGGATCTCACTTCTGTCACAGTAAACAATGCCTCAAGCAGGAGTGCTCCAGAGGGCTCTAGAGATATCTGGACCCAATAAGTAAGGCAGACAAACCCAGGAAATTGGCACCCCATCTGCAGACCTTACCTTGAAATATATGATAACCTATCTCCCCAAAGAATCAGAGTTAGAGTCATTTATAGGGGGGTGGGGGGTATATGGGGCCCTCATATTTTTTTAATGTAATATTTAAAAAATAAATAAGGCCAAAAAAAATTCATTTATAATTTCCCTACACTTGGTTCTTTGGCCCCTTCATTTGAACCTATAATTAGTACTACACCTATTAAATTTATGTCCCAGAGGCTTAAATCTTTGGTCTGTTCATATGCCCAAATCTCAGCAGAGTTGCAGCTAAATACCTGTTCTCCAGTTCATCAGACTCACCCAGGACAACTAACAAGGAGATGAGGATGGACAGCTCCCATCCCATAATCCAGAGTATCTACATCTACAAGCAAGACAGTTCCATCCATCTTTCCCTTGGAATCTAAGCCCCCTCTCAATCAGAAACAGAGTGGGCATCATTATCCCAAAATCCTCAAGATTGAGGAATGAACAAACATAAGGGGGGAATGCAAGTATGGATCAAAGTAGACTTTTTATTACTCTAGTAATGGAAGAGTTTGTAACACTGATATAAAGGCAGTGGTCACCAGAGGTTCTGAGGGGAGGAAGAAGGAATAGGTATAAAATGTGGCATTTGAGGGGCATTGGACTTGTTCTGCATGATATTACAGTGGCAGATACAGGCCATTATACATTTTGCCAAAATTTATAAATTGTATGTGTAATGTGTAAACCATAACGTAAACTATAGAACATGTCTAGCAGCAACACTTCAAAATTTGTTCATCAATTGTAACACTAATAAAGATGTCATTAATGGGGGAGGGGTGGCATATATGGGAATTCCCTGTATTTTTGATGTAACTTTTATATAATATAAAACTTCTTTAAAAATAAAGAAAAAAAAAAGCATAGCTATATGATGCATTTGTCTCCCTCAAGGAATAAAAGCCAAAAGAAAACTGGAAACCAGATGATCTAGTGAATGAGCTGAATCCATAGAAGCTGTATGGAGAGTTACTAGTCTCAAAATCAAAGGGCTTAGAATTTAAAATCATTCAAATACAGGAGAGGAGAGGGTATTAACATTCAGGTTCACAGATGAAGGCAGTATATTTTGGTGATTAATAAATCAATGACTAGCTTCTAAATGAGCAATCATCCAACAACTGGTACAAGTCAGTGAGAGGGAATGGTAACTTTATAAGGTTGGATTCTGATTGGGAAAACAGTCTTCCCTGAGAAGTTACAGGCCTGTGTTTCAAATTTGCTTGCTCGGGTACTGCCAATCTGTAAAATGAACATTAAAGGGACATTTGGGAGACACAGATGCAAACCTCCTTTAAAGGATAAAGGTCTTCTAACGACAATCCCGCAAAACACAAAGTTACTGAACCCTGAAGGATATAACATACCTGAGAGCTTGCTTCTTGCAGGGTAGCCCACATGGTCAGCAGACCAGACAAAAACAAAACATTTTAAATAAAACTGCAGGGACATTTGAATCTTAATGTCCGTTGCATGGGGCTGCTCCCGGTTGGCGTGTGCCGCGGCGCGAGAATGGAAAAGTGCTACCGCCGGTCCCGCAACTTCTGCTAAGACTGCCTTGTAAAATAATGAAAATAAACCTGGTGACACACAGAACCTCGTTGATGTCAAGTGGAATTTGTCAGAGAGGTAAAGAAGTTTATGGTTTTCTATAGAAGAAATCAGGAAGTAAGGGAAGAGAGCTTCTAAACTGAAACCCTGTCTTTGAAAGAAATCTGGTGCTTTAATTGGATATGTTGCACCCCGATGTAAAAAGTTATTATCATTTTCCATGTGGCCTTCAGAGAGAATGTATTTTCCAAATTACTGGCAATTTTGGGTCATTTCATTGGAACCATCAACCTGTTCAAATAATTACATCTAATAGTTATAGACAGTCCTTACCATGTACCATTTGGAATTTATTGAGCCTATTCCAACATATAGTATATTGAGAAGTCCTTGTAAGAATGCTTGGTTTCACAGAAACTGTTTACAGTTTCAAGCAATAAATGGAGGAGTATTTTTCTTCAGATGCACGTATGCAATAATAGTGATACATTTCAAAAAGAGATGTTGAGAATGGGAATTCATATTCCTGAAAAATATGCGTCTGGGGAACTAGAGGAAAATGCTTATTGAGAGCTTTTGCAGCACCATGAGCATTGTGATGTCCAGGGATGTCGCTGTAAAGGGCAAGAATAGAATGCACCTGACAGTGAATGAGAAATAAATCATTGTCAATGTTGTGGTTCTAGTGGAACCCATTTAGACTGTTGTTCACCACAATCATGGGAACAAAATTGGGAGTGTTTGGAATGTGGAAGGTATCATCTACAATTCAGGGGATTTCAAAAAGCCAAAAAACACACTTAACCTAATTCAAATAACATGGACATGACTGATTGTTTGTTAGAAGAGTCACCACCGAAATTAGTCACCTGGAGCCCAGATCTAATGAGAACACCCCTGGAAGTCCCACTGGTCTGGAAAGGAGCAAGGAATCTACCTGATAGAAGAAGGCAAGGCAGCAAATTTAGAAGAGATATTTAAACTGTATCAATAGAGTTAGGATTCCAAACTAAAAGTAAAACTAAAAGATTATATATCAACAAGGCCAAAATCTGGAATAGTGCCTTAGATAGATTCAGAAATCAAAACTTTAATCCTGCATACTCAATTGAAATAGCCTATGTTAATGAAAATGATAAATTTGGCCAAGAGCATCCTGGATCTAAACAAGAATTTCTGAGTCTTTCAATGCAGCATCTTAAAAGCTCATCATTGTTCAAAGCGTCCTTGTCAAAGAACTTGTCCCTTAATGCCCAAGATAAATACTACAACAAATATGGCTGACTTTAACTCAGCTATAAATGAATGCTCTAACTACCTACAGCTTACTGGATGTCTTAGACATTAAGTGATAAATATGTTGGTAAAAGACATACTTTTTTTACTGTGTAATTAAGAGAGCCCAAACACCCTTTGGGAGTTTTAAGCAGGTTCTGAAAACTCTTCACATTTTAGATCAAATTCTTACTTCTCCAGAAGCATTTTGCAGCATCTTCTGTCATAAACCTTATAATCTTTCTGTGAAAATTCTTAGTGAACTTTTTGTAGTGTACCCATTATCTAACGTAAAACTTTGGGATTTTGGGAGAGTTACTTACAAGCTATTGAAAATGGTAAATCTGCGACAACAGTGGAAGATATTCTCATTTTTGCAACTGGTTGCAGTTCCATTCCACCTACTGAATTTAAACCCACTCCTTCAATTGAGTGCCTGCATATGGATTTTCCTATTAGAAACAAGTGTAGTATCTCTTCCAATGACTAATATATATAAACAATTTCAAGAAAATATGGACTTTGCCATAAAAAAAACCACTTTAAGACTAGAAAAGGAAGAAAGTTCTCACTATGTGGGACATTAAAACATTTCTTTGAACAAAGATGTTTCTTTTAAAGTTGCTATTGAGCCTTTCTTTTGTTTCAGAAATCTGTCCATCATCACTTTTGAACAAACTTGTCAGCTTCTTGGCCCAATAAAATTTATATGAACATAAAGTAATGCTTTGGCCCTTTAAGCTAAAAAAATTTTTTGTTGAAGTGTACTAATCAAAATTGGTGATTTTTTTCATTGTCTTAATATACATGCTTCATAAATTTCAATATAAATACTTACAGAATGACTGTACTGGCTTTCTTGAAGCACAGTAGTATAATATATAAGGAAAAAAATGTTTTACTATTTTTGCAAATTGTTAGCTGGGAGATGCCATAATGATTTTTCTCTTTTTATGCAATTTTCAAATTATTTCTTATTTTCTTTAACCTAAAGCATTTTGTAGAAAAGCTAAATGGATAATTCCTCTTATACAAATCAGAGGTATATACTCTGGGCTGTATGTTTACTTATGCTTTTCTAAAATGGCACTAAGTAGGTTGTTAAAAATGCTTGAAAATTATTGATTTATATTAACACAGAATCATACTGCAGTTAGATTATGCATAATGGGAAGTATTATTCTATAAAAAGCAAAATTGCACAATATTCTGAAAGCTACAGACATTCCATTGGCTTGAAAACACTTTAGAGGTGGATATAAAATGTATTTAAAAATATTTAAGAAAGTGTTTCTTCTTTTAAAGCCTTGATTTATTTTTTCTTTTTTTTTTTTTTTTTTTTTTGGTATCCCACGTGTGGTATTAAACCATAGTTACGGCAAATCCCCAATCAGTTTAGGTATCTGAACAATCTCAGTAGATTGTCATATGGTAGATTTGGCTATTTGACATTTATTTATTATCAGGATGTTTATATGATAGGTAACCTGGCACCAAAGCACTAGTTGTTTCTCTGGCTTTGAAAGGTATCTGTTATTACATAAGCAATGTAGAAATAAAGTAAAAACAACAACAAGTAAACAAAATGAAAAATCCACTCTAATCTCACCATACAGAGATAACTACTGTGTTTGTGTATGTCTTTCTATAAATTCTTTAATAAAATATTTATATTTCCTTTCTAAACTCTTTAAAAAAAGTCAGATAGATTTAAATATGAATAATTATATTAATAGGAAAAAGAAATTGAAGGCATAAGTTATAATAAAAAAGGCATAATCATAAAAGACCTGGGAAATTTTAAAAAGAATGAAGTTAGACTTCTGGAAAAATAAATACATAAATTAATTCTCAGAAGACAGATTTAGTAAATTTGAATATGTATGTGAAGAAATTATGCAGGAATGAACACAGTTAATTAGAAGACAAGGAAGAAAAGTTAACAGACCTTGAAAATAGAAGGAGAAGGTCTAACATATTAATTAAAGCATCTGAAGAAAAGAATCCAGAGAACAGAAAAACCTGATATTGAAGATTACTACTGATAATTTCCCATAACTGATTAAAGATAAGGGTCCTTGACTAGGGAATCATACTTAATACAATATAGAAAAAAATTAAATAAAATCTATACCTGACCACATTGAAATTAAACTGCTGAAAAAAAAAGGCAAAGAGGTTGTAAAAATAGTTAAAGAGAAAGAAACAGACCAATTCTCTTTAAAAAAAACAATTTTACTTTTAGTAATATTTTAGTAGCAACAATGGAGTTCAGAATATATGGGAATAAAATTAATGTGCTAAAAGAAAATTATTTATAATCACTATCCAGCTTAACTTTGATTCTGAAATAAGGAAAAAATTTTTAAAAAAAGCAATTTTAAATCAAGAACAAAAGAGAGAAGATTCCTCTAAGTAAGGATATACTTCATGGTAAAAGAAGTTAAAATCAGAAGGAAGAAATGTATTGCAAGTAGGAGTGGTGAGAAAGGAATGTACTAGATAGAGTGCTACATCTAAAGAAGGATTGACTATATAAGACAATAATAAAAATGATTTCTATTTGGATGGGGGGGGAGTAAAATTAAAATACCAGAAATCAAATAACATATAAAAGTATTTTAATCTTTGTATTCTTAGGAGAAAAGGATATAAATTGCTTTAGATTTAATGTCAAAAATGTATGTTACCATTTTTTAAATTTTAGAATTTTTAAAAATTGAAGAATGTATAACTTCCAAAGCCAGGGGTGCCAAAATAAAATAAAAATGATAAGGAAAACTTATCTAATCTAATAGGATAAAGATAAATAAAAACATAGAATAAAAATTAATTTACCCTAAAATTTCCTGATGAAATATACATATATCTTCTTCAATATATTAATGATTTTATAAGAAAGTAGGGCATATTTGGGCCAAAATCCAGAGAAAGGCAGGAACCAACAGAAATAAGTAGAAGCTCACATTTGCATTTAAGGCATTTATTGAACCCAGGGAACTTAAGCTTAGATTTTCTGGACTCAGGGGAATGTCAGAGAACAGAGACAAAGACCAGGACCCACTTCCAAGATGGGGAATATGACAGACACTCATTTATAAGCCTGTGGCCCCTACAGGGCTAGACATTTCAATGCAAGGTAGATCAGAAAAAAAGTTCTGTTCCCTTGCCTTCTCCTACCAACAGGGACCTGCAAGAAGACTGGCTATCTCAAGTTCTGTCACTATTAAGGGGGAAAAGTCCAACATTGTGAATGTACTTAATTCTACTGAACTGTACATTTGAAAGTGGTTAAAATGGAAAATTCTGAGTTGTGTATATGTTTCTACAAAAAAGTTAAAAATTAAAAAATGTTTCTCTTTGAGAACTAATAACCACAAACAGCCATCCCTTGAATAGTTTCTCAGATTTAATGGTCTCAATTTGGTGGTGCTACCAGTCATATAGCCGGAACTACTGGAAATATTCTCTGAAAGAACCCATGTTCATCCCAGGCTGGAAAGTATTCACAGTGTTAAAATTCCAAGAAATATGGGCTCACAGCAAACAATATAAGATTCACATGAAAACAATGTACTATGAACAACAACCAACAGAAACAAGAGAGTAAAACCTGACCTATAAAGAATTCCAATATTGGAACTTTCAGACACAATATAAAAAAAGTATTTTTTAATACATAAATATTTTTAAAAACACTGAGATAAAGTGTAGTGACTAAGAGTATTTGAAAAACAAAGTAGAATGTTCTAGGAATGAATATTTTTATAACTGAAATATAATATATGATTATGATTTATAAATATATATGAAATATAATATATAATTGAAGCAATAATAAGCTCAATAGGGTTAAAAGCAGTTTAGGTGCAGACATAATACAGTTGAAGAAATTAACAGCCTGAAAGATAGAACTGGAAATTATCCAGAAATGAAGTACCAAGAAAACAGAAAGATGGAAAATATTTTTAAAAGGAGTGTATTGAACATCGAGAGGAGAATGAGAATGTTCAAATACAGCTACTAGGGGTTTCAAATGAATAACTGAGAATTATTGGATCAGAGAAAATGTTTTGATGAAATAATGGTTGAGAAATGTCCAGAAAAGATTAAAGGTAGAAACCCACAGAATCAAAATTCCCAATTAATCCCCAAACAGAATAAATGAAAATATACTATCAAGTTAAAATAATGGTAGATCAAAAATACGCAAGTGATATCTCAAACAAGGAATTAAAATGTTTAAAATAGTCTAAGGTCTAATATCCTCATATTCTTTAAGAGGAACATAAGTTATTAAGTAACTTTAGAACTGGAAAACTTAAAAACACTTGACTTTCTATGGTAAATGCTAAAATGTGATTACATGAATAAAAAAATATGAAAGAAATCTAATAGTTAATGGAAAAAGAAGAAACTTATAAAAAGGAAGACAAATAGAAATCATGAAATAAAAATAGTAGAAAGAATTATAAGAAATGTAGGTGCACTTGTTAAGTGTGAAAAATTACAAACTGGAATTAAGTAAATCCAGTTATATACTTTATGATGACATTTCAGACAAAATAGGCTAAAGAACAAAAAGTTTGAGGGGAGGTAGAGAGGATCACTTCTTAATCAAAGGAGATTAAATACTCTGGGAAGAAAACAAAAGCAATTCTGAAATATAATGAGCATAATGATAGTCTCAAGAGTATATACTGCAAAAATTGAAAGAATTATCAAACAGAATTGATAAATTCACCTCCACAGTCAATTATTTTTACACCATCTTTCAGTAATTGTTAGATCAAGCAGTCCAAAAAAATCAGAAAGGATATAGAAAATTTGAATAATAGAATTAATAAACTTAAACTGACAGACATATACGGAATACTGCATCCAATAACTGTAGATAAGTTTTTGGTACAATTCAACCTTGGACTTAAGGATTCCTTTTTTATTAAGCGTGTTTGAAAGAGCAATGTTCATAATTTGCCATAAAAATGCTAAAACAAACATGAACATTTTTTTCTGGCTCCCATGATCTAATGTTCTATAAGGAGTATTATTGGTTGCAAAGGGTATTAGTTTCCTATAATTGATGTACCAATTAGCTCTTTGAAAATGTGCCTCATTAGGTTAAAATCAAGGTGTCAAGAGGGCTGTTATTTAATTGAGGCTCTTGGGGAACATCCATTTCCTTGCTCATTCCAGTTTCTATAGACTGTCCACATTCCTTAGCTAGAGTACTTGCAGTTTGATATAGCTATGATTTCCATAATTAGATATTGGATTTTGTTTGTAAACTGGTCTATACCTGGACATGATTAAATTATGATTACTGCTTCTCTTGGGCCATATCAGTAGGGTGTTGGTGGGTGGGGACTCACAGATAAAAGACACAGCAAAGGACAGAGTTGGGGATTTTGATGTTAGATTTTTTGGTGTTTGAATTTTGATGTTGGAATTTTGAGCTAGAGCCTAGGAAGGGTACACACAGGAGATGAACACAGAGGAATAGAGACAGCTCCTTACACATGGCAGTAGCCCTGGGGAGAGAGATGGTGCCATTTGCCTGATAGTCTACAGCTGGCCTTGTGGAGTGAGCACAGCAACTAAGTCCAGAGAGATATGCAGCCCCATGAAGAGAGGAACCTAAGCCCAAACCCTGGCAGACATTGGAAGCCATCTTACTCCAACATGTGGCAAAAGACTTTGGTAAGGGAAGAAATTTAAACTTTATGGCCTGATAACTGTTAGCTTCTACCCCCAAATAAATACCCTTTATTAAAGCCAATCAATTTCTGGTATTTTGCATCAACACCCCTTTGGCTGACTAAAACAGTCCCCTTCCAACTCCAAAACCCAGTTCTAACTGATTAAGTCTTTCTCATATCCTAATACTCTCACACTGACCTTTTTGCTTCCCTCTTCCATCTTCAAGTCCCTTGTTACATCCACTGTGTTCACCCAAATAACCTAGAATAATCTCCCTATCTTAAGGTTAATTAGCAGCCATATTTATATTGGCTACCTTAATTCCTCTTTATCATGTAATCTAATGTTTCCACAAATTCTAAGAATTAGAATATGGACATCTTTGGGAAGTCATTATTCTACCTACCACATGAGGTATGATTTTTACAACTTTATTTATAATGCTGTGTAATATAAACTTATGAACATGCCATAATTTCTTGTGCATTCTGGTTATTTCATATTTTTGCAATTGTATGATATAGTGAAATGTACATCCTATGGTTAATCATAGCACACTTTTTTTTATTCTCCTCCCTTGCATTTTTTTTGTGTACTGTATACTCTCTGTGTTCATTTGTTGTGCATTCTTCTGTGTTTGTATTTATTTTTATTTATCCCCCCTTGTGGCTTGTTTACTGTCTGCTCTCTGTGTTCATTCACTGCACTCTCTTCTGCATTTTTGCTTGTCTCCCTTTTTGTTGTGTCACCTTGCTGAGTCAGCTTTCTGCGGTGCTTGTGGGCTAGGTGGCACTCCATGGTGCCCAGGCCTGTGGTTCTCCATAGCATGTAGGTGAGCCTGCCTTCTAAGGAGGCCCTGGGACCTGAACCCAGGGTCACCCATATGTTAGATGGGAGTCCAACTGACTGAGGCACAGCAACTTCCCATAACACACTTTTTAGTATGAACATTTATAAAGTTTATATATGTGTGTATATTTTCTATACTATTTGATAATTTTTAAATGGAGATAAGGGAAATTGATACCATATCAGCTATAAGACAAAGAAGCTGCCATCTGGTCACCTAGGTGATTTTGACCACATCTAAGCTATTGGTAAATATAAACCAACAACCAGCCTATCAATTCCAGCTCATAGTACCTGGCACAACTCTGATGTTGACCTGCAGCTCTAGGACCTATATTCAAGTCTATGGAACTTATGTTGAACCTATATGCTAGAAAACAATTTAAAAACTCTGAAGACTTAGGGTTCAAAGCTGGATTAACCATGGATTAGTTATGCATTGTCTGACTCTGAGTTTACTCATTCTTAATCTTTTTTCACCAGTAGTCAAACCAATCTCACATAATCATTAAAGAATTAAATCAGGTAACAGTCATGAAACTCTTGGAAATACCAAATATAAAATGAAATTCTCCAGATTTGTAAATTGGTGAAAACCACTGGCAGTTATTTTTTTAAACTTTTTATTGTAGTAATGTATACACAACTCAAATTTTCCCATTTTAACTACTTTCAAGTACACAATTCAGTGGTATTAATTACATTCACAAACTCAAAAAGACAAATATAATATGAACTCACTTATATGAAATACCTGGAAGACTTATTTTAAGGTTTTGTTAGTAAAATTTAATAATCTTATATAGGCAATCATAACTTATCAGTTATGTATAAAACAGAGATTAGTGGGTATATGACAGCTGTTCAGCTCATTGAATGAAAATTAAACCATTTTAAACATTATATTATATTAATTCTGAAATTTGAGAGAGAATATATTTACATCAGAAATGAAACAAAAAAAATCACATTTCACCATTTACTCCATCTGCTCATGTAGTAAACATCAAAAATTAATCATGGACACTTCTTTAAAGAGTAATGCAAGAAATATAAAAGGAATGATAGAAATATGATATACTAGAAATACATACTTTGCAGCTCAAGAGTAATACTTGAATCAGGCAAGGATTATTGTGATTATCTAAACATTGCTGGGGAATAGACTTTTTATATCTTGCCACAGTATCATCCTACCTATTATTTTTTAGTTAGGAAAAAATCATAAACCAAAAAATGGGCTCAATGAAGTGGTTACCACTTCAACCAAATGATCATAGGTAGCATCATTTATACTGACACAACACAGTGGTTACAGCATGAAATTCAACATCTATGAAGTATTCTTTTCAAAAATTGCAACCCCAATCTAGGCAAGCCTTCAGATTAATCTTTCAGTTTACCAAAAACACATGGCATAGAAAAATAAGTTAATGAAATGGCAGAACAATAAGACCAATTCAAGAAGGGGAATTTCTGAAAGACAACTGGCTGGGTCTTCTCATAAATCAACATCATTTTCAAAAAAATAAAGGAAAAAAATGGGGGGCTAGTCCAGATTAAATGAAATTAAAGAAGAAATTTTAATATAGTCAGCATTTAGATAATATTATAGAATTAGAAGGTTATTGTCAGTTTTCTTTGGTGTGGGAAAATATTTTTATTTTAGAATATGCAAAATAAAGTATTTAAGGGTGAGGTGGTTTGATGTCTGCAACTTACTTGCAAATGGTTCACAGGGAGATGAATAGGTCAGTAGATAAAATAGATACAGTCAAATGATAACAAGGATAAAGTTAGGAGGATAGACTTTAGAGTCAAACCGGGGTATTGTCAAGTCCTAGATCCATCTCACTCTAGTTCTGTGGTCTTGAGAATTTTAAAAAAGCTCTCCATGTATTCCATTTCCTCTCTGTGCAATGAGATTTATACTGGTATGTGTTTCATAGGATTGCTGTAAGAATGACACGAGCAAGTGCATATTAAAGCACTCAACATCAGGCTTGGGACAATAACATTAGCTAAAATAATAATTATCATTAATAGTTAAAAAAAAACCTCAATCTTTTATTACCCTATGACCTGCCCAACGTTTGACAGTGTGTCAGCAACAGAATCCAAATGCAGTCTGTGGTAAAAGAAAAATAAACTTGCATACCTCAAACTATATTATCCAATATGACAATGGAGTCAGGACTCCCAATTTTAGTTGTAAGTTATCACAGTACTCTATTAAAATACTAATTCTCAAAGTTTTGTTATATACTGATGATTCCAAAGGCACTCAGGATCTTGCCATATGAAGGTTATCACAAAAATTAGTATTACTTTATTGCATGGATTTCTAGCTGATAATAAAAGGTGGAGAGAGAGAGAACTGGAGAGAAAAAGGAAGGGAGAGATACAGACCATGAAGATAAAATTATTTATTCTGTATGAAAAATGAGCAAAACTGGAGACTGAATAAAAATATACCTGGGAACATGCAGAGAAACACATTAAGATTTTATAAGCAAAACAAAGGTCAAGAGAGTGGAAAATTCGATAGGAAAGCACACAGCTAATACCAACTCAAAAAAGGAAAGAAAAATATGTGATTTCAGGCAGTAGTGTTCCACATGATAGCAAAATCTTAACTTATCTTGCACAAAAAGTGAGGAGAATATAAAAAAAGCACAATCTTTCAGTCTCTAGTGCATGTTCGCTTTTTTAATATTTCCTGTTCAGGACATTAACTGGAGGAAATTTTCTTCATTATTAGCATAGGAGCATTTTACATGCTTCAATTCATTAAAACATATTTTGAGAGAAGCGGATGTGGGTCAAGTGATAGGGCTTCTGCCTATTGTATGGGAGGACCTGGCTTCAACGCCTCCTGGTGAAAAAGAAGAAGAAAAAGCGTGCCTGCATGGTGAGCCAGTACCTGCACAGCAAGTCGAGTGCCCGCACAAGTTCCCGTGCACGTGCCTGCACAGCAAGCTGAGTGCATGGGGGGGGGCAAGCCAAGTGCCTGCATGAGTACCTGTGGGGCAAGCCAGTGTCCATGCGGTGAGCTGCATGTCCGCAGTGAGCCAGTGCCCGTGCAGGCGATCTCGCAGCAAGATGATGATGCAACAAAAGAGAGATGTAGGGGAGAGTCAAGGTGAAGTGCAGCAGTAACCAGGAACTGAAGTGGTGCAGGTGACAAGGAGACTCAGAGAAACTCTCTCCACATCAGAGGTCCCCAGGATCGAATCCTAGAGGAAAAGAAATGAGAAAAGAAGACAAAAAGAGAAATAGATATAAAAGAGCACACAGTGAATGGACACACAGCAAAAACAGCAGGGTGGGAGGGAGGGGGAGGGGAAAGGGGAGAGGGGAGGGGAACAAATAAATAAATCTTATAAAAACATTTTAAATGTTCAAGTCACCAATTTTAATTTTAATTTTGGACCTCAAAGTTAATATTTTAGTGAGTTAGCATTGAGAGTTTACATTTTATCTTTCAGTTGGTGCCCTGACTTATGCAGGAAAAAAATGCAGAGAAGGCTATCGAATGACAATGGACACCCCATGCAGGAAAGGGTGGTCTGGCAAGGCCACTCAGATTAGGTGGCTTTTGAGTTGTCATGTAGAACTGAATATAAATGCATAAATGGATAAAAATAAATGAAAAATTGCTAAATTTAGTAACATAGGAATACCAAGGCAAGAAAAACTAGTAAACATCCTAAATATTTTATTCTTGGTCTAATGTTACAAGAAATAGTAATTACCCATGGAATATAGCACTTGGAAATAAAAGAGCATCAGGTTTTGTTCCATCAGTTATATCTGTCCATTCTTTTCATGCTTACTGTCCTCACACCACCATATTTGAGATGTCTTTGTTTTTCTTACCTCTCCTCTGTTTACCCATGCCTCCTGAAAACTGTTATTTTGAGTCTTCTGCCTATAATTGACTCTGTATATAATAATAACTGGGATTATGTTTGGATTGAATTTCAGAACAGCATCTTGAGGTTCATACAACTAAAATCACCTTCTAATCCATGGAGAAATGATGCAGAAGTATATTCAGTCACTGGTTCAATTTCTCAGAGACAGTAACAGAGCAACAGCCCCTACACTGTTTGCCAGTTCCTAAAACAGTAATCTTCCCACTCATATTAAACATTTTCTACCTTAGTAATCTTCCTACTTCTATTAAATACACTAATTCAGTATGTCTTACTTCCTGATTGTTCCAAAAAACACTGCCTTAATTCTCACCACAGAGTTTTCCCCATAGAGGTGTCCCTTGCCTGGAGGACCTCTCCACCACCAGTGAAGTAATCAGTGGTCTAAGTTGCAGCCTATCTTGCAGCCTTTCGTGACCCCTCTGCCATCACAGGTCTCTTTCTATGGTCAATCTGCCTTGATGCTTCCTGATGGGACAGGGCTTTGAAAATTCCCGAATATCCTGCTTTGTTTTGAATATTACACTTCATGTGTGGCAGTGATGCTGAATACCCCCAATTCCAAAATTCTCAGTCTGCCTTGTTTTCACAATGTTGTACTTATCTCTGGATTCTGAAATTTTGCCTAGGACTTACATTGCAAGTTATAATCCAGTAAATCTCATTTCAATTCCTTATGCCTATTTGCTCCCATTTTTAAGCCACAGCAATAATAATCTGTAGGATCAATGAGTAAAGAGATAGATATAGAAATGTATATATTGTCATTTGGGTTACATAAAATTTCCCCATTCATTTCCAATGAAAAATCCAATTTTTTATACCTATGACTATATTTTTATTTTTAAAATTACTCTTTTATGCATTACATCAAACTTCAAAATGCTTACTTCTCAGTATAAGAACTGATTGAATTAGTTCTCAGTATAAGAACTGATTCTGTAAGAATCTCTTACACAGAAGGAGATTTCTGCTTTTATTTGATAGTGGAATATTAATTGCTAATAATTAAGTACAATCTGTTTATGGCAATTTAAAAGCACAGGCAGCAGTTTGACAGCCTTGAAGTGGGATCTAGACAGTTGATTGCACAGGATTCTTGAATGTGACACTTGCATTGCATGGCCAAGTTATTTTAGATGGGGAAATGATTCTCCATAATGTTAATCTGGAAAAGTGACTAAAGTAACAGTTAATCACTGTTTTTAGACAAAACCATCATCATATCTGTATGAAAGCAACATTTTAGCTAGATTAATATTAATTTATGTTTTGGATTATCTTTGAATTATTGAAAATTATACAGCTCCTCACACTTTCAAATAACCAATAATTTGAATTAATGTGATCCAGTGGTTAAGAAAAGTTTTATCAAACTTCATGTAGTTACAATAGAGCAGATGCTTATTATGTGCTATTGTCCTTTCCTTTTTTATCCAGAAAATAGAAAATACGGATGTTGAAACATCATAGCCAGAGGTTGCATTTGAGAACCCAGACTCCAGAATCCACTTCCACTACTTGCTAACCCAATATATTAGGAAGTCAGAAAACAATGAGTAGATCATAATTTTTGTTATTAGTAACAGAGCTCCAGAGTTTGTAAAGGAATTAGGAATGGAAATAACACAGGGCCCCAGTAGAGGAGGGTGTGGAGTAAAAGACAGGAAAGCCAAGGCAGGGTCACAAACTCAGGAGGCAAGCCTCTAGATTTCTTAGATTAGATCCCATGGGGGCTTTAGAAACAAAAAATAAGATAAAACTCAATTATTTGAAAAAACAGTTTTTCTAGGCTTATGGTTCAGGAGCTGGGACATGTGGAGGCTTTGGGGTGAAGCCAGGATGTACTCCATTAGCCTCTAATTTGCCAACCTATCAGCATAAAATTTATCACTGATATGTTAGGGAGATCTGGTGGCTTCTTTCATAAGACATTCATGGGGACCTCCCCACAAAACATTTGTCTCTTTAGTGGTCCCCACTCATTTCATAACTTCTTTGCCAGCAGCAACTCCAATTGGCCTTTTAATGTCTTTAGCACAGGTGACATGGAGATGAAACAGATGGAGACCTGGCTACTTTGGTGCCAAGGTAAGTCCCAGAAACACTGTACCCAGAGGAAAAGCTACAGGACCCACATGTGGGCATGAGCTGAGGGTGGTCCTGGGGAAAACCTGTCATGACTCCCCAATACTCATCAAGATCACAAGGGGAGAGTCTTGATTAGGAGATTAGGGACCTGCCTACTCCTTCTAACATCTCAACGCTCTTTATGATTCTTCATTCTCTTTCCTCATTTTCCACCATACCCACATTTTTCCTCATTCTGCCACATTTTTCCTTGGGCAATGTGAACATTTCCAGTATAAATGACTGAGTAATTCCTTTACCTGCAATAAAGTCATCATGCCATATCCTGGCAAAGACTTGATAGGGATGGAATTCCCCTCCAGATAGAGTACACCCAATGGGTGATATCATTGCCCAGTTCAAACATCCCCTAAGCCAGGGGTTCCATGGACCACTTTGCCAGTCAGGGGAAAACAGCAGGCCCCTTACTAAGTCCACACTTTACAGTGATTTAATATATCACGTCTGCACCTACACATCCCCCAAATAATACTTTTTAAAATTTAAATAGAAACTCACTGCCCTAAGCAAGCAGTCTGTTCTTCAGCTTTACACCATCCATCCCAGAGCTCATCATACCCCCCCCAAATACAGTATATATTTTGTGAAATTGTAAAAGCCAGAACTTTCTGGAAAGTGTTCCCATCCCTGAACTCCTCTATAGCTGGGTTGGCTTGTGCTGAGGGGACATTAGGGACACCTGACCCAGGCCTGAGCTGAGTTTTCATATTTCCACTTTTGAATCCAGTTCTCATCATATGGCTGTAAACAAACCTGTGAACCACTTGACTATGTGAAGATATGTCTTACCCAAGCTTATAAATAGCCTCTCCTCTTCTCAACCCAATTTGAAAGGCTCATTCCTCTGAACCACACCCTTATATCACATACCCTTTCACTTAGAGGAAAAAAGAACAGAGAAAGGAAATTTCTCTGTGTGTCCCCACAGACCCACCACCTAGGGCTACTGTGTCCAGCAGGCAATAGCCAAGGTCACCACACCTGTGTGTGCAGTCATCACCATTCACGGACCTGCCTGCCCAGACTCTGGGCTTGAGAGGGGTTACATAATCATTGAACTTTTCATTGGGGCCCAGAGGAAAACAAGTCCCACAGTAGAATCCCTGACTGTTCCCTGTGTACACACATAGATACAATAGCTCTATAGTGTGTTCAGGGGTAGAAGAATTACAAGTGGTGGAATGTTTTACATTTCATTAAGGCTAAGCCAAAAAAGTGGAAAGCAGGGCCCATCTCCCCCATCTTCATCAGGAAAGAAAGAAGACTTGGGTGAAGGTGTCTTCTCTTCTCACAATAAATTGATAGACATAGATTACTTCCACCCTTCTGAACTAGCATTGAGGCAGCCCCAGACTTCCCCTTCTCACATTGGAGATATGTGATGCTGCAGGCCTCCCATCCTTCCTGGATGGCAATTTCTGTTTCTAGTAAACCTGTGTATCCCCATCCATCCCATCCTTCTCAAGAAAGTGAGCATAGGGAGGAACTTCCTGAGGCAGGACTGGGATTGGAATCTCTATGAACTTTATAGATTAATAGAAATTTTACTGGATGCTTTTTGAAATTTTTAAAATGAAAAGATAAGTAAAATATATTTTAAATGTAAGATATCTGAGCACATGAAAATGAACTGCCTGGTGGCACTGGATGTGCAATATAAGTATTAAATGCCCTCTATGAACACGGGCTTCTTTTAGAGGCCAAAACAGGCACCTAATAGGTGTTAAAACTACCATTTTATTTAAGCTCAAACTATTGGAATACCCTAAACCTCAACCCAAATGTGGCAGAGACAGACATGACACTCTTATTTGAACAAAGAAATATATTTTTACATAATTTACTTTTAAGCTAGAAAGAACAGAAAATGTGGTATGTCGCTGGGGGCGGGGAAGAAGATTTATGATTCAGTGGGGGAGACACAGGACATAAAGCATAGCAGGGGGAAGTGGTGATGGTGGTCTCAGGGACCTTGCACTCTTGGTACATGCTGGTGGGCCCTGATGGGAGTCATCAACTCCATGGGTGGAATGGTAGGACTATGACTTGGATGCAGTTGCTGGGAGACTAACACTGACCTAGTTGATTTCACTGCAGCTTGGTGGCTATTTCTTTTTCTCCCTAGCCAAATCCACTGTAGCATACGGCTAACCCTCTTCTGATGTTTGCTTTCTTGAGGTCCCTGTCCCTTTTGGGGCAAGAACTGGAGCATCAGACTCTCTGTTGATCCCCCATCCTCAGAAGGGTCATCCATCATCTCTATTCCAAGGGAGGGCCCTGACCCTGACTCTCTTTCTGAGTATTCTCCCAATGGGAAATCCTCTGGGTTCTTTTTCCTGTATTTAGGTTTAAACTGGAATCTTCGACCATCCAAGAGGTCTTAACCTTAGAATCCCTTTGCTCCTGCAGTCCCAGGTTGCTCCCTCTGTCCTCTAGTTGGATATAGGTGCCCTGGAAATTGGCCATGTTTCCTCTACACACATTTGAGAACCAGGGCTCATAGTCCTCAGAAGACAAACTAGGTGAATTAGGAAACCCTTCAGCAGCACAGCCAGGAGACTGGCTCTTTGGCTCTCCCTCCAGTGGGTGTTTTGGCTCTCTATCAGGATAAACTTTCAGAGGTGATTTTCCTACATCCTGCTCCCCCATTAGGTTCAGTATTGTGGGGCATTCACCAGGTGATATATTCCTTATATTGAAGAATTCAGTGATAAATTGGGAATTTGCAAAATCACTGGTCCATGGGGAATCTCCTGATTTGGGTCTGGAGACAATGGTCTCCCCAGCCTTGATGGTTTCCTCATACAACTGCTTGGTTGATTGCCAGTGCTCAGGAGGGGAGGGGGCCCTGGATGTCCCCATCAATATCAGGTAAATCTACAGTTTTTTTCAGAATTGAGTCCACATTTCCATCTGAATTGTCTTGGAAATACTTCCTCCTCCTTTTCTTTCTCCAACCACAATTGGACATCCAATCTCCTTGTTCTATCAAGGAGTTCCTGAAGAAAATGCTGAAGGCCAAAGAAGCCACTTGATGCCCTATGACAACATTCATGGTATGCCCGGGCTAAGGCTTGTGAATGATGAAGAGAAAGACACACTTTATGGAGAACAGTGAGGGAAGGTGGAAAAGACAAGCTCTTGTCAGCTAACTGCCTCCAGGAGAAGGCTGAAATGAGCAAGCCTGAGTCCTCCAGGCCTGGTATTGTTAGAACAGAAGACTCTAACCCAAAGGGACACTGTGGAGATGAGCTCTCTGGACCAGTGTTCAATAGAAAAGGAGGCAAGTCAGACTGATTCAGCATAATATGCATATGTGTTATTGGAGTGGAAGAGTGGGTGGTGGAGAATGGCAGGTGAGTGACTCCTGGAATTCAGGGGATGGCTGACTTGGGGGAGAGAGTGATATCCTGAGATTGTGGGCACAGGTAAGGATATCCCTTTCTTGACTCTGACTTGACCCAGAAAGAATGAGGGGCTGGGACCCAGTTCTTACTGTCCTTTCTTAGATAAATTGCAGACATTCATTTTTCATAAACTATATGACTTTCTACCTGGAATGCAAAGAACTGTGTTCCTTTCTTTTTATCCTTTTAAAGGGGGTCAAAAGGTTTTCTACTCTTCCTTCTTTGAAAATCTCAAAGTACTTTATGCACATGATCCTCTATTGATACTGCAGTCAGTGCTCTGTCCTGAGGAAGGTGTAATCTCCAGTCTTTGGGTTCCTTGGGGCCCTCGTAGGATTCAGATCCAAGGCCAGAGCTTGAGCTTAGCATCTGACTGGAAGCCTTCTGAAGCTCAGTCTCACTCTCCAGGTCAGCTTCTCTCAAAGACACCAGACTTGGGAAGGAAAACGATGAATAATTATCATAGCAGCTGTTTGATGCTGACATTAAGAGACATTTCTCCCCCAAATATTTCATATATTCTCTTAATAAACCAGCCAAGGGACCCTGAGTCACAGCACTTGAAATTTCCCCTGGTGTCCTCTGGCACCCCCAAGGAGACAAGAGTTTGGATAGAAGCCTCTCTGCTGCCTCACCCTGGTTCCCTTAAGAAAGGTTTTCATCTTTCCTTAGAGGGTCCATCTCTGTGGAAATATAAATGATTTAGTGAGGTGGAAGGAGCAGAGAAAGCAAGAGTCCATCTATGATGGGGGTTGGATCTGGGATTCCCATAACTCACCTCTGTCTCCATCTTCCTCAAATAGATTCTGAAGTAAGATCTGAAGTAAGAACAGAAGTAGGAAGATGAATAACCCACTCAGTAAGAACACATTGCATACAACCATCCATGTGGAAGTACTTGTGCTCATCCATGGGGCACCATGGCTTCTCAGGAAGTAGAAATCTGTCTCCATCTTCCCCAGCACACACCTGCCTCAGTCAGCACTGAGTACTGAGTGCTGAGCCTGCGCTGCCTGGAGATACAGGCCTGCGTCACAGAGCCACAGAACCCTCAGAGAGGATGGGGGGGCAGAGGGAAGGGGTCCAGGGCCCCTCCCCCACCTTAAAGACCCCACAGCACAGCCAACAGCACAGTTACAGAATAGCATATGTATACCTCAGTACAGTATCATCAGATAGGAACTGCTCCTGCTTTATTCCTTGGTGCTTTCAGCTTTGATGCCATCAAACCCATAGCCCAAACTGTTTCATGTTTTCTCAATATTTTTTTTTGCAAATTCTTAGTACTTTACACTTTCCGTATTTCTCTGCCCTCAACTCCAGCTTTGCCACCTTTCTGGTCTCGTTTTGTATGAACCCAGGTTTAAAATTCAGCTATCTTTCAAGTTTACCCAAACTATTCCATTTTGATTAAACACACGCACATACACACATATACGCATGAGTTGGCAATGTAGATGCTATTAAAGATACTATAAGGGTACCCGACAAGTTTGAGAGAGATGCTAGGACCCCCCATGCCAAATAATTTTTTTAAAAGATTTATTTATTTATTTAATTCCCCCCCTCCCCTGGTTGTCTGTTCTCTGTGTCTATTTGCTGCATCTTGTTTCTTTGTCCACTTCTGTTGTCATCAGCGGCTCGGGAAGTGTGGGTGGTGCCATTCCTGGATAGGCTGCACTTCCTTTCACACTGGGCAGCTCTCCTTATGGGTGCACTCCTTGTGCGTGGGGCTCCCCTACACGGGGGACACCCCTGCGTGGTGCAGCACTCCTTGTGCGCATCAGCACTGCCCATGGGCCAGCTCCACATGGGTCAAGGAGGCCTGGGCTTTGAACTGTGGACCTCCCATGTGGTAGACGGACACCCTAACCACTGGGCCAAGTCCGTTTCCCCCCAAATAATTTAATAAGAAGAATACTTTAATAAGTTTTAGGTTCAGACTTAGTAATTTTTGTGCAGCAAAATCATTTTATGGGCATTCTGCCCCAAAGCCTCTCCAATCTCTCCTCTCAGCCCATAGCACCCACCTTGCTGGTCCCTGTCTTCCAGGCCCCCATAGCCTCCCCAGAATTTCTCTCAGAAGGTCTTGAAAGTCTTTACCCCAACCTGTCCTAAATCCACTGGAACTTGAGACCGACTGAGGAGAAGCTGAAGTATTATAAAGCAAATATTAACTTTTTAAAAAAGTATTTAAACTATGATACTTATTTTGTGAAAAAATTTCTGATTTTTGACTTCTATTTTTTAAGTTTTAACCAAAATACTATTGACCTCTCAATAATTCTTAAAACAATGAATACCGAATAGCTATATTCACTCACACATGCATACATAGATATTTATCTCCCATTTCAGCAGGCATATAGCATAGCTGTAATAATGACAGCTTCATTATTAAGATTACAAACCATGGAAATCACTCTGATTTTCTCCTGTCAGTCTTGACCCAGAGCATCCAGACCAGTTTAAGTAGGAAGATAATACATGAAGAAGATAAACAAATAATAAGAATTAGGAGAGAAAACTAGCCCATAGGAGAGAGAAAATTTGTAGAAAGCAACCACAGTTAAATCAATTTGGTTTAATACAAGGATAGATACAAAATTAAAGGAAACAGAGTAGAATCTAGAAATTGATCTAAATGCCAATGGGAATTTGGGACATGCAAATAAATACAGAAGGTTTATCAGATAATTGGGAAGAAAGCTGCAGTTAACATAATCTGCTAAAACAAGTGGGTAGCCAAAGAGATGGATTTCCAGAATGAAAGGAAATGGGAATCTGAGATGTTTGTCCAGGAATAACTGAGCACTGGCCTCTGTTTCTCCCACAAGTGATAACATAGACCTGATGAACTGGAACTTATACAAGGAAACTCAGTATTTCTATGTATTTCCATTCATGGAAATGCCTAGGTGCATGTGTGTGCATGTGCATTTTTCTGAAGGGATTATAAAAATATCAAGTCAAAAAGACTGTGGCATGGTACTAACCAAACTTTGCAGATCTAGCAGATTCTGTTGTGAGAATAAATCACCTGGAGTTGCTGGGCATAATTCAAGGCTCGAAACACGAATGGAAGCTCCTATGAGAAGTGATGTGTCTCCTCCTTTCCTTGGTGACCACCTCTCTTCTAAAAATACTGTGTGGGGAAATGGACTTGGCCCAGTGGTCAGGGCATCCATTTACCACATGGGAGGACCGCAGTTCAAACCCCGGACCTCCTTGACCCGTGTGGAGCTGGCACATGCACAGGGGTGTCCCCCGCATAGGGGAGCCCCACATGCCAGGAGTGCACCCCATAAGGAGAGCCGCCTAGCATGAAAGAAAGTGCAGCCTGCCCAGGAATGGCGCCACCCACACTTCCCATGCCACTGAAGACAACAGAAGCAGACAACAAGATGCAGCAAATAGACACCGAGAACAGACAACCGGGGGAGGGGGGTGGAATTAAATAAATAAATAAATCTTAAAAAAAATAAAAATAAAATAAAATAAAAATACTGTGTGGCTTTTTTGTGTATGAACTGTTACTGCCCATTAATCTGTGGCCTACTTGAAAAGCTGCTGAACCTATTTATAGAAAACAACATTAGTTCTTTACTTCATTCCTTCCATAAAAGTACTATCACTAAAATAAAAAAGAAATGTAAAAAAAAGGAAATTTTAAAAATCAAAGGAACAAAGTATAACTTTTAAAAGCATGGCTCAATAAGCATTGAAAATAATGACTGGTAAACTCATATACATTAGTTTTAATAGACTCATTTGTAAAAATGTTGGCTTCCCTGGAGATAAAAATATTCTCTTCAAAGATATGGCAAGACTTTCAGTGCCAATCACCATTCTCAATTAGCAAAGATTTTATTGTATTTTTCCTGTTGAGTTAACTGAGCATATTTAGTAACCAGTACCACATTTGTCACTTAAATGTACCTGTAAAATTACAGGTTATATTATTGGAAGATATTAAAAAATCAAACTATCTTTTTAGTACAAGTTTTAAGAAACATATTTGGTTCCATTTAGTAACTGACTTTCCTCAAAAACTAGTGAGACTTCCCTCTTTATTTTTTTGTTTGTTTTTTCTCTCTCTCCATTTATTCTTTCTGTAAGAAGAATCATAAGATAATTAATAACCTTAACTGTGAAGAGATGAGTGTGTGGATTTTCAGTTTTAATATTTTTCCCTTCAAACTATTTATATCTTCCAATTATATAAGTGTATATTGTTTTTAATTTTAATTGAAATCATGCTAAAAGGGGACTTCTGGGCCAAGAGATTATGCAACCTCTCCCAGTCCTATTTTTAATGCTTTGGTACAAGATAGGTATTTTGCAGGAAATATTTACAACCCTGCCTTCTAGGTTGTAGACCCTGAGACAAGATTTCAGGAGTAATTGACCCCAGGAAGCAAAAGATGATCAGGAAAGTGAGACAGAGAAGGGGAGGTAGCTATGAAGTGCATGTTAACAAGTCATTCTTCTGGATCTGGGGATATACTGGGGATCTGGGGGTCAGTGTGACCCGTGTGTATCAGAGTCCTGCTACTAGAGAGATCGTCTGCAGAAGGTGATTCCCAGTAGTGCTAATTCTCTGCCCATTCTAGTTTGCCAGGGGCCTGGGGAGATGAGCCTCTGGATGCCAGAGGGAATCAATAGGGAATTGGCAATCAGAGAAGTGGTGCAAGACAGTCCTAACACCTGAGGAAGTACCAGTGGTGAGGCCTCAGGAATACTTCAAAGACCTGGGTGTGTACTTAGACTGGTGGTGTTCTTTACCTTATCTTCCTCTGATTTACAGTTTCAAATGCCTATTGGCTCTCTACTGCTTGGAATTGGCCACTTATGAGTGTAGAGGTGTGATCATTGATTCTAGATAAGGACTCCTCTGGAAGGGAAATAATTACTCTGAGGCTGGTTTGAAGGTAGATGAACTTCAGGTATTCAGTGGGTGAGTGTTCATTTTTGTTTGCCTACCAGAAGATTTTCTGCTTCCAGAAACATCCTCAATTTGTACTTTGGGAGCTCACCTCACTTCTGCACATACTTTCCATCCACACGAATCAAGATAGACATAGGCAGTTCCAGTCAGGTGTTGGAAAAAAACAACTAGAGCAAGTGTCAATAGATTTTCTGTAAAGAGCCAGATAATAACTATTTTGCTCAATATTTGTGAACAAGGAGGCAAAATTTAGGAAAATTGTATAACAAAAGAGAAAACAAATGCCAAAAATTTTTACTGAAAAAAATTGAAATTATAATAATAATTATTTACTTTTAATACAAGTCTACTAATGAGGAGAAAGGGATTATTTTCTCTTTGGCAGATAAGATTTCACTTAATTGGATTAGAAGTTAGAATTCCTTATCATCCAAATCAATTGCAATTTTAATCTGTTAATGCTGATCTGTAATGAGATTTTATGTACTTTATCTTTGAAAATGTCTTTTCCGACTGATAGGCACTGCTAAGTACTGATACCAGGTCATAAGCAGTTGGTTGTTTTTTTTTTTTCTTTTCCTTTTACTTTTTTTATTTTATTTTATTTTATTTTATTTACTTTGTAATAATATTACATTAAAAATATATATATATGAGGTCCCATTGAACCCTACCTCCCCCACCCCTCCTCTCCCCCCCCCTTAGCAACACTCCCTCCCATCATCATGACACAGCCATTGCATTTGGCAAGTATATCTCTGGGCACCCCCGCACCCCATGGTCAACGGTTCACACCATGGCCCACACTCTTCCCCATTCCATCCAGTGGGCCCTGTGAGGATTTACAATGTCCGGTGATTGTCCCTGAAGCACCATCCAGGGCAGCTCCATGTCCCAAAGACGCCTCCACCTCTCATCTCTTCCTGCCTTTCCCCATACCCATCAGCCATCATGTCCACTTTTCTCAATCCAATGCCACCTTTTCTATGTGGACATTGGATTGGTTGTGTCCATTGCACCTCTATGTCAAGAGGAGGCTCAGATTCCACCTGGATGCTGGATACAATCCTCCCACTTTCAGTTGTAATCACTCTAGGCTCCATGGTGTGGTGGTTGTCCTTCTTCAACTCCATCTTAGCTGAGTGTGGTGAGCCCAATAAGTCAGATTGGTGCTGGAGTCTGTTGAGGCTCAGGACCTGGCTATCACATTGTCAGTCCAGAGATTCAAATCCCCTAAATATATCTTAAACCCCGACACTAACTGCACCTCCAGCACATTAGCATGAAAGTCTTATGAAGAGAGATCCCATCTGAGTCCAGATTTGTCACACATAAACACCAGTTCCAAAGAGGGGCCATCTGACCTGGTAGTTAACCCCATCGGCCATGACCATAACTCCCATGGGTCTCTTTAGCCCTCGAAGGAACCGATATCTGGGGGTTGTATCTGCTTTATCTGTCTCTCTGACTCTGCTCAGTTGTGCATAAGGGCAATCCTTCTGACAGCCTCCAGACTCTTTTTTAGAGACTCGTAGCCATATAAACTCATTTCTCCTTTCCATTTCCCCCTTACATTAGGTCAAACAGCATTTTAAAGTCATGTTATTTTATGTAGACAGGGATATTCCGCTGATCCGCGTTGAACCTTCCGTATGAGGTCATTTTCCAGTTGCATCATCAGTTGGTAGTTGATAGTGGTCCCTCGGTGCCAGGGAGACTCAACCCCGGTGTCATGTCCCATGCTGGGGGGAAGGCATTGCATTTACATGCTGAGTTTGGCTTCGAGACTGGCCACATTTGAGTAACATGAAGGCTGACAGGAGGAAATTCCCAGGCACAATGCTGCTCTAGACCTTGTTCTTATTTTAGGCTTATCAGCTCCCAAGCATAGTCATTAGCCTTATGGGCTCACTGTTGAACTCTCACTCCATCCCGGTCCCCGCCGCTGCACCTGGGAGACTGTCGCTGCTCCCCTAGGGACCACGACAGAGCACCACTGGCCAGGAACCCAGTACCCCCCCTGCTGTGGTTTTTAATTGTTGCCACTATGAGTATATCCAAACATTGCCATGCACCCTGGACATATGTTCTGTACAGCTCCCTGTCAGCCATATATCCCCTGTCAATGGTATCCCATACCAGTATTCCTCCATTGCCTTTGTTGAATCACTCTGTGGTCCAGAACTCCCTGAAATTTGAAGCCCAATATAATGTCAGGGTCCCTTACTAGGAAATGGCATATAGCTATGGGTTTAAAGGTTATATAAAGAATACGTGTTGACTTGGAAAATATTCTACATCCTATCTTCCCCCCCCCCCCCAATTATTGAGCTTCTCTTCACAGGAGCCCTAGACCACAGCAATGCATATATATAGTATACAGCACTCCCATACATCCACCACAAAACCTTTCCCTTCCACAGCGATACTCTTACACCCTATTCACATCATATTTACTTAACGTAATGTACAGAGTCTGAGACAATAGCTTTCAAACAAGGTGACATTTATGCTTACATTGTGGTGCATACTTTAGGATACACAGTTTTTTACATTCTTAGTTATCCTATGTTTTACATTATGGTTTACATTATCAGTCTGTCATCTCCTATATGTTATGCTGTAATATTACATGTTTTATATCCATCCTTGTGTACTCTCACGAAACTCCTCTCTTACCCCCCATTTACCTTGGTTACACACATTTAACATCCATTTTCCCTTCCACCTTGGTGCCCACAGTGACAGCCAGCCTCCATTTCCCGAGGAACCACTTCCAGATATAGATGGAATAGTGTTCAGGGTCTAACTTGCTCAACTGCCCCAATGCCCTGGGAGCCACCCTTTCTCTCGAGGGATACAGTTCCCTCTATTTGATGGCATTAGTCCTCCCGAGGATGTGGGTCCACCCCCACTCTCACTACTTGGGTTTCTACCCCATGGTGTCACCCACTCTGTCAGAATGAGCATTTAGACATTCCCCAGGAGCCCGTCCTGCATCAGACCCTCCCCTCCGAGCATTCTAAACAGGTAACCCTCTTTATTATATTTTGATATGATTTTCTCGGCATTTTACTCTCCACCAACACCTGACCCTCTCCTGTGTTCGTATGCTACCCCTCCCTCCCCCCACTTTTGGGCAATGTTACCCATCCGCCCATCCCCAGCCTCCCTCAAACCCGCAAAGTCCCAACCAAAGGCAACCCCTGACCCCTTTTATCTCTTCTTTGTGTTCATACTTACCACCATCTCGTCTTAAGTTCCACCCCTGTAGACATCGGCTCACATCCTTCCTCCACCCTCCGATTTCCTGTAAGCCTATCGTTCAGTCTCTTGCTATCTAGGGCAGCTTGGTTATTTCAAATCATTGAGGTCATGTAGTATTTGTCCTTTAATGTCTGAGTTGCTTCACTCAACATAAGGTTCTCAAGATTCATCCATGTTATCACATGTGTTTGTAGTGTGTTTGTTCTTACAGCCGAGTAGTATTCCATTGTGTGTATATACCACATTTTATTGATCCACTCATCTGTTGATGGGCATTTGGGTTGATTCCAACTTTTAGCAATAGTGAACAATGCTGCTATGAACATTGGTGTACATATATCGGTTTGCGTACTTGTTTTCAGTTCTGCTGGGTATATACCCAGCAGTGGTATTGCTGGGTCATATGGCAAATCTATGGCTAGTTTTTTGAGAAACTGCCATACTGTCCTCCAGAATGGTTGGATCCTTCTGCATTCCCACCAGCAGTGGATGAGTGTTCCCCTTTCTTCACATCCTCTCCAGCACTTGTATTCTTCTGTTTTTTTCATAGCTGCAAATCTTATGGGTGTAAGATGGTATCTCATTGTGGTTTTGATTTGCATTTCCCTGATAGCTAGAGATTTGGAAATTTTTTCATGTGCTTTTTTGCCATTTGTATTTCTTCTTTGGAGAAGTGTCTGTTTAAGTCTTTTTCCCATTTTTAAAATGGGTTGTTTATCTTTTTATTTTCAAGATATAGGAGTTCTTTATATATGCAAGTTATAAGTTTCTTATCAGATATATGGTTGTCAAATATTTTCTCCCACTGTGTGGGCTCCCTTTTTACTTTCTTGACAAATTCCTTTGAGGTGCAAAAGGCTTTAATTTTGAGGAAGTCCCATTTATCTATCAGTTCTTTTGGTGCTCGTGCTTTTGGTGAGATATTCATAAATCTATTACCTATTACAAGGTCCTGTAGATGTTTCCCTACACTGCTTTCTAAGGTTTTTATGGTCTTGGCTCTTATATTTAGGTCTTTGATCCATCTTGAGTTGATCTTTGTATAAGGTGTGAGATGGTAATCCTCTTTCATTCTTCTACATATGGCTATCGAGTTCTCCAGACACCATTTGTTGAATAGGCCACTCTCTCCCAGTTGAGAGGGTTTGGTGGCTTTATCGAATATTATGTGGCTATATATGTGAGGTTCTATATCAGAGCTTTCAATTCGATTCCATTGGTCTATGTGTCTCTCCTTATGCCAATACCATGCTGTTTTCACCACCGTAACTTTGTAGTATGTTTTGAAGTCAGGTAGTGTGATTCCTCCTATTTCGTTTTTCTTTTTCAGTATGTCTTTGGCTATTCGGGGTCTCTTTCCTTTCCAAATAAATTTCATAGTTAGTTTTTCTAGTTCCTTAAAGAAGGCTGTGTTGGTTTTTATTGGGATTGCATTGAATGTGTAGATCAGTTTTGGTAGGATAGACATCTTAATAATGTTCAGTCTTCCTATCCATGAACAAGGAATAGTCTTCCATTTATTTAGGTCTTCTTTGATTTCCTTGAACAATCTTGTATAGTTCTCGGTGTATAAGTTCTTTACTTCTTTAGTTAAATTTATTCCTAAGTATTTGATTTTTTTATTTACTATTGTGAATGGTATTTGTTTCTTGATTTCCTCCTGATCTTGCTCATTATTGGTGTACAGAAATGCTACTGATTTTTGCGCATTGATCTTATAACCTGCAACTTTACTAAACTCATTTTTGAGTTCTAGAATCTTTGTTGTAGATCTCTCAGGGTTTTCTATGTATAGGACCATGTCATCTGCAGATAATGACATTTTGATTTCTTCCTTTCCAATTTGAATGCCTTTTATTTCTGGCTCTTGCCTCAGTGCTCGAGCAAGTACTTCTAAGACAATGTTAAATAGGAGTGGAGACAGTGGGCATCCTTGTCTTGTTCCTGAGTTTAGAGGGAAGGAGTCTAGAATTTCTCCATTGCACACAATATTGGCTTTAGGTTTTTCATATATACTCTTTATCATGTTCAAAAAATTTCCTTGTATTCCAATCTTTTGGAGTGTTTTTATCAAGAAAGGGTGCTGTATTTTGTCAAATGATTTTTCTGCATCAATAGATATAATCATGTGATTTTTTTCCTTCAATCTGTTTATATGGTGTATTACATTGATTGATTTTCTTATGTTGAACCATCCTTGCATACCTGGGATGAATCCCACTTGGTCGTGGTGTATAATTCATTTAATGTGTTGTTGAATACGATTAGCAAGTATTTTGTTAAGTATTTTTGCGTCTAGGTTCATTAGAGAAATTGGTCTGTAATTTTCCTTTCTTGTGATGTCTTTGTTTGGCTTTGGTACTAGGGTAATGTTGGCATCATAGAAGGAGTTGGGTAATGTTCTTTCTGTTTTGATGTTTTGGAATAGTTTCAGCAGGATTGGTGTCAGTTCTGTCCGGAATGTTTTGTAGAATTCACCTGTGAAGCCATCTGGCCCTGGGCTCTTCTTAGTTGGGAGATTTTTAATAACTGATTCTATCTCTCTGCTTGTGATTGGTTTGTTAAGATCATCAATTTCTTCTTTTGTCAATATGGGCTGCTTATGTGTTTCTAGGAATTTGTCCATTTCCTCTAGATTGTCATTTTTGTTGGAATATAGCTTTTCAAAATATCCTCTTATGATAGTCTTTATTTCTGTGGGGTCAGTGGTGATATCGCCTTTCTCATTTCTTATTTTGTGTATTTGCATCTTCTCTCTTTTTTTCTTTGTTAGTGTTGCTAAAGGTTTGTCAATTTTGTTAATCTTCTCAAAAAACCAGCTCTTGGTCTTGTTTATCTGTTCAAGTGCTTTCTTATTTTCTATTTCATTTAGTTCTGCTCTTATCTTTGTTATTTCCTTCCTTCTTCTTCCTGTTGGGTTACTTTGTTGTTGTTTTTCTAATTCCTTCAAATGTGCTGTTAGTTCTTCACTTTTTGCTCTTTCTTCTTTTTTGATATATGAATTTATGGCTATAAACTTCCCTCTCAGTACTGCTTTTGCTGCATCCCATAAATTTTGGTATGTTGTGTTATCATTATCATTTGTTTCAAGGTAGTCATTGATTTCTTTTGAGATTTCCTCTTTGACCCACTGTTTTTCTAAGAGTGTGCTGTTTAATTTCCAAATCGTGGTGTGAAATCTGGGCTTCTGTCCCTTGCAAATCTCCAGCTTGACTCCACTGTGGTCAGAGATAATGTTTTGTATGATTTCAATCTTTCTGAATTCGTTCAGCCTTTCTTTGTGGCCTAGCATATGATCTATCTTGGAGAATGATCCATGTGCGCTTGAGAAAAATGTATATCCTGCTGTGTTTGGGTGTGGCGATCTATATATGTCTATTAGATCCAGCTCCTCTAATATACTGTTCAGATGTTTTGTTTCTTTGGTGATTCTCTTTTGAGATGTTCTGTCCAGAGTTGATAGTGGTGTATTAAAATCCCCCACTATAATTGTAGATGTATCTATTGTTTCACTTAGTTTTTCCAGTGTTTGCCTGACATATTTAGAGGCACCCTTGTTAGGGGCATAAATATTTATGATTGTTCGATCTTCTTGACAGATTTTCCCTTTCACTAAAATGTAGTATCCTTCTTTGTCTCTCACAATTGTTTCACATTTAAAGTCTATTTTGTCTGATATTAATATAGCTACTCCTGCCTTTTTTTGGTTATTGTTAGCTTGTATGATTGTTTTCCAGCCATTCACTTTCAATCTCCATGTGTCTCTTGGTCTAAGATGTGTCTCTTGTAGACAGCATACGGATGGGTCATATTTCCTTATCCAATGTCCCAGTCTGAATCTTTTGATAGGTGAGTTTAATCCGTTGACATTCAGTGTTATTACTATCAAGGAATTATTTGTGTTAGCCATATTTTGATTGGATTTGTGTTTGTCATATTTTGTTTGTATATATATATTTTTGTCTTTTTTGTTCTTGTTCTTGGTCTTATACTCTCCTACAACTCTGCCTTTCCTGTTTTTTCCTTTCTTCCTGCAGAACTCCCTTTAGAATTTCTTGAAGGGGAGGTTTCTTGTTGGTATACTCTTTCAGTTTCTGTTTGTCTGTGAATATTTTGAACTCTCCATCATGTTTGAATGCTAGTTTAGCTGGATAGAGTATTCTTGGTTGGAAATTTTTTTCCTTTAGTACCTTGACTATATCATACCACTGCCTCCTTGCCTCCATGGTTTCAGAAGAGAAATCAGCACTTAATCTTATGGAGCTTCCCTTGTATGTGATGGTTTTCTTTTCTCTTGCTGCTTTTAGGATTTTCTCTTTGTGTTGAGCATTGAATAATTTGACGAGTATATGTCTTGGGGTGGGCCTGTTGGGGTTTATGACCAGTGGAGTGCGCTGTACTTCTTGGATATGTACGTCTGTCTCTTTCAGTAGATTTGGGAAGTTTTCAGCCATTATTTCCTGCAACACTCCTTCTGACCCCTTTCCCTTCTCTTCTCCTTCTGGAATACCTATAATACGTATATTTGAGCGTTTTGCATTGTCATTCAGGTCCCTAAATCCTAGCTGGATTTTTTCTATCTTTTTATCGACCCCTTCTACTATCTATTTGATTTCTGATGTACTGTCTTCCACATCACTAATTCTCTGCTCTGCCTCTTCTAGTCTGTTGATATATGCTGCAAGTGTATTTTTGATTTCTTGAACTGTGGTGTTCATTCCCATCATGTCTGTTATGTTTTTGCGTATGTCTGCAATTTCCCCTCCCAGTGTTGTCTTCATGTTGTTAACCTCTTTCATTACTTCATCAAATTTGTTGGTGATAAATGTTGTGAGATCTTTCATTGCTTGTGCAAAGTTCTGCTCCCCTTCCTGATTTTTAGTTTGTTGATTGGATTCAGCCATGTTTTCCTGATTACTGATTTGGTTTGTCAATTTTTGTTGCTTTCTGGTCATCCTTTTATCTTGACGGGTTTAATCAGTTCCTTAGCTTCTTTGTCTAGTCTTGGAGATTAATTAGCTGTTATATTTGTGTAAGTGTTATATCTTCTTTTTGTCACTTTGTTCTTCTTATTCTAATTTCTTTTTGCTGGTTAAGTTCACTTTAAAGGAAAGTATTAGTGCCAGGGAAAGGCAATTGTGTAAGCAAGGAAAAAGTGTAGAATTGTATTGGTGATATATGTTAACAAAGCAAGAATATGAGATCTGGGAGGATGGAGGTTAGATTCATGTAGATTGTGTAGAGTTATAGTGTAGGTAGAGTACCTTTTATGAGGTAGATGACTGAATATGGGAGGACTATGGTATGAACTACAAAGCTATTGTTTTCGTTAGAGAGGGAAAAAGAAAAGAAAGGTAATAGTTTCAAGAGTGGATGCCAGACAGAAAACAGAACAAAGGTATTAGAAATTAAGAGTTAGACACTTTGTGGATCAAAGAACGGGAGGTGGGGGGTGGAATATAGGAGAGACAGTAGATGATAGTGGATATCAAGATGCAGGGGAAGGGCGATAGTGTTGGTAGCCTAAATCAGTTCACACAGAAATGAGGCAGTGGAGGATGGGAAAACCCAGCAAATGTGAGGTGTTCCCTGTAGCACCTATTGTATACTTGAATTAAAATTAAAAAAGTGGAGGGAAACGGACTTTGGCCCAGTGGTTAGGGCGTCCATCTACCATATGGGAGGTCCGCAGTTCAAACCCCGGGCCTCCTTGACCTGTGTGGAGCTGGCCCATGCACAGTGCTGATGCGCGCAAGGAGTGCCGTGCCACGCAAGGGTGTCCCCCGCGTGGGGGAGCCCCACGCGCAAGGAGTGAGCCCGTGAGGAAAAGCCGCCCAGCGTGAAAAGAAAGAGCAGCCTGCCCAGGAATGGCGCCGCCCACACTTCCATGCCGCTGATGACAACAGAAGTGGACAAAGAGACAAGACGCAGCAAATAGACACCAAGAACAGACAACCAGGGGAGGGGGGGAAATTAAATAAATAAATAAATCTTTAAAAAAATAAAAAAAATAAAATAAAATAAGTGGAAAATGAGGGACAAGAGGGAAAGAGAAAACCGAAAAAGAAAAACTAATTATAATAAAGAAAAAAAGAAAGACAAGAAGAAAGGAAGAAAGAAAAAGAGGATGGGCAAATGGTGGGGAACAGATAGGGGGAAGAGAGATACAGGTATACACGTGTCACAATTGTAACACTATCTAAAACAACAATGAAAAAAACCCCTAAATAACTGTATTAAAAAAAGGACTTTGGGGGACACGCTAGGAGAAAAGACTATGGGATAATGCAATATTAGCAATCAGGGCGTCAAAAACAGTAAAAAATAAGATAAAGTGAAAATAAAAACTAAACAATATGAACCAATAAAGATAAAACACAAACGTTAAGGTCCAGGGCACTCAAGGACCCCAGGTAGACCCCAGGGCGTGATGGATTCAGGGGTGGAAAGTCTGAGACACTGAAGACTCAAGAGGTGTGAGTCTGGGGTGTGGACCGCCAGAGTCCAGCGGACCCAGACCTGGCAACCTCAAATCTGGTCCACAGGAAGCTTAGGAGCCCCGCAGTGCAACACAGCCCTCAGGGATCCCCCTAGCTGGGTGCCAGCCCCGTGGGGGAAGCCAGGTCCGCAACTCTATATTAAATGTCTGATCCCTGCAATTCACCTACTCCTCAGGGTTTCAGCCTTTGGACAGCTCCCTCCCTGTGCTCCCACAAAATGGCCACTTGAGGGCGCCTCTACACCACAGCCAGTTCAATGACCCAGATCCCAAGCCCCGCTGGGTGGGCTGGGCTTCAGCTGGAAACGCCGAAAACAGACTCCAAGACCGGAAATCTCAAACTTTGCAAAATATTCCCCAATCGGCTTCCAGACGTGTCCCCCTCCCTCACTGCACCCTACAACAGTCTCCCAATTGTGTCCCCTTATTGCCAAAAATCCAATTCCATTGCAGATCGGCAGCCGGACCTGTGGGGATGAAGCTCCAGGTGGAAGCGCAACCCCCCTGTCCGGCGACCAAAACGTCCCCCGCTTCACAACAAAACACCGTCTGTCTCCCCAAATCGATCTGCAAAGGAGTCTTGTCCCATCAACCCCTCACCAGCCGGCCCAGTATCCGCGAATTCCTTAGCACCGCAAAGCCTCCAGAAAAAGGAAAAAAAAAAAACAAACAAACCCTGGCGCCCGATACCGCGGCTCTGCCCACCCAAGGAGGGAACTTCCCGTGCCCAGCTGGGACCTCCATTTATATATTATAGACGTATCCTCTCTGTTACCATCCCACCAAATTGACGTCCAGACACCTTCCAACCAGCAAAAATCCCCGAAACAGCGCGGTCCCAAAGAGCCTTCAACGCTGCCCAGCTGCCCCCTGCAGAGACATTACCAGGCAAGCTCACTCAGCCACCATCTTCCTCCAGCAGTTGGTTTTAACTCAGGATCTACATCATTTGGAAGTCTATTAGATTCTTTTATTGACATTTGCTTTTTAGCATGTCTTTACCATACAGATTAGTCACCTCCAATTGAAGATTAGGTGGAAGCACTTGTATTGAGATCTGAAAAATGCTTCAGGACTGTAGTATCAGCTTGGAACTTATGCACAAATTTTTGTGAGATTGGATTTCTCATTTCTTATTTTCACTTTTAAGAGTCTAGGAAGTATATAAAGCAGTTTAACATTACTTGTGATTTAAGCAATGTTAATTGTTTTCAAAATGACTTTACCAGAGGATAATTTCACACAAAAGCACTGTTTTGCCTTGTAAATTTAGGTTTAATTAACTAAGAATTATTATTAAACCTATAGCAAAATCTAATTTAAAAAACATGCAGTGTTTCATAATAATGGTTGAAGTTGGTTCTCATTCAGAAAAATTTCAACCTCCGTACTGAACTCAAGCTAAAGAAACCGTATCATTGGGAAGCCATAAGACTTCTGTGTGGTAGGGCAAATCAGGACATTCAGCTTCTACTGCTTATAAAAATTCAGAAAAAAATCATGATCATTTTGCAAGAGTAAATGAAGTTCACTATTACACTACCAGTTCAAGAACACATTATAGATTCAAATGTTTTATGTAAACTACTTGCTAATAATATAATGAATAACCATAGACTTTATACATTTTACTTTTTCACAAGCATTGTAAATTTGTCCGACAAAATCTATTTCTGTTTGACATGTATTTTTACTACTTTTACTTATTACACATCTTAGCAGATTCCACTTCAGGTAGTACTGAATTAGTGTTTTCTTAAATTCTTTGAAAATATTCTGCCTGTAAATGTTCCACAGAGTATTTGTAGGGGCTAATTCTTGAAATACTTCAAATTCTTTATTGGCCCTTAAATAAACAACTGAGCAGTATAGGTTGCATCTCTCAACTCACCCAAGGAAATTCTCTCAAAGTTGTTTGTCTTTATTTTAATTGGCAATTGATGTTGTTACAAATGTCCTCAATGCTTCACATAAGTATTCAATCAAACATGATCCAATTAGCTTATCATAAATCAACGGCTTTTCTTGCTTATTTAACAAATGAGCTATCTGAAAGTTTACTTTGGTTGTGTGTCCATTTTCTATTTTTGTGAAGAATTTCTGCTGAGATGAGATTTTTTAAAAACTTTCTAATTTTCCTGATCAGTATTTTCCAGTTTGTTGAGATATTTTGATGAGTGTTCATTCTGGCAATGTCCATATATGACATATTCTTTTATCACATCCATACTGTCACTGCATCATGAACACAATGGTGTGGATTTAATAATAAAATAATTCACATCCCATTGTTAATTAAATGTGTGACATTCCATATCAGCTTTCTATTGCTAATGTAACAAATTACCATGAGTTTAGTGGCTTAAAACAACACAAATTTATTCTCTTATAGTGCTGGAGGTCCAAAGTCTGAAAGGAGTCCTATGGGGCTAAAATCAAGGTGTCAACAGTGCAGTTCCTTCTGGAGTCTCCAGGGATTAAATGATTCCTTGCCTCTTGCAGCTTCTAGAGGCTGCTGGCATTTCTTGGCAGTTCTCTGCATCTTTGCAATCTCTGCTTCTCTCATTACATTTCCTTCTCTCTACATCTGACTTCTCTCTGCATCCTTCTTAGAAGGACCTTTGTGATTACACTGAAGCCACTAGGATAACCCAGGATTTTCTCCACATCTCAAGATCCGTAATTTAGGCATAACTGCAAAGTCGCTTTTGCCAAAAAAATTAGTAATAATTTCACAGGTTTCAGGGATTAGGATATGGATACCTTTGGGGTATTTGGTCTACCACACATTCAAAGCCTACTTTTCTCTTCTTCAATTGTTTTGAAATGGTGGATATGCATTGATAATTTAAAAAGTAAAACATTGTAATATGATCATATGTGTTTTGAAATGGTGTCAACTTATAACTGTGTCAATGCAAGTTGTAATGTGCTGAGCCTGATGAGAAAGTCACATACAGTCTAAGTTGCAACTACTTAATTTGCTTTTGTATCATCAAAACAGCCATAGACAATATGCAAATGAATAAGCATGGACATGTTCTACACTGAAACTTAAATTACATATAATGTGCATGTGCCATGGAATATTAATCTTCTTTTGATTTTTGTCAACCAGTAATAAAATATAAAAATTATCTTTAGCTATCAGGCCATACAAAAATAAGTGGCAGGCTTGATTTGACATGTAAGCCATAGTTTTCTGATTACTAGCATAAACCAAAAGACACACAATATCCAGACAAGATCTGCAGATATACCTTGGACCACCAAGTGATTTTTATAAAAAGAGAGAGTGTTGATAATTAAAAATAAGGAGAAGGGAAACAGATGTGGCTCAGGTGACTGGGCTACTGCCTGCCACATGGGAGGTCGCTGTTTTGGATCCCAGTACCTCCTAAAGAAGATAGCAAGCTGTCACAACAGGCAGGTGCAGCAAGCTGACACAATAAGAGACACAAGAAGAAGGAAAAAAAGCATTTTGGGAGGCACAACAAAAGCAAGGAGCAGAAGTTCCTTGTGTCTTCTAAAGAAGACAACTAGCTCATGTGACAGTCATGTGTGGCAAGCTGGCACAATGAGATGATGCAACAAGAGATGTGGGAAGGTAAAACAGAATGAGAGACACAACAAAGCAGGGAGTGGAGGTGGTTCAAGTGATTAGTCATCTCCCTCCTACATCAGAGGCCCTGGGTTCAGTTCCCAGTGCCTCCTAAAGAAACAAGGAAGACAAACAGACACAGCAAGTGAGAGACAACAAGGGAGTGGGGAGAAATAAAATAAACCTTAAAAAGATATAGATGATAGGGGTTTATTTTTTAAAAATTAAGGAGAAGTTCACATGAAACCTTGTTTTCTGCCTCCTCTTATAAAATCTGAATATCCATAAATACTGGGTCCACATGGCAACAATTTACCTCTTTTTTTCTTAGGACTGCCCTTCTGGCCCACTTCAGTCTTTATGCCTTTGAGTTTGAAATCCAAGATTCTTACCCTTCTAGGTTTTCTCTTAAGGTTAAATGTCTTAAATTCTTTCAACAATTCCTTCTAGGCCATCATTTCTCAACTCTCTACTATCTAGAATGCTTTCCTTTGTACTAGTTCTTTTCTCACCTAAAATATGACATCCAGAACATTGCCCATTTAACACTTTCAATTCAGTGCTATTAATTACATTACCACTATTGTGCTGCCATAGCCAATATCCATTACTCTTTTTCATCACTTCAAACAAATACTGCCCTCATTAAGCAATAAGTCACCACTCACCTCCCGCCCCTGGCCTCTGGTAACTTGTAATCTCCTATCTTTCTCTCAGAAATTTGTTTATTAGATATTTCACATAAGTGAGATCAATGCAATATTTGTCATTTTGTTTCTGGCTTATTTCACTCAGCCTGATGTCTTCAAGCTTCATCCATGTTGTAGCACGTATCAAAACTTCATTCCTTTTATGGTTGACTAATATTTCATTTTGTTTATCCATTCATTTGTTGATGGACACTTGGATTCCTTTCACCTTGCAGCTATTGTGAATAATACTGCTATGAACATTGGTTTACAAAGATGTGTTCCAGGCTCTGCTTTCATTTCTTTTCAGTATATACCAAGATGTGGGATTGCTGGGTCCTATGGTAATTGATGCCTTTTTAAAATCACAGGTAGTCAAGGGTAGAGGTGAAATTGTGAGTTTCTGTATTTGCTCAGGTTTCAAGTGTCTGTTGTCCTTAAAGGGTATAGTTTTTCAGAGTGCTAAGAGTATCATCAATGTAAATTTTGCCTTGTCTCACACCACACTTGCTTCTCCAAAATTTGCCATAGTCATATTTGATTTGTATTTTCTACTTTGTGACTTCAGTTACATTATATACTAAGAGGTAAAAAACTTCCCCCTAAAAGAAAAATACCAAGAGCTGTTTCTCTAGTCACTTTTGGTTAGCTCTAATCTGGCTCTCCAGAGAGAAAGAACATGACATTGGATATTGAGCCTCTCTATTCAAAAAACTGATTCTTAATAGCACTGAGGGAAAAGGAAACATTCTTTTGATCCTGTATTTTAAACTTAAATTTTAATCTGCACCACAAAATTTTAATAACTGTCCTCTAGGTTTCAAAGTGAGTGGAATTAAGTATTTTGCTCATGCTGTACATTACACATATAACTTCAGATTCCTTTGTATCTGCAAGAACTTTGAAGACTGCTTATTAAATTAGTAATGACCATCAGTCAAAGACTGTCAACCTTTGTATACTCACAAACCTTGCCCACACATCGAAAATAGATGCTGCAATCCTTTCTGTTCATGTGCATAATGTAATCATATGACTATGATTAATAAATTCTGTGTTTCTCATGGGACTCTCAATAATCATATCTCTAGCTTCTTCCAGACTCTGCTCTTTAAATGCTAATAAATAAAGAGGCCAATTGATGGCTTATACTTTCCAAAAGGCTGATGATAATGGGAACACTTCTGATCAAAATGCTTTACCCCTATTATCCTAAACCAAAGCAAAGTTTGTGTTCCAGAAATAGAAATGGATCAGTAGCCTAAACCCATTTAAAATTGGTCATTTTCTTTTTCTTTTTATTTTTTTGTTTTGTGCAATGAGTAGATGGTTTTTAAAATTAAATAATACATTTTGAAGAAATTATACCCTTTACTCTTTTACATGGGAAGGAACAGGAGTATCTATAAGTCAATTAAGAAGAAACAAAAAAAAAGAAACAAATGTGTAGTACGATTGACAGACATATTGCTATTTTTCAAGAAAGTGTATTTTTTCCATTAGTTCAACTCAGTGAAAATTTGCTGAGAACGCACTACATGTTATGCACTATATAGGGAGATAAGGAGATAAAAAATTTCTAAAACAAGGAGTTTTGTTTAATAATTTGATATTTATTATGTAAAATAAACATAACTGTAATCAATCGCATGAAGGCATCAGAAGTGACAGAATGGAGGAAACAGTATTTCAGAACAAAGTTGATTAGTGACTACCTTGAGGGAGCAGGAAGCTTCAATGAGAATATAAACCTTAATTTAGTTTTAAAAATGTAAAGAAATAAGGACGAGTTCACCAGTCAGATATGTGGAGCAAGTACAATCCAGGAAGATCTCAGGTGAGTAAAAAGAAAGAGTGACATGGAATGCATAGCCCTATAGGGAATTTTTGAGTTATTCATTATTGACAGAAGATTGGGGGGGAAGAATAGGAGGTGATATTGAAGAGGAAGGCAAGATTTCACTGCGTGTGTGTGTATTTATGTGTGTCCATGGCTACATGAGTATGGATAGAAGTTAAATAGTTGTTTCTAAGAATTAAAATGGCTACCCAAGCTATTTATGTATATATGCAATGTAGCAATACAGGAGAAAATATAAGTGAGCATCACATTTGCTATTTTATTCTCCTAACCCCATTGCCTCAACATTTTGTCCCCAACACTCCAACCCAAACAGCATATACAAGCAAAAATATATTTGGCACAGAATAAGGTATTAGATGAGTACGATCTATATATACTAATGACCTGATAAGATACAAATTATAATAGACTCAAATCTTTATTTATTATCATAATGATTGACTCTAATGAGAGATTCAACAAATTACCTAAGTTGGTTTAATGTACTTTGTTTACTGAGCTGTAATTTAAATTTAGTATAATGACCCTTTTTAGTGTAAGATTCTATGGGTTTGACAAACACATACACTTATGAACATACCCAATTAAAATAGAGTACAGGGAAACAGATGTGGCTTAAGCAATTGAGCTCCCTCCTACCACACTGGAGGTCCATGGTTTGGTTCCCAGTGCCTCCAAAGGAAGAAAGAGAGCTGGGGTAACAGACAGGCACAGCAGGCTGACTCAACAAGATGATGCGACAAGAGACACAAGAAGAAAATCCTAACAAGAGATACAACAAAGCAGGGAATGGAGGTGGCTCAAGTGATTAGGTACCTCCTTCCCCCATTGGAGGTCCAGGTTCAGTTCCCATTGCCTTCTTAAAGAAACAGCAAATAGACTCAACAAGTGCAAACAATAAGGGGGTGGGGAGAAATAAATAAATGAAATAAATCTTTTAAAAAATACAGTATATTACTATCACTCAAATGTGTAATTAGCAGAATGATCAAAATATAGTATGGGTCCATCAGCCCACAAAATTTCTTCATGACATTTTGTGATTAACTCCAGCCAATGGCAGCAACTGATCCACTTTTTGTCTCTGTAGTTATCCATTTCCCAGAGTGTAATGTAAATGGAATCAGTTTGTAGACTTTGGAATCTGGCTAATTTGATTTGGCTTAATGCATGTGAGATTCATCCATATTATTAGATGCTTCAACAGTTCCTACTGTTTTATTGCTGTTTTATCCCATTGTATGTATGCACAACAGTTTATCTATTCACCAGTTTAAAAGCATTGGATTGTTTCCAGGTTTTGCCAATTATTTATGAAGCCACTACATACTTTATATAAGTTTTCTTGTGAACATCAGTTTTCTCTTAGGTAAACATTTTGGAATTAAATTGATGAGTGATACAGTAAGTATATTTTTAACTATATTTGTAACTGATGAACTGTTTTTCAGTTTGGCTATAGTATTTAACAGTCCCTGCAGCAAAGTATGAGAATTTCAATTGCTTTTCATTCCAACCAGCAGTGGACTTTTCCAGATTTCATTGTTAGTAATAGGTATGGAATATCACAGTGTAATTTTAATTTCCTTAATGACACATGATGTTGAACATATTCCCTTGTCCTTTTTGCCATCCATATATCTTCTTTGGTGAAGTATCCACTCAAAACCTTTTCCCATATTTTCAGATGGAGTATTTTTTAAATTTGTGCTTTGAAAGTATTTTTTATATTTGAATACAGCCATGTTCTGCAAAAATCTTCCCTCAACCAATAACTTTTCATTGTCCTAATGCTATCTTTCAAAGAGCAGAAATTTTTAATTTTGATAAAGCCCAAAGTTTTGGGTTTTTTTCTTTTATGGATTGTACTTTTGATGTCATAAAGAAGAAATATTTGCTTATTCTAAGGTGACAAAAAATATGTTTTCTACTCCTAGAACTCTTGGTCTCTAAGGTCATTGCAGTAGAGAAAGAGATGGTTGGAGGACTGTGAGGGATGAAACGGGGTCCCTGTTATGGGATGAGCAGGGTCCCTGTTGCGGGACGAGTGGGGTCCTGTTGTGGGATGAGAGGGGTCCCTGGCATGGGGAAGAAAGCCTCGTATGGCTGCTGAGGCTTCCCTCGGGGGCTCCAAAGGCGTGGAGGGCACATGACCCAGGAAGGAGTCACGGAGACAGGCTGATGGCACAAGTCTGGTTTATTCCAGAAGGGTACACACTTTTATAGGGCTTAGGGTGGCGTAGAGGGTTCTGATTGGCTTAAACTAAAGGCGACTTGTGGTTGGTTGCCATAAGCAATTACTAGGGACAGGGGCAGATATCAGGTTAGCTCTGCTATCTATAGGGATGGGGATTGGTTGGGGACTGCATGGAGAGATTTGATAGGTGCAGGTGGGTACTGCTTCCTGATAGGTGGTTGTAAGCAGTTGCTAGGCAGAGGGCAGGCGGAGAGGTTAGGAATGGGGGAGAGGAAAGGGAAAGTGAGAGCCGACCAGATGTTAGGCTAGGCGGGAGATAGTGGGAGGCGACCGTTATTGATGTATCTTGCCCGGGTAGGCTGAGGGCGCTTCGCCCGTACCAGGCTGAGGGTGTGGTCGCCTGTTCCAGCCACCCTGAACTGCAGCTTCAGGCTGTGCACACGCCTGTTGCCGGGTCAGCTTAGCAACGGTGGCTCGCACTCCCACAGGACTGGATTTTGCACCATATTTTAAGTGCCATGGTTGAAAGTGACGTACATCAGTGCTTCTTCTACTTTAGTGTGCATCAACGGGAATCTTGTTAATGAGGATTCTGATTGAGGACATTGGAGAATGAGCTTGGGATATGTATTTCTAGCAAGCCCTAAGGTAATAGGGGTGCTGCTGTCTCATAGCCCACACCTCGAGAAGCAGAGACTCAACTTCCTTCTGAATACATCCCTTTGGCCTGAATCCTTCATTTGCTCTAACTTAATTGCAAAGAGGTCAAAGAACATATTTTTCCTATGTGCCCAGGAAGAGCCATTATTTCTGTCCCATGAGACTACAACAAGCAACCTCAGAGAATCAAGATGGAAGTTGCCTCTGCAGCTGCAGGGTCACTGTGGTTTGGCTGAATTATATCTTCAATGATGTCCACGTCCTAGTCCCTGGAACCTGCCATGTTACCACATGTGGCAAAAGAGACTTTGCAGATGTGATTAAATATAGGATTTTAAGATCAGATGATTAGTCTGAATCTTGCTGGTGTGCCCAATGTAATCACAAGGGCCTTGATAATGATAAGGAGTGTCAGTGTCAGGGAGGGTGACATGATGATGGAAGCAGAGAAAGAGAACAGTTGCAGTGATGGAAGCAGAGGTCATAGTGACATCAGTTGTGGAAGGGACCCACAAACCAAGGAATGCAAGTAGCATCCAGAAGCTGGAAAAGGTAAGGAATGGATTCTCCTCTGGAGCATCCAAAGAAATACAGCCCTGCCATACCTTGATTTTAGTCCAGTGAGACTTATTTTGGACTTCTGAACTCCAGAACGCTCTCAGGGAACCCAGGAATTGGCTAAACACTCAGAGAAGCAACTCTTTTTAAAGACCTGGGACTGACATTCTGAAGGTGGCTGAGAAACTCCTGGCCTTGCACAAGGCTATGAGAAGGACACATGCACCAAAACTGAGGGTGGGACTTTGAATAGTGAGCTATGATTCCATGAGTCTGGAGCTTCCTGATATTTGAATACTTTTCTCCCTCTCAGGAGATAGCATAGACAGTTTTATGTTGAAGGGAGCAGCAAGGTCTTAGGGTCAGCACATCCTGTCAGCTTGGGTCAGAGAACTGCTGAAGAAGGAACCAAAGAACTAAATTTGTCAGAGCTGGAGATTTTTGAGACAATCTATTTTAGTAGTGTAATTTCCTGATAAGCAGGCCTCTCCTCCTTGCTCAACATGCTTGAACAAAGACTAAATCAATTATGACATCTTCATTTGCCTTTGCCCACTGAGTACCAACACTACCTCAGAATCATTTTCGGCCAGCACCCTACACAATAACCATCGAAGCAGGCATGGATGTACCTGCTCAGAACTCCCATCAGGAAAGCACTTGCTGCCCAGCTGCCAAGAGTATGCCATTCTTCAGCTGTTAGTTCCTTCAGGGTCTGTCTCAGCTTTTGGGAGGAAATTGTATTCTTTTCTGGGCAACCCCTGGTCAATGCCTGAGCAGGGCCATAGTGTAAGGGCCCAGTTGTTAATAACACCAGTTATCATGCCATAATAAAAATTTTCCATTCCAAAAAAATATGTATCAATGGGCCAGATATTTCAAACTCTTTGATAAACTTTAAAAATTAAGCAAATAAAATGATGGACCTAACTGATACTGCGGTAATATGCAGCAAACTACCTAAGATGGAAATGAGCAGTCTAAAAAGATAATTGAGGAGATGGGAGAGAGAGGCTTGACAGAATACAGAAGGCTCTAAAAACATGAGATGCCCTAAACAACAACAGATAGACATACTTAAAAAACAAAACTAAACAAAATACTGCTATATCCAAGTGTCCACATTGTGAAATTTACTGACCAATATTTTTACTAAAATGAAATAATTGGAAAAACAATTACAGAGCAACCTAGCTAATAAGTCAGGAGTAATATTAGTAAGGAAAATAGTAGAGAAAAAAGAAGAAAAAGTAAGATTACAGATTATTACCAGCTTAAAAAAAAATAGTGAGAGAGACAAAACTCACACACTCAGTGGGGAAGTTTCAGGGATCTAAATAGTTCAGAAAGATGGGGTTTCCTTGTTTTCCTCCCAGGAAGGGAGAAGGTTGGAGAAAACAGGCTTAAGGAATTTGAACTCATTACTTTTGCAGTGTCTTATCAGACACACTTTATCCTGGAACAGGGTCCCAGTGCCACTAACACCCACCGAATGGCCTAGAAAGGGGCCCTCTGGCTCTGAGCAATGACACCCCGAGGCAGCCTGTTCCTCCTGCACAGCCGCACCATACCACTATGAACAGCAGCACCAAGATCAGGAAGAGCAAGGAGAAAAAGGGCAAGGCCATGACCACATATTCTTTTATTTTTTTTTTATGCCTAGGTGTGCATTTGTTTTTTTAAATATATTTTTTTATTTATTTTTAGGAGATACTTAGATTATGTAAAATGTTACATAAAAAAATAAATGGGATTCCCATATGCACCACTCCCCACACCTCTCACATTTCCCACATTAACAATATCTTTTTTTAGTGTGGTACGTTCACTGCAATTGATGAACACATTTTGGAGCACTGCCATAAGCATGGATTATAGTTTACATGGTAGTTTGTACTTTCTCACACTCCATTCTGTAGGTTATGGCAGAATATGTAATGGACTGTATCTATCTTTGCAATGTCATTCAGGATGATTCCAAGTCCTGAAAATTCCCCATATTACATCTCTTTTTCCCTCTCTCTGACTTCAGCACCTCCAGTGGCCACTGTCTCCACATCAATGATATAATTTCTTCCATTGCTAGAATCACAATAAGTCTATAGTAGAATACCAGTAAGTCTACTCTAGTCCATATTTTATTCCCCAATCCTGAGGATTCTGGGATGGTGATGCCCACTCCATCTCTAATTGAGAGGGGACTTTGATCCCATATCGCTCATGGATAGGACTCTCTTGCTTGCAGTTGTAGACACTCTTGGTTCCTTGGTGTGGTGTTTGCCCATCCTCACCTCCTTGTTAGTTGTCCTGGGTGAGTCCAATGAACTGGAGAGTAGGTGTTGCAACTCCACTGAGGCTCAGGGCCCAGCTGGCACATGGACAGCCCAGAGATTGAGATTCAAGTCTCTTGGACATACACATACCAACTCCACCACCAACTATAGGTTGCAACAGCAGAGACATGTGTAGAGAAGACACATCTGAGGTCAACTCTATCACATTTGGGAACCAAAAAACAAAGTAGGGCCCACTGGGAAGGCATCAAACTCTGGAGCTATCTGCCATGATAATAGGACATGGGTGCCTTCAGAGCCCTCAGGAGCACCACTATTTTGAGTAGTATTTATTTTGGATGTCTGTAAGATCCTGCTGATATGTGCATGAGCATTACCTCTGATGACCTACTGACTCACTTTGAAGTCTCTTAACCATATCAGCTCATTTGTCTTTACCTTTTCCCCCTTTTATTCAAGTTCTTTTTCCAGTTGCATCACTAGCTGGTTATTGGTAGTAATCCCTTGGTGCCAGAGACGCTTATCCCCGGGAGTCATGTCCCACACAGGGGGGAAGGTAATACATTTATATGCTGAGTTTGGCTAAGAGAGAGGCCACATTTGAGCAACATGGAGGCTCCCAGGCAGTAACTCTTAGGCACCCTACAACGCTAGCCTAAGCTGCAATTTCAAGAGCAAAAGGCTCATTAGCATTCTCATCAATATATAGGGCCTATTAATGGATCAGCCTTACTCACTAGTCATTGCTCCTGTACTTGGGGAATTGTTGCTGTTCTATTAGAGAATGTGGCAGTGCTCCCCAGGAAGAAATTCAGTATTCTTTCGGTTGCTGTGCAGATCTCTACCCACTGTGGCAATGCCCCATGAACATCTGAAGGTATTTATATACCTTATACATATGCATAGATGAACTTCCTCCCATGTATCCCCCATCACTGACACCTCAAAATAATGATGCTCCCCTGCCATAGTTGTAACCCTTCTGTGATCCAAAACTTCTTCAAAAATGAAGCTAAGAATATTGCCAAATTCAATTAATATGAAAATGAAATAATAACAATAGGCTTAAACATAAGAAATAAAATACATAATAATTTTGAAAAACTAAAAGTAAAAAAAAATTGGGACATTAAAAATGAAAAATAATTTAAAATTTTTTTTACATTTTACCTTTCATCACTGTAATAAATATTATCTGTATGTACAGTGGCATTTTCTTCCATTTCTTCCCCAGTGTCTTACCTTTTTTCATTTCATCTTCAAAGAATATTTTTTGTTTTTTTTTAAGATTTATTTATATATTTCTCTCCCCTTCCCCCCCACCCGTTGTATGCTCTCTGTGTCCATTCTTTGTGTGTTCTCCTGTGACTGCTCCTGTCCTTATCAGCAGCACAAGGAATCTGTGTTTTCTCTTGCTGTGTTAGCTCTCTGTGTGTGCAGTGCCATTCTTGGGCAGGCTGCACTTTCTTTCATGCTGGGTGGCTCTCCTTACAGGATGCACTCCTTGTGCAAGGGGCTCCCCTACTCAGAGGACACCACTGCATTGCAGGGCACTCCTTGTGCACATCAGCACTGTGCATGAGCCAACTCCACATGGGTCGAGGAGGCCCAGGGTTTGAACAGAGAACCTCCCATTTGGTAAATGGATGCCCTATCTTTCTCCAAGTCTGCTACTCCAAAGAAATCTTAGGTCACAGTAAAGTCACATACAGAATATAGGGGACTCCCATATATGTAACATCCTTCTCCTTTCCCCCTTCCCTATTAATAACCTTTTTACATGTGGATGGTACAGTCGTTACAACTGATGTTCAAATATTGAAATCATGGTCAGTGGTTTACATTATGGTTTACATTTTAGACCATACATTTTTATAAGTTTTTGATGAAATTTAACATGGCCTGTAGCCATCATTGCAAGATCATGCAGAACACTTCCATTGCCCCCTAACTACTACTCTTCTATCTGTTCTATTCCTCCCTCCCCCTCTCCTCAGGGCCCTCAGTGACCACCAGCTTCACTGCTTGAAGGGCAAGGTCCATAGATGGTTGCAATAATGCTGAGGACTTGACACACTAGTGTGTCACCCATGCTCTTGAGAGACACCTACCCTCTGTTTAAGAACATATTGAGCCTCCCGAATTTGGGAGTCCAACTACTTCCCACTCATTATGTTGCTCTCCCTCCACTGATACAACACACTATGACCAAATGATCATTCACACATTCTCTGGAAGATTGCCCCAGGTGTCCCTGTGCCGAATTCCCCTCCCCCATCCAATACCCGAACCAGTAACCCTTCCTTATCATATTGCCAAAAGAGTTTTCTTAATATAGTAGTTTCAACCACATACCTGCCAATCCCCCATGTTCACCTGCTCCCTGCCCCAAACCTTCCCCCAGTTCCATGGACCTTCCAATCCATCCTCCTCATCCTACCCCCCTGTCAAGCTTGCAGCACCCAACCCAATATCCCTACATCACTGTCATATCCCTTCATTGCACAAATACTCACTTCCACTTTCTCATAGATTTCGCCAGTGTGGGTGTTGGCTCACAACATTCTTCTCACTTTCTATTTCCTGTAAACCTATCTTCCAGACTCTAACTCTCTGAGTCAGCTCAATTTCCTTAATTCATATCAGAAAGGTTGTGTAATATTTGTCCTTCAATGCCTAGCTTACTTCACTAAACATAAGATACTCTAGATTCATCCATGTTATCCCATGTATTAAAGTACTGTATTCTTTCTTACAGCTGAGTAATATTCCATTGTATGTACATACCACATTTTGTTTATGCATTTATCTGTTAATGGGTGTTTTGGTTGATTCCAAATTTTTGTAAAAGTGAAGAATGCCACTATGAATATTGGTGTGCATACATCTGTTATGTCCTTTTTTCCAGTTCTTCTGGGTATATACCCAGCAGTGGAATTTCTGGGTCATATGGCAGATCTATAGTTAGTTTTTTGAGGAACCACCAAACTGTCCACCACAATGGTGGGACCATTCTAAATACCTACAGCAGTGCATGTGTTCCCTTTCCTCCACATCCTCTCAAACATTTGTAGTTCTCTGTTTTTTCAATGGCCACCAGTCTAATGGGTGTAAAATGGCATCTCATTGTAGTTTTAATTGGCATTTCTCTAATAGTTAGTCATGTTGAGTATCTTTTCATGTCCCTTTTAGCCATTTGTATTTCATCTTTGGAGAAGTGTCTGTTCAAATCACTTATCCATTTTTTAAATAGGCTTTTTTTTTCTTTTTACTTTTAAGATATAGGATTTCTTTATATATGCTGGATATAAGGCTCCTCTCAGATAAATCATTACCTAATATTTTTTCCCATTGTATAGGCTGTCTTTTGGATTCCTTGACAAAATCCTCTGAGGTGCAAAACATTTTAATTTTGAGCAAGTCCCATTTATCTATTTTTTCTTTCACTGCTCATGTTTTGGGTGTGAAGTTCATGAAACCATTTCCTATTACAAGTTCTCATAGATCCTTCCCTATATTATCTTCCAGTCTTTATGGACTTGGCTCTTATATTTAGATATTTTATCCATCTTGAGTTGATTTTTGTATAAGGTGTGAGATGGTGTTCATATTTCATTCTACTGGATATGGATATCCAGCTCTCCAAGCACCATTTGTTGAAGAGGCCTTTCTCTCTCAGTTGAGTAGGCTTGGTGGCCTTGTTGAATATCAGAAGACTGTGTATGTGAAGTTCTATATCAGAAGCCTCAATTCAGCTCCATTTGTCAGTATGTCTATCTTTGTGCCTATACCATGACGTTTTGACCACTGTTGCTTTGTAGTATGTTTTAAAATCAGGTTGTGTGATTCCTCTGATTTCATTTTTCTTTCTTGCTATGTCTTTGGCTATTCAGCACCTCTTGTACTTTGCAATAAATTTTCTAGTTACTTTTTCCAATTCAGTAAAAACTGCTGTGCTGATTTTTATTGGGATTGTATTAGGTCTGTAGATTAGTTTTAGTAGGATAGACATCTAATGATATTTACTCTTCTTACCTATGAAGAGGGAATATTCTTCCATTTATTTAAGTCTTCTTTGATTTCCTTTAACAGTATTGTATAGTTTTCTGTATATAAGTCTTTTACATCTTTAGTTAGATTTATTCCTAGGTATTTGAATTTTTTAGTTACTACTGTAAATGGTATTTTTTCTTGATTTCCTCCTCAGATTGCTCATTATGGGTACACAGAAATGCTACTGATTTTTACACATTGATCATATAACCTGAAACTTTACTGAACTTGTTTATATGTTCTAGAAGCTTTACTGTAGATTTCTCAGGGCTTTCTATGAGAGGATAGTGTCATCTGTGAATAGTGAAATTTTCACATCTTCCTTTTCAATTTGGATGCCTTTTATATCTTGTTCTTGCCTCAGTGCTCAAGCAAGTACTTCTAACACAATGTTAAATAGAAATAGAGATAGTGTGCATACTTGTCTTGTTCCTGATTATGAGAGGGGGAACTTTTAGGATTTCACCATTGTATGTGATGTTAGCTGTTGGTTTTTCATATATAACCTTTATCATGTTCAGAAAGTTCCCTTCTATTCTTATCTTTTGCAGTGTTTTTATCAGGAAAGGGTGCTATATTTTGTCAAATGTTTTTTTCTGTGTCTGTAGAGATGATTGTGTGATTTTTTTTTTTTGAGATCTGTTTATGTGGTGTATTACATTGAGGGATTTTCTTATTTGAACCATTCTTGCATACCTGGGATAAAACCAACTTGGTCATGGCATATAATTTATTTGATGTGTTGTTGAAATGATTAGCAAGTATTTTGTTAAGGATTTTAAAATCTAGGTTCATAATAGAGATTGATCTGTAGTTTTCCAATTCTGTGGCATCCTCATTTGGCTTTGCTATTAGGGGAATGTTAGCATCATATAGTGAGTTAGGCAATGTTCCTTCTACTGCTGTTTTTTGGAAGCGTTTAAGCAGGATTAGTGTTAGTTCTTCCTGGAATGTTAAGTAGAATTCACCGGTGAGACTGTCTAGTCCTGGGCTCTTCTTAGTTGGTAGGTTTTTAATGACTGATTCTACCTCTTTACTTGTGATTGGTCTGTTGAGTTCATCAATTTCTTCTGTCATTAGTGTAGCCTGCTTGTGTGTTTCCAGGAATTTGCCTATTTCTTCTAAATTGTCCGACTTGTTGGCATACAATTTTTTCAAAGAATCCTCTTATGGTTCTCTTTATTTCTGTGCAGTCAGTGGTGATATAACCTTCCTTATTTCTTATTTTTTTATATTTGCAGCTACTCTCTTTTTTTCTTTGTTAGTCTAGCTAAGGGATTGTCAATTTTATTGATCTTCTGAAGAACCAGTTTTCAGTTTTGCTTATTTTTTTCTAGTGCTTGTTTATTTTCTATTTCATTTAATTCTAATCTTTGTTATTTCCTTCCCTCTACTTGCTTTAGGGTTAGTTTGTTGTGCTTTTTCTAATTCCCCCAGGTGTGCAATTAGGTCTTGAATTTTAGTTCTTTTTTTTTTTTTTTGGTCTGATATATGGATTATGGCTATGAATTTCCCTCTTGGTACAGCTTTAGCTGCTTCCCATGTCATTCATTAATTTCAAGGTATTACTGATTTCGTTCAAAATTTCCTCCTTGACCCACTGTTTCTCTAATAGTGTGTTGTTTAATTTCCATATCTTAATTTTCATATCTAATCTGGTGTTCTGCCCCTTACTGATTTCCAGCTTCATTCCATTGTGGTCAGAGAAATTACTTTGTATAATTTCAATCTTTTTGAGTTCATTGAGAATTTTTCTGTGGCCTAGAATGTGGTCTATCTTGGAGAATGGTCCATGAGCACTCAAGAAAAATTTATCCCACTGTATTTGGGTGTAGTGTTCTGTACGTATCTATTAGGTTCACATCCTCTGATGTATCATTCAAAGTTTCTTTATTGATTCTCTGTCAAGAGGTTCTGTCAAATGGCGATAATGGTGTATTAAAGTGCCCCAGTATAACTGTAGAGGCATCTGTTTCTCCAACTTAGTTTTTCCAGTCTTTGTCTCATATATTTTCAGGCACCCTGATTAGGTGCATAAATGTTTATAATTGTTCTTCCATCTTGAAAGATTACCCCTTTTACTAATATAGACTGTCCATCTTTACATCTTACAATACTTTTGCATTTAAAGTCTATTTTACCCAGTATTAAAATAACTACTCCCACCCTTTTTTGGTTATTGTTTGCTTATAAGATTGTTTTCTAATCTTTCACCTTCAGCCTCCTTGAATCCCTGGGGCTCAGGTGGGTTTCTTTTAGACAGCATATAGGTGGGTCATAATTCCTTATCCATTCTGCCAATCTGTGTCTCTTGACTGGTGAGTTTAATCCATTAACAATCAGTGTTATTATTCTCAAGGAATTACTTACATTAGCCATATTTTCTTTGGGTTTAGTTCATGTATGTTGTATGTTGTTTTTATGTCTCTTTTTGTCTTTGTAGTTGTTCTTACACTCTCCTCCAAACTCTCTCTCCTGTATTTTCCTTTCAGCATAGAGAACTCTCTTGAAGGGCAGGTTTCTTAGTGACATACTTTTAATACCTGTTTATCTGTGAATATTTTGATTTCCATCATTTTTGAATTCCAGTTTTACTGGATAAAGAATTCTTGGCTGAATGTTTTTTTCTTTTAGTATCTTAACTATGTCATACCATTGCCTTCTTGCCTCCGTGGTTTCAGATGAGAAATCAGCACTAATGTTATTGAGTTTCCCTTTTATGTGATGGTTCTTTTTTCTCTTGCTGCCTTATTTTCTCTTTGTTTTGCGCTTGAAAAGTTTCACACATATATGTCTTGGAGTAGGCCTGTTGAAATTTATACTGTTTGTGGTTTGCTGCACTTCCTGGGCATGTACATCTATCTCCCTCAACAGGGTTGAGAAGTTTTCAGCCATTTTTTCCTCCAACAATCTTACTGTTCGATTTCCGTTCCCTTCTCCATCTGGGATGCCTATAATGCATATGTTTGTGCATTTTGTGTTGTCATTCAAATCCCTAATTCTCTGGTGGACTTTTTTCTATCTTTCATCTATCTGTTCTACTATCTCCTTGATTGCAGATGTATTGCCTTCCACGTAGCTAATTCTTTCCTCTTCCTGTTCAAATCTGCTCCTGTGTGCTTCCAGTGTATTTTTGATTTCTTGGATTGTGCCACTCATCAACATCATATCAGTTACCTTTTTCTGTATGTTTACAATTTCCTCAGTATGTTCTCCTGGTGTCTTAATATCCTTAATCTCTTCATTCACTTCATTAAGTTGGTCCATGAGATTTGTTTGAAAAGCTTTGACTCATTGTTCCATGTTTTGAATCTCTCCCTGGTTTTTATTTTGTTCACTTGACTGGGTCATGTCTTCCTGTTTCTTGATCTGGTTTGTAATTTTTTGTTGCTGTCTGATCATCTTTTTATCTTGATGGTTTTAGTCAGGTGATTACTTTCTCTCTCTAATCCAGGATTTTATTTAGCTGCTGTTTTGTGTGTGTGTTATGTTTTCTCTTTGACACTTTGTTTTTGTTCTATTTCCTTGCTGTTTTCTTTGGTCCCTTGTAGGAAAAAGATTAGGGCCTGAGAAAGCAAAAGATGTTAGAAAAGAAAAGGGATAATGGTTATAATAATAGAGTTAGAAGAGGAATCACTTAAGGCTAGGAAAATGAATATTTAACTTACATAAGCAGGGTAGAGTAATAGGAATAAAAAAATGGAGTACCTACAATGAAATGGGAAACTGAATAGAGAAAAATATATATAATGAATTATAAGGCCAGACTGATGAGGAGAAGAGGGAAAGAGCAAACAGAGGACAAAAAGGAAAAAGTTGATAAAAGAAAGAAAACAGAATAGATGAGATAGAAACAAAAACCAGAAAGAAATGAGGGCTAAACAAAGAGGTGGAATGTAGGAAAAACACAGAGAGTCAAAGATAGTAACATGAAGGAAGGAAAAGAGATAGCATTGGTAGACAAAATCAGTATACAGAGAAAAGGGGGAATCAAAGAAGAGGAAACAAGAAACAAGTCAGCAGCACCTAAAGAAAAAGAAAAATGGGGGTGAGGGAGGGGAAGAAAGAGGGAAGAAAAACAAGGAAACAATACAAACAAACACACAAGCAAGCAGTCAAACAAAAACTAAGGAAGAACTGCCTTCCCACTTAGGCCCCTGGGGAGCTTCTCAGGCTGCCAGTGTTCATCGATCCATTACCCTGCAGCCTTCCCTCTGCAGGTTTTGAAGCATATTTTAGTGAGTAAACTAAGTTAAATTTTTAAACAAATGTAACCTTTTCTTAGGAAAAATAAGAGACCCAAGAGAAGCTAATACAAAAATAATGTCTATGTTTTCCCTGTCTTAAAGTATCAGCTGGATGTTTGATATCCCAGGGGATCACTACTCTAAGAGGAGACAGGATTCAAACTAGGGACCTTGTATATTCAAGGTGGAAACTCCTCCACTGAGCTAAACTTTCTCATTGGGTCAGTTAGCTCTTCAAAAAGCTATCAAGTCACTTTCTCTTGGGCAGATTTGACTCTTTGTAGTTGGATGAATTCCTGCTGATTGGAAGTCTGTGCCTGCCTCCTCTTTATTCTTATTGCTTTCTCTCCCAGGGCAGCTGGATGCAATAGCCTATGTGAGCATTTCCCCCCTCACCTCTCCAGGTCAGGTTGCGTTCCCTTTTAAAATTCAAATGGGACCCTGGTGACTTAACTCACTGCAGAAAGAAATGACCACCAACCCTCTCTGAGACCACCTCCTCCTCCCATGGGGACCCTAACTAGACTATTGGAAGCTTATTAAGCACTTCCTACTGCCCACCTGCCTTAGAGGAGTTGAAATTTTTAGTTTTCAGCACAGGTAGTCAATTGACTGACTACCTTCTTGCAGGCCAAGTTTCCCTATCCCAGGGCAGTTAGGTGCCTCAGCAGCTTTGCCTCTTTCCTCCTACTGGTGCCACCTCAAGCCAGCTGGTATGCTCCTCAAAGCCCAAAGGGGGTCCAGGCAACCAAATCCACAGAAAGAAAGCTCCTCTCTGCCCTCCACCAGGACCCTCCCACTTTCAGAGAACTGGTCCTCCAGCTGGGTAGGGGCTCTCCATGGCTTTTTTCCTTGAGGTAGGGCTTTGCCGTCCTGCAGTTTTCCACCTCAAGGGCAAGAAACTCACGCTTTTTCCTTGAACAGTTTATCTCTTTGTCCAGCTCTCTCCAGACCAATGCCCTGAAGCCTCCTGCTCTGTGGGTTGCCAAAACAGTTCACCCGGGTAGGATCTTGCCCTGACTCCAATATATTCTTATTAGACATATCAGTGTGGGTTATTTTTCCATGGATTCACTGAATTCAGCTGAAGCTGACACATCACCCAGGAAAACTGGCTAGGAAGATTTAATCTTTAGTGGACAGTCAATTAGGAGCCAGCACACACCTGAGTACCACAGAATGCATGAAGACCAGTTTTTCATTGCTCTGTGTACAGATATTGCAAGATTTTTTGTTTCTTTCTTCTGATTGATCTTATATATCCCTATGGCAGAGTCGCTCAAAAAGCCCTTGGCTGAAAGGAAGTTTCCAAGATTTAAAGCCTCTGTTCTTAGTCAACGGTTTTTGATACTGTAACTGCCCAAATCCAAATCCTCAGCTCACTTCTATCTGCAAGCCATTTTCCTTTTCGTGATTCAGGACATAATTTATATAAAATCATCTCTCTATCAAGGGCTATAATTCTCCTTTAATTAGATTGTAATTAAAACCAAATAGAGAAACATGTAGATGAATAACTTCATAAATTTTTACTCCCAGAAAACAGTTGCTTTTTTCTGTTAATCAGTCTAAAATATATTCAGAGAATAGTTTTCTGCATCTTGATAGTAAACTGCTGAGTATGCCTGTGTGTCTTTTCCCCTGAAAGGCGCTCACACAGAGCATTTTAATTTTCCATAGTATTGCTATGTTGGCTTCTGAGACCTTGTAAAGTAAAGGATTTATGATCCTGGGCTTTTTTATGGTATTGTTTAAATATTTTGTAATATTTGTACTTCTTGCTGATGTTTTTGGCATTAAAAATCAGTCAAGCTGTGCTAAAATATTATGGTATTCGTTGAACCATACCATAGAAGGATAATTCAGTTCAGTGAGATTATTCTAGCTCATCATGTACAAAGAGGATTGAAAGAAATTGTAGAAGAGTCTCAGCTTCCTACATGGGCAGTATTGAGACTTGCTCCCATGCCCAATAACTTGACGTAGAAAAACCTTCACTTGAACATAGAAATTTCTAGTTTTAAGTGTTTAGAAAGGACTAGAAATGAAAGGAATAATACAATGGCCCAAGATATAAGAAAGCAAAGTACTGGTATTGGTAAACAGTTTCTCTGGATCACCAATATCCTTTACCTGTGACCCAGACAAAAATCAAGCTTCAACAGAGCCAGCACTCATTCCCAAGTTCAAAGTATCTCTAGAGAAGTCCAACAAATGATGTCATCTCAAACTTAATTAGCTTAGTAGAATGTGCTATTACAGATAGAAACCAGGGATGACTTAATGTCCACATATTTAAGTTGTCTGTAACTATGGATATACCCACACAATGCCTAAGGTTGAATGCTATACTTATGCCATTTTCTACTTATTTTGCTATTTCTATCCCAAGAGTACACAAATACAGAGCCTCTTTCTTATCACACTCAGACTGACATATAGATTATAAGAGTATCTGGTATGTTTTGCTCTTTTGTATATTTTCTGTTTTGATTGGTTAACCATTTATGTTTGACATTAATAATATCACATAAAGTCCTAAAAGCTGACTGGTAAAAACACCAATATTTACATGCTTCAAGGATATGTGTGTGGGGTCTATGGGAACCTCATACTTTTTAATGTACCATATTGTGTGATCTATGTATAATTATAAAAAAAGAAAATTGATTAAAAAATAAAGGATGAATGTGTGTATATATGTTTAAATTATACAGGTCAAACATATTTTGAATTACAAATGATTGAGACCTTAAATTTGGTGTATCCATTCAATAGAAGTCATAAATTTCTTCTGAAGATGAAAAACAGACCTTTCAAATTTTATTTGTTGTAGATAAGAGAAGTAAATACTGTGGCAATACACAAATGCAGTACAGTGCTAAGCACATGGGCTCTGGAATCAGCTAGGTCCTGGGTTCAAATGGAGCCACTGCTACTTACCTGCTGGATGGCTTTGGGCAAGTTACTTTGTCTTTTCTATGGCTCAAATTTGTCATTTGTAAGATCGGTATATGGTTCAACTGCTATAGCAAAGAAAATAAAATGATACTGAATTAAATAAGATAGAAGTTTATTTTTCTCTCAGATAATAACTCTGCTCAAAAGCAGTCTAGGGTTGAAATAGCACCTCTAGGGTACCAGGGACAGGGCTCATTCTATCATGTCGTTTTGCCATTTTCAATATATAACTTCCATTTTTGGTCCAAAGAATGCTGCCTAAGCTCTAGTTTCATGTTTACATATTTGCCAGTGGGAAAATGAATAAATGAAAAGGAAGTGAGGTAGACCACAAAAATGGTCACTGTTCTCCACCTTTCCCTGCATCTATGTGCCTTTACAACATGACTTGCAGCAATTCCTATAAAGTAGTCAATTTTCCCACCACTTGAATATGTGCAGTCTTGTGATTTGCTTTAACTAATAAAATGCAGCAAAAATGACATTGTGAGAGTTCTGAATCAGAGTCTCATGAGGTCTTGAACTCTTCTGCTTGCTCTCCTGGAACCTGCTAGTCCACCGGATGAAAAACAGATGTGGAGCACTACTGCTCCTATGGCTCCAGCTCACAGTCAGCCCCCCAAGTAGCTGTCAGATTACCACAACTGTAAAAGTTCAGTGACTGCCAGAAGAAGTCAAACAACTATTCTTGGCCCAAATTGTCAGCTGCAGAACTGAGTAAAAGTAAATGGTTGTTGTTTTACCCCACAAAGTTTTTAGGGGGTTTGTTATTCAGCAAGAGAAAAAAGGAAAGACATTACTTTCTTTTGATAAATAAAATCTAGGAAGCCCATCGTGGAGGCACCCATGCTAAGCCCCACATCAGCAAGACCAAAAACCTAAGCAAATCTCTATTTCCTATAAATGCCTGACTCACCCAGAAAACCAAATTTACATACAGTCAATTAGTTATCACCAACTAACTTCATCCATCCCAAGCAACACTTGCACAAACCATTTTAGGAAACATAGTCTGAGCTAACCAATAAAATGTATCTCCCAATGTACTTGTTTATTCTACCTGTAAAAATTAATTTCTCTCTTTGTTTCCCTATTTCATGAATCAATTCACTAAAAGTCTGAGATCCTCCAACCAAAATTTGCCCAAGCTTTTATTTTAACACCTTCTAAGCTATGGCCTGGAATCTTCACGTATCACTTCCACCCATTTGCCAAAGATAATTTAAGCCTCTGGCCACCCTACCTGCAAGAGAATCTGGGAAATGTAGTTTTTAGGTAGATGGACATTCTGTGTCCAACTACATCTAAGTTTCTACTATTATTAAAGGATAAAGGGAAAAATCTATAGAGAGGGTTAAGTAGTAGTTTATGTCATCTCTCATTCTTCAGTTTGTTATGAAGATTACATGAGAACACAATTGCAAATTCCTTGGCCCCAGTGACTTGGAACTTCAAAAGAGCCCAATAAATATTTGCTGTTATTTATAGTCAGAATCAGAAACAGACAATATTTGTTTAAATAATCACAAAGAATAATCTGCCATCTCAAATTCTCCAGACACATTTCTGAAGTCAGTGTCCACATTGGAAGAAGATCCATGGAGAGAACATAAAGAATGACATTGAAACACTGTGTCTTCTGATGTGATGTGGACAAAGCCTGGGTGCCTGCTAGAAAAGATTAGATAGTCGATGGCATAAAGGCAGGGGACAGGACTAAAGGAAGTCCTGTCCTTTTAATTCTATTATCTGTCACTGTGTAATAAATAGAGAATGTCACTGGGCAACTGTTAGAAATCAGAGAAGAAAGGATTTTTTCCTCCTTTTTCTCTTTTTTTCCCCCATAAAAAAAGAAAAAAAAGGTGGTATATTAGTAAATGATTTTGGTCTTGAGCAGAGAAAAACTTGGTGCCTTTCCTGTCATCAATTTATGTCTCTTCCCTATTTTAAAGTAAAATAAATGAAAATAAGCAGAATGGGAGATGGACTGTGTAGGAAAGTGACAGAAATGAAACCTAAATGTAAATCTTTTGAAAACAGCACAATGAATGCATATAATCCTCCATAAAATGTTATTGTCAGTTATTGGTAAGTTCAATTATCACCTAATGATAGCTATAAAACAAATAAGCAACTAATAAATAGGCTTTAATCATGAACACAAGTTTATCTCTATTTTTGGTACACCAAAATAATTTGACTGAGCCTGTGGTTTCTATAGATATCTGATGTTCTGAATTTTCCTCCAGACTACTGGATGGCATTACACCTGGTAAGTAGTTATCATTGTTGAAATCTGTGTGAATCGTTCCTCTCTACATCCAGAGCTGCTGCCAATTCAGAATTTGTTATTTCAAGTCAAATCCTGAAACAACCTGAAAAAATATAAGAGACCCTGGATGGAAGAAAGATTAAATAATCAATAAGTAAAGTGGCACTTGCACAAAAGAATGAGACAGCAGTGAGATGGAGGGCAGGCATGGGCCATCTTGTGAGTGGCAGTATTTAAACAATATGTCCAATTGAAATGCAAGGAAGGGTTCAAGGTCAACAACAACTAGAAAATCAGAAATACTTAAGAAAGAAGGCTTTGTGAGGAGCCATATATGGGTAAGGACTAGCAGGGTGAGCCACAGAAGACAAAGGATATTCCAAATGGGTGGCGAGAAGGAGCATAAACCAGTATAATGGCATTGAAGAGAAAAAGAAAATGGAAGGCCCTAAAGCAGGGTTTTTAGGAATATTTATTGTATTCAAAATGATTAAGAAGCAAACACCCATGTCACCCATATGAGCTGATATTCTAAAATATGAAAAATTGTGAGGCTAATTCTATCCAATGACTATAAAATAATAATGGAGTACAGGAAAAATCAAAACAAAGTTTAAAGTGTGATGCCCAAGAGATATAAATCAGCAATCCCTAAGGATATTCAAAGGAGTACTAGTTTCTCCTGAGGTTAACAGACATCATATAAACAGCAAAAACTATGAGAGCATCAGGCAACATGTGGTTGAATAGATTACTTTACTGGAGAGAATATTCAGAACTATTGTGCACTGTGGCACTGTAAAGGGGGAGAATAGTGTGTTGTAGATTCCTGTTGTTTATTCTTCCCAGGGTTCTTTCTCCCCCTTTTGGTAAAGCTGCCCACTTTTCCTCTAGGGAACAGATGGAAACTTGATTTGGGACTTTCCATCAGAGTGCTCAAATTTTTTCCCCTTTCCCAAACTGCTGGACATATGGCCCGGCCTAAGCCAATCAGGCTCCTCCTGAGAAATTGCCACTTTAGGAGCTGGACACAAAGACAAATTCAATGCCATGAAGTGTCACTCCATTATCCCACCTCTTCCCAAGCTCTGGTGGTTCAGTTTACTCTGAATGTTCTGAGGTACTCCACATGCTTCCCTTGAATTCTATTCAGGTTTACTAACCAAATTATTTGTAACACTTCACAAACACATTTGCCTATAGATGTTCTCTCTCTCTCTCTTTTTCTGTCTTTCTTTCTTTCAGAAAAATAACCTGATACCACAAGCTATCTTCAGAAGACACACAGCTCTAGATATTAATGGAGGAGTCTGAGAACATATTAAGGGGACATAAACTGGACTTGGTGCTGATATTTACAAATTGCGAGTCATCAAGTAAAGAACAACAATGCATCCCTCTCTGTGTTCATGTCACAGAGGGATAAATTTTCTTGCTAGTGATGGTGAAGCCACCACACAAAGATATGGTATTGGTACCATGGCTATCAATGGCCACGTGACTCCTTCTCTGGAAGAAATGTGAGATCCACAACAAGGAATAGTATTTACCAGGGCATCATCTTCAGAAAGGACTATAAAAGGGACCCTTGCACTTATTACAATCTTCCGGGAGAACAATAATATTTAGTTAAGTGAACAGTCTCCCTCAGTCAGGAGGGGTGTGGAGGGAGGAGAAGGGGGAGAGCATTCCTTGGAAGACCCCTCCCAAAGCCTAGTCATGGTTGGTATGTATATTTTTGAGGAGCCCAATAGCTCTTTAAGTGTATTCAATTAAGAATGAAGAATTAAGTAAAACTGTCCTAAGATAGAGGCACAGCACCACTAGCTATGCCTTTGGAAAAAGCCCTCGACCAAAAGGGGGAAATGATAAACACAAATGAGTTTTTATGACTAAGAGATTTCAAACAGAGTCAGGAGGTAATTCCAGAGGGGACGCTTGTCCGTGTCTCAGCAGGATCTCATTGACTGCCACAGTGAACAGTGCCTCCAAGAGCCAGGCTCCTGAGGGCTCCAGGGATTCCTAGACACTGTAGGCAGAGCAGACAAGCTCAGGACAGATAGAGGTCATTATACATTTTGTCAAAACCTATAAAATTGTGCAGTGCAAAATGTAAATTATAATGTAAACTATAGAACATGATGAGCAGCAATGCTTCAGTACATGTTCATTAATTGTAACAAATGTACCACACTAACAGAAGATGTTATTAAGAGGGGAAAATGTGAGGGGTAGTGGGGTATATGAGAAACCCCCATCTTTTTTATGTAACATTTATGTAACTAATGCTTATTTAAAAATAAAAAAGATTAAATTTTAAAAAATAGAGGTACAGCATATAAATATTCCTTAATATGAAAATGGCAGAAAGAGGAGAGTACAAGTGGAAAGAAAGAATAGAAGAGTGCTAATAGTACACGTGCAAATAATTTTAATTCTATATATGTGTTTCTACAATGATAAGACCAAAAACAACAATGATAATATTCATATTAATAATAGCAAACATGAAAATATCACTTGGGTTCTATTCAATGCACATTACGAATCATTATCCCCATTTTACAGATGAGAAAACTGAAGCAGGAAGATCAGCTAAGTTTAACATCCCCTCAGCTAATGTTTTTATCCTAACCTTTCTTCCTCTTTACCCCACAAAAAAATGCAAATATGATAAAATTTGTGATGATAGTTTGGTTGCAAGGACTTTGTACATAACTATGTAAGTATATATGTATACACATATATACATACACAGTATTCAAAAATTTAAAAAGTCTGTAATGAAAAGGAATGAATAATATTAATAGATGAATTGAGGTCCTGAAGGAGATAGGAAGGAGAGATGAAGAACAGCCTTTAAGAACATTTGGGACTTGTCTTCCTATAAGCCTGGTAGCCAATAAGCATGGTCTGAAAGGAAAGTGTTTTATCAGGAACTCTGGGGGATTTCATGTCCAAAAGTAGCTCTTGGAGAGGTATGACACAGAGCATTCTGAAAAAGAACATTTGTTTTATCTGTTTATTGAGTCTTTTGGTCAGGATTAGCTTCCTCTTTTCTAACAATCTATACTTTATTCATGGAAGATATGGATATTTGTCTATGATGGAAGTTAAATGAATCTTTATGGAGCAACTTAATTATGTGTGGTTGCCCTTTGTTTACACAAATTCTAACTAATAGCTCTTTTCAGCTCTCACAGAAATACTTTGGCCAATTTTACAATTTTATTACAAACTTTCAATTTGTTCAAGGTTGTGTCAAGAGCGCCAATGTCTTTGTTTAATTTTTATGCTGGGCTCATGAAGAGTGTTTCAAAAATGTAAGTCACTTGGCCCCAAACTCAGATGACCACTGAAGCTAGGCAAGTACCATACGTAAATGAATCAATTTTGGAATGGGAAACATTGTACGGCTCTTTCAGTCTGCCTCTCATTTTCCCAGTTTTCACAATGGCATGAATGCAGAAAATAATCTCTCTACTTTGAGAAAAGTTACCACAAAAGTGCTACGATAATGGTAAATGAACATGGGGCTTAGTCTCAGAAAGATAACAAGAGTGAGTAGGCTCTGTCAGTAAACTAGCAAAAGCATGATCATCTAAAGCTGTTAGCTGCTACTCAGCCTTATCTATTCCTGCCATGCCTGCAATATAGTTCCCAGGTGTTGTCAGAAGTTCTTAATTTTTAAGCAAAGTGCGGTAGATTAAAAAAATGACCCAATTCTCCCCCACCCCTTCCTGTATCCATGCTGTTTACCAAGTAACTATACGGTACCTTCAACCTCTGACTATAGGCTTGCCCATGTCATTTGTGCCAACAGAATGAAGCACAAATGACATATCTGTTCTAAACCTAGAGCTCAAGAGGAATCTTCCATATTTCCGTTTGTTCTCTTTTACTTCTACCATCAACACAAGAATGCCTGGTTGAGGATGTGGATCAATTGTGATAGCCTGATGAGTAGGAGGGATCAGATATGGAGAAAAGACAATCACCTCTGGGGATGACCAGCCAAGATCAGTGAAGCCCGGTGGCTAACCACTAAATGATCCCAAATGTGAGAGCAATAAACTTTCTGCTGTATGCCCCTGAGGTTTTGTGGTTGTTCACTATGCAGCATTATCATGGTAATGGGTCTCTGATACATAAACCCAGGAAACCAGATTCTTAGTGAAATATTCTGATTTTTTAAAGTTAGCTATTATTCAAGTTTTTAAAATAACATCACAGTTTAAACATAAACTTTCTATGAGTCCATTCTAGACCACAGAGCACTATTTCATGTTCTGTTCTATCTGAGCCCTTTATTTAAAAATTAGGAAATGACTGAGAGATAAAATCTCTTTCCCAGAGCCAAATAATTGGACCTTAGAAGCAGAAATTCACCTACTTGGGTCACTTTTTGTAAAGCATCATACTGCCCTCCTTTGAATGCACATATATTTTCAGATTCGCCATCATTCCTGCCACTTCATTTTTGTCCAAATGCTACACCCACATGAAGAAATCCCTTCATTCACCTCCACCAGGCTCAACTGAGCCCTGTTAGCTACCATCTTTTGAGAAGCGGATGTAAATTTTACATTTCCCAGAAGAGGAAGTACTTCTAGATATGTGCTTGTGGACACAAACTTAGCATATTGTTTCAGCATTACACTCACACCACTGGCCTCGACAAAACAAATGAATGAATTCTACTTCTACTTTAAAAGGAAATAATTATTATACTATGCTAAGGCAAAACTCCCATGAAACCTAAATGACGTTGAACTTGGCCAAGTGAAAACAATACATGAGAGGAGTTGAAAGGCAACTCTAATAGGGCATTTGTCCTTTCATTTAGAAAAGCAGAGTTTCATTTAGAAAAGCCGAATTTCTCTCTTATGGAGTTACTAAAGGAGGACCCATATTGAAAGTTGTCATTATTGTTTTAGCTGGGATTCGTAAAGGGACTGAACAGCTGCAAACTTTATTAGATCTAATCTAAATACCTGCTCATTGTATTTTTGAGTTAGGAGATATTTATGTTATCAATTCAACTTTATATAAACCATCAGGAAGAATATTCCCTGTGGCTCTGTTGACTCAAAATAATGACTTGTAAGGGAGCTCTAATGACAGAACAAGGGGCAATTATAGACACAGCATGAGGCTTGGAATAACTGTGTGATGTATGTGTGCAGTTGATTGACCTCGTGTACAAGGTCGTTTGTGCCACACTATTGTAGCTGTGGCCTCATGTGCCTCAGGGTACATGTTTTGTTAATTTCAATATAAACAGAATGAATTAGATCAGATTGCTCAAACAAAATACAAAGCTGCACCAGGGCTTGATGGATAAGTGATGGTACATTGGAGTCTATGAGAAGGAACCATCAAAAAACCTTAGAGGATGAATGAGAAGTTAGAGTAGTCAATATGCAGTGTTACTGCATTTCTATTCCTGGGATAGCTAACACAACGTACATCCTCTTGCATTTTTACATGATTATAATGGCTGTTGGGAAGTCTTAACATTCATTGTAAGAGGAGAAAGGGATAGGGGAAAAAAGACAGAACAAGAATTCAATATAGAGTAAGGTTTCTCTGAGATGTCCATAGATTGTATTACTTTAAAGCAAAACCATTTGGCAGTCTCTCTTCCCTACATGTCACTTTGAAAAACACTCCTGTTGAGAAAGGGGGGAAAAAAGTCTTTTCTGATGAGTTGTCTATAATTACAATTCCAAAAATCCTTACATAAATTGTGAGAGAGAGATAAAAGATGTGGAATATAGGGAAAAATTTGTTTATTTGTTATCAATGTTAATGTCTATCAAAAAAGGAACAAATTCTCTTGTTTTTGTTTTATACAAAACTATGAAAAGAGTTCAAGTACATAACAAAATTGCAGACTGACTTAAGAAACAACATGGTGAAACAGCAACAATCCTCCAAGTGCAATAATTAAGACAGATAAGAAAGGATGGTCCAACAATGAGCCCTTGATGCTAATGACTATGCTTGTGGGCCTGTGGGCCTGAAATAAGAACTAGGCCTAGAGCTGCAGGGTGCCTAAGAGTTACCTCCTAAGAACCTCCATGTTGCTCAAATGTAGCCAGTCTGGAAGCCAAACTCCACATGTAAATGCATTGCCTTCCCCCTAGCGTGGGACATGACCCCCGGGGATGAGCCTCCCTGGCACCGAGGGATTACTACCAAGCACCACCTGATGATGTGGCTGGAGAATGACCTTGAATAAAAGGGTCAACTCAGACCAGGAGAATATCTTAGCCTACATGTAATATCAGGAGTTAAAAATGCTTTTTGACACTGAATAAAAGGGGGAAATAGAAAGGACAAATGAGTTTATATGGCTGAGTCTCCAAAAAAGAGCCAGGAGGCCATCAGAGGGGTTGCCCTTAGGCACATCTCAGCAGATTCCCAGAGACACATAAAGTACATACAACCCCAGGTATTGGTTCTTGTGAGGGCTACAGAGACCCACAGGTTCTATGGTCATGGCAGATGGACTTCAGGGCCATGTCAGTTGGCCCTACTTTGGAGTTTGTGGTCCTGAATGTGATGGAGTTGGACTGAGGTGTGATCTTTGTTCACATGCCTCTCCTGTCACTTTTACCAGACCTGTTGTTGGCGCTGGGGTTTAATGTATACTCAGGGGACCTGAATCTCTGGACTCTGCATGTGATAGCCAGGTCCTGAAACTCAACAGACTTGCAACTCCTACCCTCTGGTTTATTGGACTTACCCCAGCCAGCTAACACCAGGGAGGTGAAGAAGGTCAACCACCACATCAGGGAGCCAAGAGTGTCTACAACTGCAAACAGGAGAATTGCATCCATCATCCAAGTGGAATTGAAGCACCCTCTCGATACAGAGGTGGAGTGGACATAACCATCCCAGGGTCCACAGAATAGAGGAATAGAATATAGATTAGCGTGAACTTACTGATACTCTATTCTGGAACTAATGTGATTAGTAATGGAAGTAAATGTAGCACTGAAATGGAGAAAGTGGCCATGGTAGCTGCTGAGGGTGGGAATGGGAAGAAGAGATGTGATGTGGGGGCATTTTCAGGACTTGGAGGTGTCCTGGGTGGTACAGCAGGGACAGTTACTGGACATTGTATTTCCTCCCATGACGCACTGGGTGGACTGGGGGAGAGCGTAAACTGTAATGTGGACCACTGACCATGTGGTGCAGCAGTGCTCAGTGATGTATTCACCAAGTTCAATTAATGTCCCATGATGATGGAGGAGGTTGTGGTTATGGGAGGAGTGGGGTGAGGGGGGCAGAGGGTGTATATGGGGACCTCATATTTTTTAACATAACATTAAAAATAAATTAATTAATTAAGAAAAAGAAACGACATGGAATAACTAGCACTCATGCAATTTCTCAGATTACAATTTCTCAGATACAGCTTTGATTCTAAACTGCTGAAAAGAGGCGTTCCAAAATAGTAATTTCATCAGCCTTGGTTGTTTCCTAATAGTACCATCTAGTCAACTTTCCTCACATTTCCAAAATGGCTGTTAGTAAAACCTATGGAAGCCTTGATAAAAAACTTGAAATCAGTGTTCTCTTAATGATATTAGGAACCACACATCTCTGGTCTTCTATTATTGCAGCATATAATGTTTGAGAAAGTACAACTAGTATCTAACATCAAATGAGGAAGCTTCTTCCTCAGGGTACTCAAATAAAGTGTCTCCCTAACATAATATATGCAAACACTGTCAAGTGATTAAAAATAGGAATAGGGGAATCTATTTCAAATTTCATCTCGTTTGAAAATTTTCGACTAAAAATAGTTCATAAGTGAAACTACAGTTAATATAAAAGTTCCTACAGGCAGGGACAAGCTGCTGATGGTTTCCACACCTATTTTGTTCCAGATATTAGAGAAAGAGTAGGAAATGTATGATCAAACATACAGCACTTTTAAAAGATTGATTTTCAATAGGCCATGTTTTAAAAAACAAATACTAATTTCTCTTCAAGACACCAGTCAAATAAAATATACTGGTTTTAAACAGTATGTAGAAGAATAATCATACATGGATTTTCAGAGAGAAAACTGATTTCTGACTGAAAGCTCTCGACTGAAACAATATATTTTACTAACTTAGAAGTAATAAATAAGATGCAGGCAATCTCAATAAAACAAGGAAAGCGCATCTGATTGATTATTAATCCTAAATCACTTATATTCAATTTAAAGCTTTAACAGCTCTACTACTGCTTTTTCCTCAAATTAAGCCAAAGAGAGAACTTACAAAAATAAAATAGATAATGGTATTATGTTATTAATATATGTTTTAAAGAAGTATAAATTAACTTATTTTAATGCCCATAAGTTAGAAAAATAGTCATTTTCATGATATCAAGCATTAGAAGTTGGATGATGCAGATACAAGTTTTGTCTTATAACATTTTAAGAATCGATCTGTTTCAGCTTTATGTTTGTTTTAGTTGAAAAATATTGGGTAAAAAGCCTGCAATTGGACACTTTTTTTTTGCTGGAAAGTATCTAGTCATTCTTCATCCAGTAACTATAAGATGTGCCTCCTCTGGCCACTACTTACTGAATTTTCAGTTCATGCATTTGGGGATGTTAGTGACTCCACCTCTGACATGTTATTCAGATTTGCACAATCACAGCTCCTTACTTTTCCTGACTATAGTAATCCTTTCAAAACAGAGTATCTGACTCAGTTAAGATCCTTTAGAGTCAAACCCTGCACATTTTCTGCTCTAGAGTGTAACCAATCATGGGAGGAGATAAAGCAAGTGGAGAAGAATTGAGCTACCCCATCTGAGAGCCAGCACCAAGGCCCTAGACATGTAACTGAAGCTCTATTGGTCCTCCAAGCCTAGCCCATTCACCTAGCCAAGTTCACATAGTGCAGAGCCAAATTACCTGAATTTCTGACGAACAGAATCACGAGTAATAGAATGGTTGTCAGATGCCACCAACCTTTTAGGTGGTTTGTTATTTGGCAATAGATAAAAGACACATTGTCTATTTGATAGAGAAGCCAAAGTAGTCTCACTGATGAACTGACATCTGGGCAGAAACCTCAATAATATGGAGAAGCAAACCATGCCCTGATACTAATGACTATGCTTGTGAGCCTATATGCCTGAAATAAGAACAAGGCCTAGAGTAGCACTGTGCCTGGGAATTTCCTCCTGACAGCCTTTATGTTACTCAAATGTGGCCAGTCTCGAAGCCTAACTCAGCATCTAAATGCAATGCCTTCCCCCCAGCGTGGGACATGACACCCGGGGATGAGCCTCCCTGGCACCGAGGGATCACTATCAAGTACCAACTGATGATGCAACTGGAAAATGACCTTGAATTGAAGGTTCAATGAGGATCCAGCAGAATATCCCTATCTACATATAATAACATGACTTTAAAATGCTGTTTGACCTAATGTAAGGGGGAAATGGAAAGGAGAAATGAGTTTATATGGCTACGAGTCTCTAAAAAAGAGTCTGGAGGCTGTCAGAAGGATTGCCCTTATGCACAACTGAGCAGAATCTAAGAGACAGATGAAGTAGATACAATCCCCAGGTATTGGTTCCTTTGAGGGCTAAAGGGACCCACGGGTTCTATGGTCATGGCAGATAGGGTTCATTGCCATGACAGATGGCCCTTCTTTGGAGCTGGTGTTTCTGCGTGATGAAACTGGACCCAGAGGGGATCTCTTTTCATAAGACTATCATGCTACTTTACTGGAATTGTAGTTGGTATTGGGGTTTCAGATATATTTAGGTGATTGAATCTTTTTACTGACAATATGATAACCAGGCCCTGAGCCTCAACAGACTCCAGCTCCTACAATCTGATTTATTGGACTCACCTCACTCAGCTAAGATGGAGTTGAAGAAGGAGACCACCACACCATGGAGCCTAGAGTGCCTACAACTGAAAGCAGGAGGATTGCATCCAGTAACCATGTGGAATCTGAGCCTCCTCTTGACATAGAGGTGCAATGGACACAACCAATCCAAGGACCTCAGAGAAAAGGTGGCATTGGAGTGGGAAAAGTGGACATGGTGGCTGATGGGTATGGGGAATGGCAGGAAGAGATGAGATGTGGAGGCGCCTTTGGGACTTGGAGTTGCCCTGGATGGTGCTTCAGGGGCAATCACCAGACATTGTAAATCTTCCCAGGGCTCACTGGATGGAATGGGGTAGAGTGTGGGCCATGATGTGGACCAATGACCATGAGGTGCAGAGATACCCAGAGATGTACTTACCAAATGCAATGGATGTGTCATGATGATGGGAGTGAGTGTTGCTGGGTGGGGGGAGGGGTGCGGTGGGGGTGGTGGGGTCAAATGGGACCTCATATTTTTTTAATGTAATATTTTTACAAAATCAATTAAAAAAAAAAGACTAAGCATTCTAGGCAGACAGCTATAAAGCTTAAATGACAATGTATTCCAGAAACTTCTAAAAATTTACTAAAGCTGGAGGGATATAGATAATAGGAGGACTAGAAGGAGTTGAAGTCAGTGAATAAGAACCAGAATTTAGTCCAGAGAAAGGAACTTGGATTTTGTTTTAAGTATGAGTCTGGGTCAAGCACACTACTCCATAACTTTCATGTTTCATGAACCCATACATTCTTTTTCACTCTCTCTAGGTTTGTTGAATTTAGAGCTGAAAGAGTCCTAATTAATACCATCGATTTACCCTGATGATGAGTTGCAGTGTTTTCATTTGCCAAAAGGCTGCCAACACAAAGTACCAGAAATGTGTTGACTTTTATAAAGTGTATTTTTTTTTTTTTTTTGGGTAAAACCATACAGTTTCAAGGTTGTGAAAAATCCAACTCAGGGCACCATATGAGGTGTTTTCTCGCTCACGTCAGCTGCTGTGTGTTGAAGCAAGATGGCAGGTGATCTCTGCCTGGCCTCTGCCTTCCCCTCTGGACTTTCACAGCTCAGCTAAGGGCAACCAGGCATAGGGCTTATCTTTTACTGGGACTCCCTCTCAGGCTTGGCTCCCCAGCTCTCTTCCCAATTTGAGGTTCAAGTTATCAGCAAATGACTTATCTCTCTGGGGGCCTCAGATGCTTGAGCCTTCCCTTTCTGTCACATGGCAGGATAAAAAATGGCAGCTCTCTCTTTTCCTGAATGACTCCATTTTTCAACAGACCCAGCAAGAGGGTGGAGACTCAACCTGAGTCTCACCTCACTGAGGTAGTTCAATTTTAAAAAGGTCTCACACCTTTTTACAGGTGTGGACCAGCCCACAAACATAATCTTTTCTCTTTTGGGGATTCATAAATTAATTTCAAACTGCAACAAAAAATGAAAGTATTTTTATACCTTCCCTTGAATTCTTAGGATAGTATTCCATTAAATATAAAAGACCAGACAAACTTTATCCTAGTATATAAGTTCTGCACAGAAATGAGTTCCCCCACCAGGAATAGCATACTGAAGGGTCTTTAGCATGTTCAAATTTGGTTGATTAACATATATAGGTATTTTAGAACTTATTTAAATTAAGTTCTAAAACATATTTTTAAAACATTTATTCAAGGAAAAAAGTAAAATATTATGGAATGCCTGAAGCACCATTCCATGAAACCACGTTTGAAAATCACGATTTTAATTTCAAGGCAGATGTTACTCCATTTTGTTTTTAATGTTTCAATTTCACAGAATGATGAAAAACAGTTGAAGAGAGACCAACAGATGGAAAAAAATCACCTTATATTTTATATATTGCACACCCACAGCACCAGTCTACTGAAAACATTTGAAACTATTGGAAAAATCATGTTGAGAGTCCCAAATACTTCAGATGCCAACCTCCATCTCCACACATAAGAAATTCTTATTTTCATCTTGCTTTCACTGGAAGCAACCTAATTCCATTTTCCATGTGAATTGCAATTTAAATTGCTGCCCTACATGTCTGAAGGTGACTTAGAAGGGAATAAAAGAGGGAATAATTGTGATATCGATAAGCTTGGTAACATCTGTCAAACAAACAAAAAGAAAACCCTGTAAATGTGATTGACTCCTTTTTTGTGATACATCCAGTTGTAAAGCTGAATCAAAAATAATTGTGATGACACAGAGATTTAACATAACACTGAAAAGCATTGTGTTATGATTTTGCCTATTTAAAATTATACGTAATTGCAATTTCCATTTCTGACTACAAATGCAAATAATAGGTCAATATTCTTGATATATGGAATGTTTACTCATTATTTACTTTTGTATATTTCTAATTCTCATATATCTAAGAATTTTGTGTTGGTAAGAATGCTTTCTGTTTCAAGTAATAAGAAAAGCAAATCAAATTGGATTTAGCAAAATAAAAAAAATACTTATTAAATTATTTAACTAAAGATTCTAAGATTTCATTCATGAATGGAGCTGGGTCCTTAAAAGTGTCTCTCTCCATCTCAGATCTACTTTACTATGCACTGGCTTCATTCTTAAAAAGATTCTATTCATGAGGTATCCCTTCCAGTTCATGGGTTATATTCTTTCCAGTTTGAATCCAGTAAAAAAGTAAATGTCTTTCTAATGCTCCAGCAAAATTCCTAGGATTACTTTGGATGGGTCCTGTGCCTGATCCTTAAATAATCACTGCAACTGGGAGGATACAATGCACCGATTTGTCAGGTCTAATACACTACTGAGCCCTTTAGCCTTGAGTAAACTCAACTCCTGCAATGGTGGAAATCTAGCTTATTTGTTTTATATTCATTACAGACATCAATGCAAGGAATATTCTCACTTATGTCTTTGCATTATTTACTGATTAGTTTTATAGAATAAATTCTGGTAGTGCTATGTCAAAGTTTATACATATTTTAAAGCTTTTAAAAAATGTACAAAATTGCCTTCCAGAAATGTGGTACTAATTCATACTTCAATGAGTAGTGAATGAATTTTCCTTTACATATTCTCATCAGATCTAGCTATTATTATCATATTTTGCTGATCTTTGCCGTTTTGAAAAGCAAACTATTTCATGTTTATATATCCTTGACTACCAATGAAGCTAAACATAATTTTATGTTCCTTCCCCATTTTCATCTGCCTTCTTAACTGCTTATTTTTATATTTCCCATTATATACTGGACTATTGGTTATTTTTATAACTTATTTATAAGAACCCAATATATGTATTCACTCAATTGTTTAAAATATATAATTGAGCTTTATGATAGGAATAATGGCATAGGAATTCAGAATACAAAAGCTAACAAGCACATGAAAATCCCTAGTCTAATATATATTTTTTAAACGATATAAATATTTTGCAATTTTCATCCCAAAGCAAGTTGAAAGAATTGTATAACACCAACAAAAAATGTTCACCTAGTTTCATAAATTGTTATATTTTGCCTTTCTCTCTCTTTTCATACACATGCACACACACACGGAGGCATATAAGAATGCACAGACATTTTTGTTGAACCATTTGAAAGTAAGTTGCAGATATTGATATTTTCCCCCTAAATACTTCAACAAATATCACTAACAAAACTGCAGCACAATAGTCATATCAAGAAATTTAACTTGGATGATATTATCTATAAAGAGTCTATATTCAAACTTTTCCAGTTGTCCTCAAATTATTCTTTATCGTTTTTTAAAAAATCAAAGATCCAATTAGAGTCATGAATTACATTTAGTTGTGCAAATGTAATTTAATTGTCATGATGCTTTATTCTCCTTTAGATTAGAATTTTTCTTTTTCTTTCATGAAATAGATATGTTTGAAGCAGTGGGGCCAATTTTCTTGTAGAATGTTTCACAATAGGGGCTGTTGTGATTCCAGATTAATGTGTTCTTCATGAAGAGATTAAGATTAAACATTTTAGGTAAAAATACCACATAGGTGATGTTGTGTAGTTGCCATTATATCATTTCAAGTGGCATATGATGTTCATTTGTTCCATTATCGGTGATGCCCAGTTTGATCTTTTAATAAAGGGGGTGCACAACAGATCTCTCTATGATGAAAGCGCCTTTTTAAGATTAAAAGTCTTTAAAAGTAATCTGGGAGAATTCAACCAATACTGGCTGAATATTTTGTTCCCCAGCAACTTTGTACTCTATGCTTTGAGAATCTATCTATACTACTTATTTTACTATCTACTATCAATGATTATATGGACAGTTTAAAAAGGTTGGTTTTCTAATTTTATCATTACTTTTACACATAGTAGCTAGAATTCTTCTATAAAGAAAAATTTCCCATCCCTCTCATTTATTATTATGCTTCTATAGATTCATTTTTATCCATTGTTTCATAATCCATATTAATTATTATTATGGTGATGCTCAATGCCAATGGTAGTGCCAGAAAATCCAGCTACTATGTCTTTCAAAATGTCCTGTTTGTCTTTGAAAACTTTCTTGATTTTTTCAACAAGATGTTCCAGGTTCAACTTATACTTTTCATATCCTTGTCCTAGAACCATCAATTTCTCCAAGAAGCCTTGGTTACTTTTAGTGAAGAATAATATTCAGAAACCAAGATCTTGGTGCTCAGTAATGTCATTCATTCTACTTCCTTTTAGCAGTCAGAGAAGAAAATGTATGTCAATAATCAATTTATCCTACCAAAACCCTAATACCACAGGCTTCAAGATTATACCCAATTCCATATTTTCCTCTTTTCTCCCCCGGTGAGAACTATAGTTCCTAACATAAATGTATATACTTAAACGTTCTATAACATTCCAAAAAATCACGCTTAATGTACAAACATTATACCACACACAAAAAAAGTACTCTATAAATTTTTTAAGTTTTTCAATTCTTTTTTTTTTAAAGATTTATTTTTATTTATTTAATTCCCCTCCCCTCCCCCAGTTGTCTGTTTTTTTTTTCTGTGTCTTTTTGCTGCGTCTTGTTTCTTTGTCCGCTTCTGTTGTCGTCAGCGGCACGGGAAGTGTGGGCGGTGCCATTCCTTGGCAGGCTGCTCCCTCCTTCGCGCTGGGCAGCTCTCCTTATGGGTGCACTCCTTGCGTGTAGCCACGTGGGGGACACCCCTGTGTAGCACGGCACTCCTTGTGTGCATCAGCACTGCGCATGGGCCAGCTCCACATGGGTCAAGGAGGCCCGGGGCTTGAACCGCGGACCTCCCATGTGTTAGACGGTCGCCCTAACCACTGGGCCAAAGTCCGTTTCCCAGTTTTTCAATTATTATTACTCTTACAATATATTCACTGTGGGTGAACAGTCTGAAAGCTGCTTAACTAAATTACTTTTTTCTGGGTAGTTATTTTAAATGCATTTAGGTTCATTTATCTATTTGTATTCAATTGAGTGACTTTTCACCCTTTCTAATTCAATCATATTTTGAATATGTAAAACATTGACACAGAACAAAATCAAAGCTTTGTAAGAAGTATTTTCAGAGAAGTCTTACCTATATCCATATCCTTTCCACTTATTCCTATACACCTTCTATAAATAACAGGGGCATTCTCCCAATTCCTCCCTTCCATCCTTTGGGCCATTGTTGTCATACATTTCACTTTTACGTATGCTATAGATACAAAATACTAGTTTGTTTTTGTTACTGTTACTATTCTCTTATTGCTATAGGGAATTTATTATCTTTCAGAGCAATTAAAAATAAGAAAAATAAATTTTATATTTATCATTTTTTATTCTTTTATATTGATAATTTTTTTACAATAGCTTCTAACATCTAAAGAGGTCTCTATCCATACATCACCAAGACAACAGATTAAATAATAGAAAATCTAGACAGACAATTGGATTATGTAATATACATATACTCAAGTGAATAATACTTGTAACTGGGATTGTACAATAGTATTATGGATGTTAAAGGCAGTCCTTGGCTTGCTACCTCCTGCAGAGCAGATGTGCCTTTGCACATAGCAAAACTTTCTTTTCCCTTCAATAATGTCTGCATTGTTCAGGCTCAGGATTTACTGGTATCCTGGGAAGTTATTTGCCCTTCTGTGATGAGAATCCAGTCTCTTCCCCATAGTGAAACTAAGAATTTCCATCCCCTTATTTGCCCTCTTCATATTGGTGAATCATATTGGATCTCAGCTACACGTGACAGAAAGTTCAATTCACATGACTTTATGCCAAGAGGGAATTTATGGGCTTTTGCTAATGGGAAGATCAGAATGGTAGAGCTCACTGGGTATAGCTTAATGTTATAAAGAATTATCTCCACCTAGTTATTCTCTTTTCTGCTTGCTAGCTTTGTTCTTACACAGCTCTTCTCTTGTGTTTCTTTGATGACTGCATTAAATCCAGATTTTATCTTGCCTCAACTAGAAGTTCAGTGGGAATGAATGAGCGTTCCTTTCCTGGAATTTCCAATGGGGTCTTGTTGTATCAGTGATCCTGAATAAGTCATGGGCACACCTCTGATCCAAGCACTGTTGCCTGCACTATGCAAGATGATTGTTGACCCCTCTTGAGGAAGGAATGGAAGCAAATCCACTGGAAACACTTTGAACTAGGTTGTATTGGGTAGCTAAGAGGAGAATTGGGATACAATTAATAGTAGAAAATGGATACCAGGCATCCAAATCAATGTACATCATCTACCCTGGAAAACTAGAACAAATTGTAGCCATTTGCCTCAGCAGATTTTGGATGAACAACTTAAAAATAAACTTTAATAGTTTGTAATAATTTAATTCTTTTCTTGTTTTTTCTCCAGATCATATTAAATGATTATTTTGTCAGAATTTTGGTATTTATTCAGTACTTAATTTAGTTTGGATTTATATTTACCACCTTTAGTCATGATTTCTACTCATGATATCACAATTAAGCTACCAAAGAGATTTTCATACTACATACAAACTGAAGAGTATAACTACAGGTGAAATGTGAAGAATAGGAACCAGGAAGGGGGGGGAGAATTCTGATCTCATGTAAATGATCCCTGTATATGACTGAAATTAAACAATAAATTTTAAAAGTGATTTGTGATTTATTGTTCCTATTGTTTTAAATTAAATATGCATAGACATGTATACACAAATCTATATACATTCCTGCATTTTACCCTTAAAGTATGCACTTGAGCATTATGTAAAGATATTTTATAAATATTGAATTGCTACAACCATCATTTATACTCTTAGTATTTTGAATCCAAAGTAGTAACTAAATATGTATCACTCTACATTTATGTAATTGTATTAGAAAAATTATAGGATTGGTAAAATTAAGAATACATTTGACAGGCCATGAAATCCATAAGAAATAAAAATGATATAAGTGCTTTATGTGCAGCCAAAGACTAAGGATATAATACAAAAATTAATTAGAATTCTGCTGGAAGTCATGAGGAAAAATAAACTAAATAAAAAGTCTTCTTATATTCAACATCACTGGCCTGGTTGTAAGTTACAGAAATGATAGAGCACAATAGAATGAAGCTGAAAAAATCACATCTGACAAAGGGAGTCCTTAGTAGGGATCATTAGTGTTAAATAAATATTCTTCATTCACTTTCCACTTATATTGAAATGCTGACAGGCTGAATCCCAAAAGCCCAGAGACCAAACTCACAGAAGGGTGATATTGAATTAACAAAATATGTATAGCTCAGTAAAGAGCTTCAATTCTCAGATCCTGGGGTCAGATGAAAAGAGAGAAATATGCTGAGAGGTCTTTAAGTATTGTTTCTTTCCCTACCCCATCTCAAAGAGAAAAAAGTGAAAATAACTTTGCATCCTCAGTAAGCCAACTGGCTACTGAACTTGCTGAGCTCCTTACAGAAATGCACTGCCAGTTCCAAATGTGTTTTAATGTTAGAGGTCACACAGTATACTCTTATCTCCACCAAGATATCAGGATCTCCCCAGTTCTCTGGATAATTCTCATTAAGGAGACATCTAGTTGACCAAAAGGAGAGAAAAGAAAAAGATAGTGTTAACTCTTGCGGGAAGTCTCCTCTAAATAACAGGAACTCCATCCCAGTATGGAGGGGTCAAATGGCAAGAGTGACATTTGGAGTCAGAACCTTTACACCCACCAATTGCTGACCGTAGACTTTGTCAACTTGCTGAACTTCTCTGAGCTTGAGAATCCATAAATGGGGTAATTATTACAACTTCACAGGTTTGCTTGGAGCAAACAATCTAAACTTTGGGGAGAATTCTTGTTTGACCTGAAACTGTGTGGACAAAAAATCTACACTTGTATTATTTTGGGTGGGTAGAAATACCATTCACTATTCTTTCAGTACACCATTGTCAAGCAGTGCAAAAAGCTAGCATGTTAAGTGTTGTTTATCTTTCATTTTGGACATTTGAAAATGCATTTTATGTATATATACAGTGATTCACCATCCACTCCTCTATATCCAGGGCAGGAAAAAACCATCCTCTTACTTTCACTATGCTTTAAAAAAAACTTGATGTACCTTCATGTTTCTGAGTATCAGTTAAGGATTTGGAGCAGAGGACTGCCAGGAAGCAACTTATTTTACCTCAGCACCCAAGAGATTATTTTCACTATGTCAAAATTATCTTATCCAGTAAGTAGAAGAGGGAAAGAAACTTTTCCATTTAATTGCTTCTTTGATTTGTATCAGCTGCTTTCTTTTTGCCGATGCCAAGCACAGTTAGAAGAGTTGGAAGGTGAGAGCGGAACATTAAGTTCTGTGTGGCTTACAGATGCAAAGCAAAGCATCTTTATTGATATTCTTTTTAAAGAGTTCGCTGAGGTGCAATTCATGGTTGTGAATGGAAAGTAGAAAGCCCTTTGAAAATGAGAGATAAAATTCAAGGTCAGTCTCCCACAAACCAGTCTTTCCTCTACTCCCACCTTTTTGGAAATCATAAATCATTTATCTGGATTTGTTCACTGTGTGCTGATGGTATCTCACCTTATCACTGCCTAAAGGAACACTTCAAAAGCATATTTTAAAAACAACAATTTATCTTCTCTTGTCCCGGAAGTTAATTTGAGCCCCCAATAGTCTATTAGAAAAAAAAAAATGTGTAAGTTGCAATTTTTTAAAAAAATAAAAGTTAAACTGATTTATAGCTGGCATTCAAAGTTGTTATAGTGGATACATTTTCTCTTAGGCTGGCCCACTCTGCCTTCTCTGATTTACAATTTTAGAAAACATTCAGAGCATTAGAACAAGAGTCTTAGCAGTTGTAGGCTATGTTTCAGTCACATGTCCCATTTCCAAATGAGGCTTGCTCCTCTAATTGCTCTTCATACAATGGTTGCCCTCGAACTTATCTGCCACAAGAATTGTTGAAGAACTATAGAAAATTTCCCTTATCTATTGTGAAGTTTGCTTTAGGGAAATAAAGAAATGCAGATAGATGCATAATTTAGGATTAGGACATTCAGCCCTGTCCTTTTAGTGCCTGTCAAAAAAAGGTCCCTAAAATCAAATTAAGTCCAGGCAGATTTCTCCTGATTCCTAGTCACAGCTGGGAGGCTTTAGACAGTCATTCTGACAATTGAAAAAGTGTCTTTCTGTGAGGGTGATAAATGTGGGATCAAGTAATATGTTCGGACATCAAAGTATTTGGTCCATATTTTGGTACCTCCCGGAAAGAAAGCTCTCCAGAAAATTTTCAATGAAGATGTTTAGGAAGAAATTCTGAAACTTTATTTAAGACATGTATCTCAGAAACATTAGCAACACTTAAAAATCCAGAGACCAGTAAATCCATTGTCACCACCTCATATCAACTGAAGTTATGAGGACCCCCAAATACCCAGGAGTGTGTGTGTATACAATTACTCGGGCAGGCGTCTGTTGGCCTGTGAAGAGAAGGTAACAGGACTCTGAAGAAGACACAGGCCCCATTCCATGTATAATAAACAACAGGAGACTTGGTAGCTGCCAGCTGTCACTAGTATAGCTGATTTGAAGACTCTAGATGTAAATGACTCTTCTCTCCAACTCTTAATCTTCACTCTTGCACCAAACAGACAAATTCCTTTACACATTTCCTTGCTTATGAATGATGTTGAGAAGCCACTGGAAAGCATGCCTTGAGCCACAGCCTTTTAGCACTGGCTTTCAATATTCTGTCACTTCTGACTACCACTCATACTTTCCTTTCACCTCTGCCTGTAATATCCAGCTGGAGGCCTTTTCTATTCCTCTCACATACCCCTCCATCAGTTTGATGGCTTTCCTTTCAGCATCCTAACTCCTCTTGCTCTGACAAATAGACTAGTAAAAGACAGGAGCTTATGGCTTTTAGGAAGCATAGAAGAGTGTAGCCCAGTCCATTTTTTCCCCAAAATATTCGATAGGTGCTGAGAACATTTCTGTTATTTCTTCTATTTCACACCCATCTCTCATGCAAACAGTTAACTTTAACAGTATGTTCCATTCTGATGTCAACCACCAGCATGTGATAGTTAGGTCAAAGCTTATTAATAAGAATAATTTGATCTGGATGAGGAGAAAATTGATTGGTAATAAAATTCTGGATGATTTGCTTATTTCTAGCCTACGGAGATAGACCCATTTATTTTATAGCACAGCAATCATTTTAAGGGTGCCTTCTACCATTAAGAACTTTTTCTTTTATTTGAGGGTTTCTTTGGTTTTGTTATTATTTTTGTTTTTGCCCTAGCACACACCAGTAAGGTTTGTGATTACCTTGCAGAAGACTAGCAGAACTTACCAGAATTGCTTCATGACATATTTTTAAAGTTTCCTTAGCACAATTTGCCATTTGACACTTCTGGGCATCCCCAGGGTGAAGAGCAGTCTTGGTAAATAAAGAAAAATGACATATACTTTGCAAAAATCATTGTAATAGCACCTACTAGATATTTAGGTGTAAGGCAATATTCCTTTTTTTTTTTTTTAAGATTTATTTATTTCTTCCTACTCCCTCCATTGTCTGCTCTCTGTGTCCAGTTGCTGTGTGTTCTTATGTGTCTGCTTGTATTCTCATTAGGTGGTTCTGGGAACCAATTCTGCTACCTTCCAGAGTAGGAGATAGGTGATCGTTCTCTTGCGCAACCTCAGCTCCCTGGCCTGTTGCATCTCTTATCATCTCTCCTCTGTGTCTCTTTTTGTTGCATCATCTTCCTGTGTCAGATCTCCACAGGGGCCAGCACGCCTGCATGGGCCAGCACTCCTGCATGGGCCAGCACTCCTTGCATGGGGCAGCACTCTGCATGGGCCAGCTCACCACATGGGCAACTGATGTGGCTGAACCAAAGTCCTATTCATAACACAATTTAATCAGACATCTCAGCTGAATCTAATACAATAGAAGGATTATCATGACCAGAGGAACAGACCAGTTTACAAACATAATCAATAACTCTTTTTGGAATTCATAAATAATATAAAACTGATAAAATATCTGTCACATTTTACTTGACTACAGACTAGCATATGAAAGTCTGTATTAATGGTTTTTACTCTCTATTTCACAAATGAATCATGCTAGAAATAATTTTTTTTATTTTATTGAACTATATCATTCATACATGAACACATATAAACAATAAGTGTATAGTAAAGATTGTAAACTTACAAAATAAACATACATAACATCACACAGGGGTCTAACACATAACCCCTCCATGAACTCTTTGCATTAGTGTGAAATATTTGTTACAAACTATGCAAGAGCATCTTCAAAATATTATTGCCAACTATAGTCCATATCTTACATTGGGTGTATTTTTCCCCAACCCATACTATTTTTTTAAAATATATTTTTGTTACAGATATTGTGAACTTGCAAAACAATGATACAGATGTGTAGGTTTCCCATACAATGCCACACCCTGGTGGAATACTTGTTACAGATTATGAGATAACATCATCAGACTATTACTACCAATTATGGTTCATAGCATACATTTGGCACACTTTTTCTATACACTCCATTATCAACACAGTACAGCTTGGCATTGATGCAAGAATATTATAGTATTGCTGTTAACCACAGTCTATAGGTCACACCAATTGTAGTTTTCCCATGTTCTCCATATTTCCATCACCCTGCAATAGTGACGTACATCTGCTCTAGCTCACAGAAGGACTCTCTTGCATTTGTACCCTTAACCACAATTCTCAACCGCCTCTGGGTTCACTGTGTTTTTCAGTCCCTAGATTATTCTTTAGCTTTCTTTCTATTGACATTTACTTCCACAGACTATCTTTTTCAGTCACAATCCCATTTATAAACTAGTTGCTACTCACTATAATGTGTTACTATCAACTCTATCCATCTCCACACTTTTACAGTCAAGTTAATTAAAACTTCTACGTACATTAAGTATCCATAGTTCTTCTCAACCCTCATCTTATCTCCTTATAACCTATACTCTAGGTTTTAATTCCATGTGTTTATTATTTGTATTTAGGTCATATTAATGAGACCATGCAATATTTATACTTTTGGGTCTGGCTTACTTCATTAGTACTCATCAGGTTTATAGTTTACATTATGGTTTACACTTTGCACTGTACAGTTTTATACATTATATATATTATGTATTATACATTATAATATCACTGTACATACAGGACAACCAATCTTACAGTGACAAAATGTATAATGGCCTGCATCTGCCAGTGCAGTTTTTTGCAGAACAATTCCAATACCCTAAAAATGTCCTATGTTCCATCTAGTTTTAAATAACATTGGGATTTTCACTCAAAGTGGGATGCTATTCCCATTTGGGAGTCAACTCTTGTGGACAGGTGAATCTAATGCTCAGATCACCAAGGATATAACATTCAAACTTTGACTTTTCCACTGTCTGTTGCTTTTTAAGTAAACTTTATTTCAAATTCAAAAAAATAAAATAACAGACAAAAGGTAGCTTCACCAGTTATGCAAGCATTACTCCAAAAAATTTTGCCCAGGTACTTTTTTTTTTTAGGAGACACCAGGGAATGAACCTAGGACCTGGTATATGGGAAGCAGGCACCCAACCATTTAAGCTCCATCCACTCCCCATGTCCAGGCACTTTTATCTCATCTAATCCTAAAAACAAATTCAATTGTTTCTCCAGTGTTCAGGAAGATACACAGATGAGCACAGGTTGCTTAAATGACATGAACAAGGTTTTGTTAATGAAGAACATAAGGAAGAAAACAAATTCTTATTCATATTCATATCTCATAAAACTGAGCCCTACATATTCTTTTTTTACCTTTAGCATTGATAGAGCACTTTCTTTGCTTTTGCTTCAAAAATGTACAGTATTATTAACTACAGTCTAGAAGTTACATTAGTTACATTTCCCTCATATATCACCATATTCTTAACACCACATAGTCAAAGAACATTCCTGTATTTATATTATAATCACAATCCTCATCTCCCACCAGAATCACTGTTATACATTCCCTAGATTATCCAACTAACATTAAACTCCCTAGACTACCTGTTCAGCCACAATCACAGCCACAAATCAGCAGTGTTTGTTATACTCATTATAATGTCCCTGTACACACAGGACAAAAGATCTTATAGTGATGAAAGGCAAAATGTCAAAGAAAATTTTATTATTTTTTTATTATCCCAAAAGTATTTATTTTTAATTTTTTCTATTTTATATCTTATTTTTAAAACTATTATTTCATTTTCTTATTAATTGTATTTGGCTATTGTATTGGCTTCATTTTTTAAGAGGCTTTGGATCACAAAAGGGTTACAACTGTGGCAGGGGAGGATCATTTGTGTGGGGTGTCAGTGATGGGGGATACAAGGGAAGAGGTTCACCTGGACATACATATAAGGCATATAAATGTGTTCAAATGTTCATGGGGCACTGTCATGATGGGTAGAGATTCATACAATAACCAAAAGAATATTGAATTCCCATCCTGGGGAGTTCTCCCACATTCTCCAATGGAACAGCAAGAATCCCCCAAGTACTAGGCAATGGCTAGTGGAGGATGGTCCATTGACATGCACTCGATACTGACGACTGTGCTTATGAAGCTTTACTTGTGAAATTGAAACTTAGCCTCATACTATAAGGTGCCTAAGGATTACCTCCTGTGAGCCTCCTTGGCACTCAAATGTGGCCTCTCTCTAAGCCAAACACAGCATATAAATGTAATAACTTCCCCTCAGCATGGGACATGACTCCCAGTTGTTTTTGAAAGAATTATTTATAATGTACATGTTTTAGAGATCCATTTTCCCTCCATTCACCTCCTACCAAGAAGTTTGATTAAATTTCAGTAGCTGGCCATTACCAAAGCCAATATTCAGAGGAAATATTACTCTTAATTCGTTACAGCTGTTCCATCCTGAGATTCAATGAGATCCAATTTTTTCCCAGTTGGGCTGTTCACCATATGTAATATTAATTCCATTGGGTTTTCTGGAATTAATATTTAGAGATGAAGGAAGAAACAAAGAAAAAAAGGAAGATAGGTGTTCGTAAATATTTATTATAGGCTCATTGTAGGGTGAAAGAGTAGTTGAACCATTTATGTACATGTGTGTATCTGTGGTCCATTCAAAAATGTCATACAAAACATGTGGGAATGAACATTTATAAAAATAATCTTTTATACTGTCAAAATATTATGCATTATAATCTTTACATGGTCCTTGTGCTAAATTTATAAAAACGGCTTTGATTTTATAAATGCTCCTTATAAAACAAGACATAATCCCTGATCTGGAGTTGATTACACTAAATATATACATAGATTATAAATATATACATAGAAACCAAATATATATATTATAAATATTATATATTATAAATATATACATAGAAACCAAATGAAGAACAATAAAATCAAGTTCCAATTTTTCTGGTATTGAATTCAGAAGTGTATTTAATTTTCTTTCATAAGGACCATTCACTTTGTCAAAGTCATCATAGAGAAGGATTTGGTTTGGCAGAGGGCAGTCCAAGTAAGTGATGTAAAGGTACAGAGCAGGGTGGAGGCATGGTGTGCATATTTAACATATGATTGCACATAGCAACAAAAGGCTTTGTGAAGAAATAGTAAAAGAATGTTCAGAAAGAAGGCAATTTGACAGAAATAGCTATATATTAAACATATTAAAACAAAAAAAAATCAGTTGAAATATTTTCATAAATTTCTACCCAATTCAGAAGCATAGTATGAGTTGGCCAAATGTAGGTCTTTCTGATATTTTTCTTCAGAACTCAGTACTTCCAATTGTGACTTTTCCCTATGTATTCATTTAAATCTAGGATAGGTGTTAACAAAATAAAAAAGTGTTCCTTGTTTTGTTTAAATGCCAGGTAAAGAATGCCCTCATTTTTAAGGATATGAAAGAGTACAATTGTTCATTCTTGTTTGGGTTCCACAAGCAAAATCAGCTGGAGTTATACAAGGCCCAGTCAGACCCAATCGAAGAAGGTTATTTTCCTTTTCCACTTCTGACTGTAAAAGACCTGCTGCCAGATTATCATTTCCAGAAAAAAATCTATGCCAGTAAAACCTGCAGATACAGACTTTTTTGATATAGAATACATATTAATTTAGAAAAATTAAGGTAAAAATAAATTGGGGTATTAAAAAATTAAAAAATAGACATTCTTTGTTTTTTTAAAAATTTTATTTATTTATTTATTTTATTGACTTTGTAATAATATTACATTAAAAATATATATGTGAGGTCCCAATCAACCCCACCCCCCACTCCACCTCTCCCCCCCCCCCAGCAACACTCATTCCCATCATCATGACACATCCATTGGATTTGGTAAGTACATCTTTGGGCACCTCTGCACCTCATAGTCAATGGTCCACATCATGGCCCATACTCTCCTCCATTCCATCCAGTGGGCCCTGTGAGGATTTACAATGTCCGGTGATTGCCTCTGAAGCACCATCCAGGGCAGCTCCATGTCCCAAAGACGCCTCCACCTCTCATCTCTTCCTGCCTTTCCCCATACCCATCAGCCACCATGCCCACTTTTCCCAATCCAATGCCACCTCTTCTATGTGGACATTGGATTGGTTGTGTCCATTGCACCTCTATGTCAAGAGGAGGCTCAGATTCCACATGGATGCTGGATGCAATCCTCCCACTTTCAGTTGTAATCACTCTAGGCTCCATGGTGTGGTGGTTGTCCTTCTTCAACACCATCTTAGCTGAGTGTGGTAAGTCCAATAAATCAGATTGTAGGTGCTGGAGTCTGTTGAGGCTCAGGACCTGGCTATCACATTGTCAGTCCAGAGATTCAAATCCCCTAAATATATCTTAAACCCCAACATTAACTGCACCTCCAGCACATTAGCATGAAAGTCTTATGAAGGAAGATCCCATCTGAGTCCAGATTCATCACACATAAACACCATTTCCAAAGAGGGGCCATCTGACCTGGTAGTTAACCCCATCGGCCATGACCATAACTCCCATGGGTCTCTTTAGCCCTCAAAGGAACCAATATCTGGGGGTTGCATCTGCTTTATCTGTCTCTCTGACTCTGCTCAGTTGTGCATGAGGGCAATCCTTCTGCCAGCCTCCAGACTCTTTTTTAGAAACTCGTAGCCATATAAACTCATTTCTCCTTTCCATTTCCCCCTTACTTTAGGTCAAACAGCATTTTAAAGTCATGTTATTTTATGTAGACAGGGATATTCTGCTGATCCACATTGAACCTTCCGTTTAAGGTCATTTTCCAGTTGCATCATCAGTTGGTAGTTGATAGTGGTCCCTCGGTGCCAGGGAGGCTCATCCCCGGGTGTCATGTCCCACGCTGGGGGGAAGGCATTGCATTTAAATGCTGAGTTTGGCTTCGAGACTGGCCACATTTGAGTAACATGAAGGCTGACAGGAGGAAATTCCCAGGCACAATGTTGCTCTAGGCCTTGTTCTTATTTTAGGCTTATCAGCTCACAAGCATAGTCATTAGCATCAGGGGCTCACTGTTGAACCCTCACTCCCTCCTGGTCCCCACCGCTGTACCTGGGAGACTGTCGCTGCTCCCCTAGGGACCACGGCAGAGCACCACTGGCCAGGAACCCAGTACCCCCCCTGCTGTGGTTTTTAATTGTTGCCACTATGAGTATATCCAAACATTACCATGCACCCTGGACATATGTTCTGTACAGCTCCCTGTCAGCCATATATCACCTGTCATTGGTATCCCATACCAGTAACCCTCCATTGCCATTGTTGAAACACTCTGTGATCCAGAACTCCCCGAAATTTGAAGCCCAATATAATGTCATGGTCCCTTCCTAGGGAATGGCATATAGCGATGGGTTTAAAGGTTAGATAAAGAACTTGGATAAAGTTAGATAAAGAACTTAGATAAAGAATGTTGACTTGAAAAAATTCTACATCCTATCTTTTTCTTTTTTTTTTTTTTCCCCTAATTATTCAGCTTCTCTTCACAGGAGTCCTAGACCACAGCAATGCATATATATAATATACAGCACTCCCATACATCCACCACAAAACCTTTTTCCTTCCACAGCGATACTCTTACACCCTATTCACATCATATTTACTTAACGTGATGTACAGAGTCTGAGACATTAGCTATCTAACAAGGTGACATCTGTGCTTACATTATGGTGCGTACTTTAGGATACACAGTTCTTTACATTCTTAGTTATCCTATGTTTTACATTATGGTTTACATTATCAGTCTGTCATCTCCTATATGTTATGCTGTAATATTACATGTTTTATATCCATCCTTGTGTACTCTCAAGAAACTCCTCTCTTACCCCCCATTTACCTTGGTTCCACACATTTAACGTCCATTTTCCCTTCCACCTTGGTGCCCACAGTGACAGCCAAACTCCGTTTCCTGAGGAGCCACTTCCAGAGATAGATGGAATAGGGTTCAGGGCCTAACTTGCTCAACTGCCCCAATGCCCTGGGAGCCACCCTTTCTCTCGAGGGATACAGTTCCCTCTATTTGATGGCATTAGTCCTCCCCAGGATGTGGGTCCACCCCCACTCTCACTACTTGGGTTTCTACCCCATGGTGTCACCCACTCTGTCAGAATGAGCATTTAGACATTCCCCAGGAGCCCATCCTGCATCAGACCCTCCCCTCCGAGCATTCTAAACAGGTAACCCTCTTTATTATATTTTGATATGATTTTCTCGGCATTTTACTCTCCACCAACACCTGACCCTCTCCTGTGTTCGTATGCTACCCCTCACTCCCCCCACTTTTGGGCAATGTTACCCTTCCGTCCCTCCCCAGCCACCCTCAAACCCGCAAAGCCCCAACCAAAGGCAACCCCTTGCCCCCCTTTTATCTCTTCTTTGTGTTCGTACTTACCACCATCTCGTCTTAAATTCCACCCCTGCAGACATCGGCTCATATCCTTCCTCCACCCTCCAATTTCCTGTAAGCCTATCGTTCAGTCTCTTGCTATCTAGGGCAGCTTGTTTATTTCATATCATTGAGGTCATGTAGTATTTGTCCTTCAATGTCTGGGTTGCTTCACTCAACATAAGGTTCTCAAGATTCATCCATGTTATCACATGTGTTTGTAGTGTGTTTGTTCTTACAGCCGAGTAGTATTCCATTGTGTGTATATACCACATTTTATTGATCCACTCATCTGTTGATGGGCATTTGGGTTTATTCCAACTTTTGGCAATAGTGAACAATGCTGCTATGAACATTGGTGTACATATATCGGTTTGCGTACTTGTTTTCAGTTCTGCTGGGTATATACCCAGCAGTGGTATTGCTGGGTCATATGGCAAATCTATGGCTAGTTTTTTGAGAAACTGCCATACTGTCCTCCAGAATGGTTGGATCCTTCTGCATTCCCACCAGCAGTGGATGAGTGTTCCCCTTCCTTCACATCCTCTCCAGCACTTGTATTCTTCTGTTTTTTTTCATAGCTGCCAATCTTATGGGTGTAAGATGGTATCTCATTGTAGTTTTGATTTGCATTTTCCTGATAGCTAGAGATTTGGAACATTTTTTCATGTGCTTTTTTGCCATTTGTATTTCTTCTTCGGAGAAGTGTCTGTTTAAGTCTTTTTCCCATTTTTTAAATGGGTTGTTTATCTTTTTATTTTCAAGATATAGAAGTTCTTTATATATGGAAGTTATAAGTTTCTTATCAGAAATATGATTGCCAAATATTTTCTCCCACTGTGTGGGCTCCCTTTTTACTTTCTTGACAAACTCCTTTGAGGTGCAGAAGGCTTTAATTTTGAGGAAGTCCCATTTATCTATTAGTTCTTTTGCTGCTCGTGCTTTTGGTGAGATATTCATAAATCCATTTCCTATTACAAGGTCCTGTAGATGTTTCCCTACACTGCTTTCTAAGGTTTTTATGGTCTTGGCTCTTATATTTAGGTCTTTGATCCATCTTGAGTTGATCTTTGTATAAGGTGTGAGATGGTAATCCTCTTTCATTCTTCTACATATGGCTATCCAGTTCTCCAGACACCATTTGTTGAATAGGCCACTCTCTCCCAGTTGAGAGGGTTTGGTGGCTTTATTGAATATTATGTGGCTGTATATGTGAGGTTCTATATCAGAGCTTTCAATTCAATTCCATTGGTCTATGTGTCTCTCCTTATGCCAATACCATGCTGTTTTCAGCACCGTAGCTTTGTAGTATGTTTTGAAGTCAGGTAGTGTGATTCCTCCAATTTCGTTTTTCTTTTTCAGTATGTCTTTGGCTATTCGGGGTCTCTTTCCTTTCCAAATAAATTTCATAGTTAGTTTTTCTAGTTCCTTAAAGAAGGCTGCGTTGATTTTTATTGGGATTGCATTGAATGTGTAGATCAGTTTTGGTAGGATAGACATCTTAATAATGTTCAGTCTTCCTATCCATGAACAAGGAATAGTCTTCCATTTATTTAGGTCTTCTTTGATTTCCTTGAACAATCTTGTATAGTTCTCGGTGTATAAGTTCTTTACCTCTTTAGTTAAATTTATTCCTAAGTATTTGATTTTTTTATTTACTATTGTGAATGGTATTTGTTTCTTGATTTCCTCCTGATCTTGCTCCTTATTGGTGTACAGAAATGCTACTGATTTTTGCGCATTGATCTTATAACCTGTGACTTTACTAAACTCATTTATGAGTTCTAGAATCTTCGTTGTAGATCTCTCAGGGTTTTCTATGTATAGGATCATGTCATCTGCAAATAATGAAATTTTGACTTCTTCCTTTCCAATTTGAATGCCTTTTATTTCTGGTTCTTGCCTCAGTGCTTGAGCAAGTACTTCTAAGACAATGTTAAATAGGAGCGGAGACAGTGGGCATCCTTGTCTTGTTCCTGAGTTTAGAGGGAAGGAGTCTAGGATTTCTCCATTGTAAACAATATTGGCTTTAGGTTTTTCATATATACTCTTTATCATGTTCAAAAAATTCCCTTGTATTCCAATCTTTTGGAGTGTTTTTATCAAGTGCTGTATTTTGTCAAATGCTTTTTCTGCATCAATAGATATAATCATGTGATTTTTTTCCTTCAATTTGTTTATATGGTGTATTACGTTGACTGATTTTCTTATGTTGAACCATCCTTGCATACCTGGGATGAATCCCACTTGGTCGTGGTGTATAATTCATTTAATGTGTTGTTGAATAATTTAGCAAGTATTTTGTTAAGTATTTTTGCGTCTAGGTTCATTAGAGAAATTGGTCTGTAATTTTCCTTTCTTGTGATGTCTTTGTTTGGCTTTGGTACTAGGGTAATGTTGGCATCATAGAAGGAGTTGGGTAATGTTCTTTCTGTTTTGATGTTTTGGAATAGTTTCAGCAGGATTGGTGTCAGTTCTGTCCGGAATGTTTTGTAGAATTCACCTGTGAAGCCATCTGGCCCTGGGCTCTTCTTAGTTGGGAGATTTTTAATAACTGATTCTATCTCTCTGCTTGTGATTGGTTTGTTAAGATCATCAATTTCTTCTTTTGTCAATATGGGCTGCTTATGTGTTTCTAGGAATTTGTCCATTTCCTCTAGATTGTCATTTTTGTTGGAATATAGCTTTTCAAAATATCCTCTTATGATAGTCTTTATTTCTGTGGGGTGAGTGGTGATATCACCTTTCTCATTTCTTATTTTGTGTATTTGCATCTTCTCTCTTTTTTTCTTTGTTAGTGTTGCTAAAGGTTTGTCAATTTTGTTAATCTTCTCAAAAAACCAGCTCTTGGTCTTGTTTATCTGTTCAAGTGTTTCTTATTTTCTATTTCATTTAGTTCTGCTCTTATCTTTGTTATTTCCTTCCTTCTTCTTCCTGTTGGGTTACTTTGTTGTTGTTTTTCTAATTCCTTCAAATGTGCAGTTAGTTCTTCAATTTTTGCTCTTTCTTCTTTTTTGATATATGAATTTATGGCTATAAACTTCCCTCTCAGTACTGCTTTTGCTGCATCCCATAAATTTTGGTATGTTGTGTTATCATTATCATTTGTTTCAAGGTAGTCATTGATTTCTTTTGAGATTTCCTCTTTGACCCCCTGTTTTTCTAAGAGTGTGCTGTTTAATTTCCAAATTGTGGTGTGAAATCTGGGCTTCTGTCCCTTGCAAATCTCCAGCTTGACTCCACTGTGGTCAGAGATAATGTTTTGTATGATTTCAATCTTTCTGAATTCGTTCAGCCTTTCTTTGTGGCCTAGCATATGATCTATCTTGGAGAATGATCCATGTGCGCTTGAGAAAAATGTATATCCTGCTGTGTTTGGGTGTAGCGATCTATATATGTCTATTAGATCGAGCTCCTCTAATATACTATTCAGATGTTTTGTTTCTTTGGTGATTCTTTTTTGAGATGTTCTGTCCAGAGTTGATAGTGGTGTATTAAAATCCCCCACTATAATTGTAGATGTATCTATTCTTTCACTTAGTTTTTCCAGCGTTTGCCTGACGTATTTAGAGGCACCCTTGTTAGGGGCATAGATATTTATGATTGTTCGATCTTCTTGACAGATTTTCCCTTTGACTAAAATGTAGTATCCTTCTTTGTCTCTCACAATTGTTTTGCATTTGAAGTCTATTTTGTCTGATATTAATATAGCTACTCCTGCCTTTTTTTGGTTATTGTTAGCTTGTATGATTGTTTTCCAGCCATTCACTTTCAATCTCCATGCGTCTCTGGGTCTAAGATGTGTCTCTTGTAGACAGCATATGGATGGGTCATATTTCCTTATCCAATGTCCCAGTCTGAATCTTTTGATAGGTGAGTTTAATCTGTTGACATTCAGTGTTATTACTATCAAGGAATTATTTGTGTTAGCCATATTTTGATTGGATTTGTGTTTGTCATATTTTGTTTGTATATTTTTTTTGTCTTTTTTGTTATTGTTGTTGGTCTTATACTCTCCTCGAACTCTGCCTTTCCTGTTTTTTCCTTTCTTCCTGCAGAACTCCCTTTAGAATTTCTTGAAGGGGAGGTTTCTTGTTGGTATACTCTTTCAGTTTCTGTTTGTCTGCAAATATTTTGAACTCTCCATCATGTTTGAATGCTAGTTTAGCTGGATAGAGTATTCTTAGTTGGAAATTTTTTTCCTTTAGTACCTTGACTATATCATACCACTGCTTTCTTGCCTCCATGGTTTCAGAAGAGAAATCAGCACTTAATATAATTGAGCTTCCTGTGTATGTGATGGTTTTCTTTTCTCTTGCTGCTTTTAGGATTTTCTCTTTGTCTTGAGCATTGGATAATTTGACAAGTATATGTCTTGGTGTGGGTCTGTTGGGGTTTATGACTTGTGGAGTGTGCTGTGCTTCTTGGATATGTACATCTGTCTCTTTCAGTAGATTTGGGAAGTTTTCAGCCATTATTTCCTGCAACACTCCTTCTGACCCCTTTCCCTTCTCTTCACCTTCTGGAATGCCTATAATACGTATGTTTGAGCGTTTTGCATTGTCATTCAGGTCCCTAAATCCTAATTGGATTTTTTCTATCTTCTTATTGACCCCTTCTACTATCTGTTTGATTTCTGATGTACTGTCTTCCACATCACTAATTCTCTGCTCTGTCTCTTCTAGTCTGCTGATATTTGCTGCAAGTGTATTTTTGATTTCTTGAACTGTGGTGTTCATTCCCATCATATCTGTTATGTTTTTGCGTATGTCTGCAATTTCCCCTCCCAGTGTTGTCTTCATGTTGTTAACCTCTTTCATTACTTCATCAAATTTGTCGGTGATAAATGTTCTGAGATCTTTCATTGCTTGTCCAAGTTTTGCTCCCCTTCGTGATTATTGGTTTGTTGATTGGATTCAGCCATGTTTTCCTGATTACTGGTTTGGTTTGTAGATTTTTGTTGCTTTCTGTTCATCTCTTTATTTTGACGGATTTAATCAGTTCCTTAGCTTCTTTGTCTGCTCTTGGAGGTTAATTAGGTGTTATTTTTGCATAGGTGTTATATCTTCTCTTTGTCACTTTTTTCTTCTTATTCTAGTTACTTGTTGTTGGTTAAGTTCACTTTAAAGGAAAGTATTAGTGTTGGGGAAAGGCAATTGTGTAAGCAAGGGAAAAGTGTAAAGTAGTATTGGTGATATATGTTAACAAAGCAAGAATATGAGATCTGGGAGGATGGAGGTTAGATTCATGTAAATTGTGTAGAGTTATAGCAGTAGGTAGAGTACCTATTATGAGGTAGATGATTGAATATGGGAGGAATATGGTATGAGCTAAAAAGCTATTGATTTCGTGAGAGAGGGAAAGAGAAATGAAGGTAATAGTTTCAAGAGTGGATAACAGACAGAAAACAAAACATAGGTATTAGAAATTAAGACTTAGACCCTTTGTGGATCGAAGAAAGGGAGGTGGGAGGTGGAATATAGGAGAGCCAGTAGATGGTGGCGGATATCAAGATGTAGGGGAAAGAGGATAGTGTAGGTAGCCTAAATCAGTTCACACAGAAATGAGGCAGTGAAGGATGAGAAAACCCAGCGAATGTGAGTTGTTTCCTGCCGCACCTATTGTATAATTGAGTTAAAATAACCTAAGTAGAATATGAGGGACAAGAGGGAGAGAGACAACAGAATAAAAAGCGGGGAAAAAAAAAGGGGGGAGGAAGGGACGAGAGGAAGAAAGGAAAAGAGTGTCGCCAGGGGTGGGGAACAGGTAGGGGAAAGAAAAATAAAAATAAAAAAAAACAGATATACATGAACCAGAATTAAAACACCCACTACACAGCACCTACCACACACAAAAAAAACCCTTAAATAACTGAGTAAAAAAAAGACTTTGGGGGATACTCTGTGAGAGAAGACTAGGGGATAATGCGGTGTTAGCAATCAGGAAATTGAAAAAAGTAAAGAATAAGTCAAAATGAAAATAAAAACAAAACAAAATGAAATGATAAAGAAAAAATGCCAACGTTGAAGGTTAGGGCATTTAAGGACCTCAGACGGACCTCAGTGCGTGATGGATTTAGGGATGGAAAGTCTGAGATATTGAGGACTCAAGAGGTGTGAGTCTCTGTAGTGTGGGTCACCAGAATTTAGGGAATTCAGACCTGGCAGCCTCCAATCTGGTCAACAGGAAGCCTGGGAGCCCCGCAGTGTAACACAGCCCTCAGGGATCCCCACAGCTGGGTGCCAACCCTATGGGGGAAGTCAGATCCGCAAACTCTATATTGTGACTGAACCCTGCAATTCACTTTGCTCGGCTCATTAGTACGTTATCTTTCATTTGAGCTTTTGGACAGCTCCTGTCCTGTGATTCCAAACCACTGCCACTAGAGGGCGCCTCTACACCACAGCCACTTTACTAGTACAGATCCGAAGCCCGGCCAGTGACGCGGAAAACAGATTCCAATACCAGAATTCTCAAGCTTCGCAGAATATTCCCTAATCTGCTTCCAGACGTGTCCCCCCCCCCCCCCTTGCCGCAGCCTAGATCAATTTTCCAATTACTTCTCTTTATTGCCTACAGCCTATTTGGGTTCGAGAACGGTTGCCGGGCTTTTGGGGGTGGGGCTTCAGGCGGAAGAGCTATTGTTTATATTCGCACTCAAAAGTTTCTCCCGCTTCACAACAAAACACTGTCTATCTTCCAAAATCGATCCACAAAGGCATTCTGTCACATCAACCTGTCAACAGCTCACCCAGAGCTCCCGAACTCCTTAGCCCTTCAGAGTCATCTAAAAGCGGTGCCGCCGGGCTGGACCGTGGTTCCCCCCACCCCCAACAGGGAGGAGCCCGTGCGCGGGTCTCACCTGCGGGCAATAGAACCCAAATTATATCTACTAGACCAATCCTCTCCGTTACCTTTCCACCCAATCGATGTCCCGACACTTCTGCCCTGCAAAAATCCCGAAAAAGCCTCGCCTTGGAGAACCTGCCGCCGCGCCCAGCCGTCTCTTCCCGGGACAGACCACAAAGGCAAGTTTACTCAGCGACCATCTTGTCTCCTCCAAATTCTTTGTTTTTGATGTTTTGTCTTCCATCACTGCAATAAGTGCTGCCCTGTATGCAAATTGGCAAGGCAACTTCTTCCTTCTTTTCCTCAGTGTCTATGTCTTTTCTTTTTCTTTTTTCCCCTAATTAATATGCTTACCTTCACAGAAGTTTTTGATCACAGTAATTCATATATACAATATACAGTACTCCCACATATCCAACATAAAACCATTTTCCCTTACACAACAATAATCTTTTTACATGTTCATAATATATTTACTGAAACCGATGTACAGGTATTGATACAATAGCTTTCAAACAAGGTAACATTTGGGTTTACATTGTGGTTTGTATTTTAGACTATAAAATTTTCTAAAGTTTTAGTTATCTTATATTTTACATTATGATTTACATTTTAGCCTATCAGCCCCTATACTTTTTTGGTGTAATTTAACATGTTTTATATCCAACCTTGCATAATCTTGTGGAAAACTTCTATTGCTCACACAGTAACATTGATTCCATCTATTCAATACCTCGTTCCCCCTACCCTAAAGGGCCACAGTGACAGTCAATCTTCATTGCTTGAAGGGCCATGTTCAGAGATACTTGCAACAGTGTTGAGGGCTTGACATGCTCAACTGCCCTAATGCATTGGGAACCACCATTTCTCTCAAGAGATACAATTCCCTCTATTTGAGAATAACAGTCCTCCCCAGGATGTGGGTATCCCTTCACTCTCATTATATGGGTCTCTATCCAATGATATAATCCTCTATGGCAAAGTGAGCACTCACACACTCCTCCCTAGGATCTTGTCCTGTGTCAGATTACCCTCTTTAAGCATGTAAAACAGGTAAACTTCCTTATTATATTTTGAAAAAGTTTTCTCAGCATTATACTCTCAACCAAATACCTGACAATCTCATATGTTTGTATTTTCCCCCACTCTCCCCCCAATTTCTTGGGCAATATTTACCCATCCTCCTATCCCTAGCCCCTCTCAAGCCCACAAAGCCCTACCCAACAGTAATCCTATGCCCCCATTTTATCCCTTTGTTGTACAAATACTTACCTCCACCTTATCATAGCTTTCACCGTAGGTGTCAGCTTGCATCTTTCCTCTCCCCCTCAATTTCTTTAAGCCTATCATCCAGTCTCTAGCTCTCTGAGGCAGCTTGGTTTACTTATTTCATATCATTGAGGTCATGTAGTATTTCTCCTTCAATGTCTCAGTTGCTTCACTAAACATAAGGTTCTCAAGATTCATCACTGTTATCACATATGTTTGTAGTGTACTCATTCTTAAAGCTGAGTAGTATTCCATTGTGTATATATACCAATTTTATTTAATCCATTCATCTGTTGATGGGCATTTGGGTTGATTCCAACTTCTGGCAATTCTGAACAATGCTATATGAACACTGGTGTGCATATATCGGTTTGTGTCCTTGTATTCAGTTCTACTGGGTATATACCCAGCAGTGGAATTGCTGGGTCATATGACAAATCTATACTTATTTTTTTGAGAAACCACCAAACGGTCCTCCAGAATGGCTGGATCCTTCTGCTTTCCTACCAGCAGTGGATGACTGTTCCCATTCCTCCACATCCTCTACAGCATTTGTAGTCTTCTGTTTTTTTTCATATCTGCCAATCTTATGGGAGTAAGATGGTATCTCATTGTAGTTTTGATTTGCATTTCCTTGGTAGCTAGAGATTTGGAGCATTTTTTCATGTGCTTTTTAGCCATTTGTATTTCTTCTTTGGAAAAGTGTCTGTTTAAATCTTTTTCCCCTTTTTTTAGATGTGTTGTTTGTCTTTTTATTTTCGAGATATAGGAGTTCTTTGTATGTGCATGTTATTAGTCTCCTATCAGATATATGCTTACCAAATATTTTCTCCCATTTGTAGGCTCTCTTTTCACTTTGTTGACAAACCCCTTTGAGGTGCAGAAGACTTTAATTTTGAGGAAGTCCCATTTATATATTTGTTCTTTTGCTGCTCATGCTTTTTGTGTGAAGTTTATGAGGCCATTTCCTATTACAAGGTCCTGTAGGTGCTTCCCTACACTGCTTTCCAAAGTCTTTATGGTCTTGGCTCTTATATTTAGGTCTTTGATACATCTCGAGTTGATTTTTGTATAAGGTGTGAGTTGGTAATCCCCTTTCATTATTTTACAAATGGATATCCAGTTCTCCAGGAACCATTTGTTAATAGGCCCTTCTCTTACAGTTGAGAGGGTTTGGTGGCTTTATCGAATATTATATGACTATATATAGGAGGACCTATATCAGAGCTCTCAATTTGGTTCAATTGGTCTGCATGTCTCTCCTTGTGCCAATACCATGCTGTTTTCACTACTGTAGCTTTGTAGCATGTTTTGAAGTCAGGTAGTGTCATTCCTCTAATTTTGTTTTTCTTTTTCAATATGTCTATGACTATTCGGGCTCTCTTTCCTTTCCAAATAAATTTCATAGTTAGTTTTTCTAGTTCCTTAAAGAATACTTTGTTGATTTTTATTGGGATTGCATTGAATGTATAGATCAGTTTTGGTAGGATAGACATAGTAATATTTACTCTTCCTATCCATGAACAGGGAATATTCTTCCATTTATTTAGGTCTTCTTCGATTTCCTTGAACAGTGTTGTGTAGTTCTCTGTGTATAAGATTTTTACATCTTTAGTTAAATTTACTCCTAGGTATTTGATTTTTTACTTACTATTATAAATGGTATTTGTTTCTTGATTTCCTCCTGATCTTGCTCATTATTGGCATACAGAAATGCTACTGATTTTTGTGCATTGATCTTATAACCTGCAAATTTACTAAATTCATTTATGAATTCTAGAAGCTTTGTTGTAGACCTCTCAGGGTTTTCTATATATAGGATCATGTTATCTGCAAATAATGAAATTTTGACTTCTTCCTTTCAAATCTGAATGCCTGTTATATCTGGTTCTCACCTCAGTGCTAAGCAAGTACTTTTAAGGCAATGTTGAGTAGAAGAGATGATATTGGGCATCCCTTGTCTTGTTCTTGATGTTAGAAGGAAAGATTTTAGGGTTTCACCATTGAAAACAATGTTGGCTGTGGGTTTTTCATATATATTCTTTCTCATGTTCAGAAAATTTCCTTGTATTCCAATCTTTTGCAGTGTTTTTATCAAGAAAGTGTGCTGTATTTTGTCAAATGCTTTTTCTGCATCTATAGATATAATCATGTGATTTTTTTCCTTCAATCTGCTTACAAGGTGTATTACATTGATTGATTTTCTTATGTTGAACCATCCTTGCATACCCAGAATGAATCCCACTTGGTCATGGTGTATAATACATTGAATGTGTTGTTGAATATGGTTAGCAAGTATTTTGTTTAGAATTTTTGCATCTAGGTTCATTAGAGAAATTGGTCTGTAATTTTCCTTTCTTGCGGTGTCTTTGTTTCGCTTTGGTAAAAGGGTAATGTTGGCATCATAGAATGAGTTAGGTAATGCTCCTTCTGTTTTGATTTTTTGAAAGAGTTTTACAAGGATTAGTGTTAGTTCTTTCTGGAATGTTTTGTAGAATTCACCTGTGAAGCTGTCTGGCCATACGCTCTTCTTAGTTGGGAGGTTTTTAATGACTGATTCTATCTCTTTACTTGTCATTGGTTTGTTGAGATCAGTTTCTTCTTTCATCAATAGGGGCTGCTTATGTGTTTCTAAAAATGTGTCTATTTCCTCTGAGTTGTCATTTTTGTTGGAATATAGTTTTTCAAAGTATCCTCTTATGATAGTCTTTATTTCTGTGGGGTCAGTCGTGACATCTCCTTTCTCATTTCTTATTTTGTGTATTTGCATCATCTCTCTTTTTTTCATTTTTTCATCTAGCTAAGGATTTGTCAATTTTATTTATCTTCTCAAAGAACCAGCTCTTGTTTTTTTTTAATCTTTTCAAGTGCTTTCTTATTTTCTATTTCATTTAGTTCTGCTCTTATCTTTGTTATTTCTTTCTTTTTCCTGTGGGGTTACTTTGTTGATTTTTTTACTTATTCCTCCAAATGTGCAGTTAGCTCTTCAATTTTTGCTCTTTCTTCTTTTTTGATGTATGAATTTATGGCTATAAATTTCCCTCTCAATACTGTTTTTGGTGCATACCATAAGTTTTGGTATGTTGTGTTATCATTTTCATTAATTTCAAGGTAGTTAATTTCTTTTGAAATTTTTTCATTGGGCCTTTTTTTGTGGCCTAGTATATGGTCTATCTTGGAGAATAATCCTTGTGCACTTGAGAAAAATGTATATCCTGCTGTATTCGAGTGTAATGATCTGTAATTTCTATTAGGTTCAGCTCCTCTAATCTACTGTTCAAAGTTTTTGTTTCTTTATTGGTTCTCTTTTGAGGTGTTCTGTCCAAAGATGATAGTGGTGTATTAAAGTCTCCCACTATAATTGTAGAGGTATCTATTCTTTCACTTAGTTTTTCCAGTGTTTGCCTCACGTATTTGGAGGCACCCTTGTTAGGAGCATAAATATTTATGATTGTTTATTCTTCTTGAAAGATTATCCCTTTCACTAATATGTATTATCCATTTTTGTCTCTCACAATTGTTTAACATTTAAAATCTATTTTGTGTAATATTAATATAGCTACTCTTGCCTTTTTTTGGTTATTGTTTGCTTGTAAGATTGTTTTCCAGCCATTCTCTTTTAACCTCCTTGAATCCCTTGGGCTAAGATGTGTTTCTTGTAGATAGCATATAGATGGGTCATATTTCCTTTTCAATCTTCCAGTCTGAATCTTTTGACAGGTGAGTTTAATCCACTGACATTCAGTGTTATTATTTAAAGAAATTATTTATGTTAGCCATATTTTGTTTAGACTTGTGTTTGTCATATTTTGTTTTTTTTTCCTTCTCTTTTTGTCTTTATTTTGCTCTTACACTCTCCTCCAACTATGCCTCTCCCATTTTTTTCTTTCTTCCTGCAGAACTCCCTTTAGTATTTCTTGAAGGGCAAGGTTCTTGTTGGCATACTCTTTTAATTTCTGTTTATCTGTGAATATTTTGACCTCTCCATAATTTTTGAATGCTAGCTTACCTGGGTAGAATATTTTAGGTTGGAATTTTTTTCTTTCAGTTCCTTGACTATATCATACCACTGCCTTCTTGCCTCCATGGTTTCAGATGAGAAATCAGCACTTAATGTTATGGGGCCTCCCTTGTATGTGATCGTTCTCTTTTCTCTTGTTGCTTTTAGAATTTTCTCTTCGTTGAATATTGGATAATTTGACAAGTATATATCTTGGTGTGGGCCTGTTGGGATTTATGGTGTTTGGGGTGTGTTGTACTTCCTGGACATGTACATCCATCTCTCTCAGTAGATTTGGGAAGTTTCAGCCATTATTTCCTCTAAGACTTCTTCTGTCCCCTTTCCCTTCTCTTCTCCTTCTGGATGCCTATAATATGTATGTTTGCACATTTTGCATTCTCATTCAGGTCCCTAAGTCCCTGTTGGTTTTTTTCTATCTTTTTATCTATCAGTTCTACTATCTGTTTGATTTCAAATGTAGTGTCTTCCATGTCACAAATTCTCTCCTCTGCCTCTTCTAATCTGCTGCTATTTGCTGAGAGTGTATTTTTGATTTCTTGAACTGTGGTGTTCATCTCCATCATATCTGTTATCTTTTGCATATGTCTGCAATTTCCTTTCCAAGTGTTTTCTTCATATTGTTAATCTTTTCTTTTACTTCATTAAGTTTGTCTCTAACATATATTTTGAGATCTTTAATAACTTGTCTGATGTTCTGCTTTCCTTCCTGGTTTTTAGTTTTTTCATTGGATTCAGCCATGTTTCCCTATTATTGGTTTGGATTGTAGTTTTTTGTTGCTGTCTGGTCATCATTTTATCTTGACGTGTTTAATCAGTTCCTTAGCTTCTTTGTCTAGTCTTGGGGATTAATTAGTTGTTGTTCATGCATAAGTGTTAAGTCTTCTCTTTGTCACTTTGTTCTTCTTACTCTATTTTCTTGTTACTGGCTAAGTTCACTTTGAAGGACAATATTAGGGCCAGGGAAAGCAAAATGTGTAAGAAAAGAAAATGTATAAAGTAGTATTGGTAATAAATGTTAACAGAGCAACAATGTGAGATCTAGGAGAATGGATATTAGACTCATGTAAGTTATGTAGAGTTTTAGCAGTAAGTAGAGTACCTATAATGAGACAGTGAACTGAATATGGGGAGGATTATTATATGAATTATAAGGCTAGTGTTTTCATGAGAGAGGGAAAGAGAAAAGAAAGATATTATCAACAGTGGATAAGAGAAAACATATCTAAGGTATTAGAAATAAAAATCAGATAATTCGGGGACCAAAGAAAGGGAGGTGGAATGTAAGAGAAACAGTAGATTATGGAGGATAGAAAGATGTATGGGAAAGTGTATAGTGTAGGTGGCCAAAATCAATACACAGAGAAAAGAGGAAATGGAGGATGAGGAAACACAACAAATGTGCAGCACTCCCTGCAGCACCTATTATATAAAGTAAATAAAATAAAAAAGAAGGAAAAGAGAGAAAAGAAAAAAGAGAAGAGAAAAAGTGGGGGCAAAGAAAAGGGGAGAAATATGCAAGAAAAAGAGGGGGAAAATACTAAATGTATGAAAAAGAACCTTGCAGGATAAAACGGGAAAAAAGACCAGGAGACAGTGCAATATTAGCAACCATGACAAAAACAAAACAAACAAACAAACAAAAAGAACCCAGGTTTCAAGCTAGGTTCCTCTTTGTAGTTAGATAATACGCTTAGGGATACCCTTTCTCCCTTCCTCCCTTCTCTCTCTCCCAGCGCAGCTGGAAAGCTGCCTGAGAGGTCAGGTAGGAGACTCAAGTAGGTCCTTCTTGAACCAACTCAATGCAGAAGATTATGACTCTTTATTTCCAGTGTGAGAGCACCTAAGACCTCACCAGAAACCCCAAATATGCTATTGGAAGCTTGGATAGCATGTCCTACAGTCCCTCCCCCTTAGGTGTGCTAGGGGAGGTCTAATTGATTTTCTGACTCCACCTTCACCCAATCCAAGTTTCCTATCCCAGGACATTTAGGTAAATTGGGCCTTCTCAGCAGATTCGCTTCTCCTTTCTTCCCAGACTCTCCCCAACTCAGCTAGTGCACTCCTTAAAGCTCAAGGAGAGAGAAAAAACAACAAGAAGAAGAAGAAATGCAGAGGGCTAGGGTAATCAAGGACCTCAGATGGACCTCAGGATGTGATGGATTTGGGGATGGGAAGTCCCTGATATTGCAGTCTCAAGGTGTATGAGTCTCCAGAGCATGGGCCACCATGGTTTAGGGGACACAGTTGTGGGAACCATGCATTTGGTTAACACGGGGCCTGGGAACACCACAGCACAACAAAGATTTCATGATTGCCATGACCAGGCCGCCAGCCCTAGGGGGAGGGATTCTGCCTACAACTTCCGACCTCCTTGTCAGAAACCCAAAATTCCACATCTTGCAAGAATCTCCTCCATCACTGTCTCACCAAATTGACATCTACACACCTCCTGCCCTGCAATCCCCCAAAACAGCCTGCTCAGGACTTGGGAACACCCCAGCACAACAAAGCCTTCAGGAATCACTGCAGCCAGGCCACCAGCCCCAGGGGGAAGGTTCCCACCCACAAACACCGACCTCCATGCAAAAGACCCAAAATTCTAACTCTTGCAAGAATCTCCTGTTACCATCCCTCCAATTTGATGTCCAGACACCTCCTGCCCTGCAAACACCCAAAACAGCCCAGTCCAGCAGGACTCCAACCCTACTAAGCTGCTTCTTTGCAGGAGAGATTATGAGGTTCACTCACTAAGATGCCATCTTGCCCTGCCTCCTCCCAATGTCTTCTTAATATCCTTAACCTCTTTAGCCATCTCATTGAATTTATTAAGGAGATTTGTTTGAACATCTATGATTAGTTGTCTCAACTCCTTTATGTCATTTGGAGACTTATCTTGTTCCTTTAACTGGGCCATAGCTTCCTGCTTCTTGGTGTGGATTGTAACTTTTTGTTGGTGTCTTTGCATCTGGCTTACTAGAGTATACTTTCTTGGTGCAGTTTTTCTCTTTAGTTTAGGACTTCCTATCATTTCTCCCTTGCTGGTTGCATAGTAGGAGCCAAGCATGCACTTGGTGCTGTACGCTGTGGAGGCTCAAGCTGCCTTCATTGCACCAGGGACCAATGAATCTTCTTCCAACTTTTGCCTTTGCCAGGGGTAGGGACAGAGTCACAGCTATGTAGAATAGTCCAAGTGCAGGCCTAGACTGTAGTTGCCCAGAGAGACTGATGAAGCTTCATATACCCTTCTCTCCTGCCTGGGGCAGAGATGGAGCCACAGGTGTAGACAGCAATCTATGCAGTGTGGGTCCAAGATAACCTCAGTTGCCCTGGTAGACTTTTGATTTTCAGTCTATGTCAGCCAAAGTTACCTGTAGTTACCTATATTGGCTGGTGCATGGCTCCTTAGCCTCCTCCCCGCCAGAGGCAGAGCTGAAGCCTAGGCTTGCTGTCAGTTGATCTGCATGAAAAAAACTGGTTCCTGCTGACACTAAGAGTTTCAGTCAGCCTGGCTTCCCCTCAGGCTGGGGATAGAGTCAGAATGGCTGATACTGGACTCTTTCTGACTTGGGCTGGTTCTCACCCCAGCTGTTCCAAGGGTTATCTCTTAGGCAAACACGCCTCCCACTCAGTAGCTGAAATCAGCAGCCAACTCGCTCCTCCCCTTTTTCTGGGAAATGGAGCTTCCAATTCCAGCCACAGAATAGCTTCTGGGGTGTCTTGTGCCACCAGAGTAGGATGATCACCAGCCTCTGTGGCTTGGTCGGTAATTTCTGGAGAGGCTGGCACAGGTTCCCACAGCTTTCTCCCTGCTGAAGCTGGTACTGGGTCCTAGGCTAGACCTACAATATGATCTGGATGGGAAGAAGCTGGTGCCTACCAACACTGGGATTTTCAGTCCACCCCACTTCCCCTCATGCCAGGTGCAGTGTTAAATTGGTGGCTTCTGGTCTCATTCTGACTTGGACAGGCTCAAACTTATCTGTCCTCAAGATTATACTTTAGCCCATTACATTTCTTTATCACAGCTGAAATTGGTGCCCAACCATCTCTTCCTCCCCCATTTTGGGTAAGTGGAGGTTTCAATTACAGCTGCGGGAACAGCTCCCGAGGTGGCTTGTGCATCCAGTGGAGGATGGGCACTGCCTCCCCAGCATGGAGCCTCTACTTATGAGTCTTCTCTGCAGATGGGCAGTCTCCTCCTTCCACTCCTTCAAAGACATTGCAGGGTGCTCTTTTGGTCTCCTGTAGCCCCCAAACTGGTGCTTCAGCTAGCTCCAGAAAGCTCTGGATGTTTGCTAACTGCCCTATAGCATGAGCTGACTCTAGGAGAGCCTTTCTCTGCTGTCATCTTGCTGATTCTTCAGTAATTCCCTTTTTTACTGTTCATTCAAAGGTAAGAGAAGCCCAAAGTGGCCAGGTGGCAGTTTTAACTTCCAGTTCAAAGAAACCATTGCCGTGTTCCCTGGTGACAGCACTCTTCCTTTGGGGACTAAAACCTGTAGACCAGCAGAGTTTGAGGTTACAGGGACAGGAGGTAAAATTTTTCCTAGTGGGTCACTAGGGGTAACAGTGCCACTCCCATTCCCACCTCTTGATTCCTGGATCCATGGGTCCTGGTTATGAGAGAAACAGCACCATAGACTGGATGCTGATTCATAGCATACACAGCCTCTTGGAAAACATTGTCCCAGCCCTGCAAGATATTGCTACCTAGTTGGGCTGTAATTGAGCCTTGAAAAGGCCATTCCACTGTTCTACCAATTCAGCTGCATTGGGGTGATGGGGAACATGGTAAGACCAGTATATTACAGGGACATGTGTCCCTTACCACATATCGTTTGTTGTGAAATGGCTTCCTTGATCAGAAGCAATGCTGTGTGGAATGGCATGGTGGTAGATAAGACATTAAATAAGTCACAGATGGCAGTTTTGGAAGAAGCTTTGCATACAGGAAATGCAAACCCATATCCAGAGTATGTGTCTATTTCATTTAAAACAAATCATTGCCACTTCCATGGTGGAAATGGTCCAATGTAGCCAAAATACCACCAGAAAGCAGGCTGGTCACCTCAAGGAATGCTGCCATATCCAGGACTGAGTATGTGTCTCTGCTGCTGTCAGATTGGGCATTCAGCAGTGGCTGTAGCCAAGTCAGCCTTGGGAAGGGGAAGTCTGTGTTGCTGAGACCATGCATAACCTCCATCGCTACCTGCATGGCCATTTTGTTCAGGAGTCCACTGGGCAATGACAGGAGTGCCTGGGGAAAAGATCTGAGCATGAGCCACAGGGGGGTCATCTTATCCACTTGAATATTAAAATATTCCTCTGCTAAAGTTACCCTCTGGGACACAAAAATTTTCATGTTTTTTGCCCACTCAGAAAAGTCAATCCCCATACCACTTCCCCAGACCTCTTTGTCACCAATTTTCAAATTGTGTTCCTTCCAAGACCCTGACTATCCAGCCAAACTATTGGCAACAGCCCATGAATCAGTGTACTAACCCCCTCTAGTCATTTCCTCTTCAAGAAATATGAAGAACCATGAGAACTACTTGAAGTTCTGCCCACTGGGAGGGTTTGCTCTCTCCACTGTCCTTCAGGGATGTCCCAGAAAGGAGTTGCAGTGCTGTAGTCATCCACTTCTGGGTGGTACCTGCATATTATGCAGAACCATCTGCAAACCAGGCCCAAGTTTTCTCTTTCTCAGTCGGCTGATTGTAAGGGACTTCCCAAGAGGCCAAAGCTGTGGGCTGGGATAGAGAAGGTAACATGGAAGGCATGGTGACCATGGGAAATTGGATTACTTCCTCATATAGCTTACTCATACCTTCAGGTTCGAGCCCTATCTTGCATATACCACTTCCACTTTATTATGGAGTGCTGCTGTGCATGCCCAACTTTAAGATTTTGTGGGTCAACAACACCCAGTTCATGCTAATCAACTCAATTCTCATGATAACTTGATAGTCCATTGTTAAGCATGCAGTCTCTACTAAGGCCAAATAACAGGCCAAAAGCTGTTTCTCAAAAAGGGAGTAGTTATCTGCAGAAGATGTTAGGGCTTTACTCCAAATTCCTAAGGGTTTACATTGTGATTTTCTTATAGCAGTCTGCCAAATGCACCAGACAGCATCTCTATTTGCCACAGAAACTTCCAGCACCATTGGATCTGCTGTATCATATGGCCCAAGTGGTAATGCAGCTTGCACAGCAGCCTGGACCTGGTACAGAGCCTCTTTTTGTTCTGATCCCCAATCAAATCTAGCAGCTTTTCTGTTCACCAGGTAAATGACCAAAGTAGCACACCCAAATGAGGAAGGTGTTGTTTCCAAATTCCAAAGAGACTAACTAAGTGTTGTGCCTCTTTTTTTGGTCATAGGAGGAGCCAGATGCAACAGCTTATCCTTCACTTTAGAAGGAATATCTCAATATGACCACACCACTGGACACCTAGAGATTTCACTGAAGTCGAAGGACTTTGTATTTTAGTTGGATTTATCTCCTATCCACTCTCACACAAATACCTTACTAATAAGGCTAGAGTCTTTGCTACTTCCTGCTCACAAGATCCTATCACCATGATATCATAAATATAATGGAAGAGTGTGATGTCTAGTAGGAAGGAGAGATGATCAAGATCCCTGCAGCCAATGTTAGGACATAGGGCTAAAGAGTTGATATACCACTGAGATAGGGCAATGAAGGTATACTGCTGGCCTTGCCAGCTAAAAGCAAATTGTTTCTGGTGCTCCTTACTAATAGTAATTGAGAAAAAAACATTTGCCAAATCATCAGCTGCATACCAGATACCAGGGAATGTGCTGATTTGCATAAGCAATGATACCGTATCTGGGACAGCAGTTTCAATTGGCATCACCATCTGGTTAAGTTTATGATAATGTACTGTCATCCTCCAAGATCCATCTGTTTTCTGTACAGTCCAAAGAGGAGAGTTGAATGGGGATGTGGTGGGAATCACTGCCCCTGCATCCTTCAAATCCTTGATGGTGGCACTAATCTCTGCAATCCCTCCAGGAATCCAGTATTGCTTCTGGTTTACTAGTTTGCTAGGTAGGTGAAGTTTGGTGGCTTCCATTTGGCCTTTCCAACCATATAGCCTTCACTCCACAAGTCAGGGATCCAATATGGGAATTCTGACAGTTACTGAGTATGTCTACTCTAATTATGCATTCTGGAACTGGGAAAACAACCACAGAATGGGACTGGGGACCTACTGGATCAACTATGAGATGGATCTGAGCTAAAACTCCATTAATCACCTGACTTCTGATTTTAATACTTATTATAAAGTTATAGTAACCATGCTATTGGCAAATGGAATGACATGTGGAAGAAAAGAAGAATAGAGTCTAGAAATATACCCCAAAATATGGAAATCTGTTTTTTGATAATGATTCCCAAGTAATTTAACAGTGACAGGGGAGTATTAACAGAGGGGAAAAAGCTGCTGGTGAAATAGTTTGCAATGCAGATAGGAACAGGTGATTTCCAATCTTGCAGTATTCCTGATAAAACAGAACACCACCATAATACTTCCAAACATAATGTTTGAGGGTCAGAGTCAGTGTAGGTTATTACTGAGGCACTACTGCTAAAACAAACTCAGCTTTAGCCCTCAGGAGGCAGCAGATTCTAACCTCCTACCAGCATACACCTGGAATAAAAGAGTTAGTGCACCTCCTTCATTTGTTTCTTTACCTCTGTGTGTGGGTGTTTCCTGGTCTGACAGAACACAGAGATCCAGGAAAACTATTGATTGTCCTTAGAGTCAACCCATTCAAGAGTAACTGCTGTTCTCTTCAAACACATATCTTCTGAGATTTAAAGACATAGCACACTGTTTTGCTGTTTTGATTTCTTTCTTGTTTTGTTTAGACTGGCAGATCCCTGAGGACCCAGTGGGGACCCCAGACTACGTTTTTCAGGTCAGTGTAACATTTTTTTCTCTTTCTTTTTTTTAAATTTTGATTTGCTTGTGTAGATATTATTGTCTGTTCTGTGGTTTTGGATCTGGCGGTTCCTCTGGGACAAGAAGGCCTATGTTTCAGTTTTGATGGCAGCAGTTTTGGCCTTCCACTGGCACATAACCAGGGACTCAGAGAAACAGTTAACTCCTTTTTCCTTTCTTGTTTTCTTCATTTTGTTTTGTGATTGTGGTTGTTTCATCTATCAGTAATTCTTTTGTTTCTTTCTCTTTACTTCATTCCTGTTTTCCTTTTTTCCTTTCTCTTTTCTCTTTCATTTTTCCCTTCCTTCCTTCCTTCTTTTCCCTTCCTTCCTTCCTTCCTTCCTTCCTTCCTTCCTTCCTTCCTTCCTTCCTTCCTTCCTTCCTTCCTTCCTTCCTTCATTTTTTCTTTTTCTTTCTTTCTTTCTTGGTCTATGGGAATAAAGAAAGAATACTAGATTTCTACGTGACCACAGCATACATCATAATGTCAAGTTCTACATGCCAAAAAATTTACAAAAAATATAAGGAGACAGCAAACATGTCACAAGTCATAGTAAAATAGGAACTCAATGGAAAATATTCCAGAGGAAGCTCATTTTGTGGAATTTCTAATAAAAAGTATTAGAACAACTCTCATATAAATGTTCAAAAAACTGAAGGAAAACATGCACAAACAGCAAAAGATCAGAAAAAATATTTGAATGAAATGAGAATTTCAATAATGAGAGAGACATCATAAAAAAGAACTGAATGTAAATTCAGGCATTCAAAAGTACAATTGAATTCTCTGTTCCCTAGATTTCCAAGTTTTGGGAAACAGTGATTTTGTCATGTATGTTAAGGAAATGGAATTAACATATATTCCTGGAAAGTGTATAGAAGAGTAGATTCTCTTTGGAAAATCAATTGTCAGGATTTACCATGAAAATCATGCATCTATTTTTGATGTAGGAATTTCTCTTCTCTATACCCAAAAATAATTAGCATTTATGTTTACTTAAACATATACAGCAATCTTATGGGAAATTTATTCATCCTGATAACCAAAATCTGGTAACAACAAAAATATCATTATTAGGTGAAAATTAAAAAAAAAAAAAATATATATATATATATATATATATATATATATGCTATTCATATGATGGAATATTCCCTGAAAAGAAAATAAAAGCTACTGATACAGTACAGGGAACAAACTGATAGAATTTATGATGGGTAAAAAATTCAGGTACAAAAAAATTAATATTCTATTTTTATGAAGTTTGAGTGGTAATACTGCTCAATGTCAGAAGTCAAAATATTTGATACTTCTCAAAGAACTGAAGCAAAAGTAAAAATAAAAATATACATATTTTTTCAGAATTACAGAAGGAAAGAAAACTCAGTGTCATCAGTCTGATTGTACAAGAAATGTTAGAAGTTTTTCATACTGAGGGAGTAGTATACCAAATGGACATACTAGATATAAAAAGGAATAGAGATTACTGAGGGGTTAAATATGTGGGTGCAGAATGTTGTAAAAGTCTACTTAACCCAAAGATACAATAATTCCATACTTGGAAACACCTATCATTATAACATCTAAACATGTATTGTATAAAGTGACATTAGACAAAGAATAATTTTAAACTGTCCAAAAGCATAATTGGAGATGTAAAAACAATTTAATCACTATGTAAAACATGAGATAAACATCAGTAAAGATAAAAAGAATCTGAAGTGCATATTTGACTAAATTTTTCTAATAAGCACATAGATTAATACTCCCTGGATACGGAATAAACCTTCAAGTTCATTTTTTTAAAAGATTTATTTATTATTTATTTCTCTCCCCTTCCCTCCCACCCCGGTTGTCTGTTCTCTTTGTCTATTTGCTGTGTCTTTTTTGTCGACCTCTGTTGTTGTCAGTGGCATGGGAATCTGTGTTTCTTTTTGTTGTATCATCTTGTGTCAGCTCTCTGTGTGTGCGGTGTCATTCCTGGGCAGGCTGCATTTTGTTTCACACTGGGCAGCTCTCCTTACGGGGTGCAATTCTTGCAGGTGGGGTTCCCCTACACAGGGGACACCCCTGCATGGCAGGGCACTCCTTGCGTGCATCAGCACTATGCATGGGCCAGCTCCACACAGGTCAAGGAGGCCCGGGGTTTGAACCGTGGACCTCCCATGTGGTAAATGGACGTCCTAACCACTGGGCCAAGTCTGCCACCTCAAGTTCATTTTAAGCATTTTAAAAAATATACCATACATTAGTCCAAAAATCAATATCTTTCAGTGGTTTAAAATTATAACGAGTGTGTTGCCAGAGCATTCTTGATTTAAACCAGAAATCAATGACCAAAAGGAAGTTATACTGTGAAAGTTTTCTCCTTTCCTGGCAAGATCTGGTGGACTCACTCATACAATTGTGATGAAAACTAAGATTTTGTAGCACTTCTTAATGTGGCCCAGGTGCCAGATACTAGTCCAAGGGCTTCTAGTGCCGTGTGTCATGCACTCAAGAGGTTCCTGCCTTCCCAGGTCACTGTGCTGGATATTGGTTCCAGGTTGGTAAAGGACATTTTATCCTTTAATGCCAACATTTGGACAACTTTTGCAGGCTATTTGTGCACTAAAATATCCTAGGAGTTTGACCTCAATAGTGTCACCATCCTAGGGTCCACAGGAATACTATTATTATTGGAGATGATATCAAGTGTCCAGGTTCTTGACTTCATCATGGGAAAGAATTCAAGAATGAGCCATAAACTAATTAAACAAGCAGATAATTTATTGGGGAGTAAGACAAGAGAACAGAAGTACATCTTCAGAGAGATGAAGGTGGGCATTTTCAAGACAGAATGCAAAGTTCTGCCCTGGGGTCCTTTGTTTTATGGGAGTTACAGGACTCCACGGTCTGTACTGTTAAGAACAGGCTTAGGTTGTGGGGACCCAGGGGGTATGGGTGGGTGCTGTACAGTGGCAATTGTCTTCTGGTTTCTGTCCATGGCCTCTGCAGTGTGGGTTGATGATCAGTGAATAGTATCTGGTCACTGTCCATGAGGCATAATGTCACTGTCCATGAGTTGTGGGATAACCTGAAAACCAGATACGTGGGTGGTGGTGATGCCCCTCTAGCACCTTCCCTTTTTGCTCACTGCCTTCTGATAATGCAGTTTTAGGCATGCACACTGCAAGCTGAATATTGTGTGTGCTTGTAATCTGCCCCTTCCTAACTTGCATGTGTGACTCAGCAGGCTAATGCAAATAAACAGGACAATGCCCGAGTTTCTCTAATAAGGCTTATTAGGTTTACTGCTCCCTTCCTTCTCAGGTCCCTATTCTATCCTGCCTCAAATATCCCCTGAGAGAATTTGTACTCAATTTTAAGGAAGAGTTAAAAGGGTGAAGGTCATTGTCCTGTATCTGTTCCCTGCTGATTAGGGATTGTATTTTCTGGCTGACAGGGTGCAAAATCTCTCTTGCTTTGCTACTGGGGCTAGGAGGAGCGGTACTTGCTTTAATGGCTCATGATATTAATTCATGAGTAGAAGTTTTCTGTGTTGGAACACATCAATTTTGGAAGAGAAAAATAGAGTGAGGAACTTAAATATACAGGGGCTTACTAATAGTGTAAGAAGGATAGTTTAGGATAGGCCTAAGAGGATTATAAAGCAAGAGGAGTTAGAGTTATGAGGAGAGAATGGAGTGCTGTTGGCCTCATTTTTGGTTTTGCTACAGTTTCAAGGGACTACAGCTGCTTATAGACTTGAGCTGAGTTTGAACAATTTCCATGCTATAACACCAATAAGGGGTGTCACAAGGTTCTGGCTGCAAGGGTGTTGTTACTAGGTAATTAGCTTTTGCTTTCTGAAAAGATGTTTTAGGCCATCTGAAGAATGGCACTCAAATTATTTGGCAAATATTTCTGGTATGTTGACAATTCCTTGGACAGTAGGCTTTACTTGGGATAAATGTACTCAGTTTCCAGTTCATTTTGTTCTGAGCATCTGCCCCAATGGAAAGCTAATTGAAGAAGATATTGCATGAGTTTATTTGAAATAGGAAGATTAACCTAAAGATGGAAACATAAGTGTTTAGAGGGTACCCAGAGAGGGAGACTTTCTCTAGTAAGCAAAGTGACAGAAGTCTCTTCCATAGGTACTAAGACATAAGCCACCAATATGCACGCTCCAAGCTTGCAATACCATGCATGCTCTCTCCTCATAAGAGTAGGCTTTAATGCAAATTGTGTAAGTTCTGTTTACATTGCTTTGGCAAATATTGCTCCACTTGGTATATCCTTCACATAGCCAGTATGTCAAAGTACTTTTGACAATTGGAGGGAAGCCCCAGTGTCTTACTGGCTTCATGATTAGTGTTCTTTGGCACTATGAAACAGAGTCAATCTGGAAGCAATGTTGAGCCTTTGCTGGCTAGTAGGGCCACAGAAGTTAGAAGCAGCAATGGAGTTCCATTTACTTCAGGCAGATAACCATAGGTGGCAGATTCTTTTATTGCTTTAGGGGTTTTAGTAACCTTCTTAACCATGGTATTATAGGCCTAGTTTAAATGCTCAAGAGAGTCTGAAAAAGCTGGAGTTTGTCTCCTTATTGTGTGGTCTTATGGATATGTTACTGCTGTAAGGCACCATTTATGGCTAGACTTGAGAACAAGCCTTATGATTTTGTATGATGTTAACTAGGCTAGAGTTCTTTAGAAAAGGGGTTCTTACCAAAACATCTGTAAGTTTGAATTGTAATTAAAAAAAATTATTCTTGTCAGATGTGTTGGTGTGGGTATGATATATTTTTTAAATGATACACAGTATAGCGTGTACTTAGTAAAGGGTCTGTTGTTCTCTACTGACTTTTCAAGAGGTCTGTGGAACAAAAAAGGTTAAGAACTCCTGATTTAAAGGCATAGCCAATGGTCTACAATACACCAACCAGGAAGGCATCATATATACATATGATTTTTGAAGAAGCTTTAGATTACATAAATGTTACATCACAAATATAGGAGATTCCCATACACTCCATTCCCTTCCCCTCCCACACTTTCCCAAATTAACAACATCTTTCATTAGTGTGGTACATTTGTTACAATTGATGAACATATATTGAAGCATTGTATTAATCAAGGATAATAGTTTACATTATAGTTTACAGTTTACCTGCACAATTTTATATTTTGACAAGTTGTACAGTGCCTTACACCTAGAATTACAGTGTCATGCAGGATAATTCCAATGTCCCCAAAATGCCCCCATGTTGCACATTTTCTTCCCTCTCCCTCCTCTCAAAACTTTTGGTGGCCACTACCTTTATGTCAGTGATATGTTATTACATTGTTAAAATATTAAAATCTATTTTAGTCCATAAATAGACTTTGCCCTTTCATGTATTCATTCTCCAAATTTGAGGATTTTTGAATGGTGATGCCCATCCTGTCTCTGAATGAGAGTGGCCTTAGATCCCATGTGGCAGATGGATGGAACTGTATAGCTTGCTGTTGCAGACACTCTCTGTTTCCTGGGATGGGTGTTTTATACTATCTTCCTTTTGTTAGTGGTCCTGGGTGGTTCCAATGAACTTGTGAGTAGGTATTATAGCGCTGCTGAGATTCAGAGCTCAAATGGCTTATGAACAGACAGAATATTTAAGTCTCTGGGACATATATTTAACAAGCCTAGTGCTAAATGTAGATTTAAATAAATTGGTAGAAGAGCCATGCGTGGGGAAATTATTAGTTTAATATGAGACTGTCATACTGGGGAACATACATTCCAAAGAAAAGCTCATTGACAGAGTGTTGAATTCCTGAAATTCTCTTTCCCCTCAATAGTATCTTTGTCTTAGAGCCCACAGGGTCTATAATTTGAGAGAGTGCTTACTGTGCAAGTCATTGAGATCCTGCTGAGACATGCATAAGCCTGACCTCTAGAATAATCTCCTGACTCAATTTGAAGTCTCTTAGCCATATAAAGACAATTTGATTAAGTGTTTCCCACTTTGGATCAAACTCTTTTTCCGGATTCATCACTAGTCAGTACTTGGTAATCATCATTAGGTGCCAGGGAATCTCAACCCTGGGAGTAATGTTTGACACTAGTCAGGGGGAGTAGCGCATTTATATGCCAAATTTGACTTATAGAGAGGTCACATTTGCTCATCAAGGAGACTTTAAATAGGTAACACTTTTTTTAATTTTTTTTATTTTTTGTCTTTATTTTTTAATGTTACATTCACAAAATATGAGGTCCCCATATACCCCACCTCCCTTACCCACTCCTCCCCCGATAACAACAACCTCCTCAATCATCATGAGACATTCACTGCATTTGGTGAATACATCTCTGAGCACTGCTGCACCTCATGGTCAATGGTCCACACCATAGTCCACACTCTCCCACATTCTATCCAGTGGGCCATGGGAAGACATACAATGTCTGATAACTGTCCCTGCAGCACCACCCAGGACAACTCCAAGTCCCAAAAATGCCCCCACATCTCATCTCTTCCTCCCACTCCCTACCCCCAATAGCCACTATGGCCACTCTCTCCACACCAATGCCACACTTTCCTCGATTACTAATCACAATAGTTCATCAATAAAATACCAGTAAGTCCACTCTAATCCACACTTAAATAGGTAACTCTTAATCAATATATATACTAAGTTACATTTCAACTCCACAAGTAAATGTTCAGAGGTGTAACCACCAAAAGCCTGGCCTAATGGTGTATTCTCCTTCACTAAGCACTGTCCATGTACTTGCTGCTCTATTAGAGGATGTAGCAGGATTTTCCAGGATGGAAATTCAATATTCATTTGTTTCTTGTGTAGGTCTATACCCACTGAGACAACACCCCATGACCACTTGAACATATTCATATGCCACAGAGGCAAGCCCCAGGTGCAACCCTCCCTCCACATCCCTCCATCACTGATTCCCTGCATCAGTGATCCTTACCTGCCATAGTTGTAACCCTTCTACAATCCAAAAACTCCCCCAAAACAAAACAAAACAAAACAAAATAATAAGCAAATGAAAATAATAAGAAAATAAAATATAATAATTAAAAATAACAAAACACAAGATTAAAAAATAAAAATAATATTTTTTCAATCACTCTAAAGTCTGTTATCTTTTATTTACAGAGAGAATTTCTTCTAAATCTTCCCCCAGTATTTTTTTTTTGCTTTACTTTCAAAGAAGCTTTAGGTTACAGAAAAGTCACAGAAAATCAGAAAATTTAGGGGCTTCCTATATACCCAAAGCCCTCTCACTCTCCCACTCTCCCCTACTAATAACATTTTACATGTGTATGGTACATTTGTTAAAATTGATGTACTAATATTACAACATTGTTACTAACCATGGTCCATGGTTAACATTATGGTTTATATTTTGCCTGTACACTTTTATAAGTTTTGACAAAACTTAAAATAACCTGTATATATCATTGTAAGATCATGTAAAACAATTCTAATGCCCTTCAAATGGTCTGTTTTCCATCCATTCTACTCTTCCTTCTCTCTCCCCTTGAAAACTGGTAACCACTAAGTTTCAGTTTTTGAAGAATAAGGTTCATAGTTACATGCAATAATATGGAGTGCTTGACAAATGGTTTGTTTTCCTCTATTAGACACTGCTTGTGTTCCAAGCATGGAAGCCTCTTTATGACTACTAGTTTCATGTGGCCCATGAGCCTGCTTCTTTTATGGGGGTGGGGTAGATTATTTAGACATGGACTAGAGCTTTTGCTTCTTGATTCCCAAGTGGAGAAGTTGTTTCTGTGATATATAACATCTTTAAAATAATTAAAACCATGATTAAACACACTCCTTTTCCATCTTACATCATGTGGAAAATATTGCCAAATTTCTAGGAAATCTATACAATCTTTAAATATCTATATGACCACCTTACCTATACAACTCTAATTTACAGATGGTTAGACTGCAGTGGTTTCTCAACTTAAAACCATAGTGGCCAGAGCTCTTTCCCCTGAAACTTCAACCCTGAAATAAGAGCTAATTGCCCTTAACTAAAGCTTAAAACCAACAGCTGTGAAATGGATTAATATTTACAGACTCTAAGTATGCTTTCCTTATCCTTCACACTCACTCTTGCTATGTAAGAAGAAAAAGGATTACTTGCTAACAGTGGGTCAACTATTAAACACAGTCAAAAAGCCTATATTTGCTTAGAAGCTGTACTATTACCTCAGGAAATAGCAGTTATGCATCATCCAGGGCATCAGAAAACAAACACTGCTATAGCAAAAAGAAATGTGCAAGCTAACACAGCTGCTAAAGCAACAGCACAAACCCAGGTTTCCTTCCTACCCCTTATTCCAGGACCTGTACCAGTACTTAAAGTTCCACAGTATATCCAGGATGAACAAACCAAGGCAGCTTGCTTGGGGTTTACTCTGGAAACCTATGGGTGGCTTGTTAAAAATACTCAAGTTTATCTGCCAGGAGAAGTGCCCTGGAAAGTCCTCCATGAACTTCACCAAGGCATTCATCTGGGGAGGGATGCCCTAACCAGCTTAGCCAAACAGATTTTCAAAAGTCTGGTAAAAACAGTGAAAGAAATTACCAGGAGTTGCTCAATTAAAGCCAAAATATAAAAACTTTATACTGTAGTTCTGATCGCTCCCACAGCTATTAAAGCTAAAAGAATGTCCAGCTTGGTGCACTAATCCTGAATAAAATTAGCTGCCCATGAGTACCAGTTCACCAGAAGTACTTGACAGAGCACATGAGTGGCAGTCATTGGACAGCCTGAGCTACCTCTTCAAAAGACAAATCTAAGTAGTGTCAAGGTCAAAATCAACTGTTTCCTCTAACTTTAGCCCAAATGCCTATAGCTAGGGGAAAAAAAAATAAAAAAGACAAACAAGACTTCCCTTTAAAAACCTAGCCTCTTTTCATCTCTTTTAGCTTAACTGAAAATAGAAATGCCTCTTCTCATTCCTCTCCTCTACCATAGGAACCGGGATTGATGATGTATACCTAACCCCATTGTCTATTGCAATTTCTCTCTGAAGTTAACAACAGCATAAAATAACTCAAATTATTTGTAATGTCTCTCACCAACTTTAAGAAAATGCAGCCTTTGCAGCACCTGACATTTTCTACTTCTATGATCCAGTGTCCTCTTAGTGGGAAAATATATTCTCAAAATTCTTAAGTTTATTTCTCCCAGAATAAACATTTTGTTAGCCACAGGAAAACTTCATCCAGCTTCACCCAGGATGCCAGATCTTTCTTCCTACAACTGAGATAAAATAGAGTTTTCCACCATGTCAGGTGGGGCTGACTGCCCCTGATCAGCAGGAAGTTGCTACAGAAAAAAAGATCATCTCCCTTCCACACCTCCTTTAAGATTAAAGGTGTAAATTCTCTAAAGGAAAAAAATTAAGCAGGCTAGTAAGATAGGAAATCAGTAGATGGATCTGGAACCTAGACAAAAATCTCCCCAAGATTCCAACACTCAGAAGAAAACTTCCTCCAAAAGCCAAGAGAAACATCAGATGTTCCCAGAGACTTCATCATTAAGCCCTCCTGAGAAAAAAATAATGGGAAAAATAAGCAGCCAAGATGGTGAAGAGCTGGAATGTCTCCCATGCTCTCATCATACTTCCCTGCTTCTTCCCTTTAATAATAGCTAGAGTACATACTTTAATAAATAATGGGATAAGAACACAGACAGTGCCCACCGCATAACTCTGAAAATAGTGATGATAAAGCTTAACAAACTTAAACAAGCATGGGGGGATATAATATAGCCTGTGCATGAATTCAAACTTATCTAATTCTGTATCCAAGTGTGCCTAGTTTCTAGAAAGCCAATTAAGTGATATATGCCATATAGGTTTTGAGTATTCAGAAAGGATGTAGACTGAATGTGTATTCAAAGTTACATCCAGATGGAATGTGGGTGATATGTTAATTCAAGCTTACCTGGAATGTGGGTAATATGGTAATTCAAGCTTAGCTGGTAGTCAAATAAATGGCTAAACCCTAAAAAAAAAAAAAAAAAACTAAAAAGAAAGTCTTTTGGACCCCCAAACCTCTCCTGGCCCCACCACATGTGTCTCTTGTATAAAAATAACCTAAAACCCATACTTGAGGTCAGCGTTTTGGACAGGAGGTCCCCAGGCCCAGCCAGTCATAATAAATCTTCCTTCTCAGAGACTCCTAAGTCCTAACCTAAATATGTGATCACTGAATCCTTTCTGCTTCCATGATAAGACAATCCCTTTTAATTTTTGTAACACTTTCTAAACTTTTTTCAGTTAGCTTTTAACTTATTAAATAAACTTAATTATTTTTTTACTTTACTTTTTATAAGGAAAGTAAATCTTTTTCAATAGTTTAAAATAAAGATATATTTTAGATTTGGACTTTGAGAAATAAAGTGCTAAAAATTATAGGCTTAAATTTTTTTTTAAAGAGGGAAATCTTGTTTTTTCACTCAACTAAAGACACAAGAGATGTATCATAAACTTTAAGAAGCTATATTAATAAAAACTGACTCTGCTTTGTATACTGATTATTCAGGAGAATATTTGTTATGACTTTCTATTGAAACAGATGAAGTCTTTAAGAAATTTTCTCACTTAAAGAGAGAAAATCCAAACTTTAGATTTGCATACAGATATTAATACTATTTGATCCTCATGCTTTTAAAAATGTATAGATAGACCTATTATATGCTACCCAAATTTTACCAGAAAGATAACTCTTCTGTGAAATTTCTGCACTTTTTGTATTCTTTTAGCCTTTGTTCTACATTTTCCTTTTTCTTAATAGCCAGTTGATTTATTTTAGGATAAAATTACTTTTGTTTTTCTTAATAAAAATAAAAACACGTCTTTTATACCTTGCATACTTAAGTTAGCAAAATTGTTTTAGAAACTGCCTCCAAGCAAACCACTTACAATATGCAATTACTATTAAAATTAAACTTGTCAGAGTAAAGACTTAATTTAATTATAAGCAAACTCAAATTAATCCATTTTGAAAACCTAGTAACATTCAATATTGGAACCCTGATATTTCATAGGGAGTGGTTTTCAGAAATATCTGCTTTCCTTAGTTTTCTATTTTATCAGTACTTCATAGGGAGTGGTTTTCAGAAATATCTGCTTTCCTTAGTTTTCTATTTTATCAGTACTTCAGTGAAAATTCCAAAATTGTGAATAACCTATAAAGCACATTGACTGCCAGGTTCTAGAACACACTCTAATTGCTTGTTTTAATCATAATTTTTAAAAAAATAGTTTTATACTGTTAAGGATTTTTTTCTGTGAAATTTGACAATTTGGATATTAATTACTCTCATTTTAATTCTGTTAAAGATTTAAATTGGGAAATTACAGGATGAACTATGACTCAAATTTCTGGCCTACTAGATAAGTCACATCCTGCTCTTCCCTAGTTTCTACATAGAGGAACAGGCTCTGGAGGGTCTGTGTAAATTAAGGAGCTTAGGAAAAACATTTTTCCTTTCTCAGTACTTTTTATCTTCAGATTTCTATATGAAATTTTTATCCTGCCTAGCTTTTCTAATATAGGCTCCAGGAATATTCATTTAATATAAGGAGTTATTTAACTTTTAGCAATTTGATTAGAGCTCTTCTAATGATTTTTAAGTGTTAATTTGATATTATCATCTTGAGGTGTGAAATATGCATTAAGTAAATAGCAAATACAAAGAGAGAGTTAGATGCACAGAGACACAATTCACTTGTGTTACCCATAATTCTTTTTCTCTTTCAAAGTAAGTTTAATTATAAATGAACATTATATTTAAAAGATCTTTTGAAGGTTATTTTTTTGTTATTTTAACTTTTACTGTGATCATACATATTTCCACAATTTTTTAAATTAATTGATTTATAACTATATTTTTCCCAATCCAGGGCTTTAAAACACAATGTAAAACATTTTCTTTTACTTTTAGAGCTTTGCTTATCTTCCTCTTTGATTTGACAGACCTTGGCTTAGTAACACAAATTGCAGTATATATTCTCTAAGGTCATTTAAATCTTAGAGAATAATGATTTCCCCCATGAACTGCAGCTTTTAGGATTCCCTCTGCTTGACATGGGAGTTCCCACACTTTCCAGTCCTCAGAGATAAGAGGACTCCAGCAGCTGCTGGACTGAAGAGTGGATGTCCAACCCTGAGTGCCAAGGATTTCACTAGGAAGCATTTTCCTCAAAGGTGGTGGGTCCACTCTGGGCTTTTGCCCAGAGAAAGTAAATTGGAATTTAGAGGTAGTCATGAGAGAAATCAGGGCTATTAATACCCATGGAAGGATGAGAGCCAGGGGTAGGTACCATAACAAAGGTGGAACCATTTTCTGAAATACCCACAAAGGCAAACTCAGTTCAGAATTACCATCACAATAGCAAGTTTAGGCTAAATTCAGCCAGTTATAGCAATTTTAGATGTTATCCTTCTGCTGTTTTCTAATAGAAAGTCTTCTATGTAATGTTTTTTTTTTCCAATTCTTGGTTACAGTTCTTAGTAAATTTTCTCTTGAAAACAAACTGGACACTTTTGTTTATTAACTAAGCAACCAAATTTATTTTATTGGTAAAGAGTAAATTTACTAAGATTCCCACTTTTCCAACACATGCACTAATTCCGTGTGGTTTCTTTTATACATTAAATCTAATTGCAAGATAAAATTGAAATTTAAAAACTAATTTTTAGGTTAATTTTGCTGTTATTTATTTTTTAACAGGCAAAACCCAAATCTAATTATGAGCTTTTAGGCATGAGCAGACTGACAAAGTCAGCACAAATTAGAACAGGAGAAAGCATTTTACACAATTACTTAGCGTGGGGAAAGACCCAACCTTAGAATCATCTTCATACAAAGCTCTGAGTGTTTGCCCCAGGAAGAGACCTCATCCTGAAACCCTAAGCTCTGTTTTCAAGGAACATCCATGAGGAGCTACTAGGGAAAGAGCTGGAGGGCCCAGGAAAGACTTGACCCTGAGAAGAAATGAATTGGGGTTGCATTTGTATTAGCTACCTCTCACAAGAGTTAAACCAATGTGGGGGATCTTTAACAGTTTCCTCCCTGAGGCAACAGTACAAATGTTGTAGAATTTGAGAGAGGTTCAATTATTTGTATATAGAAAGGCCAGGACTCAGGAATGATTTTGAGAAGGTAAAAAATGGTTTATTGACAGCCGGCCAGACTCGGGAGCTTCCTGTTGCAAACCTGAGCCCTGAACAAGATTTTTGAGTTTCTTTTATACAGAGAGGAAAGGTTAAATGGTCCTTTTGTTTCAGTTCTCAATAGGCTTGAATTAGCATATATACCTTCCATGTCTTAGGTAAGCTTTTAGCATGGAATTCATACATTCTAGATAAGCTTTTAGCTTATCTTGGTTTGCATTTCCCCTGAATATTCAAAGTCTATAGAGTTTCCATTGATAAACTGTTTCCTGGGACTGAAGTCATTGCCATGGTCACCAAGGGCAGGACTGCAGCCTCTTATCATCCCAAACCCACAAATCACAGACAGCTTAGATTATCTCTGAAGAGACAAAGAGCATCCCACCCATAGCCCACATCATTTCCTCCCTTTGCCAAATTTTAACTTGGTAAGCTTTGGCATAATTATTGTTAGAGCTATGAGGTGGATGACTGTTTGTTGTTTTGATTGATTATTTATCAATCATTAGTGTAGCATCCAGGACTTTGTTTTTAAAAGTTTAGAAGCTTTTATTCTGAACAGCAGAATCCTGAGGTGGGAGTCTCCCTGCTGTCATCCTGGGGCCACCATCACTCACGTGGATTTCCAGTCAGATTCCAGATCCATCTATTAATTTTGTTTTACCTTTAAAGAGTTTACACCTTTAATCTAAAAGGGGTGCTGAAGGGAGATGATCTCTTTTCTGTAACTGCTTCCTGCTGGCCATGGGTTGTAGTCATTGCCTAACAAGGTGTAAAACTCTTATTTTATTTTAACTGGAGAAAGATGGATCTGGCCTTCTGTATGAAGTTGGATGAAGTTTTCATATGGTTAATAAGATGTTTACTCTGAAAGAAACAAACTTAATTAAAAATTTGGAATACCCATTTTTTAAGAGGACATTGGATTGCAGAGGTAGACAAGATTAGGTGTTATAAAGATGGCACTCCTTTTTAAAAGCTGATTGGAACAGTATATATATATACTTTTTTAAAGTTATTTATTTTTAGAGAGAAATTGCAATAGATACTTAGGTTTGTTTGAAGATGCATTTCAAGCTGTTTAATGATTGGCACTCATGTGCTCTGTCAGATACTCCTGGTGAACTGGCGCCCTTTGGGCAATTGGTTTCATTCAGGATTAGTACACCAGGTTGGAAATTTTCTTAGTTTTTAGCTGTGGGAGTGATCAGAACTACAGAATAAAGGTTGTTTTACATTTTGGTTTTAATTGTACAATTTTTAGTAATTTTGACTTGTTCAATAGGTGACTCATTATTAGCAAGTAAGCCTCATTTTTGCTACACAGTTGAGTACAGTAGAATATAGTAAGTTGACTGAGCCTGGCTGAGACTGCCACCTTATTCTACAAACATGTTTATTAACTGTTTAGAAAATGAATTTACTAGGAATTTAACATGTCTAATATACTTCTACACTTGATCCAAAATAGAAAAGATAATGTTATAATTATTAGGCATATATTTAGTACAGGATAAAAATACAGCACTTAATATTAGCTAATGTATTAATGCATAAGGATTCAGAGTTGCAATTATTAGTTTTAAGTTCAGGTTTGTAATAATTCACATGTTATCTCTCCATGAGAGCAGGCCATACTGCCAATTGTGTTTAAGTTTTACTTACAGTATCCTGGTATCAGGCTCCACTTAGCATGTTCTTCACATAGTGAGCAGGTCACAGCATCATTGATCCTAGAGAGATTTTCCAGTATTCTACTAGCCTGGTGCATAGTGCTCTTTGGCACTATGGAATAGTGCCAGTCTGGAGGCAATATCCATTGTACACTTGGCTGTACCAAGTCATTATTGGCTGTTGCAGGAGCTTGAAACTGCGACTTGGCTTCCATCGACTTCAGGAGCAGAACCAGAGGCTGATATAGCAAATATTTTTAATTGAGGGGTCAGTGACCAGCCTAGCCAATAACTCACATGGAGAGGCAACCTGTAATGTATTCAAGGCCTGGTTTTAATGCACAAAAGAGTTTGACAATGTTAAAGTTTATTCCTTGTTTTTATATATATTTTAAACAATTTAATGCAACACATCATATATCAAATGACTGTTTACTTATATAATCTTACCATGAAGATAATAGTAGGTATTTTAGTTTAGTAATAAAGGGGAAAAAAACATATATTTAAAAAATATGTTAAAATGAAAACAGAAGATTCCCAATAGAATTAAGGTACCTTTTTATTACCATTTATGTAAATATGCACCTTGCAGTGGCCTTCAGACAGGTTTTATTACCACCAAGTTATTTTTTTGCAACCAATACCAATCCAAGTTTTTAGTTAACAATGACTTCTAGAACTAGAATTATTTAAATGTTTTCAGTTTGGAAGATGTTTTACAAACTTTTTATAATTGACTACAACCACATTAACTAATTACCTTACATTTAAATAAACTTATTAAATTATAATTACTAACCAAAGAAATTTACTTTATTTCTTTAAGAGAGCACATCTACAATCTTTTTCTTTAGCTTAATTTTATTAACCAAACAAATTTTCACTACTCTAAAGATTTTGTACATAATGTTAATTTAGTTTATAAGTAAACTATGGGAGATTACACTCAAGCTAAATAAAATTGAAATCATTATATTTTATGCAAGGAATGTTCTCTTTTTATCTTTACAGGAAGGTAAAACCTTTTTTTTTTTGTTTAAGTTATGAAAATGAGTAATTTTTAAAAGCATACTGACTACCAGGTTTCAAAACACATTACACAGTTGTTTAATTTGTTTAATCATAATCTAGGAAAGATTTCTCCATAGTTTTTATGAACTTTTCTTTACTTATTGAAATTTGTCAACAGAGCCACTAATTACCTTTATTTTGTTGGAAAGAAATCTTCTTCTGGAAGAAAATAAGGCTCACCAAATTGTGGAGAAGAAAAGAATTTATTCTCAATCTTGCAGGAAGGGGCACAGAACCAGAAAATATGGCTGGCACCCTGAACAAAGAAAAATGACACAATTTATACCCCTAAGCCTAGCAGGCAAGCTTCCTCTGTTTCTCCATAGATTGGGTACTTCAGAAGTTACAGCTAATCCGAGAGGATCTAACTTTCCCACGCAAAAGTTTGTGATTTAACTGCTTCCTCTATTACATTCCAACAATTTAGTTTTTATTTGCTCCCCTTTGTCAAATAAGGGGTGGAATTTAGTGCTGAATTGGTATTGACTTAGCTCTTTCTTGGGCATCTTTTATTGCCTATAGGACTGGCTTAAGCTGGTTTCCTTTGTTGCTGTTTAACCCTGGAGTGGGAGACTGAGGCAGTAAACTGCCAGGTTACATTAATCAATATTTCCTTCCTTTATGTGAAAACTAAACTAATCTTTGTTTTTTTTTTTTATATTTTATGGCTGACAAAAAGGTTTAAACTGGAAAATTACAGGGCAAACTGATTCTTAATTCCCTAGCCTAGTAGATAAGTTTAATCTGCCACACTTAGTCTTGTCTTCAAAGATCTTGCAAAGAGGAGGCCCTTTCCCAATAGTTTTTATAATCAGATTTTCCTATGACTTTTTCATCTTGCTTAGTTTAATTTGGGCTCCAAGAATATTTATTCATATATATAACTGCATATTTAACCTAAAAAATTTGAGTAAATATGCAGACATGAATAGTTTGACATAAAAACATAACTTTAGTTACTTAAAACTTCCATTTTTTACGAAATAAGTGTGACTGCAAAACATTTCAAAGACTTCTGAAACTTTTCTTAATTTGCACTATGACTGTGCAGTTTTACACACGAATTTTGTTTCTTAACTAATGGCTTGTAACCAAAATGTTCCCAATGTTTTAACACAATTCTCTTTTGTTTCAGAACTTTATATTTTACTTTGTATTTAGCAGAATTTTGATAAGCAATAAGATTAATTTTATGTATGTTTACTGAGGCTATTGGAAGCCTCAGGGAGACTGGTTTCTCTCATGAATTGCCATTCCTAGGAACACTGAAAGTCAAAGGCAGGAGACTCCCTTTATTCCCCCCAGTCTTTGGAGATAATAAAACTCCAGTGGTCATTTAGCCCCAAGGGCCAAAAATTCCACTAGGCAGCAATTCAGTTTACATTTAGATTCATGAGAGAAAGCAGGGTTACCAATACCAGGACAGGAGACAGGGATGTCCCAGCTCTTCTCTGGACTGTAGGGGCAGAAGCTATCATGATATAACCACAGGCAAAGGCAAGGGGTGAAGTTAGGCTTGAAGTAACTATAAATGAAGGTAAGGTTAGTTTAGAATTTACACTTAAAATAATAGTTTCAGGCTAAATTCACTCAGTTATAATTTCATTTATTATTTTCCACTGTTTTATAATATAAATGCATCTATAAATGATCTTAACTCTTCATTACAGTTTTTATTGTTTTGTTTAAATTTGTTAATTTTATAACACTTTTTAAACACCTTTCATTTGACTTATAACATATTAAATGAACTTGACTATAACTTTAATTTTTCTTTTAAGGTAAAAGAATGAATCTCTTGCAGTTAGTTTGAAATAAAAAGCTACTTTTCAGGATTTGATTTTTAGAACATTATGTTCTTTTAAAAGAGATAAGACTCTTCTTTAAATAATGAGGAAATGATGAGGTTAAAGCACAAGAAGCTATTTTGATAAAACAGATTTTCTTTGTATATTGATTATTCAGGAAACTTTTACTAAAATAGACAATGACTTGAGAGACTTTGAGAAAGAAAAAAAATTTTACTTTGCATCAGTATATTACTTGATATTAAACCCTTTAAAACTTTAAATAGACTTATTAAATCTTACTCAATTTTAATCATAAAAATTTTCCTTCTACAAACTTTTTACACTTTCAGTATTCATTCAGGTTTTGTCCCACACTCTACTCTTTCCAGTAATCAATCATTTTATCTTAGGACAAAATCATTTCTTGTGTCCTTAACAATAAAAACACATTCCATATATTCCACATACTAAGTTACCAGGCAAACTTCTTACAACATATAATTGGCATTAACACTAAAAAGCTTGTTAAAATAATGAACTTTTCTTCACTTTAAATGCTTAGTAGCATGTAATACCAGAAACAGTTTTTTAGAAGCAAGTTGGCAGGGGAGGCTGGCCACCAACAAGTTTTCCTGTTATAAAATTACATTTTATTAGTAGTATTATCAACTCAGTTTTTGTTTAATAAAGACTTTTTGGAATTAGCCATTTAAATACCTTAATTTAAACAATGCTTCATTAAACTTTTTATAATTATTCATACTTCTAAGACAAATTTTCCCTTCACAGAACACATTCCCTCACTTACAGTTACTACAATACCTTTTAAGAACCTGGGCAGAATGCAAACATATTTTGGCTTTGACACCCTAGGGAGGGAAATTTCCTGCATTTATTTTGCTTCTGCTTTTCATTCCCTTCACTTCCCCCCCTTCCAGGCAGTTGGGTGCACAACAATCAAATAGGAATGTGGCTTATGAATAAAAGGTGTGGATTCACTGGAAAGGGGCAAGCTGCTCCCCCCTTTCCAGCTTTCTGCTAAAATGGGCAGACATAATTTACTTAAATTCAGCACCTCTCCCAGGAACCCAGACACCCTGACTGCAGCAGCCCCAACAAATCCGGGTGCATGGCACAGACACAGATGGCCTCCAAGCCCCAGCAAAGGGGTGGACCAGAGACAAGGCAGCAGAGCATGCACAACATCCAGACTCTGCAAACATCCAGACTTCTCAGTTTTGCCCCATAATCAATTCACCCCCTTGCCAATGAGGGTTCCAGTTTAATTAAATTCTACTTTACATAACCACACAACTCCAACACTAGCATTGAGCTGACACAGACAGAAGCCTAAAGGTTATTAATCTGACTCACTATATATATATATATATATATATATATATATATATATATATATGTATGTATGTATTTTCAACATGGCTGCCCCCACAGCCATCACAAATTTTAGAGAGAACACTTAACATTAATATCTGGTATGAAGCAAATTCATTCACAATTCAGCACCATAACAAAAGATTCCAGCTGTCCTTTTTCACTGTTTAACTTTACACCCAGACCAAGCTTCACTAGAAAAGCTGATCCATTTTCCTGTAACCAAGTTGTTTTTTTTTTTAAATCAAAGACCAATTTCCAGGATGTTAGGACTCGAATTTATAAACAGCCCTTCCTATTACAATCAAGCCTCCACTCCTTCAGTGGCTATAAGACCAGTACCAGATTCCAACATGCAGTTACACAAACCTAAAACACCAGGCTTTTCCGCATTTTTTCCCCCTTTTTCCAGACCTGGAGAGAATGGCTCTCCCCCCCAATTTTCTGGGGCTACTAGGGTTCTCTCAGGAGGTGATCAGCCTCCCCCTCATAGCAATTAAAGCTAGGGCTTTCCAGACTGTGCTCACCTGGGGAGTCTTACCTTCTTCCATGTTCTGAGTTCTTTTTCATTCCCAGAATCCTTCTTTTCAGACTTTCTGTTGCTCTAGATTTTTATTGGGAAGATTGTGGTGGAGCCCACATCTTTTCTTGATTAAATTTAATCCAGGGGCACCCAGGTTTGGGGTTCACCCGAGTCCTACTGGCTCCTCAGGGGATTGGCTGGGACAGCAAAATGCTACCATCTCTGGCCTTCATTTGCAATCCTGGGAGAACCCCCAAAAATGTTGTAGAATTTGAGAGAGGTTCAATTATTTGCATATAGAAAGGCCAGGACTCAGGAATGATTTTGAGAAGGAAAAATGGTTTATTGATGCCTTCCAGACTTGGGAGCTTCCTGTTGCAAACAGGAGCCCCAAACCCTGAACAAGATTTTTGAGTTTCTTTTATACAGAGAGGAAAGGTTAAATGGTCCTTTTGTTTCAGTTCTCAATAGGCTTGGATTAGCATATATATCTTCCACATCTTAGGTAAGCTTTTAGCATGGACTTCATACATTCTAGATAAGCTTTTAGCTTATCTTGGTTTGCATTTCCCCTGAATATTCAAAGTCTATAGAGTTTGCATTGATAAACTGTTTCCTGGGACTTGAGTCATTGCCATGGTCACCAAGGGCAGGACTGCAGCCTCTTATCATTCCACACCCACAAGTCACAGACAGTTTAGGTTATCTCTTAAAAGACAAAGAGCCTCCCACCCACATCACAAAGGACCTAGATTTAGATTCCCCATTCATTCCCCTTATCAAGCACAACCAAAGTGAGAGAGGTTTGGGATGGCAGGTCAAGACCAGGTAAGTGGCTGCTATGTTAACTAAGAAATTAATGTTTTTACTTTCCACATCAAGATACATCCAAGGCTTCTCCAGGTTGATGGTTTGCAGTATTGTCTAGGGAACCATGCCTGATCCATGCCCCTGCCATCCCACCAAGGGACAAATCCCTATTGGTCATGGTGGCAAGGCAGTCTGCCCACTTCTCCAAACTTGAAGAAGATTCCTACTGACATGGAAGCCTGAATTCTGCATGGCTCTGAGGTGACAAATGACTTCAATGGAAAGAGCTAAAAGGTAAATTTGTTTCTGGGCTTTTTGCTTGCTCCTTATTACCTGCTTCCTTTTTGTGGTGCAGTTTTTTGTTTTGTTTTGTTTTCTTCTCTTACACAAGTTTTATTTTTTCCAAAATAACTTACTTTAATTTGGCAAAGATTATTGATTCTTAATAGCTTAAATATATATATTACCATGTATAAGTTTGATTTTCTAATGCATTCATTTTAAATATATATGGAGGCAGGGCAAGATGGTGTCTGAGTGCATGCACCTTATAGTCTCTCCTGCAAAGAAGTGGCTGAGCAACATTGGAAATTTTTCTGGACCAGGCTGTTTCAGGGTTTTGCAGGGCAGGAGGTGTCTGGACATCAATTTGGTGGGACAGTGACAGAGAAGATTCGTGTAAAAGGTAGAATTTAGGGTCTCTTTCACAGAGATCAGGGCTGCATGTGGGACACTTCCCTCTGGGGAAGGCGGCAAGGCAGGGGCGATTCCTGGAGGCTCTGCTGTGCTGGGGAATTCCTAAGCCCTGAGTGGGCTATTTGGGGGGTTGCAGGACAGGAGGTGTCTGGAAGCCAATTTGGTGAGACAGAGATGAAGGCTTTTTTTGCGAGATGTGGAATTTTGGGTTTCTGACATGGAGATCAGAGCTTCTGGCAAGGCCCTGCCCCCTAGGGCTGGCTGCTGATCTGTGGTGGTCCTTAAATTGTTTGCAATACAGAGGCATCACCAGCAGGCTGTTTCAGGGGATTGCAGGGCGGGAGGTGTCTGGAAGCCAATTTGGTGAAACAGAGATGGAGGAGTTTTTTGTAAGATGTGGAATTTTGTGATTCTGACACAGAAATCAGAACTTCCAGCTAGAGCTCTGCCCCCTAGGGTGGTGGTCCTTGAATTGTTTGCAATACAGAGGCATCACCAGCAGGCTGTTTCAGGGGCTTGCAGGACAGGAGGTGTCTGGAAGCTGATTTGGTGAGACAGAGATGAAGGAGATTTTTGAGAGATATGTAATTTTGGGTTTCTGACATGGAGATTAGAGCTTCTGGCTAGAGCCCCTCCCCCTATGCCTGGTGGCTGATCTGCGGCAGTGCTTGAATTGTTTGTAATACAAAGGTGCCCCCAACAGGCTGTTTTGGGGGCTTGCAGGGTTGGAGGTGTACTGAAGTCGACTTGGTGAGACAGTGACAGAAGAGACTCTTGTGAGAGGGGAAATTTTGGGTTTCTGACACAGAGGTCAGAATTTGTGGATGTGACCACCCCATAGCGCTGGCGCCCAGCTGCCGGGATCCCTGAAGGCTGTGTTGCACTGCGGTGCTCCCAGGCTCCCTGTTAACTAGATTCGTGGTTCCCAGGACTGTGTCCCCTAAACCCTGATGGTCCACACCCCAGAGACTCATAGCTCTTGAGTCTGCAATATCACAGACTTCCCATCACTGAATCCACCATGCCCTGAAGGCCATCTGAGGTCCTTGATTGTCCTAGCCCTCAGCCTTTGCGTTTTTCTTTTCTTTCCTTTATCTCTTTCTTTCTTTCTTTTTTTATTGTCTTGGTTAATTGCATTATCTCCTAGTCTTTTCTCCCATTGTATCCCCAAAGGTCTTTTTTCATTTATTTAGGGTTTTATTTTTCCTTCTTTTATTTTTCTTGCTTGTTTCCCTCCCTTTTCTTTGCCCATCATCTTTTTTTCTTCACTTTTTTTCTTTTCTCTCTTTTTCTTCTTATTTTATTTTATCTTAACTATACAATAGGTGCTGCAGGGAACACCTCACATTTGCTGGGTTTCCTCATCCTCCATTTCCTCGTTTCTATGTGAATTGATTTTGGCCACCTACACTATCCCCTTTTCAACACATCTTGATATCCTCCATCATCTACTGTCTCTCCTACATTCTGCCTCCCTTTCTTTGGTCCTGAAGTTGTCTAACTTTTAATTTCTAATAACTTTGTTTTGTTTTCTATCTTTTATTCACTCTTGATACAATTGTCTTTCTTTTCTCTTTCCCTCTCTCAAGAAAACACTGGCTTTTTAATTCATACTATATTCCTCCCGATATTCAGTTGACTATCTCATTATAGGTGCTCTAATTACTGCTATACTTCTACACAACTTACATGAATCTAATATCCATTCTCCCAGATTTCATATTGTTGCTCTGTTAACATTTATTACCAATACTACTTTACACATTTTCCTTTTACACAATTGCCTTTCCCTGGCCCTAATATTTTCCTTCAAAGTGAACTCAGCCAGCAATAAGAAATTAGAATAAGAAGAACAAAATGACAGAGAGAAGATATAACACTTATGCAAGAACAACAACTAATTAATCCCCAAGACTAGACAAAGAAGATAAGGAACTGATTAAACCCATCAAGATAAAATGATGACCAGACAGCAACAAAAATCTACAAACCAAACCAGTAATCAGGAAAACATGGCTGAATCCAATGAAAAAACTAAAATCCAGGAAGGGGAACAGAACTTCAGACAAATAATTAAAGATCTCAGAACATATATCAGAGACAAACTTAATGAAGTAAAGGAAGAGTTTAACAATATGAAGAAAACATTTGGAGAGGAAATTGCAGACATATGCAAAAAGAGAACAGATATGATGGGAATGAACACCACAGTTCAAGAAATAAAAAATACACTCACTGCAAATAGCAGCAGATTAGAAGAGGCACAGGAAAGAATTAGCAATGTGGAAGACAGTACAATGGAAATCAAACAGATAGTAGAATTGATCGATAAAATGATAGAAAAAAATCCAGCTAGAACTTAGGGACATGAATGACAATACAAAATGCACAAACATATGTATTATAGGCATCACAGAAGGAGAAGAGAAGGTAAAGGGGTCAGGAGGGGTGTTGCAGGAAATAATGGATGAAAACTTCCCAAATCTACTGAGAGAGACAGATGTACATATCCAGGAAGCACAAAGCACCCCAAATATCATACACCCCAAAGGGCCACCCCACGACATATACTTGTAAAATTATCCAATTCTTAAGACAAAGAGAAAATTCTAAAAGCAGCAAGAGAAAAGAAAACCATCACATACAAGGGAGGCTCCATTACATTAAATGCTGATTTCTCATCTGAAACCATGGAGGCAAGAAGGCAGTGGTATGATATAGTCAGGTACTAAAAGGAAAATTTTCCAACCAAGAATACACTACCCAGGTAAGCTAACATTCAAAAATGATGGAGATAAACAGAAATTATCACAGATAAACAGAAATTGAAAGAGTATGCCAACAAGAAACCTCCCCTTCAAGAAATACTAAAGGGAGTTCTACAGGAGTAAAGGAGAATAAAGGAGAGGCAGAGTTGGAGGAGAGTGTAAGAGAAACAAAAATGAAAAAAAAAGAGAAAGAAATAAACCAACAAAATATGACAAACACAAGTTCAATCAAAATATGGCTAACATAAATAATTCCTTGAAAGTAATAACATTGAATGTCAATAGATTAAATTTACCTATCAAAAGATTCAGACTGGGACACTGGAAAAGGAAATATGACCAAACTATATGCTGTCTACAAGAAACACATCTTAGATCCAGAGATCCATGAAGGCTGAAAGTGAATGGCTGGAAAACAATCTTACAAGCAAACAATAACCAAAAAAAGGCAGGAGTAGCTACATTAATATCAGACAAAATAGACTTTAAAAGCGAAACAATTGTGAGAGACAAAGAAGGATACTACATATTAGTGAAAGGGCAATCTCTCAAGAAGAACGAACAATCATAAATATTTATGCTTCTAACAAGGATGCCTCAAAATATGTGAGGCAAACACTGGAAAAACTAAGTGAAAGAATAGATGCATCTACAATTATAGTGGGAGATTTTAATACACCACTATCAACTTTGGACAGAACATCTCAAAAGAGAATCACTAAAGAAACAAAATAATTGAACAGTATATTAGAGGAGCTAGATCTAATAGACATATACAGATCATTACACCCAAACACAGCAGGATATACATTTTTCTCAAGTGCACATGGATCATTTTCCAAGATGGACCATATGCTAGGCCACAAAGAAAGGCTTAAAGAACTCAGAAAGATCAAAATCGTACAAAATAATATCTCTGACCACAGTGGAGTGAAGCCGGAAATCTGCAAGGCCCAGAGGCCCAGATTTCACACCAAGATATGGAAATTAAACAGCGCACTCTTAGAAAAACAGTGGGTCAAAGAGGAAATCTCAAAAGAAATCAATAACTACCTTGAAACAAATGATAATGATAACACATAGCTAAACTTATGGGATGCAGCAAAAGCGGTACTGAGAGGGAAATTTATAGCCATAAATTCATACATGAAAAAAGAAAAAAGAGCAAAAATTGAACAACTAACTGCACATTTGGAGGAATTATTAAAAAAACAAAACACAAAATAATCCCATAGGAAGAAGAAAGAAAGAAATAACAAAGATAAGAAAAGGACTAAATGAAATAGAAAATAAGAAACCACTTGAAAAGATAAACAAGACCAAGAGCTGGTTTTTTGAGAAGATCATTAAAAATGATAAACCCTTAGTGAGACAAACAAAGAAAAAAAGAGAGAGGATGCAAATACACAAAATAAGAAATGAGAAAGGAGATATCACCACTGACCCCACAGAAATAAAGATTATCATAAGAGGATACTTTGAAAAACTATCTTCCAACAAAAATGACAAGTCAGAGGAAATGGACAAATTCCTCGAAACACATAAGCAGCCTATATTGACGAAAGAAGAAATTGAGGATCTCAACAAAACAATCACAAGTAAACATATAGAATAAGTCATTAAAAACTCCCAACTAAGAAGAGCCCAGTGCCAGACAGCTTCACAGGTGATATCTACAAAACATTCCGGAAAGAACTAACACCAGTCCTTCTGAAATTCTTCCAAAAAAATTGAAACAGAGGGAACATTGCCTAACTCATTCTATGATGCCAACTATACCCTAGTACCAAAGCCAAACAAAGACACCGCAAGAAAGGAAAATTACAGACGAATTGCTCTAATGAACCTAGACACAAAAATATGTAACAAAATACTTGCTAATCATATTCAACAACACATTAAATGAATTATACACCATGACCAAGTGGGATTAATTCCAGGTATGCAAGGATGGTTCAACATAAAAAATTAGTCAATGTAATATATCATATAAACAGATTGAAGGAAAAAATCACGTGATTATATCTACAAATGCAGAAAAAGCATTTGAGAAAATACAGTACCCTTTCTTGATAAAAACACACCAAAAGATCAGAATACAAGGAAATTTCTTGAACATGATAAAGAGTATATTTGAAAAACCCAAAGCCAACATCATTTACAATGGAGAAATGCTAAAATCCTTCCCTCTAAATTCAGGAACAAGACAAGGACTCTCTCCCCTTCTATTTAACATTGTCCTAGAAGTACTTGTTTGAGCACTGAGGCAAGAACCAGATATAAAAGGCATTCAAATTGGAAAGGAAGAAGTAAAACTTTCATTATTTGCAGATGACATGATCCTATATATAGGAAACCTTGAGAGGTCTACAACAAAGCTTCTAGAACTCATAAATGAGTTTAGTAAAGTCACAGGTTATAAGATCAGTGCAAAAAAATCAGCAGCATTTCTGTATACCAATAATGAGCAAAATCAGGAGGAAATTAAGAAACAAATACCATTTATAATAGTAAATTAAAAAATCCAATATTAAGGAATAAATTTAACTAAAGAGGTAAAGAACTTATACACAGAGAAATATACTAGACTGTTCAAGGAAATCAAAGAAGACCTAAATAAATGGAAGAATATTCTCTGTTCATGGATAGGAAGACTTAATACTATCAAGATCTACACATTCAATGCAATCCCAATAAAAATCACCACAGCCTTCTTTAAGGAACTAGAAAAACTAACTATGAAATTTATTTGGAAAGGATTGAGGCCCAAATAGCCAAAGACATGTTGAAAAAGAAAAAGGAAATTGGAGGAATCACACTACCTGACTTCAAAACATACTACAAAGCTACAGGAGTGAAAACAGCATGGTATTGGCATAAGGAGAGATACAGAGACAAATGGAATCAAATTGAAAGTTCTCATATAGAACCTCATATATATAGCCATATAATATTTGATAAAGCCACCAAACCCTCTCAACTGGGAGAGAATGGCCTATTCAACAAATGGTGCCTGGAGAACTGGATATCCATATGTAGATGAATGGAAGAGGATTACCATCTCACACCTTATACAAAGATCAACTCCAGATGGATCAAAGACCTAAATATAAGAGCCAAGACCATAAAGACCTTGGAAAGCAGTGTAGGGAAATATCGACAAGACCTTGTAATAGGAAATGACTTCATGAACTTCACACCAAAAGCACGAGCAGCCAAAGAACAAATAGATAAATGGGACTTCCTCAAAATTAAAGCCTTCTGAGCCTCAGAGGAGTTCGTCAAGAAAGTAAAAAGGGAGCCTACAGAATGGGAGGAAATATTTGGTAACCATATATCCGATAAGAGACATAACTTGCATACATAAAGAACTCCTTTTTCTTGAAAACAAAAAGATTAAAAAAAACATTTTAAAAATGGGAAAAAGATTTAAACAGACACTTCTCCAAAGAAGAAACACAAGTGGCTAAAAAGCACATGAAAAAATGCTCCAAATTTTTAGCTATCAGGGAAATGCAAATCAAAACTTCAATGAGATACCATCTTACTCCCATAAGATTGACAGCTATGAAAAAAACAGAAGACTACAAATGCTGGAGAGGATGTGGAGAAATGGGAATACTCATCCACTGCTGGTTGGAATGCAGAAAAATCCAACCACTCTGGAGGACAGTTTGGCAGTTTCTCAAAAAACTAACCATAGATTTGCCGTATGACCCATCAATTCCACTGCTGGGTATATACCCAGCAGAACTGAAAACAAGGACACAAACTGATATATGCACACCAATGTTCATAGCAGCATTGTTCACTATCAGCAAAAGTTGGAATCAACCCAAATGCCCATCAACAGATGAATGGATCAATAAAATGTGGTATATACATACAATGGAATACTACTTAGCTATAAGAACAAATATACTACAAACACACGTGATAATATGGATGAATCTTGAGAGCCTTATGTTGAGTGAAGCAACCCAGGCATTGAAGGACAAATACTACATGACCTCAATGATATGAAATAGGTAAACCAATCTGCCTCAGAGAGCTAGAGACTGGATGATAGGCTATCAGGAAATCATGGGGTAGAGGAAGGATGTAAGCTGACATCTACATGGTCGAAATCTATGATAAGATGGAGGTAAGTATGTGTACAAGGAAGGGATAAAATGGGGGCATAGGGTTACCTTTGGGTGGGGCTTTGCAAGCTTGAGGGGGGCTAGGGATGGGCAAATGGGTAATATTGGCCAAGAAATTGGGGAGAGGGTGGGGCAACATACGAACATAGGAGATTGTCAGGTGTTCATTGAGAGTATAATGCTGAGAAAACCTTTTCAAAATATAATAAGGAAAGTTACCTGTTTAAGATACTTAAAGGGGATAATCTGATGTAGGACAGACTCGTAGGGAATATGTGAATGCTCATTTTGCCAGAGTGGGTTATACCACTGGGTAGAGACCCATATAATAAGAGTGAAGGTATACCCACATCCTGGGGAGGACTGATGCCATCAAATAGAGGGAACTGTACCTCTCAAGAGAAATGGTGGCTCCCAGGGCATTAGGGCAGTTGAGCATGTCAAGCACTCAACACTGTTGCAAGTATCTCTGAACATGGCTCTTCAAGAAATGAAGATTGACTGTCACTGTGGGCCCCAAGGGGAGGGGGATATAGATCTTGTATAGATGGAACCAACGTAACTGTGAGGGCAATAGAAGTGTTTCACGAGAGTATGCAAGAATGGATATAAAACCTGTAATATTACACCAAAAACATATAGGGGCCGATAGACTAATAATGTAAAACATAATGTAAAATATTAGATAAATAAAAATTTAGAAAATTGTATAGCCTAAAGTATAAACCACAATGTAAACACAAATATTACCTTGTTTGAAAGCTTTTGTCTCAATATCTGTAATCAGTTTCAGTAAATATGGCATGAATATTTTAAAAATTATTGCTGTGGAAGGGAAAAGGTTTTATATTGGATATGTGGGAATACTGTATATTGTATATATGAATTACTGTGACCTATAACTCATGTGAAGAGAAGCTTAATAACTAAGAAAAAAGAAAAGAAAAAGATAGGATGTAGAATTTTTCCAAATTAATATGTATTCTATATCTAACCTTTAAACTCATTGCTATATTCCATTTTATTATTAAGGGAACCTGGCATTATATTGGGCTTCACTTTTCAGGAAGTTTTGGAACACAGAGTGGTTCAACAATGGCAGAGGAGAATACTGGTATGGGTTGTTATTGATAGGGGACTTATGGTTGACAGGGAGTTATACAGGGCATGTGTCTGGGGTACATGGAAATGTTTGGATATATTCATAGTGGAAACAATTAAAAACAACAGCTGGGGGTGCTGTGTTCCTTGCTGGGGGCGCTCTGTCGCAGTCCCTAGGGGAGCAGCAGCAGTCCCCCTGGGTGCAACAGCAAGGACCAGGAAGGAATGAGTGTCCAACAGTGAGCCCCTGATACTAATAACTATGCTTGTGACCCTGTGCACCTGAAATAAGAACAAGGCTTAGAGCACCAGTGTGCCCAAGAGTTCCCTCCTGAGAGCCTCCATGTTACTCAAATGTGGCCAGTCTCGAAGCCAAACTCAGCATGTAAATGCACTGCCTTCCCCCCAGCATGGGACATGACTCCCAGGGATGAGCCTCCCTGGTGCTGAGGGATCACTACCAAGTACCTGCTGATGATGTAACTAAAAAATGACCTTGAATAAAAGGTTCAACTTGGACTGGCAGAATATCCCTGTCTACATATAATAACAGGAGTTTAAAATGCTTTTTGACCTAAATCAAGGGGAAAATGGAAAGGACAAATGAGGTTATATGGCTATGAGTCTCCAAAAATAACCAGGAGGTTATCAGAGGGGCTGCCCTTATGCATACCTCAGCAGAGTCCCAGAGACAGATAAAGAAGATACAACCCGAGGTATTGGTTCTTCTGAGGGCTAAAGAGACCCACAGGTTCTATGGTCATGGCAGATGGAGTTCACTGCCATGTCAGTTGGCCCTTCTTTGGAGTTGGTGTTTCTGCATGATGGAGCTGGACTCAGATGTGACCTCTTTTCACAAGCCTTTCCTGATACTTTACCAGAATTATAGTTGGTGCTGGGTTTTAAGATATATCTAGGGGATCTGAATCTCTGGACTGACCATATGATAGCCAGGCCCTGAGCCTCAACAGACTTCAGCTCCTACACTCTGGTTTATTGGACTTATCCCACTCAGCTAACATGGAGTTGAAGAAAGTCAACCAGCACACCATGGAGCCAAGAGTGCCTACACCTGAAAGCAGGAGGATTGCATCCAGCATCCTTGTGGATTCTAAGCTCCCTCTTGACATAGATGTGGAATGGACACAACCAATCCAAGGTCCACAGGATGGAGGAATACAGTAAGGATTAGAGTGAACTTACTGATATTCTATTCATAAACTATTTTGGTTAGTAATTGAAGAAAATGTGGCATTGGTGTGGAAAAAGTGGCCATGGTGACTGCTGGATGAGGGGAATGGGAGGAAGAGATGAGATGTGGAGGCATTTTCGGGTCTTGGAGTTGTCCTGGGTTGTGCTGCAGGGACAAGTACAAGACATTGTAGAGTCTCCCATGGCCCACTGGATGGAACATGGGAGAGTGTGGGCTATTATGTGGACCATTGACCATGAGGTGCAGCGATGCACAGAGATGTATTCACTAAATGCAATGGATGTGTCATGATGATGGGGGAGAGTGTTGCTATGGGAGGAGTGGTGGGGTGGGGGAGGTGGGGGGTGAGTGGGGACCTCATATTTTTTGAATGTAATATTTTAGAAAAATGAATTAAAAAATAATAAACAAACAAACAAACAAAAAAAGCAAATAGAAGAGGCAGAAGAACCATAAGTAGGGAAATTATAAATGAGTCTAACTCTTTTTTATTAGGGAACATAAATTACAAAGTAAGGCCCAGTGACAGGGTGCCAAATTCCTGAGATTGTCTGTCCTGCCCCTAGTCTCTAGATGACTCCACAGCTCTCAGGGGCCCCACTGTTCTAGGCACTGTTTACTGTGGCAGCTAATGAGATCCTGCTGAAATGTGCATAAGCAGGGAATGCAAATATGGACTAAAGTAGACTTGTTATTATTTTAGCAATGGAAGAACTTGTATCATCTATATAAAGGCAGTGACCACTAGAGGTTCTAAGAGAAGGAGAGGGAAGAATAGGTGTAACATTAGGCATTTTTGGGACATTGGAATTGCCCTGCATGACATTGCAATGATGGATACAGGCCAATATACATTTTGTCAAAACCTATAAAATTGTGTGGCATCAAGTGTAAACTATAGACCAATGCTTCAATATGTGTTCATTAATTAACAAATGTACCACAATAAAGAAGGAGGTTAATAGGGGAAAATTTGGGAGGGGGAGGGAGTGGGGTGTATGGGAATCCCCTATATTTTTGTCATAACATTTATGTAATCTAAAACTTCTTTTAAAAAATAAAAAAGAATACACATTAAAAAATTAAATATATATGTAGGAACATTAATGAAATTTCTTTAGGGTCTTCAATAATTTTTAAATGAAGAGTCCCAAAATTCCAAAATTGAAAACAGAAGGGATTTTTTGTGTTTGTTTGCATGCATTTGTTGGTTTTTAATATATTTTTATTTACTATTAAAATAGAGACCACACAACTTTTTTCATTAGTCTGGTACGTTCATTGCATTTGATAAATACATTTTGGAGCACTGCTGCACAGCATGGATTATAGTTTACATTGTAGTTTCCACTCCCTCCCAGGCCATTCAGTGGATTATGGCAGGATATATAATGCCCTGCATCTGTCCCTGCAGCATCATTCAGGACAACTCCAAATCCCCAAAAATGTCCCCATATCACACCTACTTTTCACTCTCCCTGCCCTTCAGCAACTCTCGTGGCCAGTGTCCCCACATCAATGATATAATTTCTTCCACTGCTAGAAGAATTATTATAATTCTATAGCAGAATATTGGTAAGTCCACTGTAAGCCATATTTTATCCCTCCATCATGGGGATCCTGGGTTGGTAATGTCCATGCCACCTCTATATTGAGAGGGCACTTCAATCCCACATGGCTGGTTGATGAGACTCTCATGCTTACAGCAGTAGTCTTTCTTGGTTCCTTGGTGTGGGTAGTTGTCCATCCTTACCTCCCTGTCAGCTGAAATGAATAAGTTCTATGAATTGGAGAATGGTGCTGCAACACTGCTGAGGCTCAGTGCAGCTGGCACATCGAAAGCTCAGTGATTCAAGTCTCCTGGGCATACACCAACCCAGCACCAACCACTGGTTCATTAACAGGGACAGAAGAGGCATGTGTAGATAAGTCACATCTGAGTCGAACTCCATTGCACTCAGGAGCACAAATTCCAACGTTGGGCCCACTGGCAAGGCACTGAACTCTGGAGTCACCTGCAGTGGCCATAGGGCCTGTTTCTGTAGCCCTCAGGAGCACCACCACCTTGTGTTGTATCGACTTTGGCTATTTCTGAGATCCTGCTGAGATGTGCATAAGTGCAACCCCTCTGAGGACCTCTCAACTCATTTTGAAGTTGACAGTGAAGTTTTGATTGTTGAAAACTATGGAGGCTGTTTTTAAAAGATAGTTAATGGGAGTTAGGGGACACAGGGAAAGTTTCTTTGCAGCTTTTTTATGTATATATGAGGCTGACTGCCTAATAAAGTGAATTTTTAGAAGAATCTGTTTATTTCTAGATTTAGGATCTTTTTGCTATACCTCTGAGCTTATTATAATTGACCAGTTTGGCAGTGCATTTCCTCATCCCTTTTAGGGGACATGTAACCATGTTGCTTCTGGCCCTTAGATCTGCTTTTTCTCTTCTTCCCTCTTATACAGGTTTAACTGGAATTCAGGGTCCCTTTCAAAGGTTATATATATATATTTTTTTGGTGTGTAGCTTTTTTTTTATTGACTTTGTAATAATATTACATTAAAAATATATATGTGAGGTCCCATTCAACCCCACCCCCCCACCCCCCCTCTCCCCCCCCAACAACACTCGTTCCCATCATCATGACACATCCATTGGATTTGGTAAGTACATCTTTGGGCACCTCTGCACCTCATAGACAATGGTCCACATCATGGCCCATACTCTTCTCTATTCCATCCAGTGGGCCCTGTGAGGATCCACGATGTCCGGTGATCACCCCCGAGGCGCCATCCAGGGCAGCTCCACGTCCCAGATACGCCCCCACCTCTCATCTCTTCCTGCCCTTCCCCATACCCATCGTCCACCATGTCCACTTTTCCCAATCCAATGCCACCTCTTCTATGTGGACATTGGATTGGTTGTGTCCATTGCACCTCTATGTCAAGAGGAGGCTCAGATTCCACATGGATGCTGGCTGCCATCCTCCCATTTTCAGTTGTAATCACTCTAGGCTCCATGGTGTGGTGATTGTCCTTCTTCAACTCCATCTTAGCTGAGTGTGGTAAGTCCAATAAATCAGATTGTAGGTGCTGGAGTCTGTTGAGGCTCAGGACCTGGCTATCACATTATCAGTCCAGAGATTCAAATCCCCTAACTATATCTTAAACCCCAACGTTAACTGCACCTCCAGCAGATTAGTATGAAAGTCTTATGAAGGGAGATCCCATCTGAGTCCAGATTCATCACACATAAACACCATTTCCAGAGAGGGGCCATCTGCCCTGGTAGTAAACCCCATCGGCCATGACCATAACTCTCATGGGTCTCTTTAGCCTTCATAGGAACCAATATCTGGGGGTTGTATCTGCTTTATCTGTCTCTCTGACTCTGCTCAGTTGTGCATGAGGGCAATCCTTCTGCCAGCCTCCAGACTCTTTTTTAGAAACTCGTAGCCATATAAACTCATTTCTCCTTTCCATTTCCCCCTTACTTTAGGTCAAACAGCATTTTAAAGTCATGTTGTTTTATGTAGACATGGATATTCTGCTGATCCGCATTGAACCTTCCATATAAGGTCCTTTTCCAGTTGCATCATCAGTTGGTATTTGATAGTGGTCCCTTGTTGCCAGGGAGGCTCATCCCCGGGTGTCATGTCCCACGTCCAGCCCTTCACTTTCAACCTCCATGAGTCTCTGGGTCTAAGATGTGTCTCTTGTAGGCAGCATATAGATGGGTCATATTTCCTTATCCAGTGTCCCAGTCTGAATCTTTTGATAGGTGAGTTTAATCCATTGACATTCAGTGTTATTACGTTCAGAGAGTTATTTATGGTAGCCATATTTTGGTTTAATTTGTGTTTGTTATATTTTGTTTGTATTATTTTATTTTCCCCTTCTATTTTTGTCTTTCTTGCTGCTTTTACACTCTCCTCCATCTCTGACTCTCCTGTTTTTTCCTTTCTTCCTGCAGAACTCCCTTGAGAATTTCTTGAAGGGGAGGTTTCTTGTTGATATACTCTTTCAGTTTCTGTTTATCTGTGAATATTTTGAACTCTCCATCATTTTTGAATGCTAGTTTAGCTGGATAGAGTATTCTTGGTTGGAAATTTTTTTCCTTTAGTACCTTGACTATATCATACCACTGCCTTCTTGCCTCCATCGTTTCAGATGAGAAATCAGCACTTAATCTTATGGAGTTTCCCCTGTATGTGATAGTTTTCTTTTCTCTTGCTGCTTTTAGAATTTTCTCTTTGTCTTGAGCATTGGATAATTTGACAAGTATATGTCTTGGGGTGGGCCTGGTGGGGTTTATGACCAGTGGAGTGCGCTGTGCTTCTTGAATATGTACATCTGTCTCTTTCAGTAGATTTGGGAAGTTTTCATTCATTATTTCCTGCAACACTCCTTCTGACCCTTTCCCTTCTCTTCTCCTTCTGGAATGCCTATAATACATATGTTTGAGCATTTTGCGTTATCATTCAGGTCCCTAAGTCCTATCTGGATTTTTTCTACCTTTTTATTGACCACTTCTACTATCTGTTTGATTTCCAATGCACTGTCTTCCACATCACTAATTCTCTGCTCTGCCTCTTCTAGTCTGCTGATATTTGCTGCAAGTGTATTTTTGATTTCTTGAATTGCGGTGTTCATTTCCATCATATCTGTTATTTTTTTGCGCATGTCTGCAATTTCCCCTCCAAGTGTTGTCTTCATGTTGTTAACCTCTTTCATTACTTCATCAAATTTGTCGGTGATAAATGTTCTGAGATCTTTCATTGCTTGTGCGAAGTCCTGCTCCCCTTCCTGATTTTTAGTTTGTTGATTGGATTCAGCCATGTTTTCCTGATTACTGGTTTGGTTTGTAGATTTTTGTTGCTGTCTTGTCAACATTTTTTCTTGACGGGTTTAATCAGTTCCTTAGCTTCTTTGTCTAGTCTTGGAGATTAATTAGCTGTTGTTTTTGTGTAAGTGTTATATCTTCTCTTTGTCACTTTGTTCTTCTTATTCCAATTTCTTATTGCTGGTTAAGCTCACTTTAAAGGAAAGTATTAGTGCTGGGGAAAGGCAATTGTGTAAGGAAGGAAAAAGTGTGAAGTGGTATTGGTGATATATGTTAACAAAGCAATAATATGTGTTCTGGGAGGATGGAGGTTAGATCATGTAAATTGTGTAGAGTTATAGTAGTAGGAAAGAACCTATAATGAGGTAGATGACTGAATATGGGAGGAATATGGTATGTACTAAGAAGCTATTGTTTTCGTGAGAGAGGGAAAGAGAAAAGAAAGGTAATAGTTTCAGGGATGAATACCAGATGGAAAACTAATCAAAGGTATTAGAAATTAAGAGTTAGACACTTTGTGGATCAAAGATAGGGAGGTGGAATATAGGAGAGATAGCAGATGGTGGAGTATATCAAGTTGTAGGGGAAAGGGGATAGTGTAGATAGGCTAAATCTGTTCACAGAGAAATGAGGCAGTGGAGGATGAGGAAACCCAGCAAATGTGTGGTGTTTCCTGTAGGACCTATTGTATTGTTAAGATAAAATAGAATAAGAAGAATATTGGGGACAAGAAAGGGGATTAAAAAACGCCACCCACCGCAGCTTGGCTGGGCTCAGCTGGGCTCTGCTCCCCCGCCTGCCGCCCGCCGCGGCTCGGCTGGGCTCAGCTGGGCTCTGCTCCCCCACCCGCTGCCCTCCGCGGCTCAGCTGGGCTCGGCTCCCCCGCCCGCCGCCCGCTGCACCTCGGCTGGGCTTGGCTGGGCTCGGCTCCCCTGCCCAGGGCCCGCCACAGTGCAGTGTGGCTTGGCTCCCCCACCCAGGGCCCGCTGCAGTGCGGCGTGGCTCCGCTCCCCCACCCACCGCCTGCTGCGGCGGCACGGCACGGCATGGCTCCGCTCCCCTGCTCACTGCGGCATGGCTAGACTACCCTGGCTGCTGCCCGCCGGGGCTCGGCGCAGTGCTAGCTGCCTCGGCTCTGCCTACCCAAGGAGGGAATCCTCCACACATAGCTGGGATCTCCGTGTATATTTCACAGATGGATCCTCTCTGTTACTTTCCCTCCAAATCGATGTCCAGACACCTCCAGACCAGGAAAAATTCCGAAACAGCCCGGTCCCAAAGAGTCTCCAACGCCACCCAGCTGATTCCCCCCAGGAGCTAGTAACCGGGAAGTTCACTCAGCCGCCATCTTGCCCCCTCCTAGCTTTGAATCTTGACTGTTGATCACCAAGTTTCATGTGCTAGCTTATTTCTGTTTTTGGTGAACTCACCAGACTCTCTGATCTATGTTTCCCAGACCCATTAAGCATGGAAAATGCTGACCTCTGTAAGGTTTTTGATCACTGTTTCAATCTCTTCATTGAGATTGCTTTGTTGAGTCAATGAATCTGGTTTGTGTGTTTCTAGGAGACTGTCCATCTCCTCTACATTGTCTAGATTTTTGGCATGCAATTGTTCATAGTGTTCTCTGATGATCTCTTTAATTCCTGCAGCATCAGTCATAATGTCCCCTTCCTCATTTCTTGTTTTATTTTTTACATGTCTTTTTTTGTCATTCTAGTTAGGGTTTTTCTTAATTTTATTGATTATCTGAAAGAGCCAATTTTTGGTTCTGTTGATTTTATGTATTTGTTGTTATTGATTTCATTTACTTCTGTTGTTTAATACACTATTTCATTCCTTTGTTTTGGTTTGTAATTAGTTTGTTTTAAATAGTTCCTCCAGGTGTGTATTTAGATCTTGAATTTTAGCTCTTTCTTCTTTGATAATGTAAGCACTGAGGGTGAGAAATTTCCCTTTCAGCATTGCCTTTGCAGTGTCCCATAGTTTTTGATATGTCATGTTACCATATTCATTCTTCTCAAAGCATTTCCTTAATTCTCTTACAATTTCTTCTTTGACCCACTGATTATTTGAGTATGTTAATCATCATATTTTTTAAATTTCCCCTTTCTGTTCATTTTAAATATACAGATTCATTTTGTTATGATCAGAGAAAGTGGTTTATATAAATTCAACCTTTTACAATTTTTGGAAACTTGCCTGGTAATCCATCATTTAGTCTCTCTTGGTAAAGGATCTATGAGCAAAGGAAAAGAAAGTGTATCCTGCAGTTTGGGCGTATACTACTATCTAGATGTCTGTTAGGTCTAGATCATTTATCATATTATTTAAGTTCTGTTTATTTTATTTTTTTAAACTTTTAAAGATACTTAGATTATTCAACTGTGACATATGTGATTTCCCATATGCCCTACTCCCCACACCTCCCTCAATTTCCCACATCAACATCCTTCATTAATGAAGTACATTCAATGCAATTGATGAATACATTTTGGAGCATTGCCACCAAGTGTGGATTAAAGATTAGATTATAGTTTACACTCTCTCCCACACAATACTGTAGATTATGACTAGATTTATAATGGCCTCTATCTGTCATTACAATGTCATTCAGTACAATTACAAAGTTACAAAATGCCCCCATATTACATCTGTAGTTTCCTCTCCCTTCCCTCAGAACCTCCAGTGGCTACTGCTTCCACATCAATGATATAATTTCTTCCATTGCTAGAACCACAAGTCTATAATAGAACACCAGTAAGTCTATTTTAGTCCAGAGTGCATTCCCCAATCCTGAGATTTCTGGGATGGTAATGTCCACTCCACCTCTAATTTGGAGGAGGCTGTATTCCCATAGAGTCTATGGATGGGACTCTTGCTTGAAGATTTAGACACTATTAGTTCCTGGATATGGTAGTTATCCATCTTCACCTCCATGTTAGTTGTCCTGGATGAGACCAAGGAACTGTAGAGCAGATGTTGCAAATCTGTTGAGAATCAGGATCCAGCTGGCACATGGACAGCCCAAAGATTAAGCCTTTTGGACATACACCTACCGACTCTAGTTCTAATTATAGGTTCAAATAAAAGGACAGAAGAGATATATTTAGGAAAACCACAAATGAGTCCAACTCTGTCACTCTGGGGAGCACAAATTATAAAGTAGGGTCCACTGGCAATGCACCAAACTCCTGAGCTATCTGCCCCGACTATAGTGTCTGGATGTCTCCAGAGACCTCAGGGACCCTACAATTTGGAGTAGTTTCTACTTTGGTGGTCAAAGAGATCATGCTGACATGTACATAAGTGTGACCTTTGGAGTGACCTTCCCACACACTTTGAAGTCTCTTAGCTATATAAACATATTTTCCTTTACACTTCCCCCTTTTGGTCAAGGTCTTTTTTAGTTGCATTGCTAGTTGGTGCTTCTTAGAAATCCCTCAGTTCCAGGGAGGGTCATCCACAGGAGCCATTACCAAGTCATGTCCCACACAGAGGGGGAAGGTCATTTATTCATATGCTGAGTTTGTCTTAGAGGCCACATTTGAGCAAAAAGAAGGCTCCCAGTAGGCAACTCTTAGGCACCCTATAATTCTAGGCTAAGTTCCAATTTCAAAAGTAAAGGTTCTTATGCCCAGTAACCGTTATCAAGGGCCCATCAGTGGACCATCCTCTTTCACTACTTATTGCCCCTGTACTCAGGGGATTCTTGCTGATATATTAGAGAATGTGGCCAAGCTCCCTAAAATGGGAATTTGATATTCCTTCAGTTATTGTGTAAATCTCCACCCACATTGACAATGCACCATGAATATTTTAACACATTTATATGCCTTATATATATGCCTATGTGATCTTCCTCCTATGTGTCCCCTGAAACTGACACCCCATAACAGTGATCCACCCTTGCACAGATATAACCCTTCTGTGATCCAAAACTTCAAAAGTGAAGCCAACAAGAGTCAAATATGATTGATAAGAAAATGAATAATAGTTTTTAAAATAATAAATAAAATACAAAAATATTTAAAATTTAAAAATTTAAAAATAGAAATTTGTAATACAAAATAATTTAAAAATATTTTTTTAAAATTTTCCCATTCATCACTATAAGATCTGTTGTGCTTTGTGTTCAGTGATATTATCTTCTATTTACTCCCCCAAGGACATTTTTTTTTCATTTTATCCTCAAAGAAGTTTTAGGTTACAGAAAAGTCATGTAACAAATACAAGTGACTCCCACATACCCAACATTCTCCCTGTTTCCCCCCTTCCCCTATTAAAAACATTTCTTACAACTGATGTACAAATATTGAAATATAACTATCAGCCATCATAAATGGTTTACATTATGGTACATTATGATTTATATTTTGGACCATATACTTTTGTAAACTTTGATGCAATTCAACAAGGCCTGTATCCATCATAGTAAGATCATTTAGAACACTTCCATCTCCTCCAAAATGCCTCCTGTTCCATCTATTCTATTCCTTCCTCCCCCTCTCCTCATGACCCAAGGCAACCATCAGGCTTCCTTGGAGAAAAAAAAATTCATAGTAACTTACAGCAATACTTGGGGCTTGACATGCTGGTCTGCCCTCCCCTAAAAGTCACCGCTCATGCTCTCAAGAGATTTCTGCCCCTCTGTATAAGAACAAATTGGGTCTCCCTAGGTTGGGTGTCCACCATCTTGACACCCATGTGGGTCTCCGCTATTGATATAACATGCTATGGCAAGATGAACACACACATTCCCTCAAAACCTGCCACAGGTTCAGTTTGCCCCTAATGCCCCCACATCCAACACCCCAAAGCACCAAACCTTCTTGCCATATTGCCAAAAGAGCATTCCAAATATTATAGTTTCAACCATGTATCCATAAATCCCCAATGTTCACCTGATCCTTCCCCTAAACCTAACCCCAGTTCCATGGACAGCCCAACCCACACTCCCCACCCCCAAACAAATCAACACTGCCTAACCTAAAAGTATCATTACATCATGGTCATGCCTCTCCACAATTTGACAACACAGTTCTCCTTTATCATATTGTCCATATGGGTGTTGGCTGACACACTTCTTTTCCCTTGCTATTTCCTGTAAACCTTTCTTCCAAACTCTAGCTCTCTGAGTCTGCTCAATTTGCTTAAATCATATCAGTGAGGTCATGTAATATTTGTCCTTCAGTGCCCTCCTTGCTTAACTCAGTATAAGGTCCTCAAGATACATACATGTTATACCATATGTTAGTACTGTATTCCTTCTTAAAACTGAATAATATTCTGTTGTATGTATTTACCACAATTAATCTTTCCATTCATCTATCCAGGAGCATTTGAGTTGATTTCAAGTTTTGGCAATAATAACTAATGTCACTATGATCATTGGTGTGCATATATCTGTTCATATCCATGCTGTCAGTTCTTTGGGGGATATATCAAGCAGTGCAATTGCTGATCATATAGCAGTTCTATATTTAGTTTCCTGAGGAACTGCTAAACTTTCCTCCACTGTGGCTACACCATTCTACAGTCCCACCAGCAGTTTACGAGGGTTCCCACTCCTCCACATCTTCTCCAGCACTTATAGTCCTCTGTTTTTTAAATACTCACAAGTCTCATTGTATTTTATTTTGCATTTCCCTAATAGCTAGTGATGTTGAGTATATTTTTGTGTGTTTTTCAGTCATTTGTATTTCTTCTCTAGAGAAGTATGTATTTAGATTCCTTGCTCATTGTTTGTCTTTTTATTTTTGAGGCATAGGATTTGTTTATATATGCAGGATATTAGGCTCCTGTCAGATATATGGGTATCAAATATTTTCACCCATGGAATAGGCTGCCTCTTCACTTTCTTGAAAAACTTCTTTGTGGTGCAAAAGTTTAATTTTGAGGAGTTGCCATTTATCTATTTTTCTTTCATTGCTCATGCTTTGGGTGTAAATTTCATGAAACTATTTTATACTAGAAGATCCTTTATATGCTTCCCTACATTATCTTCCAATGACATTATCGTCTTGGCTTATATTTAGAACTATGATCAATCTTGAGTTAATTTTTGTATAAGATGTGAGATGATGTTCCCTTCTTGTTCTTTTGGATAGGGATATCCAGTTCTCCAAGCACCATTTGTTGAATAGGCCATTCTCTCCTATTTGAAGAGACTTGGTGGCCTTATGAAATAACATTTGACTGTATATGTAAGGGTCTATATCAGAACTCTCAATTTGGTTCCATTGTTCAGTATATCTATCCTTGTGCCAATAACACGCAGTTTTGACCACTGTAGTTTTTAAGTATGTTTTAAAGTTGGATATTCTATTTCCTTCAATTACATTTTTCTTTGTCAATGTGTCTTTGGCTATTCTGGGCCTTTTACTCTTCCAAATAAATCTGATAGGTACTTTTCCAATTCAATAAAAAATACTATGGTGATTTTTTATCAGTTTTGCATTTAATCTGTAGATCAGTTTGGGAAGAAAAGACATCTTAATGAGCTTTAGTCTTCTTTTCCATGAATAGGGAATATTCTTCCATTTATTTAAGTCTTCTTTGATTTCTTTTAACAGTGTTGTGTAGTTTTCTGCCTATCAGTCATTTTACATCTATAGCTAAATTTATTCCAAGGCATTTGATTCTGTTAGTTGCTATAGTAAGTGAGAGTGTTTCTTGATTTCCTGCTCAGATTGCTCATTATTGGTGTACAGAAATGCTACTGATTTTTAGAAGTTTATCTTACATTTTTAAACTTTACTGAACTCAGTTATAAACTATAGATGCATTGTTGTCAATTTCTCAGGCCTTCCTATCTATAGGATCATGTTGTCTACAAATAATGAAATTGTGACTTCTTCCTTTTCAATTTTAATTACTTTTATATCTTTTTCTTGCCTAAGTGTTCAAGAAAGTACTTCTAATACTATGTTAAATAGAAGCAGTGAAAGTTGGCATCCTTGTATTTTTCCCAATCTTAGAGGGAGAGCTTTCAAGTTTTCACCATTGAATATGATGTGAGCTGTGGGTCATATGTACCCTTTATCATGTTCAGAAATTTCCTTCTTTTCATTTCTTTTATAATGTTTTTATCAGGAAATCCTGCTGTATTTTGTTGAATGCTTTTTCTGCAACTGTAGAGATGATCATGTGTTTATTTCTTTCAATCTGCTTATGTGGTGTATTATATTGATTTTCTTATGTTGAACCATCTTTTCATACCAGGGATGAAAACCATTTGATCATGATATATAATTCATTTGATATGTTGTTGAATATGGTTAGCAAGTATTTTGTTGAAGATTTTAGCATCTAAGTTCATTAGAGAGATTGGTAATTAGTTTTCCTTTTTTGTGGCATCTTTATTTCACTTTAGTATTAGGGTGCTTTTAGCATCATAGAATGAGTTAGGCAATGTTCCCTTTACTTCTATTTTTTGGAAGAGTTTAAGCAGGATTGGTGTTAGTTCTTTGTGGACTGTTTGGTAGAATTCACCTGTGAAGCCGTCGGTTCCTGGGCTCTTCTTATTTGTGAGGCTATCCATTTACATGTGATTGGACTGATGAGTTCATCAGTTTCTTCTTTTGACAATGCAGCCATTTGTGTGTTTCTAGAAATTTGTCCAAATACTCTAAATTATCCATCTTGTTGTCATATAATTTTTCAAAGTAACCTCTTATGATACTCTTTATCTCTGTGGGATCCGTTGTGATATTCCCTTCCTCAATTTTTACTTTATGTATTTGCATCTCTCTTTTTATCATTGTTAATATAGGTAAAGGCTTGCCAATTTTATTAATATTTTTGAAGAACAGCTCTAGGTTTTGTTTATTTTTGCATGTGCTTTCTTATTTCCAATTACATTTCATTCATTTCTAATCTTTGTTATTTCTGTTTTTATACTTCCTTTGGTGTTAGTTTCTTGTTCCTTTTTCTAATTCCCACTCCTGTGCATTTAGGTCCTTGATTTTAATTCTTTCTTCTTTTTAAATATAGGCATTTTAAAGCTATGGATTTCCCTCTAAAACTGATTTTGCTGCATCCATGTGTTTTGATATCTTGTGTTTTCATTTTCATTCATTTGAAGGTAGTTACTGATTTCTTCCTTGGCACACACTTTTTCTAACTTTCACATCTTTGTTCTTAATCTGATTCTCTGCCCTTACTAATTTCCAGCTTCATTCCATTAGTTTGTATACTTTCTATCTTTCTGAATTCATTGATAGTTCTGTGGCCTATCCTGGAGAATAATCCATGTGCAATCAAGAAGAATGTATATCAATCAAGAAGAATGTATATCCATTATATTTGGGTATAATGTTCTGATTAATGTTCTGTATATGTTTATTAGGTTCTTTATTGATTCTCTGTCAAGATGTTCTCTCTAATGGTGATAAAGGTATATTAAATTCCCTCATTATAATTGTAGAGGCATCTATTTCTCCACTTAGTTTTTCCGGTGTTTGCTTCATGTATTTTGAGATACTCTGGTTAGGTGCATAAATGTTTCTGATTGTTTTCTCCTCTTGGTAGATTACCCCTTTTATTAATATAGAGTGTCTTTCTTTGTCTCTTACAATAATTTTGCATTTAATTTCCATTTTGTCTGAAATCATTATAGCCACTTCTGCTCTCTTTTGTTTATTGTTTGCTTGTAAAATTGTTTTCTAACAATTCACTGTCAGCCTCTTTGCATCCCTAGGTTTAAGGTGGGTTTCTTGTGGACAACATATAGATTGGTCATATTTCCTTATCCATTCTACCAATCTGTCTCTTGACTGATGAGTTTAGTCCATTAACATTCATTAGGCATATTTTCTTTGGGTTTATGTATGCCATATATTACTTTTATTTCTCTTTTGGTCTTTCTTAGTTGTTCCATCAGTCTCCTCCAATTCTTTCTTTCCTTTTCTTTTTATTTTGGTCTGGATAATTCCCTTTAGTATTTCTTGAAGGGCAGGTTTCCTACTGATACACTTCCTTATTTTTATCTGTGAATATTTGAACTCTCCTTCATTTTTGAATGCCAGCTTTGCTGGTTAGAGATTTCTTGGTTGGTAGGATTTTTTCTTCAGCACTTTAACTGTGTCATACCATTGCCTTCTTGCCTCCATGGCTTCAGATAAGAAATCAGTGCTTAATCATATTGAGCTTCACTTGTATGTGAAGCTCAATTTTCTTTTCTCTTGCTTCTTTCAGTATTCTCTCTTAGTCTGATCATTGGAAAAATTGGCAAGTATATGTTTTGGAATAGGCCTTTTGGGATTTATATTATTTTGGATATACTGCACTTCCAGGACATGTATGTCCATCTCCCTCAGCATGGTTGGGAAATTTTCAGCCATTCTTTCCTTCAACATTCCTTTTGCCCCTTTCCCTTCTCTTCTTGCTCTAGGATGCATATAATTCTTATGTTTGTGCATTTCACATTGTCATTACGATCCCTAAATCCCTGCTGGATTTTTTTTAATATTTTATCTATCTGCTCTTCTATCTTTTTTTATTTCAGATGTACTGTTTCCATGTCACTAATTCTTTTCTCTACCTGTTCCAATCTGCTGTTATGTGCTTTCAGTGTATTTTTGGTTTCTTGGATAGTGCCATTCATCACCATCATACTGGTTATCTTTTCATGTAAGTTAACAATTTCTTCTGTGTATTCTCCCTTTTCCTCCTTAATGTCCCTAGTCTCTTACTTTATTTCATTAAGTTTATTCATGATGTTTGTTTGGACAGCTCTGATTAGTTGTTTCATGTTGTGCATCTACTCTTGGTTTTGGATTTCTTCATTGGACTGGGCCATGTCTTCCTATTTCTTAACATGGCTTGTGATTTTTTTGTTAGTATCTAGGAATTGCTTTTCTTGATAATTTTATTCAGTTGATTAGCTGCGGTCACCCCTCAGGCTGAAGCGTGGTTTGCTGGCCTGGCAGGGGAGCGGCCGTGGTAGGCCAAGCTGCTGCCCCCTTAATAGGGTGGTTGGTCGGGCCCACCGCCACCCCTGAAGGGAACTTGGCATGGGCGCAGAGTGCCCTTGGGTCTCCCCTTCTCGGCAGCCATGCTTCCGCGGCCGCCCCTCCTCCCGGATGGCGCCACACGATGCCTGTGGGGTGGCACCCTTCTTCTTCTTTCTCCCTGCGCAGGCACAGGGCGGAAAATTCCAGTCTGCCCTTTTCCCCTCCCCCGACAGCAGCAACAGCCAGGCGTGGGTGGAGAAATCCAGTCTGCCCTTTTCCCCTCCCCCGACAGCAGCAACAGCCAGGCGTGGGTGGAAAAATCCAGTCTGCCCTTTTCCCTTCCCCCGACAGCAGCAACAGCCAGGCGTGGGCGGAAAAATCCAGTCTGCCCTCCACCCCAGCAACAGCAGCCACCAATCCCTAAACCCTGCCCCTTCCCCCAGCAACAGCGACAGCCAATCCCTAACCACCACCCCTCCCCCATCCAGTACCGCCCACTGACCTTTCGCCAGCAACCAATCAGAACAGGGCGTGGCTTCGACCAATCAGCCTTCCCCAGCCCCTATAAAACTGTTGCCTCTCCCTCAATATAGTGGACTTGCGTGTTTACCTTGTCTCCGCGGTAGTTCTTCTGCCGTGCGCCCTCCAGTCCTGAGAGCCCCCAACAAGGGCCTGGCCTCCCTTGTCCCCAGTTCGTCGCCTGCTTCTCCGGGTGACCCCTTCGTCGCCGGCTTCGCCGGGCGACCCCGTCAGCCGAACCGCACAACCCCTTGTGAGACCGATCCCTCGTCTGCTGCCGGACCGACCCCTCATCCCAAGCGGGACCGACCCCTCGTCCAGAGCTGGACCGACCCCTCGTCCGCAGCCAGACCCCAACTCTACCGACCGAGCAAGCCGCCGCAATTAGCTCTCTCTACTCTATGTTTTTTTGGTTGTTTTTGAGTGTGGTCAGGTTTTTCTTTGACATTTCATTCCTCTTGTATTTTCTTGCTGTTTTCTTTGTTCCCTTGAAAAATATTTGAACCAAGAAATAGATATAGGATGAGAAAGTGAAAAATAGTAAAAGGCTGGAAAGGGGCCATACAAGACATAAAAAATTGAATAATTAACCCAAGGAATAATTACAGAGGAATACAATTAGAAATGTGAAATAGAAAGAATGAAAGAAAAAACAGAATAGAGAAAAATATAGAATGAATTAAAAGGTTGGAAAGGAAATGAAAAGTGCAATGGAGAAAAGAACCAAAAGTAAAAAAAAAAAAAAAGCAGAGAAAGCAAGAGAGAGATAAATAAGAACAAAAATTGGAGAACAAGCAAAAAAGAAGTGGAATGAAAGACCAACAGCAGAAAATAGAAAATATAAAGATGAAGAAGAGAAATGAATTTGCAAAGATAGAGAAATTGGTAAACAAAAGAAAAAAGAAAATATTAACAAACAGAAATAAAGGAAGGGAAAAACAAGAAAAGTTGGCAGCATGTGCTAGTTTATAAAAAGAGTAAAATAGCAAGAATGGTTTAAAAAACAAAGATAAGCATGGAAAAACAGCCTTCTTTTTTTAGATCCCTAGGGATCTATTCAGCCTGCTGGCATTCATCAATCATTCACCTTGCAACCTTTCCTTTGCTGACTTTGAACTGGGTTTTAGTGTGTAAATTAAGGGGAATTTTAAAAAAGGAACTTTAAAAAAATAAGAGATCCAAGAAAAGCTAATATAAAGAGAATGCCTTTATGTTCCCTCTCATAAAGCTTCACCTGCATTCCTGGTAACCTGTTTGACCACTTCTCAGGGAAGAGCTGTGAATCAACCTAGCATTCTGGCATATGCTAGGCAGGAATTCTATCACTGAACTATTGTCTTCTTAGGGTAATGATCCTTTCCTAAGTCTATCCATCCCTTTCCCTTGGAAATGTTAGATTACCTGCAGTCCATCCCAGTAGTGTTGATTATCGTCCTGTCTCTGCCTCCTCTTTGATGTTATTTCTCTCATTCCCTAGGTGGCTGGGCATGACCACCTGCCTGAGGAGATCCCCTCCCCTCTCTTTTGAGTCAGTGTCCCTTCTGAGGTACAAGGGGGACCCAGCTGGCTAAACTCGCCTCAAAGAAATTACTTTCTACCTTCCCATACCCCTCTTCCTGCCAGGGAAACTGCCATCACTCTCCCTTTTGGAACAAGGAGCCAAGTGCTCCATCTAGTCTGTCCACCCTGATTTCTGGGTATGTGTGCCACTTGTAACCACTGAGGTAAGCAATCCATGATTTTCCTCTGGCTTCCCTATCTGTCCAGTAACCTCCTAGATGACTCAGAGCACCTTCCAGTAGAGGTATACATCTCTATGTTCAGTTAGATACAATTCACAAGAAGTTTTACCATCCCTTAATATTTCAGGGGTGTGGGAGGGGTGCCCTTCCCAGCAACTGGAAGGTTTAATAATTCATGATTACTTATTTTGGCTTCTTCATCTCTCTGACCCTTATTCTTCTGGGAGTTGTGAAGCAGTGACCTTGTCCCCAAGTAAGCTTCTAGTTTTCACTCTGTTGTTTAATGAGAGCTAAGCCTTACCTGTTTAATCCATTGGCCATGTTCCCACAATCTACTCTCTGTTTCTTTATGCTCTGACCAGGTGCAATATCTAATACTGAAATGGTGTATTGAAGCCTCCAGCTCTTTGTAGAGACATCTATTTCTCCTTTCATTTTTGCCAGAGTCTGTCTCATTTATTTTGGAGCACTCAGGGTAGGTGCATAAATATTTAGTATAGTTATTTCTTCTTGGTGAATTGACCTTTTAATAAATATATAATGATGTTCCTCATCCCTTATAACAGATTTTCATTTGAAATCCCTTTTGTCTGATATTAGTATTGGTATTCCTACTCTTTTGAGTTGCCTTTTTCCAACCTTTCACTTTTTACCTTGTGTCTGACATCTAAGATAGTTCTCTTCTACATAACATATAGATGGCACGTACATTTCTATCCAGTTATCAGTCTTTGTCTTTTGATTGGGGCGTTCAAGCCATTACCATTCAATATTATTACTGTAAAGTATTACTTATGTCATCCATTTTGTCTTTCAGCTCTCTGTTTTTGTATCATATTATGGTTTGTCTTATCCTTCCTAATGATCTTCATTTCTAAATTTTCTCCCAACCTCTCACATTTTTTTTCCCTTTAAGCTTGCAGCACTCTCTGCTATATATATATATATAGTAGTTCTGGTCTTTTGGTAATATAATGTATTAGGTTTTGTTTCTTTGAACACACCTTCTTTATTGAAGGGCAGTTTTCTGGGTACAAAATTCTTGGCTGCCCTTTTCCTCTTTCAATACCTTAAATATATCATACCACTTTCTTCTTGCCTCCATGTTTTCTGATGATATTTTATCATTTAATCTTATCAAGTTTCCCTTTTCATGTGATTCTTTGCTTTTATTTTGCTGCTTTTAGAATCCTCTCTTTATCTCTGATATTTGTAATTCTAAATAGTAGGCGACTTGGGGTAAGTCTTTTCAGATTTATTCTGTTTGGGGTGTGTTATCCTTCCTGAACAGTGAAATTTACATCATCCATAAGAGTTGGGAAGTTTTTGGTCATTGTTTCTTCAAATATACTTCCTGCCTCTTTTCCCTTCTCTTCTCATTTTAGGACATGGATAATGCAAATGTTTGTGTGTTTCACATTGCCATTCAAATCCCTGAGACTCTGTTCCATTTTATCATTCTCTTCACTTTCTGTCCTCATCTTTTCAAGTTCAGATGTTGTCTTTTATATCACTACTTCTGTCTTCAAGCAATTCAAATCTGCTCTTATGCTACTAATGTATTTTTAATCTCATCCATCATTACTTTCATTCCCATAATTCTGTTACTTTTCTTTGCAAGCTTTCAAATTTTTCTTTATGCTTACCCAGTGTCTTAATAACATTATTCTTCTAGGAATATTTTCTTTATATTCTTTTAAGTGATTTAGGAGAGTTGTGTGATTGTCACTAATTCATTGTCTCATTGTCTCACATCCTGTATCTCTTCAGAATATTTGGTTTTCCTTTGGGCTGGACCTGTTCTTCCTGTTTCCTTATCATGGCTTGAAACTTTTTTCTGATGCCTAAGTATCTGAAAATATTGGTCAAATTATTGAGATAGTCATAACTTCTCTCTCTTGCTTATTTTTTCCCACAATTCTTCTGTGATATTTTGTTCAACTTATTCGAAATCTTTAAAATTGTGCAATATAAATGATCAAAGTTGGACCAGGGACTCACTAGTAGGTCACAAATTTTCTCCCAGTGGTAGGATACAGAGAGAACAGTTTTTGTCCTTTCAAATTCCAGACCTACCAGCTGATGAAGCTTATCAGCACACTTTTACACAGAGGTGTTTCAGTCTTTGCTAAACCTCATGCAAGAGAGACAATTGAGCCTCAGAGTAAACTTGCCATCATAATAAGATGTCAAGATATCAGCAAAAAAGTTGTAAGCCATTCTAAGAAAATGAAATAAATGGCCCAAGCAATGGAATACATCAACACCATAGATAAGATACAGAATTTGAGACAATCAATGACATTCATACAAATTTGCAAAGTCAAATCAATGAGTTGAAAGACAATATGATTAAAGAAATAAAGAACATCAAGAAGATTCTCTCTGGACTGACAATGTGATAGCCAGGCCCTGAGCCTCAACAGGACTCCAGCACCTACAATCTGATTTATTGGACTCACCTCACTCAGCTAAGATGGAGTTGAAGAAGGACAACCACCACACCACGGAGCCTAGCATGCTTACAACTGAAAGTGAGAGGATTGCATCCAGTATCCATGAGGAATCTGAGCCTCCTCTTGACATAGAGGTGCAATGGACACAACCAATCCAATGTCCACAGAGAAAAGGTGGCATTGGAGTGGGAAAAGTGGACATGGTAGCTAATGGGTAAGGGGAATGGCAGGAAGAGACGATATGTGGAGGTGTCTTAGGGACTTGGAGCTGCCCTGGATGGTGCTTCAGGGGCAATCACCGGACATTATAAATCCTCACAGGGCCCACTGGATGGAATGGGGGAGAGTATGGGCCATGATGTGGACCATTGACCATGAGGTGCAGAGGTGCCCAGAGACGTACTTATCAAATGCAATGGATGTGTCATGATGATGGGAATGAGTGTTGTTGGGGGGGGAGTGGTGGGGTGGGGGTGGTGGGGTTGAAGGGGTCCTCATATATTTTTTTGTAATGTAATATTTTTACAAAATCAATTTAAAAAATTTTAAAAAAAGAATGCTGGAAAATAAAGTAAAATAAAATAAAATTAATCTCTTCCTTTAAAAAAAAAAGAAGATTCTTAGCAAATACACAGAAGAATTTAAAAACTAAATAGAAAATTAGCAGAGCTTATGTGAATGAAAGATACAAAAGATGAGATAAAAATTTCATGTGGTAGGAGTAGGGGGGTAGGGAGAGGGATACATGGGAACTTCTTATATTTTTAATGTAACATTTAGTGTGATCTATATATACTTAAAAAAGACAATAAAAATTTCATAACAATAATCTATTTTGTCCAATTAAAAAAACACATTAAAGGTATACAACAGCAGACTAGAAATGATAGAAAAATGAAAGAATGATGCAGAAGGAAAAACAACTGAAATTAAAGTTAGAAAAGAACACAGAAATGAATGAAAAAATATAAGCAGGGCCTCAAGGAGTTGAGTGATAACTCAAAGTGTAACAACACATGTGCCATGGGATTTCCAGGCAAAGAGAAGTGAAAATGGGGGAAAGTATTTGAGAAAATAATGGCTGAAAACTTCCCAATGAACTTACATGTCCAAGAAATGCAGTATACACCAATCAGTATAAATCTGAATAGACCTACACCAAGACAAATACCATTCACAATGTGAATCATCGAAGATAAAGAGAAAATTTTGAAAACAACAAAGGAGGTGCAAACCATCACATAAAAGGAACATCCAATGACACTTAAATGTGAATTGTCCTTGTATTAGTCAGCCAAAGGGGTGCTGATGCAAAATACTAGAAACTGGTTGGTTGTTATAAAAGGTATTTATTTGGGGTAGGAGCTTACAGATACCAGGCCATAAAGCATAAGTTACTTCCTTCACCAAAGTCCATCTTCACGTGTTGGAACAAGATGGTTGCCAATGTCTGTGAGGGCTCAGGCTTCCTGGGTTTCTTCCTTCCATGGTCTTCCTTCTCCCTGGATTCAGGGTTCCTCTCTTCATAGGACTTCCTCTCTTCCTGGCCATAGGTTTCCTTTCTATCTGGGGCTTGCTTTTCTTTCCTCTGTATACTTACCTCCTAGGATTCCACCTTAAGGCTTCAGCATCAAACTTCAACATCAAAACTCCAACATCAAAAACCCTAAAATTCTGTCCTCTGCCATGTTTTTTATTTGTGAGTTCCCACTCATCAAGGCATGAAGACTCAATGCCTTAGTAATGTGTTCCAATCAAAGCACTAATCATAACTTCTTCATGCCCAGGTACAGACCAGATTACAAAAATAATTCAATATCTATTTTTTAAATTCATAACCATATCAATCTGTTGCAGTCCTCATCAGAAACAATGGAAGCAATTAGACACTGGTATGATATAATTAGGATACTGAAAGAGAAAAATTGTCAGCTAATAATTCTTTATTTGACAAAACAGTCCATCACATATGAAGGTGATTTTAAAATATTTGAAAATAAAGAGAAACTAATACAGTTCATAAATAAGAAACCAATTTTGCAGGAAGTATTAATGGGAACGTTCAGCCTGAAAGAAAAAGACAGGCAAGAGAGGCTTGGAGGAGAGTGTAGAAGGCAAGACTAGCAGAAAGAAGAAAAGGACAGACAAAAAAGGATATGACATATGAAAGCCCAAGAAGAAAAAGGTCAAATCAAATGGTGCATTTACAGTAATATCATTGAATGCATTGAATGTGACTGGATTAAACCCCCCAATCAAAAGATAAAGTCTGACAGTATAGATAAAAATAAACAAAAACAAAAAGAAAACAAATAAAAAACATAAGCTATCAATATTCTACCTTCAAGAGACTCACCTTAAACCCTGGGATAAAAATCAGTTGAACATGAAAGTTTGGAAAAAGATGCTCCAGGAAAATAGTAACCAAAAAAGCAGGGGTAGAAATATAATTATTGGACAAAACCCATTTTAATGCAAAAAAATTTAGAAGATATACATAAGACTAATGCATTAATAAAATGGACAATCTGCCAGGAAGAAATAACAGTTATAATTATTTATGCACCTAATCTGTATGGCCCAAAATACATGACGCAAATTGGTAAAACTGAAGGGAAAAATAGACATATCTACTATTAAATTTGGAGACTTCAACACAACACTCCATCACTAGATAGAACAACTAAACAGATGATCAACCAGGAATCAGATAACTTGAAGAAAATTATAAATGATCTGGAACTAAAAGACATCTACATATTGTTCAAACACACATCAATGGGTTAACATTTTTCTCAAGTGCTATGGATCTTTCTACAGGACAGACCACACATTTGATCACAAGACAGGTCTCAATAAACATGAAAATATTAAAATTATACAAAACACCTTCTCAGATCATAATATAATGAAACTGCAAATCAATTATAGATGGGAAAGGAGAAAGTTTTCAAATTATGGAGGCTAAAAAACACACTCGTAAACAGTCAGTCAAGGAATAAACTGTTAGAAAAATTATTAAATATAATGAGATTAATGAAAATGAGGAAACAACTTATTTCTAAGATAAAAGGAAGTCAGTTGTGGGAGGTAAATTTATACCCCTAAAAGTCTATATTTAAAAAGAAGAAAGAAGTTTTCAATGTGGAAAGAGTGACAGTGTGGGAAGTGGGGTATATGGGAACCTCTTATATTTTTAATGTAACATTTTGTATGATCTATGTATCTTTAAAAGAAGATAAAAAATGAAAAATAAAGTAAGTTAAAATATACACAAAAAAGATAAGACAAAAAAAGAAGAGATAAATTCAAATATCTAACTGAACTGGATGAACTAGAAAAAGAACAGAAAACCAATCCCAAAGCAACAGGAAGAAAGATATAATAAACATTAGATGAGTAATAAATGAAATTGAAAACAATAGAAAATAGAAAATCACAAAAATCTAAAGCTTGTTGTCCTGAGTCTCAGTGGAGATGCAATAGCTACTCTCCAGTTTATTGGACTCACCCAGGAAAACTACCAAGGAGGTGAGGATGCACAACTACCACACCAAGAAAATGAGAGTCTACAACTGCAAGCAAGTGAACCCTATCCATCAGTCTTGTGGGACTGAAGTCCCCTCTCAGTTAAAGTTGGTGTGGGCATCATCACTCCAAATCCTCAGGATTTGGGATTAAAATATGGACTATAGTGGACTTACTGGTATTCTACTCTAGACTTACTGTGATTTTAGCAATGGAAGAAATTATGTCATTGATGTGAAGAAATGGCCCCTGGAGTTGCTGAAGTCAGGGAAAGGGAAAAAGAAGTGTTATATGCGAGCATTTTCAGGACTTGGAATTGACCTGAATGATATTGCAATGACAGATATAGGCCATTATATATCCTGATATAACCTACAGAATTGAGTGGGAGAGGGTGTAAACAATGTAAACTATAATCCATACTTAGTGGCAATGCTACATAATGTGTATCAATTGCAAAAAATACACCACATTAATGAAAGAAGTTATTAATGTGGGGGAAAGTGGGAGGTCTGGGGAGTGGGACATATGGGAATTCTTTATATATTTTATGTAACATTTTATTTAATCTAAGTATCTTTTAAAATAATTAAAATATTTTAAAAATAAAGCATATTCTTTGATCACATAAAAAATGGACAAAAGCTTAGCAAAACTAATGAGGGTAAAAAGAAAGAATATGCAATAAATAAAGTCAGTAGTAAAAGTGGGGAAAATTATTGAAAATAGAATGAAAAGCATATCAAAACAAATTATATACCATGGCCAATTGTGATTATTCCTGGGTTTCAAGGGAGGTACAGAATAAGAAAATTGATTAATGTAATATATCAAGTGAACAAATTGAAAGAACAAAACCACATGATCATCTCAATCAATGCAGAAAGGACATTTGATAAAATCCAGAATTTTTTTTTATAAAAACACTTTGAAAGTTGGAAATAGAAAATTTGTCAATGTGATAAAAACAAACGTATGAAAAACCCACAACCTACAACCTACTCAAAGGGGAAATATTGTAAGCTTTCCCTCTAAGATCAGGAATAAGACAGGAATAAGACAAGAATGTCTAAAATTTAAATCATAATGTAAAACATAAGATAACTAAAAATTTAGAAAATCATATAGTCTAAAATATAAACCACAATGTAAACACAAATGTTACCTTGTTTGAAAGCTATTGTTTTAGTATGAATATGTAAAAAAATTATTGTTGTGGAAGGGAAAAGGTTTTATGTTGGATATGTGGGAGTACTGTATATTGTATATATGAAGTACTGTGATCTAAAACTCTTGTGAAGATAAGCTCAATAATTAGAAAAAAGAAAAGAAAAAGATAGGACATAGACACTCAGGAAAAGACATAAGTAGTTGCCTTGCCAATTTGCATACAGGGCAACACTTATTGCAGTGATGGAAGACAAAACATCAAAAACAAAGATTTTGCATTTTTTAATTTTTTGATACCCCAATTTATTTTTACTGTAATTTTTCCAAATTAATATGTATTCTATAACAAACCTTTAAACTCATCGCTATATTCACTTTTACTATTAATGGAACCTGGCAATACATTGGGCTTCACTTTTCAGGAAGTTTTGGATCACAGAGAGGTTCATCAATGGCAGGGGAAGAATACTGGTGTGAAATATTATTGACAGAGGACAAATGGTTGGCAGAAAGTTCTACAGGGCATATATCCAGGGTACATAAAAATGTTTGGATATTTTCATAGTGGATACAATTAAAAACAACAACTGAGGGAGTGCTGAGTTCCTAGCCAGGGGAGTTCTATCACAGTCCCTAAAGGAACAACAACAATCCTCCAAGTGCAATGGCAAAGACCAAAAAAGAATGTAGGTCCAACAAGGAGCCCTTGATACTAATGACTATGCTTGTGAGGCTGTGCAACTGGAATAAGAACAAGACCTAGAGCTGTAGGGTGCCTAAGAGTTACCTCCTGAGAGCCTCTGTGTTGCTCAAATGTGGCCAGTATCAAAGCCAAACTCAGCATGTAAATGTGTTGCCTTCCCCCCAGCAGACATGACTCCCGGGGATGAGCCTCCCTGGCACCGAGGGATTACTACCAAGTACCAGCTGATGATGTAACTAGAAAATGACCTTGAACAAAAGGGTAAACTCGGACCAGCAGAATATCTCAATCTACATATAATACCAAGAGTTAAAAATGCTTTTTGACCTAAATCAAAGGGGGAAATGGAAAGGACAAATGAGTTTATATGGCTATGAGTCTCCAAAAAGAGCCAGGAGGTTATCAGAGGGGTTGCCTTTATGCACTCCTCAGCAGAGTTCCAGAGCCAGATAAAGTAGACACAACCCCAGGTATTGGTTCTTCTGAGGGCTACAGGGATCCAAAGGTTCTATGGTCATGGCAGATGGAGTTCAGTGCCATGTCAGTTGGCCCTACTTTGGACTTTGTGTTTCTGTGTGGTGGAGCTGGACTCAGATGTGATCTTTATTCACAAGCCTCTCCTGTTACTTTTCCCGAAACTGTAGTTGGTGCTGGGGTTTAATATATACTCAGGGGACATGAATCTCTGGACTGACCATGTGATAGCCAGGCCCTGAGCCTCAACAGACTTCAGCTCCTACACTCTGGTTTATTGGACTTACCCTACTCAGCTAACATGGAGTTGAATAAGGTCAACCACTACGCCATGGAGCCAAGTGTGCCTACAACTGAAAGCAGGAGGATTGCATGCATCATCCATGTGACATCTAAGCCCCCTCTTGATATAGATGTGGACTGGACACAACCATTCCAAGGTCCACAGGATGGAGGAATAGAGTATGGATTAGAGTGGATTTACTGATAATGTGTTCATGAACTATTGTGATTAGTAATCGAATAAAATGTGGCATTGGTGTGAAGAAAGTGTTCCTGGTGGTTGCTGGGGGTAGGGAATGGGAAGAAGAGATGAGATGTGGAGGAATTTTCATGACTTGGAGTTGTCCTGGGTGATGCTGTAGGGACAGTTACTGGACATTGTATGTCCACCCATGGCCCACTGGTTGGAACGTGGTAGAGTGTGGATGATGATGTGGACCATTGTCCATGAGGTGCAGTGGTGCTCTGAGATGTATTCACCAAATGCAATGAATGTTTTATGATGATGGAGGAGATTGTTTTTATGGGGGGAGAAGTGGGGTGAGGGGGGTGGGGGCATATGGGGACCTCCTATTTTATAAATGTAATATTAAAAAAATAAATAAGAAGAAAAATAGAATGCCCACTGTTATCATTGTCATTCAACATTGTTCTAGAAGTTCTAGCTAGGTTAATAAGAAAATAAAATAAAAATTTTAAAAAGTAAAACTCTCACTATTTCTGCATTACATGATCCTATATTTTGAAAACTCTGAAATGTCTACTTGACATTCTTGAAAAACACATGAGTTAATAAATAAGTTCAGCAAAGTGGCAGGATACAAGTTCAGCACAAAATATCAGTAATGTTTCTGTACACTAACTTTGAACAATCTAAGGAAGAAATCTGGGAAAAATTCCTTTACAATAGCAAAAAAAAAAAAAAAAGTTTCAAATACCTAAGAATCAATTTAACCAAAGAAGTACACAATCTATAGACAGAAAACTACCCCCCAAAAAACTAAAAGAAATCAAAGACCAAAACCAATGGAAATATATTCTGTGTTTATGGATTGGAAGACTAAATATCATTAAGATGTCAATCCTATCCAAACTGATTTGTAGATTCAATGAAATACCAATCAAAATTACAACAGCCTACAATTAAGAAGTAGGAAAGGCAATTGCCAAATTCATTTGCAAGTGAAAGTGCACCTAAGCAGCCAAAAACTTTCTAATACAGAAGAATCATGTAGGGGGAACGTCACTGCCTTACTTTGAAACATATTATAAAGCTACAGTGGTCAAAACACCATGATAGTAGCATAAAGATAGACATATTGATCATTTGAAACAATTGAGAATGAAAAAATAACCCTCACATCTACAGTCAACTGTTTTTTGGCAACTCTACCAAGTCTATATGACTGGGGCAAAACTGTCTCTTCAACAAATGGTGCTGGGAGAAATGGATCCATAGTTAAAAGAATTAAAGAGGATCCCTATCTCACTGCCTATACAAGAGTCTACAAAAAAATAATCCCATAACTTAATATAAAAGCCAGGACCTTAGAATTACTAGAAAAAAAATGTAGGTAAACATCTTCAAGATTTGTGGTAGGTAGTGGTATCTTGACTCTTACATTCAAAGCATGAAAAACAAAAGAAAAAATAGATAAACTGAAACTACACAAAATTAAATACATTTTCACCTTAAAGGACTTTGTCAAAAGGCTGAAAACATAGCTGACTCAATGGGAGAAATATTTGGAAATCACGTATCTGTAAGAGTTTAATGTCCATACTAAACAATGAGATACTATAGCTCAATTATAAAGAGACAAATGACCTGATTAAAAAATTGGCAAAAGACATAGATATTTTCCAAAGAAGAAATGCAAATGACAAAAGAACACAATATAAAATATTCAACATCAGTAGTAATTAAGGAAATGAAAATCAAAACTAAAATGAGATATCATTTAACACCTATTTGAAAGGCCAGTATTAAAAAGACAGAAACCCACAAGTGTTGGAGAGGGTGTGAAGAGATAAGAATAAGTGTACCCTGTTGATAGGGATGTAGAGTGGTACAGCCACAGTGTAGAACTGTTTGGCAATTCCTAAAGAAGTATAATATAAATTTGCTATATGAACTGGCAATACCACTATTAGGTATATACCCAGAAGAATTGAGAACAGTGACACAACCAGATTTCTGCATAGTGGCATTACTCACAGTTGCCAAAAGATGGAAACAACTCAGATGTTTATCAACAGATGAATGGATAAATAAATTTTTGTGTATACTCATGATGGAATATTATGCAGGTGTTATAAAAATGTAGTTATGGAGCATATGACAAAATGGATGAACATGGAGGACATTAGTTGAGTGAAGCAAGCAAGGCACAAAAGTACAAATACTATGTGACTGCACTATTAAAAACTTAATATATTGTGTAAACTCATGGAGTCAATAACTAGAATATAGGTCACCACAAAATAGAGTGATGTTAATAGAATGGTGGTGGCTACTCTGTTCAGAAGGGTTAAAAAGGTTGTAGATCTTTAGAGATGATTAGAAGTGGTGAAAGCACATCATAGTGTTTGTAAGAAGCATTGCTGGAGAACTAGCAAGATGGCAGTGGAGTAAGCAGCTTCTAGAGGCAACTCCTGCTACAGGGCAGTTAGCAAACACCAGGAGCTCTCTGGAGTGAGCTGAAGCACCTGTTTGGGGACTCCAGGAGACCAGAAGAGCATCTTGCAATGTCCTTTGGGGGAGAGGAAGGAGGAAACTACCCATATGCAGAGAAGACTCCTAAGTAGAGCACTCCATACCACAGAGACCGGTACCCATCATCCACTGGAGGCACAAGTTTCTCAGGAGCTGTTCCAGAGCTGGAATTGAAAGCTCTACTTCTCCAAAATGTGGATTATTCCACAAAGCTGTGACTCTGTCCCTACCCCTGGCAAAGGAGAAAGTTGGAAGAAGTTTCAGTGGTCCCTGGTGCAATGAAGGCAGCTTGAGCCTCCACAGCTTACAGCACCAATTACATGATTGGCTCCTACTGCATAATGAGCAAGGGAGAAATGATAGGAAGACCTAAACTAAAGGGAAAAACTGTACTCAGAAAAAAACTAGTAAGCCAGATGCAAAGACACCAACAAAAAATTACAATCCATACCAAGAAACAGGAAGCTATGGCTCAGTTAAAGGAACAAGATAAGCCTCCAGATGACATAAAGCAGTTGAGACAGCTAATTGTAGATGTTCAAGCAAATCTCCTCAATAAATTCAATGAAAAAATTCAGTGAGATGGCTAAAGAGATTAAGGATATTAAGAAGACATTGGATGAGAACAAAGAAGAATTGGAAAGCATACATAGAAAAATAACAGATCTTATGAGAGTGCAAGGTGAAATCAATGAAATTAAAAACATTGGAATCATATAATAGCAGATTTGAGAAAGTATTGGTGAGCTTGAAGAAAAGGCCTCTGAAAGTGAACATACAAAAGAACAGATGAAGAATGGAAAAATGGAACAAGGTCTCAGGGAACTAAATGACAGCAAATGGCATGCAAACATGCATGTCATGGGTGTCCCAGGAGGAGAAGAGAAGGGAAAAGGGGCTAAAAGAATACTTAAAGAAATAATGGTAGAAAATTTCCCAATGCTATTGAAGGACATGGATATCCCTGTCGAAGAAGCACAATGTACTCCCATCTGAAAAAATCCAAGTAGACCACTCCAAGACACATACTCATCAGAATGTCAAAGGCCAAAGACAAAGTGAGAATTCTGAGAGCAGCAAGGGAAAAGCAATGTGTAACATATAAGGGATATCCAATAAGATTAAGTGCTGATTTCTCACAATGGAGGCAAGAAGACAGTGGTCTGATATATTTAAGATACTACAAGAGAAAATCTTCCAGCCAAGACTCTTATGTCCAACATGATTGTCTTTCAAAGATGAGGGTGAAATTAGAATATTCCCAGATAAACAGAAACTGAGAGAATTTCTAAGCAAGAGACCAGATTTTCAGGAAATACTAAAGGGTGTACTAGATCCTGAAAAGAAAAGACAGGAGACAGGGCCTGCAAGAGAGTCTAGAAATGAAGATTATATCAATAAAAGTAACTAAAAGTGTCAAAAGAGTGGTGAAAATAAAATATGACTGCGGTCACCCCTCAGGCTGAAGTGTGGTTTGCTGGCCTGGCGGAGCAGCCGCGGCAGGCCAAGCCGCTGCCCCCATAATAGGGTGGCTGGCCGGACTCATCGCCACCCCTGAAGGAAGCTCGGCATGGGCGCAGAGTGCCCTCGGGTCTCCCCTTCTCGGCAGCCATGCTTCCGCGGCCGCCCCTCCTCCCGGATAGCGCCACACAATGCCTTGTGGGGCAGCACCCTTCTTCTTCTTTCTCCCTGCGCAGGCGCAGGGCGGAAAATTCCAGTCTGCCCTTTTCCCCTTCCCTGACAGCAGCAACAGCCAGGTGTGGGCGGAAAAATCCAGCCCGCCCTTTTCCCCTCCCCCGACAGCAGCAACAGCCAGGCGTGGGTGGGAAACTCAAGTCTGCCCTCCACCCCAGCAACAGCAGCCACCAATCCCTAAACCCTGCCCCTTCCCCCAGCAACAGCAACAGCCAATCCCTAACCACCACCCCTCCCCCATCCAGTACCGCCCACTGACCTTTCGCCGGCAACCAATCAGAACAGGGCATGGCTTCGACCAATCAGCCTTCCCCAGCCCCTATAAAACTGTTGCCTCTCCCTCAGTAAAGTGGACTTGCGTGTTTACCTTGTCTCCGCGGTAGTTCTTCTGCCATGCGCCCTCCAGTCCTGAGAGCTCCCGACAAGGGCCTGGCCTCCCTTGTCCCCAGTTCATCGCCTGCTTCTCCGGGCGACCCCTTCGTCGCCGGCTTCGCCAGGCAACCCCGTCAGCCGAATCGCGCAACCCCTGTGAGACCGATCCCTCGTCTGCTGCTGGACCGACCCCTCGTCCCAAGCGGGACCGACCCCTCGTCCAGAGCTGGACCGACCCCTCGTCCGCAGCCAGACCCCACCTCTACCGACCGAGCAAGCCGTCGCATATGACAGGTAAAATGCAAATAGGAATAAACTTAACCAATGATGTAAAGCATTTGTATTCAGAAAACTGCAACTCAATGTTAAAACAAATCAAAAAAGCCCTAAATAACTGGAAGAACACTCCATGCTCATGGGTTGGAAGACTAAATATCTTTAAGATGTTAATTCTGCTCAAATTGATATACAGATTTAATGTAATCCTGATAAAAATTCCACCAGCATTAAAGAAAAAACTGAAAACATGACCAACAAATTCATTTGGAAGGGTAAGGAGCCTTGAATATCCAGAAACATCATAAAAAGGAAAAATGAACCCTCATCTCCAGACTTTAAATCGTAATTCCTACTATAGTGGTAAAAACAGCATGGTACTGGCCTAAAGACAGACACAATAGACCAATAGAACCAAATTTATGGTTCAGAATCAGACCCTCACAGATATGGCCAAGTGAGTTTTGAATAGCCTGCCACACTCACACAGCTCCAGCAGAGCAATCCATTCAACAAATGGTGCTGAAAGAAGGAAAGAGGACCCCTATCTCACACCTTACCCTAAAACTAACTCAAAATGGATCAAAAAACTAAAAAGAAAAGCAAGAACCATAAAACTTCCAGAAGAAATTATTGGAAAATATCTTCAAGATCTGGTGGTAGGTGGTGGATTCTTAAAGGAGATAAGAGAAGGACTGAGTGGACTAGTGATGTTTAATGTATGTAGAAGTTTTAATTAGCTTTACTGTAAAATTGTGGAAATGTTTAGAGTCAATGGTAACATAAAGTGAGTAACAGTTATTTTATAAATGGAACGTGATTGCAAATGGTAGTCTAGTTATGTAAATGCCAATTGACAGAATGTTTGAGAATAATCTAGGAACTGGATAGCACAGTAAACCAAGAGGTGGGTGAGAATTGTGGCTGATGGTAGAGATGCAAGAGTGTCCTTTCTTAGCTAGAACAAATGTATATCACTACTGCAGGGTGTCGGGAATGTGGAAAAGCATGGGAAAAATAGTGCTGGAATGACCTATGGACTGTGGTTATTAGTAATAATATAATATTCTTGCATCTATGTAAAAGATGTACTGTGCTGATACTGAGGCAGTATGGAAAATATGAGCCAAATATACACTATGGACATGACAATAATCAGATGATATTATTCTATGTGTAGCAAAAGACACACCACATTGTGGTGTGTTGATTGAAAGTGTGTTGTTTGGGAATTCTGCACATGTGCATGATTGTTTTATAAGTTTACAACTTCTGTTATAAAAATATTTAAAAAATAATAATAGGGTGCTTTGGGGGAACCACACCAAATGCAAGAAAAGAACTATGATTAGTAGTAAGATTTTGACAGTGTTCTTCCATAGTTCCTAACAAACATCTCATGACAATGCAAGATGTTGGTGGTGGGTTGATGTTTGGGATCCTTGCATAATGTTATGCATGTTTACTTTGTAAGCTCACATCTTTTACTTTACACTTGTTTATGCATGTTCATATGTAAATGATACAGAGATAATCAGATTGGTTAAGGGAAAATACTTTTAATAGTAATATTTTGATAATGCTCTTTAAACATTAGTTTAAAAGGTTTAAAAACAATGCATATTATTAGTAGCAGGTGAGATGTTATATATGTTTGTTTTGTAATTTCACAATTTTACATTTATTTTTTATGTATGTTTATGTATAAGTGATATATTTCAATAATTTTTTTAAAAATTAAAAAAATAAAATAAAAGCAGGCAGAAGACCTGAATGCACTCTCTTGCCTTTGGACCCCTATTCCTGCCTTTTGCACCCTGCTCTCATGATTTTCCCACTACCATCATGGCCACACAAAACCTGGGAATTTACAATCTATAATGGGGAATTGTAGTCTGTAAATCAACCTGCCTTATTACTTCTTAGTCCCTTCCTCTCTACCTGGGACCCATAATCCTTTATTTTCTCCCAGTTCTCTTCCTTCACTACCTGAATAAATTACTGTACTAACTCACCTGATGTGCTCTTGAAATTCATTTCTTCAGCATAACCAGCAACCTAGGTAAAATCTGGTGACATATTTGGTGAGCCATACCTGGAGCTTATTGGTGAGTGAAATCATAGCCCACAGCCTGCTTAATGCTTTCCTTTGTTTCTCCATTTTAAACAGGCAAGGAAACAAGCTGCATTCTTAATTAAAGCCAAAATATAATGAAGTTTACTCTGCAGTTCTGATCACTCCCACAACTATTAAAGCCAAAGGATTTTTCAGATGGATCCACTAATTCCGAGTGAAACCAGCTGTCTAAAAAAATGCCAGTTCATTAGAAACACATGATAGGATGAACAAATATCAGTCATTGGACAGCCTGAAATACCTCTTCAAGAGAAAAAACTAAGTAGTGTCTATGTCAAAGTCAGCAGTCCCCTCTAACTCTAGGGCAAATTCCTATTGCTAGGGGGATGGAAAACCAGGCACCCCTTTAAAGAAATCTTGTTGTTTTCATCTCCTGCAGCTTAACTGAAAAGGGCAATGCCTCTTCCCATTCTGCTTCCCATCAACTCTAGGAAAATACAGACTTTGCAGGCAGTTGACTTTTTCTACTTTTGTAGAATAGCCTCTTAGTGGGACCATATATTCTCAAGATTCTATTGCTCTTCTTGTTAGTGATATGGGGACTTCATCGAGTTTTGCACAGGATGCCACATCCATCTTCCTCCAACCGAGATAGAATAGCAGGAGAGTTTTACACCTTGTGAGGTAGGGCCTAATGTCCCTTTCCAGCAGGAAGTAGCTACAGAAGAATGATCATCTTGCTTCAACATCCCTTTAAGAATAAAAATGTAAACTTTCTGAGGGGGTAATGAAGGAAGTTAGTAAGATAATGAACCAATAGATGGATCTGGACCCCAGCAGAGAGTCCACATGAACATCATAACCCCAAGATAGCTGCTGAAAACCCCTCACCAAGGTTCTGCCATCCAAAACAAGGCTTCCTCCAGAAGCCAGCAGAAGCCCCTGATATTCCCCCAAGGACTTTATCATTCCCTCATGGGGGATTGATGAGATAATCAATCGAAACAGCAAATAGCTGGAACTCCTCCCCTGCCATTGGCAAAGGGGTGGAATAATTAATGGTTCAAAAAGCAGACACAAGACCTGAACTCTCTCTCTTTTGGACCCCTGTTCCTGCCTTCTGCACTGTGCTCTCACCACTTTTCCTCTGCCATCATGGCCACACAAGTAAAACCTGGGAATTTTAATCTATAATGGGGAATTGTAGCCTGTAAATGATCCCACTTTATCACTTTTCAGCCCCTTCCTCTCTATGTCACCCATGATCTGTTATTTTCTCCCATTTCTCTTCCCTCCCTACCTGAATGAATTACTGTCCTAACTCAACTGATTTACTCATGAAATTCATTTCTGTAGCATCATCAAGAGCCTAGCCAAAATCCAGTAACATACTAATCTCACCATAATAAAGACACATTAAGCTGATACTATGAATAAGTGGATGACAACAAATTGAATAACCTAGATAAAGTGGACAAAGCAAAGCCCAGGACCTAAAACATGGCAATTTACCAACCATTCCATTAAGAGGTAATGCCTATGCTGCTCAACGTCTTCCAAACAATTGAAGATGATGGAAATCTTCATAATTAATTCTATGAGGTCATCTTCTAAAACCAGATAAAGATATAACAAGAAAAGAAAGCTACAGATAATACCCCTTATGAATATGTTAAAACATTTCATCAAAATACTGGCAAACAAAATTCACCAGCACACCAGAAGAATTATACTTTGTTATAAAGTGCAAGGGTGGTACAACATGAGAAAATTTTAAAAAGTGCAATACATGACATTAACAGAACAAAAGAAAAATACCACATGATCATCTCAATTGGATACTGAAAAGCAAATTGACAAAATCTAGCACTCTTTCTTTGTAAAAGCACATAGAAAACTGGGAAACAGAAGAAACTTCCTTAACATAAAACAGGGCATGTATTAAAAACAAACACCTCACATCATATTCAATGGTGAGAGACTAGCAGCTCTCCCTTTAATATCAGGAAAAAAGACAAGAATGCCCACTGTCATAACTGTTATTAAAAATTGTACCGGTAGTTCTAGGTAGAACACTTTGTCAAGAGAAAGGAATCTCCAATAAACTTTACTAGAGGACAGAATGGGAGAAGGTAATGTGGAGTTAATGCTTAAATTGTACAGAGTATCTATTTGAGATTATCATGAAATTGTGGTAATGGATATTGTCAAAGGTAGCACAACTTTAAAAGAAAAATATCACCCCTGAATTATATATTTGAATGTGCTTAGAAGAGGAAATTTTAAAGTTGTATATATGTTACAGTGATAAACATTTAAAAATATGAACTTAGGACTGTATAATAAAAATAGTGAACCCTGTTGTAAATAATAGTTAATAGGAAAATATATGTTGTTTTATCATGGATTGTAACAAATTTACCACACTAATGCAAGGTGTTAAAAATAGGGTGAGTATTTATCTCTATGTACTGAGAACTCACTACTTTATGCATGTCTTTCTTTTTGTAAAACTACAACTTCTCTAATAAAAAATGCTGAATTGAATTAAAATAATAATAAACCCAATAGGAACAAATATTAATGAGAAGGCTAGATATAAAATGAATAACCAAAACCTTTCCACCAAAGAAAATTCCATAACTAGATGACCTAATTTCTACATAGCTCCAAACATTCAAGAAGCTATAATTAATGGCAGCCCTCCAAATATCTTCCATAATCTGAGAGAAGAGAAGGGAAAGACCTAAAATCATTCTATGAACCTTGTATTATCTTGATATCAAAAACAAGAAAAGCCAACACAGAAAAACAAAATACAATGAATACCTCTTATGATTATACATGAATAATCTTTAGCAAGTATTAGCAAACTGAATACTTTAGCATATAAAAATAAAAATGCACCATGGTTAAATGGGATTTATACAAGGAATACAAAGAAAATGAATTGGAAGAAAATCAATCAATATAATACAGTAGATTAATAGAATAAAGGAAACAAAATATGTGCTTTTCTTAATTTTTGCAGAAATGCATTTGACAAAATCCAGAACCTTATCATGATTACAAAACACTCCACAAACGCAGAATAGAAATGAACTACTTCAAAATAACTAACAGGCTTTTAAAAAATATTGATGTATAATTTACATACCACAAAATTCACCATTAGCAGGATGAAATTATGTTTTTAAGATTATTTGCAAAATTGTACAACAATCATCACTACCCAATTCCATAACTTTTTCAAAACTCCTAGGAAACTCTGTAAATATTATCAGTAATTTCCCAATTCCACTCCCTCTGCTCCAGACTGTTGCAAAAACTAATTTACTTTCTACGTCTATGGATTTGCTTATTCTGGATATATCATAAAATGTAATCATACAAAAATATTTTGTCTGGCTTCTTTCACTTAGTCAAATGTTTTCAAAATTTATCCAAGTGGAATTATGCATGAATATATTATATTTTCTGGCTGAAGAGCATTCCATTGTGTACATATACTATATTTTGTTTACTAATTCATCTAATGATGGACATTTATCTTGTTTCAACTTTTTAACTACTATGGCTAATTCTCCTATGAATAGTCATATACATTTTCATGATCCTCATCCTCTGTTTTTAGTTCTCTTTGATATATACCTATGTGTAGAATTGCTGCATACTGTGGTAACTCTGTGGAGTTGTCAAAACTGCTTTCCAATGCTTTCCAATGCTCCATTTTACATTATCATCAGCATTGTATTAGTGTTCCACTTTCTCAATATCCTCATTAACATTTGGTGTTATCTAATATTATGATTATAGCTATCTTAGTGGATATGAAGTGCATTGTTTTGTGTTTTATCCTTACATTTTAAAATTTTGAAATAATTTTAAACTTACAGTACAGATGCAAAAATAATACAGAAAACATTTAGAGTACTCCAATATACCCCTTTCCCCAGATAAGCAGATGAAACAATTTTAACATTTTGCCACATTTACCTTAAATTTTTGCCTATCTACCAATCCATCTCTTTCTCTTTCCCTCCCTCTATACATCTATTTTATGAAGATTTGAGAGTCAGTTCTATATAGAATATGCCTTGAACATATAATATTTCCATGTTTGCTAGTATTTTGTTGCAAAATTTTGCATTTCCAATTCTAAAAGGTATTGATCTGTAATTTTATCTTCTTGTTATATCTAGATCTGACTTTGGTATTAGGGAGATACTGACCTCATAGAATGAATGAATAATTCATCACACTTAGTCCAACTTTTGGAAGAATTTGAGGACTGTTATTGTTTCTTCTTTGAATATTTGGTAAATTAACTGAATGCATTTGGTCCTGGATGTTTCTTTGTTGGAGAATTTTGATTACAGATTCATTTTTATTTCTTGTTATTATCCTGGTGAGATATTTTTTCTTGAGACAGAGAAGGTAATTTGTATGTTTGTGGAAATTTTTACTTCCATTTAGGTCGTCTAATTTGTTAGCATACAATTACTCATAATGTCAACTTATAATTGCCTTCTTCTTTTAATCTGTAGGTCAGTAGAAATGCCCCCCTTCCATTTCTAATTGTTGTTCTAATTTGAGTCCTCTGTCCTTTTTTGTCAATCTAGCTAAAGTTTTGTCAATTATATTGACCCTTTCAAAAAACCAACTCTTCCTATTTCATTTAATGCTGCCTAAGCCATTAGTATTTCCATTCTTCTGATCACTTTGAGTTTGGATTGCTCTTCTTTTTATAATTCCTTCAGGTGATAGGTTACTGAAGTGAGATCTTTTTCTTAATTTAAGTCTTCAGAACTCTAAATTTACCTTGGAGCACTGATTTTGCTGCATTTCATAATTTTGGTATGCTGTAATCACATTTTCACATTTCATAAGATATTTCTTTTTTTGTTGTTTTTTGGTTGTTGTGTTTTGGTTGTTGTTGTTTTTATTTATTTATTTATTTATTTATTTATTTAAAATATTACATTCAAAAAATATGAGGTTCCATTCAACCCCAACACCCCTACCCCCCACTCCCCCCACAGCAACACTCTCTCCCATCATCATGACACATCCATTGCACCTGGTAAGTACATCTCTAAGCATCACTGCACCCCATTGTCAATGGTCCACATCATAGCCCACACTCTCCCACGTTCCATCCAGTGGGCCCTGGGGGGATCTACAATGTCCCGTAGTTGTCCGTGAAGCACCACACAGGACAACTCCACATCCCAAAAACGCCTCCCCATCTCATCTCTTCCTCCCATTCCCCGCATCCAGCAGCCACCATGGCCACCCTTCCCAAACCAATGCCACATTTTCTCTGTGGACATTGGATTGATTGTGTCCATTGCACATCTATGTCAAGTGGGGGCTTAGATTCCACATGGATACTGGATGCACTCCTCCTGCTTTCAGTTGTAGGCACTCTAGGCTCCATGGTGTGGTGGTTGACCTTCTTCAACTCCATGTTAGCTGAGTGGAGTAAGTCCAATAAATCAGAGTGTAGGAGCTGAAGTCTGTTGAGGCTTGGGGCCTGGCTATCACATGGTCAGTCCAGAGATTCATGTCCCCTGAGTATATATTAAACCCCAGCACCAACTACAATTCCAGTAAAGTAGCATGAAAGTCTTGTGAAAAGAGATCCCATTTGAGTCCAGTTCCATCACCCAGAAACACCAGCTCCAAAGAAGGGCCATCTGATATGGCAGTGAACCCCATCTGCCATGACCATAGAACCCGTGGGTTTCTTTATCCCTCAAAAGAACCAATACCTGGGGTTGTATCTACTTTATCTGTCTCTGAGACTCTGCCCTAGTTGTGCATAAGGGCAATCCTTCTGACAACCTCCAGACTCTTTTTTAGAGACTCATAGTCATATAAACTCATTTCTCCTTTCCATTTCCCCCTTACATTAGGTCAAAGAGCATTTTGAAGTCATGTTATTATATGTAGACAGGGATATTCTGCTGATCCGCATTGAACCTTTAATTCAAGGTCATTTTCTAGTTGCATCTTCAGCTGGTATTTGGTAGTGATCCCTCGGTGCCATGGAGGCTCATCCCCGGGTGTCATGTCCCAGGCTGGGGGGAATGCACTAACTTTACTACTGATTTGTTTTTAAATGATTTTTATATTAATACTATATTGGTTAATTTCCACATGTTTATGGATTTTCCAGTTCTGTCATTGATTTCTAGTTTGGTCTTTGAAGAAAATGTGTATTCAAATAATCTTCACATGCTATGAGACTTTTTATCTAACATATGTTTTTTTTTCCTAAAGAATGATCTTTGTCCACCTGAAAATAATGTGCACCCTGCTATTTTGATAAGGTGTCCTATATATCTCCACTAGGTATGGTGGCTTTATAGTATTGCTTAAGTCTTATTTCCTTGCTCATCTTTTTTCACCTTATTCTATGACAATCAGAGGGTCAAGGAGGAAATTACAAAAGAAATCAGTAACTATTTTGAGATGAGTGAAAATGAGGACAAAATACATCAAAATCTATGGGATGCAGTGAAAATAATGCTAAGGGAAATTTATAGCCATAAATGCCTTTATTAAAAATGAAGAAAGGTAATTTCAAAGACCTAACTGGACACCTGGAGGAACTTAAGAAAAACAACAGACCAATCCCAAAGCAAATGGAAAGAAGGAAATACAAAAGATTAAAGCAGAGTTAAATGTAACTGAAAATTTTATAAAGCCCTTGAGAAAAGCTAACAAATCAAAACCTGTATCCCCACAGAAACAAAGAGTGAAATTAGATTATTCAATGAAAAATTGTATGCCAATAAGATGGATAACTAAGGTGAAATGGAGAAATTTCTAGAAACACACAAGCAGTATACATTGATAAAGGTAGAAATTGTTAATAGAACCATCACATATAATGCAATTGAATTAGTCTTGAAAATCCTACCAAGTAAGAGCGCAGGTATAGATGGACTCACAGATGAATTCTACCAATCATTCCAGAAAGTACTAACAACAATCCAGCTTAATCTCTTCCAAAAAGTAGAATTGGAGGAACATTGCTTAATTCATTCTATGACGCCAATATCACCCAATTACAAAGACACATAAAGATGCCACAAGAAAATAAATGACAGAACAATTTCTCTAATGAATCTGGATGCTAAAATCTTCAAAAAAATACTTTGAACAACAAACAAAATGAATATACTCTGTGATTAAGTGGGTAAAATTCCTGGTAGTCAAGGATGGATCAATATAAGAAAATCAATTAATGTAATACACCATATTAATAGGTCAAAAGAAAAAAAAGATGATCATCCCTATTGAAGAAGAAAATGCATTTGACAAATACAGAATGCTGCCTTGATAAAACACGTCAAAAGATAGGTATAGAATGAAATATCCTCAAGATGTTAAAGCTAGCACTATATTTAGTGGTGAAATGCAAAGGCTTTCCCTTTAAGGTCTGAAAAAAGACAAGGATGCCCACTGTCACTATTCATATTTAACATTGTGTTAGAAGTACTTGCTTGAGCACTTAGGAAAGAAAAAGATATAAAAACCAACAACATCAGAAAGGAAAAAAGTAAACATTTCACTATTTGTATATTACATGATCCTATACATAGAAAGCCCTGAAGAATCTACAACAAAGATTGTAGAGTTGACATATGAGTTCAGTAAAGTGGCAGGACAAAAGATCAACAAAAATCAGTAACATTTCTATGCACCCAAAATGAACAATCTGAGAAAAATCAATAAAATTTTCATTTATATTAGAAACTAAAAGAATCATACACCTAGGAATAAACTTAACTAAAGATGAAAAGTTCTTATAGACATTAAACTACACATTTTTAAAGGGAATCAAAGACCTAAGTAAAAAAGAAAACATTCCATATTCATGGATTGGAAGACTAAATATCATTAAGACAGTTGTCCTCAAATTGATTTAGACATTTAGGATAATTCCAAAAATTTTATGCCAGCATTTTTTACTGAGGTGAAAAAGCTAATTCTAATTTTTATATGAAATTTATTTGGAAGGGCAAGGGCCATGAATAGCCAAATTATATATTGAAAATGAAAAATGAAATTGGAGGAATCATGCTATTTGTCTTAAAGATTACTACAAAGCTACAGTGGTCAAAACTGCATGGTTTTTTCACAAAGATAGATATACTGACCAATGAATCAAATGGAAAGTTTTGATGTAGATCATCTTATATATGATCACCTGATATTCAACAAGGCAACCAATTCCCCTCAGTTGGGATAAAATGGCCTTTTCAACAATTGGTGCTTATAGAATGGGGCATCCATTTTTCAAAAACGTGACGGAATCACTATCTCAAACTTTATAATAAACTTAACTCAAGATGGGTCAAAAAACCTAAATATGAGGGCCAATACAATAAAACTCCTAGATGATAATGTAGGGGTGCTTCTACCAGACCTTGTATTAGAAAAGGTTTCATAAATTTTTCACACAAAACAAAGCAATGAATGAAAAATTAGAAAAATGGAGCCATTTAAAAAATAAAAATCTTTTGGGCTTCAAAGGAGTTTATCCAAAGTGGAAAAGCAACCTACACTATGGGAGAAAATATTTGGTAACCATTTACTGAATAAAGGCTTAGTATTCAGCATAGATAAAGAAATCCTATAATTTGAAAATAAAAAAGACAAACAGCCCATTTTAAAAAGGGTAAAAAAGTTTGAATAGACACTTCTTCAAAGAAGATATGCAAATGGATAAAAAGAACATGAAGAGATAGATGCTCAACATCCCTAGCTATTAGGGAAATGCAAATCAAAATTACAATGAAATATAATCTTGCACCAATTAAACTGGTGGTTATTAAAGAATAAGAGAACTACAAGTGTTGGAGATGATATGGAGATAAGGAAATACTCATACACTGTTGTTGGGGTGTAGAATGATGCAGCTATTGTTCAGGGATGTTTTGCAGTTCTTCAGGAAGCTTACTATAGAAACTCCATATGATACTTCAATAAATTCTGGGTATACACCTAGAAGAATTGAAAGCAGTGACACAAGTGCATATATGCACATCTGTGTTCATAGAGTTATTATTCATGATTGCCAAAAGTTGGAAGCAACCCATCAAGTGATGAATGCATAAACAAATTGTGGTATGTACATATAATGGGGAACTGTTGTGATTAGTAATAGAAGAAAATGTGGCATTGGTGTGAAGAAAGTGGCCATGGTGGCTGCTGGGGGTAGGGAGTAGGAAGAAGAGATGTGATGTGGGGTATTTTGGGGGCTTGGAGCTGTCCAGGGTGGTGCTGCAGGGACAGTTACCAAACATTGTATGTTCTCCCATGGCCCACTGGGTGGACTGTGGGAGAGTGTGGGCTATGATGTGAACCATTGACCATGAGGTGCAGCTGTACTCAGAGATGTATTCACCAAGTGCAATGAATGTCTCATGATGATGGAGGAGGTTGTTGTTATGGGGGGAGGAGTGGGGTGAGGGGAGTGGGGGTATATGGGGACCTCATATTTTTTTAGTGTAACATTAAAAAAATAAATAAAGACAAAAAAAAGAGAAGGAATGCAGTATTAGCCCACAAAACAACGTAGATGAACCTTGAAGATTCTATAATGAGTGAAGTAAGCCAGCCCTGAAGGACATATATTACATGATCTCATTGATATGACTTATGTAAATTGAGCAGAATCATACTACTAGAGTCTGGAAGGCAGGTTATCAGGAGACAGAAATGGAGTAGCTTGTGGTGAGCTGATATTTAATATGGCAAAACTTTTGATAAGGTGGAAGGTGGTGGTTGGGCAGTAGATGAGTGTGATAGAAGTGCCATGATGTAATTGGGATTGAGGGTGCTGGAAATTGAGTTGAAGTAGTGTGGGGTTTAGTTTTGGACTTTCCATGGAACTGATGGGAGAGCTAAAGGAAGAAACAGCTGAACTCTTGGTACTCATAGCTCTGTGGAAATTTTCTTTTGGCAAATAGAGCAGGGGAGGGTTACTGGTGCAGGGAATTGGTGTGGTGGGATATGCAGAATATAGTACACCTGTGGTAATGTTTATATGGAAGATGAAAGTGTTCATATTGTCATAGTGTGTTATCTCAGTTGGTGGAGACCCACACAATAAACAAGGAATTATTAAACTCCTAACCTGTGGAGTCCAGCTATGCTCTCAGAGGGACATGAATCTCTTTATAACATAGGCAGTGCCTAATAAAATAAAAAAAGACCAATGTGTAAGGTCTAAATATTATTACATTTAAATATGAACATTATTCAAAAAAATTAAAACAATGGATATCAAGGATTATGAGGGAACTGCAGGGAAGAATAGAATAGATGCAATATTGTATATTTTTTTGTCATTGGAAGTATTCTGCAGATTCTTGCAATGATGGATACAGGCCTCTTTAAATTTTGTGAAAAGCTATAAAATTGTACAGTGCAAAATGTAAACTATAATGTAAACCATTGACCATGGTTAGTAGCAGTGCTTAAATATTTATACATTTACTGTGACAAATGTCCATACTCAAGTAAGATATTAATAAGGAAGAGTGGAAGAGGGGAAGGTTTTGGGTGTTTGGAAATCTGTATATATTCTGTGTGATTTTTCTGTAATCTAAATTTCTTCAGAGTTAAAAAAAAAGACACTGGTTGAACAGGAAGAACTGATTATCACTGTAGATGAAAAATAAATCAATAACAGTTCTTACTTGATGAAAGAGACATTGGAAAATTTTCATTTTTTATTTTTGTATTTTATTTATTTTTTCATTATTATGCTATTTTCTTATTAATTGTATGGGTTTTTTTTTCCTTTGTGGCTAGGTTTTGGTTCATAGAAGAGTCAAAATTGTGTCAGGAAAAGATCACTTGAGTGGGTTATTGGTGATGAGAGCACACTTGGGGTGGGGTGCACCTGAGGAAGCCCTCTATAGCATATGAATTTGTTCAACTAATCATCAGATGTTTTATCAGTGGGTGGAGACCCACACAATAATCTAAAGAATACTGAATTGCCATCCTGGGAATTTCTGCTATATTCTCTAATAGAGTGGCAAGGATCTCCCATGGATGTCCACATTGCCTAGCAAAGGACGACAGGCAATTATGCCAGGCTCATGGTATTGATGGTTGCTCTTATTAGCATTGTTCTTGTGAAAATGAAACTTATCCTCATATTGTATATTACCTAAGAGTTACCTCCTAAATGTTTCATTGATGCTCAAATGTGGTCTCGCTGTAAGCTAAACTTAGCATATAAATGAACTCTGTCCCCCATTGTGGGATATGATGCTGGGGATGAGCCTGCCCAGCAACAAGGAATTATTATGAAGATCTTTGGAAAAAGACCTTGATCAAATTTGGGAATTGCTAAATGAAAGTAAGTTTCTATGACTAAGAGTTTTCAAATTGATTTAGGGAACCATTCCACAGGTTACACTTATGCATGTCTACAAAAGATGTAATTGACTGACACAGTAAACAGTGCCTCAAACATGAGGTCTTTAGAGACATCTAGACAGTATAGGAATGACCAACAACCTCAGGAAATTGGCAATCCATCAGTAAGCCTTATAATGGAATACTTGAAAACACTTCTCCCCCAATGTATCAGAGTTAAGCACATTTTTAATTTTCCAGCATATCATTTTTCATTTCCATTTATTTGAACTTATAATTAGCACAATAGCCATTAAAGTTAAGTCTGTGTCCCAAAGACTTAAATCTTCTGGCTGTTCATATGCTGAGTGAGCCCTGAATCTCAGCAGAGTTGCAGTCAACACCTACTCTCCTGTTCACTGGACTCACCAAGGACAACTAACAAAAGGATGATGATGGGCTATACCCATCCAAAATATAGTGAATATCTACAATTGTTAGCAAAAAAGTTCCATTAGTCTCCCCCATGAGATCTACGTCCCCTGTCAATCAGAAGTAGAATGGGCATCACCATCCCCAAATCTTTGAAATAGTGGAACAAACAAATGTATGGGGGGAAGGATGCAACTATGAACTAAAGTAGATGATATTCTAGTACTGGAAGTATTTGTAACACTTATATAAAGGCAAAGTTCACCAGAAATTCTGAGGAGAGAGAAGAATTGGGCATTTTGGGGACATTGTAATTGTTCCACATGCTATTGTAATTAAGGATACAAGATTTTATACATTCTTTCAAGCCTTTAAAATTATGTGGTGTAAAGTGTAAAACTTAATGTGAACTTTTAAAGGTGCTTAGTAGCACAGATTCAATACAAGTTCATAATTGTAACAAATGTACCACATTAATGAATGCTGTTGCTAATGGAGAAAATGGTGGAGGAATAGGGTGGGTATATGAGAATCCCTCTATATTTTCAATGTAACATTTGTGCAACCTAAATCTCCTTTCAAAATTAACTGAATATATGTATGCATACACACACATATATTCTAGAACTACATAAAGCAAAATCTATAACAGGAGATAAAAACAAAACAGTAAATAAAAAATAATTGGATGAATGTATAATCTATTCTTCAAACATTATGCAATTGTCAAATATCCAAATAACTTTATTTCTATAATTATATATATTTGAACTTGATAGTGTGTTTTATTGCTTTCTGTAACTAATTACTCTTTTCCTTTAAATACATTTACAATACACACATATATTTCAAGATATAATAAATATAAATTTTATAACAAAATTCCAAATAGCTATATGTATTTTTATTTCTAGCCCTTATTTCCCCTTAAGATCAGATAGTCCTGGAAATAGCCACTAAAATTTGGTCAATAAACTGAAGCTTTTGGAATCCAGGGAGAGTCAGTTTAAAAGATATCCCTCATATCTGTGGCCATCAAAGGTTCTGAGGAGGGAAAAGGAAGAATAGATGTAACATGGGGGCATTCCTGGGACATTGGAATTTCCTGCATGTTATTGCAATGACAGATACCTGACATTGCACATTCTGCCAAAGCGCATAAAATTGTGCCAGGCAGGATGTAACTATAATATAAATTTATAAATATATTATATATTTATATAATGTAGATATAAATTTCATGGTAAATAACAAATGTTCCAATATGGGTTTATCAATTATAACAAGGGTACCACACTAATGGGACAATGTTGTTATTGTGGGAAACTGCAGGAGGGAAAGGGAGTGGGGCATATTGGAATCTCCTTCCTCTATGCTTTTGGTGTAACATGTATGTAATCTAAAGCTTCTTTAAAAATAAAAAGAAACCAGAGGGTAGGAGTTGCAAGTCAGCTGAGGCTCAGGGTCTGGCTGTCACATGGACAGTCCAGAGAGTCAGGTCTCCTGAGTATACACCAATCCCAGCACCAACCACAGGGAGGTAAAGAAGGTCAATCACCACACCAGGGAGCCAAGAGTGCCTACAACTGAAAGCAGGAGAATTGCATCCATCATCCATGTGGAATCTGAACTCCCTCTTGATAGAGAGGTGGAGTGGGCATAACCATCCCAGGGTCCACAGGCTGGAGGAATAGAGTATGGATTAGAGTGGACTTACTAATATTCTACCATGGAACTATTGTGATTAGCAATGGAAGCAATTGTAGCATTGATGTGGAGAAAGTGGACATGGTAGCTGCTGAGGGTAGGGAGAGGGAAGAAGAGATATGATATCGGGGCATTTTCAGGACTTGGAGTTGTCCTGGGTGGTACTGCAGGGACAGATGCTGAACATTGTATGTCCTGCCATGGCCCACTGGGTGGACTTGGGGAGAGTATAAACTACAATGAAAACCAATACCCAAGTGGTGCAGCAGTGTTCCAAATGTATTCACAAAATGCAATGAATGTCCCATGATGATGAAAGAGGTTATTGATGTGGGAGGAGTGGGGTGAGGGGGGTGGGGGTGTATGTGGGCCTCCTAAATTTTTTAATGTAACATTTTTTTAAAAAAAGATAAAAATAATATTAAAAAATAAAAGAAAATAAAAAGAAGGAAAAAATAGACCCCAAGAGCTCTTTGTTCATTTTATCTTTGCACTGTCTTTCTCCAGTTGGAGAAAAACCTGTCTGTATTGTAATCCTTTTCCTGACTGGAGTTTAGATCCTTGTAAGTATTCATCTGTATGTCAAAAGTTCTCTGTTTATGCACATTTTATAATAAACTTTTATTATAGAAAGTTTCAATCACAAAATGCAGAGAGAATAGTTTTATGAAACTCCATGCACACATTAGAGATTCAATAATTATCATTTTGCCCATCTTGATTTTTTAAATCAATTTTATTGATACATATTAATAAAAATAAATCCTTCCAAAGTGACAATCTTTGGTTTTCAGTATAATCACATAGTTTTTCAGTTATCAGTTCAATCATTATTACATCATTTTTATTATTCCAGCAATAAAAATTTTAAAAATCTATAAAACAGGCAAGCTAAAAAAACAGCTCATCAACCCTCAATATCTCTATGCTTTTCTTGCCATATATGCTGCCATTCTTTTTCCATCTTTCTAGTTTATTTCGATTTATATTTTGTAAAAATAGTCATATATGCAATGCCCCATATTTGTATTTTACATGAAGTTTCACTATTTTATAGTCCTATGAAAATTTTTAGCTTCCTTTCTAGTAAAATACATAAACATAAGACTTTTTTCTCAATCGCAGTAATACCCATATAATCATATCTTCATCTATATATACGTCTACATCCAAGAGTATATTTTAAGATATAGTCACTCATTATATTCATATTATTTTATTCTGAAAAAATCAGTCTTTTCATGTGCTTCATCAGTGATATTTTGAAAAGTGAAGTCAATTTATTTTGTAGAAATTTCATCAATTTAAATATGTTGGGTGGCTGAGTGAGCTTACCTGATAATCTCTCCTGCAAAGAAGTGGCTGGGCAGTGTTGGAAGTTCTTCAGAACCAGGCTGTTTTGGGGTTTTTGCAGGGCAGGAGGTGTCTGGACATCAATTTTGTGGGAAGGTAACAGAGAAAATTCATCTATAAGATATAATTGAGACTCTATTACACAGAGGTGGGAGCAGCACGTGGGATGCTCCCTCCTGGGGTGGGCAGAGCTACAGCACCAGCATGACGGTGGTGATTTCTGGAGGCTCTGCAGTACTGGGGAATTCATAAGCCCTGAGTGGGCTCTTGGGGGGTTAACAGGACAGGAGACCTTTGCAGACAGATTTGGGGAGACAAACGGGAGTTTTATTGTGAAGCGGGAAATTTTTGACTGCGGACACAAATAATAGTGCTTCTGCCTAGAGCCCCGCCCCCCCAAGCCCGGTTGCCGATCTACAGTGGACTTATATTGCTAGCAATAAAGAGACATCATCAAGAGGCTGTCTCAGGGTCTGACTGGGTGGGAAACTTCTGGAAGCCAATTAGGGTAATATTTTGCGAAGCGTGGGAATTTTGGTTTTGGACTCTATTATCAGTGTTTCCAGCAGGAGCCCCACCCCTGGGCCTGGCTACTGATCTGCGTCATTAAATTGGCTGCAGTGTAGAGGCACCCCCAGGTGACAGTTCCGGGGGCTTACAGGGTGGGAGGTGTCCTGAAGTCGAATTGGTGATAAATTCACAGAATAGACCCCAGTGAGTGAGTGAATTGCAGGGTTCAGACACATAAGATAGAGTTTGCAGATGTGACCTCACCCATAGGGCTGGCACCTAGCTGTGGGGATCCCTGAAGCTGTTAACCAGATTTGAGGTTGCCAGGTTTGAGTCCCCTAAACCCTGGTGGCCCACAACCCAGAGACTCACACCTCTTGAGTCTTCAATATCTCAGACTTTCCATCCCTAAATCCATCACGACCTGAGCTCCATCTGAGGTCCTTGAATGTCCTAGCCCTCAACGTTTGTGTTTTTTCTTTTTTGTTTTGTTCTATTTTTATTTTTATTTTATTTTATTTTTTATTTTTTTAATGTCCTGATTGCTAACATTGCATTATCTCCTAGTCTTTTCTCCCAGTGTATCTCCCAAAGTCTTTTGTTTTGTTTTGTTTCAGTTATTTAGGGTTTATTGTTGTTGTTGTTGCTGTTGTGGTTGTTCTATTTTTTTTTCTTCTCCCTACTTGTTACCCTCCCTATATCCACCCGCTTTTTCTTTCTTCCTTTGCTCTTTTTTTCTTTCTTCTCTCTCTTGTCCCTCATTTTCTTCATATTTTATTTTACCTTAATTATAAAATAGGTACTGCAGGGAACACCTCACATTTACTGGGTTTCCTCATCCTCTGCTGCCTCATTTCTGTATGAATTGATTTTGGCTACCTACACTACCCCTTTCCCCTACATCTTGATATCCCCCATCATCTACTGTCTCTCTTATATCCCACCTCCCTTTCTTTGATCCCCAAAGTGTCTAAATCTTAATTTCTAATACCTTTGTTTTGTTTTCTGTCTTTTATCCACTCTTGAAACTATTGCCTTTCTTTTCTCTTTCCCTCTCTCACGAAAACACTAGCTTTATAATTCATACCATATTCCTCCCATATTCAGTCGACTACCTCATTATAGGTACTCTACCTACTGCTATAACTCTACACAACTTACATGAATCTAATAACCATCCTCCCAGATCTCATATTGTTGCTCTGTTAACATTTCTCACCAATACTACTTTACACTTTTTCCTTGCTTACACAATTGCCTTTCCCTGGCCCTAATACTTTCCTTTAAAGTGAACTCAGCCAGCAATAAGAAATTAGAATAAGAAGAACAAAGTGACAAAGAAAAGATATAACACTTATGCAAAAACAACAGCTAATTAATCCCCAAGACTAGACAAAGAAGCTAAGGAACTGATTAAACCCGTCAAGATAAAATGATGACCAGACAGCAACAAAAATCTACAAACCAAACCAGTAATCAGGAAAACATTGCAGAATCCAATGAACAAACTAAAAACCAGGAACAGGAGCAGAACTTCACACAAGTAATTAAAGATTTCAGAACATTTATCACCGACAAAGTCAATGAAGTAAAGGAAGAGGTTAACAACATGAAGACAACACTTGGAGGGGAAATTGCAGACATACGCAAAAAGATAACAGATATGATGGGAATAAACACCACAGTTCAAGAAATCAAAAATACACTCACAGCAAATATCCGCAGACTAGAAGAGGCAGAGCAGAGAATTAGTGATGTGGAAGACAGTACATTGGAAATCAAACAGTAGAATTGATCCATAAAAAGATAGAAAAAATCCAGCTAGGACTTAGGGACCTGAATGATAATGCAAAATGCTCAAACATTCGTATTATAGGCATCCCAGAAGAAGAAGAGAAGGGAAAGGGGTCAAAGGAGTGGTGCAGGAAATAATGGCTGAAAACTTCCCAAATCTACTAAAAGAGACAGATGTACATATCCAAGAAGCACAGTGCACCCCAAACGTCATAAACCCCAACAGGCCCACCCCAAAACATATATTTGTGAAATTATTCAACGCTCAAAACAAAGAGAAAATTCTAAAAGGAGCAAGAGAAAAGAAAACCATCACATACAAGGGAAGCTCCATAAGATTAAATGCTTATTTTTCATCTGAAATCATGGAGGCAAGAAGGCAGTGGTATGATATAAGCAAGGTACTAAGAGAAAAAATTTCCAACCAAGAATACTCTATCCAGCTAAACTAGCATTCAAAAATGATGGAGAGAGAGTTCAAAATATTCACAGATAAACAGAACCTGAAAGAGTATGCCAACAAGAAATCTCCCCTTCAAGAAATTCTAAAGGGAGTTCTGCAGGAAGAAAGGAAAAAACATGACAGGCAGAGTTGGAGGAGAGTGTAAGAGCAACAAAAAAGACAAAAAGAGAAGGGAAAAAACAAACAAACAAATAAAATATGACAAACACAAGTCCAATCAAAATATGGCTAACAGAAATAATTCCTTGAAAGTAATAACACTGAATGTCAATGGATTAAACTCACCTATCAAAAGATTCAGATTGGGACATTGGATAAGGAAATATGACCCATCTATATGCTGTCTACAAGAGACACATCTTAGACCCAGAGACTCATGGAGGCTGAAAGTGAATGGTTGGAAAACAATCTTACAAGCAAACAATAACCAAAACAAGGCAGGAGTAGCTATATTAATATCAGACAAAATAGACTTTAAATGCAAAACAATTGTGAGAGACAAAGAAGAATACTACATATTAGTGAAAGGGACAATCTGAAAAAAAGATTGAACAGTCATAAATATTTATGCTTGTAACAAGGGCACCTCTAAATACATGAGGCAAGTGCTGTAAAAACTAAGTGAAAGAATAAATGCATCTACAATTATAGTGGGGGATTTTAATACACCACTATCAACTCTAGACAGAACATCTCAAAAGAGAATCACTAAAGAAACAAAATATTTGAACAGTATATTAGAGGAGCTGGATCTAATAGATATATACATCATTACACCCAAACACAGCAGGATATACACTTTTCTCAAGTGCCCATGGATCATTCTCCAAGACAGACCATATGCTAGGCCACAAAGAAAGGCTTAATGAATTCAGAAAGACCAAAATCATACAAAATAATATCTCTGACCACAGTGGAGTGAAGCTGGAAATTTGCCAGGGCCAGAGGCCCAGATTTCATACCATTATTTGGAAATTAAACAGCACACTCTCAGAAAAACAGTGGGTCAAAGAGGAAATCTCAAAAGAAATCAATGACTACCTTGAAACAAATGATAATGCTAACACAACATACCAAAATTTATGGGATTCAGCAAAAGCAGTACTGAGAGGGAAATTTATAGCCATAAATTCATATATCAAAAAAGAAGAAAGAGCAAAAATTGAAGAACTAACTGCACATTTGGAGGAATTAGAAAAAAAACAATGTAATCCAACAGGAAGAAGAAGGAAGGAAATAACAAAGATAAGAGCAGAACTAAATGAAATAGAAAATAAGAAAGCACTTGAAAAGATAAACAAGACCAAGAGCTGCTTTTTTGAGAAGATCAACAAAATTGACAAACCTTTAGTGAGACTAACAAAGAAAAAAGAGAGAAGATGCAAATACAGAAAATAAGAAATGAGAAAGGAGATATCACCACTGACCCTACAGAAATAAACACTATCATAAGAGGATACTTTGAAAAACTATATTCCAACAAAAATCACAATTCAGAGGAAATGGACAAATTCCTAGAAACATATAAGCAGCCCATATTTATGAAAGAAGAAATTGATGATCTCAACAAATCAATCACAAGTAAAGAGATAGAATCAGTCATTAAAAACCTGCCAACTAAGAAAAGCACAGGGCCAGACGGCTTCACAAGTGAATTCTACAAAACATTCCAGAAAGAACTAACACCAATCCTGCTGAAACTATTCCAAAAAATCAAAACAGAAGGAACATTGCCTAACTCCTTCTATGATGCCAACATTACCCTAGTACCAAAGCCAAACAAAGACACCACCAAAAAGGAAAATTATAGACCAATTTCTCTAATGAACCTAGGCACAAAAATCCTTAACCAAATACTTTGCTAATTGCATGCAACCACACATTAAACAAATTATACATCACGACCAAGTGGGATTCATTTCAGGTATGCAAGGATGTTTCAACATAAGAAAATCAATCAATGTAATACACGATATAAACAGATTGAAGGAAAAATATCACATGATTATATCTATAGATGCAGAAAAAGCATTTGACAAAATACAGAACCCTTTCTTGATAAAAACACTCCAAAATATCTGAATACATGGAAGTTTTTTGAACATGATAAAGAGTATATATGAAAAACCTACAGCCAATATTGTTTACAATGGAGAAATCCTAAAATCCTTCCCTCTAAAGTCAGGAACAAGACAAGGATACCCACTGTCTCCCCTTCTATTTAACATTATCTAAGAAGTACTTGCTCAAGCACTGAGGCAAGAACCAGATATAAAAGGCATTCAAATTGGAATGTAAGAAGTCAAAATTTAATTATTTGCAGATGACATGATTCTATACATAGAAAACCCTGAGAGATCTACAACAAAGCTTGTAGAACTCATAAATGAGTTTAGTAAAGATGCAGGATTTAAGATCAATGCACAAAAATCAGTAGCATTTCTGTACACCAATAATGAGCAAGATCAGGAGGAAATCAAGTAACAAATACCATTCACAATAATAAATAAAAAAATCAAATATTTAGGAAAGAATTTAACTAAAGATGTAAAAAACGTATACACCGAGAACTATACAAGACTGTTCAAGGAAATCAAAGAAGACCTAAATAAATGGAAGAATATTCCCTGTTCTTGGATAGGAAGACTAAATATTATTAAGATGTCTATCCTACCAAAACTGATCTATACATTCAATGCAATCCCAATATAAATCAACACAGCCTTCTTTAAGGAATTAGAAAAACTAACTATGAAATTTATTTGGAAAGGAAAGAGGCCCTGAATATGCAAAGACATATTGAAAAAGAAAGACAAAATTGGAGGAATCACACTTCCTGACTTCAAAGCATACTACAAAGCTACAGTAGTGAAAACAGCATGGCATTGGCATAAGGAGAGACACACCGACCAATGGAATTGAATTGAAAGTCCTGATATAGAACCTCATATATATAGCCATATAATATTTGATAAATCCACCAAACCCTCTCAACCGGGAGAGAATGGCCTATTCAACAAATGGTGCCTGGACAACAGGATATCCATACCTAGAAGAATAAAAGAGGATTACCTTCTCACACCTTATTCAAAGATCAACTCAAGATGGATCAAAGACCTAAATATAAGAGCCAAGACCATAAAGACCTTGGAAAGCAGTGTAGGGAAACATCTACAGGACCTAGTAATAGGAAATGGCTTCATGAATATCACACCAAAAGCCCAAGCAGCAAAAGAACTAATAGATAAATGAGACTTCCTCAAAACTGAAGCCTTCTGCACATTAAAGGAGTTTGTCAAGAAAGTAAAAAGGGAACCCACAAAATGGGAGAAAATATTTGGCAACCATATATCTGATAAGAGACTTATAACTTGCATATATAAAAAACTCATATATTTTGAAAATAAAAAAATAAACAACCCATTTTAAAAATGGAAAAAAGATTTAAACAGACACTTCTCCAAAGAAGAAATACAAATGGCTAAAAAGCACTTGAAAAAATGCTCAAATCTCTAGCTATCAGGGAAATGCTAATCAAAACTACAATGAGATACCATCTTAGTCCCATAAGATTGGCAGCTATGAAAAAAACAGAAGAATACAAATGCTGGAGAGGATGTGAAGAAATGGGAACACTCATCCACTGCTGGTGGGAATGCAGAAGGATCCAACCATTCTGGAGGACAGTTTGGTGGTTTCTCAAAAAACTACCATAGATTTGCCATATGACCCAGCAATACCTCTGCTGGGTATATACCCAGCAGAACTGAAAACAAGGACACAAATTGATATATGTACACCAATGTTCATAGCAGCATTGTTCACTATCACCAAAAGTTGGAATCAACCCAAATGCCCATCAACAAATGAGTGGATCAAGAAAATATGGCATATACATACAATGGAATACTACTTGCCTTTAAGAACAAATACACTACAAACACACCTGATAACATGGATGAATCTTGAGAACCTTATGTTGAGTGAAGCAACCCAGGCATTGAAGGACAAATATTACATGACCTCAAAGATATGAAATAAGCAAGCTGTCTCAGATAGCTAGAGACTGGAAGATAGGCTTACAGGAAATTGGGGGGTGGAGGAAGGATGTGAGCCGACATCTGCAGGGGTGGAATCTATGATGAGCTGGCGGTAAGTATGAGCACAAAGAAGAGATAAAATGGGGTCAAGGGGCAGCCTTTGTGTGGGGTTTTGAGGGTTTGAGGAGGGTTGGGGATGGGCAGAGGGGTAAAATTGCCCAAAAATTTGGGGGGAGGAAGGGGCAACATATGAACATAGGAGAGTGTCAGGTGTTGGTTGAGATTAAAATGCTGAGAAAACTGTATCAAAATATAATTAAGAGGGTTACCTGTTTAGTATACTCAGAGGGGATGCTCTGATGTGGGACAGACTCCTGGGGAATGTCTGAATGCTCATTTGGCCAGGGTGGGTTGTACCTTTGGGTAGAGACCCAAGTAGTGAGAGTGGGGAAGGACCCACATCCTGGGCAGGACTAATGCCTTCAAATAGAGGGAACTGTATCTCTTGAGAGATAGGGTGGCTCCCAGGGCATTAGGTCAGTTGAGCAAGTCAGGCCCTGAACACTGTTGCAAGTATCTCCAGACATGGCTCCTCAGGAAATGGAGATTCGCTGTCACTGTGGGCGCCAAGGGGAGGGGAAAATGGATGTTGAATGGATGGAACCAAGTTAAATGTGGGGGCAAGAGAGGAGTTTTGCAAGAGTATACAAGGATGAATATAAAACATGTAATATTACAACAAAAACATATAAGGGATGACAGACTAATAATGTAAACCATAATGTAAAACATAGGATAACTAAAAAATTAGAAAACTGTATATCCTAAAGTATGGACCACAATGTAAGCACAGATGTCACCTTGTTTGAAAGCTATTGTCTCAGAGTCTGTACATCAGTTCCAGTAAATATGATATGAATAAGTTAAAAGATTATTGCTGTGGAAGGAAAAAGGTTTTATATTGGATGTGTGGGAGTACTGTATATTGTATATATGAATTACTGTGATCTAGGGCTCCTGTGAAGAGAAGCTCAATAATTAGGAAAAAAGAAAAGAAAAAGATAGGAAGTAGAAATTTTCCAAATCCATATGTATTCTATATCTAACCTTTAAACTCATCACTATATTCCATTTTACTAATAAGGGAACCTGACATTATATTGGGCTTCACTTTTCAGGAAGTTTTGGATCACAGAGTGGTTCAACAATGGCAGCGGAGGTATACTCGTATGGGATGTTATCGACAGGTGATAAATTGTTGTCAGGGAGTTATACAGGGCATGTGCCCAGGGTGCATGGAAATGTTTGGATATACTCATAGTGGAAACAATTAAAAACAACAGATGTGGGGGTACTGGGTTACTGGCTGGGGGGGCTATGTTGTGGTCCCTAGGGAAGCAGCGGCAGTTCCCCAGGTGCAACGGTAAGGCTCAGGAAGGAATGAGGTTACAACAGTGAGCCCCTGATACTAATGACTATGCTTGTGAGCCTATAAGCCTGAAATAAGAGCAAGGCCTAGAGCAGCACTGTGCCTAAGAGTTCCCTCCTGACAGCCTCTGTGTTACTCAAATGTGGCCAGTCTTGAAGCCAAACTCAGCATGTAAATGCAATGCCTTCCCCCCAGCATGGGACATGACACCCAGGGATGAGCCTCCCTGGCACCGAGGGATCACTACCAAGTACCAGCTGATGATGCAACTAGAAAATGATCTTGAATTAAAGGTTCAATGCAGACCAGCAGAATATCCCTGTCTACATATAATAACAGGAGTTTAAAATGCTGCTTGACCTAAATTAAGGGGGAAATGGAAAGGACAAATGAGTTTATATGGCTATAAGTCTCTAAAAAAGAGTCTGGAGGTTGTCAGAAGGATTGCCCTTATGCACACCTGAGCAGAGTCTCAGAGACAGATAAAGTATATACAACCCCAGGTATTGATTCTTTTGAGGGATAAAGAGACCCACAGGTTCTATGTTCATGGCAGATGGAGTTCACTGCCATGTCAGTTGGCCCTTCTTTGGAGCTGGTGTTTCTGCATGATGGAGCTGGACTCAGATGGGATCTCTTTTCACAAGCCTTCATGCTACTTTGCTGTAATTGTAGTTGGTGCTGGGGCCTAAGATATATCTAGGGGATTTGAATCTCTGGACTGACAATATGATAGCCAGGCCCTGAGCCTCAACAGACTTCAGCTCCTACACTCTGATTTATTGGACTTACTCCACTCAGCTAACATGGAGTTGAAGAATGTCAACCACCACACCATGGAGCCTAGAGTGCCTACAACTGAAAGCAGGAGGATTGCGTCCAATATCCATGTGGAATCTAAAACCCCTCTTGACATAGATGTGGAATGGACTCAACCAAGCTAAGGTCCACAGGAAGGAGGAATACAGTAAGGATCAGAGTGGTCTTAATGATATTCTATTCATGAACTATTGTGGTTAATAATCAAGAAAATGTGGCATTGATGTGGAAAAAGAGGCCATGGTGACTGCTGGGTGTGGGGAAGAGGAGGAAGAGAAGAGATGTGGAGGCATTCTCGGGACTTGGAGTTGTCCTGGGTGGTGCCCCAGGGACAACCGTCGAATGTTGTATGTCCTCCCATGGCCCACTGGATGGAACGTGGGAAAGTGTGGTCTATGGTATGGAACACGGGACATGGGGTGCAGCGATGCCCGGAGATGTACTCACCAGACACAATGGATGTGACATGATGATAGGGGAGACTGTTATTGGGGGGGAGTGGTGGGTTGGGGGCGGTGGGGGCGAATGGGGACTTCATATTTTTTAATGTAATATCTTTTTAAAAAATGAATAAATTGAGTAGAATTTGAAAATAAAATAAAATAAAAAATATGTCTCAAGTTTTCACATTAGAATCATGTTATGTGCTTTGGGGAGGAAAACTTCAGCAATTCATTGAATAAGGAGATACATGGTATCAGTTTATTCCACTCCTGGTGATGTTAGATTTAATCACTTGGTTAAGGTGATGTATGCCAGGATTCTCCACTGGAAAGTTGCAGTTTCCTTCGGTAGTTAATAAATACTTTTGGGGGAGATACTATTTGACAAGGGCCCCATTGAGAGTCCTTTTATGTTATTTTGTATCTTTTAGCACTTCCCCCCAATATATTATACTTTCACAAAATGATGTACAATATGCTTGGCTTTTTTTTTTTTACAGATCATTTGTCATGTTCATTTATTGTTTCTTCAGCTTCTTGTATTTTTGTGTAAATCTCTAATGGAATTTTTTTCTTACTTGCTGATATTTTCCTCTTCATCCATAGAAAGGATTGTGCTCATTTTATAACTACCTGGACATACGTGATTGAGATTTATAACATCTTACTTTTTGTCAGTCTTTAAATTACCTGCTTGAATTTTAATATTTGCATAGACTTACCATATTTGAATAATGACCTCCTGATAGTGATGTTAGTTGGGGGTAAACATCCAACTTTAAATTTTTGCTGGAGATATTTCCAAAATTCCTACTTTAACATCAAGACACTCTTTTCATCTTTAGACCTGAAGTGATTTGAAATAGTATGTGCCCCAGAAAATGATGATCTTTAATCTAACCCATTCCTGTGGGTGTAACCCTACTCTAAGTATGAACTTTTGATTGGGTTACTTCAGTTAAAGTGTAGCACAGTTGGACTTAATCTATTTAATTGAGTCCTTTTGAACAGGATGATGTATACAGGGAGAAAGTGAAAGAGAGATAGGTATCACAAGAGCAAGAAACTGAAACCAGGGAACAAAGGGAAAAACCAGCAAATGCCACCATATGCTTGTGGCAGAGGACTACAGGATCACAGGCAGCCAGTCTTCAGGAAGATAGATAGTGTATTTATGTGGACATTTTTCTCAGCATTGAAACCAAAAGCTTATAAGCTAATGATTCCCAATTGTTAGAACCACCAAATTCCATGGTATTTTCTTTGAACAGCTAAGCAAACTAAAACAGTGGTGCAGGAAAGGAATAGTGTAAGAGGAAAAACATATAGTAAGAGAAAGCTAGAAAGAAGGGCTGCCTGGTGGGAAAGGTGAACTTCATGTTAGAGAATGCAATCAGCCTCAGGGACCTCCTCAAAAAGATAGAGAGTGAACACCACTGTCTACTCTTAACTCCTTCTAATTTCCTTAGAGTTCTCCTCATTAGCCAAATCCAACCAGAAGCCAAGAACGGTAGGCTTCTTGATGCAGTGCAAGATAAATAGACTCTAGGAAAAATAGCAGGCTGGAGACAGATATATGGTGTACCTACAGGATAAACAAGTTATCCTGCAACATTTATATATTCTTTTTATATATTGGGTTGGGGTATATTATTTCTAAATACATGGATTCATATATTTTTTAGCTTCAAGGGAATATCACCCATTACCAATAAAAATCACCTTCCTTACTCTTTAATTTTTCTTCTTTCTTTCTTCATTCTCCTTCCTTAATTTGTATGTGGTGTGTTTGTGCATATGGGTATGTGTGAATGAATATGTATATGTAAAATGTCATTTCCTTCACCAGTGTGCAAAGTTTAGAGTAATTTTTATGTCTATCTTTAAGTTCATTAACTATTTTATTAAATAGTTTATTTTCCATTTTAATCTTTTGTTTAAGGAATTATCCGCTTCACCTTATATAAGTTCCTCTTATTTCTTTTTCAAATCTCCAAGGTCAGTGTTCATCCTTACTTTTGCTTCCTAAAGTTTCTTTCATTTTTCAATGAATTTCCAAACTCATGGTACATATTCCTATTGTTCTAATTAGAACAATTGCAATATATAGATTTCTTGCCTATTGAGAGATTTGTTTTTTTACAATAATTTTAACAAAATATTGTGGAAGCACTAACACCCAAAATTAGCAAAAATTCCTCATAATTTATTCCAAAAAGAGAGAAAAACAAAAAAAAATTAAATCAGAAATCAACATTAATACATGTAATTGTAATTCAAGAAATTTAAATCAAGGACACTGATATATCACTTAATATTTTATAACTTACTAAATATTTATAATTTATTCAGGCAAATTTGACAAATATGCCATTTGTAAATAGTAGCAAAATATCTGTTTAAAGTATGATCTGATTCATAATTTTCTTCAACATGTTTATAAAATTCATATTAAAGCTTAACAGTTATAGGTAATGAAGTTATGATAGGGGAATACATTCATATTAAAATATAAAGAATGTCAAAACAGAAAAATCTCAGTCATTTACAATGCAAATTTACAGTGTGACAAAATGTGAACACATCCAAAGATAAATGACATAGACCTTTATAGTTATTAATACTCCATATTGAAATCTGTACTTGCTTGTAATCAAGTTCAAAGCTTAATATCTTGATCATAGGAGGAAGTGTTTGAGAAAGATTTACTATTATTTTTTGCTTAACTAAAGTGACATTTTATAAGATATACTTAAATATAAAATTTTAATATCACAGAATGGAAAACAATTATTTCAGTCCAATCAACATCAGATTGCTTCTGTTTCAATTTTAGTTAGAGAGAAAGCAATAATGAAGATGTTTTATTTTGATCAACCTATTATTCTTTCATCATATTTATACCTACAGTTCATCATATCTAAAATAAATGCCAATATCATTTTTGTTATACAATGTGTGAATGTATATATTATGCATATAATTAATCATAAAATTAAGTATTCTTAGACAGGGCATTATATTTCACTAACTCTGCCCTTTAAGCATATAAAAGACAGGATGTCTTCTTTCCAATGTACTTGTGGAAAGGTTAGAAATATGAGGCATTTGATATCCATTATTTTACTTTTACCATTATTAACTACTTAATTTAATCTTTGCCTTCAAAATGCTTTCTTATTCCATGGAACTTTGTAAGTTACTAGATATTTTTTTGTAAGTGAAGATAAGAACTTTCAAAAATCATAAATTATTTCTGGCTTTTTATCTGCAGTAAATGTTGGCTTATATATTTTTAAATGTGATAGGATTTCCACATCTCATATGTATACAATGTTCTCATTCATGTTATAATCTACAAATCTCTTATCTATATTAGAAAGTTATTAATCAGATCCTAAATAGTCATTATGTCATGTTTTATACCAAACTATTTAATGAACTAGTCATGTTGATTAAATCTGATAACAGACTCTTTCATGCTATGATCATCCATCAAATAAATATTTAGGAATATTAATGATATTGAAACTGGAAACTCTTACCATTTCAAAACCTTGTGTGTAGCTGAAACCAATTAGAATACTTGATTGAATACTAGGGCTTATATAAAACATTGTTCCATCTTTAGTTAGAAAGAAAGCAAAATGGGGAGTCAGCAGGGTAAAAAAAAAAACTGACAGGAAGTTTATATTCATTTCCATGCAGTATAAAGCACCAAAAATATTTAAGTGTTAAAAAGAGGAAACTATAGAGATATTACATTATATAAGAAAATAATATATGGATATTTTAAAATTATAATTTAAAGGCAGATGAGTATGTATGTGAATATAATTATATAAAACAATACACAGAGGGAGGGACAAAATGGCATCAGATTAAGTGCACACACATAATCTCTCTTATAAGAAATTGTGGAGTAGGGACAAAATCCTGCCTGAGGGAGCTGTTTTAGGAACCCACAATGCAGGAGGCTTCAGGACATCAATTTGGAGAGAGTGTAACAAAAATATTGATTGCTCAAGCTGAAACCATTTCTGGCTCTTGAGGCTAGAGCTGTGGGATGGCTATGTCCCATCTTTAGGACAGGAAATGGCAGCGATTCCCAACTCTTGCTGGTCACAACTGAGAAGAGACAAACTCCGAGTGGCAAGGTTCAGAGGAGAGAGTCTATCCTGTGTAGGTTTGATTGTCTTGACCCCCTTTTCTGAGCTTTGAGGAGCCTATTAGCTGGCTCAAGGAAAAACCAGGAAGAGAGGAGAGACAAATCTCCTGAGGCAGCCTGATTTACCTAACCTCCCTGGGATATAGAAAATTGGCCTGCGAGAAGGTGGAGTCAGTCAATTAACTAGGCTTGTGTAACTCCCCTAAGGGAGGGGGGACAGTAGGAATTGCTTAATAAACTTCCAAGAGCATATTTAGGATTCTTGGAAAGGAGTGGGTGCTCTTTCTCTGTGTCAATTTTTTCTGCAGTAAGTTAAGTCACCAGGGTCCCATTTGAATTTCAAAAGGGAACTCTCAAACAGGCTTTTGCTTCCTGCTGAGAGAAAGCAGTTGGGAAAAAAAGGGAGATGGACAGATTCCTAAACAGAAGTTTATCTAATTGCAAAGAGTCAATCCTGCCCCCAGGGAAAGGGACTCTTTCTGAAGAGCTAGTCAACATAAAAAGAAAGTTTAGCTCAGTGGAGGAGTTTCAGCCTTGATTATACAAGTTCTTCAGTTCAATTCCCAGCTCCTTTTATAGTAGGGATGCACTGAGATATTAAACATGTAAGTGGTAACTTAGGACAGAGAAAACATAGACATTATTCTTGTATTAGCTTCCCTTGGGTCTCTTATTTTTCCTAAAAAAAAAGATTACTTATGTTTCATAATTTAACATAGTTTACTCACTAAAATCATCTTCAAAATCTGCATAAATAAAGCTGCAGAATAATTGATAGATAAAATCCAGCAGCCTGAGAAATCCCACAGGGACTTAAGAGGAAAGGATGTGTTTCCTTAGTGTTTGGTTCACTCCTTGCTTGCAGATTTGTCTGGCTTTTTGTTATTGTTTTCTTTCCTTTCTTTCCTCTTTACCCCCCACCCTTTTTTATTTAGGTGATGCTGGCTTGTTTCCAATTTTCTGTGTTACCTCTTTCACCATTTCACTCTTTCTATAGGCAATGATTTTGGCTACCAATGCTATCTCTTTTCCTTCCAGCATCTTTCTATCTTGCATTTTCTATTGTTGCTCTTACATTTCACTTCTTTTAGTTTAGATCCCATTTTTTTCTGACTTTTTAATTCTAACTCTTCTATTCTGTTTTCCATCATTTATTAACACGTTCTCTTCTTGTCCTGTCTTTTCTCTTTTCCTTTCTCCTCTACACTGTGGCCTATTAATTCATACCAGTGACTTCACTATATTTGGTTTCCCTTTTCATTGTACATACTCCACATTTTTATTCCTATAACTCTATGTGGCTTACATGAGATATTTATTTTCCTTGGACATATATGGTTTTTTGGCTAACTTTTATTAAGAATATTACTATCAAACTTTTTATTTTATTACCACTTTTACTTTTCCTGACCCAAATCTTTCTCCTTCAAGGGAATTTAGACCACAAACAGGAAATAGAATAAGAAGAACAAATTGTCAAAGCAAAAACACACAAAAAAGAAATCAACTAAAAATACCCTAGATTAGACGGACAAGTTAATCAACTGAACAAACATATCAAGATAAAAAGATGGCCAGATAGCAACCAAAAATTACAAACTATATTTAAAAAAAGGTGTGGCCCAGTCCAAAGAGCAAACTAAAAACCAGAAAGAGAAGTACAGCATCAACAACAAATCAAAGCTTTCAGAACAAATATCAAAGATGAATGTAATGAAGTGAAGGAAGAGATTAAAGGTATTAGAAAAGAAATGGAGAGCATACTGAAGAAATTGTAAACATACATGAAAAGATAACAGGTATGATGGTGAGGAATGGAAAAATCCAAGAAATAAAAAATCACTTTCAGCAAATAATAGCAGATTTGAACAGAGGAAAGAGTTAATGATGTGGAAGACAGTACATCTGAAATCAATCAGATAGTAGAACTGATAAATAAAAAGATAGAAAATTCCAGCAGGGACTTGGGGATTTGAATGACAACAAAACTGCACAAATTTATGCATTATAGTCATCTCAAAAGAAGAGAAAGGAAATGGGTCAGAAGGGTTCTAGAAGAAATAATTGTTGAAAACTTCCCAACCCTATTGAGGGAGATGGATGTATGCCTACACCAATACATATACTTATTAAATTATCCAATGCTTAAGACAAAGAGAAAATACTGAAGGCAGCAAAACTAAAGAGAAACATTACATACAAGGGAAGCTCAATATGATTAAGTGGTGATTTCTCATCAGAAACCATGGAGACAAGAAAGCAGGGGTAGGATATAGGTCAAGGTACTAAAATTAAAAAAAGATTTCCAGCCAAAATTTCTCTATCCAGTATACCTGGAATTCAAAAATGGGGTAAAATTCAAAACATTCACAGATAAACAGAAACAAGAGAATATGCCTATAAGTAAACTGTTCTTCAAGAACTACTAAAAGGACTTCTGCAGTTGGAAGGAAAAAAAAAAACAGGAGAGAGGGAGTTAGAGAATGTAAGAACAACTAAAAAGAGAAATAAAAACAACATACAACATACATAAATCCAAAGAAAATATTGTTAATGTAAGTAATTCCTTTAGAGTAATAACACTGAATATTAATGGCTTAAACTCATCTTTCAAGAGACCCAGATTGGAAAAATGGATAGGAAATATGACCCATCTGTATGCTGTCTAAAAGAAACCCACCCAAGGAGGTGGAGAGAGATGGTGTCTAAGTGAGTGCACCTCATAATCTCTCCTGCAAAGAAGTGGCTGAGAAGTGTTGGAGTCCTGCTGGACTGGGCTGTTACATGTGCTTACAACATAGGAGATGTCTGGACATTGATTCAGTGGGATAGTGACAGAAGATTCTTGCAAGAGGTGGAATTTTGGGTCTCTTTCACAGAGGTTGAGGTTGTGGGTGGGACCCTTCCCCCTGGGGCTGGCAGCCCAGTGTTGGTGATTCCTGAAGGCTTTGCTGTGCTGGGGAGTTCCCAAGCCCTGAGCAGGCTGTTTTGGGGGACTGCAGGGTGGGAGGTGTGTGGAAGTTGATTTGACAAGACAGTGATAGAGGAGATTCTTATGAGAGGTGGAATTTTGGGTCTCTGACATGGAGGTCAGAGGTTCTGGGTGGAGCCCCTCCCCCTAGGGCTGGTGGCTGGGTGGTGGCAATCCCTGGGATCTTTGTTGTGTGGGGTGTTCCTAAACCCCAAGTGGACTGTTTTGGGGGCTTGCAGGGCAGGAAGAGTCTGGATGTCAATTTGGTGAACAAGTGACAGAAGAGATTCTTGCAAGAGGTGGAACTTTCGGTTTCTGACATGGAGGTCCGAAGTTGTAGGCAGAACCCCTCCCCCTAGGGCTGGAGGCCAATTCACCATGGTCCCTGAAATCTAAGTTGTGCTGTGCGGTGCTCCTAAACCCTGAGTGGGCTGTTTCGGGGGATTGCAGGGCAGGAGGTGTCTGGATGTCAATTCACTGAGACAGTGACAGAGGAGATTCTTGTGAGAGGTGGAATTTTGGGTTTCTGATATGGAGGTCAAAGGTTGCATGTGGGACCCCTACCCCTAGGGCTGGCACCCAGCTGCAGGGATCCCTGAAGGCTTTGTTGTGCTGTGGTGCTGCCAGGCTCCCTGTTAACTGGATGCATGGTTCCCAGGTCCATGTACCCTAAACCCTGGTGGCCCACTCTCCAGAGACTCACACACCTTGAATCTGCAATATCACATACTTCCCATCCCTGAATCCACCACATCCTGAGATCCTTCTGAAGTCCTTGTTTACCCTAGCCCTTGGTGTTTGTGGGTTTTTTTTTTCTTTCTCTCTCCTTGAACTTGGAAGAGTGTACCAGTTGTCTTGGGGAGAGTCTAGAAAGAAAGGAGAAGCAAATCTGCTGAGAAGGCCCAATTTACCTAAACGTCCTGGGATCGGAAACTTGGTCTAGGAGGAGGTGGAGTCAAAAAATCAATTAGATCTCCCCTAGCACACCTAAGGGGGAAGGACTGTAGGAGGTGCTATCCAAGTTTCCAGTAACATATTTGGGGTTTCTGGTGAGGTATAAGTGCTCTCACACTGGAAATAAAGAGCCATAGTCTTCTGTGTTGAGTTTCTTCAACAAGAACCTACTTGAATCTCCTATAGGACCTATGAGGCAGCTATCCTGCTGCCCTGGGAGAAAGAGAAGTGAGGAAAGGACAAAGGTCAGATCCCTAAGTGTACTATTTAACTGCAAAGAGGATTCCTAGCTTGAAACGCTGGTGGTTTTTTTTTTTTTCTTGGTTTTTTTGTTTGTTTGTTTGTTTGTTTGCATGGTTGCTAATACTACATTTTTTCCTGGCCTTTTCTCCCATTGTATTCCCCAAGGTTCTTTTTCATTTATTGAGTATTTTTCTCTTTTTCTTTTTCTTGTTGTTACCCCTCCTTTTTCTTTGTGCCCCTTTTCTCTCTTCTTTTTTTCTTTTCTCTCTTTTTCTTCTTTTTTTATTTTATTTTCTTTATATAATAGGTGATGCAGGGAGCACTTCACACTTGCTGTGTTTCTTCATCCTCCATTTCCTCTTTACTGTGTGTATTGATTTTGGCCACCTACACTATCCCCTTTCCCCACATCTTTCTATCCTCCATCATCTGCTGTTTCTCTTACATTCTACCCCCCATTCTTTGGTCCCCATTTGACTTTTTATTTCTGATACCTTTGTTCTGTCTTCTGTCTCTTATCTACTCATGATATTATTGCCTTTCTTTTCTCTTTTCCTCTCTCATGAAAACACTGGCCTTTTACTTCATACTATATTCCTCCCCATATTCAGTTGAATATCTCATTATCACTACTCAACTTACTGCTATAACTCTACACAACTTACATGGTCTAATATCCATTCTCCTAGATCTCACATTGTTGCTCTGTTAACATTTATTACCAATACTACTTTATGCATTTTCTTTTCTTTCTCATTTTGGTTTCCTGGGCCCTAATATTTTCCTTCAAAGTGACCTTAGCCAGCAACAAGAAAATAGACTAAGAAGAACAAAGTGACAAAAAGAAGACATAACACTTACACATAAACAACAACTAATTTATCCCCAAGACTAGACAAAGAAGCTAAGGAACTGATTAAACCCATCAAGATAAAATGATCACCAGACAGCAACAAAAACTGCAAACCAAACCAATAATCAGGAAAACATGGCCGAATCCACTGAACAAACTAAAAACCAGGAAGAGGAGCAGAACATTGGACAGGAAATTAAAGATCTCAAAACATATATTAGAGACCAACTTAATAAAGTAAAGGAAAAGACTATCAATATGAAGAAAACACTTGGAGAGGAAATTGTAGACATACGCAAAAAGATAACAGATATGATGGTGATGAACACCACAGTTCAAAAAATAAAAAATATACTTTCAGCAAATAACAGCAGATTAGAAGAGGCAAAAGAGAGAATTAGCGACATGGAAGACAGTACATCTGAAATCAAACAGATTGATAAAAAGATAGAAAAAATCCAGCTGGGACTTAGGGACCTGAATGACAATGCAAAATTCACAAACATACATATTATAGCCATCCCAGAAGGAGAAGAGAAGGGAAAGGGGACAGAAGAGGTATGGGAGGAAATAATGGCTAAAACCTTCCTAAATCTACTTAGAGAGATGGATGTACATGTCCAGGAAGCACAAAGCACCCCAAATACCATAAATCCCAACAGGCCCACACCAAGACATATACTTGTCAAATTATCCAATGCTCAAGACAAAGAGAAAATTCTAAAAGCAGCAAGAGAAAAGAGAACCATCACATACAAGGGAGGCTCCATAAGATTAAGTGCTGATTTCACATCCGAAACCGTGGAGGCAAGAAGGCAGTGGTATGATATAGTCAAGATACTAAAAGAAAAAAATTTCCAAACAAGAATACTCTACCCAGGTAAGCTAGCATTCAAAAATGATGGAGAGTTCAAAATATTCAAAGATAAACAGAAATTAAAAGAGTATGCCAACAAGAACCCTGCCCTTCAAGAAATACTAAAGGGAGTTCTGCAGGAAGAATGAAAAAAACAGGAGAGGCATAGTTGGAGGAGAGTGTAAGAGCAACAAAAAAGACAAAAAGAGAAGAAAAAAACAAACAAGCAAAATATGACAAACCCAATTCCAAACAAAATATGGCTAACATGAATAATTCCTTGTAAGTAATAACACTGAATGTCTATGGATTAAACTCACCTGTCAAAAGATTCAGACTGGAAGATTGGATAAGGAAATATGACCCATCTATATGCTGTCTACAAGAAACACATCTTAGACCAAGGAATTCATGGAGGTTGAAAGTGAATGGCTGGAAAACAATTTTACAAGCAAATAATAACCAAAAAAAGGCAGAAGTAGCTATATTAACATCAGACAAAATAGACTTTAAATGCAAAACAATTTTGAGAGACAAAGATGGATACTACATATTAGTGAAAGGGGTAATCTTTCAAGAAGAATGAAAAATCATAAGGATTTATGCTCCTAAGAAGGGTGCCTCCAAATATGTGAGGCAAACTTTGGAAAAACTAAGTGAAAGAATAGATGCCTCTGTAATTATAGTGGGAGACTTTAATACACCACTATCAACTTTGGACATTACATCTCAAAAAAGAATCAATAAAGAAACAAAAACTTTGAAAAGTATATCAGGGGAGCTGGATCTAATAGACATATACAGATCATTACACCCAACACAGCAGGATATACATTTTTCTCAAGTGCACATGGATCATTCTCCAAGATAGAACATATGCTAGGCCACAAAGCAAGACTCAATGAATTCAGAAACATTGAAATCATACAAAATAATATCTCTGATCACAGTGGAGTGAAGCTGGAAATCTGCAAGGGCCAGAGACACAGATTTCTCACAAAAATAAGGAAATTAAACAGCACACTCTTACAAAAACAGTGGTTTAAAGAGGAAATCTTGAAAGAAATTAATAACAACCTTGAAACTAATGGAAATGATAACAAAACATACCAAAACTTATGGGATGCAGCAAAAGCAGTACTGAGAGGGAAATTTATAGCCATAAATTCATACATCAAAAAAGAAGAAAGAGCAAAAATTGAAGAACTAACTGCACATTTGGAGGCATTCATAAAAAACAACAACAAAGTAACCCCATGGGAAGAAGAAAGAAAGAAATAACAAAGATAAGAGTAGAACTAAATGAAATAGAAAATAAGAAAGCACTTGAAAAGATAAACAATACCAAGAAATTGAGAACATCAATAAAATTGACAAACCCTTAGCTAGACTAACAGAGAAAAAAAGAGAGAAGATGCAAATACACGAAATAAGAAATGAGAAAGGAGATATCACAACTGACCCCACAGAAATAAAGATTATCATAAGAGGATACTTTGAAAAACTATATTGCAACAAAAATGACAATTCAGAGGAAATGGACAAATTCCTAGAAACACGTAAGCAGCCTATATTGACAAAAGAAGAAATTGATGATCTCAACAAAACAATGACAAGTAAAGAGATAGAATCAGTCATTAAAAACCTTCCAATTAAGAAGAGCCCAGGGCCAGGCAGCTTCACAGGTGAATTCTACAAAACATTCTGGAAAGAACTAATACTAATCTTGTGGAAACTATTTCAAAAAATCGAAACAGAATGAACCTTACCTAACTCATTCTATGATGCCAACATTACCCTAGTGCCAAAGCCAAAGACACCACAAGAAAGGAAAATTATAGACCCATTTCTCTAAAGAACCTAGAGGTGAAAATCCTCAAAAACATACTTGCTAACTGTATCCAACAACATATTAAATGAATTATACACCATGAGCAAGTGGGATTTCATTCTGTTATGCAAGGATGGTTCAACATAATAAAATCCATCAATGTAATACACCATATAAACAGATTGAAGGAAAAAATCAAACGATTATATCTGTAGATGCACAAACAGCATTTGACAAAATACAGCACCCTTTCTTGATAAAAACACTCCAAAGGATTGGAATACAAGGAAATTTACTGAACATGATAAAGTGTATACATGAAAAAACCACAGCCTACATCATTTACAATGGTGAAAACAAAAATCCTTCCCTCTAAGATCAGGAACAAGACGAGGATGCCCATTCTCACCTCTTCTATTTAACATTGTCTTAGAAGTACTTGCTCGAGCACTGAGGCAAGAACCAGATATAAAAGGCATTCAAACTGGAAAGGAAGAAGTCAAAATTTCATTATTTGCTGATGACATGATCCTATACATAGAAAACCCTGCAAGGTCTACAACAAAGCTTCTAGAAATTATGAATGAGTTTAGTAAAGTCACAGGTTATAAGAAAAAATGCACAAAATTCAGTAGCATTTCTGTACACCAATAATGAGTAAGCTCAGGAGGAAATCAAGAAAAAAATACCATTTTCAATAATAAATAAAAAATCAAATACCTAGGAATAAATTTAACTAAAGATGTAAAAAACTAACACACAGAGAACTACACACTGTTCAAGGACATCAAAGAAGAACTAAAAAAATGGAAGAATATTACCTGTTCATTGATAGGAAGACTTAATATTTTTAAGATGTCTTTCCTACAAAAACTGATCTACACATTCAATGCAATCCCAGTAAAAATCAACACAGCATTCTTCAAGGAACTAAAAAAATTGCTATGATATTTATCTGGAAAGGAAAGAGGACCCGAATAGCCAATGATATATTGAAAAAGAAAAACGAAATTGGAGGAATCAAACTACCTGACTTCAAAACATACTACAAACCTGCAGTAATGAAAACAGCATGGTATTGGCACAAGGAGAGACACACAGAACAATGGAATGGAATTGAGAGTTCTGATACAGATGCCCATATATATAGTCATATAATATTTGATAAAGCTACCAAACCCTCTCAACTGTGAGAAAATGACCTATTCAACAAATGGTGCCTGGAGAACTAGATATCCATGTGTAAAAGAATGAAAGAGGATTACCATCTCACACCGTATACAAAAATCAACTCAAGATGGATCAAAGACCTAAATAAAAGAGCCAATAACATAAAGAATTTGGAAAGCAGTGTAGGGAAGCATATACAAGACCTCGTAATAGGAAACGGCTTTATGAACTTCACACCAAAAGCACAAGCAGCAAAAGAACAAATAGATAAAATCAACTCCCTCAAAATTAAAGCCTTCTGCACCTCAAAGTAGTTTGTCAACAAAGTGAAAAGAGATCCTACACAATGGGAGAAAATATGGGGTAACCATATATCTGATAGGATACTGATATCCTGCATGTATAAAGAACTCCTATATCTTGAAAATAAAAAGATAACAACCCATTTAAAAAATGGGAAAAAGATTTAAACAGACACTTCTCCAAAGAAGAAATACAAATGGCTAAAAAGCACTTGAAAAAATGCTCCAAATCTCTAGCTATCAGGGAAATGCAAATCAAAACTCAATGAGATATCATCTTACTTCCAAAAGATTGGAAAAAACAGGAAAATCAGAAGACTACAAATGCTGGAGAGGATGTGGGGGAATGGGAACACTCATCCACTGCTGGTGGAAATGCATAAGAATCCAGCCATTCTGGAGGACTGTTTGGTGGTTTCTCAAAAAACTAGCTGTAGATTTGTCATGTGACCCAGCAATTCCACTGCTGGGTATATACCCAGTAGAAATGAAAACAAGGACACAAACTGATATATGTACACCAATGTTCATAGCAGCATTGTTCACTATTGCCAACAGTTGGAATCAACCCAAATGACCATCAACAGATGAATGGATAAATAAAATGTGGTATATACATACAATGGGCTACTACTCAGCTTTAAGAATGAATACACCTCAAACACACATGATAATGTGGAATAATCTTGAGAACCTTTTTTGAGAACCAGGTATTGAAGGACAAATCCTACATGACCTCAATGATATGAATAAATAAAGCAAGCTGACTCAGAGAACTAGAGACTAGGTGATAGCCTTAAAGGAAAATGAGGTGTAGAGGAAGGATGTAAACCCACACCTACATGAGTGAAATCTATGATAAGCTGGAGGTATGTATTTGTACAAGGAAGGGATAAAATGAGGGAATAGGGTTACCTTTGGGTGGGGCTTTGTGGGCTTGAGGGGGCTAGGGATGGGAGGAGGGTAATATTACCCAAGAAACTGGGGGTTGTAGGGCTACATACGAACATAGGAGATTGCCAGGTATTTGGTTGAAAGTATAATGCTGAGAAAACTTTTTAAAAAATATAATAAGGAAGGTTACCTATTTAAGATGCTTAAAGGGAATAATCCAACACGGGACGTACTAGGGAGTATGTGAATGCTCATTTTGCCACAGTGGGTTATATCACTGGATAGAGACCCATATAATGAGAGTGAAGGGATACCCAAATCCTGGGGAGGACTGATGTGCTCAAATAGAGGGAATTGTATGTCTCTAGAGAAATGGTGGCTCCTAATGCATTAGGGCAGGTGAGCATGTCAAGGCCTCAGCACTATTGCAAGTATCTCTGAACATGGCCCTTCAAGCAATGAAGATTGAATGTCAATGTGGGCCCTAAGGGCAGGGGGAAAGAGGTGTTGAATAGATGGAACCAATGTAACTGTGTGGACAATATAAGTGTTCCACAAGAGTACACAAAGATGGATATAAGACATGTTAAATTCCACCAAAAATATATAGGGGATGATAAACTAAAATGTAAGTGGTAATGTAAAACATAAGATAACTAAAAAATTTAGAAAATTGTATAGTCTAAAATATAAACCACAATGTAAACCCAAATGTTACCTTATTTGAAAGATATTGTCTCAATATCTGTACATCAGTTTCAGTAATATAATATGAATATGTAAAAGATTATTTCTCTGAATGGGAAAAGGGTTTTATGTTGGATATGTGGGAGTACTGTATATTGTATATATGAATTACTGTGATCTAAAACTTTCTTGAAGATAATTAGGGAAAAATTTAAGAAAAAATGATTAATTAGGAAAAAAATAATTAGGAAAGAAAAGAAAAAGATAAGACACAGACACTGAGGAAAAGATGAAAGTAGTTGCCTTGCCAATTTGCATACAGGGAAACACTTATTGCAGTGATGGAGGGCAAAATATTTTTTAAAAAAGCTTTTGCATTTTTAAATTTTTTGATACCCCAATTTATTTTTACCTTAATTTTTCTAATTTAATGTGTATTCTATATCTAACTTTAAACTCATCACTATATTCCATTTTACTATCAATGGAACCTGGCAATATATTGGGCTTCACTTTTGAAGAAGTTTTGGATCACAGAGAAGTTCAACAATGGCAGGGGAGGAATATTGGTGTGGGCATGTTATTGACAGGGGACACATGGTTGGCAGGGAGTCCTACAGGACATATATCCAGGGTACATAAAAATGTTTGGATATTTTCATAGTGGTCATAATTAAAAACAACAACTGAGGGAGTGCTGGGTTCCTAGCCAGGGGAACTCTATCACAGTCCCTAAAGGAACAGCAACAATCCCCCAAGTCCAATGGCAAAGACCAAAAAGGAAGGAATGTCTAACAATGAGCCCTTGATGCTAATGACTATGCTTGTGAGCCTGTGCACCTGAAATGAGAGCAAGGCCTAGAGGTGCAGGGTGCCTAAGAGTTGCCTCCTGAGAGCCTCCATGTTGATCAAATGTGGCCAGTCTTGAAGCCAAACTCAGCATGTAAATGTGTTGCCTTCCCCCCAGAATGGGACATGACTCCCAGGGATGAGCCTCTCTGGCATCGAAGGATTACTACCAAGTTCTAGCTGATGATGTAACAAGAAAATGACCTTGAATAAAAGGGTCAACTCAGACCAGCAGAATATCTCAGTCTACATATAATACCAGGATTTAAAAATGCTTTTTGACCTGAAGAAAAGGGGGAAATGGAAAGGACAAATGAGTCTATATGGCTATGAGTTTCCAAAAAGAGCCAGGAGGTTATCAGAGGGGTTGCCCTATGCACACCTGAGTAGAGTCCCAGAGACAGATAAAGTAGATACAACCCCAGGTATTGGTTTTCCTGAAAGCTACAGAGACCTACAGGTTCTATGGTCATGGCAGATGGAGTTCAGTGCCATCTGAGTTAGCCCTATTTTGGCATTTGTGTTTCTGTGTGATGGAGCTGGATTTAGATGTGATCTTTGTCCACATGTCTCTCCTTTTGGTTTTACTGGAACTGTAGTTGGCACTGGGGTTTAATGTATACCCAAGGGACCTGAATCTCTGGACTGACCATGTGATAGCCAGGCCCTGGGCCTCAATAGCCTTGTAACTCCTACACTCTGGTTTATTGGGCTTACCCCACTCAGCTAACATGGAGGTGAAGAAGGTCAACCACCACACCAGGGAGCCAAGACTGCCTGCAACTGAAAGCAGGAGAATTGCATCCATCATCCATGTGGATCTAAGCCCCCTCTTGATATAGATGTGGAGTGGACACAATCATTCTAAGGTCCACAGGATGGAGGAATAGAATATGGATTAGAGTGGACTTACTGATATTTTATTCATGAACTATTGTGATTAGTAATTGAAGAAAATGTGGCATTGTTGTGGAGAAAGTGGCCATGGTGGCTGCTGGGGGTAGGGAGTGGGAGGAAGAGATGTGATGTGGGGGCATTTTCAGGACTTGGAGTTGTCCTGGGTGGTGCTGCAGGGACAGTTACTGGACATTGTATGTCCTCCCATGGCCCACCGTGTGGAATGTGGGAGAGTGTGGGCTACGATGTGGACCACTGACCATGAGGTGCAGCGGTGCTCAGAGATATATTCACCAAATACAGTGAATGCCTCATGATGATGGAGGAAATTGTTGTTATGGGGAGAGGAGTGGGGAGAGAGGGGTGGAGTGTATATGGGGACCTCACAATTTTTTAATGTAATATTAAAAAAAAAAAAAGAAAAAGAAACCCACCCTAGACCCAGGGATTCAAAGAGGTTGAAATTGAGTGCCTGGAAAACAATCTTACAAGCAAACAATAATAGAAAAGGGCAGGAGTAATTATACTAATATCGACAAAAAAGACTAAATGCAAAACTACTGTGAGAGAAAAAGACAGACACTATATATTAGTAAAAGGGTTAATCTTTCAAGAAGTAAGAACAATCATAAACATCTACACACTTAACCAAAGCACATAAAAATATAGGAGACAAACACTAGAAAAACTAAGTAGAGGAATAGATGCCTCTGTAATTAGAGTGTGTGAGTTTTTCTACATCATTATCATCATTAAACAATACATCCTGACAGAGAATCAATAAAGAAACAGACTGTATAATATATTAGAGGATCTGTACCTAATAGACATATACAGAACACTATACCCAAATATAGCCAGATACACATTCTTCTCAATTGCACATGGATCATTCTCCATTACAGACAACATACTAGACACAAAGAAAGTTTCAATGAATTCAGAAAGAATGAAATAATGACAAGTAATTTTTCCAACCACATTGGAAAGAAGCTGGAAATCTGCATGGGCCAAAGAACAAGTTTAAGAACAAAGATAAGAAAGTCAAGCAACACACTCTTAGACAAAGAGTGAGTCAAGAAGGAAATCTTAAAAGAAATCAGTAAGTACTTTGAAACTGATAAAAATGACAGCACAACATATCTAAAGTTATGGGATGGAGCAAAAGTTGTACTGAGAGGGAAATGCATAGACATAAATTCATATATAAAAAAAGAAGAAAGAAATAAAATTGAAGACCTAAATGCATACTTGGAGAACTTAGTAAAAAAAGAAAACAGCCAACTAACCCCAAAGGAATTGGAAAGAAGTAACAAAAATGAGAGCAGAACTAAATGAAATAGAAAATAAGAAGGCACAAGAAAGAATAAACAAAACCAAGAGCAGATTCTTCGATAATCAAAAAAAATAACAAACTCTTAGCTAGACTAAAAAAAAAAGAGAGAGAGAGAGAGAGAGAACATGCAAATACACAAAATAAGAATTGACAGAGGATATATCACCACTGACCCCACAGAAATAAAATGTTTCATGAGGATACTTTGGAAAACTATATGCCAACAAGGACAATTTTGAGGAAATGGACAAATTCCTAGACTCACACAAGCAGTCTATGTTGATGAAAGAAGAATCTGATGATCTCAATAGACCAGTAACAATTGAAGAGATAGAATTAGTCATTAAAAACCTCTCAATTAAGAAAAGCCAAGAACCAGACAGATTCATAGTTGAATTCTACCAAACATTCTGGAAGTAGAAGGAACATTACACAACTCATTTATGATGCCAACATTATCATAATACCAAAGCCAAACAGACACAAGAAAGTAAAATTGCAGACCATTATCTCTAAATGAACCTAGATGCTAATATCCTCAACAAATACTTGCTAATCATATTCATCAAACAAATTATACACCATATCCAAGTGAGCTTCATCCCTGATATGCAAGGATGGTTCAACTTAAGAAAATCAATGTAATACACCACATAAAGAGATTGAAAGAAAAAATCACATGGTCATATCTATAGATGCATTTTGTAAGATCCATGTGCAAAAATCAGTAACATTTCTCTACACCAATAATGAGCAATCTGAGGAGGAAATCAAGAAAAAAGTACAATTTAAAATACTAACTAAAAGAAACAAATAGCTACGTATAAATTTAACTAAAGATGTAAATGACTTATACAAAGAAAAATACACAACATTGTTAAAGGAAATCTAAGAAGACAAATCAATGGAAGAATATTCCCTGTTAATGGATAGGAAGACTAAGTATGCTTAAGATGTCTATCCTACCCAAACTAATCTACAATTTTAATACAATTCCAATAAATATCAACACATTTTTTACTGTGGATAAACTAGGGAATTTATTTCAAATGGAAAGAGGCCCAGAATAGCCAAAGACATATTGAAAAAGAAAAATGAAATCAGAGGAATCTCACTACCTGACTTTAAAACATACTTCAAAGCTATAGTGGTAAAAACTGCATGGCATTGGCACAAAGGTAGACATACTGAACAATAGAAACAAAAGGAGAGTTCTGATATGTGCCCTCATATACATGGTCATCTGATATTTGAGAAGATATGTTTCAGTATTTGTACATTTGTACATCAGTTGTAGCAAATATAACATCCACATTTTAAACCTATGGTTGGCACTTGGGTGTGTGTATGCCCAGGAGACTAGAATCTCTGGGCTGTCCATGTGTCAGTTGGACCCTGAGCCTCACTAGTGCTGCACCACCTACTCTCCTGTTCATTGGATTTACCCTGGTCAGCTGACAGGGAGGTGAGAATGGACAACCACCACATAAAGCAATCAAAAGGGTCTGCAGCTGTGGGCATGAGAGTCACATCCACCAGCCATGTGGGATCAAAGCCCTCTCTCAAATGAGAGTTGGAGTGGGCATTGCCAACCTCAAGTACTCATGATGGAGGAATAAAATATGGATTAGAGTAGAATTACAGGTATTCTACTATAGAATTATTGTGACTCTAACAATGGAAGAAATTATATCATTGATGTGGTGATAGTGGCCATGGGAGTTGCTGAAGGCAGAGAGAGGGGAAAGGAGGTATGATATGGGGCATTTATGGGACTTGGATTTGTCCTGAATGATATTGCATGGACAGATGCAGGACATTAGATACCCTGGCTTAATCTACTCAATGTACGAGAAGAGAGTGTAAACTACAATGTAACTAAAATCCATGCTGTGTAGCAGCAGTCCAAAATGTATTCATCAATTTCAATGAATGTACCCCTCTAACAAAAGAAGTTGTTGATGTGGGAAAAGTGGGGGGTGTGGGGAGTGGGGTATATGGGAATCTCCTGTATTATTTTTAAAGATTTTATTTATTTAGTTAGTTAGCTGGTTTGTTTGTTTGATTGTTTATCCGCCACCCCCCCCAACATGGCTTGTTTTGCTGTCTGTTCTCTGTGTCCATTCCCTGTGCATTTTTCTGTGTCTGTCTTCCTTGTTGCAACATCTTGCTGCATCAGCTCTCTGCAGTGCATGGGCCATCAGCTCTTTGTAGTGCATGGGCCAGCATGCCCTCATAAGGAGTCCCTGGGATGTGAACCCAGGGCCTCCCATATAGTAGATAGGAGTGCACCTGATTGAGCCACAGCCACTTCCCAACCTCCTGTATTTTTAATGTAACATTTTGTGTGATCTATGTATATTTTAAAAATAAATAAATATTTTAAAACATAATGTAAAATAAAGGAAAAATAAAATAAAACAAGACACAGGCCAAGAAACATGTTAATGAAAAATAATTACTGAAAAATTAAGAAATTTTCCTCTTTTACATTTTTTAAAGATATTGATATTCTATATACAATTTTCTTCTACATCATAAATATGTTTGGGTGATGATAATAACTAAAAATTTAATACATCTCATCCTGAAAACCTGAACCAAGTATTTTCTAAAGAATATATTTGTAAATTATTAAAACAAGAAGAAAGAGAAGATATAAATCATCCCTCTCAATTTCTCAATTAAACTTCATATGTCTCACTCTGGAAAACCTATTTGCTGTATATCTGTAATTCATATAAGGCTATGAGTTAGGAAATTTTATGAAAATCAAAAAAATATATATATAATATATTACTTTTTTTGGAAATTTAGACTTACTTGAGAGAAATCACCAGCTTGTTTTCTAACACACCTTTCATTCTCCAATTCCTTGGGCCCCCTTTCAGACAGGCAGTGCCAGAAGGGAATATTGCTGAGCAGAATAGGAAAAAAAATCTATATGTCAGTTCATTATATTGATCATTGAAGATAGAGAATTAAGAACAGTATTTTTAAATACTAGGTGCAAATTAGATAGTGAGGTTAAATTAAAAATTAATAAACAAGTATTTCCCTGGTTATGTACCAATTTTCTTTTAAATGTGTCCTTTCTATATTTCACACATTTTGAAGTTATACAAATACATGTGTGTAGTAAACTTAAACTTCATTAAAGGGAAGAAAAAGCAGATAATTATTGGGATGAATAAATTTCCTGATAAAAGATGTCCCTCAATACCTTATGTGTTTTCTCCAATGACTTTAAGATACACAGCTGAGGTTAAAAAGTTAGTGTTTTATTGATATTTATGTTGATACACATTATGGAAACAACTCATCAGAGTCTACCAATGTATAATCATTAATGTTTTTATTACAGGTAAAGGATAATAGTACAGCAAGATCAAGAAAGCTTAATGCAATATTACAAAAATCCAGAAAAAATATTAACAGATTCCCATGAACTTTCACAGTCACACAGGACATGCTGACCTTCAGGAACACAAACTAAGATGCCTGGGAGTTATTCAAACTCAAGAAAACCTTAGTCTCAGTTGAAGAGGTGGCTTTTGTGACTTACTAGTCATGTAGGCAACACCATAATTTGTTAGTTGGTAAATAGCAAGAAACCAAGATAGGCACAAAGTATCACTAGGCACAAAGTATCACTGTACATATTTTCTGTAGCAATAACATATGTTCCTAGGTATGTGTGTGTGTGTGTCTTTATTTACTTGGCTGCTATAAAAAATAACATGATGCAGGTTGGCTTAAGTAACATTTATTGTCACATGATTTTGGAGGTTAGAAATCTCAAATCAAGGCATCATTAAGCATTCTTTCTACCAAAATTCTGTAGCATTCTAGTTCTGACTTTCTACAATCCTCTGGTTTTCTTGACTTCTGTCTCTGCTTCCCATCACAAGGAGATCTCTATATCCTTGTGTCTAATTGTTCTTGGTTTCCACTGACTTGTCTCTTCTTTCTGTGACCTTCTTTTTGTAATGTTTCCAGTAATATGTGTTGCTGTGGGGGGAGTGGGGGGCGGGGGCGGTGGGGTTGAATGGGACCTCATATTTTTTTAAATGTAATTAAAAAAATAATAATAAATAATTAAAAAAAAGAAAAAGACTCATGCTGATTCTGATGGTCATGCTTTAATAGTAGTAACATTTTAAAGTCCTATTTATGAATAAATCAAATGCATAGGAACACAGATTATAATCAAGAACATGTTTTACATTGAGGTACATAACTCAGCTATCACATTTTGTATTAAAGCTCAGAAGTTACAATGTTTCAGAACCAAACATAGCTTCATTAATAACTTTTTAACATATTACATTCCACTTTTCCCAAGAATCAATACCATACTTCCTGATAATGCAGGAGGCAATCATAGTTGAAAAAGTCCAGCTTAGATTAACTCTTAAAAATTTTTAAGGGATGAATACCTCTATTCTTGTAGAAATATAAGAATATTCTGTTTGGTCAAGAGATTCCTACTGATCAACTTCTCCAAACTCGTCTTCATAGCCTTGTTTCTCAGGCTATATATGATGGGATTAAGAGAAGGGGGCAACACGATATACAAAGCAGATAGAATGAGATCAATGGATGATGTAGACCCAAAAATGGGTTTCAGGTAAGAAATGAAAGCAGTTGAGAGGTAAAGAGAAACAACTGTAAGGTGGGGGAGACAAGTGGAATAGGCTTTTGATTTTCCTTGTGTGGAGGGAATCTTTCTGATAGTGGAGAAGATGTAGATATATGAAATTAAGATGCAGAGAAAGCAGCATAAATCAAATACTACATTAATAAGAATGAGCACAACTTCTGTGGTTATATGTTTTGAACAAGAAACAGCTAGCAACTGGGGAATATCACAGAAAAATTGTTGAATCTTACTGAGTCCACAGTAAGATAAAGAAAATGTGCTCACTGTGTGTATGAGGGCCATAAGGTCACTGCTGACCCAAGACTCAGCCACCATCCGTACACATGTGACCCTGTTCATGATGACATCATAATGCAGAGGATGGCAAATGGCAGCATAGCGGTCAATGGACATTGCCGTGAGAAGAAACAGCTCTGTAGCTGCTGAGAAAAGCACCAGAAAGACCTAAGCCATACATCCAATAAATGAGATGGAGTTGCACTGTATCAAGGCATTGACAATAGTTTTGGGCACTACAGTAGAAATGAGGAAAAGATCAAACAGAGACAGATTCCTTAAGAAGAAATACATGAGTGTGTGGAGGCATGGGTACAAAGAGGTTATGGTGATGATGAGGCCATTCCCCATTAGGGCTGATAGGTATATTAGTATACAAATTGAAGCTTGAAATAACTGAAGCTTTCATGTGCCAGAAAAACCCAAGAGAAGAAATTCTGTCGCTATTGATATATTATTCATTCTGGATGATAGTCTGCAATAAAAAAGAAAAATAAAGTGTTATTGAAGGTATCAAGAATGTCAAGTGTTTCTATTTAATAATGAGCATACATCTATATATAGTTTCTGTGTATCTGTGTGTGTGCGTGTATGTTTGTGTGTGTGTGTATGAGAAGCAACAATAAAAGTTTCAACAATAAATTCTTTTCATCCATAATAATTCCAGATTATTAGTCATATTTTCCAGGTGTATTCTGTTTAAGTATCTTTTCTGTTTCCCATTTTAAGCATCTAGGTATTATGATGCTAATCAGGCACATAAGTCAATAGTTTACTATAGTTCTCACTATGACCAAATTTGTTGGATAAAGCCTGTGCTTTAGAGAGGAGGAAATTAATTTACATATAATAGGAAATGAAGGAAAAGCTAAGGATTATGCTATCTACTTTTTCCAGTCTACTTCCATTGGTTTTCAATTATTTAAAATGTATTGAATACTGGATTTATAATACATTTTTATCTGTCTTATAGATGTGATGAAACATTTGCCATTCATCTTCTTAGTTTACTTTTAATTTTTCTTCTTATTGTACTTTAAACTTATTAAATAAAATTTCTGGTATTTTTAGATTACTTTTAATAATTGATTAAATGTCATATACCCAGTTTTTTCTTTTTTTGCACTGTTTCCCAATTCTTTCTCTTTTCAGTTTTATTTATGTTCACTTCTCTAGTTTTTACACTGATGGAGTAATTTTATATGTTGTTAAATTTCATATGATTAAAAACATATAATCAGGTGTTTTTTTGTTTTTTGTTTTTTTACACTCTAATCATTTTAATATCTATAGCATCTGTAACATTTCCCTTTTTTATTTGTTTTTGTTTGGTTTTTATTTTTATTGTATTTTTAAAAGATAAATAGATCACAAAAAATGTTACATTAACAAGTATAAGATGTTTCTATATACCCCACACCCCACCCCACTCTTACTTCTCACACATCAGCAAACTCTTTCATTCTTGTGGAACATTCATTACATTTGGGGAATACATTTTGGAGCATTGCTGCAGTGCATGGATATTGTGACTCTAGCAATAGAAGAAATTGTATCACTAATGTAGAGACAGTGGCCACAGTAGTTGCTGAGGGCATGTAGAGGGAAGAAGAGATGTGATGTGGGGGCATTTTTGGGACTTGCATTTGTCTTAAATGATATTGCAGGGTCAAATGCTGGACATTATATATCCTGCCATAACCAACTGAAGGACTGGGGGAGAGTGTAAATTACAAAGTAAACTATAATCAGGTTTATATTAATGGATCAGTTTCACAACTTAAAGAAATGAGAAGAGATTTATTTCTCTCTACAAGCTGTTTTTATTTTCTTGAATTCTAAATTCTAATCCACTGTTTCAGACTTTGTAATGGACATTTATTTAAATAGTCAGATTCTTTCCCAAACTTATTAAACTTTATATAACCCAAAGTTAAATGAATAATTCCATATAATTATACATTTATTTTAAAATTTGTCAAATCTTTGGAAGGGAAAACATAAAAAAGCATTGGAAAACACAAATACTTATATTCAAATGCCAGTATTATAATTTTCTAACATTACAGCTGAAGCATTATCTGTCAATATCTGTGATTTTTTTCTTCTCTATCTACCCATTTGCCCATATTTTCCTATAATTTTAATAGTTCAATTTATTCAACTGATTGGAAAATTATAAAGATTGTACAATTGTATAGAAAATTGAAATGACAAATTTTGTCTAAAATGGTGAAATCATCAGACTCATGCAATTTTTAAAATTATAACAAATCGGCAGTAAATTTTTGCAGCAAGTCTTTCTCACTTTCTTTATTTGAAAAAAATAATTTAGGCAGACCTTCATTTTAGTCATGGAATCCCTTTAAAGAGTGATTTCTTAGTAGTTTAACAGTATATTCTTATCTTGTCTCCCAGCATCATGCATTGTTGTTCCATTGTCCTGGTTATACTTTGAACAGCATAATGCAATGTAACTAACTAACTAAATAACTAACTAACTAACTAACTAAATAAATAAATAAATTTTGCAAAATTAAAAAAAAAATAAGTAAATTCCTAAACTGTCATCAGGTTGGTAGGAAGAAATATTTTTTCTCATTTTCAATGGTAGAAAACACCTTGAAACTAATCATTCTCAAAGCATGTCATTTTAAAAGTTACTGAAGGAGTGAAGGTGACTCGAGCCATTGGGTGACTCCTTTCCACATGAGAACATTCTGAATTTGGTCCCTGGTGTCTCCTAAAAATGAAGATGAGCACACAACAGACACAGAGAGCAGACAGCAAGGGAGAAATTAATTAATACAATCAATATTTTTTAAAAAGTTATTGCATCTACAACTTGCGAGGTTTGTGAGACAATGGTGAAGTTGGAAACTCCAGAATTCAGTCATTCCACCACAAAAATTATCAAAAAGGCAGGAACTATATGACAAAATTATATTTAAATTCCAAAGGCTTATAGAACATTGTACAACATTCAGGGAAGAGTGGGAGGAAATTAATGGAATATTGCTATAAAGAAGAGTAAATTTCTCTCTACACAATTTTTAATAGCACCTACCCCCATTCTTGTGGCATGCCACTTTGGGTCCCAGCACCTGGTTAGATCACTGGTGAAAGAAAGAGATGTAAAAATTCTCTTCCCAGTTTCATTACAGAAGAGAAGGCTTTTGCATGACTTTACTTTGGATGAATTGTATAAGGCAGATGACCACATAATACAGTAAACATCATGATGTATGATGGCTGGTAGTGCAAATATGAGAAGGTTCTATCATGAACTATAACAAATATAAAATACTAATACATGGTGTTATTTATAGGATGGTTTGTCAGAAAATATATACAAATTATAAACTATGAACTATAGTTAGTAGAAATATGATGCTCTTTCATAATTTGTAATAAACACATCACAACATTGTAGTATGTTGGTGGTGGGTGATATATGGAAATCCTGGGTGGTATGAATTATTGTTTTTTTAACTTCTAGAAACTACAATAAAAAATCCCCTTCCTCAAGACTACAGCTGGGGAATGCTGACCATTTATCATGTATTTTGATAAATGAATTCAGATCACAGATGACAAGCTAAGAGGGTGACCATTGTTCCAAAAAGCCATGGAGAAAGGCAGGCTCAGAAGAGATTTATAGACATTATGCTTCCTCAGATCTGCATTTTTTGGAAAGGTTAAGAAATCTCAGCTTTGGGTTCCATGGAAGAAGTTCCTGCAGCCATCCTGATCCACTCACCAGGATAGTTTGTAGCCAGGCTGCCCCCCTCTCCTGGATCCCTGGGCCTGTTTCAGCTGGAAAAGACAATTAGGAAAATCCTATATTGCATATTCCATTTCCTATAACTTAACCTACACACAACTTGAGAAAACAATTTCTGTGTAAGAAACTATAGCGGGAGACAGATTGGTGTAAAGGCTTGCCTGTTTTAAACAGCTGGAAGATGAATTGCTGTCTTCCAGGAAATAAAAGGGGCAATGATACTCCTTTAAAAAAGGAGAATGTGAAAAGAACTAAGAGCAAATGAAAAGCCAAGTCACAAACCCAGAAAAATCAAGGAGGACACTGCATTCTTCAGTTACCTTGAGCTAACCTTCTTGAGAGTAGAAATAAAAATAAAGACTATATGTTACCATTATGCAGTAATAATAAACAGACATCCCAAGGGAAAAATATCAGAGTTCACAAAGTACAAGACAAAAGAAGAAAGAGGAAATGATAGCCCATCCAAAGGAAAAAGATGAAAGTCCAGAAAACACCAATTAGGAAGATAAAATATAAACATTCCTAAAAATTAAAAAAAAAAACTTAATAGAGCTCAAGTAGATAAAGGAAAATGCAGAGAAAGAATTAATGGTGATCAGGAAAACAATGCATGAGCAATATGGGAATTTCAGTAAGCAGAAATTTTAAAAAGGAACCAAGCAAAACTATTTGCCTTGAAGACCATAATATCTAAACTGACATTTCTCAGGAGGCTTTCAAAGAAGATAGGAACTGGCAGAAGAATCAGTGAATTTGAGTATAAGTAACTGAAGGACAGAAAGAAAAAGCATTTTAAAAAGCAAAAATAGCTTAACACACCTGTAGAACACGACCAACCATACCACTATGGTGAAGAGAGAAAAAAAGGGGAAGAACAAATATTCAAAGAAATCAAAACTTCCCAAACTTATCAAAAACATGAATATGCTTATCCAAAGAACCCAGAGAACACCAACTATGATCAACATGAAGAAAAATGCAACTCATTTATATTGGTCATGTTATTGAATCAAAAGGCAAGGAGAGAATTCTGAAAATTGCAAGAGTAAAGCAATGTATAAGGTACAAGTGAGCCCCAATTAGTTTTAAAATGGGTTATCATCAGAAAATACTGAAAGTACAAAGCTATGGGTTAAAATGCATAAAGTTCTGGAATAAAACAACTGCCAAACAATGAGTTTATATCTGCTGATACATTATTTCAAAATTGAGGGAAAGATTAAGGCATTCCTAGGAAACTGAAGCTAAAGGAGTTCATCACCACTAAACTTGGCTTACAAGCATACTAAATGGAATTCTTTAGATTGAAAAGAAAGTGTATCAAAATGGCATAAAGAAAAGAAAACCTGTGGTAGGGTTAATCACTTGGGTCATTATGAATGGCTGTATTATTGTAATATTTAGTATATAATTCCAATTCTTATCTCCTATAGGTACAAAAATGTAACTCCATAATAAGGGAAGGCTAAATCCAAGGTTGTGCATACACAATGTATGAAGATATAAGCAGAAACAAGTAATAAAAATGTTGGGGGAAGGAAAGTTGTAGGAAAATTGTTTTGTATTTGTATGCTATTGAAGTCAAGTTAGTATAAAACCAAATACGATTGGTATGTATTTAAGATGTTGAAACTTAACCTTATCATAACACCAAGGAAAATACATAAAAATTATATGGCACTTAATAATGTACAAAGCAAAAAAAAGTCAAGTAAATATAAAAATAGGCATTAACAGAATTAAAGATCAAAAAAGAAATAAAACCTACAAAGACTAAATAGCCAAATAAGAGAATGATGTCCTTTGTTATCAGTGAATAATTTAAATATAAATGGAATAAACTCTCCAGGCAAAAGGCAAAGGTTAGCATAATGGATTAGAAAACATTACCAAACTATATGCTTTCTGTATGAGAGTAACCTTAAATTCAAAGGTAAACAGTTTGAAAGTGAAAGGATGAAAAATATATATCAGGAAGTAGTAACCAAACAAGAGCTGCAGTAGCTATTTTAATATCATATAAAATGAACTTTAAGTCAAAACCAGTTATGAGGAACAATGATGGACATTATATTTTGGTAAAGGATACAATTCAATAAGAAGGCATAACACTTTTATAAATATTTATGCCCCTAAGAAGAGATCCCCAATATATATGAAGAATTACTGACATGTTTAAAGAGAGAAATTGATGGTTCTACATTAGTAGTATGACATTACTGTATCACTTTTAATAAAGGATATAATATCTAGTCAGTAAATCAATAAGTAAATGCAAAACTTGGATGACATTCTAGACCAACTAGATCTCAAACATATATAAAACACTTCACCCAACAACAGAAGATACATTATTGTTGAGTGCACATGGGATATTTTCAAGGATTTATCATAGCATAGGTCCCCAAAAAAATCTCAATATACTGAAAAAAAAATTATATAATGTGCATTCTCTGACCACAACAGAATGAAGTTAAACATTAATTACAAAGGTCAAAATGGAAAATTCACAAATATGTGGATATAAAAAAATATTATCTTAAAACAACAATGTATTAAAGAGCAAACCAAAAAGGAAATTATGAACTATATTGAGACAGTACTGATAGGGAAATCTACAGGACTAAGGACAGACCAAAAATAAAAGGAAGAGAAAGGGAATTGGATGTGGCTTAAATGATAGGGCTTTTCCCTACCATACAGGAGTTCCCAGGTTTGATCCCTATGGCCTTCTGGAAAAGAAAAAAAAGAGAAAGCATGCCTGCACAGCAAGGCAGTGGCCATATGGTGAGCCAAGTACCCATGTGGTGAGATGAATGCCTGCACGAGTGCCCACATGGTGAGGTTAGTGACCACATGAGTGCAAGAACAGTGGGCCAAGTGCCCTCATGGTGAGCTGAGTGCCCACATGAGTGCCCACAAGGCAGGATGAGAGCCTTGCAGTGAGCTGAGTGCCTGAGCTAGTGCCCAAATAGAAAGTCATTTGTCAACACAGAGAGCCATGACCCATGCAAGAGAGTCACACAGCAAGATGATGATGCAACAAAAGAGGAGGAGAGTCAAGGTGAAGTGCAGCAGAAACCAGGAACTGAAAAGATGCAAGGAATTGGGAACCTCTCTCCACATCAGAGGTCCCCAGGATCAAATCCTGGTGAATCCTAGAGGAGAGGAAAATGAAAAGAGATGACAAAAAAAGAAATAGATACAGAAGATCACACAGCAAAAAGAAGAGGGTGGGGGAAGGGAAGGAGAAAATACATTTTAAAAGAACTTCAAGTCTAGGACTTAACCTCAAAACTAGAATAATTAGAAAAAGAAGAGCAAATCAATTGAAAGAGAGCAGGAGATAAATTTATATATTTAACTTATATATACATAAGAGCAGAGATAAATGAAATAGAGAATGACCAAAAGTAGAGAAAAATCAACAAAACCAAATGGTGATTCTTTGAAAATGTCAGTAAAGTTGATAAATTTTTAGTGAAACTGATGAAGAAAAAAGGAGGGAAGGTAAAAATAATGCAAGTAAAAAATGAAACAGGGGTATTACTACTCTGTTGAAATAAAAAGGACAATAAGATAATGCTATGAATACTGTATGCCAAAAATTTATATAACCTAGATAAAATGGATGAATTCTTACAAACATGTGAGCTACCTATACTGACTGAGAAAAATTTAGATCTCAAGAAACCAATCTCTGTTAGACTGATTCATAAATAAAAATCTCCAAACAAAGTAAATCCCAGGACTAGAAGGCATCATAGGGGAACTTTACCAAACATTCTAAGATGACTTAACTGCAATTTTGTTCAAGCCCTTCCAAAAATATGAAGAAGTGGAAACATTCTTCAATTCATTCTCCAAGGCAAACAACCCTCCTACCTAAGGTAGAAAATATATCACAAAAATATAATTGCAGAACAAATTTCCTATCAATGTAGATGCAAGAATCTTCAATAATATTAACAAACAGACTCCAATAGCAAATTAAAAGCTTATATGATAAAATTGAATGCTATTTATTCCTGGTGCAAGGGTGACTCAACATAACAAAGTCAATTAGTGTAATACACCACATCAAGAGAATGAAGGTAATAAAACACAACTGATCATCTGATTTAAGGCAGAAAAGGCCAATGACAAAATATACCATTTTTCTTCATAAAAAACACTTAGAACAACTAGTATTAAATGAAAACTTCCTTAATATGATAAAAGATATATATATATATATTTATATTTATATAAATGCATCTAGCACTCTAATTAATGGTGAAAGATTGAAAGTTTCTGCTCTAAGTTTAGGAACAAGACAAGAATCAGAAAAATTGTCAGCATTGTTTTTCAATGATGTCTTGGAAGTTTGCTAAAGCAATTTGGCCAGAAACAGAAATGAAAGGTATCCAAATTAGAAAGAAAGAATGCAGTCTTTCCCTATTTGCAGATAACATAATCCTATGTACATACAATAATAATAATAAAAAAACACAACAAATTGCCTATAGCTAATAAATGAATTAAGGAAATTTGCATTGTAAAAGATAAACACTAAAAAATCTGTTGTTTCTATACACAGGCAATGGACACCTGGAAGAATAATTAAGAAAAAACTACATTTACCTGACAACTAAAGTAATCAAATCTGTAGAAAAAATCTAAACAAGGATGTAAAGGACAGGTACTCAGAAAACTATAAAACATTCCTAGAAATTCTAAATAAAAGGAAGGATATGCCATGTTCATGTATTGGAAGACTAAGTGTTGTTAAGATGTCAGTCCTTGGAGTTGCCCTGGATGGTGCTTCAGGGGCAATCACTGGACATTGTAAATCCTCCCAGGGCCCACTGGATGGAATGGGGGAGAATATGAGCCATGATGTGGACCATTGACCATGAGGTGCAGAGATGCCCAGAGATGCCCAGAGATGTACTTACCAAATGCAATGGATGTGTCATGATGATGGGAGTGAATGTTGCTGGGGGGGGGGGGGGAGTGGTGGGGTGGGGGTGGTGGGGTTGAATGGGACCTCATATTTTTTTAATGTAATATTTTTACAAAATCAATTAAAAAAAAGATGTCAGTCCTATTCAAACAATTTATAGATTCAATGCAATCCCAATCAAAATTGTAACAACATTCTTTGTAGTAATGGAAAATCTGATCATCAAATTTATATGGAAGGGCAAGAGTCCTGAATAACAAAAGCCATCTTTAAATGAAGAATGAAGAATGAATTTTAATCAAAACAGGTGGTACTCGAACAAAGACAGACATAGAGACCGATGGAATCAATTTGAGTGTTGATAAATCAACCTTCACATTTATGGTCAATAGTTTTGACAAGGAGCCAAGAGCCACTGAACTGGGGAAGAATAGTTTCTTCAAGAAAAATCCTGGGATATGGGCTAAGCATTTGCAAAACAAAGAGGAAGTCTACTTCACACAAAGCAAACAAAAATAATATAAAATTGACCAAAGACCTAATTAAAAGAACCAGAACTATCAAACTCCTAGAAGAAATCATAGGAATCCAACTTCAGGATTTTGAGTTTGGTATTCGTTGTTTGACTTTTATGCACAAAGCAACAAAAGAAAAATAAATAAGTCGGTACTCATCAAGCTTAAAATGTTTAGAACTCAATGAATTTTTTCATGAAAGTAAACCCAGAATCTACAAAATGGGAGAAAATATTTAGACTCATATATCAGATAAAAGTTTGATATCAGAATATATAAAGATATCCTCCAATTTAACATTAAAAAGAAAAACAATCCAAGGGAGAAAAAGGCAAAAGTCTTGAACAGACATATCTCCAAAGAAGACATACAAATGGCCAGAAAGCTTGTGAAAAGAAGTTCAAAATTAGTAGACTTCCAGATAATGCAAATCAAAACTACAATAAGATACTATTTCACATCCATTAGAATAGCTGCTATTAAAAAAAAAAAAAAAACCAGAAAATTGCAAATGCAGGAGAGAATGCAGAGAAATAGGGACATTTATTCATTGCTGGCTGCAATGTAAAATTGTGCAACTGCTGTGAAAGAGAGTTTGATGGTTTCTAGAACATTTAATCTAGAACCAACATATGATGCAGTAATCCAGTATTAGGTATATATCCAAAAGGGTTGAAAGCAGAACTACAAGTGATATTTGCACAACCATGTTGAGAGCAACATTATTTAAAATTACCAAAAGACAGAAGCAATGCCAGAGTCCATCTACCAATGAATAAATAAAAAGTGATATATACCTACAAAGGAATATTTTCCAGTCAAAAAATCAATTTAGTCTAATACATGTGAAAATGATGAACTTGAAATTGAACTATCATTTTTATTGAATCAAGACAGACACAAAAGGAAAAATATTGTATTATATCACTGATCCGAAGCAATTATAATAAACAAACTCATGGAATCAGAATCTGAAATACAGTTTATCAGGGATGGGAATTGGCAGTATAGAAAATGAGTATTTAATGATTAAACGATACAGAGTTACTTTTTTAAAAACAATGAGTGTGTTTTGGTAATAGATGGTAATGATAGTAACAAAATATTGTGAATGTAATTAAGTGTCAAAATATATATCTGAATGTGCCTTAAATGGGAAAATTTTAGGTTGTATGTATGATAATAAAATAAAAGTTAAAAGAAAAAAGATCCATGTATTTGTATTATGCACTGAGACCTAGTTTAAACCTTGGACAATAGCTAATAGTTAAATTATAAAAATGTGTTTTCCTCAATTGTAGAAAAATACCACACAAATGCAAAATGTTAATAATATAGTGGTTTGCTAGTATCCCATATTTTATGCATGTTTGTTTGTTCTATAGACCCACAATTCCTTTATAAACTAATTAAAGTGTAGTGAAGAGATTACTGTTGATTTTCTTAATGAGATACCATATTATTCTACTTTGAACAAGCTCTAAAAACAAAGATGCTGAAATTATTTTCCTTTTAAACTTTTAATTTATTACAGTATAATGTTTCAAATGTTTCAGTATTAAAATAAATTGATCCCACATCAAAAATATTTATTAATTTTAATATAATGTTTTGGCAAATTGTATTTTATGTTCTTTATTATTTTCTTCAAATCTCAGCTGTTTTTTGTGTATATGTATAAAAAACTTTAACATTATTTTCAACTTTCATTTCATTGCTTACAGCATACTCAACACTTGTTATGTCTTAAAACAGTATTATAAAAATAACTTTCAATGACAGATAGATTCATGCAAAGAAAATGCTTTAAAAATAATCAAGCATTTTAAACACTTTCATGGCTTGTGTTCCAGAAAGAATGTACAAAAATGATTTTTTATCTATAAATTCCACTATAGGGATGTCTTATTCACATGAAAATAGAGATTTAATTCCAAAATGTTCATTGTTCAATCACAAATGACCAGAAATTTCAACCATTAGGGCTGTGAAAAAAACTAGGACAAAATTCAGTCAACAGAAACTTAACCAGGACTAACAGCAATGATGGAATTAGCCAATAATGGTATTTAAATATATTTTTATTTATGTACAGGTATTTAAAGAGAAGCATGAATGTAATGGGGAGGAAAAGTAAAGAAAATTAGAAGAAAAATAACTGCTTGAGATGAAATTCAAGGTCTAAAATGAAAACTTTGGATAAATTGCATTGAAAACTTCAAAATGAAAGCCTTGGTTTTCTAAGTTTGATGAAAATTATAAAACAACACCCACCAAATCAAAAATATTCTCTTGCAAGTTAAACACATATGCACACACAGAGACTTATACATATAAGACAACAAAATATAAAATAAATTGCTGAAAAATTTTATAAAGGAAAAATTTACCTTAAAATAATTCATATAACAGGCAAATCACATAAGAACAAAACAATTACACCCTACTTTTTCTAATAAATTTGTAGTTCTGAAGGCAACAAACACAGTTAAAAACGATTGCAGGAAAAATACAAAGAATTAATAACAAACTCTACCAAATATTCAGTTAAAATATTATTCACAATGAATGGGGAATAAGATATTTTCAATGAAAGGAAACTCCCTCCTCATTTAAGTATTAAAACATAATAATGGTATGAAGAAAAATTAAACCATATATTTCTATAATACATGTAGAAGTTAAATACATAATATTAACACAAATGTCAAGAGAACAACCAAAATGTATTTCACATACATTATTACTTGAACTATGGAATAATGAAAAAGATTACATTTTGAAAAGTAAAGTAGATGTAAAAAGAAAAAAGGTATAATTATTAAACCAAATATAATGATAAATTCGTATAACAAAGTCTGCCATATCTATCAAAAATTATTCAAAAAAGAAAAAAAAATGAAGACCACAAAATAGTACAAATATATAGAAAAAATGGTACATTTCAACCCAACAGTATTAATAATTATATTAATTGTAAGTGATATAAAACCTTCAAGTAAAAGACAGTATAAAAAAATGGATTCACAAGCCTGATAAAACTATCGCTACCTCCCTAATTTCCTCATTTTGAAAAACTACTCATACTCTGTCACTGAATGTTACCATGGGAAAAAATTTTCAGCTCATATTGGACAAATAGAAATGAGTTTTATTTCCTTCAAATAACATTGTTTTCATTTATCTTTCAGTTTTATTTTGTTTTTTAATTCTACTTTATTTATTTATGTCTTTAATTTGTATCATATTTCAGCTTAATTTAGATTTACTCAACTTCACCTTTTCTAGTATCTCAGCTTATATTACAGACAATTTAAATTCAAGTGTTCTTGCTATAATATATATACTAAAAAACAGAAGTTACAATCTTAAGTAACGTACTAGTTGGATCTCCAAAATATTGAAACTAAACTTCTTTGTTATTCAAAATTCTAAATATACATAAAACCTGTAATTTCTAGCAGAATCTGTTATCCCATTAATTACTGAAAAGCTATTTTAAAAATCTTTTTGGAGAACATAAACTATATTTGGCATTTATTTAGAAATCTGTGCCTTCTTAATTTATATGTATTAAATAATCATCTTCATTAAAAAGCAGTAATTTTTTCTTTTTCCAAAACTCTTTCCTTTTTTTATAAAGATTTTAAATAGCTGAGAAAATTTCTTTTACTTCTCTTTAAAATTTTTTTCTGTCTGAAAGTTTAACTTTTGTTTTGGTTTTGTGAATCTCTGGATAATTTCTTTTTAAGATTTCCCTTGAAACTATCAGTTTCTTTACATATTTCAATAAGAAATATTTCAATCATGGAAACACTCATCCACTGGTGGTGGAAATGCAGAAGGATCCAACCATTCTGGAGGACAGTTTGGCGGTTTCTCAAAAAACTAACCATAGATTTGCCATATGACCCAGCAATACCACAGCTGGGTATATACCCAGCAGAATTGAAAACAAGGACACAAACTGATATATGCACACCAATGTTCATAGCAGCATTGTTCACTATCGCCAAAAGTTGGAATCAACCCAAATGCCATCAACAGATGAGTGGATCAATAAAATGTGATATACACATACAATGGAATACTACTTGGCTTTAAGAACAAATGCACTACAAACACACGTGATAACATGGATGAATCTTGAGAACCTTATGTTGAGTGAAGCAACCCAGGCATTGAAGGACAAATACTACATGACCTCAGTGATATGAAATAAGCAAGCTGCCTCAGAAAGCTAGAGACTGGAAGATAGGCTTACAGGAAATCAGGGGGTGGGGTGGAGGGAGGATGTGAGCTGACGTCTTGCAGGGGTGGAATCTATGATGAGCTGGCGGTAAGTGTGAGCACAAAGAAGAGATAAAATGGGGGCAAGGAGTTGCCTTTGGGTGGGGCTTTGCGGGTTTGAGGGGGGCTGGTGATGTGCAGAGGGGTAATACTGCTCAAAAAATTGGGGGGGAGTGAGGGGCAACATACGAACATAGGAGAGTGTCAGGTGTTGTTTGAGAGTAAAATGCTGAGAAAACCGTATCAAAATATAATTAGGAGGGTTACCAGTTTAGGATGCTCGGAGGGGATGGTCTGACGCAGGACGGACTCCTGGGGAGTGTCTGAGTGCTCATTTTGCCAGGGTGGGTTGTACCATTGGGTAGAGACCCAAGTAGTGAGAGTGGGGGTGGACCCACATCCTGGAGAGGACTAATGCCATCAATTGGAGGGGATTGTATCTCTCGAGAGAAAGGGTGCCTCCCAGGGCATTAGGGCAGTTGAGCAAGTCAGGCCCTGAACACTGTTGCAAGTATCTCTGGACATGGCTCCTCAGGAAATGGAGATTGGCTGTCGCTGTGGGCTCCAAGGCGAGGGGAAAATGAATGTTGAATGGATGGAACCAAGGTAAATGTGGGGGCAAGAGAGGAGTTTCACAAGAGTACACAAGGATGAATATAAAACATGTAATATTACACCAAAAACATATAGGGGACGACAGACGAATAATGTAAACCATAATGTAAAACATAGGGTAACTAAAAAATTTAGAAAACTGTATATCCTAAAGAATAGACCACAATGTAAGCACAGATGTCACCTTGTTTGAAAGCTATTGTCTCAGAGTCTGTACATCAGTTTCAGTAAATATGATATGAGTAAGTTAAAAGATAATCGCTGTGGAAGGGAAAAGGTTTTATGGTGGATGTGTGGGAGTACTGTATATTGTATATGTGAATTATTGTGATCTAGGGCTCTTGCAAAGAGAAGCTCAATAATTAGGAAAAAAGAAAAGAAAAAGATAGGAAGTAGAATTTTTCCAAATCAATATGTATTCTATATCTAACCTTTAAACCCATCGCTATATTCCATTTTACTAGTAAGGGAACCTGACATTATATTGGGCTTCACTTTTCAGGAAGTTTTGGATCACAAAGTGGTTCAACAATGGCAGCGGAGGAATACTGGTATGGGATGTTACTGACAGGTGATATATGGTTGACAGGGAATTATACATGGCATGTGTCCAGGGTGCATGGAAATGTTTGGATATACTCATCGTGGAAACAATTAAAAACAACAGCTGGGGGAGTACTGGGTTCCTGGCCAGGTGGGGCTCTGTTGTGGTCCCTAGGGGAGCAGCAGCAGTCCCCCAGGTGCAATGGCAAGGACCAGGAAGGAATGAGGGTCCAACAGTGAGCCCCTGATAGTAATGACTATGCTTGTGAGCCTATACACCTGAAATAAGAACAAGGCCTAGAGCAGCACTGTGCCTGAGTTCCCTCTTGACAGCCTCCGTGTTACTCAAATATGGCCAGTCTTGAAGCCAAACTCAGTATGTAAATGCAATGCCTTCCCCCCAGGGTGGGACATGACACCTGGGGATGAGCCTCCTTGGCACTGAGGGATCACTACCAAGTACCAGCTGATGATGTAACTAGAAAATGACCTTAAATTAAAGGTTCAACGTTGACCAGCAGAATATCCCTGTCTACATATAATAACAGGAGTTAAAAATGCTGTTTGACCTAAAGTAAGGGGGAAATGGAAAAGACAAATGAGTTCATATGGCTATGAGTTTCTAAAAAAAAGAGTCTGGAGGTTGTCAGAAGGATTGCCCTTATGCACACCTGAGCAGAGTCTCAGAAACAGATAAAGTGAATACAACCCCAGATATTGGTCCTTTTGAGGGCTAAAGAGACCCACAGGTTCTATGGTCATGACAGATGGGGTTCACTGCCATGCCAGTTGGCCCTTCTTCGGTGCTGGTGTTTCTGTGTGATGGAGCTGGACTCAGATGGGATCTCTTTTCACAAGACTTTCATGCTACTTTACTGGAATTGTAGTTGGTGCTGGGGCTTAAGATATATCTAGGGGATTTGAATCTCTGGACTGACAATATGATAGCCAGGCCCTGAGCCTCAACAGACTTCAGCTCCTACACTCTGATTTATTGGGCTTACTCCACTCAGCTAACATGGAGTTGAAGAATGTCAACCACCACACCATGGAGCCTAGAGTGCCTACAACTGAAAGCAGGAGGATTGCATCTGATATCCATGTGGAATCTAAACCCCCTCTTGACATAGATGTGGAATGGACTCAACCAAGCCAAGGTCCACAGGAAGGAGGAATACAGTAAGGATCAGAGTGGACTTAATGATATTCTATTCATGAACTACCATGGTTAATAATTGAAAAAATGTGGCATTAGTGTGGAAAAAGTGGCCATGGTGGCTGCTGGGTGTGGGGAATGGGAGGAAGAGAAGCGATGTGGAGGCATTCTTGGGACTTGGAATTGTCCTGGGTGGTGCCCCTGGGACAATTGCCGGTTGTTGTATGTCCTCCCATGACCCACTGGATGGAACGTGGGAAAGTGTGGGCTATGGTGTGAAACACGGGTTATGGGGTGCAGCGATGTCCGGAGATGTACTCACCAGACGCAATGGTTGGGACATGATGATGGGGGAGGGTGTTACTGTTGTGGTAGTGGTGGGGGATGGAGACCTCATATTTTTTTTAATGTAATATCTTTTATAAAATGAATAAATTGTGTAGAATTTGGGAAAAAATAAAAATAAAAAATAAAAAAAATTTAAAAAATTTAAAAAAAGAAATATTTCATTCAAAAATTCATTGATGTTCTACTAATATTGGGTTATTTATTCAAATTCAATATCAATCTGCTTCATTAGTATTATTTTTAATTTATATTGTTATGATTTTTAAATCAGTGCAGAGAACAGAATGATTTTGAAGGTCATGATGATGCACAGCCTACTAGTTTTATGTCCGTAGCCAGTTACTGTCCTTTCTGGTCTGATTTAGATTAAAAGCTAAATGAATAGGATCATTTCAGACCTATTTTCTGTGATATACCTGTACAAGTATGCTGGACCTCAACATACCACTGTGTAGGAAAATAAGTGCTTAAAAAATCTTGTTCTTTCTAGTATGACTCAGCATGTATGTTCCACTTCAAATGGTAAAGAGCATTTATATTTACATGGCAGGGAAGTACTATATTATATTTTTGCTCCCTTTCATGATGAATAATTCTTGTTTTGTATTTTTTGTTCCAAATACACAAACTATAATTTTGTTTAATCCAATACTGTTTTTTTCATCCTTTCTCTATTCACATCTAGAAAGACCTTTTCTCTTTTGACTAAGAGTTAAACAAATTAGTATATCTTTCTTGAGTGCCACACACAGTTCATTTCTCAATCCCTAAGTTATTTCCTAGTCTATAAAAGTGTGGGCTTTTATGATTTCATGTGATTTAGCTAGATAAGAGCACATCAGTAAGTTTGTGTCAGTGTTTAAACACCTACATTTCTGATTTAACCTTCTGACCTATGATAACATTAAAGCAAATGGAATATTTTTATCTCAATTCTTTTCTTCATAAGCACACATTTGCAGATCCAACCTTAAGAGATATCTGAACTCATAAGAAGCTAAGTTATGAAAGGAACAGGAAAAATACTTAAAACAAACAAACAAACTGACAGTCAAATGTTCTCATCTTCCTACTTTAGCAGTATACATGTTGGTGCCTTTTGTATGCTTGTTTGTCATGAAGGGAGTTATATTGTAAATTGTATTATACTTCCAAGGAAAGGTCAGTATAATCTGCAGTTTAACACTGACTTATGAATATCTAGAATTATTAATTTTGAAGCAATATCATAGTTAAGTTGTACCATATTCATTATATTTTAGGGGTAATGTTATTAAAAGTAAATTTGTGAGGTTGTATTCATGAAACATTAATTCCCAACCCTGCATCCAAGTTTTCTGGAGCACTGGAAATAAGAATTGTCAGCCTCCTCATTATATCTGATATTTTCTTTTTCCCCCAAAAAATCACGATGTAAAATTATAACAAAATTTTCTTGTCCCTACACTTTCCCTATCCCCATGTTTGTTCCCCAAAGTTAGTATTTTTGTCAAACCTTCAATCTGATGTAATCTGCACATATGCCTGTTTCTTCTACCACATCATTCACCACCTCTTGGTTTTATGCCACAACTCACTCATCTCCAACAAGTATGTTTGTCTACAGGTGACAACATGTTGGTCTCTTCAAATGTGAGTGTACAATGGTAAATGCACATCTTGAGCCTTCACCTGGATTTCATTACTTAGACTCAGCATTAAAAATCTTCTGGAGGCCTGGATCATCTATCATGTCTAATCAGGGAGTTCAGAGCCCTTTGTGGGAGAGCAGGACCACATAAACAGAATCATTAAAATGCCTATCCAGTGTGCAACATCACTTCATTCTTCCACTCAACTTAATGAACATTTGACATAAATTACATTCAATCTCCAATATATCCTATACATTGTGTATTATTACTCTCATTTTAAAGTTGAGGACATTATGGTTCACAGAGTTTAAGAGTTTTGCAAAGTCCAAGTAAAATTTAATGAAACCTTATTTTCCCTTCCCAAATCTAGAAGCTGAAAACCCTATGAATGTTTACTTGAGTTTCTAGAGTGGTCTGTGTTTGGCAGCAAGTTTCTTTGCTGGATTTGTTTTTCTGTTTTTTTTTTTTTTTTAATGTTTTTACCTTTTGCAAAAGGCACAGCTGTATATACTCTTGAAGCCATTGTTGAAATCCAATTCTTGTTAATTGTATATTCTGATGCTGTTTTAGTTTCCTCTCTACTAAAGCAAATACTATGCATTGAGTTGGATTGAATAATAGGAATTTGTTGGCTTATGATTTGAGACTAGGAGAAGTCCAATATCAAGGCAAAGTCAAGCTGATGCTTTCTTCCCAAAGACTGTGTAGACCTAGGTCAGTTGCCATTCACCCTTGATCCCTGGCTTTCTGTCATAAGGCAGTGTATATGGCAGCTATTCCTGGCTTCTTCCTTCTCTTTTTTAAAAATATTTTCTTATGAGTATTTATTTTTATTGTATTTTTTTGAAGATACACAGATCAAAAAAATGTTACATTAAAAAATATAAGAAGTTCCCACATACCCCACACTCCACCCCACTCTCCTCCCATATCAACTAGCTCTTTCATCATTGTGGCACATTCATTGCATTTGATGTATACATTTTGGAGCACTACTGCACCACATGAATTATAGTTTACATTGTAGTTTACACTCTCCTCCCACATATTCATGGGTTATGGCAGGATATATAATATCCAGCATCTGTCCCTGCAATATCATTTAGGACAACTCTTCTAATTCCACTGACTTTCACCTTCTGACTGTTTCCACTGACTTTCTCTCTCTGTGGACTTGCCTGTAAGTCTTTCAGTAATAAGATTAAGATGCATCCATGTTCAATGGGCCACATCTTAACTGAATTTACTTCATTAAAATGTCCTACTTAAAATGAGCTCATGCAAAGAGGAATGAATTAAGCTTAAGAAAATGTTTTTCTAGGGTACATAGTTCCAAGCCACCAGTCTTCTCTCTGAATGCAAGAAAACCCACACACTCACAGAGAAAACCTGTTATTCCCACAGCAAAATAAATTCATCCCAAAAGACTTAAATAATTTAGTAACAAAGAATGATGTCAAAATCAGTTATGGGTGTGGTCTGTCCTAGGGCACAATTACCCTCTGTTTACTTCTGAAACTTATACAACAAATTATCTACTTTCAAAATACAATGGAGATTCAGGCAAGAAGGGAGAAATTGGAAGGAAAACAGAGGCAACATATCCTAAATAATTCTTGAAACATTACAGGATAGATTCCAAGGTCTAAGAGCTATTGATGTTTAGTCTTTCAGACCTGATGGAATGAAAACTCAACCTTTTCTAGAGCTTGTACTTTGACCAGGGTCTCCATCAAACCTGGGGTAGAGGCTCCACCCTGTCAAAGTTCTGGAGTAGCAATACTCTTCTTAAACAAGAGTAAAAACCCATCTCCTTGAATTGCAGAGTATATGATCTCCCCCTTCCAAATGCACTGACCAAACTACCCCTTCCATGCATGTGGGTTGACCTGCTCTCTTTGCTCAAGGAAATATCTTTGGTCCAGCCCTTGGCTTCCATGGTTAAAAGTAATCTTTGAATTCATCCCTTCTCTGTTGCTTTAAGTCCAGGATGATAGTGGTTCTGCTCTTACAAATTTTGTATAAAACTTGTTGGCTTTGTATGTAATTCACAAGGTTCAAAGCCATCAGACAATAGAGCTTTCCAAAGATCTTTCATGCATAGCTGTATTTCCAGTCCTGAATTCCACTAAATGGTTACTGTTTCCAAAATTATTTAAGCCCTCAATTGGGGCCATATTCTTCAGGATCTCATTTTCTGGAAGTTCAGGAAGCTCCTGATAGAGCACCTTATGGTCATAATTTCAGTCCACACTCTCTGGATAGGTTCAGAATTTTCCAAATCATCAATTTCTGCTTATCTCAGCTTATAAAATTCCTCCTGCATTTTACTATTATTTGCAAGGAGAAACCAGGCTGCACTTTCCATATTTAGTTGGAAATCTCCCCAGCTAAATATATAGGTTCATTGCTCTCAGGTTCTGTCTTCCATCAAAAACCAGAACTTGATTTTGCCAATTTCTTTGCCACTCTAAAATAAGAATCACTTTTCTTCCAATTTCCAATGACACATTCATCATTTCCTGCCAAGTCAATGCTGGAAGAAACATCAACATACATACTCTTTCATTCTCTCCATGATGAATTATGCTTTTGCTAATATGATACTAGTTTTCTCTATTGCTCTTACTCATTTAATGTGACCTCAAAATTCTTTCAGTCTCTACCCAGTAAACAATTCTAAAACCATTTCCTCATTTTAATTATTTTCAATAGCAGCATATCTATATCTGCTACCAAGAAATAATTTAGATTCCTGGATGTCGAAATCATCAGTTCTCCATTTTAGGCTTTCAGATGTTTGAATGAGATGTGTCCCATTGCTGAAAGCCAACTCTTTGGTTGAATATAGACGTAATCAGTCATAATTGGAATCAAATTAGTGATGATTTAAATCTCCAAAGCATCCCCAGGGTAACAAGCAGGCCAGTGCTTGCTTGACCAAATAATCAGTTAAAATATTCCAGGCAAGTTGAAGCAAGAATGGCACCATCACAGATTTCAATGATTTCTGATGAATAACTAACCTAAAGAGTGCCATAATATTAATATATGTATATCTTCCTGGAATTCAGGATCATTTATACTAACCTTAAAAATCAAGGAAATTTTATTGTTGATTTATTTCTAAAGTATTTCATGAAGGTATAAATTGTTACTTTTGTTGACTAATGCAATAGTTTTCCAATATTTTGTATAATATGTTACTCTGGAGTTACTGACTTTTTCTTGGAAAATATCCACTCTGAACCACTTATCAATCCATTTATGTTGTAAGCTCTCAAAGTTTGCAACTGTAATATTTTTGTTTATTTCTGTGAAGTTAGCACACTGTCAGACAATGTATAAACACCTTTGCACAATTGTGGAATGAATGAATATTTGTACCACAATATAATTTTTAATATATACTTTAAAAAACAAAAATTTTGATAATTTGTTACCAACATATCCTTTTATTTCTTTCATTTGATTTATGAGGTTCTGGCATCTTGTAGCTCTATTATGAAACTCTTCATTTTGATTTTATAACCCTCTTTTATTTCATAGTGTTTATATTTGGAACAGTATACAGTAAATCAAAAGCATGTCATATCTTAAGGCAAAAGTCTGTATTCAGGAAACATTAGGATCAGATTTCAGGAGAGTCTCAGCATCCTTTTGAAGAAACTATCATTGCAAGTATTCAGGAAAAGAATAAAAAGGAGTGACTGCTCTACATATCTGATAGGAAAGACCTCATGTTGAATAGTTCCCACATTTAAACTAGAGGTGACTTTTGTTTAGCTGTTCAGATCTCCCTTGGGTGTTCTTTTTGAGAATATTACATCACCTTGTGGCATAGTATGCTTTGACTATAACAGCTGAAGAATACCCTAAGCTCTCTTTGTAATTATTCTCCTTGGAAACAACTAATGTGTAGTTCCACTGTGATAGTTCAAAGAACTATCATTCTCCTTATTAGGTTGTTTCACATGTAAATAGTGTTAATTTTAGATTTTCCTAGTAATTTTGGATGATGTAATACCACAGATATAGGATTCTTAGACATCAATCTGCTAATGAATCATATGAGAGCTTGTACTGATATAGCCTATGCATAAATTCAAGTTGTTTCCAAGTGTACTTAATCCCTAAAAGTCCAAATAAGTAATATAGGCCCTACAGTCTTTGAATGTTCAGAAAGGATGTAAGACTGAATGTGTATTCAAGGTTGCATCCAGATGGAATGTGGAAGATATCTAAATCCAAGCTGGCTTGGAATATGGAGAATATGTGTTAAATCAAATTTACCTGGAGGAAATAACCTATCTGATACTCAGATAAAACACTGAAGAAACCAACCAAAAGTCTGTTTGTATACAATCACCATTTGTCTCCCTAATCCTATTTCCTCTGTATAAAAGGGCCCAGAAAATGCTATTCGGGGCTCAGTTTTTTATTAGGACAAGAGTCCCCAGAGTCCAGTCAGTTGAAATAAACCAATTTCCTTCTCAGAGTTCTCATGTCCTGGCCTTGGATACCGCATACACCCAACTTCTCTACAACAGTACTAATGCATATTCTGTTTTAGTACTTCTGGGTGAATTCTCAAATTCGGTTCTTACAAAGGCACCCAGTTTATATGGATTCTGCCTGTCTGAAGATCCCACTTTTATGTAACAACTCAACAGATTGCACTTTACTCTTTCTAAAGACATCTGAGAATAAGCACATTAAAATAATAGGCCTGAAGTTGTATACTTTGGGTGGATTTGTGGAGTGTAAATAAATCTCAATAAAATGTTTTTGAAACAAATAAATTAAAAAATAATAAACTGTATATGTTCACTCTCAAAACTTAAGGCAAACCTTTTTTTAGCAGAAAATATATATTTTATGCTTTAAAACACAGACCAAATTGTAGCTCTTACATTAGTTTTGTAGCAATTCAGAATATACCTCACATTTAGAAAGCATAGTGGGTGTAATGCCAAAAGTACATTACTCAATATCATTTTCAACCACCTAACATAAAATGAAGATTGGGTGGGAGATGAGAAGCAAAGCCAAGGACTCCACACATGGGCAGTCTTCCAAAATGGTGATATATGGAGATGTATCCATATAAATTCTTAAGTTAAAGTAAGGTGATTCATGGCTTTGTTTTGGTTTACTGGTAAATTATTCAGTGGCAAATCTCTCAGAAAGAAATATAAAAAGAGACAGGTGAATTAAACCAGAGCACAGAATTATAGTCTATAAAAGTTGCAGGCTGTCAGTCCTCCCATACTTCCCATAGAATTACAATTGGTCTGTGACAATGTCTATTTTGCCTTACATTCTCAAGGTACTCACTAACAATATTCATTTGTCTAAATCTTCTTTTAAAATAATATATATACACACATATTAATTTAAAAAATAATCATGTGTCTTTCTAAGTAATTTAGAATTTTGGAGACTGATCCAATATTTTCAATTCACCAAGTATGATTATTAGTGAAAATATCACAAACGGGTGATACTTGATAAAATTAAGAGCTGATTTCTCCTTAGAAACCATGGAGTGGGGAGAGGCAATACTAAGATACATTTAAGGTACTGAAAGAGAAAATCTTCCAGACAATATTTCTGTATCCAGCAAAATTGACTTTCAAAAATGAGCAAGAGCTAAAAATATTCACAGATAAACAGAACTGAGAGAATTTTTCAATGACACCTGCACTATAAGAAAAAGTAAGAGAGTTTGGTTACCTGAAATGAAAAGACAGGAGAGAGAATTTTGAAGGAGAGTGTAGAAATTAAGATTATTATTATGAATAACTAAATGGGTAAAAAGGAAGATAAAAAATGTCTAAGGATTAAATGAATGAAGTACATACTGCATATACAGTGATAACATTGAATGCCAATGATTTAAATTCCTGAATGAAAAGGCATAGATTGACAAAATTAATAAAAATTATGATCCATCTATATGCTATCTACAGAAGACTCACGTTAGACACAAGGAGACAAATAGCTTGACAACAAAAGGTTGGAAATCAATATTCCACACAAAGAATAAACAAAATGTGCTGGGGTAGCTATGCTAATATTGGAAAAATTACACTTAAGTGCATAAGATAGGGGAATTGTGGGAAGATGACTGAGAGGTAAGGAAGATAAGGCTTTGATCTCACTAGGACAAGAGAGAAAACACCAAAGACTGTCTTGGGGATCTGCTTTGGGGTAAAGCAAACCAGGACACTGCTTCACAACTCCCAGAAAACTTTGGTCAGAGAGACAAAGAAACCAAAACAACTAATTGTGAGTTATTAAGCCTCCTGGTTGCTGGGAAGAGCTCCCCTCCCCCACCCCTGAGATATTACATGCAGGTAAAACTCCTGGTGAATTGTATTTGAAATAGAGTAGAAGTCTACCTCAATGGAAAGGTGCTATAAGTCATCTAGGAGGGTATTGTACAGATAGGAGAGCCAGGGGGAAATCCTGGGTTGTTTACCTTGGTGGCCTGAAGTGACACACCCACTTGGCCCTCAGGGCAGGTAAGCTATGTCAAGCTCTTGGCCCCCTACTCCAAATGAGGGTGAGATGGCAGATTCCCTGTAAGGAAGAGAGTTCTGGGTGGGTGGAGAATTATTTCTTTTTCGCGAGTTTAGATTGCTTCACCGCCCTTGAATATTAGAAGCAACTCTGACTCAACATGACAGGGAGAGAGGAGGGAATCTCCTCAGGTGGGCAGGGGAAGAATTCCTGCTTAACATATATGAGTCCCCTGATTCAATTCCTAGCTCTTCCTTAAGAAGTGGTTCACAAGATAATTAGGCATTGAGCTGAAACTTTATAGACCTTCCTTTCTATCAGCTTTTCTTGTATCTCTTATTGTCTCAAAAAATTCTCTTTTTAAAAATTTTCCTTATTGTACTCACTAAACCCAGTTCAAAACCTAAAGAGGGCAGGCAGCAGTGTGAGTAATTGATAAACACCAGCAGCCTGAGAAAATCCTTAGGGGCCTAAGAGAAAAGGCTGTTTTTCTGTGTTTAATATTGGTATTTTTTACTTTATTATTTTCTGTCTCCTTTTTTAAATGAGTCATTGCTGACTTGTTTCCTGCTTGTTGTGTATCCCCTTCCTTTGTTTCTCTGCTTATCTTTTTTATTCATTTTTTCTTGTTTACTCATTTACTCTGCTGAGGAGGCTATCTCACCTTCATCTTTACATCTCTTGTTTTCTCTTGTTGTTTCATTCTAGCTTTTCTATTTTTAACTCAAATTTTACTTGTCTTTATTTTTCTATATCCATTTTTATCTGTTTACTTTCTTATTTACTTTTCTCTTTCTCTCTTTTTTCTTTTCCCCTCTTTTTGCCATTCTAACCTTTTAATTCATTATATATATTTAATCTGCTGTTTCTTGTTTCATTGTTTCATTCCAATTTTCTAATCTTATTTTTCTGTGCTTCTTACTTGTGTTAGTTTTCCTGCTTTCTAGGTTTTATATGGTTGCTTTCCTACATTTTACTATTATTATTACATTATTCATTTTTTCCCCTATCTCTTTTCTTTTCTCAGGTCCTAATTTTTTTCTTTCAAGTGAACATAGGCAACAAAAAGGAAATAAAATAATAGGAACAAAGTGTCAAAGTGACACCTTTCCATATGCACAAAATGAATGACAAAGTAAAACCATACAATATAGAGAGAAGTTAATCAAGTGAATAAAATTTATCAAGATAAATGGATGCCTAGACACCAGCAGAAATTTACAAGCCATAAGAAGAAAAAGGAAGACACAGCCCAGTCCAAAAAAAATGATAACCAGGAGGAGATACAGAACATAGAACAACTAATCAAAGATGTCCAAACAAATATGAACCACCTTAATGAAGTGAAGAAAAAGATTAAGGCTATTAAGAAGACAATGGGAGAACATACCAAAGAAGCAGGAAACATAAATACAAAGTTAATGGATATGATGGTGATGAATGGCACAATACAATAAATCAAAATGTACTGGAAACACACAACAGCAGATTCAAACAGGCAGAGGAAAGAATCAGCAATGTGGAAAACAGTATATCTGAAATCAAATTGATAGAACAGATGGATAAAAAGATAGAAAAAATCCAGTGGGGACTCAGGGATTTAAATGACAAAATGATGCACTCAAACAAATGTATTATAGGCATCCCAGAGGGAGAAGAGAAGGAAAAGGATACAGAAGAAGTGTTGGAGGAAATAATGACTGAAAACATCTCAACCATATTGAGGGAGATGGACACACATGTCAAGGAAGCACAGCACACCCCAAACAGTAAAATTACTAACATGCCTATAACAAGACAATATTTGTCAAATTGTCCAATGCTCAAGACAAAGAGAGAATACTGAAAGAAGCAAGAGAAAAGAGATCCATTATATAAAAAGGAAGCTTGGTAAAATTAAGTGCTGATTTCTCATCTACAACCATGGAGGCAAGAAGACAGTGATATGATATAGTTAAGGTGCTAAAAGAAAAACTTTTACGGTCAAGAATATTCTTCCCAGCAAAACTGGCATTCAAAAAGGAAGGGGAGCTCAAAATACTCACAGGTAAACAGAAACTAACAGTATGCTAATAAAAAACTTGCCCTTCAAGAAACACTAAAGGGGGCAGTGGAATTGGCCCAGTGGTTACGGTGTCTATCTACCACATGGGAGGCCTGTGATTCAAACCCCAGGCCTCCTCAACCCATGTGGAGCTGGCCCATGTGCAGTGCTGATGTGTGCAAGGAGTGCTGTGCCATGCAGGGGAGTCACCTGCATAGGGGAGCCCCATGTGCAAGGACTGCACCCTGTAAGGAGAGCCACCCAGTGTGAAAGAAAGTGCAGGCTGCCCAGGAATGGTGCCACACACACACAGAGATGATGCAACAAGATGACACAACAAAAAGAAACAGATTCCTCTACCGCTGACAACAACGAAAGCGGACAAAGAACATGCAGCAAATAGACACAGAGAACAGACAACCAGGGTGGGGGGAAGTGGAGAGAAATAAATAAATAAATAAATCTTTAATAAAAATAAAAGAAACACTAAAGGAAGTCCAGCAGGTGGAAAAGAGAAAAATCAGGAGAGAGTTGGAGGAGAGCAAAAGAATAACTATCATGATAAAAGATAAATAAGAACAATATATAGCAAATATAAAACTAAAGAAAATATGGCTAATGTAATTCTTTGAAAATAATAACATTGAATGTTAAGGGTTAATGGGTTAAAGACATCAGTCAAGAGACACAGATGGGAAGAACAGATAAGGAAATATGTCCCATCTATATGCTGTACACAAACAACACACTGTAAACCCAGGGATGAAAGGAGGCTGAAAGTGAATGACTGGAAAACAATTTTGCAAGCAAACAATAGCCATAAAAGGATGGGAGTAGCTATACTAATATCAGACAAAATAGACTTTAAATGCAAATCTATTGTAAGAGAAAAGGACACTGTATTAATAAAAGGAGTACTGTGATGATTAGGTTATTGTTTCAAATTGGCCAGGTAATTGTGCCCAGTTGTTTTGTCAAACAAGCATGGAGCTAACTCTAATACAAGGGCATTTAGGAACTTTAGCCACCATTGAATTTACTGCAGTTGTAAATCAGAGACAGCTGGTTATAATTACATCAGACAGGGATATTGCCATCAGTATTGAGTGATGCTTAACCCAATCAGTTGAATGCCTTTTAAAAGGAAGTGATTCTAGCACTGAGAGAGAATTTTCCAGGTCATCTTGGACAGCCAGCATCTCCCAGAAATCATCAAGAAACTTCATTGGACTTTAATTTCAGTCCTGGTTGCAGACTGTCTGTGGAACCAGGACTTGTGCATCCCCATGGCTACATTAGAGACTCCTATAGAATGGCATACTATAGACAGATATCTCTTGTTGATTCTCTTTCCCTAGAGAATCCTGATTCACACAACTTGGTACTGGGAGTGGTTCTTGAGGAAGAATCTTAACATGGGGTGTCTGAGACAGTTCTGGGAGATTTCCAATTGTCTCTCTAATTGGACTCAAGGGTACTGAGGACACCCTTCACAATAGAAAAAGAGGCTGCTAACAGTCCATGGCAGGAGTTGTTAACAATTGAGATATGCAAAATAGCATCACTGGATTACCCTACTTCCATGCTTATAAGAAGCAAGGATCTGGGTGAGGATATTTTCAACACCTTAACGGTTTTGTGGAGACAGATTGTATATTGATGTCAGCTATCTCCTCCTAGATACTCTGGATACTGTTACAAAAGCAAGAGATAGTTAAAAACTTCAAATTTGAAACTTAAACTCTGAATGGATGATGCAAATGTTTCTATATGTGTTCTGAAAGAAAACCTTGTCTCCAGTAGCCACAGGCTCAAAATATCTGAGAACCAAACTCAGACTATCATTATATGAGAAGCAGAGTTACAAAGGAAACTAAAATCTCAACACCACAAGGTTTCTGCAGTTAAAGTGAAGACATTGATTGGAAAAGAGTACTAGGGTCGGTACCAGCCAAACTGTAGCCTACCCTGCCCTGCTCCCAGCCTGCCCAAAGGCAGATTCAATGAAGCACTCAAAATAGTCTGAGTCTTGTAGAGTTATGGCATTGGATAATATATCATAAGGTACCTAGGAATGAAATAGATGAGAAGTCTTCTAAATGTGTTCAGGATTGTATAAACAGAAGAGTTCTAGGTCAAGTGAATGAAACCTTAACTCAATTCACAGGCACAGGGAATCATGGATCCTTAATCAATTCCCAGACTTGAGATAGTTTACAGACCCAGAGTCCCCAAATGAGGAGGAGACCAGGTCTCTTTGGGGTAGGATCATGTTAAACTGCCCACAATTTACACTGTTAACCTACCTCTCACCTTTACCAAGGAAATCTATGGCATTTTGCCAGAACAACTGTGTATTGGGGAAAAAGAAATTATCAGACATTTCAGGGATTATTAGACTGTGGCTCAGAAGTGACATTAATTCCAGGAGAACAAAAATATCACTGTGGTCCACCATTCAGTGTAGGCGCTTATGGAGGTCAGGTGATTAATGAAGTTTTAGCTCAGGTCCATCTCACAGTTGGTCCAGTGTGTCTGCATACCCATACTGTGGTTATTTCCCCAGTTCCAGAATGCATAATTGGAATAGACATACTCAGTAACTGACAGAGTCCACACATTGGATCTCTGACTTGTGGACTGAGGGCTATTGTGGTTGGAAAGGCAAGTGGAAGTCACTAGAACTCCCCTTCCTAGCAAAATAATAAACCAGAAGCAATACCAGATTCCTGGAGGGATTGCAGAAATTAGTGTCACCATCAAGGATTTGAAGGTTGCAGGGGTGGTGATTCCCACCACATCCCCATTGATCTCCTGTCTAGATGTTACATCTATTACAGATATTTGTGTGCTGATGTCTCCCACTATCAGTGCAGAGATGTCTATTTTTTCTCTCAGTTTTGCAAGTGTATACATTTGGTATTTTAGGACACAATGGTTAGGTGCATAAATATTTATATTTGTTTGGTGCTCATTTTTAAAAAAAATAATTTTTGTTTATATTTAAAAGATACATATATCATGCAAAATGTTACTTTACAAATATTGGAGATTCCTATATGTCCGACTCCCCACACCCCCCACTTTTCCCATATCAATAACATCTTTCTTTAGTGTGGTACATTTATTGCATTTGATTAACACATTTTGGAGCACTGCTACACAACATGGATTATAGTTTACATAGTAGTTTACTTTCTTTCCAATTCCATTCAGTGAATTATGGCAAGATACAGATAATGTCCTGCATCTGTCCCTGCAATACTATTCAGGACAATTCTGAGTCCCAAAATTCCCCCATATTACACCTCTATGTCCCTCTCCTTGCTTTCAGTAGCTACAGTGGCCACTGTCTCTACATCAATGACATGACTTCTTCCACTTTTATAATCAGCCCATAGATCATTCCCCAATCCTGAGAAATATGGGATTGTGATGTCAACTTTACCTCTAATTGAGAGGTGGCTGTGATCCCATAGGGTCAATGGATAGGACTCTCTTGTTTGCAGTTGTAGACTCTTTCAGTTCCTTGCTATGGTAGTTGTCCATCATCACCTCCATGTTAATTATCCTGGGTAAGGCAAATGAAATGGAGAGTAGGTGTTGCAACTCTAATGAGATTCAGGGCCCTGCTGGCACACGGACAGCACAAAGATTTAAGTCTCTTAGGCATACACGTTTTGACTCTAGAACTAATAGTAGGGTCGAATAGAAGGACAGAAGAAGCCAAGTGTGAAGAAACTGCAACTGAGTCCAACTGTCACTCTTGTGAGCATAAATTACAAAGAAGGGCCCATACATAAAGCCAAAACTCCTGAGGTATCTGTCCTGACTATAGTATCTGAATGTCCACAGAACCCTCAGGGGCCCAACTATTTGGTGAAATATCTACTTTGGCAGTCAAATTAATCCTGCTGAGATATGCATAAGAATAACATTTGAAATGACCTTCTGACATACTTGAAATCTCATGCATATAAACTCATTTGTCTCTGCTTTTCCTCCTTTTGGTCAAGGTCTTTTTCCAGTTGCATTGATAGTTGGTGCCTGGTGGTAGTCCCTCAGGGCCAGGGAAGCTCATCTCCAGGAGTCATGTCCCATGGTGGGGGCAGGAGGAGGTGAAAGTAACATATTTATGTTCTGAGTTTGGCTTAGAGATGGGTCACATTTGAGAAATAGGAAGAAATGCCTAGGCACCGTACAACACTAGGCTAAGTTTCCATTTCAAGAGTAAAGGATCTGAAGGACAATCATCAATATTAAGGGGCTGTCAATGGACCATCCTTTTTCCTTGTAATTTCTTCTTTACTCACGGGATTCTTGCTGATCTAGTAGAGAATGTGATAGAACTCCCCAGGATGGGAATTTGATATTCATTTGGTTGTTGTGTGAATCACTACCCACCATGGCAATGCCCCATGAACACTTGAACATATTTTTATGTCTTATAAGTATACCCAGGTAGACTTCCTCCCATGTATCCCCATCACAGAAACTCTGCACCAAGTATTCTCTCCTGCTACAATTGTAACCCTTCTGTGATACAAAATCTCTTCAAAAATGAAGCCAATAAAAGAGTAATTAAAAAGAAAATGAATAATAGTGTTAGTTTTAAAAGAAATAACTGCAAAATATATAAAATAAATAAAAATTAGGGATAATAAAATAATGAAAAATATTTTAAAATTATTTTACATGTTTCATTTTGTCACATTGTGTTCTGCTGTCCTATATGTACAGGTACATTGTCCTCCATTTATCTCCAATACTTTTCTTTTTTTTCATTTTGTACTCAAAGATGCTTTAGGTTATAGAAAAGTCATGTACTTATTACAGGGTACTCCCATATACCCAACACCCTCCTCTTTTCACTCTCCCCCTATTAATAACTTTCTATTTGTGGATGATACATTTGTTACAACTTATGTACAAATATTCTATGATAGCTACCAAACATGGTATTAGGTTTATATTATGGTTTACATTTTGGATCATACACTTTTATAAACTTTGATGCATTTCAACATGGCCTGTATACACCATAGAAAGATCATTTAGAACACTTACATTATCCTCAAAATGATCCCTGAGCCATATTCTTTTCCTCCCTCTCCATTACCCCCAGGACACTCAGCAGCCACCAGGCTTCACACCTTCAAGGAAAAAATTCATAGTTACTTGCAACAACAACTTAACAAAGTGGTCTCCCCTACTGTTTTAGGCACTTCTCTTGCTCTTGAGAAACTCCTGCCCCTCTATTTGAGAACATAGTGGACCAACACAGGATAGGAGTCCATCAACTTGCTGTTCATTATGGGGGTCACCGCCCACTGATATAAAACAAACTATGGGTTGATGAATACTCAAACTCCCTAGAACCTTGCCACATATGTGCCCTGTACCAAATGCCCCCCAAAACCAACCACCCCATATCAGCAGCCCTTACTTGCCATATTGCCAAAAGATTATTCCAAGCATTGTAGTTTCAACTATGTGTCTACCAATCCCCAGTGTTCACCAACTCCCTCCCCAATCATCCCCATGGTTCCATGGATGATCCAATGCATATTTCTCATCACATTCCCCTGACAATTCAGCACTGACTGCACTAAAATTTTCATTACAACATTATCATACCCCTCTGCTGTACAGCTACACACTTCACCTTTATAGATTTTGCCCATATGGGTATTGGCTGACAACCTCTTCTCCCTTTCTATTTCTTGTAAACATATCTTCCAGGCTCCAGCTCTGTGGGAATGCTAAATTTGCTTAATTCATATTGGTAAAGTCAAGTAATATTTGTCCTTCCATGTCTGGCTTGCTTCGTTCAAAATAACATCCCCAAGATTCATTTTTATTATTCCATGTGTTAATACTGTATTGCTTCTTTAAGCAGAGTAATATTCCATTATATATATATATTTTGTGTTTTACATATATATAAAACACAATTTCTTTATCCATTCAAATGTTGGAGGGCATTTTGGTTGACTCCAGTTTTGGGCAACAGTGAATAATGCCCTTGCTTTCAGATTCTCTGGGCATATAAGCAGCATGGAATTGCAGGATTGTATGGCAGTTCTGTAGTTTTCTGAAGAGCTGCCATACTCCACAATATCTGCACCTGTCTACATTCCCACCAGTAGTGAGTGAGGGCTCCCTTTCCTCCACATCCTCTCTAACCCTTGTAGTCCTCTGTTTTTTAATAGCTACCTACTGGTAGGTGTAAGATATCTCATTGTATTTTTGATTTGCATTTCCATAATAACTAGTGATGTTGAGCATCTTTTCATGTGCTTATTAGCCATTTTTATTTCTTCTTTGAAGAAGTGTCTATACAAATTAATTGCCCATTTTTAAATGGGTAGTTTGTCTTTTTATTTTCAAAGTGTAGAATTTCTTAATATATGCTGGATATTAGGCCCCTATCAGATATATGGTTACCAAATGTTTTCTCCCATTGAGTAGGTTGCCTTGCTTTCTTGAAAAACTGCTTTGAGTTGCAAAATTTTAAATTTTGAGGCTGTCCCATTTACCTAATTTTTCTTTCATTGTTCATGCTTTGGATGTAATATTCATGAAACCATTCCTTACTGCAAGACCCTGTAGATGTTGCTTACCTACATTAAAGTCCAAGATCTTTATGGTCTTGGCTCTTATGTTTAGATCTTTGATCCATTTCAAGTTAATTTTTTCATAAATTGTGAGATAGTGCTCCTCTCCCATTCTTTTGGATATGAATATCAAAGTCTCTGTATTAGTCAGCAAAATGGGTGCTGATGCAAAACACCAGAAATTGGTTGGCTTTTAAAAGGGTATTTATTTGGGGTAGGAGATTACAGATAACAGTCCATAAAGCATAAGTTACTTTCCTCACCAAAGTATATTTTCACATGTTGGAGCAAGATGGCTGTGGATGTCTGTGAGGGTTCATGTTTCCTGGGTTCCTCCCTTCCAGGGTCTTCCTTCTCTCTCCTCTGTGTGCTTACTTCCTGGGGCTCCAGCTTAAGGCTTCAGCATTAAGCTCTGACATCAAAATTCCAACATCACAAACCCTCAACTTTGTCCTTTGCCATGGTTTTTATCTGTGAATCCCCACCCACCAAAGGATGGGACTGAATGCCCTACTGGCATAAGAGGTTTGTCTGATTACTTAATCAAGTAAACCTCTCTAATATGCCTAGAGGAAAAGATAGGTTTAAAACATAATCCAATATTTCTTTCTGAAATTCATCAATAATATTCAACTGCTACAGTGTCCAAGCACCATTTGTTGAAGAGGTCCTTCTTTCCTAGTTTAATGGGCTTGATGTCCTTGTCTATTATCAGTTGACTGTATCTGAAAGGATCTATATCAGAGCTCTCAATTCAGTTCCATTTGTCAGTATGTCTGTCCTTGTGCATATACCATGCAATTTTGACCACCATAGACTTGTAGTATGATTTAAATTAGGTAGGGTGATTCCTCCAATTTCATTTTTCTTTTACAATACATCTTTGACTATTATGGACCTCCTGCCCTTCCAAATAAATTTTATTACTACTTTTTCCAATTCAGTAAAATATGCTGTGTTTTTTTTTAATTGGGATTGCTTAAGTTGGTAAATCAGTTTGGGTAGGAAAGACAATTTAATGATGTTTTTGTCTTTCTATCCATGAACAGGGAATGTTCTTCCATCTATCTAAGTGTTTTTCATGTCTTTTAAGAGTGTTATGTAGTTCTCTGCATATAAGTCATTTACATCTTTAATTAAATTTATTCCTAGGTATTTGAATTTTGTAGTTACTATTGGAAATGGGATTTTAAAAATTTTCCTCCTCACATTGCTAATTATTGGTGTACAGAAATGCTACTGATTTTTGTATATTGATCTTATAACCTGTGACTTTACTGAACTGATTTATAAGATCAAGAATTTTGATCATAGATTTCTCAGTGCTTTTTATGTATAGGAATGTGTCTACAAATAGTGAAAATTTTACTTCTTCATTTCCAAGTTGGATGCCTTTTATAATGTTGTCTTATCTAAGTGCTCAAGCAAGCACTTCTAACTCTCTGTCAAACAGAAGTGGTGAAAGTTGGCATCCTTGTCTTGTTCCCAAGTTTAAAGGAAAGACTTTTAGGATTTCACCATTGAATGTGATGTTAGTTGTGGGGTTTTCATATATACACTTCATCATTTTGAGAAAGTTTCTATTTCTATCTTTTGTAATGTATTTGTCAGAAAAGTTTGTTGTACTTTGTTGAAGGCTTTTTCTACATCTATAGGAATTATTATGTGATTTTTTTTCTTTTGATCTTAGTATGTGGTGTATTACACTGGTTGATTTTCTTATGTTGAGCCATCCTTTCATACCAGAGATACTTGGTCATGGTATATAATTCATTTGATGTGCTGTTAAGTAGGGTCAGCAAGTATTTTGTTGAGGATTTTTGCATCTAGGTTCATTAGAGAGATTGGTCCATAGTTTTCCTTTACTATGGCATCTTGGTTTAGCTTTTGTATTAAGGTGAGGTTGGCATCATAGAATGAGTTAGGCAATGTTCCCTTAATTTCTATTTTTTGGAAGAGTTTAGGCAAGATGGTGCTAGTTATTTCCTGGACTGTTTGGTAGAATTCATGTGTGAAGCTGTCTGGTCCTGGGTTCTTCTTAGTTGGGAGGCTTTTGTTGATGAATTTTGTCTCTTTATTGTGATTGTTCTGTTGAGTTCATCTATTTCTTCTTTTGACAGTGTAGGTTGCTTGTGTGTTTCTGGGAATGTATCCATTACCTCTAAATTATCCTTCTTGTTGTCATATAATTTTTCAAAGTACTGTGTTATGATGCTCTTTATTTTTGTGGGGTCTGTGTGAACACCCCTTCTTTGCTTCTTTTTTTAATATAGTTGTATCTTCTCTCTTTTTATCTTTGTTAATAAAGCTAAGGTTTATCAAATTTATTAATCTTTTCAAAGAACCAGTTTTTGGTTTTGTTATTTTTTCTGGTGTTTTTCTTTTATTTTTTAATTTCATCTATTTGTGGTCTAATCTTGTTATATCTTTTTTCTACTTCCTTTGTGGTTAGTTTTTTGTTCTTTTTCCAATTTCTCCAAGTGTATGGTGTAGTTAGGTCTTTGATTTTAGCTCTTTCTTTTATATTAATATGGGCATTTAATGCTATGAATTTCCCTCACAGTGCCACTTTTGCCACAGCCTATAGGTTTTGATAAGTTGCTTTGTGTTATTTATACAGAAAGAATGCTGGATTTCACTGAATGCCTGTCCTGGGGTAATAGAGATTATCATATGATTTTTACCTTTTAATTTGTTAATGTGATATATTATGTTAATTGGTTTTCTTGTGTTGAACCACACAGGCATACCTAGGATAAAACACACTTGATCATACTGTATAATTTGTTAATGTGTTGTTGGATTCAATTTGAAGTATTTCATTGAAGAATTTTGCATTATATTCATTAGAGAGATTGGTCTGTAAATTTCTTTTCTTGTAGCATCTTTTCTGAGTTGGTATTAATGACATGTTAATGCATTGAAGTAATTATTTAATGATCAATTATTTTCACATTTTTGGAAGAGGTTGAACAGGAGTGATGTAGTTCTTCTTCAAATGATTGGCAGATTTCAAGTGTGGAACCTTTTGGTCTTGGATTTTTCTTTGTTGGGAATGTGTTGCTTTGTTTTTTAAATTTATTGAAGTATATCATTCACACATGAACATACCATAAAAACATGAAAAGACATAAATATACAGTAAAAGTTGTGAATGTACAAAATGAACATGTGTAACATTATAGAAGGGCCCCACATATCAACCCACCACCATCTTGAATTGTTGAGAGGCATTTGTTAGAAATTATGAAAGAATATCATCAAAATCATACTAATAACTGTAATACATATCTTACATTTGGTGAATTTTTCTCCAACCCAACTCATTATTATTTTTAAAAATATATTTTTTATTATAGAAGTTGTGAACTTACAAAATAATTATGCATATGTATATACTTCTCACACAATATGTCTATTAGGTCTAGGTCCTCTGATTACAATCAAAGTCTTTGTTTCTCTATTGATTCTCTGTCAAGATGATTTGTCTAATGGTGATAATGGTGTATTAAAGTGCCCCACTATATTTGTAGAGACATCTATTTCTCCTCTTAGTTTTTCCAGGATTTGCCTCATTTATTTTGAGGCACCATGGTTGAGTGCATAAATGTTTATGATTTTTAAAAAAATTTTTGGTGAAGTACCCACATTAGTCAGGATTATCTAGGGAAAGAGAATCAGCAAGAGGTATTTGTCAACAATATGCAATTCTATAAGAATCTTTCATACAATTGTGGGGATGCACAAGTCCAGGATCCACAGGCATGCTGCAACCAGGGGCTGCAATGAAAGTCCAATAAAGGTTCTTGATGAAACCTGGGAGATGTTGGCTCTCCAAGATGAACTGGGAAATTCTCTCTCAATGCAGGAATCACTTTCCCTTTTAAGGTATTCAACTGATTAGGCTAAGCATCACTCATTGCTGATGGCAATCTCCCTGATTGATGTAATTGTAACCAGCTATCTGATTTACCACTGCACTGCAGTAAAGTCAATGGTGACTGAAATCCATAAATGCCCTTGTATTACAGTTAGCTCAGTGCTTGCTTGACCAAACAGCTGGGCAGAATTACCTGACTTAGTTGACACAATACCCTAACCATCACAGTCCACACCTTGTCCACTCAGAAACCATACACATTACCTTAAACCATACTTAGTCTCTAAGTAAAAGCAATGACAGACATGCATGCATATATATTTCCACCTAACAATGTTCAATTCTCCTGCATACAACCAGAAACAGATTAATTTCATATAGAATAGGGTGCAAGTTCTTGGGTAATATTGACTCTCAAACTTGACATCCTCATATACTATGACATGAAATGGATACAACTTTTTATATGATAAGGGGAATGTTTGGGGAAGAAGACAAAGAAATTTGTTTTGTGTACATATATAATTATCATCATAATGAAACAAGGAAGAAAGATACATGACTATAGTCATCATTTCTGTAACTGGTCATGTGATCAAAGTCATATTTATCACTACCTTTCCTCTACGCATTCCATGTTTCCATTACCCTTAGCAAGCACTTCAGCTAACCATAGTTCTTTGCCTGGTCGGGTGACCCAAACTTTCATTCCTGAAGATTCTGGGCCATTGTTAGTCCTGATCATTGAGTTCTTCCAATTTTCCATTGACTATAATCATAGGCCATGGCAGTACTAGGAGGTGCCCCAGAGGATCTTCTGTATTCCAGGCAAACTCTTCCTTTACCTCCATTACGTAGATGCAGTCCTATTTCCCCTTGATAATCAGGATCAATCATCCCAGCCAGTATAGTAATTCCCTTCTTTGACTGTTGATTCAGAGATAAGAGGAGCCCAAAGTGGCCAGGTGACAGTTTTAACTTCTAGTTCAATGGAATCATTGTTGTGTTCCCTGGTGACTGCACTCCCCCTTTTGTGACTAAAACCTGTAGACCAGCAGAGTTTGGGGTTGCAGCAACAGGAAGCAAAAATTTTCCTAGAGGGTCACTAGAGGTAATAGTGAGTAGTGCCACTTCCATTTCCAACCCTTGATTCCTGGACACATGAGTCCTGGTTATGGAGAAACATCTATCCTTTAGATGCAGATTTAAAGGATATAGAGCCTCCTGGAGAACATTGTCCCAGCCCTGCAAGGTATTGCCCCATAGTTTGTGCTGTAATTGAGTCTTCAGAAGGCCATTCCATGGTTCTATCAATCCAGCTGCTTCAGGGTGATGGGGAACATGGTAAGACTAGTGAATTCCATAGGCATGTGTCCATTCCCACGCATCATTTGCTGTGAAAAGGGCTCCTTAATCAGAAGCAATGTTGTATGGAATGCCATGATGATAGAAAAGACATTTTTAAGTCCATGGATGGTAGTTTTGGAATAAGCATTGCATGCAGGAAATGTAAACCCATATCCAGAGTATGTGTTTATTCCAGTTAAAACAAATTGTTGCCCTTTCCAGGGTGGAAATGGTCTAATATAGACAATGTGCCACCAGGTAGCAGGCTGGTCACCTCAAGAAATGGTACCATATCTGGCCTGAGTGTGTGTCTCTGCTGCTGGCAGATTGGGTACTCATCAGTGACTGTAGCCAAGTCAGAATTGGTAAGGGGAAGTCCATGTTGCTGAGCTCATGCATAACCACCATCCCTACCTCCATGGCCATTTCATTCATGAGCCCACTGGGCAATGACAGGAGTGGCTAGGGAAAGAGCCTGAGCATTAGTGAAAGAGTGGGTCATCTCATCCACCACTTCAAAATACAGAAAAAAATAGTAAACTAGCTCAACATGATAAAGATCATATATGAAAAACCCACAGTTAACATCATACTGAATGATGAAAGTCTGAAACCTTTCAATCTAAGATTCAGCACAAGACAAGCATGCCCACTGTCACCACTTTTATGCAACATTGGATTAGAAGTTCTTGCTAGATCAGCTATGCAAGAAAAATAAATGAAAATATTCCAAATTGGTAAGGAGGAAGTAAAAGGACTTCACTGCTTGAAGATGATATGATCCTATATATAGAAAGCCCAGAAATTTTTACACAAAGCCACTAAAGATAGTAATTTAGTTCAGCAGACTGGCAGGATTCAAGATCAATTTGAAAATCAATAAAATTTCATTACACTAGTAATGAGCAATCTGAAGATGGGAAAAAATTTCCACTTAAAAGTAACAAAAAAAGAATAAAATATACAGAAAAAAATTACCTAAAGGTGTAATTGGCTTGTAGAAAGAAACTACAAAACATTGCTAAAAGCCATCAAAGCCTATATATGTAGGACATCCTGTGTTCACAGTTCAGAAGACAAAATATTAAGTTGTCACTTCAAACCAAATTGATTTACAGATGTAAAAAAATTCTGATGAACTTTCAAAAGTTTTTTTTGCCAAAATGGATACAACAATTATCAATTTTTTTTGAAAGTGTCAATGGGATAGAAGAGTCAAAAACATCTTCAAAAAGAAGAATGAAATGTAAGACTCATGCTACCTGAGTCTAAAGCACATTACAAAGCTGCAGTGGTCAAAAAGCAGGGAGACCATTGAAAGGATTACTAGAGTCATGACTTCAGAACTCTATGATGAAAGCAAGTAGCACTGAACATACAATTTGGATAGAATGTAAAGGCATGGGACTATAACACCGTGAATCATGTGATAGAAGATGGACTCTGTTTATAGTACAAATACAGCAGTGATCTCTCATGAACTATAACACATGAACTATAACACAAAAAATGTGTTGTGTTAATAATAGGTGGTGTATGGAAAATATATCACGTGTACACTGTGAATTATGGTTTTTGGTAATAGTCTGACCATGTTTTTCATAAACTTTAAGAAATATTCCACAAAAACATATGGTGTTGGTAGTGGATTGATATATGCAAATTGTATACATTATGCATCATTATAAGAACACAACTTATCTAATAAAAATGAATGAAAATAAAGCATAGTATTGGCACAAAGATAGACATATTGACTAATGGAATAAACAGTGAGTTCAGAAACAGACCCTCACAGCTACAAATACAACTTGTATTTGATAAGTCTGTCAAGTTCACTGAACTGGGACAGCATCATCTCTAACAAATATTGCTGGGAAACCTGGATATCCATATCCAAATGAATGATGGAGCACCACTATCTCACACCCTATATAATTTTTAACTGAAAATGGATCAAAGATCTAAATGTAAGAGCCAGAACCATTAAACTCCTAGAAGAGAATGTAGGGAAACATGTTCAAGGAATTGAGGCAAGCAACATTTTCATGAACATTACATCCAAGCTCAAGCAATGACATAAAAATTAGATGAACTGGAACTTTTCATATTTAAAAACATTTGTACTTCAAAGGAATTTGCCAAAAAAGTGGAAAGGCAGCCTACTCGATGGAAGAAAATATTTCAAAATCACTTATCCAATAAGGGTCTTATTTCCAATATATATAAAGAAATCATGCAGCTCAACAGTAAAAAGACAAATGACCCAATTTGAAAGGGCAAAATAATTGAATAAATATTTTCCAAAGAAGAAATGCAGATAACTAAGAAACACATTGATAGATGTTCAACATCATTATGTATTAGGGAAATGGAAATCAAAATCACAATTAGATATCATTTCACATCTTCTAGACTAGCCATTATTGAAAAAAAATCCACAGAAAACTCCAAGTATTGGAAAGGATGTGCAAGCACAGGGAACACTCATTCACTCCTGGTGGGAAAGTAAAATGGTGTCACCTCTGTGAAAGACAGTGGGGAACTTCCTCAGGAAGCTAAGTACTTATTTGTCATATGATCCAGCAATCCTATTTCTAGGCATATAGGCAGAAAAACTGAAAGAAGAGACAGTAATTAATATATGCACAGCAATGTTCATAGTGGCATTATTCACAATTGCCAAAGTGGAACCAACACAAGTGCCTATCTGGTGATGAATGGATAAATAAAATGTGCTATATACATATGGTGGAATATTATTCAGCTGTAAGAAAAAATGAACTAGTAACATATATGATAATATGGATGCACATTGAGGATCTTATGTTGAATGAGATAAGACACACACAAAAGATGAATAATGTATACTCTCTATAATATGAATCAATCACATTAATCAAACTTATTTGAATCTAGGAGGTACATTACCAGGATTGAGTCTTGCAACAATTGAAACAAAGATACACCAACTTAGTTATGATTTGTATCTACAATGGGATATCTGAGAATGTTATATTTTTATTCTTGGAAAAAGATTATATGTCACAGAAACAACCAAATTTCCTTTTCAGTTTTACTGTCTTACTCAGTACTTTCAGAATTTACACGCAGCCAGGTGAAGGTCAATTTTCCATCCAAAAAATGAAAGAACTCTACATGAGAAGAAAATCAAATATAAATTATATTCTACATGTTAATTAACCTTGGTAAGAAGGTAAAGGTGAGACATTGTCAGGTGTCCTGAAGGACAGGGCCTTTTGAACATCTTGAATGTTATATCACTACATACTTCTATGGGATAAAAACATACCCTTGTTGACAGATGCATGGATAAATAGAGGCTCTAATAGTTTTTAAAAAATAAACTTCCCTTCCTAAGGAAGTTCTGGTACTTTCTCTCATAAGGTAGCCCAATTTTAAGACCTGCCTATTAAAAGAAAACAGGCTAATAACCCAAACCCTCTATCTTAATGACATCAACTATGAACATTATTCTTCTAATTATGAAACTAAGTCTATTATATTACTGTCTAAGAGTTATTTCTTGTAAACCATTTTGTAGCTTAAGTGTGCCCTCTCTATATGGTGAACACAACAAAAAATAACTCAATACCTTCCTCCCTAGGTGGGACATGACTCCTAGGATTAAGCCTCTGTAGTGTCAAGGGATTATTACCAAATGTAATGAGCAATGCATTTGGATAAGTAACTTGATCAAAAGAGGGACATATTTTTTAAAATAGAGTTTTTATGGCTAAGAGACTTCATATTGAGTCTAGGTGTCATTTCAGAGGATACATGTATGCAGATTTCAGCTAGATTTCACAATCCACCACAGAAAAATGCCTCAACTAAAATAGTTGCTGAAGGTTCTAGGGACATCTGAATACAAAAGGCAAGCTACATGGCCACAAGAAATCAGCATCCCCTCAGTGGACCTCTTTCGAGAATATATGAAAACATAGTTCCCCTATATTATGCAGTTATTCTCATTTATAAATTCACTAATCATCTTTTTTCTACTTCTATTATTTGAAGATATCATTTTCACTTAACTTAAGTTTATCTCTCAAAGACTTAAGATCTTCAGATTTTTCCTATGCCAGTTGGGCCCTGAAACCCAGAATATATGTGGCTATCCCCTACTCTCCAGTTATTTAGGGCTGCCTTGGACAGCTAACAAAATGATAATAATGATGCTGTCAAATCCCAAAGCAAGGCATATCTTTAACTACAAGCAAAAAAATTCTCTTCCTCTGATCTATAATATCTATGCCTTTTCTTAGCCTGAATCAGTCAGAATGGACACTGTCCTAATTCCTTCATGATTGAGAAAAGAATAAAATTAAGGGTGGTATAACCAAAAACCAACCTGGATTTAGTGATATTGTAGTCATTATCTTGTGTTAAATGAGTAACTTGTAACACTGACATAAAAAAATAATAATATAAAACAAAATGAAATAAAATAAAAAATACAATACAAGCCAATGCAATGGAAACAAAATCAAGCACGTTCCTGAACTTTGCTGAGGAACTTGGGTGAAATCTAAGTTCTCTGTTACCCTCAATGTTATTCTATAACATAGTACAATGAAGCTTATGGTATGAACATTAATCTACATTTCTCTCATCTGAAAGTTCAGGAGTTTTCTTCTTCTTTCTTTATGTCTCCCTTAATGTGCTTGAACTATGAGAGAAGTTATTGAATTAAATACATCATCACAATTCTTAATTCTTAGCAATGGTTTCAAGCAGAGCAACTAATTGAATGTCAAATGCACTAAAGCATATTTTAGAGAAAATGAACACCATATGCTTGATTCCTAAAAGTAAGGGCGATGGACCTCTGGAATTTTTCTATCATTTTCTCTTTTGTGCATCATCACTGAAGCTCATAATTACAAAATCTCTACATAAACAATGGTAATCTTTTGGATGACAAAATGCTCAGTTTTTCTGGGGGCATGTCTGCATATTGTCTACTTTATTTTCAATTCCTGATATCTTTGCTTTAGCAAACACATTGCATTATAACTGTATTCTCAACAGTCACCCTGAGGAAATTTTAGCAATATATCTCAAAACTAAATATATGCATATTGCACCAACAATTAAATCTAATCTTAATAATGCCACAAATACAACCACATGTTCACAAAAACATGTAGAAAAGTTTTCATTAAAATGGTATTCTAGTAGACTATAAGTGGAAAAAAACAATTTGCATTCAAGAATAAAATGGATAAATTGGATAAATTATGGTATATATATATATGCATGTCTGTGTGAATTATATTTATACTATAATGAAATATTCAGCTATATAATATAGATCATATATATTAGAATTATATATTACAACAATATATTTTAATAAATCCTCATCTATATAAAACAGCACTGTTATATTTGTTGGTGTTTTGCAGGGAAACAAGCTATATAAACATATATATGTAAATATTATGAGATTTAGTATAGGAATTAGCTCACACTCCTGGGGATGGACAGTTTATTTTCAATGAATTTCCCAGAACTTTCTGGCTAAAGTGAAGATGGAAATTCTTCCTTCTTCCTTCTGAGTGTGACTACTGAAATTATCAGTTTTCCTTTTAAGCCCTTCAACTAATTGGGTAAGATTTCTCTCACACTTGAAGGCAATCTCCTCAGTTGATTATAGATGTAATCATCCATAGATGCAATCAACTAGCTGATGATTTGAATCCACAAAATGTCCTCAGAGTAACAATCATGAAAGTGCTCACATTACAAAACAGATGGACACCATACCCTAGCCAAATCAATGCATGAACTTAACCACCACAACTGTACAATGAAAATCTACAAGAAAGAGGGAATTGCAAATTCACACAAAATGAATTTATCTATTGATATGGATTTATTAGTTAAGTTAATGGTCACCCCTGGTGGGAAGGGAATGATTATTAGAAGACATGAAGTTCACCTGACTTCTTTATCTGGAGCTTGGTTATATGAGAAAATTCATATTGTAAATTTTATGGAGATGCATATTTATGATTTATGTACATTTCTGAGTGTTTTTATTTCTTCCTATAAAATCTTTACTCAAAAATAATTTAAAAATTAAACAAATGACACACACCTGAGAAATTTTCAATAAATCCACCCATATACATTCACACGCGCGCGCGCACACACACACACACACACACACACCTTCTGCCAACTGTTTTAGCTTTCACTTGGCCCTCTTGCACCCTTGTTTTAGAATTATTTAAATGCCTTGTATTTTCCAACCCTTTGGACATATGATTTGCATTTTCTTCTTAATAGTCACATGCCTGTCCCATCAAGAACTGCTCTTCAATAAGCTGTGCCCATTAACAATTGAGCATGCCCTGAAACATTTTAGACAATGGCACTTGCAAATATAGCTCTCTATTTTTTTCAAAAATATTCCTGTGATGTTTAGGCTATTGCATCAACACAGCCAGGTAATTGTGCCCAGAAGTGCGGTCACCCCTCGGGCTGAAGTGTGGTTTGCTGGCCTGGCGGGGGAGCAGCCGCGGCAGGCCAAGCCGCTGCCCCCATAATAGGGTGGCTGGTTGGACTCACCGCCACCCCTGAAGGGAGCTCGGCATGGGCGCAGAGTGCCCTCGGGTCTCCCCTTCTCGGCAGCCATGCTTCTGCGGCCGCCCCTCCTCCCAGATAGCGCCACACGATGCCTTCTTTCTCCCTGCGCAGGCGCAGGGTGGAAAATTCCAGTCTGCCCTTTTCCCCTCCCCCGACAGCAGCAACAGCCAGGTGTGGGCGGAAAAATCCAGCCCGCCCTTTTCCCTTCCCCCGACAGCAGCAACAGCCAGGCGTGGGCGGGAAACTCAAGTCTGCCCTCCACCCCAGCAACAGCAGCCACCAATCCCTAAACCCTGCCCCTTCCCCCAGCAACAGCGACAGCCAATCCCTAACCACCACCCCTCCCCTGTCCGGTACCGCCCACTGACCTTTCGCCGGCAACCAATCAGAACAGGGCATGGCTTCGACCAATCAGCCTTCCCCAGCACCTATAAAACTGTTGCCTCTCCCTCAGTAAAGTGGACTTGCGTGTTTACCTTGTCTCCGCAGTAGTTCTGCCGTGCGCCCTCCAGTCCTGAGAGCCCCTGACAAGGGCCTGGCCTCCCTTGTCCCCAGTTCGTCGCCTGCTTCTCCGGGCGACCCCTTCATCGCCTGCTTCTCCGGGCGACCCCTTCATCGCCGGCTTCGCCAGGCGACCCCGTCAGCCGAACTGCGCAACCCCTTGTGAGACCGATCCCTTGTCTGCTGCCGGACCGACCCCTCGTCCCAAGTGGGACCGACCCCTCATCCCAAGCGGGACCGACCCCTCGTCCAGAGCTGGACCGACCCCTCGTCCGCAGCCAGACCCCACCTCTACCGACCGAGCAAGCCGCCGCACAGAAGTTTGGTCAAGCAAGCACTAAGAAAACTATAATACAAGGGTATTTATGGACTTCAGTCACCATTGAATTTACTGCTGGGGTTACTCATAGATAGCTGGCTATAATTACATCAATCAGGGAGATTGCCATCAGCAACGAGTCACGCTTAACCCAATCAGATGAATACCTTAAAAGGGGAAGTGATTTCAGCTTTGCAAGAGAATTACCCAGCTAATCTTTGGACAGCCAACATCTCCCAGAGCTTGTCAAGGGCCTTCATTGGACTTTCATTGCAGCCCCTGGTTGCAGCTTACCTACAGAACCTGGACTTGTGCATTCCCATGGCTGTGTGAGAGACTTATAGAATTGCATACTATTGACAGATATCTCTTGTTGATTCTCTTTCCCTAGAGAACCCTGATTAATACAGCTGGGTAACAGCAGTGGTTTTTGAGCAACAGAGTCTTAAACATTGGATGTCTAAGGTGGTTCTGGGAGTTTAGAAATTGTCTTTCTACTGTAATTTGACTCAAGTGTATTGATGACTCCCTTTCCAATAATGAAGAAGCTGCTAACAGTCCATGACATGATTTGGCAATCGAGATACACAAAACAACATCACTGGATTCCCCTATTTCCATGATTACAAGAAGCAAGGAGTAGGTGAGAGTGCTTTCAATACCTTAACAGAGTTTTGTGGAGTCAAATAGTATACTGATATTGGCTGGTTCCACCTAGATACTCTGGATACTGTTACAAAAGAAAGAGATGAGTAAAAGGCTTCAAATTTGAAAGTTAAACACTGAATAGATGATCCAAAAGTTTCTGTGTGTGCTCTGAGAGAAAATGTTCTCTCCTGTAGCCACAGGCTCAAATATCTGTGAACAAAACACAGAGTCCCATTGTACAAGTAGTAGAGTTACAAAGGAAACTAGGGAAACGGACTTTGGCCCAGTGGTTAGGGCATCCGTCTACCATATGGGAGGTCCGCGGTTCAAACCCTGGGTCTCCTTGACCCGTGTGGAGCTGGACATGCACAGCAGTGATGCACGCAAGGAGTGCCATGCCACGCAAGGGTGTCCTCCGCGTGGGGGAGCCCCACGCGCAAGGAGTGCGCCCGTGAGGAAAGCCGCCCAGCGTGAAAAGAAAGAGCAGCCTGCCCAGGAATGGTGCCGCCCACACTTCCTGTGCTGCTGACGACAACAGAAGCGGACAAAGAAACAAGACGCAGCAAATAGACACCAAGAACAGACAACCAGGGGAGGGGGGGAATTAAATAAATAAATAAATCTTTAAAAAAACAAACAAACAAAAAAAAAAAAACAAAGGAAACTAAACTCTCAATCCCACAGGGCACTGATTGGAAAAGAGTGGAATCCAGAAAATTGGGACAGAGACATATAGGGGGATGATGATATTGATGAAAACATTGGAACCCTGAATTCTGATGAGTCTTTACTAGGTAAGCCTGCCAAGGCCTACACTGTCACAGCCACACCTTGTCAACCTTGTATCATCTAGCCTCCAGCTTGCCCCAAGGAGTCTGAAACAGCTTCCAGCACTGAGGTAGGTACCAACCAAACTGAAGCCTGCCATGTCAAGCCTCTGGCCATCCCCAGGGAGTCTGGAACTTCTCCCAGTCCTGAGGTATATACCAGCCAACTTCCAGCATGCACTGGCAAGCCCTGAGGAAACTGCTTTCTAACCTGTCTCATCATGAGAAAATGCAGGGGAATGCCCTGAGGCCAGTAGCTTGCAAGATATTTCTAATCCTTCTCCTTGCCCTCCCCCACCACCTCTCTTGTCTTTCAGACCTATCAGTAGACTATTATCACAAGCTCCCTAAGGTGAAATGCAAAGTGTGACCCATGAGTAAGGTCTACTCAGAAAGAACTCCATGAGTTTTCCAACTTATATAGACAGAAATCAGGGGAATTTGTGTAGGAATGGATAATGGTGGATGGATTATAAAGTTGGATCAGGCTGAGTTTATTGATATGGGCCCACTTAGTAGAAATTTTGGATTCAGTTCTGTAGCTTGAGGAGTTAGAAAGGGCTCTAGCACTTTGAGTTGCTGATTGAAACATGGGCCAAAAAATGGTTTAACATGTCTGAGGTTGAGATGTCAAGTTTGCCCTGGTACATGGTAGAAGAGGGAATTCAAAGGTTTAGGTGGTAGAATGGATTTACCAAAGAGCTTTCCCCCCACCCTAGGAATGTCCAGAGGACACACCCTTAACCAAGACTGTGTGGAATAAATTTGTAAGACTAACTCCATCTTACCTGAAGAGCTCTGTGGTTGCTCTTTTCTATAGTCATGATAATACTGTAGGTGGGGCTGTGATGAAACTAGAATCCTTAGACATTATGGGGATGATTGGATGTCGGCCTGGTAAATGTCAAGTATCAGCAGTTAATTTCCAAAGTCAAGGTAGGTATGATTACCACAATGAACGGCAGATTCAAATAGTACTCAAAATAGTCTGCCTTGTGTAGAGTTATGGCATTAGCTGATACATTATGAACAGTGAAATAGATGGCAATCTACTCAATTTCTTCAAGATCTGTATAAATTGAAGTGTTCTAGGTTGAGTGAACAAAATCCTAACTCAAATTACAGATGCAGGGAATCATGACCTCTTAATTCACATACTTTAGACAGTTTACAGACACAGAGTCCCTTGGAAGGGGAGGAGGCCAGGTTTCCTTGGGGAAGAATGCTGTTAACTTGTCCAAAATTTAAACTATTAATCTTCCTCCCACATTTCCCCAAGGAAATCTATGGCCTTTTACCAGAGTAACTGTGTGTTGGGGAAAAAGAAATGATCAGACATTTCTGGGAATATTAGACATTGTCTCAGAAGTGACATTAATTCCAGGAGACCCCAAACATCACTGTGGTCCACCAGTCAGAGTAAGTGCTTATAGAGATCAGGTGATTAATGGAGTTTTAGCTCAGGCCTGTCTCATAGTTGGTCCAGGGGGTCTGTGGACTCATTCTGTGGATATTTCCAAAGTTTCAGAATGCATATTGAAATAGACATACTCAGTATTCAACATAATCCCCACATTGAATGCCTGACTTGTGGAGTGAGGGCTATTATGGTTGGAAAGGCCAAGTGGAAGCCACTAGAACTGCCCCTACCCAGCATAATAATAAACCAAAAGCAACACTACATTCCTGGAGGGATTGCAGAAATTAGTGCCACCATCAAGGATTTGAAAGATGAAGGGGCGATCATTCTCATCACATCCCCATTCAACTCTCCTATTTGGCATGTACAGAAAACAGATGGACCTTGGAGGATGAAAGTAGGTTATCATAAACTTTACCAGGTGGAGACTCCAATTGCAGGTGCTGTCCCAGATGTGGTATCATTGATTGAGTAAATCAACATGTCTTCAGATACCTGGATGCAGCTGTTGATTTGGCAAATGCATTTTTCTCAATTGCTACTAGTAAGGACCACAAGAAAACAGTTCACTTTCGGTTGGAAAGGTCAGCAGTATACCTTCATGGTCGTGCCTCAGAGGTATATAAACTCTCCAGCCCTATGTCATTATATTGTATGCAGGGATCTTGATCATCTCTGCCTCCCAAAAGACATCAACTGGTCCATTATATTAATGATATCGTGTTAATAGGACCTACTGAGCAACAAGTAGCAAATACTCTAGACTTATTGTTAAGGCATTTATGTGAGAGAGGATGGGAGATAAATCCATCTAAAATACAAAGTTTTTCCACCTCATTGAAATTTCTAAATGTCTGATGGTGAGGGGCATCTTGATATATTCCTTCGAAAGTGAAGGATAAGCTGTTGCATCTGACTCCTCCTATGACAAAAAAAAAAAAAAAAGAGGCACAGCACTTACTTGTCTCTTTGGATTTTGGAGACAGCACATTCCTCATTTAAGTGTACTACTCCAGCCCATTTACAGGATAACCAGAAAAGCTGCTAGTTTTGACTGGGGACCAGAACAAGAAGAAACTGTGATACCGATCCAGGCTGCTTTTCAAGCTGCACTACCACTTGGGCTATATGATCCAACAGATCCAATGGTCCTGGAAATTTCAGTGGCAAATAGAGATGCTGCCCAGAGACTTTGGCAGGTCCCTATAGGAGAATCACGATGTAGACCCTTAGGGTTTGGGAGCAAAGACTTCCATCCTCTGCAGATAACTACTCCCCTTTTGAGAAACAGTTTTGGTGGGTGTGTACAGCAGCTCTCCATAATAAAGTGGCAGTGATACATATAAGATAGGGCTCGAGTGGATCCTGAAGGCATGAGGAAGTAGCCCAAATGCCCATGGTCACCACACCTGCCATGTTACCTTCTCTTTCCCAGCCCACATCTTTGGTCTCTTGGGGAGTCCCTTACAAACTGTGACTGAGGAAGAGGAAACTTGGGCATGGTTCACAGATGGTTCTGCATGATATGCAAGTACCACTCAAGAGTGGACAGCTACAGCACTGCAGCTCCTTTCTGAGACATCCCTGAAGGACAGTGGTGAGGACAAATCCTCCCAGTGGACAGAACTTTGAGCAGTGCCCCTGATTGTTCATTTTGCTTGGAAGAAGAAATGGCCAGAGGTGCATTTGTACACTGATTCATGGGCTATTGCCAATGGTTTGGCTGGATGGTCAGGGACTTGGAAGGATCATGATTGGAAAATTTGTAACAAAGAGCAATGGGGAAGAGTTATGTGGATTTACCTTTTTGAGTGGGCAAAAGACATGAAAATTTTTGTGTCTCATGTGAATGCTCTCCAGAAGGTAACTTCAGCAGAGGAAGATTTTAATAATCAAGTGGATGAGATGACCCACTCTGTAACTAATTTTCAGGCTCTTTCCCCGACCACTCCTATCATTGCCCTGTGGGCTCATGTACAAAGTGGCCATGGGAGTAGGGATAGAGGTTATGCATGGGCTCAGCCACAAGGACTTCACCTTACCAAGGCTGACTTGGCTACAGCCAATTCTAGGTGCCCAATCTGCCAGCAGCAGAGACCCACACTTAGCCCCCAATACGGCACCATTTCTCAAGGTGACCAGTCTGTTACCTGGTGGCAGGTTGACTACATTGGACCACTTGAACCATGGAAGGGAAAGTGGTTTGTTTTAACTGCAACAGACACATACTCTGGTTATGGGTTTGCATTTCCTGTATGCAATACTTCTTCCAAAACTACCATCTGTGGAATTACAAAATGTCATATCTACTGACATGGCATTCCACACAGCATTGTTTCTGATCAAGGAACCCATTTCACAACAAATGATGTGTGGAAATGGGCACATGCCCATGGAATTCGCTGGTCTTACCATATTCCCCATCACTGTGAAGCAGCTGGAATGATAGAACCATGGAATGGCCTTTAGAAGACTAAATTATGGTACCAAATAGGTGGCAATACCTTGCAGGGCTGGAGCAATTTTCTCCTGGAGGCATTGTATGCTTCATATCCTCATCCACACAATGGTCCTGATTCTCCCATAACCAGGATCCATGGGTCCGAAGTCAAGGGGTGGAAATGAGAGGTACCACTATTACCCCTAGTGACCCACTAGGAAAATTTTTGCTTCCTCTCCCTGCAACCTCAAACTCTGCTGGTCTACATGTTTAGTCATAAAAGGAGTGCTGTCACCAGGGAACACAGCAATGATTCCATTGATCTGGAAGTTAAAACTGCCACCTGGCCACAGTGAGCTCTTCTTACTTCTGAATCAACATTAAAAGAAGGGAATCACTGTACTGGCTAGAGTGATTGATCCTGACTATCAAGGGGAAATAGGACTTCATCTACATAATGGGGGTAAAGAAGAGTTTGCCTGGAACACAGGGCATCCTTTAGGGCATCTGCTAGTACTGCTGTTGAGAAATAGGAGAGTATGTCTTTGCAGGAGACTATCTAATGGGTCACTCCTGCTTCCCACTTCTGTAGATCCACCCATCAGTGCATGACTTTGTAAGAGACTATTTAATGGACCACTCCTGTCTTCTGCTTCTGTTACTCCCTTGCAAGAACATGACCTTGCAAGAAATCATCTAATTGACCACTCTTGCTTTCCACTTCTGTAACCATCTTGCACATTACAGTAGAAAATTTGACCACCAGCCCAGCAACACATTAGCCAATAAGTGAAAGCCATGCTAATTCTTCATGAGACCCTATATAAACCTGTAAAAATGGTTAAATGGAGTTCAGAATTTGGAGATTGATTCTCCTGTTGGCCCACATATAATGAAATTGTTCCTTTGCCTTTCCAAGTGCCATTTGGATTTCTCTGTCACTCAGGTCTTCTGGGTTTGCTGCGACATTTGGTTCCCTGACCAGGAAACCTAACCACACTGACCATTTGTGCCTCCAGTTTGTGACTGATGGGTGTGGCCAGCAGTGATTTCTACATGAATGAGGTGGTGCCACCTGTCCTCTTGACAGGGCCCCCTTTCAGGGAGGATCCCTGTGGGCCATGTCCTCCAACCTGGCCTGACTCAGTGGAGAGGTGGATTGAACATCATAAGAAGACACCAGACAGGTAAGACCCTGGGGTTCTCAGACACAGTCAGGCCTGTCTCCAGATGGAAGTGGAGACTGATCACCTCCCAAAATCTTGAGATTTGAGATCTCAGGATAGCGTAGGCTGTTGAGTTGAAATATGTAACCTCTGAGTGAATGAATGGATGAATAAGGACTGCAGAGGCTTATCTCTGCTGATCCGGTTCATGGCTCCAAAGCCAGTGCTATGGAGTCTGAGTGGGTCCCAACCTGCACTCTGTGGCTCCATCATATGGCATAACAACTATTCTGGACTCTGCACAGATGTTTTAGCTAAGATGAGCCTAACTTCTCATGAGAGATGCAGACAGGTGGGCATCTGGGTGGCCTCGTGAGAGGCACCCCTCCCTTGTTTGAACCACAACACTGATTCAAGAATGGGATCATCACAATCCAAACTCACAGTATTAGATTGATGTTTAAAAATTTTTTAAAGGGCTTTTCAGAGATTATGGTGTCTGTATGTCCCCCAGAACTCTCTGGACTCTATGCAAATTGGAGTAGCATGAGTTTGCTGTTGATTGGCCCTCAGAGGGAACCCTAGAGGTGGTTAAGGTTCATGCAGTTTTGCAGGTAGTCACTGGGATCCCTGGCCACCCTGATCAGTTTGCCCATATTGATTCCTGGTTAGAAACCACCCAAACTCTGCCCCCTTGGGTTCAATTCTGTGTCAGTAGGAATGGTCAGAGTAGGGTCCTAGTAGCTAAAATGGCCAGGATTCATAAAAGGAGTGGTATTAGGGCAGTGGAGGGTACATGGGGACCTCTTATATATTTTGAATGTAATATTTAAAAAATAGAGAATCCTTCTGTACTCTTAAAAAAAACACAACTTTTTCTCTGGAGGAAGACCCTTTAACCCCACCATATGTTCCAGCCATTCCAGGGCATATTCCTGCTCCACAGCCTCCACAAGCACATCTCCCAAAGACTCCTCCACCTTCAGTCTTCCTAGGACTATCAGCCCCTAGAGGGGGATCCTGAGACCCCTTTGGTGAGAAGACTTTGGTCAGTGCAGTCTGCACTTCAGATGCCCCTCCATGAAACACAGGGTCCAGCCCAGATTGGTGCAGATGGGATGGTCCAACCTGGGAGGCCAATCCTGTTTTATCAGCCTTTTACAACTACAGATCTTTTAAACTGGAAGCACCACACCCCTTCATATTTAGAAAAGTCTCAGGCTCTTATCAAGCTCATGGAGTCCATTTTCCAAACTCACCACCCCACTTGGGATGACTGCCACCAACTCCTAACCCTGTTCAATACAGAAGAGAGACACTGTATTCTCATAGAAGCCAGAACGTTATTGTGAGAGCAGGCCCCTTAAGGTTTCTTGGAGCCAGAGGAATGAGCCTGAGATGTGGCACCAGAAGCCCAAATGACCTGGGAATTTAACACAGATCAGGGATGGGCTGCTCTTCAGTGGTATTGAAGAGCCTTCCTCAGATGGGTACTGGAAGGAGTGAGGCAGCCCACAAACATGTCCAAAACAGACTCCATTACTCAAAAGCCTGAAGAACCTCTGGGAGATTTCTATGAGTAACACTGTGAGACCTTCAGGATCTACACCCCCTTTGCTCAGAGGCCCCAGAAAGATAGAGGAAGGTGAATGAAGCTTTCATCTCCCAGGTGGTACCAGACATCAGACAGAAATTTTAGAAGCTAGGTGGGTTCACAGGAATGAACGTCTCCTAGCTCCTTGAAGTCACAAAGTATTCATCAGTCAGGATGAAACTGCTGAAAGGGAAGCAAAAAAGCAAATGAAACAGCAGATCTCCCTGTTAGCAACAGCATTAGGGAATCCAGGTGCGACCAATTGAGGAAGGCCACCCTGAAAAGGGAGGAATACCTACAAGAGAGTGCCTCTGGTGAGAGAACAATGTGAGTGCTGTAAAGAAACTCAACACTGGAAGAATGAATGTCCACAAAAAGGTCAGACTAAGAAAGGAAATGCTCCCAGAGGACAACACTGGCCCAAATCCCTAAACCACCTAATTGATTTACTGGGACTTAACTCTGAATAGGGGTGACTGGGTTTACTAGAACTCGGTTCCCACAAACCCACAGTCAAAGTAAACATTGAGGGCCAACCAATTAATTTCATGATAGATACTGGAGCCAAATATTCAGTAGTAACCACACCAGTTGCCCCCTTTAGTAGAAAGACAGCCAATACCATGGAGGCAACTGGAAATCAGTCCAGCCAGTGGCCTCTCTGCCAGTCCAGAACCTGCCAGTTGGGTGGCCACAAAGTAACCCACAAATTTCTGTATCTACCCAAATGCCCAGTTTCCTTGCTGGGCAAGGACCTTCTAAATAAACTGGGAGCCCAAATCACCTTTAGATCTGAGGGGTCAACAAGTTTAAGCCTCAGGACCAGCCTCACATTCCTTGTCACCATTCCCTGGAAGAGGAATGAAGACTGCCTGAAGAAAAAACTTCAAGTCAAAATCCAGAGAGGCTATTAGAGCTGTACCCTGAGGCCTTGGCTGAAAGAATTCACCAGGAATAGCCTGGAACCATGCCCCTCTCATCATAGACCTAAAACCTGGGGCTACCCTGATCCAACAAAGGCAATACCTGGTCACCCATGAAGTGCAATTGGGCATAGTTGAAGACAGAAACTGCCTAAGAAAGGATTTTAATCAAATGCCAGTTGCCCTCACACACTCTGTTGCTGCCACTAAAGAAGCCTGATGGTATGGACTATTGACCTGTCCAAGACTTGTAGGCCATCAACAACGCCACCAGCACCCTGTAACTGGTTTTCCCTAACCCACACACTTTAATGGGCAATTGTCACCTGGGGTCACCTGGTTTACCTGTCTGGACTTAAAGGACACATTTTTCTGCCTGTGGGTGGCTCCCCAGAGCCAGTCTCCATTTGCTTTTGAAAGGGACAATCCCAGGACTCAACAAAAGATTCAACTGAACTCAGCTCCTGCAAATATTCAACCTCCCCCATCCTCTAAGGAGAGGACCTGGCAGAAGACCTACCTTCTGATCCATGGGAATACTTAAATGTACTCTTCTTCAGTATGTAGATGACCTCCTGCTGGCTAGTGAAACAGAAAAAAAATTGCTGGGAGGGAACTCGAGCTCTTCTACAACTTCTAATGCAAACTGGTTATAAAGTGTCCTTGGAAAAGCCTCAGATTTGCCAGCAACAAGTTAGGTATCTAGGGCTCGCCATTTCAAAAGGGCACTGAACTTGGACGGGAATGAAAGAAGGTAATTTGCAGTATCCCAACACCTACCACTAAATGAAAGCTCAGTGAATTTCTGGGGTTTGCAGGATTCTGTCACATCTGGATTCCCAGTTTTGTGGCTATGGCTAAACCCCTTTATGAAGTCTTCACAGGCCTTGAAAAATAACTCCATATCTGAAGTATAACCCAACAGAAAGCCTTCAAAGAAATTGAAAAACAGATCAGCTGGGCCCTTGCCCTAGGACTTCTGGACTTATCTTGGGACTTTAACCTGTTTGTGTGTGAGAAGATCAAGTTGGTCCTAGGAACGCTCAATCAAACAGTTGGCCCCTGGCAGAGACCTATTGCCTATCTCTCAAAACAGTTAGATCCCGTAGCTGCCAGGTGGTCTCTCTACCTGAGGGCTTTAACAGCAACAGTAACCCTTGTCAAAGAAGCCAACAAGATGAATCTTGTGCAAGCTGTTCATGTCATGGTACCTCATGCCATCACCACCTTAATGAACTCACACTGTCACCATTGGCTTTCCAACTCCATTCTTACTCATTACAAAGGTGAAAACCCCAGAATAACAGTAGAAACTTTGTGCACTCTGAATCCTGCCACTTTCCTGCCGACTGAAAGATGATCTCCTGAACACAACTGCACAGAAGTAACAGAAGAAGTGTATGCAAACCACCCTGACATCTAGGACAAGTCACTTCCTTGCCCAGATCAAACCCTATTCACAGATGGCAGAAGTTTTATCAGAGATGGAGAGAGGCTTGCTGGATATGCAGTCACCATCACTGAACAAGTAGTGGAAGCAGCTCCCCTATGTAAAGGGTGGTCTGCACAGTGAACAAAACTCTGATCACTAATTCAAGTCCTACAACTGGACACTGGGCAAATGGTAAACATTTGCTATTGTACATATCTGTGGAACAATTTATAAGGAGAGGAGACACCTAAATGCAGGGGGAAAACAAATAAAAAACAAAGAGGAAATCCTTCAACTACTGGAGGCAGTCTGAAAGCCAAGCAAGGTTGTCATCATCCACTGTTGGGGACATCAGATGGGAACAGATGCAGTTACTAAAGGAAATACACTAACTGATGAAACAGCTCAACAGGCAGCCAAGAGAGCCCTCAAACTATAGGCCCCACCACCAGTACCTCATCTATCCTTTTTAGGGCAACACATTGAAAAACTAAAGTAAACCCAGAAGGAACAGGAGAGGGCAGAGAGAGAAGGAGGGCACTAGACCCCAGAAGGAAACTGGCTACTCCTGGATGGCTGAGTCTTCATCCCAAAAGAGGTCATCCCAAAAGAGGTCTTCATCCCAAAAGAGGTATACCCTTGTTCAACAATACCACCAGCTCACCCACCTGAGAAAGACTGCTTTAGGAGCCCTGCTCAGAAAATACTACTACATTGCCCAGATGGCCTCACTCTGCACAACTGTTAGCAGCCCATACCAGACCTGCACTAAAAACAACCCCTTCCAAGGTCCCCAAACTCTGGTCAGCATCCAACACATAGGTACAATTCCTTTTGAAAACTTAACAATGGACTTTACAGAAATAAAACCAAGTCAAGGGTATAGATATTTACTAGTAATAATTTTCACCTTCTTGGGCTGGGTCAAAGCCTTTCCCACCCACACTGAAAAAGCAAAGCAAAACAAAACAAAACAAAACAAAAAAACTAAAGCTTTGCTCTAAGAAATAGTTCCCCAGCATGGGATACCCTTTCCCATAGGCAGTGGCAATGGCCTGGCTTTTGTAGCAGCCATCATCCAAGAGCTAATGCAAATATTAGGAATAAAGTGGAAGCTCCACACAGCATATAGGCCCCAGGGCTCAGGGAAAGTGGAATACATGAATTGAACCCTCATAACCACCCTAGCCAAGTTCTGTCTCAAGAAATTGACATCCTGTGTGTGGACCCTCCTTAAAGTCAGATGCACCCCCAGACCCTCAGGCTGTTCACCTTTTGAAATCCTATTTGGATGATCACCCCCAATTATTCAAACCTATAAGGGAAATCTCAGACCCCTAGGAGAAACTGGCCAAGGTTCCACCCTTCAGCAATTGGGAAAAACCCTAACCCAAATATATAAAACTGTCCTGTCTCAGGATACCATCATATTAGGCCACCCAGTACACCCATACTTACCCGGAGATCTAGTTGGGTAGAAGACTGGAAAAAAGGAGCCTTTCCAGCCCACATGGAGAGGCCCACATACTGTTATCCTTGTAACCCCCACTGTTCTCAAAGTTTCAGGTATAACCCCTTGGATTCATTATACCAGAGTTAAAAGGACACATTCCAATGAAAACAGAGATGACTGGATAACCCACACTGTACCTGACTGTCCCTTGAAAATCTGAATTGCCTGGAGCCACTGAGGACCACCATCACCTAATTAGATGAACTCCTGCTCCCTATGGTTCATGTTCTTCTTCAGACTGCTTGGCCTACTGTTTGGGGCTGGACTAGCAGCTACAGCTCCCAGAGACTGGAGTGTAGTTGAAAGGATACTAATCTTAATAACCTACCTGTGTCTTGGTACTTTGCTACTTTTAAGTTGTTTTTCCTCACTTGGCTTGTGGCCATCACCAACCCCTACCCCTGATTTACTGAGTGTTACAAGACCATCATATTCATTACCCTACAGAGGCTAAAGCAGCTCTAGGGATGATGGTTTTCTGTCCCAACCTTTAACTATTACAGCTATTTGCCAGCAAAATGTTATAATATTCAAACTGTTACCCTGTGTTTGGAAAATGGGCAAAAGCTCTGGATGGGCAAAATAATACACTGGGAGAACTACAAAACCCAGAAAAGACCATATGTTGGACCTCTCTCTCATGGGTAGGCATGTCTGAGGTGGGAGGGATGAAGGACTAAGCCCAGGAAAATGCCTTAGACCAGGTCCATGCCAGCCTCATCCAACTACCCAAAGGCCAAAATATCAGTGGGTAAGCCTCACAGGACTCCACCAACTTACTCAGGTCATAACCCCTGTTTGGCAGGTGGAGTGGCTAGTCAACACCACTTATACCCTCCTCCTTAACACTTACCCAGATGCCAACATCTGCTGGTTGTGCCTGCCCCTTTTGAAAAAACCTTTCTAGGCACCCCATCCCCTCTGGGATGGACCCCCAAGCAAACCTTAACTAAAATTAAACATGAAATTGCCCCTATTAGCCCCATGGCCCTCAATGTCCAGCTAGCTCTCTCAGAAGGCAATAAAAACAATAAAACCTGCTATCTGGGTAAAAACCCTGTTCTAATGTTGAAATCAGTTGGGACTATCCCTGCAAAACTTATCCTCCCAGGATTGTTCTTCCTATGTGGAAGCACTGTGTACAGATGCTTAAAAGCCAATTGGACATGGAATTGTGTCATGGTGTTCTTAACACCAGAAGTATCTGTATGCACCAAAAATGAGCTAGAACAAGCCCTAAACCTGCACCAAGAATGGGTCAGATGAGCTCTGCTCACCACTGCCCTTATAGGAGCAGGTATAGTCATGGGAGTAGGAACTGGACACAGAGGATTGCATTCTTCCTTCAACTTTTATTACAAACTCTCCCAAGAGCTAAATGAGGACATGGAATGAGTTTCTAACTCCCTAATCTCCCTCTGGAGCCAAGTCAACTCACTAGTGAGAGTAGCCCTGCAAAACAGGAGAGCCCTAGACTTATTAACAGCAGAAAAAGGAGGAACATGTATCTTCCTCATGGAAGAATGCTGTTACTACATCAATCAATCAGGAATAGTTACTACCAAAGTAAGAGAGCTGAGAGACCAGATCCAGAAAAGAAAAAGGGAACTAAATGAGTTACGGGCTGGAGCCAGTCACCTGATTATTTTACTCATGTTAGTTACATTTGGCCCTTACATAGTCAATGCTCTTATTGGGTTCATTGAAACAACAGTAACACAGACAGCAACAGCAAGATTTCTGGCCCTAAGAGAATATAAGCCACTTAGCAGGAGTGATGGACTATAAAAACTATAAGAGTATCAAAGGGGGGAAACGTTGAGAAATAAGAGAGCATCTACTTGCAGGACACTATCTAATGGACCACTCCTGCCTCCTGCTTCTGTAAATCCACCCATGAGAGCATGACCTTTCAAAAGATTATCTAACTGACCACTACTGCCTTCTGCTTCTGTAACATGATCTTGCAAGAAACTATCTTATTGACCATTCTTGCTTTTCACTTCTGTAACATCACTTGCATATTACAGTAGAAAATTTGCCCACCAGCCCAGCAACACATTAGCTAATAAATGAGAAGCATGCTAATTCTAAATAAAACTCTATATAAACTTGTAAAAACTGTAAAATGGGGCTCAGAATTTGGAGATTGATTTTCCTCTGGCCTGCACATAATAAAATTGTTCCTCTGCTTCTCTGACTGCTGTTTGGGTTTCTCTGCTGCTCAGGTCTTCTGGATTTGCCATAACACTGTCATGTCTTATGATTAAATTCAATGGAAAATTGCAACAACCCAATCCATGCAGTACTAACGATGGCCCAGAATCTTTAGGAATGAAATTTTGAGTCACCCTACCAGGGAAGCACAGCTAGCTGACATGCTTGCTGAGGGTAATAGAAACATGGAATGGGTAGTGGAAGAAGGTAGTGATAACCATGGACTTTGACCATGTAACCAGTTACAGAAATGGAGACTATAATTGTCATGAATCTTTCTTCCTTGTTTCATTATGATGATGATTGTATATGTACACAAAACAAATTTCTTTGTCTTCTTCCCCAAACTTTCCCCTTAACATATAACAAGTTGTATCTGTCTCATGTCATAATATTTAAGTCAAGTTTGAGAGTGAATATTACCCACGAATTTGCACCCTATTCTGGATGGAATTAATGTGTTTCTGGTTGTATGCAGGAAAGTTGAACATTGCTACATGGAAATATATGCATGTCTGTCATTGGTTTTACTTAGAGACTAAGTATGTTTTAAATAATATGTATGGTTGCTGAGTTGACAAGTGATGGAATGTGATGGTTAGGATATTGTGTCAGCTTGGTCAGGTAATTGTGCCCAGTTGTTTGGTCAAGCAAGCACTGGGCTAACTGTAATACAAGGGCATTTATGAACTTCAGTCACCATTGACTTTATTGCAGTGGTAAGTCATAGATAGCTGGTTATAATTACATCAATCAGGGAGATTGCCATCAACAATGAGTGATGCTTAACCCAGTCAGTTGAATGCCTTAAAAGGGAAAGTGATTCCAACATTGAAAGAGAATTTCACAGCTCGTCTTTGGACAGCCAACATTTCCCAGAACTCATCAAGAACCTTCACTGGACTTTCATTGCATTCCCTGTTTGCAGCCTACCTGCAGAACCTGGACTTGCACATCCTCAATTCTGCATGAGAGACTTATAGAATCACATGCTATTGACAGATATCTCTTATTGATTCTGTTTCCCTAGAGAACCCTGACTAATACATTTTTCAAAGCAAACTCTCTACAGAATTCATAGCACATTCCCTCATGTCTCCAGAGACACTCTAAGAGTCCACCTTGCACAATACTTAGGAATGACAGGAAAAAATCTAGACACATCTACCTCTCCAGCAGTATTCATAGTAAACACACTGGTCGTGGTGACTGAAGAAGTTATTCCCTCCCTCTGACCATCTGGATATATGTGGATAAAAAAATTCTCAGTCCACCATGTGAGATCTGATTGATAGAGATAAAATTTACATATACTTACTTGTAAGTTGTTTATTTATTATACCTGATCTCTATTTCTTTTAGAATATTTCCAAGACTTGTAATTATGCAGAGCGTTTTATAAAATGGATTGAACATTTCTGTATCATAGCTACTAGGTTATTAATTTTAAAACTGCCTCTTGGATGGTGGACTTGGCCCAGTGGTTAGGGTGTCCGTCTACCACATGGGAGGTCTGTGGTTCAAACCCTGGGCCTACTCGACCCATGTGGAGCTGGCCCATGCACAGTGCTGATGCGTGCAAGGAGTGCCGTGCCATGCAGGGGTGTCCACTCTGTAGGGGAGCCCCATGCACAAGGAGTGCGCCCCATAAGGAGAGCATCCCAGTATGAAAGAAACTGCAGCCTGCCCAGGAATGGTGCCACACACACGGAGAGATGACACAGCAAGATAATGCAACAACAACAAAAAGAAAGAAATACAGATTCCCATGCCACTGACAACAACAGAAGTGGACAAAGAAGACACAGCAAATAGACACACAGAGAACAGACAACTGGAGTGGGGGTGGAGGGAAGAGAAATAAATAAATAAATAAATAACAAAAAAACCTGCCTCTCTTTATGTATTCAGCTATGTAGAAAAACAAAATTCTACTTCTTATTATAACAATGTGATAAGTGGGGACCACTATTAGTTTCCAGTTCTACAGTGGTTCAAGTAAATCCCAAAATGATTCTTATAATATTGGCAGGATAAAATAGTCATTCTCATGCAATCAATTTTTTATTTTCCTCATGATAGTATAATGATGAATCAGAAGAAGGGTATCAACAGTTTAATCAGTATCATTTGCTTCTTAAAAATATCCACAATTGATATTGTTTTAGCTTCCTGGGGCTTCAAACTGTCATTGGTTAACATATAATATATGTGAGAAATATATCTCAGAATCAGAGTTCCTTACTTTTACATTGTGTAAATCTAAGTGCTATTGAGTTGTCAAGCAGTGACAATGTCAGCAAAATGTGAGCTTGTCTTCTGAATATCAAAATGGACAGATAAAAGAACTGCTCGTATTTATTGAGCATGTGTCATGTGTTAGCTCCTTAGGGTTAAGTACCCATTAAATACTCATACATTTCCCTTAAGTAGGAACTTAAGTTTAAAGAAATTATCCACTAGAAAGCAAAGGGCTAGAAAAAAATACACAGGTGGGGGAAAAGAACAGAACTTGCTGAGAAATGGAAAAGAAGAATGAAAATAAACACTGAGATCTGATATGAGCTCCTCTAGGCAGAAAGATTGAGATTAGGTTTGTGTAGTCATCTCTTAAACTATTAATTATTCCTCCCTTTGCTAATGCTAAGGGGAGGGTTGCCAGTGGTTATTGATTGCCCGACCAAAGGTAGGAGCCAAAGGTGAGGTCTGTTTGTAATACCTGTGGCTTCCCTTCAGCCCCAGAAAGAGTCTCAACTAGGACCTCAAGGCCAAGGTCAAAGGTCTCAGCTAGGTCTCATGGCCAGGTTTTTGGTTGGCCATGTCATATTTTGGCCATGTGGTGGCTCATCAGCTACTTGTTTTCCTGTACTAACCTGTCTTACCTGTCCCCTCAGAGGGTTCAAACCATTATTCTGAAGGATGGTCATTCTTCTGTAGTTACTTCCTGCTGGATAGGGCAGTAGTCTCTGTTTGACAGGCCATAAATGCCTCTGGCTCTTCTAATATGGTTGAGGGAAGATGGTCTAGCATCCAGTTTGGACCTAGATGAAATCCCTACATAACTAATAAGGCACTGATACTGTAAGAAAAAACTAATTAGAATTTTGAAGCTACAATTTCCTATTAAAATGATAAAGAAGATGGTGTTATGTGGGTCCATAAAGGGAACCAGCCATGACATATGTTTTTGTTGTAACATTTATGTAACCTAGAGCTTCTCTTTTTTTTTACCACTTTCAAATTTTTTTGAAGATACACAAATGACATAAAATGTTACATTAAAAATATAAGAGGTCCTCATATACCCCACTTCCCATACACCTTACTCATGCCACATTGACAACTTATTTCATTAGTGTGGTATATCCATTACAATTGATGAGTACATTTTGTAGTACTGCTACATAGCATGATTATAGTTTATATCATAGTTTACACTCTCTCCCAGTCAGTTCTGTGGGTTATGGCAGATATATAATGCTCTGCATCTGTCCCTGTACTATCATTCAGAACAATTCCAAGTCCCAAAAATGCCCCCACAGCATACCTCTTCTTCCCTCTCCCTTCCTTCAGCAACTCAGGTGGTCACTGTCTCCACATCAATGGTACAGTTTCTTCCATTGCTAGTCACAATAATTCAATGGTAGAATACCTCTAAGCCCACTCTAATCCATACCTTATTCCTCCACCCTGAGGACCCTGGGATGGCAATGTCCACTTCAATTCTAAACTGAGAGGGGGCTTAGAACCCACCTGATGGATGGGATTTTCCAGCTTCCATCTATAGACTCTCTCAGTTCCCTGATGTGGTGGTTGACCATCCTCACCTCCCTGTTAGCTTACCCGGTCCAATGAACCAGCTGCCACATAGACAGCCCAGTTATTCAAGTCTCCGGAGCACACACCAACCCAGCACCAACCACAGGTTTAGTAAAAGTGACAGAAGAAGCATGCATAGAGAGGTCACATCTAAGTCCAGCTTCATCACTCTCAGGGGCACAAATTCCAAAGTAGAGCCCACTGACAAGGCACTGAACTCCAGAGTCATCTGTCAAGACTGTAGGGCCAGGGTGTCTCCAGAAGCCTCAGGGGCACCCCTACCTAGGATTGTATCTACTTTGGCTGTCTCTGAGATCCTGCTGAGATGTGCAGAAGTTTGACCCTTCTGATTGCCTCCTGATTCATTTTCCAATCCCCTAGCCATATAAACTCATTGGTTTTTACCATTTCCCCATTTTATTCAAGGTTAAAGCTTCTTTAAAAATCCAAGAAACATTTCAGTAAAAAGCCCAAATAATCTTAGAAGTAGAAAGCGGATTGTCATGGGTCCAGGACAAATAAAAAGATCTCAGGCAAGACATGTAGCTGAGCACAAGGGACAACTCTTTACTGTGTATCTGTGAGAAGACTATATCTCTTCTCAGGTTCCATGCATAACTTCTATTTCACAAGCAGAGGCTGATTCTCTTCAATCAATAAAATTATCCTGAAGGGAAATGTGAGACTGACGTTCAAAATCATGTGATCACTACACTTTACATTTTACCCTACAATGTATTCCTACATGCAGAAAATTGGGCAAAAAATCATAACAAAGCTACTACAGCTAATAAATGAATTCATCAAAGTGGTGGAGTATGAAATCAACATCCAAAAATATAGTGTTTTTATACATTAAAAATGAACCATCATAAGAATAAAAAAATACCATTTATTATAGCAATCAAAAGAAGGAATATCTGGGAATGAATGTAACAAAATATTAGTCAGCCAAAGGAGTGATGATACAAATTACCTGAAATCTGTTGGCTTTTATAAAAAGTATCTGGGATAAAAGGTTACAGTTCCAAGGCCCTAAAGAGTTCAACTCAAGGCTGATTTCTCATAACAGTCTATTACCATGTGTTGGAGGAAGATGACAAATGATTTCTTCCTGGTCTATCAGGACTTCTCAGCTGCTCAACTACACTTTTGTCTTAGCCAATGGTTCATCTTTCTTCCCAGGGCTTTAGCTATTTTTGCCTCTCTTTTCCATCATATGATAAGACAGAAATGAAAAAGTTCTATCTTCTTACTTATGCCTTTTTTGAATGGTTTATATAGTCCTAATAAGGGGGAAGAGATTTAACCTGAGCCACCTCACTGATTTTTTAAATCAAAAACCCAAAATTGAATTTTATCAAGCTAACTTAAAAGTTTGAATTTAATACAATCAAAGGATATCACACCCAGAGGAACAGCCCAGTTTACAAACATAATCTTTTCTTTTTGGGAATTCATAAATAATATCAAACTGACAAACCTGGGATATAAATGATTTGTACACAGAAAACAACAAAATATTGCCAAAAGAAAAAAAAACCTGAATAAATGAAAGGCCACTCCATGTTTATTAATTTTAATGCAAAATAATATTAATGGGTCAATTCTACCTAAAGTAATTACTGATCCAGTGCAATCCCAATCAAAAATCCAATAGCCTTTTCTCCAGAAATGGAGAAGCTTGTCTTCAAATTCATATGGAATGGTAAGAGACCATGAATAGCCAAAGACATCTTGAAAATGATCTTTATCTGATCTTAAAACTTATTAATAGGCACAGTAATCAAAACAGTCTGGTACTTTCAAAAGGACAAACTTATAGCAAAATTGGATGGACTTGAGAGCTTACAAATCAACCATCACATTTTTGGCCAACTGATTTTTGAAAAGGTGGTAAAGATTACTAAATTTTAAACAAATATTTTCTTCAGCAAACGGTGCTGGTAAAGCTGGATTTCCAATTAAAAAAATGAAGGTGGAACCCTACTTCACACTATATACAAAATTATCTCCAAATGCATCTAATACCTAAATATAAGAGCCCAAATTATAAATATCCCAGAAGAAAATATAGGGAAGCTTCTCCAGGACTGTATGTCAGGCAAAGGCTTTATAGACTTTACACCATAATCACAAGCAACAAAATGAAAAATAGATAAATGAAACCTCATCAAAATAAGAAAAATGAAAAATGCTTTATCATGAAAGTAAACAGTAACTTTCAACATTGGGAGAAAATATATGGAAACCACATATACGATAAGGGATAATATCCAAAATACATGAAGAAATTAACTCCACAATAAATACAAACAATCTATTGAAAAAATGGTTAAAATTCTTGGATAGACATTTCTCCAAACAAGATATACAAATGGCCTAAAAGCACATGAAAAGATGCTCAACATCATTAGCTTTTAGGAAAATGCAAATCAAAACCTCTATGAGATTTCATTTCAGACCCACTGGAATGACTACTATTAAAAACCTAGAGAATTACATGCATTGAAGAGGATATGGACCTATAGGCAACCCACTCATTATTAGTTGGAATGTAAAATGGTGTAACCATAGTTTGGTAATTATACACAAATTTAAGTATAGAATTATCATATGACTCTGCAATCCTGTTTTTAGATATATACCTCAAATAATTGAAATCAGGTACTCACACAGATATTTGTACAATATTGTTTAGGGTGGTATTATTCACAGTTGGCAAAAGATGGAAGCAAATCAAGTATCCATTAACTGAAGAATGGATATCAAAATATGGTATATGCAGACAATGGAATATTATTCAGCTTTAAAAGGATTGGATATATGTGACAACGTGGATGAACCTTAAAGTCATTCTGTTGCTTGCAATAAGCCAGATACAAAAAGACAAAAATTGCATAGTCTCACTGATACAAAATAATTAGTAAACAAGTAGATTCAGTTTGTAAAACATGGGTTACCAGGGGATGCTGTGATGGCAGGGAATAGGAGGTTAAGGCTTACACTATATGGAGTTTCTCTTTAGAATGATGGAAAAATATTGTCAGTGGGTATTGGCTATGGTAAAGCAAAAATAATATAATAATCAGGGAAACAGACTTTGGCCCAGTGGTTAGGGCATCCGTCTACCACGTGGGAGGCCCGCGGTTCAAGCCCCAGGCCTCCTTGACCCATGTGGAGCTGGCCCATGCGCAGTGCTGATGCGTGCAAGAAGTGCCATGCCACACAGGGGTGTCCCCGTGTAGGGGAGCCCCAGGCGCAAGGAGTGCACCCATAAGGAGAGCCGCCCAGCATGAAGGAGGGAGCAGCCTGCCAAGGAATGGCGCCGCCCACACTTCCTGTGCCGCTGACGACAACAGAAGCGGACAAAGAAACAAGACGCAGCAAAAAGACACAGAAAACAGACAACTGGGGGAGGGGAGGGGAATTAAATAAAAATAAAAATAAATCTTTAAAAAAATATATAATAATCAATACTGAATTATATATTTGAATGTGGTTTACAAGAGAAATTATATATTGTATATATGGTAGTAGAAAAAATATATAATCCATGGAACTATACAACACAAACAGTGAACCCTGAATCAAACCATGGACTACAGATAATAGTGCATTAATAAAAATGTGGTTTCATCAATTACAACAAATGTTCTATAACATTCAAGGTGTGTGAATCCCTCAGCATTGTTGCAAGTGTCTGTAAATCTGGAATTTAAGCTTTGAAGCTTGGTTGTCACTTTGGGCCCTGAGGTGAGTGGGAGAGAGGAATAGAAGAGATAGAAGAAGGATAACTGGGGGGCAATGGAAGTGTTCCACAAGATCATGCAATGATGGATAAGAGGACATGTTAAATTTCACCAAAAATGTATAAAATGCTATAAGCTAAAATGTAAACCATAATGTAAAGCATAATGTAACTAAAATTTTAGAAAATTGTACATTCTAAAATATAAACCATAATGTAACCAAAATGGAAACTTGTTTGGTAGCTATGTTTCAATATCTGTATATCAGCAGCAGCAAATATAACATGAACATGTAAAAAGATCCTTGTTGGGGAAGGAGGAAACGGATTTGATGTTGGATATATGGGCATCACCTATATTGCATATGTGAATAATTTACTATGATCAAAAACTTTTTTGAAGACAAAATTAAAAATTAAGTAAAAAAAGAATGTAGACAATGAGGAAGCAATGAAAGAAATTGCCTTGCAACTGTACATACAGGGCAACACCTATTACAGTGATAAAAGGCAAAATGTCAAAAACAAAGTTTGATATTTTTTATCTTTTAATACTCAATTTTTTTACTTTATTTTAGTTTTTCTAAATTAGTACATATTCTATTTCTAATCTTTAAATCTATCATGACTGTTCCATATTCTTACTAATTGAATTTGGCAATATACTAGGCTTCATTATTGAATAAGTTTTGGACCACAGAGAGGTTTAACTAGGACAGGGGAGGAACACAGGTAGGGGTGTTATTGAGGGGGGACACTTGGTAGGGAGGGAGTTTTCCTGGGCATGTGCATAGACTATATAAAAATGTTCAGATATTCTTTGGGTATTTCCATAGTAATTAAAGTTACAAATGACAACTGAGGTAGTGGTGAGTTCCTAGCCAGAGGAGCTCTGTCACATTCTCCAATGGAACAGCAAAAATCCCCCAAGTTCAAGGGCAAAGACAAATGAAGAAAGATGGTCTAATGATGAGCCGTTGATACTGAGGACTATGCTTATGAGTCTGTGTGCCTGAAATTTCAACTAGGCCTAGAGCAGCAGGGTGCATAAGGGTTACCTCCTGAGAGCCTCCAGGTTGCTCAAATGTGGCCACTCTCTAAGCCAAACTCAGTATGTAAATGCATTACATTCCCCCCAGTGTGGGACACGACTCCCAGGAATCAGCATCCATGGAGCATCCATGGAGCCAGCTACCAATCACTAGCTGGTGATGCAACTAGAAAAAGACCTTGAACAAAGAAGAGGAATGGTAAAAACAAACGGGCTTATATGGCTAAGAGTCTTCAAATTATGCACAACTGAGCAGAGTCTGAGAGACAGATAAAGCAGATACAACCCCCAGATAACGGTTCCTTCGAGGGCTAAAGAGACCCATGGGAGTTATGGTCATGGCCGATGGGGTTAACTACCAGGTCAGATGGCACCTCTTTGGAACTGGTGTTTATGTGTGATGAATCTGGACTCAGATGGGATCTCTCTTCATAAGACTTTCATGCTAATGTGCTGGAGGTGCAGTTAGTGTCGGGGTTTAAGATATATTTAGGGGATTTGAATCTCTGGACTGACAATGTGATAGCCAGGTCCTGAGCCTCAACAGACTCCAGCACCTACAATCTGACTTATTGGGCTCACCACACTCAGCTAAGATGGAGTTGAAGAAGGACAACCACCACACCATGGAGCCTAGAGTGATTACAACTGAAAGTGGGAGGATTGCATCCAGCATCCATGTGGAATCTGAGCCTCCTCTTGACATAGAGGTGCAATGGACACAACCAATCCAATGTCCACATAAAAAAGGTGGCATTGGATTGAGAAAAGTGGACATGATGGCTGATGGGTATGGGGAAAGGCAGGAAGAGATGAGAGGTGGAGGCATCTTTGGGACATGGAGCTGCCCTGGATGGTGCTTCAGGGGCAATCACTGGACATTGTAAATCCTCACAGGGCCCACTGGATGGAATAGGGGAGAGTATGGGCCATGATGTGGACCATTGACCATGAGGTGCAGAGGTGCCCAAAGATGTACTTGCCAAATGCAATGGATGTGTCATGATGATGGGAAGGAGTGTTGCTGGGGGGAGGGAGAGGTGGGGTGGGGGTGGTAGGGTTCAATGGGACCTCATATATATATTTTTTTAATGTAATATTATTACAAAGTCAATAAAAAAAAAAGAGTCAGGAAGTCATCAGAGGGGCTGCAATTAGGCATATCTCAGCAGGATCCCAGAGACAGTCAAGGTAGATACAACCACAGGGACAGGTGCTCCTGAGGGCTAAGGAGATAAACAGGTTCTATGGTCATGGCAGAAGGCTCTAGAGTTCAGTGCCATGTCAGTGTGCCCTACTTAGAAATTTGTGTTCCTGAGTGTGATTGATTTGGACTCAGATGTGACCTTTTTACACATGCCTCTTCTGTCACTTTTACTGAACCTGTTGTTGGTCCTAATGTTGGTCCATACTCAGGAGACTTGAATCTCTGTACTGGCCATGTGTCAGCTGGGCCCTGAGCTTCAGCAGAGTTGCAACTCCTACTCTCTGGGTCATTGGACTTACCAGGTCAGCTAACAGGGAGGCAAAGATGGTCAACAACCACACCAGGGAACTGAGAGAGGCTACAAATGCAAGCAGGAGAATCACATCCATCAACCACGTGGGAGCTAAGCTCCCTCTCAATTTAGAGGTGAAGTGGACATCACCATCCCAGAGCCCACAGGATGGAGGGATAAAATATGGCTTAGAATGGATTTACTGATATTCTACTATAGTGTCTAGTAATGGAAGAAATTGTAGCATTGATGTGGAGAAAGTGACCACGGTAGTCACTGAGGGCAGGGAGAGGGAAGAAGTGATGTGATGTGATGTGGGGGCATTTTCAGGACTTGGAGTTGTCCTAAATGATATTGCAGGGACAGATGCTGGACATTATATATCCTGCCATAAACCACCGAATGGACTACAGGAGATTGTAATCTACAATGTAAACTATAATCCATGTGGAGCAGCAGTGCTCCAAAATGTACTCACCAAATGCAATGAATGTGCCACAATGATGAATGAGGTTGTTGATGTGGGTGGAGTGGGGTGGAGATGTGGGGGATATATGGGAACTTCTTACATTTTTTAATGCAACATTTTTTGTAATCTATATATCTTCCAAAAGAACAATTTAAAAATGATTGGGAATGGGGCCGGGGGAGTGGGGTATATGGGAACCTCTTAAGTTTTATAATGTAATGTTTTGTGTAATCTATTAACTTAAAAAAAAGATAATTAAAAATTAAATTAAATTAAAAAAATACAAAAAAAATCCTTAAATATCCATCTTGAATATTGTTAATTCACAAAAGGTTGGGTTGTATTGATCAATAAATTATATGTGGTGCCTCATCAGCCTTACTCAAAACTTTACCTTTTGTGTGACCATATCTGTTAGCCCAGTCCTGTTTGAAACCACTAGAAATGCATGGTCATTCATATGTTTTGAGTGCTAAAATCTGCCCTAAGCTTCTCCAAATGGTTCTTACTTCTGCTTTACATCATGTATAGTAGCTTAAAGCTGCCAATTTCCAGCATCCATGTGAAAACTCTACTTCCTTCTGGGTCACAATAATGGCAAGAGCCCAGGACTTATGTTTTCTTCATCTTCAACCCATCACCATTGAAACTTGTTGGAGCCTATTTTAGGTAATTCATAGGTCATTTTAACCGGTCCATTCTCCCCTCATTCAGTGACTTTACTCTGACAGAGCTATCCTTTTCTGCATTTTTGGCTATCATCTTTGTTTGCATTTCATCATCTGAAGAACTTCCACATAGCAAATGAAACAGGAAGAGAGAGAGGAGTTTGGGAGACTTTGAAAAATCTAGCATATGGATTCAGGAAATCATAATTATTATTTAAGAAGGGATGAATGTCATAGGGTATCTTGAATAGGTAGGCAATGAATGGGATGGCCTGAAGTGAAACAAAGTCCCATATATCTAGCTTGAACAGAGTGTAAAAGAAGAAAGTATATTTGAGAGAAATATAAAAATTATCTTTTTTCATTAGAGATATAAAACACGCAGCGGATAATATAAGTCTGAAACTCAAGCATTTAATATTCAAAATGTCCTTTCAAAAGAAGACATGTTTTCATGGGATCACTAGAATTCTTTCTAAATTTGTTGAAAGATTATGATGGAAACAAATATTTTAGGGAAAGAAAGAAAATTTACCACTAGTAATAAAGAATGGGAAAGATTCTAATAAATACTAGGAGAAAAACAGGAACCTAGGAGAACTACGTGAATTTAGAATTTAAAATAAAGACAACTCTCTTCTGTAAAATATAACCAATTTGATTAATTTTGAAACATGACGAATAGTTAAAATTTGTCTATATGTAGAAGAGTAATGCATGCTGTTTCTTACAAAGATAATTACAAATTGAAGAGGTAGCATACTTTTGCAGTTGTTCTCTGTTTCTCTGTTGTTCTCCATGTCTTCTTTCTCTATCATGCCATAAATTGGAGCCAGTTCAAATTAAGTCTTCAAAAGAATCTGTTTCACTGAATTACCAGTAAATAAAGATTTCAAATGGTATGGATTTCTAGTGAAAGAAGATATAGAAGATATAGAAGATGGTGTTTTATAGACAAGTGGAGCCTGATAGACAAAGTCAAATTTGTTTCCTAATTCTATTTCCTCCCTTTTTTGTCAGTTTATATAAATAAAATTTCAAGGACAATGAAAAATGTCTAAGCAAAAAGGTAGGCCACAACTCATCTTGAAGGGTTTTTTAGATGTCCCAGAACTGAAATTTGTCATCATCTTTCACATTTATTTATCTGTTTGGTCAATCAGTGTAAGTTTCCATCATCACTGCAGGGATTAGGGAGATTCAACTCCACTCTCCTATTTACTTCTCCCTGAAAAACTTGTCTTTCCCAGAAAATAACTATATCTACCTCTTTCCCTATCCAGAGTACTGGTGACCTCTTTCATGGGTTTTTTGGATCATTTCCTACCAACAGTGTGTAGCTCAGTTTTATTTGTAGATTTGCTTCCATTGAGTGTTTTCTGCTTACAGCTAAGGTCTGTGACTCATAGTTAGCCATTTACTAGCTCCTGCTTTTAGCCTCAATGGTGAGTCAGAAACTTTGTGCTCAACTGGTAATCATGACCTAGGCAACCAGATCTGCATACTCAGCCTTCCACACCAACACATTCTATGAGGACTTCTCTTGGTCCAATATCGTTGAACATTTCTTTGGTGACATTTCTCCTGTACTAAGATTTTCCTTAATGGATTACCACATCATTGAGTAACTGGGCTTTGCTCTTGTCACTTGTGTGATCTTGAGTTCTTTGCCTAACAGTTCTTTATTTCTGGATCATTTCCACAGTTGCTTAGACTTATTCTGTGGATTGTAGGTAGAAAGCTTCCCTACTTTTCCAATCATCTAAGTATAATTATTATGTTTTATGTAATCTTATGCCTCAAGAATTCAAGGCTACCACCCAACACTTCCAATCCCAGGTTTGTCTGGCTTCAGGTTTTACACCATTTTCACAGCTACCTAGATTATTTTACCTCTTGTCTGAGGAGTAAAGATATGAAGGTTTCTCCAGAGAAACCGTATTGTGGGAGGGATACTAAGTTTTAGAGTTAAATTTTGTAGATACTTCAGAATTTCAAAGACTGCTTTTTAGAGTCACACATGACTCATTTCTTACCATTCTTTTGTTTCCTCTGGTATTTTATACTGGTGACCAGGCCAAGTGCAGGACATATTCCCATGTCATTGCCATGCTGATTCTCTTCTCTTCTTTAATAAACCTTCTCACCAGCATTCAATTGACTCCTCTAAATTAGCAACATGGTAATGTTTATATTTCTCCATAATCTACCATAAAATTGTGCTTCAATAAAAAAATGATTCTTCTATTTAGCATATCTAAAATACTCCATACATTTCCATGCCCTTACTTAGTACTCTCAATTATTTATCAACATTCTTATGTAATGAACACTAGCCTTTGTTTCTAACATTTTTTGACATTCATCTGAATAAAAACTTTAATTTTTCACATTTAAAAAATCTATTTATTACATCACTTCAAGCACCAAAGTCCTTGTTGTTCCTATTTCATTATTCAACTAGCCCACTGAATGTTCAGTATGCCGGGCAAAATTATTTGAAGTCATCTTAATTAACATTTGATATTTATCCTTTTAAATATAATTGGTCTACAAGTTCTCTTTATTTCCCAGAATATTTCATTTGCCCTTACATCCTATGATTTCTCAATCTAGGATTATTTATCTCTGTCAGAAATCAACTATGGTTATTTAATACAGTGTTTTTCAAGAATAATTTACATTTCAAGAGAGTAATACACTTCATCTAAAAGTCTACCCATATAACCCTGGGGGAGCAGCGGCAGTCCCCCAGGTGCAACGGCAAGAACCAGGAAGGAAGGAGGGCCCAACAGTGGGCTCCTGATACTTATGGCTATGCTTTTGAGCCTATACACCTGCAATAAGAATAAGGCCTAGAGTAGCACTGTGCCTGGGAGTTTCCTCCTGACAGCCTTCATGTTACTCAAATGTGGCCACTCTCACAGCCAAACTCAGCATGTAGATGCAGTGCATTCCCCCCAACATGGGACATGACACCCGGGGATGAGCCTCCCTGGCACCGAGGGATCACTACCACATATCAGCTGAAGAGGCAACTAGAAAAGGACCTTGAATTAAAGGTTCAACACGGATCAGCAGAATATCCCTGTCTACATATAACAACATGACTTCAAAATGCTGTTTGACCTAATATAAGGGGGAAATGGAAAGGAGAAATGAGAATATAAGGCTATGAGTCTCTAAAAAAGAGTCTGGAGGTTGTCAGAAGGAATGCCCTTATGAACAACTGAGCAGAGTCTGAGAGACAGATAAAGTAGATACAATCCCCAGGTATTGGTTCTTTTGAGGGATAAAGAGACCCACGGGTCCTATGGTCATGGCAGATGGGGTTCACTGCCATGGCAGATGGCCCTTCTTTGGAGCTGGTGTTTCTGAGTGATGGAATTGGACTCAGAGGGGATCTGTTTTCACAAGACTTGCATGCTACTTTAATGGAATTGTAGTTGGTGCTGGGGTTTTAGATATATTTAGGGGTTTTGGATCTCTGGACTGATAATATGACACCCAGGCCCAGAGCCTCAACAGACTTCAGCTCCTACACTTTGATTTATTGGACTTACCCCACTCAGCTAACATCGAGTTGAAGAAGGTCAGCCACCACATCATGGAGCCTAGAGTGTCTACAACTGAAAGCAGGAGGAGTGCATCCAGTATCCATGTGGAATCTAAGCCCCCACTTGACATAGATGTGCAATGGACACAACCAATCCAATGTCCACAGAGAAAATGTGGAATGGGTGTGGGAAGGGTAGCCATGGTGGCTGCTGGGTTTGGGGAATGGGAGGAAGAGTTGAGATGTGGAGGCGTTTTTGGGACGAGATGTCCTGGGTGGTGCTTCACGGACAATTACGGGACATTGTAGATCCCCCCAGGGCCCACTGGATGGAACATGGGAGAGTGTGGGCTATGATGTGGACCATTGACTAGGGGTGCAGTGACGCTCAGAGATGTACTTACCAGGTACAATGGATGTGTGACGATGATGGGAGAGAGTGTTGCGGTGGGGGAATTGGGGTGGGGGCGGGGGGGTTGAATGGGACCTCATATTTTTTTAATGTAATTTTTAAAAAAAATAATAATAATTAAAAAAAATAAAAGTCTACCCATATAAAGTGAAAATTAATGAGACAAGGTGGGTGCTCTCAGCATTGAGGACAATTCTCTTCTTCTCCCACACCATTTTTCCCCATGACTTCCCTTCATTAAACATTTCAGAATACCTAGTGCATAATTAAAATACTAACATGGATCCTTTTCTTGCTACTTCTCTTCTTCAAATCTTTACAAGGACGGCTGCAGGTCGTCCTTTTGTGGACCAACACACACTCTGCCAATAAGAAATGTCCATCAATGAATTCGGCCACATCAGTGTCATAAAAATCAAGGTTGTGACATGATTTATATTAGATTTTATTATATTAAACCATTTATATTTATCATCGCCTTGATGTACTTATTCTACCCTATACATCTCAAACAATGAAGGACAGTTTCTTGATTTTCTCATTTTTCAGTAAGCTTTTCCTGGAACCATATCATTATTTTCTGCAGAATTCAAATGCCAATTCCTCTGGGTCATAAAATGTTATTCTGTGAAAACCAGCAGATTATTGTTCAAAAATATTTCTTAATATTTTCAGCACAATGAGCCATAATTTACTGCTTTCTGATCATTTTTATATTAAAGTCTACTTTATCTGCATGTCCTGAAAAATTTCCTATTATTTATTTTATGTAGAAATACATATTTTTCATCATAAGATTAGAAAATATGGACAAACAATTCATTATATTATCATCATGCAAATGTACTAATGAAACATTCTTACTTTTAAATGAATCTGTGTTTTCTACTATCTGAATATATAATGACATTGACTATATTTCTAGGTTCTCATATAATTACAACTAGGAAGCCCATTGTTATTTTCTTCCACTTTCAAGATCTAATTTGCTCTACTTATACTGATCTGTAAGTTGCTTCATTAGTATGCCTTCATTTTTGTATTCTCCATCTAAAATATTCTCAATTTATTTCCTACATTCATTCAATATTAGCAAAACTCCACTCAATTATGAGGTCTGGCATACAGTTTTCTATATGACCATGTTATGAAACTTCACTTCTGAAGTACAAATCATTTCCATTGCCATGACCTAATATTATACAGTGTGTAAATATATTGAGGATTAATTCTCCCACGTTAATTAAATCCTGGATACCTACCACTTTTATCAGAGTTAGACTTCTATTGTGGTTATATTCTATTACTTGAATATATGTGACCTAAGTTTATCTAGTTTCCTGTTAATAAACATAGTTTAACACTTTTGGGGACAATGGTAAATTTTAGTATCTACAATTAATTGTATACCATTTCAGAGAGTAGGTGTGGTTCTTATCGAAATTTTTCACCCAGAAATATTTTTAAATTCTGAGCATTCCCTAAATCTGCAATTATATGCCCTTCTATCTATCTAATAGGAACATGGAATAAAAGGAAAGTAAAATATGCTATAGGTTTTGTAAACCTAAGTTAGAATCCTTTAACCATCCTTCACTAGCTACATGATCATGCATTTCTTTTAGGAAATTGAAATTAGTTACTACCTCCAAGATTTTCATGGGAATCCTTGGGAATCTTTACATGAAATTTTTCCATGAAGCCAAAACTCATGAAGGTAATTCATGATATTTTCATTTCTTGTTAATATTAAAGGTTATGAGGATTCAGAAACTATTAGAAGATGAGCATACAATTGATAAATAATATTTTTCAAGGGTCAATGGAAAATTAAAGAAGATAAACTACCTAGAAATTTGAATTCAATGGTTATATCTTAGGGTATAAATCAGGTCTATGCAAAATAGAGAGTAATTCTATATAGTAAACAGGTCCCATAACCATATAGTATATGATTTTATAACATTTTTGTAAAGAATGAAATAATGAATAATACAAAAGATGAAGGAATTGTCAAAAAAAAAATACCAAAGGGACAAATATGTGCTATTTCCAGAAAAGAAAAAAGAGGACTTTGAAAATAGTGTAAATGGAAAACATCTAAACAATAGCTAAAGTTCATAATTCATAGTCCAGAAAGGTATACATGAGATGGACCAAAAAAATGAAACAGATAAAACATACCCACAACAAAACTAAAATTAAAGCCTTTACATTCTAATGCAGAATCAGCAAATAGTCCACATTCACTTTGAGTCCATATTTAAACTGGGTATATTTTCTCATATCTGGATCTCTGAGGGAATAGTTTTGTTTTGCATCTATTTTATTATAACTTTAACTGTTATGTTTTACTTTATTGCATTGTTTACTAGTTCTTTTATTTCACTTTATATTTTTTAATTTTTAAAATTTTATTATTTTATTTTTAAATATACTTAGATTATATAAATATCACATGCAAAATATAAGGGATACACATATGCCTTGATCCCCACTCCCACATTTTCCACATTAACAACATCCTACATTAGTGAGGTACATTCATTGCAATTGAACGTTTTGGAGCATTGTCACTAAGTGTGGAATAAATTTCACATTGTAGTTTACTCTCTCTACCACACAATACTGTAGGTTTTGGAAAGATTTATAATGGCCTGTATCTGTCATTGCAATGTCATTCAGAATAATTCCCAAGTCCCAAAAATGTCTCCATATTATACTCATTTTCCCTCTCCCTGACCTCAGAACCTCCAATGACCACTGTCTCCACACCACTGATATAAATTCTTCCATTGCTAGAATCATAATAAGTCTATAGTAGAATACCTGTGTAAGTCTATTTTAGTGCAGAGTCCGTGCCCCGATTTCAAAGATTCTGGAATTGTGATATCCACTTCATCTCTCTTTCAGAGGGGCCTGTGATTCCACAGGTCAATAGATGGGGCTCTCTTGCTTACAGTACTAGACTCTCTCAGTTTTGGTATGGTAGCTGTTCATCATCAACTCCTTGTTAGTTATCCTGGGTGAGACCAATGAAATGAAGAATAAGTTTTGCAACTCCACTGAGATTCAGGACCGGTTGTCACATGGACAGCTCAAAGATTTAAGTATCTTGGGCATACACCTACCAAGTCTATTACTAATTATATATTCAAATAGAAAGGCAGAAGAGCCATGTGTAGGGGAAACACTACTGAGTCCAAATCTGTCAATCTGGAGATCCTAAATTCCAAAATAGGGCCCACCAACAAGGCACCAAATTCCTGGGCCATTGCCCTGACTATAATGTCTGGATATCTCCAGAACCCTCAGGATACCACTACTTGGGGTAGTATCAACTTTGGCAAAGACATCTTGCTGTGAGGACATAATTGTAATCTCTGGAATACCTCCTGACTCACTTTGAACTCTCTTAGCCAACAAAATCATTGTCCTTATTTTTCCCCCTTTTGGCCAAGGTCTTTCTCCAGTTGCATTTTTAGTTGGTGCTTGGTAGTAATCCCTGTGTACCAGGAAGGCTCATCATCGGGAGTCATGTTCCACACGGGGGTGAAGGTAATGTATTTATATGCTGAGTTTGGCTTAAGAGAGGCCACATTTGAGTGACAAGGAGGCTCCCAGGAAGCAACTCTTAGGTACCCTATAGTATTGGCTATTTCAATTTCAATAGTATAGATTCATTTGCACAGTCATCAGTAACAAGGACCCATGAGTGGACCATCCTCCTTCAATGGTTATTGCCCCTGTACTAATAGGAAGTTGTGTCTATTTTTAAGCAATGAAAAAACTGAGCCACTTTTTTCAAGTGAAACAAATTAAGAATTTTTAAGAAACCCATATTGTGGCAATACAATGAAAAAGTCGATGTTCTATCAACAACATGCTTTAAGAAAAATGTTGTATAAATACTTATAAAATGTTTACATTTTCTAATCAATATGTAAATAAAAGTTAAATTTTAATATGTACCTAATATGTAGGGGGATGTACATATTGTAAAATTTTACATTCACACTTGTTTTTTACTTTATTTACAGAACCTATATTTCATACCAAAGGAAATGGCCAACCAAAACAGTCTCTAGATATATGACATATTTACAGTCCTTAAAAGCTCTGTTGTTTAACTCATGTACTTGGCAGCCCCATAATGGAATACAATTTCTATACTTAACCAGATCCCTCACTTCTATATCTATTTCATTATGATGAATTTCTTATGCTTAGATTTCTGCTTAAAGATTCCACTGATCAAAACAATAATTATAATATGACAACCCAAAGATTTTGCATCTTCATGCTGAAATGTAATTGTTGTGTTTTACTGAATTGCAGAACATCTCTGTTTACTGCAAATGACATTGCCATCTTCCAACCTCATCAATATGAATTCACAGTTATCAATGACTCTTTTTTATTTTCTCTTATTTTCTTTAAAATGCTACATTAAAAATATATGAGGTCCCCATATACCCCCACTCCCCCTACCCCACTCCTCCCACATCAACAACCTCTTCCATCATCGTGGCAAATTCACTGCACCTGGTGAATACATTTTGGAGCACTACTGCACCATATGGACAGTGGTCTACATTGTAGTCTACACTCTCCCCCATTCCACCCAGTGGGCCATGGAAGGACACACAATATGCAGCATCTGTCCCTGCAGCATCACCCAGGACAACTCCAAATCCTGAAAATGCACCTACATCATATCTCTTCTTCCCTCTCCCTGCCATCAGCAGCTACCATGGCTATTTTCTCCACATCAATATTATAATTTCTTCCCTTAGTAATCACAATAGTTCCGCAGGAGAACACCGGTAAAAAAAAGTCCACTCTTACCTATACTCTATTCTTCCATCCTGTGGACCCTTGGATGGTTCAGTCTAGTCCCCCTCTACATCAAAGGGAGGCTTAGATTTCACATGGATGATGCATGCAATTGTCCTGCTTGCAGTTATAGGCATTCTTGACTTCCTGATGTTGTGTGGTGGTTGACCTTCTTCACTTCCCTGTTAGCTGGCCAGGGTAAATCCATTAAACCAGAGGGTAGGAGTTGCAAGTATGTGGAGGCTCAGGGCCTGGCTGTCACATGGATGGTCCAGAGATTCAGGCCTCCTGAGTATACATCAACCCAAACACCAACCACAGGTCTGGTAAAAGTAACAGAAGAGGCATGTGTAGAAAGGTCCCATCTGAGTCCAACTCCATCACACTCAGGAACACAAATTCCAAAGTAAGGTCAACTGATATGACCCTGAACTCCAGAGCCATCTGTGATGACCATAGAACCTGTGGGTCTCCAGAGCCCTCAGGAGAACCAGTACCTGGGTTTCTATCTACTTTGTCTGTCTCTGGTACCCTGCTGATGTATGCATAAGCATTACCCCTCTGATGACAACCCAACTATTTTTTGGAGACTCATAACCATATAAACTCATTTGTCCTTTTCATTTCCCTCTTTTATTGAAGGTCAAAAAGCAGTTTTACCACTTGATATTCCATAGAGGCTGAGCTATTCTGCTGGCCTGAGTTGACCCTTTTATTCAAGGTCTTTTTCTAGTTATATTATCAGCTGGTACTTGGCAGTAATCACTTGGAACCATTGAGGCTCATCCCTGGGAGTCATGTCCCATGCTGGGAGTAAGGTAATGCATTTACATGCTGAGTTTGGCTTAGAGAGTGGCCACATTTGAGCAACATGGAGGCTCTCAGGTGGTAACTATTAAACACCCTGCAACTCTAGGCTTAGTTCATATTTCAGTCACACAGGCTCATAATCGGAGCCATCAGTATCAAGGGCTCATGGTTAAGTTCTATATTGTGGCTATGATGAAGTTTGACAAGTTGTTGTGTTTTTACTTTTTTTTACTCTTTCTTCTATACCAATAAAATCCAACTGTTTTTCAGTGTTTTTTTTCCAGATCAAATTGTTAGACAGCATTCCAGAGTTCATTAGTCAACAAAACTTGCATTCCATTTCTTATGCTAACATAAAGTCAGGCCATTTTGGATCTATATCTGGAAATAATTATTAAACTTTCTTTTTTAAATTTCATATTTTGCATCACTGAAACCTTTCACTCCTTTTATACAGTGTTTCTTCTTCAAACATCCATGTTACCAATTTAATTTCACATATAACTTCTAACTTTTTTCTTTTTCTTTTTTTTAGGTGGTAACAGTGCTTGAACTCAAGACCTTACATTGATAAAGAGCAAATGAGGGAAGTGGCCTTGGCCCAATGGATAGGGTGTCCGCCTACCACATGGGAGGTCCACTGTTCAAATCCAGGCCTCCTTGACCCATGTGGAGCTGGCCTATGTGCTGTGCTGATGCACACAAGGAGTGTTGTGCCATGCAGGGGTGTCCCCATGTAAGGGAGTCCTAAGCAAAAGGAATGCACCCAGTGTCAAAGAAATTGCAGCCTGCCCAAGAATGGCACCACACACACACAGAGCTGGCACAACAAGATGACACAACAAAAAGAAACACAGATTCCCAGTGCTGCTGATAAGGATAGAAGCAGTCACAGAAGAACACACAGTGAATGGACAAAATGAGCAGACAACCAGGGGGAGGGGGTGGTGGAGAGAAATAAATAAATAAATCTTTGAAAAAAAGAGCAAATGAGAGGAATTTTACCCAAACAGGAAGAGCCCTTAAATTGAGTAATGAAGATTTTAACAGTAAGAAAGGAGAAATGTTACCTCTACTTCATTCATACCACTTCTCCTTGGGAATTAGTAATCTCATTGAGTTTCCAATTTGCAACCTGTACTATGAAATTTGAAAGTGTCAATTCCCAGAGTCATGTGAGTCAATTAATGTATAAACCTCCATTTTTGCATATTTATTCTATTTCTCTCCTTTGGTGAGTCCTAACTAATATTGATTTTGTTGTTTTTCCTGAGGAAAGGAAAATTAACAATCAGGTTTCTGAGAAGGTTCTGGGATTTTGGAATTGTTTGAATAATCTGATTGTATTAGAAGGGGATAATTATTTTCATTCCAATGATTAAGATGGCACTTCTAGTTAATGGTGTACACTAGTAATAGATATACTAAACATACCACATCAAATACCACATCATATCCTTGTAAGAGGCAAGACTCTAGAGGATAGAGTATTTGCTATCTTACCACAGTTGTGTGAAGTTAAAATATATAATGATGTTGACTGGTTGTTATTAATACACTAGATAAAATTGTTAAAGTAAGTGATGACCTAAGGACCTCAAACTCCAAGCCTGGTTGCTGTGTGAGGACATGATAACTCTATATGTGCCCTCAAATAAACTCTTATCTTACTGCTACAGACTGGATTTCTGAATCCCAACAGCAGAATCCCATAGTGTAAATGGATGAAGTACAACAAAAATTGAATTTCCAAACTTGAACAGTTTCTGCTGTTAGAATATTACTTGAGAAAAATGGGATCCTGATCATTGGAATGGGGATGTATGGGCTGGTATAATTTTTTTTAATTGATTTTGTAAAAATATTACATTAAAAAAATATGAGGTCCCATTCGACCCCACCACCCCCACCGCACCCCTCCCCCCCCCCCAGCAACACTCACTCCCATCATCATGACACATCCATTGCATTTGGTAAGTACATCTCTGGGTATCTCTGCACCTCATGGTCATTGGTCCACATCATGGCCCACACTCTCCCCCATTCCATCCAATGAGCCCTGGGAGGATTTACAAAGTCCGGTGATTGCCCCTGAAGCACCATCCAGGGCAACTCCAAGTCCCAAAGGCGCCTCCACATCTCATCTCTTCCTGCCATTCCCCATACCCATCAGCCACCATGTCCACTTTTCCCACTCCAATGTCACCTTTTCTCTGAGGTCCTTGGATTGGTTGTGTCCGTTGCACCTCTATGTCAAGAGGAGGCTCAGATTCCACATGGTTACTGGATGCAATCCTCCTGCTTTCAGTTGTAGGCACTCTAGGCTCCATGGTGTGGTGGTTGTCCTTCTTCAACTCCATCTTAGCTGAGTGAGGTGAGTCCAATAAATCAGATTGTAGGAGCTGGAGTCTGTTGAGGCTCAGGGCCTGGTTATTATATTGTCAGTAAAAAGATTCAATCACCTAAATATATCTGAAACCCCAATACCAACTACAATTCCAGTAAAGTAGCACGATAGTCTTATGAAAAGAGATCCCCTCTGGGTCCAGTTTCATCAATCAGAAACACCAGCTCCAAAGAAGGGCCATCTGACATGGCAATGAACCCTATCTGCCATGACCATAGAACCCGTGGGTCCCTTTAGCCCTCAAAGGAACCAATACCTGGGGATTGTATCTACTTTATCTGAGTCTAAGAGTCTTTATCAGAGTCTAAGAGTAGACTCTGCTCAGTTGTGCATAAGGGCAATCCTTCTGACAGCCTCCAGACTCTTTTTTTTTTAGAGACTCATAGCCATATAAACTCATTTCTCCTTTCTATTTCCCCCTTACATTAGATCAAACAGCATTTTAAAGTCATATTATTCTATGTAGACAGGGATATTCTACTGATCCGCATTGAACCTTCAATTCAAGGTCATTTTCCAGTTGCATTATCAGTTGTTAGTTGATAGTGATCCCTCGGTGCCAGGGAGGCTCATCCCCGGGTGTCATGTCCCACACTGGGGGGAAGGCATTGCATTTAGATGCTGAGTTAGGCTTCGAGACTGGCCACATTTGAGTAACATAAAGGCTTGTCAGGAGGAGATTCCCAGGCACAGTGCTACTCTAGGCCTTGTTCTTATTTCAGGCATATAGGCTCACAAGCATAGTCATTAGTATCAGGGGCTCACTGTTGGACCCTCATTCCTTCTCGGTCCTTGCCGCTGCACTTGGGGGACTGCCGCTGCTCCCCTAGGGGCCACAGCACAGCACCCCCGGCCAGGGACCCAGTACCCCCCCAGCTTTAGTTTTTAATTGTTGCCACTATGAGTATATCCAAACATTACCACGCACCCTGGACATATGCCTTGTATAGCTCCCTGTCAGCCATATATCCCCTGTCAATAGTATCCTATACCAGTATTCCTCTGCTTCCATTGTTGGACCACTCTGGGATCCAGAACTTCCTAAATATTGAAGCCCCAATATCATGTCAGGATCTCTTACTAGCAAAATGGGATATAGCGATGGGTTTAAAGGTTAGATATAGAATACGTGTTGACTTGGAAAACTTCTACATCCTATCTTTTTCTTTTCCTTTTTTTTTTTCCCTAATTATTGAACTTCTCTTCACAGGAGCCCTAGACCACAGCAATTCATGTATGCAATATACAGCACTCCCACACATCCACCACAAAACCTTTTCCCTTCGACAGCAATACTCTAACAGCCTATTCACAACATATTTACTTAAAGTGATGTACAGAGTCTGAGACAATAGCTTTCAAACCAGGTGACATGTGTGCTTACATTGTGGTGCATACTTTAGGACACGCAGTTTTCTAACATTTTTAGTTATCCTATGTTTTACATTATGGTTTACATTATCATTCTGCCGTCCCCTATATGTTTATGATGTAATATTACATATTTTATATCCATCCTTGTGTACTCTCATGAAACTCCTCTCTTACCCCACATTTACCTTGTTTACACACATTTAACATCCGTTTTCCCATCCCCTTGGTGCCCACAGTGACAGCCAACCTCCGTTTCCCGAGGAGCCACGTCCAGAGATACTTGCAACAGTGTTCAGGTCCTAAATTGCTCAGCTGCCCCAATGCCCTGGGAGCCACCCTTTCTCTCGAGAGATACAGTTCCCTCTATTTGATGGCATTAGTCCTCTCCAGGATGTGGGTCCACCCCCACTCTCACTACTTGGGTCTCTACCCAATGGTATCACCCACTCTGGCAAAATGAGCATTGAGACATTCCCCAGGAGCCCGTCCCGCATCGGACCATCCCTTCCGAGCATCCTAAACAGGTAACCCTCTTAATTATATTTTGATACGATTTTCTCAGCATTTTACTCTCAACCAACACCTAACACTCTCCTGTGTTCATATGCTACCCCTCCCTCCCCCCACTTTTTGGGCAATATTACCCATCCGCCCATCTCCAGCCCCCCTCAAACCTGCAAAGCCCCACCCAAAGGCAACCCCTTGCCCCCATTTTATCTCTTCTTTGTGTTCATACTTACCGCCAGCTCATCATAAATTCCACCACTGCAGACGTCGGCTCACATCCTTCCTCCACCCCCCGATTTCCTGTAAGCCTATCGTTCAGTCTCTAGCTCTCTGAGGCAGATTGGTTATTTCATATCATTGAGGTCATGTAGTATTTGTCCTTCAATGTCTGGGTTGCTTCACTCAACATAAGGTTCTCAAGATTCATCCATGTTATCACATGTGTTTGTAGTGTACTTATTCTTACAGCCGCGTAGTATTCCATTGTGTGTATATACCACATTTTATTGATCCACTCATCTGTTGATGGGCATTTGGGTTGATTCCAACTTTTGGCAATAGTGAACAATGCTGTTATGAACATTGGTGTACATATATCGGTTTGTGTCCTTGTTTTCAGTTCTGCTGGGTATATACCCAGCAGTGGTATTGCTGGGTCATATGGCAAATCTATGGTTAGTTTTTTGAGAAACCGCCAAAAGTGAATGGTTGGAAAACAATCTTACCAGCAAACAATAACCAAAAAAAGGCAGGAGTAGCTATATAATCAGAACAAAATAGAATTTAAATGCAAAATAATTGTGAGAGACAAAGAAGGATACTACATATTAGTGAAAGGGACAATCTCTCAAGAAGAATGAACAATCATAAATATTTATGCTCCTAACAAGGGTGCCTCTAAATATGTGAGGCAAACGCTGGAAAAACTAAGTGAAAGAATAGTTGCATCTACAATTATAGTGAGGGATTTTAATACACCACTATCAATTCTGGACAGAACATCTCAAAAGAGAACCAGTAAAGAAATGAAATATTTCAACAGTATATTAGAGGAGCTGGGTCTAAAAGACATATATAGATCATTACACCCAAACACAGCAGGATATACATTTTTCTCAAGTGCACATGGATCATTCTCCAAGATAAACCATATGTTAGGCCACAAAGAAAGGCTTAATGAATTCAGAAATATTGAAATCATACAAAATAATATCTCTGACCACTGTGGAGTGAAGCTGGAAATCTTCAAGGGCCAGAGGCCCAGATTTCACACCAATATATGGAAATTAAACAGCACACTCTTAGAAAAACAGTGGGTCATAGAGGAAATCTCAAAAGAAATTAATGACTACCTTGAAACAAATGATAATGATAACACAACATACGAAAATTTATGGGATGCAGCAAAAGCAGTACTGAGAGGGAAATTTATAGCCATAAATTCATACATTAAAAAAGAAGAAAGAGCAAAAATTGAAGAACTAACTGCACATTTGGAGGAATAATTTTTTTATTTTAATTGAGCTTTGTCTTATATTTAGGCATTGTAGAGTACAGACCAATTTGGAAGGCTCTAAAGATACATGTCTTAATGACTTGATGCCGTTAACCAGTTGCTGGTCTTGCAGGTCTGTTAGTACAACTGCAGACCAGACAAGTATCAGCCACTGGACAGATGTTGCTGAATAGTATTGTAGGACAGATATTTTCTGGACTCTGTTCTCTGGTATGCCTGTCCAGCTATTTTGGATCTGAGTACATCACTATGGAATAAAATGAGAGCTCAGGAAATCTTCTGCTTTCTAGTCCTTCTTGGCATTGATGTTTTACTCCACGTAAATGATTATATTTATATTGACACAGCAGTGCAGTATTATATTTATATCCCCTTTCATGGTGAGTATTTTGTTTTCTTTGGTTCTAAATACATACTAGACATGTTTTTTTTTTTCCATTCTTGAAATTATGCTACTTAATTTTTAATCCTTTCTCTCTTTACAACCAGATAGAAAGCTAATAATTTGGCTAGCAGTTAACCTGTTCATTTAGAGTCCTAGTCTAAGCCCAAGTTTAAGTCCTTAGAACATCTCCCAGTTTGTAAATGTGGGTTTTAAAATTTAATGTTTTAGTCAGATAAGTGGATTTAAGTTATTTAAACAGCTGTTTTTCTGTGTGTTGTGTTTGTATAAATATCTTGTCATATATTCTCCACTGCTAATGATGTACCTCTGATCATTGAAACCATGAAAGAGAATGGAGTACTTTGTTCCTTATTTGTCCATATCGACACAGATGCAAATTTCAATCTTACAAGAACCACTTTTATGAAAAGTACAGAGCAAATATTTAGTTTTGACAAACTGACAATCAAATGTTCAAGTTATCCTTCTGCTCCTGCAGGCAGATCTGTAAATTTTTGGTGGCTTTTCTATGCCTATTTTTCAGAAAGGGATTCATTTTGTTAATTGGGTTACATGCCCAAACTAAAGCTGGTATAATCTGTAGCCTAACACTTATTTTTGGACCTCTAAAATTATTAGTTTTAAGCCAAATTCAATATTAAGCAGATTTACCATTAATATATTTCAGGGGTAATATTACTACTAGTGAATTTGTGAGACTATATTGATGGAATAACCACTCCCCCAAAATCTTACATCACAATTTTCTCCCATCTAATAATGTAAGAATTATTCCCATTTGATCAAACTGAGGAGTTATGGAAAGAGGAATAGACAGTCTTCTAGTTATTGCTGGCATTGTTCAACCCCTCAAAAATCATCTTGTTTAATTTACAACCTCTTTTCTCTTGTTCAAACCCTCTACAAAGTCCCCATCTTTACTCCAGGTATTTACGATATTATTTGAAACTTCAGCCTGGTGTAATCTGCACACATGTCTGTTCCTACCTCATAATTCTCCTCCTCTCAGCATGTTGTCAGTTGGCAGCCCTCGTCAACGTGAGAGTTTGTCATCTGGTGACAACATGTTGAGTCTCTTCAATTGGGAGAAAACTGACAATACAATGGTAATTGCACAATTCAGTCCTTCACTGGGATTTCGCTATGTTAAACATTAATTCCCTTCTGGAGTGCCTGAATCACCTGCCCGTTCTCATCACAGATCACATTGTGGAAAAGTGGAAGCACATGAAAAGAACCATCATAATAGCTATAATTTGTGTGACAGCACTGTGTTCTTCTATTCACTCTACTGAACACTTGAGATAAAGTACTTTTTATCTTCAATTCATCTGATGGCTGTGGAATTTCTACTCTCATTTTAGAAATCAGGATATATGGTTCACAGAGTTTAAGAGTTCCCCAGAGTCAAAATAAAATTTGGTGAAACCTCATTTTTCCTGTCCTGAGTTCACATAATGAAATACCTGTGAATGTTTCCTAGACTTGCTAAAGTGCTCTCACCTACCAGCAACTTCCTTAAAACCCTAAATCTAATCTTCCCTAATTCTAATGCCATTACTTATGGATTTGTAACTTATCTCAGGAATGTCTGCAAATACATGTATTTTCTTCCTGGAATTTGGTATTGTTTATACTGTCCTGAACTATCAAGAAATTTGATTGTTGACTCTTATTTCTAAAATAACTCAGAAAAAGAATAAAATATGTATTATATTGATTAGTGTGGTAACTTTCCAGCATTTTGTATAATATATATCCCTGAAGTTTCTGACTTTTATTGGGAAAGATATCCATTCTGAAGCTTCTCTACTTCCCTTCATACTGTAAGCTATCAGTATTTAACCTTGAATTTAATATTACATTATTTCCTAATACCTAGCACAGTGTCTGACAAAGAATTCATCTATAATTAACTGAACAATTGAATATTAGTTTCATTAGTTTGTTATTTTTAAAACAAGTTGAAAATAGCAATACTTTTGTGAAATTGACAATATGTCATTTATATTTTTTACATTTGATTTATAAGATATTAGTACCTTGAAGTTATATTATCAATCTATTCATTTTAATTTTATAGTACTCATTTATTTTCTAAGGCTTGACATTTGGGAAAGGGCACAATAAATCAAAATCATATCATCTCTTAAGGTAAGAATTTGATTTAGATTCAGAGATCATAAGGCATAAAATTTCAAGAGTCTATTTATAGCACCATCCTGAAGGAATTGATTTTGCAGGTATTCAGAAAAAGAATACATAGAAAGGATTGTTATCTAGAATTCATAAGATTGATCTCATGTTGAAAATTCCATAATTTAAATTGTTGGGAAACTTTGCATAACTTTTAAGATTTCTCTGAGGTATACTCAGGGAGAATATTACCTCACATGGTAGTGCAATAAGCTTTGACTATAACTGCTGAAGAATATTCAAAATTAAGTTATTTTAAATTGTACCCTTGGAATCAAATAATTCATATTCTAAGTGTGATAATTCAAGAATACAAGTATTGTCCATATTAGATAACTTTATATGTGAATGCAGCACTTATTATGAGATATTCTTTTTTTTAAACATTTATTTTATTTATTTCCCTCCCTCTCCTGCCCCAGTTGTCTGTTCTATGTGTCCATTTGCTGTGTGTTCTTGTTTTGTCCGCTTCTGTTGTTGGCAGTGGCATGAGGATCTGTGTTTCTTTTTGTTGCGTCATCTTGCTGTATCAACTCTCCATATGTGTGGTGCCATTCCTGGGCAGTTTGCACTTTCTTTCATGCTGGGCAGCTCTCCTTATGGGGTGCACTTCCTGTGTGTGGGGCTCCCCTATGTTGGGGACAAACCTGCATGGCAGGGCACTCCTTGTGTGCATCAGCACTGCATGTGGGCCAGCTCCACATGGGTCAAGGAGGCTCGGGGTTTGAACCATGGACCTCCCATGTGGTAGGCAGATGCCCTAGCCATTGGGCCAAGTCTGCTTCCCGAGATATTCTAAAATTGACCTTCACTTAATACTAGATGCAAGAACATTATGTTTTTAATGTACTAATGAATCATTTGGAGAACTTGTATAAATGCAGATTCTAACTTATTAGGACTTGATGAGTTGAGATTCTGCCTTATCAAAGGTACCCAGTTTATCTTTCTAATTTGTGGATCTCACTTTAAGTAACAAAGTAAATTGATTACACTTTATTGTTTATAATCATGCTAGAGAATGGCCAAATTAAGTGAATGGACTTTTCACAGGTCCACCCTGTGAAAGATTCATGTAAATCTCTTTTAGCAGAAGAAGTACATTTTGTACTCTAAAAATCATACCAAAGTATGGAATTTACATAAGCTTTGTACTGTCTAATAAAGCAAACTCAGATACATGAAGTATATTGAGAACAAAGTCTAAACTTTCTTATTCCACCTGTCTTTTTTGCATCATCATAAAGTGAGGTGGAAGAGGTAGATGAGAAGCAGAACCTAGGACACCACACATGGGCAGCCTCACAAAATGAGGATGTATGGAAAGATGTCCATAGAAACACCTTAATTATATTAAAGTAACTGGTTGCTTTGTTTCATATAATTGTTAAATTTAATTAGTCATAAAGACTTCAAAAACACAACTATATAGAGACATGAATACAAAGCAAGAGCATAGCAGTGTAGTCAGTTAAAGGTGTACTCTCTCAGTTCTCTGACAATTTCCAGAAAAATTATAATTGCTCTGTGACACCACTCATCTGATCTGATAGTCTAGGTTCAACATGAGCATTATGAATTTGTCTTTGTAATTATTTTAGAATTTTGGGGACTGCCCAAATATTTTCTGATCACCAAATATAAGTTATTATCTAAAAATATCAGACCAATTTATTATCTTTCCCTAGGAGTTCAGGTGAACACAATGTCAATTTCTCAACTGCCCCAACCATTATTTTATAACAAAGATGACAAAACCTAAGATATTTGACCATAAATTCACTATCTTCACACAAGAGTGGGTTCAGCATGCTCATTCTCTGTTATCTCTCTCTCATTATAAATTATTTGAACAGTAATTGAAGAAAGATAATTTAATAGATAGACACGACACCACAACCTTCATTTCTTTGCAATATTTTGCAAGTAGATCATCCAGTGGTATATCATGTGTACTGTTAGAGGTTACTCCCTTGCAAGGTTTATAATGAATAACTAATCAAAAGTTTACAATCATTAACAAAGAGTGATGTGCATTCCTGAGACAGAAAAGGTCCCCCATTCAGAGCCTACATGTTTAGATACAGCTAATTTCCTCACAAGAATAGAAAAAGGAGCCCCATGACACCACCAACCTCTTCCACATGCATAGAACTCAATACTCCTTGCCCACTACATATTGGCCCTCAGGTCTTACCCAAGCCCCAAACCCTGCCCACTCACTAAGCATTTTCCTGCTTACAGATATAATGTACAAATTCATAACTGTATCTGCCAGGGATGGGCTGAAGTCTCTCTTCAAACCCCCACCATGCTGGCAGGGTGGCTGAAGTCTAATCTTCAGACTCCCTCCATTGGGAGAGCTTCTAAATAAGCTTTCTGTCTGCAATCATCAGTCTCCATGTCCTAGTGAGCACCATTTTTCTCTAACATGTACTAAAGTGTAAGCAGGTAGGTAAGATGTTCCCCTAGAATTCTTTCTATAATTTATATTTTCCTTCTGCAAATCATCACTGAAGCTCACACTTAAAAAAAGCTCTATTAGTCTCCATCAACAAAGAGTAATCTTTTGGATACCCAAATATACATTTTTTTTTCTCATGGAATGACTGCGTTCTATCTCCTTTATTTTGAATTCCAGAGATCTTTGCATTAATTAAGCATATTGCTTTTACCCTTATAACTCAGCAACCTCTTTGAGGAAAAAATGGTTTGATATTATCTATCAGAGCTCTATATGAGCATATTGCATGGCTTTTAAGTCCCACTCTTCATTATGTATCATAGAAAAATGGACATATGTTCACAAAATCATCTGTATATGAATGCTCTTAAAAATGCATTCTAAAAGCCTAGAAACCTCAAATGAACTTCAAGTGTAAACTGTATAAATAAATTATGGTATCTGTACATGTGTATATTATAATAAAATAATTCTCAGATAATATTATATTTATATTATCTGCATATTATAGTGATACATTCCACTATTGTCATATCATGAATAAATTCTCAGCAATAGAAAATCGAACTGGAAGGTGGAAATTTATGAGAAAATAGACATTACAAATTTACACAATAACATGGATGAGTCTGACATACAAAATATATCATATTAGAAAGAGTCAAATGATTATATATTCATAAATACAGATTGATTGGGGAGGATAGTGATAATTCATTGTTAACATAATGATTGGGTAGAGGAAGGAAGGCCATCTGAGACACTGATTACATTCTTTTTTTGATTAGAGAAATTGTAAGTATACAGAAGAATCATGACAAAGATCACAGTTCCAAAATACAAATCCCACATTTTTCCTCAATATTCACATTTTGCATTAGTGTGATAACTTTGTTACAAGTGAAGAAACAATATTATTTTAATTATCCTATTAATATGGTCCACAGTTTACATTAGGGTTTATAAATGGTATCATACCATTCTATGTTTTGTTTTGATTTTTACTCTAGTAACATACATGCAAACTAAAAATTTTCTTTTAATCACATTCAAATATATAGCACAGTGGTGTTAACTGCACTCACATTGTTGTGCTACCATTGCCACCATCTATTACCAAACTTTACCATCACCCCAATCAGAAACTCCATATCAATTAAGCAGTAATGCTCACTTCCCCATCCCATGTATTCTAGTCTATAGTTTTATGAATTTGTGCATTTTAATTATTTCATATATAATTTAGATCATATAATATTTGCCATTTTGAGTCTGGTTTATTTTAATCAATATGATCTATTCAAGGTTCACCCATGCTACAATGTATCAAACCTTCATTTCTTTTTTGAGATTTTAAATTTCCTTTATTTAAAAGGACATTTACTAGCAAATAAGTAAAAAGCACCATGACAAATAAAGAATTAAAGAGACTGTGGAGGCAAATAAAAGGCTTTATATTTTAGGACCTAAATTTAGCAGAATTTTTTCCTGCTTTTTAAACAAAGGATCTGAATTTTCTTTTCGTTTGGGATCCACCAAATTATGTAGCTGCCCTTGTTATACTGCTATTCAAAAAAATAAAGGTAAACAAAAACAAAGTAATTAAAAAAAAACATAAAAAGCCCTACAGATGGTCGTTGTTGACTTTCTCATATTTATTCCTTTAAGATTTTTTATGATGCAATTATAGTACTTCTTCTCTTTTCTCTCCTTCTCTTCTTCCATTTTTACTGATGAGAAATGTTCATTTGTACATAAATATCACATTGTGTTTATCCAAGAATCATCTGTTGATGGGCTGTTTATTTTCATGTTCTGAGTTCTGATTATTTAATAAAATTCACATTGGAAAATTTAATGGAGATGTATGTTTATGATTAGTGTATTTTAAATTCCATAAAACTTTACTTAAAGTATAAATTAAATAACAGATTGTACTGATCTGAAAAATAATCATTAATTTAATTACAGGCATTCACCTTCTGATATCTCTTTGTCTGCATGAACTCTTGTTCTGACGTTATCTAAATCCCCTGTATTTTTGTCCTCTCCTATGAATATAATTTGCATTTTCTTGCATTAAATTGCACTTGCTTGGTGCCTCAGGAACTGCTCTTTATCAACTATTTCAAAAACCAATGAAACCAGTTGTGGAATGTCTTATGCAATAATCCCTGGAAATAAAAATAAATCTACAATTATAGGTAGCAGAAATATTCCCCTAGCAAGGTCTCCAGAGAGCTCATAGCACATTATCTCATGGTCCCAAAAGGGTTCCCAGGTTCCACCCAACAAAATATTTTAAAGCACATATAGACATACATCCTCCTTAAGAGTATTTGCCTAAATAGGTACAATGACTTGGTGACTCAGGAGGGTCTGTTTTCCATTTACCTACTGGATTGGATGCAGAGTACGGCTTGGTTCACCAGCTGAGACCTCTTGAATGGAAATAATGAATTATCATAACTGATTGTTATCTATCATTATCGCCTGATCTTCATTTCTTTCAGGAATGTTGCAGCACTAGAAATTAGAGACTTTAGTAAAATGGGTTGACATTCACACAGCTATATGCTTAATTTTACCACTGACTTTATTTTTACAGTCAGTTATATAGAATAACACAATTTCTACTTAATGTTTAACAATCTTATTTGTATACAGGAATAAGAGTCACTTCTAATTCCCAGTTCTACAGATGCTCAAATGTCTCTAAGATCGTTCTCAGAATACTGATAACATGAAATGTCTCTTTCAACTGACATCCACTTTATTTTCCCAAGTATGAAGAATCAGATATTTCACAACAGTGTTTCATTACCATTTGCTTTCTTGCAAAATACACATATGAGATTTTTTTAACTTTCTGAATTTCAAGTAATTGCAGGTTAATGTATATTTCATTTGGTAATTATGTCACAGAAATGGAGGTCTGATATTCTCACTGTGCAGCCCTGACTGCCATTGAGTAGAGTCAGCTCACCTCCCTATTAGTTGACATGAGTAAATCCAATGAAATGTAGAGTAGGTGTTCCAACTCTGCTGAGACTCAGGGCAGAGCTGGCACATGGACAGAGATTCAAGTTTCCTGAGCTTACACAAATCCTTGCACCTAAGTCAGTAAAAGTGACAGAAGAGTCATGTGCAGAGAGATCACATCTGAGTCCAACTCCATCACTCTCAGGAGCACAAATTCCAAAGTAGGGCCCACTGGCAAGATACTGAACTCCAGAGCCATCTGTCATGACCATAGAACCTATGTATCTCTGTAGCCCTCAGGAGTACCACTAGGGTTGTATCTTCTTTGGCTGTCCCCAGGATCCTGCTGAGACATGCATAAGTGACCCATCTGATGACCTTCCAACTCATTTTGATGTCTCTTAGCCATGTAAACTCATTTGTCTTTACCTAGTCTCTATTTTATTCAAGGTCTTTCTCTAGTTGCATCACCAACTGGTGATTGGTAGCAATCTCTCAGTACCAGGGAGGCTGACCCCAAGGAGTTATGTCCCACACTTTTGGCTTAGAGAGTACCCACATTTGAGCACCATGAAGTTTCTCAGGAGGTAACTATTTTTTTATTTTTTTTTATTTTTTTTTAATTGACTTTGTAATAATATTACATTAAAAATATATATGTGAGGTCCCATTCAACCCCACCCCCCCACCCCCCCCTCTCCCCCCCCAACAACACTCGTTCCCATCATCATGACACAGCCATTGGATTTGGTAAGTACATCTTTGGGCACCTCTGCACCTCATAGACAATGGTCCACATCATGGCCCATACTCTCCTCCATTCCATCCAGTGGGCCCTGTGAGGATTTACAATGTCCAGTGATTACCTCTGAAGCACCATCCAGGGCAGCTCCATGTCCCAAAGACACCTCCACCTCTCATCTCTTCCTGCCTTTCCCCATACCCATCGTCCACCATGTCCACTTTTCCCAATCCAATGCCACCTCTTCTATGTGGACATTGGATTGGTTGTGTCCATTGCACCTCTATGTCAAGAGGAGGCTCAGATTCCACATGGATGCTGGATGCAATCCTCCCATTTTCAGTTGTAATCACTCTAGGCTCCATGGTGTGGTGGTTGTCCTTCTTCAACTCCATCTTAGCTGAGTGTGGTAAGTTGGAGGTAACTCTTATGCACCCTGCAGCTCTAAGCCTAGTTGAAATTTCAGGCATAAAGGCTCATAAGCATAGTCATCAGTAACAAGGGCCCATCTTTGGATCATCCTTCTTCATTGGTCTTTGCCCTTGCACTTGGAGAACTGTTGCTCTTCCATTGGGGAATGCAACAGAGCTCCCCCAGATCAGAAATCAGCACTTGTAGGGGAATTTTGACAAGAAAGAATGAAACAGGAAAACTGAGTACTCTGCCATTGGAATCTTAGCCTGAAGTGGAACAGGAGGCCAGAACAAAGCCTGAATAATCCAAACAGTAGGAAACTGGTTATTAAATGTTCAGTTTATTTTCCAAGGAAGAATTCAGGAAATTCAGTGGTTGCTGGAATATCAAGAACTACTTTTTGCAGTGCACCCTTGTGATTTTCTGGCCACTCATTTGATCTTTCAATCCATAAAAATATTTTAAAGGAAGCTACTTGGAGCCACAAACCTATGCTCTCTGCTTTAGTTTTAACTTATACTTTTTAAAATCCAAGGTAATGTTATATATGTGTTGGTGTCATTATCTAACTATGGAGGCAACACAATCTCTCTGTGAAATTATATACACTCTCAAATGCAAATACAAATGAATAAACTCTTAACCATTTGGAATGTATATGTCCATGTACTATTTGATGCTGTACTATGTTATATTATGAGGCTTCTATCTCTGATTAGAATCCAATATAAATAAATGTGGAAACTGGGGTGGGCACAAAATTTAGAGTCAGTAAGAGATGGCAAAATTCCCCTTCAATTGTTAAACTGAAGATGTGGAATCTAATTTTTTATGAAGTCATACTTGATCCCAGATTAGTGTATGGACTCCTTACCTTCCCTGGTGGTTTCTTTTAAAACTGATGTCTAACTCTCTTGATAAAAGTGATACCAGGAACAACAGTGAGCAAGATGAAGGTGGAGTAGGGAGATCCTAGAGCCAGGTCCTGCTACAGGGCAGTTAGTAAACACCCAGAGCTCTCTGGACCTAGCTGAAGCACCTGTTTGGGGGCTCCAGGAGCATCCTGCCACATCCTTGAAGGAACAGAAGAAGGAGACTGCCCATCTGCAGAGAGGACTCATAAGTAGAGCACTCCATGCTCCAGAGGTTGGTGCCCATCCTCCACTGGAAGCACAAGCTGCCTCAGGAGCTGTTCTGTGGCTGGAATTGAAAGCTCCACTTCCCCAAAATGGGGGAGGAAGAGATGGTTGGACACCAATTTCAGCTACTGATGAGTAAATTCAGTAGGCTACTGTATATTCCTGAGAACAGTTAAGTTTGAGTATGTCCAAGTAGAAAGAGACTGAGAGCCACCATCTTGACTCTGCACCTGGCATGAAGGGAAGCAGAGCAGCCTGAGAATACCAGTGCTGGTGGGGACCAGCTTCTTCCCATCCAGATTATATTGCAACTCTAAACTAGACCCCAGTGCCACTTCAAGCAGGGAGGAAGCTTTGGGGACCTGCACCAGTCTCTCTAGGCAATTACCAACCAAGTTGCAGAGGCTGGTGATTGTCTTACTCTGGTGGTATGAGCCACCCTGGGAGCTATTCTGTGGCAAGATTTGGAAGCTCCATTTCCCAGAGGCAGAGGAGGAGGAGACGGTTGGCTGCCAATTTCAGCTACTGATTGGTAGACTTGGTTGGCTGGGCTATAACCCTGGGAGCAGCTAGGGTATGAACCAGCCTGGGTGGGAAGGAGGCTGGTGGCCACCATTTTGACTCTGCCCCCAACCTGAGGGGAAACCAGGCTGACTGAAACTCTCAGAATTGGCAGGAACCAGTTTCTTTCATGCAGATAAGCCTGTAGGCCTAGCTTAGGCTTCAGATACACCTATGGCAGGGAGGCGGCTGAGGAGCCCTGCACCAGCCTGTACAGTTAACTGCAGGGAACTTTGACTGGCATAGACTGAAAATCAGAAGTCTACCAAGGCAACTGCAGTCATCTCAGACCCACACTGCATAGATTGCTGCCAACTCATTCAGCTCCATCCCCACCCCAGGCAGGGGAGAAAGGGACGTGTTCCTTCATCAGTATCTCTGGGAAACCACAATCTAGACCTGCACATGGATTATTCAACATAACTGTGACTCTGTCTCTACCTCTGGAAAAGGAGAAGGTTGGAAGAAGCTTCATTGATCCCTGGGGCAAGGAGGGCAGCTTGCGTCTCCACAGCTTACAGCACCAACAACATGCTTGGTTCCTACTGCACAAACAGCAAGGGAAAAAGGATAGTAGGTCCTAAACTAGAGAGGAAAATGTCATCCAGAATAAATACTCTAGTAAGCCAGATGCCAAGACACCAACAAAAATTTGCAATCTACACCAAGAAACAGGAAGCTATGGCCCAGTTAAAGGAACCAGATAAGGCTACAGATGACATAAGGGAGTTGAGACAACAATTATAGATGCTCAAACAAATCTCCTTAATAAATTCAATGAGATGGCTAAAGAGATTAAGGAAATTAAGAAGATATTAGGGAGGCAGGGCAAGATGGTGTCTGAGTGAGTGCACCTCATAATCTCTCCTGCAAGGAAGTGGCTGAGTAGGGTCAGAGTCCAAATGAACTGGGCTATTTTCGGTGTTTGCAGGGTAGGAGGTATCTGGTCGTCAATTTGGTGTGATAGTGACAGAGGAGATTCTTGCAAAAGGTAGAATTTTGGGTCTCTTGCATGGAGGTTGGAGATTGTGGACAGGACCCTTCCCTCTGAAGCTGGCAGCCCGGCTGCAGCAATTCCTGAAGGCTTTGTTGTGCTGGGGTGTTCCCAAGCCCTGAAAAGGCTGTTTCAGGGGATTGCAGGGCAGGAGGTGCCTGGATGTTGATTTGGTGGGAAAGTGACAGAAAAGATTCTTGTGAGAGGTGGAATTTTGGGTTTCTGAGATGGAAGTCAGAGGTTGTGGGTGGGACCCCTCCTCCTAGGGCTGGCAGCCCAGCCACAGTGATCCCTGAAGGCTTTGTTGTGCTGCAGTGTTCCCAGGTCCCATGTTAACCAGATGCATGGTTCCCAGGTCTGTGTCCCCTAAACCCTGGTGGCCCATGCTCCAGAGACTCACAAACCTTGAGTCTGCAATATCGCGAATTTCCCATCCTCGAAACCACCGTGCCCTGAGGTCTGTCTGAGGTCCTTGATTACACTAGCCCTCTGCATTTAGTGTTGGTTTCTTTTCTTTTCTTCTTTTCTTTTCTTTTCTTTTCTTTTCTTTTCTTTTCTTTTCTTTTCTTTTCTTTTCTTTTCTTTTCTTTCTTTTCTTTTCTTTTCTTTTCTTTTCTCTCTCCTTGAGCTTGGAGGAGTGTACCAGCTGACTTGGGGAGAGTCTGGGAAGAAAGGAGAGGTGAATCTGCTGAGGAAGCCCAATTTACCTAAACATCCTGGGATAGGAAACTTGGCTTGGGAGAAGGTGGAGTCAGAAAATCAATTAGAAATTCCCTAGCACACCTAAGGGGGAGGGACTGTAGGACATTCTATCCAAGCTTCCAAAGGCATATTTAGGGTTTCTAGTGAACTGTAGGTGGTCTCACACTGAAAATAAAGAGAAATAGTCTTCTGTGTTGAGTTGGTTCAACAGGAACCTACTTGAATCTCCTACCGAACCTCTCAAGCAGCTTTCCTCCTGCCCTGGGAAAGAGAGGGGAGGAAGGGAAAAAGGGGGAAGGTCAGATACCTAAGTGTGAAAGCATATTATTTAACTGCAAAGAGCATTCCTAGGTTGAAACTTTGGTTCTTTTCTTTTTTTTTTTTTTTTTTTTTTGTCATGGTTGCTAATATTGCATTGTCTCCTGGTCTTTTCTCCCATTTTATCCGCAAGATCCTTTTTCATTTATTTAGTTTTTTTCTCTTTTTCTTTTTCTTGTTTGTCCACCCTTTTCTTTGGCCCCTTTCTCTTTTTTTTCTTTTCTCTCTTTTTCTTCTTTTTTTATTTCATTTTGTTTATATAATAGGTGCTGCAGGGAGCACTTCACATTTGCCGTGTTTCCTCATCCTCCATTTCCTCTTTTTCATGTGTATTGATTTTGGCCACCTACACTATTCCTTTTTCCCTACATCCTTCTAACCTCCATCATCTACTGTTTCTCTTACATTCTACCTCCCTTTCTTTGGCCCCCAAAATTGTCTGAATTTTTATTTCTAATATCTTTGTTCTGTTTTCTGTCCTTTATCCACTCTTGATATTATTGTCTTTCATTTATCTTTCCCTGTCTCATGAAAACACTGGCCTTTTAATTCATACTATATTCCTCCCCATATTCAGTTGACTGTCTCATTATAAGTACTTTACTTACTGCTATAAATCTACACAACTTACACGAGTCTAATATCCATTCTTCTAGATCTCTAGATCTGTTAACATTTATTACCAATACTACTTTATACATTTTCTTTTCTTACTCATTTTGCTTTCTCTGGTCCTAATATATTCCTTCAAAGTGAACTTAGGCAGCAACAAGAAATTAGAGTAAGAAGAACAAAGTGACAAAGAGAAGATATAAGACTTATGCATGAACAACAACTAATTAATCCCCAAGACTAGACAAAGAAGCTAAGGAACGAATTAAATCCATCAAGATAAAATAATGAACAAACAGCAACAAAAAACTACAAACCAAACCAACAATCAGGAAAACATGGCTGAATCCAATGAACAAGCTAAAAACCAAGAAGAGGAATAGAATATAGGGCAAGTAATTAAAGATCTCAAAACATGTATTAGAGACCAACTTAATGAAATAAAGGAAGAGATTAACAATATGAAGTAAACACTTGGAGAGGAAATTGCAGACATATGCAAAAAGATAAGAGATATAATGGTGATGAACACCACATTTCAAGAAATCAAAAATAAACTCTCAGCAAATGGCAGCAGATTAGAATAGGCAGAGGAGAGAATTAGCAATGTGGAAGACAGTACATCTGAAATCAAACAGATAGTAGAACTGATAGATAAAAAAATAGAAAAAAATCCAGCTAGGATTAGGGACCTGAATGACAATGCAAATTGCACAGACATATGTATTATAGGCATCCCAGAAGGAGAAGAGAAGGGAAAGGGGACAGAAGGGGTGTTGGAGGAAGTAGTGGCTGAAAATTTCCCAAATCTACTGAGAGAGATGGATGTACATGTCCAGGAAGCACAATGCACCCCAAACACTAAATCCCAACAGGCCTACCCCAAGACATACACTTGTCAAATTATCCAATGCTCAAGACAAAGAGAAAATTCTAAAAGCAGCAAGAAAAAAGAAAACCATCACATAAAAGTGAGGCTCAATATGATTAAGGGCTGATTTCTCATCTGAAAACATGGAGGCAAGGAGGCAGTGGTATGATATAGTCAAGGTACTAAAAGAAAAAAATTTCCAACCGAGAATACTCTACCCAGCTAAGCTAGCTTTCAAAAATGATGGAGAGTTCAAAATATTCACAGATAAAGAGAAATGAAAGGAATATGCCAACAAGAACCCTGCCTTTCAAGAAATAATAAAGTGACTTCTGCAGTAAGAAGGAAAAAAAAAACAGGAGAGGCAGAGGTGGAGGAGAATGTAAGAACAACAAAAAAGACAAAAAGAGAAGAAAAAAAGGAACAAAATATGAGAAACATAAATCCAAAGAAAATATGGCTAACATAAATAATCCCTTGAAAGTAATAATACTGAATGTCAATGGCTTAAACTCACCTGTCAAAATATTCATACTGAAAGATTGGATAAAGAAATGTGACCCTTCTATATGCTGTCTACAAGAAACACATCTTAGACCCAGAGATTGAAGGAGGTTGAAAGTGAATGGCTGGAAAATAATCTTACAAGCAAACAACAACCAAAAAAAGGCAGGAGTAGCTATATTAATATCAGATAAAATAGACTTTAAATGTGAAACAATTGTGAGAGACAAAGATGGTAACTACATATTAGTGAAAAGGATAATCTTTCAAAAAGAACAAACAATCATAAATATTTATGCTCCTAACAAGGGCACCTCCAAATACGTGAGGCAAATACTGGAAAAAATAAGTGAAAGAACAGATGCCTCTACAATTATAGTGAGAGACTTTAATGCACCACTATCAACTTTGGACAGAACATCTCAAAAGAGAATCAATAAAGAAACAAAAACTTTGAACAGTATATTAGAGGAGCTGGGCCTAATAAACATATACAGATCATTACACATGAATACAGCAGGCTATATATTTTTCTCAAGGGCACATGGACCACTCTCCAAGATAGGCCATATGCTAGGCCAAAAGGAAAGGCTCAATGAATTCAGAAAGATCAAAATCATACAAAATAATTTTTATGAACACAGTGGAGTGAAGCTAGAAATCTGCAAGGGCCAGAGGCCCAGATTTCACACCAAGATACGGAAATTAAAGGGCACACTCTTAGAAAAACAGTGGGTCAGAGCAGAAATCTCAAAAGAAATTAGTAACTACTTTGAAACTAATGAAAATGATAACACAACATACCAAAACTTATGGGATACAGCAAAAGCAGTACAGAGAGGGAAACTCATAGCCATAAATTCATACATCAAAAAAGAAGAAAGAGCAAAAATTGAAGAACTGACTGCACATTTGGAGGAATTAGTAAAAAAAAACAACAAAGTAACCCCACAGGAAGAAGAAAGAAAGAAATAACAAAGGTAAGAGAAGAACTAAATGAAATAGAAAATAAGAAAGCACTTGAAAAGATAAACATAACCAAGAGCTGGGTCTTTGAGATGATCAATAAAACTGACAAACCCTTAGCTAGACTAACAAAGAAAAAAATAAAAGAAAGAGAAGATGCAAATATGCAAAATAAGAAATGAGAAAGTTGATATCACCACTGACACCACAGAAATAAAGACTATGATAAGAGAATATTTTGAAAAACTATATTCCAAAAAAAAATGACAATTGAGAGGAAATGGACAAATCCCTAGAAACACATAAGTAGCCTATATTGATGAAAGAAGAAATTGATGATTTCACAAACCAATCACAAGTAACAAGATAGAATCAGTCGTTAAAACCCTCCCAACTAAGAAGAGCCCAGGACCAGGTGGCTTCATTCTACAAAACATTCCAGAAAGAACTAACACCAATCTTACTGAAACTCTTCTAAAAATCAAAATAGAAGGAACATTAACTTCTCATTCTATGGTGCCAATATTACCCTAGTACTAAAGCCAAACAAATATACCACAAGAAAGAAAAATTACAGGCAAATTTCTCTAATGAACCTAGATGCAAAAATCCTCAACAAAATACTTGCTAACTGTATTCAACAGCACATTAAATGAATTATACACCATGACCAAGTGGGATTCATTCCAGGTATGCAAGGATGGTTCAACATAAGAAAATCAATCAATGTAATACACCATATAAACAGATTGAAGGAAAAAATCACATGATTATATCTATAGATGCAGAAAAAGCATTTGACAAAATACAGCACCCTTTCTTGATAAAAACACTCCAAAAGATTGGAATACAAGGAAATTTTCTGAACATGATAAAGAGTATATATGAAAAACCCACAGCCAACATCATTTACAATGGTGAAATCCTAAAATCTTTCCCTTTAAGATCAGGAAAAGGACAAGGATGCCCACTATCACCTCTTCTATTTAGCATTGTCTTAGAGATACTTACTTGAGCACTGAGGCAAGAACCAGATATAAAGGCATTCAAATTGGAAAGGAAGAAGTCAAAATTTCATTATTTGCAGATGACATGATCCTACACATAAAAAACCCTGAGAGGTCTACAACAAAGTTTCTAGAACTCATAAATGATTTTAGTAAATTTGCAGGTTATAAGATCAATGCACAAAAATCAGTAGCATTTCTGTACACCAATAATGAGCAAGCTCAGGAGGAAATCAAGGAACAAATACCATTTACAATAGTAAATAAAAAAATCAAATACTTAGGAATAAATTTAACTAAAGATGTGAAAAACTTATACACAGAGAACTACACAAGATTGTTCAAGGAAATCAAAGAAGACCTAAATAACTGGGAGAATATTCCCTGTTCATGGATGGGAAGACTAAATATTATTAAGATATCTATCCTACCAAAACTGATCTACACATTCAATGTAATCCCAATAAAAGTCAAGACAGCATTCTTTAAGGAAATAGAAAAATTAGCTATGAAATTTATTTGGAAGGAAAGAGGCCCCAAACAGCCAAAGACATATTGAAAAAGAAAAATGAAATTGGAGGAATCGCACTACCTGACTTCAAAACATACTACAAAGCTACAGTAGTGAAAACAGCATGGTATTGGCACAAGGAGAGACACACAGACCAATGGAACCAAATTGAGAGTTCTGATATAGATCCTCACATATATAGTCTTATAATATTTGATAAAGCCACCAAACCCTCTCAACTGGGAGAAAATGCCCTATTCAACAAATGGTGCCTGGAGAACTGTATATCCATATGTAAAAGAATGGAAGAGGATTACGAACTCACACCTTACACAAAAATCAACTCAAGATGGATCAAAGACCTAAATATAAGAGCCAAGATGATAAAGACTTTGGAAAGCAGTGTAGCAAAGCATCTACAGGACCTTTTAATAGGAAATGGCTTCATGAACTTCACACCAAAAGCATGAGCAGCAAAAGAACAAATAGGTAAATGGGACTTCCTCAAAATCAAAGCCTTCTGCACCTCAAAGGAGTTTGTCAAAAAAGTCAAAAGAGAGCCTACACAGTGGGAGAAAATGTTTGGTAACCATATATCTGATAGGAGACTTATAACCTGCATAAAGAAAGTACTCCTCTATCTCGAAAATAAAAAGACAAGCAACACATTTTAAAAATGGGAAAAAAGATTTAAACAGACATTTCTCCAAAGAAGAAATACAAATGGCTAAAAAGCACATGGAAAAAATGCTCCAAATCTCTAGCTATCACTGAAATGCAAATCAAAACTACAGTGAGATACCATCTTACCCCCATAAGATTGGCAGCTATGAAAAAAACCAGAAGACTACAAATGCTGGAGGGGATGTGGAGGAACGGGAACACTCATCCACTGCTGTTGCAAATGCAGAAGGATCCAGCCATTCTGGAGACATTTTGGTGATTTCTCAAAAACATAGCTATAGATTTGCCATATGACCCAGCAATTGCACTGCTGGGTGTATACCCAGTAGAACTGAAAACAAGGAAACGAACTGATATATGTACAACAATGTTCATATCAGCATTGTTCACTATTGCCAAAAGTTGGAATCAACCCAAATGCTCATCAATAGAAGAATGGATAAATAAAATGTGGTGTATACATACAATGGAATACTATTCAACCATAAGAATGAATAAGGTACAAACACATATGATAACATGGATGAATCCTGAAAACCTTATGGTGAGTAAAGCAACCCAGGCATTGAAGGACAAACACTACATGACCTCACTGATATGAAATAAGTAAACCAAACTGCCTCAGAGAGCTAGAGACTGGATGATAGGCTTACAGGAAATCAGGGGGTAGAGGAAGGATGTAAGCTGACACCTACATGGGTGAAATCTATGATAAGCTGGAGGTAAGTATTTGTACAAGGAAGGAATAAAATGGGGGCATAGGGATACCTTTGGGTGGGGCTTTGTGGGCTTGAGGGGAGATAGGGTTGGGAGGATGGGTAAGATATCTCAAAAATAGGGGGAGGATGGTGGAACATTTGAACATAGGAGATTGTCAGTTATGTGGTTGAAAGTATAATGTTGAGAAAACTTTTGAAAATATAATAAAGAATATTACCTCTTTAAGATACTTAAAGGGGAGAATTTGACACAGGGCAGGCTTCTAGGGAGTGTGTGAGTGCTCATTTTGTCATAGTGGGTTATATCATTGGATGGAGACCCATACAATGAGAGTGAAGGTACACCAACATCCTGGGGAGAACTGATGTTCTCAAACAGAGGGAATTGTATCAACAGGATTGGTGGCTCCCTGTGGGTTAGGGCAGTTGAGTATGTCAAGTACTCAATATCATTGCAAATATCTCTGAATATGGTTCTTTAAGTAATGAAGATTGATTGTCACTGTGGGCCCTGAGGGGAGGGGGAAAAAGGTATTGAATAGATGGAATCAGTGTAAATGTGGAGGAATGGAAGTGTTCCACAAGATTATGCAAAGATGGATATAGGGCACATTAAACACACCAAAAATGTATAAAAACCTATAAGCTAAATTGTAAACCAAAATGTAAACCCAAGTGTAATCATGCTTGAAAGCTATTGTCTCAATGTCTGTACATCAGTTGCAGCAAATATAATATGAACATGTAAAAAGATAATTGCTGAGGAAGGGACAAAATGTTTGATGCTGGATATGTGGGAGTACCGCATATTGTATATATGAACTACTGTGATCTAAAACCTTTGTGAAGTCAAACTTAATACTTAGAAAAAAAAAGAAAAGAAAGGATGTAGACACTGAGGAAGAAATGGAAGAAATTTCCTTGCCACTGTACATAGAGGGCAACACTTATACCAGTGATAAAAGGCAAAACATCAAAAACAAAGCTTTTTCATTTTTTAATTTTTTGATACCCCAATTTATTTTTACTTTAAGTTTTCTAATTTAGTATGTATTCTATATCTAACCTTTTAACCCATCACTATATTCCATTTTACTATTAATGGAATCTGGCAATATATTAGATTTCATTTTCAAAGAAGTTTTGGATCACAGAGAGTGGCAACTATGGCAGGGGAGGAATACTGATATGGGAAGTTATAGAAAGGGGGCACATGATGGGAAGGGCATTCACCAGGGCATATATACAGGGTACATAAAAATGTTTGGATATTTTCATAGTGGTTACAGTTAAAAATGACAACTGAGGGAATGCTGAGTTCCTAGCTGGGTGGGTGGGGGGGAGGAGTTCTATCACATTCTCCAATGGAACAGCAACAATATACCAAGTGCAATGGCTAAGACCAATAAAGAAGGATGGTCCAACAATAAGACCTTGATACTAATGACTAGGCTTGTCAGCCTGTGCCCCTGAAATAAGAACCAGGCATCGAGCTGCAGGGTGCCCAAAAATTACCTTCAGAGAGCCTCCATGTTGCTCAAATGTGGCCAGTCTTGAAGCCAAACTCAGCATGTAAATGCATTACATTCCCTGCAGCATGGGACATGACTCCTGGGGATGAGCCTCCCTGGCACCAAGGGATTACTACCAAGTACCAGAAAATGATGTAACTAGAAAACAACCTTGAATAAAAGGGTCAACTCAGACAAGCAGAATATCTCAGCCTACATGTAATATCAGGTATTAAAAGCTGCTTGTTGACTTTGGGTAAAAGAGGGAAATGGAAAGGACAAATGAGTTTATATGGCTATGAGTCTCCAAAAAAAAGTCAGGAGGTCATCAGAGGGGTTGCTCTTACACACACCACAGCAGGGTCCCAGAGATAGCCAAAGTATATACAAGCTCAGGTATTGGTTCTTCTGAGGGCTACAGAGACCCACAGGTTCTAACATCATGGCAGATGGAGTTCAGTGCCATGTCATTTGTCCCTACTTTGGAGTTTGTGTTCCTGAGTGTTATGGAGCTGTACTCAGATGTGATTTTTGTTCACAAACCTCTCCTGTTACTTTTCCTGGACCTGTGGTTGGCACTGGGGTTTGGTGTACGCCCCAGGGGACCTGAATCTCTGGACTGTCCATGTCATAGCCAGACCCTGAGCCTCAACAGACCTGTAACTCCTACCCTCTGGTTTAATGAACTTACTCCAGGCAGCTAACAAGGACATGAAGAAGGTCAACCATCACACCAGGGAGCCAAGAGTGCCTACAACTGCAAGCAGGAGCATTGCATCCATCATCCATGTGAAATCTAGAGCACCCTCCGATACAGAGGTGGAGTGGACATAACCATCCCAGGCTCCACAGGATGGAGGAATAGAGTATGAATTAGAGTGGACTTACTTATATTCTATTCTGAAACCACTGTAATGGAAGAAAATGTAGCATCAATATGGAGAAAGTGACCATGGTAGCTGCTGAATTTAGGGAGAGGGAAGAAGTGATATGATGCAGGGGCATTTTCTGGACTTTGAGTTGTCCTGGGTGATACTACAGGGACAGTTGCTGGACACTGTATGTCCTGCCATGGCCCACTGGGTGGACTGGGTGAGAGTGTAAACTACAATGTAAACACTATCCATGTGGTGTAGCAGTGTTCCAAATTGTATTCACCAAATGCAATGAATGTGCCATGATGATGAAAGAGGTTGTTGACATGTGAGGATTGGGGTGAGGGGGGTGGGGGCTATATGAGGACCTCATATTTTTTAATGTAACATTAAAAAATAATTAAAGAATAAATTAAAATAATATAATAATAAATGGATATGAAAGAATGATTAGATATTGTAATATGCAGAACAAAAACAGACACAAATTCTAAGAAAAAATAAGTGAATAAGAATAAGAATATTTGTCCCATGTGATCTGGCTCAATTCAAATCAGGACAGCAGAGAACCAGATGCCATTCTTTAACTAAATTTAATAACCTCTGTTTCCATTTTCAGTTCCTTCTTTGTCTTATTTTGTAAGACTGGGTGTGCCAAGGTGATTTGAGAGTACTGGCTGCTAGCAAAAGTTTGCATTTCTTAGCTTATTCCCACATTTAAGCATAAAACTAAAGAAAACAAGAAAAGAAAAATAAAGGATACCTATTGTAAGTTTCCATTTATACTAAATTTTATTGAACAGGAAAATCGATAGAAGCAGAAAATAGATTTGCTGCTTCCAGGCACTGGAAGCAAGGGAGAGTGGGATATGACTATGGATGTACATGGAGTTTCTATTTGGGATGAAGTATATATTCTAAAATTCAAGAATGCTCATGGTTGCACATCTTCCTAAATATACTAAAACCCTCTGAATAGGACACGTGCAAACCTAAAGTGAATGGTATGTAAATTGCATCTCAATAAAGTTTTTGTAGTAAAACAAAATCAATTATGTATTTATTTAACCAGTCTCTTGCTAATGAAACTTTGTTATTTCTATGGCTATCTCTGCTTTTTAAAAAATTCTCCAGGGAATATTGATTTACATATATTATGGCACACAATCCTGAGTTTACTTATAAATTACATCAGAGGGTGGGCTAAGATACATGAATATTGTGATACATATGGAAATATTGCCTCACCTTAATTCATTTCCTATTTACATATATTGATATGATAAAAAGGAATTAATCAAATTTATTTTCTTACTCTATATAATCCTCATATATTTATATATTCTCTGTTTAATTTAATTTGTATGCTTTCAATATGATAGATTGGGAGAAATTTTTATCTGATTTTGAACAGTCTGTTAGGAAAACTTGTTTTTGCTTATTTTAGACCTAGGTTCTTTTTTTTATTTTTTATTTTTTATTTTTTTTATTTTATTATTGACTTTGTAATAATATTACATTAAAAATATATATGTGAGGTCCCATTCATTCCCACCCCCCCTCCCTCTCCCCCCCCAACAACACTCGTTCCCATCATCATGACATATCCATCGGATTTGGTAAGTACATCTTTGGGCACCTCTGCACCTCATAGACAATGGTCCACATCATGGTCCATACTCGCCTCCATTCCATCCAGTGGACCCTGTGAGGACTTACAATGTCCGGTGATTACCTCTGAGGCACCATCCAGGGCAGCTCCATGACCCAAAGACGCCTCCACCTCTCATCTCTTCCTGCCTTTCCCCACACCCATCTTCCACCATGTCCACTTTTCCCAATCCAATGCCACCTCTTCTTTGTGGACATTGGATTGGTAGTGTCCATTGCACCTCTATGTCAAGAGGAGGCTCAGATTCCACATGGATGCTGGATGCAATCCTCCCATTTTCGGTTGTAATCACTCTAGGCTCCATGGTGTGGTGATTGTCCTTCTTCAACTCCATCTTAGCTGAGTGTGATAAGTCCAATAAATCAGATTGTAGGTGCTGGAGTCTGTTGAGGCTCAGGACCTGGTTATCACATTGTCGGTCCAGAGATTCAAATCCCCTAAATCTATCTTAAACCCCAACGTTAACTGCACCTCTATCACATTAGCATGAAAGCCTTATGAAGGGAGATCCCATCTGAGTCCAGATTCATCACACATAAACACCGTTTCCAAAGAGGGGCCATCTGCCCTGTTAGTCAACCCCATCGGCCATGTCCATAACTCTCATGGGTCTCTTTAGCCTTCATAGGAGCCAATATCTGGGGGTTGTATCTGCTTTATCTGTCTCTCTGACTCTGCTCAGTTGTGCATGAGGGCAATCCTTCTGCCAGCCTCCAGACTCTTTTTTAGAAACTCGTAGCCATATAAACTCATTTCTCCTTTCCATTTCCCCCTTACTTTAGGTCAAACAGCATTTTAAAGACATGTTATTTTATGTAGACATGGATATTCTGCTGATCCGCATTGAATCTTCCATATAAGGTCCTTTTCCAGTTGCATCATCAGTTGGTATTTGATAGTGGTCCCTCGTTGCCAGGGAGGCTCATCCCCGGGTGTCATGTCCCACGCTGGAGGGAAGGCATTGCATTTACATGCTGAGTTTGGCTTCGAGACTGGCCACATTTGAGTAACATGAAGGCTGACAGGAGGAAATTCCCAGGCACAATGTTGCTCTATGCCTTGTTCTTATTTTAGGTTTATCAGCTCACAAACATAGTCATTAGCATCAGGGGCTCACTGTTGAACCCTCATTTCCTCCCGGTCCCCTCCGCTGTACCTGGGAGACTGTCGCTGTTCCCCTGGGGACCACGACAGAGCACCACTGGCCAGAAACCCAGTACTCCCCCTGCTGTGGTTTTTAATTGTTGCCGCTATGAGTATATCCAATCATTGCCATGCACCCTGGACATATGTTCTGTACAGCTCCCTGTCAGCCATATATCACTTGTCATTGGTATCCCATACCAGTATCTCTCCATTGCCATTGTTGAAACACTCTGTGATCCAGAACTCCCCGAAATTTGAGGCCCAATATAATGTCGTGGTCCCTTACTAGGGAATGGCATATAGCGATGGGTTTAACGGATAGATAAAGAACTTGGATAAAGTTAGATATAGAACTTAAGGAATGTTGACTTGAAAAAATTCCACATCTTATCCTTTTTTTCCCCCCCCCCTAATTATTCAGCATTTCTTCATAGGAGTCCTAGACCACAGCAATGCATATATATAATATACAGCATTCCCATACATCCACCATATAACCTTTTTCCTTCCACATCGATACTCTTACACCCTATTCATATCATATTTACTTAAGGTGATGTACAGAGTCTGAGATATTAGATTTCTAACAAGGTAATATCTGTGCTTACATTATGGTGCATACTTTAGGATACACAATTCTTTACATTTTTAGTTATCCTATGTTTTACAATATGGTTTACATTATCAGTCTGTCATCTCCTATATGTTATGGTGTAATATTACATGTTTTATATCCGTCCTTGTGTACTCTCAAGAAACTCCTCTCTTTCCCCCCATTTACTTTGGTTCCACACATTTAACGTCCATTTTCCCTTCCACCTTGGTGCCCACAGTGACAGCCAAGCTCCGTTTCCTGAGGAGCCACTTCCAGAGATAGATGGAATAGTGTTCAGGGCCTAATTTGCTCAACTGCCCCAACGCCCCGGGAGCCACCCTTTCTCTCGAGGGATAGAATTCCCTCTATTTGGTGGCATTATTCCTCCCCAGGATGTGGGTCCACCCCCACTCTCACTACTTGGGATTCTACCCCTTGGTGTCACCCACTCTGGCAGAGTGAGCATTTAGACATTCTCCAGGAGCTCGTCTTGCATCAGACCCTCCTCTCCGCGCATTCTAAACAGGTAACCCTCTTTATTACATTTTGTTATGATTTCTCGGCATTTTACTCTCCACCACCTCCAGTCCCTCTCCTATGTTGGTATGCTACCCCTCCCTCCCCCCATTTTGGGCAACGTTACCCAACCGTCCCACCCCAGCCACCCTCAAACCCGTAAAGCCCCAACCATAGGCAACCCCTTGCCCCCATTTTATCTCTTCTTTGTGTTCATACTTACCACCATCTCATCTTAAATTCTACCCCTGCAGACAATGTTTCATATCCTTCCTCCATTCTCTGATTTCCTGTAAGCCTATCGTTCAGTCTCTTGCTATCTAGGGCAGCTTGTTTATTTCATATCATTGAGGTCATGTAGTATTTGTCCTTCAATGTCTGGGTTGCTTCACTCAACATAAGGTTCTCAAGATTCATCCATGTTATCACATGTGATTGTAGTGTGTTTGTTCTTACAGCCGAGTAGTATTCCATTGTGTGTATATACCACATTTTATTGATCCACTCATCTGTTGATGGGCATTTGGGTTGATTCCAACTTTTGGCGATAGTGAACAATGCTGCTATGAACATTGGTGTACATATATCGGTTTGTGTCCTTGTTTTCATTTCTGCTGGGTATATACCCAACAGTGGTATTGCTGGGTCATATGGCAAATCTATGGCTAGATTTTTGAGAAACCTCCATACTGTCCTCCAGAATGGTTGGATCCTTCTGCATTCCCACCAGCAGTGGATGAGTGTTCCCCTTCCTTCACATCCTCTCCAGCATTTGTATTCTTCTGTTTTTTTCATAGCTGCCAATCTTATGGGTGTAAGGTGGTATCTCATTGTAGTTTTGATTTGCATTTCCCTGATAGCTAGAGATTTAGAACATTTTTTCATGTGCTTTCTTGCCATTTGTATTTCTTCTTCGGAGAAGTGTCTGTTTAAGTCTTTTTCCCATTTTTTAAATGGGTTGTTTATCTTTTTATTTTCAAGATACAGAAGTTCTTTATATATGCAAGTTATAAGTTTCTTATCAGATATATGATTGCCAAATATTTTCTCCCACTGTGTGGGTTCCCTTTTTACTTTCTTGACAAACTCCTTTGAGGTGCAGAAGGCTTTAATTTTGAGGAAGTCCCATTTATCTATTAGTTCTTTTGCTGCTCGTGCTTTTGGTGAGATGTTCATAAATCCATTTCCTATTACAAGGTCCTGTAGATGTTTCCCTACACTGCTTTCTAAGGTTTTTATGGTCTTGGCTCTTATATTTAGGTCTTTGATCCATCTTGAGTTGATCTTTGTATAAGGTGTGAGATGGCAATCCTCTTTCATTCTTCTACATATGGCTATCCAGTTCTCCAGACACCATTTGTTGAATAGGCCACTCTCTCCCAGTTGAGAGGGTTTAGTGGCTTTATCAAATATTATGTGACTGTATATGTGAGGTTCTATATCAGAGCTTTCAATTCGATTCCATTGGTCTATGTGTCTCTCCTTATGCCAATACCATGCTGTTTTCACCACCGTAGCTTTATAGTATGTTTTGAAGTCAAGTAGTGTGATTCCTCCAGTTTCGTTTTTCTTTTTCAGTATGTCTTTGGCTATTCGGGGTCTCTTTCCTTTCCAAATAAATTTCATAGTTAGTTTTTCTAGTTCCTTAAAGAAGGCTGCGTTGATTTTTATTGGGATTGCATTGAATGTGTAGATCAGTTTTGGTAGGATAGACATCTTAATAATGTTCAGTCTTCCTATCCATGAACAAGGAATAGTCTTCCATTTATTTAGGTCTTCTTTGATTTCCTTGAACAATCTTGTATAGTTCTAGTTGTATAAGTTCTTTACCTCTTTAGTTAAATTTATTCCTAAGTATTTGATTTTTTTATTTACTATTGTGAATGGTATTTGTTTCTTGATTTCCTCCTGATCTTGCTCATTATTGGTGTACAGAAATGCTACTGATTTTTGCGCATTGATCTTATAACCTGCGACTTTACTAAACTCATTTATGAGTTCTAGAATCTTCGTTGTAGATCTCTCAGGGTTTTCTATGTATAGGATCATGTCATCTGCAAATAATGAAATTTTGACTTCTTCCTTTCCAATTTGAATGCCTTTTATTTCTGGTTCTTGCCTCAGTGCTCGAGCAAGTACTTCTAAGACAATGTTAAATAGGAGCGGAGACAGTGGGCATCCTTGTCTTGTTCCTGAGTTTAGAGGGAAGGAGTCTAGGATTTCTCCATTGTAGACAATATTGGCTTTAGGTTTTTCATATATACTCTTTATCATGTTCAAAAAATTCCCTTGTATTCCAATCCTTTGGAGTGTTTTTATTAAGAAAGGGTGCTGTATTTTGTCAAATGCTTTTTCTGCATCAATAGATATAATCATGTGATTTTTTTCCTTCAATCTGTTTATATGGTGTATTACGTTGATTGATTTTCTTATGTTGAACCATCCTTGCATACCTGGGATGAATCCCACTTGGTCGTGGTGTATAATTTGTTTAATGTGTTGTTGAATACGATTAGCAAGTATTTTGTTAAGTATTTTTGCATCTAGGTTCATTAGAGAAATTGGTCTGTAATTTTCCTTTCTTGTGATGTCTTTGTTTGGCTTTGGTACTAGGGTAATGTTGGCATCATAGAAGGAGTTGGGTAATGTTCTTTCCGTTTCGATGTTTTGGAATAGTTTCAGCAGGATTGGTGTCAGTTCTTTCCGGAATGTTTTGTAGAATTCACCTGTGAAGCCATCTGGCCCTGGGCTCTTCTTAGTTGGGAGATTTTTGATAACTGATTCTATCTCTGTGCTTGTGATTGGTTTTTAAGATCATCAATTTCTTCTTTCGTCAATATGGGCTGCTTATGTGTTTCTAGGAATTTGTCCATTTCCTCTAGATTGTCATTTTTGTTGGAATATAGTTTTTCAAAATATCCTCTTATGATAGTCTTTATTTCTGTGGGGTCAGTGGTGATATTGCCTTCCTCATTTCTTATTTTGTGTATTTGCATCTTCTCTCTTTTTTTCTTTGTTAGTGTTGCTAAAGGTTTGTCAATTTTGTTAATCTTCTCAAAAAACCAGCTCTTGGTCTTGTTTATCTGTTCAAGTGCTTTCTTATTTTCTATTTCATTTAATTCTGCTCTTATCTTTGTTATTTCCTTCCTTCTTCTTCCTGTTGGGTTACTTTGTTGTTGTTTTTCTAATTCCTTCAAATGTGTAGTTAGTTCTTCAATTTTTGCTCTTTCTTCTTTTTTGATATATGAATTTATGGCTATAAACTTCCCTCTCAGTACAGCTTTTGCTGCATCCCATAAATTTTGGTATGTTGTGTTATCATTATCATTTGTTTCAAGGTAGTCATTGATTTCTTTTGAGATTTCCTCTTTGACCCACTGTTTTTCTAGGAGTGTGCTGTTTAATTTCCAAATCGTGGTGTGAAATCTGGGCTTCTGTCCCTTGCAAATCTCCAGCTTGACTCCACTGTGGTCAGAGATAATGTTTTGTATGATTTCAATCTTTCTGAATTCGTTCAGCCTTTCTTTGTGGCCTAGCATATGATCTATCTTGGAGAATGATCCATGTGCGCTTGAGAAAAATGTATAACCTGCTGTGTTTGGGTGTAGCGATCTATATATGTCTATTAGATCCAGCTCCTCTAATATACTATTCAGATGTTTTGTCTCTTTGGTGATTCTCTTTTGAGATGTTCTGTCCAGAGTTGATAGTGGTGTATTAAAATCCCCCACTATAATTGTAGATGTGTCTATTCTTTCACTTAGTTTTTCCAGTGTTTGCCTGACGTATTTAGAGGCACCCTTGTTAGGGGCATAGATATTTATGATTGTTCTATCTTCTTGACAGATTTTCCCTTTCACTAAAATGTAGTATCCTTCTTTGTCTCTCACAATTGTTTCACATTTAAAGTCTATTTTGTCTGATATTAATATAGCTACTCCTGCCTTTTTTTGGTTATTGTTAGCTTGTATGATTGTTTTCCAGCCATTCACTTTCAGTCTCCATGCGTCTCTGGGTCTAAGATGTGTCTCTTGTAGACAGCATATGGATGGGTCATATTTCCTTATCCAATGTCCCAGTCTGAATCTTTTGATAGGTGAGTTTAATCCATTGACATTCAGTGTTATTATTATCAAGGAATTATTTGTGTTAGCCATATTTTGCTTAGATTTGTGTTTGTCATATTTTGTTTGTATATATTTTTTTGTCTTTTTTGTTGTTGTTGTTGGTCTTATACTCTCCTCCAACTTTGCCTTTCCTGTTTTTTTCTTTCTTCCTGCAAAACTCCCTTTAGAATTTCTTGAAGGGGAGGTTTCTTGTTGGTATACTCTTTCAGTTTCTGTTTGTCTGTGAATATTTTGAACTCTCCCTCATGTTTGAATGCTAGTTTAGCTGGATAAAGTATTCTTGGTTGGAAGTTCTTTTCCTTTAGTACCTTGACTATATCATACCACTGTCTTCTTGCCTCCATGGTTTCAGAAGAGAAATCAGCACTTAATCTAATTGAGCTTCCCTTGTATGTGATGGTTTTCTTTTCTCTTGCTGCTTTTAGAATTTTCTCTTTGTCTTGAGCATTGGATAATTTGATAAGTATATGTCTTGGGGTGGGCCTGTTGGGGTTTATGACTTGTGGAGTGCACTGTGCTTCTTGGATATGTACATCTGTCTCTTTCAGTAGATTTGGGAAGTTTTCAGCCATTATTTCCTGCAACACTCCTTCTGACCCCTTTCCCTTCTCTTCACCTTCTGGAATGCCTATAATACGTATGTTTGAACGTTTTGCATTGTCATTCAAGTCCCTAAATCCTGATTGGATTTTTTCTATCTTCTTATTGACCCCTTCTACTATCTGTTTGATTTCTGAGGTACTGTCTTCCACATCACTAATTCTCTGCTCTGTCTCTTCTAGTCTGCTGATATTTGCTGCAAGTGTATTTTTGATTTCTTGAACTGTGGTGTTCATTCCCATCATATCTGTTATGTTTTTGCGTATGTCTGCAATTTCCCCTCCAAGTGATATCTTCATGTTGTTAACCTCTTTCATTACTGCATCAAATTTGTCGGTGATAAATGTTCTGAGTTCTTTCATTGCTTGTGCCAAGTTTTGCTCCCCTTCGTGATTATTGGTTTGTTGATTGGATTCAGCCATGTTTTCCTGATTATTGGTTTGGTTTGTAGATTTTTGTTGCTTTCTGGTCATCTCTTTATTTTGACGGATTTAATCAGTTCCTTAGCTTCTTTGTCTGCTTTTGGAGGTTAATTAGTTGTTATTTTTGCATAGTAGTTATATCTTCTCTTTGTCACTTTTTTCTTCTTATTCAAGTTACTTGTTGTTGGTTAGGTTCACTTTAGAAGAAAGTATTAGTGTTGGGGAAAGGCAATTGTGTCAGCAAGGGAAAAGTGTAGAGTAGTATTAGTAATGTATGTTAACAAAGCAAGAATATGAGATCTGGGAGGATGGAGGTTAGATTCATGTAGATTGTATAGAGTTATAGCTGTAGGTAGAGTACCTTTTATGGATTAGATGGCTGAATATAGGCAGAATATGGTATGAACTACAAAGCTATTGTTTTCATGAGAGAGGGAAAAAGAAAAGAAAGGTAATAGTTTCAAGAGTGGATAACAGACAGAAAACAGAACAAAGGTATTAGAAATTAAGAGTTAGACAGTTTGTGGATCAAAGAATGGGAAGTGGGGGGTGGAATATAGGAGATACAGTAGATGATAGTGGATATCAAGATGCAGGGGAAGGGGGATAGTGTAGGTAGCCTAAATCAGTTCACACAGAAATGAGGCAGTGTAGGAAGGGATAACCCAGCAAATATGAGGAGTTCCCTGTAGCACCTATTGCCTACTTGAATTAAAATAAAATAAGTGGAAAATGAGGGACAAGAGGGAAAGAGAAAACCGAGGAGAAAAAAAAACTAATTATAATAAAGGAAAAAAGAAAGACAAGAAGAAAGGAAGAAAGAGAAAGAGGATAGGCAAATGGTGGGGTACAGATAGGGGGAAGAGAGATATAGGTATACACGTGTCACAATTGCAACACTATCTAAAACAACCAGCAAAAAAAACAAACAAACAAACAAACAAAAAAACCCCTAAATAACTGTATTTAAAAAAAAAAAAAGGGACTTTGGGGGACACGCTAGGAGAAAAGACTAGGGGATAATGCAATATTAGCAATCAGGACGTCAAAAAGAGTAAAAAGTAAGATAAAGTGAAAATCAAACCAAAACAATATGAACCAATAAAGATAAAATGCAAACGTTAAGGTCCAGGGCACTCAAGGACCCCAGGTAGACCCCAGGGCGTGATGGATTCAGGGGTGGAAAGTCTGAGACACTGAAGACTCAAGAGGTGTGAGTCTGGGGTGTGGACCCCCAGAGTCCAGGGGACCCAGACCTGGCAACCTCAAATCTGGTCCACAGAAAGCTGAGGAGCCCCGCAGTGCAACACAACCCTCCGGGATCCCCGTAGCTGGGTGCCAGCCCAGTGGGGGAAGCCCGATTCGTGAATTCTATTTTGAATATCTAATCCCTGAAATTCACCTAACTCCTCAGGGTATCAGCCTTGGGACAGCTCCCTCCCTGTGCTCCCACGCAACTGCCACTTGAGGGCGCCTCTACACCCCGGCCAGTTCAATGACCCAGATCCCAAGCCCCACCGGGTGGGGTGGGCTTCAGCTGGAAACGCGGAAAACAGACTCTAAGATCCGAAATCCCAAACTTCGCAAAATATTCCCCAATCAGCTTTCAGATGTGTCCTCCTCCCTCACTGCACCCTACAACAGTCTCTCAATTGTGTCCCCTTATTGTCCAAAATCCAATTCCGTTGCAGATCGGCAGCCGGACCTGTGGGGATGGAGCTCCAGGCGGAAGCTCTATCCCCCCTGTCCGACGGCTAACCCTTCCCCCGCTTCAGCACAATACACCGTCTGTCTCCCCAAATCAATCTGCAAAGGAGTCTTGTCCCAACAATCCCTCACCAGCCAGCCCAGTATCCGCGAATTTCTCAGCACTGCAAAACCTCCAGAGAAAGGAAAAAAAAAAACAAAAACCCTGGCCGCTGTGGCTCCGGAGCCGCAGGAGCGCCTGCTACCGCGTCTCCGCCCACCCCCAGAGGGAACTTCCCACGCCCAGCTGGGACCTCCGTTTATATGTTATAGACGTATCCTCTCTGTTACCTTCCCACCGAATTGACGTCCTGACACCTTCCAACCAGCAAAAATCCCCGAAACAGCGCGGTCCCAAAGAGCCTTCAACGCTGCCCAACCGTCCCCTGCTGAGACACTACCAGGTAAGCTCACGCAGCCACCATCTTCCCAGCATCCCCTCCTAGGTTCTTGATTAATAACAGTTAAGTAATTCCAATCCCTAACAATAAAAATCAGAAATATTAGCACATATAAATTTCATGCCATCTCATCTCCTTCTCATAAACTATCTTGATTCAGTTCATTCTAAATTTATATTACTTTTCTTCTAATGATTTTAATGGTGGTTACTATATTCAATACATATTCTTAAATAATTGCATATTTTGACTGAAAAATAACTAATAATTGTGATTTAACTGAAAGTATTTTTAGAATTGAGTAGGGAATTTCCAATCTATCCAGATCACATTTGCTCTGTTTTGTGACCTTAGAATTTTTTAATGCTATATATAAATATATATATAAATTATAAGGACACAAAACATTATATATGTTTTCCTGGTACATCCTTGCATGCATATCTTGGTGGTGGTTTGAGACCTGAAAACAGCCTGTATTCTTTGTGACCTATGGGGGCGGGGGGAATGTTGATACTTGATGTTGTTCTCCCATTGCAATGCTTATTGTTCTTCCACTAAAGTTCATTGTTTCCTTTAATTATTTATTTCCCTGAGACTAAACTGCTTCAGTCTTCTGAGTATTTCAGCAGCCATACTCTTAAGGCAAATAATATGTAATATATATATGATTTAATAATCCCACTGAATTTTGCTTATTTGTTCTCAAATTTAATTTCAAATCTTGATTTTCAGAAGTTTAATTTTCCTGTGTAAGGTTACTGGAGAAAATAAGGGTATTGAAGAGCTTTAACAAATACTGGCATATCCAGGCTATGGTGTGCATGACCAGGGTCAGACAAATACTAAGGAATATCTGACAGAAACATAAAATTGCACTTCTCCCTGACTTTTGACTCCACATTTGGAGGAAGTGCAGGTTAAGCCAGACTTGTAGGCATCCAGAAAATGCTGAAGGAATGAAGAAGTTCAAAGCCAATTGGCAAAGAAAGGGGGAGTAATTTAATTTGTTTTCCACTCAAGGTATTGAAGGGAGTATATCTCAGGTCACTGGCTAGCCACTGAGATAAAGAAAGGGAGACTTCAGAGAATGCACGTGACTGAGTAGTCTTTGCACAAATAGCTGGATAAGCCAATGTTGCAGTTTGGCATTGTTTCTGAATTCCAAAAATAAATATTGGATTATGTTTGCAAACTGGCATGTTCCTCTGGATAGGATTAAATTAGGATTAGGGCTTTGATTCAGCCACATCTGTAGGACATGAGTCCCTGACCCTTTGGTTGTTGGGGACTCAGAGAAAATGACATGGCAGAAGAGTTAGTTGGAGTTTTGGAGCTGGAGCCCAGGTAAGTAAACACACAGGAGAAGAACACAGAGGAAGATATAAGGTTTCATTAAACATGCCAGAGGCCCTGGAAAGAGAGGTTAAACATTCACCTGATAGTTCACGTTTTGCCCTGTGGAGAGAGCAGAGCAGCTAAGCTCAGAGGAAGCCTCAGGGAGAGAGATAAAGCCCAGAAAGCCTCAAAGTCTATAGCTGACCTTGTTCAGAGAATGGAGCAGTTGAGTACAAAGAGAAACAAGCCCCTTGAGAGAGGCAGGACTTCTCACAGCCTACAGCTGATTTGGAAGAAGCCTGGATCATGGAGCCTTAAGAAGAAGGGGAAAGTTGAACATCAGCCGCCATCTTGCTCCAACACATGACAAGAGACTTTGGAGAGTGAAATAACTCATGCTTTATGTCCTGGTAGCTGTAAGTTCCTACCCCAAATAAATACCCTTTATAAAAGCCAAAACATTTCTGGTATTTTGTGTCAGCACCTCTTTGGCTGATAAACACAGCCACTAAACAAACACTGTTGCAGCACCGTGTACACATATGCAAACATATTCCTCATTTCCACAACTGGTCACAAGGTTTTAGCCCTATTTACAACTATAATTCTGAATGTTTATTCCATATTTTCCATGTTTTCAAGAAACACTTCAGTTGAACATGATTCTTCTTAAGGTGGTGTTATCCAAACTTTCATTCCTGATCTTGACAGGAATTTGGTTGTCACAATTTACCATTGATCTTAAATCAGGGCTTTGTAATACTAAGAAATTCCTTAAGGGATCACCTGTTTTTCAGACATATGCCTCCTTACCACCATTGTATAATAGCAGGACCACTTCTGCTGGATAATCAAGATCAATCACACCAACCAGTAGAGTAACTTCTTATTTTGCCTGTTGTTTCTGAGGCATGAGAATCCCAGAGATGCTGGCTGGAAATTTTAAAATCATTTTCAGTGTAATGTTTCATATGTCTCCTGGTGGAAACAGTCCTTCCTTTGTAAATAAGACATCAAGACCAATAGAGACTTAGATCACAGTTAAAGTAGGCAACACATTTGTGATTGATAAACTAAGGTTAGTAAAGAGTGGTTTCACTCCCATTTCCATTCCTTGAAACCTGGACCCCTTATACTGGCTGTGGGAGAAAACACAGCAAATATTAGATGCTGATTCAGAGTATATACTCTCTCCTGCAGAAAATTGACCCAATGCTGCAGGGTATTGCCACAGTGCTAGTGCTGTGATTGAGCCTTCAATAGGTCATTCAAATATTCAATCAAGCTGTTGCAGGATGATGGGGAACATGAAAAGTAAATTAATTTCATCAGAATATGTCCATTGCTACATTTCATCTGCTGTAAGTTAAGTTCTTTGATCAGAAGCAATACATGTGTAATATCATGATTGTGAACGTTTTAGTTACCTGATTGCTAATACAAGTGATAGGCAATGGATTGGCTTAAACAATGGGAAATATTGGCTCATAGTTTTGAGTTTAGGAGATGTAAAAAGTCAAGGTATCTTCAAGTTGATGCTTTATCCCAGAAGGCTGTGATGTTCTGGGTTTGGCTACCAGTGATCTTTGGCCCTTGGATTTCTGCCACAAACTAATGCATGTTGTAGTCTCTCCTGGATTCTTCTTTATTTTCTGGGGTCAATTGATGTATGGTTTCTGGCTGATCCTTTGGTTGCTTTCCCTTTCTCTGTGAACTTCCATATAATTCTTCCACATAAGGTTCTGTGACCCATCCTAATTCAGCTGTGCCACACCTTATCTGAAGTAACCTCATTGAAGTTCTTATTTACAAAGGATCACACAAGCAAGAATAGATTACAATAAAAAATGTGTTTTTCTGGGATATTAACTCTGAGCCACCACATTGGATAAGGCATTCTGCAAGTTCATGTATGGCAGTTCTTGCCAAATTAAGTCAATTCATATACAGATTGAGTATTCTAATATGAAAAAAACAAAAACATTTCCATTTTGGAAGCAACTCAATCATGTGAGCTTGTCACCACTTAACTGGTTCAACACCTTGGGGAATGGTGCCTATTGGAATTGAAATTCATCTCTGTTACTGGCAGATTGGGGAGTCTAGAGTGGCTTTAACAAGGCTAGCCTTGAGGAGTGGCAGTTCATGTGGTTGAAACCATGCATAACTTCCATCTCTGCCACTATGACAATTTTGTCCATTGTAAAATAAAAGGAATGTCTGGCAAAAGAAATTAGCATGCAAAGAATGGGTTATCCTTTACATGTAATTATTAAAATCCTCCTGGGTGACATCTATATTAAATATTTCATGGGAAACAAATATATTCACATTTTTCACACACTTAGAAAAGTCTATCCATTTACATCCCCCTCATATGTCCATGTCAAAAATTATTCCATCATGGTCCTTCAAACTCTCTGACCTTTGAGCTCAGTGAATAAGTAAACTATCACATGTCTGGACATTTTTTTCCTTCCATGTAAAATGATCAATCAAGTGCATTGCATGAATTATGCCCACTGGGAGGATTTTACATCACCACTCTCCTCCAATGACTTCCCAGAAAGGAGCTGTAGTGTTGCAGCTGTCCACTTGTGGGTGATACATATTTATAAAATAGAATTATCATAAAGACCCAAATTTTCCCTTCCTCAGTCAACTAATCATAGCAAATTTTCCAAAAGGCCATAAGTGTGACCAGGAAGACAGAAGATAGAAGCTAAGTGACAGGAGTGGGGCCCGTGGGCATTGGACACACTTCTTCCTCAAATATTCATATGACTTCAGGGACTTTGGGACCTGCATTAACTTGTTTATACTACATCCACTTGAAAATGTAGTATCGTACTGGTATAATGTAGATGATGAGATTCAAAGGCTTAGAGAGATTGGAATATTAGAGTGAATATTTCATGGAAGAACTTCTTACCCTCATGAGAAATCGTCAGAGAAAACACCTTTCACTAGGACTATCAGGAAGAATTTTAGAGAGCAACTCTATTATCACTGACGAGCTCCGTGGTTATCTCTGTAAGTCATATATTACTGTTGGTACTGTGGTCACTGAAATTGGATCCTTAAACACAATGGAGATGATCAAACCCCAGAATGGTAGAAGCCAAGATTCAGCAATCCATCACCAAAGACAAGTTATGTGTGGCTGCCAAAATAGGGAGCATAGTCAAAATAGTAATAAGAATAGTTTGGCTCACAGAGACATATGACATTAACTAGTTGATCATAAGGTATTTACACATGAAATAGATGGCAATCTATCAAATTCTTGTTTTGTCTGTATAAGTTGAAGAGTTCTAGGTCAAGTGAACAAAAACCTAAATTCAATTACAAAATTTTTTTAAAAAGGCATGGTCCCTCAATCAATCACCAGATTTGAGAAATTTACAGACACACAACCTCTTAAATGAGAGAGAGGCTACATTACCAAAAAATGTATACTGTTAATTTTTCTTTCAGCCTTCCATAAAGGGACTTATAGTTTTTTTTACCAGGGTAACTGTTAATTGGGAACAAGGGAATTATCACACATTTTGGGGACTACTAGACATTGTCTGTGAACTGACATTAATTCCCCAAAACACAAAATGTCACTGTAGTCCACAAGTCAAAGTAGATGAACATATCCATGGAGATTTATCCTCAGGTCTATCCTCATAAACATATCCATGGAGATTTATCTCAGGTCTATCTCACAGTGACTCAATCCATTCTTTAATTTGTTCCCCAATTCAGGAATGCATTATTGAAGTAGATATTCTCAGCAACTGGCAGAGTCACCATTTTGTTCAGTGACCTGAAGAGTGAGGGCTTTTAAGGTAGGTGATTCAAATGAGTTAAGTTGGATTTATATTTGGCATGAGGTACAGGCCAGTTGTAACAAAATGAGAAACTGGGGATATCATGCATGAGAAATGATAGTTATTCACAGTTCCCAGGAAGATAAGGGTATGGTGATGTGATGATGGGAAGCATGATTAGTTTGTGTGGCTCAATTGGCAGGTGGGGCTGAAACAAGCAAAGCAAGAAGGATGCATATGCTTGAGACATTATGGAGGTTCAGAGGTGGAGATTAGTAGATTTTCCATGGAAGCCAGCCACTGGTTGTTTAAAGCAAACATGCATAAAAAGGGAAAATGAGAGGGCATCAACAAAAGTGGAGATAGTGTATCATTTGTGATCAATGTGGGTGGTTGGGATGTGGTTACATATTAAGGTTTGTGTTCTGGGAAATTTTATGTTCCACAACTAGAAATCTGCCTAACTAGGCCAAAGTTCAATTTTCAGGCAAGTGTTTTTAGTAAAGTTAAGATGATTGCTGAAGCAGCACAGAAAACATTTTGATGGTTGTAACACTGGGAAGAGCCAACTGGAATCCGTTACATTACACCTATCTGGCAAAAATATTAAACTGAAAGCAATATTGTTTTCAATAGAGATTTCAGTGATTAGTGCCACCATCAAGAACTTGAAGGAAGCTAGAGTGATTATTTCCACTACATTCTCAATCACTCCACCTATCTGGTCTGTGGAGAAAGTTTATGGGTCTTGGATGATCATAAAGGATTATCATAAGCTTAAAAATTTGGTGACTCAAACTGAAGCTGTTTTCCAGGTATGACTTTATTGTTTGAGCAAATCAACATATCCCTGGGTACCTGGAATGCAACTATTGATATCACAAATGCCTCATTCTCAATCCCTGTTAGTAAGCACCACCAGAAACTGTTTTCTTTCAGTGGGTAATTTCAACAATACACCTTAACTGCCCTACATTAGGGTTATAAGAATTCTTCCACCCCATGTCATAGTCTAGTTCCTGGGGAAATGTATCACCTTGCCTTTCACAAGACATCACAGTGCTTCATTATATTGATGACATTATGTTAATTGGGCATAGTGAGTAAGAAGTAATAACTACTCTAGACTTATTGATATGGAATCTGTATTTTATAGGGTGAAAAATAAATGAAACAACAATTCAGGTTCTGACCATCCAAGAGGGATTGGGGAAAGAGAGAGTAAGAAGTCAGAAGGAAAACTATTAATTACTCTTCTTCATGGCTGGGAACGGTGCCCATTCCCAACTCTTGATGCAAATTGCTTCTGTAAAACCTGTGACTGACTGGCCAAATGAGAGAAAAATGGATATATTTCTCCCAGGGAAGAGGAAATGTGTTGAGGGCTCAGTGCTGTTTCTCTTCAGAAAGTTTAAAAAGCAGGGCTCCATCATGAACTATGGCACTAACTGGCTAAAATACATCAGCCAGTGGAAGTTGAGTCACCTCTGAGTAAATATTTACCAAAGAACAATATTTGCTGACTGGCCAGGAAAACAAGGGAAGGCAATTCTTACTGGAGTCTCTCATGTCTCTATCCACAGGAGCCAGTGGTTCTAGTCTGTATCACTTTAGTAGGTCCATAGTCTTGTTTTGGAACCAAAATATGTGGGTTGTAAAGATTTAGAATAACTTGACCCAAAAATAAAGAGCCATGAAAGAAAACTACTAAGGAAGAAAGAAATTTTGATCATCAGAGTAAATTCATCAACATAACAGGGTACATAGACATTAGCAAAAAGTTACAAGCCATGTTAAGAAACAAGAAGATATGTGCCAGCCAAATGACCAAATTAAAATTCCTCTGAGACAAAGATTTTAAAATAACTAATCAAATATATTCACAAAAAGCTCCTAAACCAAATCAATAGATTGAAGGAATATGCAGCCAAAGAGCCAAAAAGCATATTAAGAAGGCACTGGATAAGCATAATGAACAATTTGAAACTTGCAAAGAAAAGTAATAGGGTTTATGGGGTTGAAATACACAATGGATGAAAATAAAAATACTCAAAAAGCATATAACATCAAATTTGAGTTGGTTGAGGAATGAGTAAATGAACTGCAATACAGAGTATCTGAAATTGAAGAGTCAGAAGAACAAAAAGAGAAAAGAATGGGGAAAATTGAACAGTGTCTTAGAAAAATGAATGGCACTATGAATCAAACATACATATGTCTTATGGGTGTCCTGCAAGGAGAAGAGAATGGAAAAATGACAGAAAGGACATTTGAGAAATAAGGGCTGAAAATTTCCCAAACATTATAAAATAAATAAAATCAATATGCAAGAAGGATAATGCATCCCAAACAGAATAAAGCCAAATAGACCTACTCTGAGACATCTACTATTCAGAATGTCAAATGCCAGAGAAAAATAATTCCAAAAGCAGCAACAGAAAAGCAATCATCATGTACAAGAATCCTCAATAGACTAAGTACTGATTTCTAATCAGAAACCATGGAGGCCAGAAGGCAGTAGTATGTTATACTTAATTAAGGCACTTGAAGAGAAAATTGCCAGCCAAGAATCCCTTATCCAGCAAAATTGTTCTTCAAGAATGAGAGTTTAAAGTCTTCATAGATACACAAAAAATTAGATCATTTGTAACCATGTGACTGGATTTACAAGAGGTAGTACAAGTAATGTTCCAGCCTGAAAAGAAAAGACAGAAGAGAGAGCCTGTGAGAAGAATGTAGAAATGAAGATTATTAGTAAAGGTAACTAAAAAGTAAAATGACAGACAATAGTAAGACATGACAACAGTAAAACAAAGGTAAAACAGAAAAAGTAGCTAAAGCTTTAGACTAAAAACATTGAATGTTAATGGACTGAAACTCCTCAAACAAAAGACACACACTGACAAAATGGATTTGTAAAACATACACTACCATGGTATTGCATGCATTACCTGGGGATGAGCCTAACTAGCACTGAGGGAGTATTACCAAGCACCAACTAGCAAAGCATATGGAAAATGACGTTGACTAAAAGGAGGAAATGCTAAATGCAAATGAGTTTATATGAATGAGAGATTTCAAAGTGAGTCAGGAAGTCATTCCAGAGGTTACACTTACACAAGTCACAGCAGAATCTCATTGACTCTCCCAGTAAACAGTGTCTCAAATACTGGGGCTCCTGTGTGTTGGAAACTGAGGCACAGAGGCCACAGAAGGAGAGAGGTGGTCTGCGTGGCTATGCTTTCAACCTAAGGAAAGCAGTAATTAAGAGTTCCTGGCAAATGGGATGAAGCTGTTAAAGGCTGAAAGAAAAGATGAGAACATACCTTTTGTAGTGAATTGAACACTTAGACTTTGTACCTTGAGATAAGATTTTTTAAAATTCTTTAGACTATGGGTAATACTGATAGTTAACTGCATATTGCTTCTTGTCATGTAGGCTACATGTTCCTGCTTCTTGTCATATAGAGTGGTGTATATAGAGAGCCCCTTGTAAACAAAGTTGTCTGAGGAGTCTCTACTCACAGACCCCCTGATCCCAGCTCTCTTGTTCTTTTTCTTTTGTTCTTTCTTTCTCTTTGTTGCCTTCTCCCTTCTCTCTTTCTTTCATTCCTGATACACTTCAGGTCCAAATCTCCAACACCTGTGGGCACTAGAGATATAAAAACTATAAATATGGCAGATAGCTCAGGAAGTAGCACCTCAACAGTGGCTCTTTCATTGGACTTCATGTTCCAAGTGTAACACGGTTAGATTCATTTATAGATTCCCATTTTTTTAGCTAGATTTTAATTTTTTTAAATACTTAAAATTTTTTAAAGATGCCTAAATTATATAAATATTGCATAAATAATGTAGAAGATTCCCAAATGCCCCACTCCCTACTTCTCTCACACTTTCCCACATTAGCAGCATCCTTCATTAGTGTGGTATATTTGTTACAAATAATGAACACATTTTGGAGCATTGCCATTAAGTGTGAATTATAGTTTACAAAATAGTTTAAATTCTATCCTGCACAACTGAAGTTATGACAGGATATATAATGGCCTGTAATTGTCATTGCAACATCTTTCAGGACAATTCCAATATCCTGAAAATACTCCCATATTACACCTATTTTTTCCTTTTCCCTCCCCTCAGAACCTCTGATGGCCACTGCCTCCACATTAATGAAAAAATTCTTCCATTGCCAGAATAACAATAAGTCTATAATAGAATAACAGTAAGTCTACCCTAGTCCAAATTCATTCCCCAGTCTTAAGGACTCTGAGATGCGGAAGCCCACTCTGCCTCTAATTGGGAGGGGACTTAGATTCCAAGAAGCAGATGGATGAGATTAGCTTGCTTGCAGTTCTAGACTCTCTCTTTTCCTTGGGATTATAGTTTTCCATCATCATCTCCTTGTTATGTATCGTGAGTAAGTTTGCCACCCTGGAGAGTAAATGCTGCCAATCTGTTGGGATGCAGGGCCTGGCTAGCACATGGAAAGCCTGAAGATTCAAGTTTCTTGAACACAAACCTATCAAATCTAATACTAGCCATAGGTTCAAATACAAGAGGCAGAATTGCCTTGTGTAGGGAAACCACAACTCTGTCATGCTGTGAAGCTTCATCCCCAGGAGTTATGTCCCATACTAGAGGGAAGGGAAGGAATTTAAATGCTGAGTTTAGGTTAGAGAGAGGCAACATTTGAGCATCAAGGGGGCTTTCAGGTGTTAACTCCTAGGCAAACAATAATACTAGGCTAAGTTTAATTTCAAAGAAAAGGTTCATAAGTATTGTCATCATTATCAAGGACCCATCAGTAGTCTATCCTCCTTCACAAGTCTGCCCCTTTACTCAAGGGATCCTTGATTTCCCATTAGAGAATATGATAGAGCTCCTTAGATTGGGAATTGAATATTCCTCCAGTTATTGTATGTATCTCCATCCACTGTGACAATACCCCATGAAAATTTGAACTCATTCATATGCCTTATAGGTATGCCCCAGGTGAACCTCCTCCCATGCATCCACCATCATTGACACCATGCACCAATGATCCTTTTCTGCCATATCATAACCCTTCTGTGATCCAAAACTTCTTCAAAAATAAAGCAGCAAAATAACAGTGAAATTAAGAGAAAATGAAATAATAATGGTAGTTTTAAAAATGATGTATAAAATTTTTAAAATTAAAAGTATTTGAAATCATAAAAAACTAAAAATAGAAAAATTTTGGCAATATGTTTTTCATTAATGTGAGATCCGTTTTTATGTATGCATTGTGACATTTTATTCCATTTATTCCCACAGTGCTTTTTATTTTCATTTTATCTTCCAACAAGTCTTAGGTTACAGAAAATTCACATACAGAGCATAGGAGATTAGCATATGCCCAAGATCCTTTCCCTTTTCCCCTTTTTCTATTAATAACATTTTACATGTAGATGGTACACATTACAGTTAATGTCCAAATATTGAAGCATCCTTACTAACCATGGTCAATGAATTACATTATAGTTTACAATTTTGGACCATATACATTTAAAATTTTAATGAGATTTAGCATGGCCTATATCCATCATTGCAAGATCATGTAGAACAATTCCAATGACCCCAAAATACCCAATGGTCCATCTATTCTTCTTCTCCCTATAATGATATATAAGAAAATATAAGTCATCTATATGTTGTCTGCAAGATACTCACCTTAGACCCAAGGATACCAATAAATTGAAAGTGAAAGGTTGGAAAAATGTCCCATGCATGCAGTAACCAAAAAAAATCTGGGGTAGCTATACTTACATCAGATGATACAGTCTTTAAGAGCAAAACTTTTATGTCAGGGAAGGACATTACATATTAATAAAAGGGATGATGCACCAAGAAAAAATAACAATCAGAAATATATATGCACCTAACCAGGATGACTCAAGATACACGATACAAACACTGGCAAAACTGAAGTGAGAAACAGACATCTCGACCATGATAGTTGGAGACTTGAATAAACCACTCTCAGCATTGGCTAAAACATCTGGGCAGAAGATAAATAAAGAAACAGAGACCTTGAATACTATGATAAATGGACTAAACCTAATAGACATATAGAGAACATTGCACCCCAAAACAGCAGGATATACATTCTTTTCAAGTGTTCATAGATCTTTCTCCAGGATAGACCATATGTTGGGACACAAAGCAAATCTCAATAAATTCAACAAAATTGAAATCATGCAAAGCACTTTCTCTGATCATAATGGAGTAAAGCTGGAAGTCAACAAGTGGCAAATAAAGGGAAAATTCACACATATATATTGAGATTGAACAACACACTCTCAAATAATCAGTGGGTCAAAGAAGAAATTTCCAGAGAAATTGATAAATATCTCAAGACAAGTAACATTGAGAATACAACATATCAGAACCTATGGGATGCTGCAAAGGCAGTGTTGAGATGAAAATTTATAGCCCTCAATGTTTACATTAAAAAGGAAGAAAGACCTAAAATCAATGACCTAAGTACACAGCTGGAGGAACTAGAAAGAAGAACAATGAACTAATAGTAAAGCAAATAGAAGGAATGAAAAAAAACAAAGATCAGAGCAGAAAATAAATGAAATTGAGAACAAAAACCAATAGAGAAAATTAACAAAACCAGAAGTTGGTTCTTTGAGAAGATAAACAAAATTGACAAACCCTTAGCTATACTGACTAAGTAAAAAAGACAGAAGATGCAAATAAATGAAATAAAGAATGAAAAAGGGAAGCTTACTACTGACCTCACAGAAATAAGGGAGATCATAAGAGGATACCATGAAAAACTCTATGCTGAAAAACTAGACAATGTACATGAAATGGAAAAATTCTTAGGAATAAACAAACAACCTACACTGACACTAAAATAAATAGAAGACCCCAAAAAGCTAATCACAAGTAAAGAAATTGAAACAATCATCACACATCTCTCCAAGAAACAGTTTCACATGTGAGTTCTACTAAGCATTTAAAGAAGATTTCATACCAATTTTCCTCAAGCTCTTCCAAAAAATTCAACAAGAAGGAACACTACCAAACACATTCTATGAAGCCAATATTACCCTAATACCAAAGCCAGATAAAGATATTCCAAAAAAAAAAAAAAAAGAAAATTTCAACCCATTTCTCTAATGAACACAGATGCAAAAATCCTCAAAAAAACACTTGGTAATCGAATCCAAGAACACGTTAAAAGAAGTATCCTTCATGATCAAGTGGGTTTTATAACAGGCATGCAAGCCTGGTTCAACACAAGAAAATCAATCAGCATAATACACCACATTAATAAATCAAAGAAGAAAAATCACATGATCTTATCAATTGATGCAGAAAATGCATTTGACAAAATACAGCATCCTTTCTTGATAAAAATACTACAAAAATAGGAATTGAAGGAAATTTTCTCAACACGATAAAGGCTATATATGAAAAACCTGTAGCTAACATTGTACTCAAAGGTGAAAAACTAAAAGCTTTCCTATTGAGATAAAGGACAAGACAAGGATGCCCACTGTCACCACTGTTCAATATAGTGCTAGAGGTTCTGACTAGATCAATCAGGCAAGGAAAAGAAATAAAAAAACATCCGAATTGGAAAGGAAGAATTAAAACTTTCACTATTTGCAGATGATATGATTGTGTATCTAGAAAATCCTGAAACATCTATACAAAGCTGCTAGAGTTAATAAATGATTTTAATAGAGTGTCAGGATACAAGCTCAATATGCAAAAATCAGTGGTGATTCAATACACTAATAATGCAAAATCTGAGAAGGAAGTCAGGAACAAAATTCCATTGACAATGCAACTAAAAGAATCAAATATTTAGGAATAAACTTAACCAAGGATGTAGAAGCACTTGTATTCAGAAAACCGTAATGCATTGCTAAAAGAAACCAAAAAAGATCTAAATAATTAGAAGAACATTCCATGCTAATGGATTAGAAGACTAAATATCATTAAGATGTCAGTTCTACCCAAGTTGATATATGGATCAATGCAATTCCAAATAAAAACTCAACCAGAATTTTTTAAGCAAATGGAAAACACAATTATCAAATTTATCTGGGACAGTAAGAGGCCCTGAAGAGCCAGAAACACCTTAAAAAGAACAGTGAAGTTTGAGGACTCTCACTTCCAGACTTTAAATCATATTACTTAGATACAGTCAGTCATAAAACAGCATGATATTGGCATAAAGATAGAAACATAGACCAATGGAACTGAATTGATGTTTCAGAAACAGACCCTCACATCTATGGCCAAGTGATTTTTGACAAGCCTGTCAAGCCCTCTCAGTTGGGACAGAGCAGTTTATTTAACAAATGGTGCTGGGAGAACTGGATATCCACAGCCAAAAGAAAGAAAGAAGACCTTTACCTTACATCTTATACAAAAATTAACTCAAAATGGATCAGAGACCTAAATATAAAAGGGAGTACAATAAAGCTCCCAGAAGAAAATATAGGGAAACATCTTCAAGACCTGGTGGTAGGTGGTGGATAATTAAACCTTACACCAAAATCATGAGCAACAATAGAAAACATGGGTTATTGAGACCTCTTCAAACTTAAACATTTCTGTGATTCAAAGGACTTCATCAAGAAGGTGAAAAGGGTAGCGAGCGGAGCCAGGCGGAGCCGGGTCAGGCTGCGGCGGGTACGGAGCTGGGCGGGGCCGGTTCAGGCCGCGGTGGCGGGAGGTGGACGCGGGAGCCGGCTGGGCCGCTGTAGCCTGTAGCGAGCGGAGCCGGGCGGAGCCAGGCCAGGCCGAGGCGGCGTAAGGAGCCGGGCAAAGCCGGTCCAAGCCTCCGCGGCGGGTGGAGCCAGGCCTGCGGAGGGGTTTCTGTTCTTTTTTTTTTTTTTTTTTTAATTTATTTTACTTTATTTTATTTTATTTTATTATTTTTTTTTTGGAGCATCTGCAGTACTGGGGAGTTCGTGGGCGCTGGGCGGCCTATTGGGGGTTTGTGGGAAGGGAGGTGCTTGCAGACCCATTTGGGCAGACAGACGGGGGGTTTTAGGGCAAAGCGGGGGGAAGTTGTTGTTTTAGATAGTGTTGCAATTGTGACACGTGTATACCTGTATCTCTCTTCTCCCTATCCGTTCCCCACCGTTTGCCCATCCTCTTTTTCTTTCTTCCTTTCTTCTTGACTTTCTTTTTTCTTTATTATAATTAGTTTTTTTTTTCCGGTTTTCTCTTTCCCTCTTGTCCCTCATCTTCCACTTATTTTTATTTTAATTCAAGTATACAATAGGTGCTACAGGGAACACCTCACATTTGCTGGGTTTTCCGATCCTCCACTGCCTCATTTCTGTGTGAACTGATTTAGGCTACCTACACTATCCCCCTTCCCCTGCATCTTGATATCCACTATCATCTACTGTCTCTCCTATATTCCACCCCCAACCTCCCGTTCTTTGATCCACAAAGTGTCTAACTCTTAATTTCTAATACCTTTGTTCTGTTTTCTGTCTATTATCCACTCTTGAAACTATTACCTCTCCTTTCTTTCTCCCTCTCTCATGAAAACAATAGCTTTGTAGTTCATACCAAATTCCTCCCAAATTCAGTCATCTACTTCATAAAAGGTACTCTACCTACAGCTATAAATCTATACAATCTACATGAATCTAACCTCCATCCTTCCAGATCTCATATTCTTGCTTTGTTAACATACATCACCAATACAACTTTACACTTTTCCCTTGCTTACACAATTGCCTTTCCCCAACACTAATACTTTCCTCTAAAGTGAACTTAACCAACAACAAGTAACTAGAATAAGAAGAAAAATCTGACAAAGAGAAGATATAACACCTATGCAAAAATAACAACTAATTAACCTCCAAGAGCAGACAAAGAAGCTAAGGAACTGATTAAATTCGTCAAAATAAAGAGATGACCAGAAAGCAACAAAAATCTACAAACCAAACCAATAATCAGGAAAACATGGCTGAATCCAATCAACAAACCAATAATCACGAAGGGGAGCAAAACTTGGCACAAGCAATGAAAGATCTTAGAACATTTATCACCGACAAATTTGATGCAGTATTGAAAGAGGTTAACAACATGAAGATATCACTTGGAGGGGAAATTGCAGACATACGCAAAAACATAACAGATATGATGGGAATGAACACCACAGTTCAAGAAATCAAAAATACACTTGCAGCAAATATCAGCAGACTAGAAGAGACAGAGCAGAGAATTAGTGATGTGGAAGACAGTACATCAGAAATCAAACAGATAGTAGAAGGGGTAAATAAGAAGATAGAAAAAATCCAATTAGGATTTAGGGACCTGAATGACAATGCAAAACACTCAAACATACGTATTATAGGCATTCCAGAAGGTGAAGAGAAGGGAAAGGGGTCAGAAAGAGTGATGCAGGAAATAATGGCTGAAAACTTCCCAAATCTACTGAAAGAGACAGATGTACATATACAAGAAGCACAGCGTCTCCACAAGTCATAAACCCCAACAGGCCCACCCCAAGACATATACTTGTCAAATTATCCAATGCTCAAGACAAAGAGAAAATCCTAAAAGCAGCAAGAGAAAAGAAAACCATCACATATAAGGGAAGCTCAATTAGATTAAGTGCTGATTTCTCTTCTGAAACCATGGAGGCAAGAAGACAGCGGCATGATATAGTCAAGGTACTAAAGGGAAGAAATTTCCAACCAAGAATACTTTATCCAGCTAAACTAGCATTCAAATATGATGGAGAGTTCAAAATATTCGCAGACAAACAGAAACTGAAAGAGTATACCAACAAGAAACCTCCCCTTCAAGAAATTCTAAAGGGAGTGCTGCAGGAAGAAAGGAAAAAACAGGAAAGGCAAAGTTGGAGGAGAGTATAAGACCAACAACAACAACAAAAAAGACAAAAAAAAATACAAACAAAATATGACAAACACAAATCCAATCAAAGTATGGCTAACACAAATAATTCCTTGATAGTAATAACACTGAATGTCAATGGATTAAACTCACCTATCAAAAGATTCAGACTGGGACATTGGATAAGGAAATATGACCCATCCATATGCTGTCTACAAGAGACACATCTTAGACCCAGAGACGCATGGAGATTGAAAGTGAAAGGCTGGAAAACAATCATACAAGCTAACAATAACCAAAAAAAGGCAGGAGTAGCTATATTAATATCAGACAAAATAGACTTTAAATGTGAAACAATTGTGAGAGACAAAGAAGGATACTACATTTTAGTGAAAGGGAAAATCTGTCAAGAAGATCGAACAATCATAAATATCTATGCCCCTAACAAGGGTGCCTCTAAATACGTCAGGCAAATGCTGGAAAAACTAAGTGAAAGAATAGATACATCTACAATTATAGTGGGGGATTTTAATACACCACTATCAACTCTGGACAGAACATCTCAAAAGAGAATCACCAAAGAAACAAAACATCTGAATAGTATATTAGAGGAGCTCGATCTAATAGACATATATAGATCGCTACACCAAAACACAGCAGGATATACATTTTTCTCAAGCGCACATGGATCATTCTCCAAGATAGATCATATGCTAGGCCACAAAGAAAGGCTGAACGAATTCAGAAAGATTGAAATCATACAAAACATTATCTCTGACCACAGTGGAGTCAAGCTGGAGATTTGCAAGTGACAGAAGCCCAGAATTCACACCACGATTTGGAAATTAAACAGCACACTCTTAGAAAAACAGTGGGTCAAAGAGGAAATCTCAAAAGAAATCAATGACTACCTTGAAACAAATGATAATGATAACACAACATACCAAAATTTATGGGATGCAGCAAAAGCAGTACTGAGAGGGAAATTTATAGCCATAAATTCATATATCAAAAAAGAAGAAAGAGCAAAAATTGAAGAACTAACTGCACATTTGAAGGAATTAGAAAAACAACAACAAAGAAACCCAACAGGAAGAAGAAGGAAGGAAATAACAAAGATAAGAGCAGAACTAAATGAAATAGAAAATAAGAAAGCACTTGAACAGATAAACAAGACCAAGAGCTGGTTTTTTGAGAAGATTAACAAAATTGACAAACCTTTAGCGACACTAACAAAGAAAAAAAGAGAGAAGATGCAAATACACAAAATAAGAAATGAGAAAGGCGATATCACCACTGACCCCACAGAAATAAAGACTATCATAAGAGGATATTTTGAAAAACTATATTCCAACAAAAATGACAATCTAGAGGAAATGGACAAATTCCTAGAAACACATAAACAGCCCATATTGACAAAAGAAGAAATTGATGATCTTAACAAACCAATCACAAGCAGAGAGATAGAATCAGTTATTAAAAATCTCCCAACTAAGAAGAGCCCAGGGCCAGATGGCTTCACAGGTGAATTCTACAAAACATTCCGGAAAGAACTGACACCAATCCTGCTGAAACTATTCCAAAACATCGAAACAGAAAGAACGTTACCCACCTCCTTCTATGATGCCAACATTACCCTAGTACCAAAGCCAAACAAAGACATCACAAGAAAGGAAAATTACAGACCAATTTCTCTAATGAACCTAGACGCAAAAATACTTAACAAAATACTTGCTAATCGTATTCAACAACACATTAAACGTATTATACATCACGACCAAGTGGGATTCATCCCAGGTATGCAAGGATGGTTCAACATAAGAAAATCAATCAACGTAATACACCATATAAACAGATTGAAGGAAAAAAATCACATGATTATATCTATTGATGCAGAAAAAGCATTTGACAAAATACAGCATCCTTTCTTGATAAAAACACTCCAAAAGATTGGAATACAAGGGAATTTTTTGAACATGATAAAGAGTATATATGAAAAACCTAAAGCCAATATTGTTTACAATGGAGAAATCCTAGACTCCTTCCCTCTAAACTCAGGAACAAGACAAGGATGCCCACTGTCTCCGCTCCTATTTAACATTGTCTTAGAAGTACTTGCTCGAGCACTGAGGCAAGAACCAGAAATAAAAGGCATTCAGATTGGAAAGGAAGAAGTCAAAATTTCATTATTTGCAGATGACATGATCCTATACATAGAAAACCCTGAGAGATCTACAACGAAGTTTCTAGAACTCATAAATGAGTTTAGTAAAGTCGCAGGTTATAAGATCAATGCGCAAAAATCAGTAGCATTTCTGTACACCAATAATGAGCAAGATCAGGAGGAAATCAAGAAACAAATACCATTCACAATAGTAAATAAAAAAATCAAATACTTAGGAATAAATTTAACTAAAGAGGTAAAGAACTTATACACCGAGAACTATACAAGATTGTTCAAGGAAATCAAAGAAGACCTAAATAAATGGAAGACTATTCCTTGTTCATGGATAGGAAGACTGAACATTATTAAGATGTCTATCCTACCAAAACTGATCTACACATTCAATGCAATCCCAATAAAAATCAATGCAGCCTTCTTTAAGGAACTAGAAAAACTAACTATGAAATTTATTTGGAAAGGAAAGAGACCCCGAATAGCCAAAGACATACTGAAAAAGAAAAACGAAATTGGAGGAATCACACTACCTGACTTCAAAACATACTATAAAGCCACGGTGGTGAAAACAGCATGGTATTGGCATAAGGAGAGACACATAGACCAATGGAATCGAATTGAAAGCTCTGATATAGAACCTCACATATACAACCACATAATATTCGATAAAGCCACCAAACCCTCTCAACTGGGAGAGAGTGGCCTATTCAACAAATGGTGTCTGGAAAACTGGATAGCCATATGTAGAAGAATGAAAGAGGATTACCATCTCACACCTTATACAAAGATCAACTCAAGATGGATCAAAGACCTAAATATAAGAGCCAAGACCATAAAAACCTTAGAAAGCAGTGTAGGGAAACATCTACAGGACCTTGTAATAGGAAATGGATTTATGAATATCTCACCAAAAGCACGAGCAGCAAAAGAACTAATAGATAAATGGGATTTCCTCAAAATTAAAGCCTTCTGCACCTCAAAGGAGTTTGTCAAGAAAGTAAAAAGGGAGCCCACGGAGTGGGAGAAAATATTTGGCAACCATATATCTGATAAGAAACTTATAACTTGCATATATAAAGAACTCCTATATCTTGAAAATAAAAAGATAAACAACCCATTTAAAAAATGGGAAAAAGACTTAAACAGACACTTCTCCGAAGAAGAAATACAAATGGCAAGAAAGCACATGAAAAATGTTCCAAATCTCTAGCTATCAGGGAAATGCAAATCAAAACTACAATGAGATACCATCTTACACCCATAAGATTGGCAGCTATGAAAAAAACAGAAGAATACAAGTGCTGGAGAGGATGTGAAGGAAGGGGAACACACATCCACTGCTGGTGGGAATGCAGAAGGATCCAACCATTCTGGAGGATAGTATGGCGGTTTCTCAAAAAACTAGCCATAGATTTGCCATATGACCCAGCAATACCACTGCTGGGTATATACCCAGCAGAACTGAAAACAAGAACACAAACCGATATATGTACACCAATGTTCATAGCAGCATTGTTCACTATTGCCAAAAGTTGGAATCAACCCAAATGCCCATCAACACATGAGTGGATCAATAAAATGTGGTATATACACACAATGGAATACTACGCGGCTGTAAGAACAAACACACTACAAACACATGTGATAACATGGATGAATCTTGAGAACCTTATGTTGAGTGAAGCAACCCAGACATTGAAGGACAAATACTACATGACCTCAATGATATGAAATAAACAAGCTGCCCTAGATAGCAAGAGACTGAACGATAGGCTTACAGGAAATCGGAGGGTGGAGGAAGGATATGGGCCAATGTCTGCAGGGGTCGAATTTAAGACGAGATGGTGGTAAGTATGAACACAAAGAAGAGATAAAAGGGGGGAAGGGGTTGCCTTTGGTTGGGGCTTTGTGGGTTTGAGGGTGGCTGGGGAGGGACGGATGGGTAACGTTGCCCAAAAGTGGGGGGAGGGAGGGGTAGCATACGAACCAGGAGAGGGTCAGGTGTTGGTGGAGAGTAAAATGCCGAGAAAATCATATCAAAATATAATAAAGAGGGTTACCTGTTTAGAATGCTCGGAGGGGAGGGTCTGATGCAGGACGACTCCTGGGGAATGTCTAAATGCTCATTCTGCCAGAGTGGGTGACACCATGGTGTAGAAACCCAAGTAGTGGGAGTGGGGGTGGACCCACATCCTGGGGAGGACTAATGCCATCAAATAGAGGGAACTGTATCCCTCGAGAGAAAGGGTGGCTCCCAGGGCATTGGGGCAGTTGAGTAAGTTAGGACCTGAACACTATTCCATCTATCTCTGGAAGTGGCTCCTCAGGAAACGGAGGTTGGCTATCACTGAGGACACCAAGGTGGAAGGGAAAATGGACGTTAAATGTGTGGAACCAAAGTAAATGGGGGGTAAGAGAGGAGTTTCTTGAGAGTACACAAGGATGGATATAAAACATGTAATATTACACTATAACATATAGGAGATGACAGACTGATAATGTAAACCATAATGTAAAACATAGGATAACTAAAAATGTAAAGAACTGTGTATCCTAAAGTATGCACCATAATGTAAGCACAGATGTCACCTTGTTAGAAAGCTAATGTCTCAGACTCTGTACATCACTTTAAGTAAATATGATATGAATAGGGCGTAAGAGTATCACTGTGGAAGGGAAAAGGTTTTCTGGTGGATGTGTGGGAGTGCTGTATATTATATATATACATTGCTGTGGTCTAGGACTCCTGTGAAGAAAAGCTGAATAATTAGGGGGGGGGGGGGGAAAGAAAAAGATAGGATGTGGAATTTTTTCAAGTCAACATTCTTTATCTAAATTCTTTATCTAACTTTATCCAAGTTCTTTATCTATCCTTTAAGCTCATCGCTATATGCCATTCCCTAGTAAGGGACCATGAAATTATATTGGGCTTCAAATTTCGGGGAGTTCTGGATCACAGAGTGTTTCAACAATGGCAATGGAGGGATACTGGTATGGGGTACCAATGACAGGTGATATATGGCTGACAGGGAGCTGTACAGAACATATGTCCAGGGTGCATGGTAATGTTTGGATATACTCATAGTGGCAACAATTAAAAACCACAGTAGGGGGGGTACTGGGTTCCTGGCCAGTGGTGCTCTGTCGTGGTCCCTAGGGGAGCAGCGACAGTCTCCCAGGTACAGTGGCGGGGGCCGGGAGGGAGTGAGGGTTCAACAGTGAGCCCCGGATGCTAATGACTATGCTTGTGAGCTGATAAACCCAAAATAAGAACAAGGCCTAGAACAACTTTGTGCCTGGGAATTTCCTCCTGTCAGCCTTCATGTTTCTCAAATGTGGCCAGTCTCGAAGCCAAACTCAGCATTTAAATGCAATGCCTTCCCCCCAGCATGGGACATGACACCCGGGGATGAGCCTCCCTGGCAACGAGGGACCACTATCAACTACCAACTGATGATGCAACTGGAAAATGACCTTATACGGAAGGTTCAATGCGGATCAGCAGAATATCCATGTCTACATAAAATATCATGACTTTAAAATGCTGTTTGACCTAAAGTAAGGGGGAAATGGAAAGGAGAAATGAGTTTATATGGCTACGAGTTTCTAAAAAAGAGTCTGGAGGCTGGCAGAAGGTTTGCCCTCATGCACAACTGAGCAGAGTCAGAGAGACAGATAAAGCAGATACAACCCCCAGATATTGGTTCCTTTGAGGGCTAAAGAGACCCACGGGAGTTATGGTCATGGCCGATGGGGTTAACTACCAGGGCAGATGGCCCCTCTTTGGAAATGGTGTTTATGTGTGATGAATCTGGACTCAGATGGGATCTCCCTTCATAAGACTTTCATGCCAATGTGCTGGAGGTGCAGTTAATGTTGGGGTTTAAGATATATTTAGGGGATTTGAATCTCTGGACTGACAATGTGATAGCCAGATCCTGAGCCTCAACAGACTCCAGCACCTACAATCTGATTTATTGGACTTACCACACTCAGCTAAGATGGAGTTGAAGAAGGACAACCACCACACCATGGAGCCTAGAGTGATTACAACTGAAAATGGGAGGATTGCATCCAGCATCCAGGTGGAATCTGACCCTCCTCTTGACATAGAGGTGCAATGGACACAACCAATCCAATGTCCACATAGAAGAGGTGGCATTGGAATGGGAAAAGTGGACATAGTGGACGAAGGGTATGGGGAAAGGCAGGAAGAGATGAGAGGTGGAGGCGTCTTTGGGACATGGAGCTGCCCTGGATGGTACTTCAGAGGCAATCACCGGACATTGTAAATCCTCACAGGGCCCACTGGATGGAATGGAGGAGAGTATGGGCTATGATGTGAACCAATGTATATGAGGTGCAGAGGTGCCCAAAGATGTACTTACAAAATCCAATGGATGTGTCATGATGATGGGAACGAGTGTTGTTGGGGGGGGGAGAGGGGGGGTGGGGGGATGGGGTTGAATGGGACCTCACATATATATTTTTAATGTAATATTATTACAAAGTCAATAAAAAATAAAAAAATAAAAAAATAAAAAAAAAAGAAGGTGAAAAGGGAAAAGGCAGAACAGTCAATGGGAGAAAATATTTGGAAACCACTTACCCGATAAGGGTTTGATTTCCTTTCTATATAAAGAGATCATACAACTCAACAATAAAAGAACAAGCAATCCAATTTAAAAATGGGCAAAAGATTTAAATAGACATTTCTCCAAAGAGGAAATACAAATGGCCAAAAAGCACATGAAAAAATGTTCCATATCACTAGCTATTAGGGAAATGAAAACTAAAAGAACAATGAGGTATCATATAACACCACATAGAATGGCTATTATTTAAAAAAAAAAACTGACAACAGTAAGTGCTGGAGAGGATGTGGAGAAGTAGAAACACTCCTTCACTGTTGGTGCAAGTGTAAAATGGTACAGCCTCTGTAGAAGACAGTTTGGCAGTTCCTCAGGAAGTTAAATATAGAACTGCCGTATGATCCAGCAATTCATCAACTAGGAATATATCCAGAAGAACTAAAAACTATGACATGAGCAGACATCTGCTCACCAATGTTCATAGTGGCATTGTTCACAATTGCCAAAGGATAGAAATAACCCAAGTGTCCATCCACCAGTGAATGGATAAACAAAATGTGGTATATATGTATGATGGAATACTATGCTGCAGTAAGAAGAAATAAAATTGGCACATATGTGATAACATGAATGAGTCTTGAAGACATTATACTAAGCAAAGTAAGCCAGATGCATTTGGACAAATATTGCATGGCCTTATTAATATGAACTAAATACAAATAAACCCATGGAATTAAAACCTCAAATGTGGGCTATAAGGAGATAAGAGGAGGGTTGAGAAGAACTATGGATGCTAAATGCATGTAGAAGTTTTAATTTACTGGACTGTAAAAGTGTGGAGATGGTTAGAGTTGATAGTAACACATTACAGTGAGTAGCAACTGGTTTATAAATGGGATTGTGACTGAAAAAGGTAGTCTGTGGAAGTAAATGTCAATAGAAAGAAAGCTAAAGAATAATCTAGGGAATGAATAACATAGTGAACCCACAGGCAGTTGAGAATTGTGGTTAAGGGTACAAATGCAAGAGAGTTCTTCTGTTAGCTAGAGCATGCATACATCACTATTGCAGGGTGATGGACATATGGAGGAACTAGGAAAAATTACAATTGGTGTGATTTATAGACTGTGGTTAACAACAATACAATAATATTGTTGCATTAATGCCAAGCTATACTGTATTGATAATGGAGGCATATGGAAAAAGTGTGTCAAATGTATGCTATGGACCATGATTGGTGGTAATTGCCTGATGATATTATCCCATGCTCTGTAACAAATATTCCACCAGGATGTGGAGTTGCATGGGAAATCTACACACCTGTATGATTATTTTCCAAATTCACAATATCTGTAACAAAAATCCATTTAAAAATACTATGGGTTGGGAAAAAATACACCAAATATAAGATAAGGAATATAGTTGGTAGTAATATTTTAACAATGCTCTTGCATAGTTTGTAACAAATATTTCACATCAATACAAAAAGTTGGTGGAAGGCTGATGTATGAGACCCCTGTGTCATGTTATGTATGTTTATTTTGTAAGTTCACAGTCTTTACTATACACTTATTGTTTGTGTGTAGATGTATGAATGATATACTTCAATAAAATAAGATACATATAAAAAAATAAAGAATTCTAAAAAAAGACTTGAATAGGCAATTTCCTAAAAAGAAATGCAAGTGGTGAAAAATAACATGAGGAAAAGTTCAACATCACTAGTGATTAGGGAAATGCAATTAATCAAAACCTTGAGATATCATTTCACATCTATTAGAATGGCCAGTATTAAGAAGTTGGAAAACTAGACATGTTGGAGATGATGTGGAGAGATAGGAGTATTTATTCACTGTTGATGGGAACATAAAATTGTACAGCCCCTGTGGGGGACAGTTTGTCAGTTCTCAAGGAAATTTTTTATAAACTGCTATATTATGCCATAATTCCACTACTCAGTAAATACTCAGAAGAACTGAGAGCAGTGAAGGAAACAAATCTGCATACCAGTGTTCATGGCAGTGTTATTCTCAATTACCAAATGATGGAAACAAATGTGGTGTCCATAAACTGATGAAGGGTAAACAAATTGTGGAGTATACACGTGATGGAATACTATGCAACTCTAAGAAGGAACATAGTCATTAAGGTTATGACAAGATGGATGAAACTGGAGGTCATTATGTTAAGTGAAACGAGACACACACAAAAAAATAGTATTGTATGGTTGCACTATTATGAACTAAATATATTGTGTAAACTCATGGAGTGAATAATTAGAATATATGTCACCAGAAAATTAAAAGAGCGTAGAAAATGAATTGATGAGGGATAATATGTGCAGAATTAAGAAAAATGTTGTTTGTAAATCCTTGAAAATGAATAGAAATGGGGAAAGCACATCATACTGTTTGTAATTCTCAATCTTATAAAATTGGATATCACAGTGACTGAAAAAAATTGTCTAAGCACATTTATATAACTAGAAGGAAGGCTAAAAATCCACAATGGGATTGTATAACATAATGAAACCTTCTGTGAAATACAAATATGTGTTAAATTGCATATATAAGATTATTTTTAAAAATATAAATTCAAATGTAATATAAAGGCAGAACCAGAATAGAGAAGCATAGAGATGAAAAGGTGAATTTTTGTTAGGTTTAAAAAATTAATATTATTATTGGTATAATGAAAATTCTCTAATGATGATTGAAAGGATGAGTACACAACTATGTGACTACACCAAATACTATTGATTGTGCACTCTGATGGATTTTTGCCTTATTAATAAGCATCAATAAAATTGATTTGTCAAAAAATCATTATACATAAATGAGCATTATTTAAAAAGGCCTCAAGTAAGAATATTTTACCACAAACACAGAAATTTCATTCTTCTCTGGTACATGTGATGTTTATTCCTTATTTTACTTTTATAACTATTACAATTTATTCTTTTAGGTTGTATTGGAATTTTACTCAAATATTTTTCTCCCAGGAAGTTCTGCATTTCAGTTAAAGGTATAAAAGAGTCTGGAGGTTGTCAGAAGGAATGCCCTTATGCACAACTGAGCAGAGTCTAAGAGACAGATAAAGTAGATACAACCCCAGGTATTGGTTCTTTTGAGGGATAAAGAGACCCACGGGTTCTATGGTCATGGCAGATGGGGTTCACTGCCATGGCAGATGGTCCTTCTTTGGAGCTGGTGTTTCTGCATGATGGAATTGGACTCAGAGGGGATCTCTTCTCACAAGACTTGCATGCTACTTTATTGGAATTGTAGTTGGTGCTGGGGTTTAAGATATATTTAGGGGATTTGAATCTCTCGACTGATAATATGACACCCAGGCCCAGAGCCTCAACAGACTTCAGCTCCTACACTTTGATTTATTGGACTTACCCCACTCAGTTAACATGGAGTTGAAGAAGGTCAACCACCACACCATGGAGCCTAGAGTGTCTACAACTGAAAGCAGGAGTGCATCCAGTATCCATGTGGAATCTAAGCTCCCACTTGACATAGATGTGCAATGGACACAACCAATCCAATGTCCACAGAGAAAATGTGGAATGGGTGTGGGAAGTGTAGCCATGGTGGCTGCTGGGTTTGGGGAATGGGAGGAAGAGATGAGATGTGGAGGCGTTTTTGGGACGTGGAGCTGTTCTGGGTGGTGCTTCACGGACAATTACGGGACATGGTAGATCCCCCCAGGGCTCACTGGATGGAACGTGGGAGAGTGTGGGCTATGATGTGGACCATTGACTACGGGGTGCAGTGATGTTCAGAGATGTACTTACCAGGTGCAATGGATGTGTCACGATGATGGGAGAGAGTGTTGCTGTGGGGGGAGTGGGGGGTGGGGGCGGTGGGGTTGATTGGGACCTCATATTTTTTGAATGTAATTTTTAAAAATAAATAAATAATTTTAATTAAAAAAAGGTAATTACATACTGCCTTTGATCTGGTTGTGATTTTGAGAAATCCTGAATTCTTTTTTTCTCTCTTCCACCTCTAATAGGGCAGAAGTTTTTTATAAATGAGTAAAAGTAAATATAATACATTTACATTTATTCATAAATATTACTTAATTTATTTTTAATACACTTGTTTATTTTTTTTAAATAGCTAGATTACATAAATGTTACACAAAAATTATAGGGGATTCTGAAATGCACAATTCCCAACCCCTCCCACATTTTCCTATTTGACATCTTCCATTAGTGTGGTATATTTGTTACAATCAATGAACAGATTTTGGAGAATTGCCATGATTTAATTGTGATTCTTTTATTTTTACTTGTCACTTTACATCTAAATTTACTAACATTAATTTTATTATTTATCAATTTAAATTTACTTCTAATGTCCTCTAATTTATTTACACAGAAAAATATCTTTTTAAAATTTATTTTGTATTTTGCTTGCTTCCATTATCATTCATTTCATTCTTATTCTGTATCTTTTTTTCCCATTCTTAAACTGTTCTATTTCTATTCTATTCTTTTTCTCATTTACAATTCTTTCCAAGTTTTTTCTAGATTCCATATCAGTTTAGCAAGTTTTCTCTACTGTTTGCTTTTAATTCTACTCCTGATTCTTCACTTTAGGGTACAAGATATAATGTAGAGTGAAATAAGGTGGGCACAAAAGGAAAAATATTTTATTATCTTATAGATATAAATATGTAGAATAAGCAAACTCAGAGCTCAGAATATAAAATATATATTAACAGTGGACAGGGTAAAGATAAAAAATATACAGAGTACCTATTTGGAATAATGGAAATATTTTCATTAAGAACAGTGGTGATGGAAGCACAACATTATGCACATAATTAACAGCATTGAAATACATGTCTGAATGTGAAAAAAGGGAATATATTAGGCTATACATATCTTAATAGAATAATCATTTTTAAATGCATGAAAATACACTATACAGACTGTGAACCCTAAGTTCAACCATGGATTTTAATTATTTGTACAATTATAAAAAGGTGTTTTCATTAATTGTAATAAATGTAGCATATTAAATCAAGTGGCTAATAAAATGATGATAAATAGAATTAATGTTTTATATTCATGATTGCTCTATAAATTCAGAAATTATTTAATAAAATATATGAATTAAACTGTCATTGTTGATGTTTAGACCTGAAACACGTTTGACAACTGTGAGATAGGAAAATGTCCAGAAATGGACATTTTGAAATGATAACATTTTCTGTATCTTAATTTTCATGGTGGTTACATGAGGACTCATAAAATTGTGTACAAAAATAAAATAATATTTCTTTTTTTAGGTTTCAGTCAATTACAAAAGGAAAAATCAATAAAATCATAGTTGGACCAGATATGTTTCATGTCTATTTTACATACACTTGGACCAACCTTTTGCAGTATCTGTTGCTGCAAAACTAGCTAAGCAGATGTGTGACTGACATTACCCTAATACAACTCATATTTCTTTCTTTCTATTCTAGGACTTCTGGAAACTGCATGATTAGCTTCCTGCAGGGAAGAATTCATACCAGCCTCTGTGGGTGTCAATACTCCTTGGAAAATTAATGGCAATAAGACCAACTGAAAATTTCTCCCACCTCCATATCATTAACATATGATTCTAAACTTAATCAAATCTTTGAAAAATATATATACTATCTTTGAAAATTATGCATAGCTGGAAAACATTCTTACTAAATTTAAGTTGATATTTTGACTTGATTTTAATATTGTTTCTAAACTTGTTAATTTTGAAATAAATAATTCAAATGAATATTCACTATTAATATATTAGTGACAAATTTGCAAGTCATTAAAAAGGAAAATAGTTAATAAATAGTGCAGACTGATTCAATTAATGCTTTCTAAACATAAGAATTTATGTTCATCAAATCTATATAATATTGGGGAGGGGGGCAAGATCACACATCAATAAGGAGTTCTAAGTGTTAGTTCATGCTACAAGGCAGGAAGTAATTACCCAAAGCTACCTAAAGCACCTGTTTGGGTAGCCCAGGAGACCAGAAGAGTATCCTGCAACATCCTGGGAAGATGAGTAGAGACTTCCATGTAATGGAGGTATTGTAGCTCCATTTCCCAAAAATGAGGGAGAAAGAAATGGTTGGCCACTGAATGCAGCTACTAATTAGTAAATTTGGCTGACTAAAGTATATTCATAAGAACAGTTTTAAGTTTGAATCAGTCCAAGTTGGAAAGAGGCTGGTAGTCACCATTTTAAGTTAATCCCCAGCATGAGAGGAAGCAGAGTTGATTGAAAAAAATAGTGATGGTAAAGACTCAATTCTTTCAGCCCACATGGGAATGTAGACCTCACCTAGGCTCCAGCCCCACCTCCAGTCTGGAAGATGCTGATGAGACCTGCACCAAACTCTCCAGGTAGGAGAAATTGTATGCACTTTTGGTCAGCACAGATTGAATAGTTGAACACCTGAAGCTCCATCCTCACACTCTAATAGGATAGGAGGGGAGCTGTGTTTCTTCAGCCCCCTGGGCAATTGCAGATGCTTTTTGCCTGCACAATCTGCTTTGTTCAGTGTCTTCACTTACATCTCTAGCTCCATCCTCCCCCATAGGATGGAAAGAGGTTGGTGTTTCCTCAGCCTATCTGGGAAACTGCAGTATCTTTTGGCTTGTACAAACTAGACTGTTGGGTGCCTATGGCTCCAACCCATCCCTGGTAGGAAAATGCAGACAGCTTCATCCTCCATAGCTTATAGTACCAAGTACATTTTCTACTACACAACCAGCAAGGGAGAAAGGGCAAGAAACCCCTAAATAGAGAGAAACTACCCAGAATAAATACATCTAGTATGGCAGATGCCAAAACACCAACAAAAAATTACAATCCATACCAAGAAACAGGAAGATATAACCCAATTAAAGGAACAAGATAAGCCTCCTGATGACATAGAGGATTTGACTCAACTAATCGTAAATGTTAAAACAAATCTAAGTAAATTCAATGAGATTGCTAATGAGAATAAGGATATTAAGAAGACACAAAAAAGCACAAAGAAATTGAAAACATTAATGGGAGAATAGAAGGTCTTTTGGGAATGAGAGATACAATAACTGAAAATTAAGCATACACTGGAGGCATATAACAGAAGATGTGTGGAGGAAGAAAGCATCATTGAGCTTGAAGACATGTCCTCCAAAAACACACATGCAAAAGAACAGTTAAATAAAATAATGGGTAATACTGAAGAGAGTCTCAGGGAAATGAATGACAGCAAGAAACATGCCAACCTGTGTCATGGTTGTCCCAGAAGGAGAAGAGAAATGAGGCAGAAGGAATATTTGAAGAATTAGTAGTAGAAAATTTCCAAAACCTATTTAAATACATAGATACCAATGTCTAAGAAGCACGATGCATTCCCAGCTGAATAAATCCAAATAGAACAACTCCAAGACACATACTAATCAGTATGTTAAGTGCAAAAGACAATGTAAGAATTTTTAGAGCTGCAAGAGAAAAGTGATGCATAACTGATAAGGGATACCCACTAAGATTAAGTGACAATTTTTCATCAGAAACAATGAAAGCAAGAAGGCAATTCATCTATGAGAGACCTGGAGGAGTTAATGTCTGCTGCTAAGGTTTCCACTACAGATGCATGAAAAAGAAGGTCCTCACACTTTCTGTCTGCATGTAGCAGCCAAGATTGAATGAAGGAATACATAGAATTCTAAAAACTTGGAGAAGGGGAAATAATCTTTTCAACTCAGAAAGAAACTTAAAACTTGCAAAAAAAATAATAAAACAAGGCAGTGGTATGATATATTTAAGATACTTCAAGAGAAAGAGAAACATATATCCAGCAAGATTGTTTTCCAAAAATGAGGGTGAGTTTAGTACATTCACAAATAAACAGAAACAGAGAGAGGTTTTAACAAAGATACTTGCTTTGCAGGAAATACTAAAAGAAATGCTGTAGCCTGAAAAGAAGAGAGAGGAGAAAGAGCCTTGGAAGAGAATCTAGAAATGAAGATTATATCAGTGAAAGTAAATAAAAGTGTAAAAATGGGTGGTGAAAATAAAATATGAAAGATAAAAACCAAATTTCAAAATTGGTGAAATAAAACTGCACTTATATCAATAAAATTCCATGTTAATTGATTAAATTCCCCAATCAGAAAACGTAGATGGGTGTAATGGAATAGGAAAATATGAGTGTTCTATATTCTGCCTACAAGAAACTCACCTGAGGTCCAAGGATACCAATAGATTGAAAGTGAAAGGCTGGAATAAAATATTCCACACATGCAATAACAATTAAAAAATAGTAATTTAAAAGGAACATAGATTTTAGTGTTAAGGAAAGACATTTTATATTAGTAAAAGGGTCAATTTACCAGAAAGAAATAATTATTAATGTATATGCACTTAACCAGGATTCCCCAAGATAAGTGAGGGAAATACTGGCCAAGCCAAAGGGAGAAATAGATATCTCTACAATAGTTGTTGGAGAATTCAATACAGAACTCTCAGTATTGGATAGAACATCTTGTCAGAGGATCAGTAAAGAAACAGAAAACTTGGATAGTATGATAAATGGACTAAAGCTAGTAGAAAAGGAGAGAACATTGCACTCCCAAAACAGCAGGATATACATTCTTCTTAAGTGCTCATGGATATTTCTCCTGTGTAGGCCATATATTGCTTCACAAAGCAGATCTCAATAAATTCAACAAGGCAAAACACTTTCTATGGTCATCATGAAGTAAAGTTGGAAATTAACAAGATCTGAAAAAATGATAAATTCCCAAACACACAGAGACTAAACAACTCACCCTTAAATAATCAGTGGGTCAAAGAAGAAATTGTGAGAAAAATCAATAATCCCTTGAGACAAATGAAAATGAGAAGACAACATATCAGAACTTATGGAATGCAATGAGAGAGAAATTTATAGCTCTCAATGTTTATATTAAAAAAAGAAGAAAGAGCTAACTTCAATAACCTAAATATAAAGCTGGAAGATGTAGGAAAATAACAGCAAAATCATCTCAAAGTAAAGTAAAAGGAATGAAAAAATTAGAGCAGACATAAATAAAGTATAAAGGTAAAAAAGAAAACTATAGAGAAAATTAACAAAACCAAAATTTCATTATTCAAGATTAAGAAAATTAACAAACCCTTAGCTAGACAAAGAAAAAAAGAATCTGAAAAGAAATAAAATAAAAAAGGAAAATGGTGACATTACTACCAATGCCACAGAAATAAAAATATCATAATAGTATACTATCAATATACTGTATATATCAATATCAACTGTATGCCAATAAATTAGTAAATTTGATTTACTAATGAAATGGATAATTCCTAGAAATGTAAAACCTACAGTGATCTTACTCAATCTCTTCCAAAAAAAATTGACAAGAAGGAACACTATCAAACTCATTCTATGAAGCCCATATCACCCTAATTCCAAAGACAGGTAAAGATATTATGAAAAAAGAAAATATTAGACCCATTTCCATGATCAACATGGATGTAAATTCCTCAGCAAAATATTGCTTATCCAATCCAACAACACGTTAAAATTTATTTTTCATGATCATTTGGATTTTATACCATGCATGCAGGGGTGGTGTAATGCAAGAAATTCAAGCAGTGTAATACACAATATTAATAAATCAAAGAACAAGAAGTTTTGATTCACAGATGGGTTCAACTATGGCCAGGAAGGAGCCCTGGTGTGGGATGTCATTGATGGTGGATGCTTGGGTGGTCAGGAGTTCTTCAGGGCATGCATGTAGGATACATAAATATGTTTAGTAGTTCCCTCCCTGGGTATTGTCTTAGTGGATAGAGTTACAGAAGACAACTGAAGGAATGATGAGTTCCCATCCTGGGGAGTTCTTTTGCATTCCCCAGTGGAACAGCAACAATCCACCAAGTGCAAGGGCAAAGAACAGTGAAGAAAGAAGCTTCTGATGATGGGTCCTTTATACTGATGACTGTGTTTATGAACCTGTGTGTTTGAACTTTCAACTAGGCCTAGAGCAACAGGTTACTTAAGAGTTACCTCGAGTTATTTCCTGAGAGCCTCCATGTTGCTCAAATGTGGCCACTCTCTAAACCAAACTCAGCATGTAAATGCATTATCTTCCCTCCAGTGTGGGATATGACTTCTGGGTATGAGCCTCCCTGGTACCAAGGGATTACTACCATCACTATCTGGTGATGCAACTAGAAAAAGACCTTGAATAAAAGGGGAAAATGGTAAAGACAAATGAGTTTATATGGCTAAGAGACTTCAAAATGAGTTGGGAGGTCATCAGAGGGGTTTTGTTTATGCACATCTCAGTAGGATCTCAGAGACAAACAAAGTAGATACAACCCCAGGTACTGATGCTCCTGAGGGCTATGGAGACACACAGGTTCTATGGTCATGACAGATGGCTCTGGAGTTCATTGCCATGTCAGTGGGCTCTACTTTGGTATTTGTGCCCCTGATTGTCATGGAGTTGGACTCAGATGTGACCTCTCTTCACATGCCTCTCTGTCACTATTACTGAACCTGTGATTGGCACTGGGATTTGTGTATGCTCAGAAGACTTGAATCCCTGGGCTGTCCATGTGCCAACTGGGCCCTGAGTCTCAGCAGAGTTGCAACACCTACTCTCCAGTTGATTGGATGTACCCAGGTCAGCTGATGCAAAGGTGAGGATGATCAACCATTACACCAAGAAACTGAGTGCCTACAACTCCAAGCAGGAGAAACACATCCATCAGCCATGTGGCATCTAAGCTCCCTCTTAATTTAGAGGTGGAGTGTACTTCACCATCCCAGGGTCCACAAGATGGTGGAATATAATTTGGATTGGAGTGGACTTGCTGGTATTCTACTACAGAAATGTGATTCTAGCAATGGAAGAAATTGTATCATTGATGTGGAGATGGTGGTCACAGAAGTTGCTGATAGCTGGCAAAGGTAGGTATGGAAAAATACACCAAATTCTTCTTAGGAACCATAGTTAGTGTTAATAGTCTGAAGATAATATCCCATAATCTGTAAGAATCATTCCACAACAGTGTGGTATGTTGATGAAGGGTTGTTCTGTTGGAATTCTACAATGCGCATGATTGTTTAGTGAGTTTGCAATATGTATTTAAAAATCTAAATAAGATTAAAGTTCTAAATTTTTAATTTTTTACAACTTTGTGGTAAAATATGTCACAAAAGTTGCCATTTTAATAAGAATAAAATCGCCATTAATTACTTTTAAAATTTGCTATAATGAGCACCACTCATAAACAAAATTTTTTAATAACCCAAAACAGAATCTCTGTACAAATTAAACAATAGCTCCCCGTTGCATCTTCCCATTGGCTCTGGGTAATTTTTAAGCTACTTTCTAGCTCTATGACATTCTTATTCTTGGTATTTCATGTAAGTGGAACATTTATCCTTTTGTGCCTAGCTTGTTTCACTCAAAATAATGTTTGCCACATATATTGTTCAGCCATAAACATGAAATTCTGATAAATTCTGCAACATGGGTAAACCTTGAGAAAGCCAGAAATTTTGAAGTAAAAATTCATCGAGTATAATGTGATTATTAAAAAATAATTCTTATCAGAAATATTTACCATAAAATACTACATGAGACATAATATAAACTGATTGCTATCTATATTCAGTAAAGATCATGTTATCTAACATATTCAAAATTGGGTCATAATAAAAGTTATTGTGATTTATATAACTCAATTTTTTTTCATTTTGATTCATCTCTACAGGGAAATTTGTACTTGCTTTGCAGTAAGTATTTCCCTCCAGTTATGGAAAAAAAACATGTCCCAAAAATGTTATGTTTCACAATTAGTCCTGTGAAGGAGACCTCATTTGTAAATAGCATCTTCCAAAACCCCTTACTTAAACTGAAGCCAAACTAAACCAAAATGGCCCTCAATCTTGTATTACTAGAGAACAATAAAGGAGAGATTTCAAAACAGGATGAACAGAGAGGGAGAAAGATGGTCATGAGACTGAGGCAGGGATTGAGTCATGGAATACTGATAAACCACCAACATAATTCTACAATTTTCTGAGTGTGTGTGTTTCTGCAGACATCTTCATTTGAGACATTCCAAAAATATTTCTGTTGATTAAGTCAACCAGTCATTGATTCTTTGTTACAGAAGGCCTGACAAATGTGAACACCTTCCTTATTCTCTTTTGGATTCTGGCTAGAATATTGGCATTTTATTTTCTATAATAAAATTGAGCTGCTTTGTGGGCCCTTTAGTGGCTTTTTTCCATGCCTCTGTGCTCTGCTGTTTCCAGACTTTGAGAACCCCCTCATCCAGATGTTGACACTTCTCTGATTTCTTGCAGTCTTCTCTTTTACATGACAGGACCAATATGGTGACCACCTTTTCTCTTCTGTCTCTCTCTCTCTCTCTCTTTCTGTGTCTTTGTTTATATCAGTTCCAGTAAAATGTTGGAGACTCAATCTGACATAAGCCTAATTCATGTAATCCAATCAAAAAGCCCCACACCAGAGATAAACAGCAAGATGGTGGCAGAGGAAAGAGCTCCTAGAGTCATCTCTTTCTACTGGGCAGTTAGCAAAAACTCAGAGTTCTCTGGAGCTAGCTGAAGCACCTGTTTGGGGATCTGGGAGACTAGAAGAGCATCCTGCAACATCCTTGAAGGAGTGGAAGGAGGAGACTGCCCATCTGCACAGAAGGCTTGTAGGTAGAGCACTCCACTCCTGGGATGCCAATGTCCATCCTTCACTGGAGGCACAAGCCACCTTGTAAGTTGTTCTGTGCCTGGAATTGAAAGCTTCAGTTCCCCAAAGTGGAGAAGGAAGAGATGGTTGGGCATCAACTTTAGCTACTGATGAGTAAATGCAGCAGGCTCAAGTACAACCCTGAGAACAGCTGAAGTTTGAGCCTGTCTAAGTCAGAAAGAGTCTGGGAGCCACCATCTTAACTCCAAACCTGGCATGAGGGGAAGTGGGACAGATTGAAAATCCCAGTGCTGGTCTGGACCAGCTTCTTTCCATCCAGATCATATTGCAGGTTTAGCCTAGGCCCCAGTGCCACCTCCAGAAGGGAGGAAGCTGCGGGGATTTGTGCCAGCCTCTCCAGAAAATTATCAGCCAAGCCATGGAGGTCTGTGATTATCCTTCTCTGGTGGCATGAGTCACCCCAGAAGCTATTCTGTGGCTGGGATTAGAAGCTCCATTTCCCAGAAACGGGGGCGGGGGGGTGGAGACAGTTGGCTGCCAATTTAGCTAATGATTGGTAAACTTGGCTGACTAAGATACAACCCTAGGAACAGCTGGAGTGTGAACGAGTCCAAGTCAGAAAGAGGCCAGTAGCCACCTTTTTCACTCCACCCCTAGCCTGAGGGGAAGCTGGGCTGACTGAAACTCAGTGCCAGCAGCAACTGGTTTCTTTACTGCAGATCAGCCTGTAGCCCTAACCTAGGCTACAGCCCCTCTTCTGGCAGGGAGGAGGCTGAGGAGCCCTGCACCAGCCTATTACAGGTAATGCAAGTTATTTTAGCTGGCATAGACTGAAAATCAGAAGCCTACCAGGGCAACTGTGGTCCTCCTGGACCCACACTGCATAGACTGCTGCCCACAACTGCAGTTCTATCCCTGCCCCAGGCAGGGGAGAAAGGGATGTAAAGCTTCAGCAGACTCTCTGTGCAACTACAGTCTAGGCCTGCACTTGGATTATTCCACATAGTTGTGACTCTGTCCCTACCCCTGGCAAAGGAGAAAGTTGGAAGAAATTTCAATGGTCCCTGGCACAATGATGCAGCTTGAGGCTCCACAGTTTACAGAATGAATTACATACTTGGCTCCTACTGCACAACCAGGAAAGGAGAAAGGATAGGAATCCTAAACTAAAGAGAAGAACTGCACCCTGAAAAAATACTCTAGTAAGCCAAATGTGAAGACACCAACAAAAAATTATAATCCACACCAAGAAACAGGAAGCTATGGCCAGGAAAAGGAATAAGATAAGCCTCCAGATGACATAAAGGAGTTGAGACAACTAATCATAGATGTTCAAACAAATCTCCTTAATAAATTCCATGAGATGTCTAAAGAGATTAAGGATATTAAGAAGACATTGGATGAGCACAAAGAATTGGAAAGCTTACATAGAAAAATAACAGATCTTATGGTAATGAAAGGTGAAGTAAATGAAAGTAAAAATCATTGGAATCATATAATAGCAGATTTGAGGAGGCAGAACAAAGTATTGGTGTGCTTGAAGATATGGCCTCTGAAAGGGAACATACCAAAAAACAGATGAAGAATGGAAAAAATTGAACAAGGTCTCAGGGAACTAAATGACAGCAAAAGGTAAGCAAACATGTGTGTCATGGGTGCCCTGCTGGAAGGAGAAAAGCAGGAGAAAGGGGCAGAAGGAATATTTAAAGAAATAATGGTAGAAAATGTCTCAACCACATTGTAGGACACAGATATCTCTGTCCAAGAAGCACAATGTACTCCCACATGAAAAAATCTGAATAAATGATCTACAAGACACATACTCATCAGAATGTCAAATGCCAAAGACAAAGAGAAAATTCTGAAAGCAGCAAGAGAAAAGCAATTCATAACATACAAGGGATATCCAATAAGATTAAGTGCTGATTTCTCACCAGAAACCACGGAGGCAAGAAGACAGTGGTCTGATATATTTAGAATTCTACAAGAAAAAAAGTTCCAGCCAAGAATCTTATATCCAGCAAGACTGTCTTTCAAAAATGAGGAAGAAATTAGAATATTCACAGATAAACAGAAACTGAAAGAATTTCTAAGCAAGAAACCAGAATTTCAGGAAATACAAAAGGATATGCTATAGCCTGAAAAGAAAAGACAAGAGAGAGCAGCCTGGAAGAGAGTTTAATATTGAATATTATATCAATAAAAATAACTAAAAGTGTCAAAAGATTGGTGGAAATAAAATATGAAAACCCAAATACTCAGGAATAAGCTTAACCAATGATGTAAAGCACTTGTATTCAGAAAACTGCAACTCAGTGTTAAATAAAATTTAAAAAGCCCTAAATAACTGGAAGAACATTCCATGCTCATGGATTGAAAGAGTAAATATCATTAAGACGTTAATTCTACTCAAATTGATATGCAGATTTAATGCAATCCTGATAAAAATTCCACCAGCATTAAAGAAAAAATTGAAAATACAATCATTAAATTTATTTGGAAGGGTAAAGAATCCTGAATAGCCAGAAATGTCATATAAAGGAAAAGCGAACCCTCATCTCCAGACATTGAATCATAATACCTACCTACAGTGGTAAAAACAGCATGGTTGTGGCCTAAAGACAGACACAATAGACCAATGGAATCAAATTACAGAAACAAACCCTCACAGGTATGGTCAAGTGATTTCTGACTAGCCTGTCAAACTTACACGGCTTTTACAGAACAATCCACTCAACAAATGGTACTGAAAGAATTGGATATCCATAGCTGAAAGTAGGAAAGAGGACCTGTATCTCACACCTTATCCACAAATTAACTCAAAATGGATCAAAAAAACTAAAAATAAAAACAAGAACCATAAAACTTCTAGAAGAAATTACTGGAAAATATCTTTAAGATGTGGTAGTAGGTGGACTCTTAAAGGAGCTAAGAGGAGAACTGATTGGACTACTGATGTTTAATGTACGTGAAAGTTTTAATTAGCTTTACTGTAAAAGTGTGGAAATGTATAGATTGGATGGTAACACACCATGAGTAACAGCTAGTTTATAAATGAGGATGTGCCTGAAAATAGTAGTCCAGTTATGTAAATGCCAATTGACAAAATCCTAGAGAATAATCTATGAACTGAATAGTACAGTCAACCAAGAGGTGGGTGAAAATTGTGGTTGATGATAAAGATTCAAGAGTGTTCTTTGTTAGCTAGAGCAAATATATATCACTACTGCAGGATGTTGGGAATGTGGAGAAGCATGGGGAAATAAAGCTGGAGTGACCTATGGACTGTGATTAGTAGTAATAATGCAATATTAATGCATCTATGCAAAAGATAGTACTGTGTTGGTACAGAGGCAGTAATGAAGTTGTGATCCAAATGTGCACTATGGACATGGCAACAATCAGATGATATCATTTTATCTGTAGCAAATGACACATCACATTTTGTTGTGTTGATAGAGGGGTATTGTGTGATAATTCTGCATATGTGCATGATTGTTTTATAAGTTTACAATTTCTGTCATAAAAATATATTAAAAAATAATAATAGGGTGGATTGGGGAAAAACACAACAAATGTAAGTAATATAAGGACTAGGATTAGTAGTCAGATTTTGACAACACTCTTTCATAGTTTGTAACAAACATCTCATGACAATGCAAGGTTTTGATAGAGGGTTGATGTATGGGACCCCTCTATGATGTTATGCATGTTTGCTTTGTAAGTTTACAACTTTCACTACACACTTAATTGTTTATTCAGGTCCATATATAAATAATATAAAGATAATAATAGGATTGGTTGGGGGAAAATACTTTGTTTACTAGTAATATTTGACAATGTTCTTTAATCATCATTTAAATGGTTTAACAACAATGAAAATTATTGGTGGTAGGATGCATTATGAGACTCCTGTATGATGTATGTGTATTTTGTAAGTTCACAACTATTATTATACACTTATTGTTTATGTATGAGTGATAAACTTTAATCAATTTTTAAAATTCTACAAAATATAGAAATAGAAAGAAGCTTTCTCATTATTGTAAAGTTCATTTATGAAAAACCTACAGCTCCCATTGTACTCAATGGTGAAAGACAATGCTTTCCCATGGAGAACAGGAACAAGACAAGGATGCCCCTGTCACCATTATTATTCAATATTGTGTTAGAAGTTCTAGCTAGAGCAATTAGGCTAGACAAAGAAATAAAAGACATCTAAATAAGAAAGGAAAAAGTAAAACTTTCACTATTGGGTGATGACATCATCCTATATCTAGAAAATCCTGAAAAATCCACAACAAAGCTACTAGAATTAATAAATGAGTTCAGCAAAGTGGCAGATACAAGGTTAATGTGCAAAAATTAACAGCCTTTCTAAACACTACTGATGTAAAATTCTGAGGAGGAAATCAGAAAAAAAAAGTTCCATTTGTAATATCAACTAAAACAATCAAATATTTAGGAATAAACTTAACTGAGGACATAAAGGACCTGTATTCAGAAAACTAGAAACATTGCTAAAACAAGATGAATAAGACTTAAATAAATGGGAGGACATTCTGTGTTCATGGATTAGAAAACCATATACCATTAAGATGTCAGTTCTACCCAAACTGTTTTACAAATTCAATGCTATCCCAATAAAAATCCCAAAAATCTTTTTTTAGAAATCAAAATGCCAGTAATCAAATTTATTTGGAAGGGTAAGGGACCTCTAATGGCAAAAAATGTCTTAAAACAGACATTCAAAATTGGAGGACTCTCAATTCTTGACTTTAAAGCATATTATTTAGCTTTAGTAGTAAAAACACCATAGTATTGGTATGAGGACAGACAGATTGACAAGTGGAACTGAATAGAGAAATCAGAAATTGACCCTCAAATCTACACTCAAGTGATTTTTGACAAGGCTGTAATTGATGAATGAATAAACAAATTGTGAAGTATATACAGGATGGAATATCATGTAGTGGTAGAAAGAAATGAAATCATGAAACATATGACAACATGGATGAACCTGGTGAACATTATGTTGAGTGAACCAATCCAGACACAAAAGGACAAATACTGTATTATTACCTTATTATGAACTAAATATATCATGTGAAATATAAATATATTATGTGAAATATGAATATGGGTAGAACTGCATATATATGACTATTTTTCTTTGAAGCTGAACAAATATATGTTAAAACTACAAAATGTTACACCAGAGCAAAAAAAAATTATATTAAGTGAAGTAGACCAGACACAGAGTATACATATTGTATGATTCCATTTATATAAAATATAAACATAAATCAATTTATAAAGATGAGTTTAGTGGTTATGTAGGTCTGAAGAAGGAATGCTGAGGGGTGTGGGTATGGAGTCTTCTTTTTTGGTGTAATAAAATTTTCCTAAAATTTTTGAGATGATGAATGTAGAGCATTGTATTATTCAAAAAGCCATATATTATACATTTTGGGTAGAATAGACAGAACCAGCAGTTACATACATTGGGGGAAGCATAGAGAGATTGAGAGGTCAGGAATTTTCTTGTCTGCTTTTTGTTTATTATTATCATGAAATAATGAAAATGCTCTAGTAATGATTGAAGTGATAAACATACAACTATGTGATTATAGCAAATACCAATGATTGGACAGTTTGGATGAACCGTATGCTTTATTAATATGTATCAATAAAATTGGTTTAAAAAAGGAAAAAACATAACAATTAATTGTATTTTTTCCATGCTTCCTCACATTTCCACCACCCTGTAATAGCATGTACTATAGTTAACAGCAATATAGTAGTATTTTTGCATCAATGCCAAAGATGTACAGTATTAATAATAGAGAGTATGGAAACAATATACCAAATATATGCTATGGACCATAGTTAGGTAATAGACTGCTGATATTAACTCATAATCTCTAACAAATGTTTCACAGCAGTGTAGTGTGTGTGAAGGGGTATTGTATGGGAATTCTACACATATCCATGATCGTTTTTTAAGTTCACAACTTCAGTAATAAAAACATATTAAGAATTTTAAAAATAAAAGGAAATAAGAAAAAAAAAGGAAAAACTCAAATAGAACTCAAATAGGGTTCCAAAAATGGATGACTGTGCTCTATCACCAATGCTGTAAAATAAATGTTTTATTGATGTTTTTCAAGCAAAGTAAATTTCACCTATTTTTGAGTTCAGATCAATTAAACCATATCTTTTAATTATTTTGCATTTTTTCTTCATTTCATTAGTACAAACAACACATATATATAGTTAATGTGTACACATATATGTTTCTTTTTCTTTGCTGTATATGTTTCCATTTTATGAATATGCCACAAGTTATTCCATTATTGTTTGAAAATTCCATCATTTCCTGTTTCATATCTATTATTTTATAGGATTCCATGATATTAATTATATAGATATGATAACTTATGGTTCAATTTATATTTCCTTTATGTCTAATGATATGGAACTATAATTTTGTGACAATAGGGTGGGACAAAATTCAGCAGAATCCAGTACTTCAATCAAAGAAAGGATCATAATCTGTCTTTCAATATAATATTTGGGGAGCTCAGGTTCTCCTGGAGCACCATTTAAAATACAAAATACAGTTTTGCTTGCTTAAACATTTCCTAATAGAGATGGAGTATCTAACTTCTTAAGCCATTTCTCAAACATTATAATAATCTAATTTTTTTCCTGCTTCTTTAATATTAGGATTTTTGTAAATAATCTGGATTCAACTTGTTGATATAATTGGCACTCCTTATTACCATGATGTTATTTCACAGATTCTATATTCTTCTTTTTACAAAAGAGAATGTGAACAATAATAGAAATACTATACTTGCCAAAATTACTTGCCAGTTAAAATAAAAAATTGACAAAAGTCACCAGTTTATAAAAAGCTATGTTATGTAGTTAAGATTTATTCCATGAAAGGGGCATAGATACAGCACACTTGAGAAAATTTTCAAGTGGTAAATGATATATGAAAAATCTTCAAATTCACTAGTACTGAAAAATTACAAGCATAAAACAACAGACACTAGTTTGTGAATCAAATAATTTTAAAATTTAACAGTGTCCTTCTCCATACAGCTATGGAAGTAATGGGAAAATCTTCCTTCCAAATACATAGTATATTTTAAAGTAGTGCAATGTTATAGGAAGTCAATTTGCAATTGCTATCAAGAGATTAAAAAGGTTTATATGGATTAAAATAGGGGTTTTCACAGATTAAAATATTAGGATATAGATAATTGTTTGAGAAGAATTAATTACATAAATATGAATAATCACTGAAATAGTAGCATTCATTTCAAATAATAGGATATATATATATTTATTGCACATTGGGAAAATAGAAATGCAGTGTGAAAAAATACATTTTCTAAGAAATTTCACTAATTTAATATCTTAGTTTGTCTTGCCCTGAAATGCAATCTAAGAAAAGGTCTTTACAGAGTTAATTCACCTGTTGAAATCATTCCTGGGAACATGGGTGGGAACTCAGATGAGTGAGACAATACAATAAGACAGGGAGGAACAACAATCCAAGAATGAGTTATTATCCTGATTAGTGCTGTGGGGATCTGTAGTAAGCCATGAAACTAAGTAAAAAGATATTGTTCTCCATGAAATGCAACAAAATTTAGAAGGAAATTAGAAGTAATTTTAAATTGACAATAGAAAAAAATCAAGGTTAGAAGAGTAAATTTAAGCTAGTAAGTTTAAATTTAAATTTAGAACAAGTTTAAAGTAGATTTAGTTTATGAGTAATTTTGTTGAAATTTATAAATTTACATAAATCTTAAAATATGTAAATTCAGGTTTAAAATATTTTGGTGTTTCTGGAAATGTGACCATGATATATTCTTATTTCTATTTTCTCAATTTGCATTGTGTAATGGTGGTTTTGCTATTTGCCTCTGATATCACTAGTCATACAATGGGTTGGTAACATCTGCTAAAAATATATTATGCTCTTAATTACTCTCAAAGACTGTACTGAATGTATTATTTCTAAGGCCACATTAGAGGATCCAATGGTATTATAAAACTATTAGCTCCCTAAGCTTACAAAAATATTCTAAAATATAAAACAATGAAAGAAAAAACCCACAAATTTAGAATAAACTTTTAGATGTAACTATTGCCAAAATAAAATGGAATGAAACACTCAACTAAAATAAAATAGACTAATTTTGAAACAGTCATATATTTTCATAAGTAGGATAAAGTTTGAAGTTTATAAAGATGGATGGTAATTGAATAATATTCCCCAAAACTGGGGACATAATCCTTAAAATATTACCAGTGGACTGGAAATTTACCAAGACACATCTGAAACTTCAGATATATTGAATATTGTAAAAGGAGGAATCCTACATAGCAGCAACAATGGAATAATAGATAATTTAAAAATAGACAAGTATATGCAAATAACTTGATATACCATTGTAATTAATGTATTTATGGATATTTTAGATATTTATGTCTTTGAGGCCGTTATTCCACCAAACATTTTGACAAGGGCTGCCTTCATGTCTCTGTTTCTCAGACTGTAAATGACAGGATTCAGGGTGGGAGGTATTAGAGAGTACAACACAGAAGTAAAAATGTTCCGAGAGGATGAGGATTTTGAAGTGGAACTTAAGTATGCAATGAATCCAGAAGAGAGGAACAAGGTCACCACAGTGATATGGGGCATGCAAGTGGAGAATGATTTAAACCTGCCTTGAGCGGATGGAATCTTTAGAACAGTAGAAAAAATGTGAACATAAGAAACAATCATTAAAATGAAACATAAAAAGTCAAAACTACAGCTAGCAATAATAAATGCATATTCTAAATTGTTTTCTCCATAACAGGTATGTATTAGCAATGATGGAATATCACAGAAGAACTGATGCACTATGTTGGACCCACAGAAACTGACAGAGAATGTACCTGCTACATGAATGGAGCCATAGACGCATCCGCTGAACCATGATGCTACCACCATCTGCATACAAGAGCGTTTATTCATAATGACCTCATAGTGCAGAGGATGACAGATGGCAGCATAGCGGTCATAGGACATCACTATAAGCAGGGCAAACTCTGTACCAGAACAAAATACAACAAGAAAAATCTGTGAGGCACATCCAAGAAATGAGATGGAATGACTGTTGGTCAGAGAGTTCACGATGGATTTGGGAACAGTGACAGAGATATAGCAAATATCAAGCAAGGACAAATTCTTCAGGAAGAAATACATGGGGAGTTGGAGATGATGATCCACAGTAGTGAGGACAATAATGAGAAGATTTCCCATCAGTGCTGCTAGGTAAATGATGATGAAGAGTGTAGCATAGAGTCTCTGTAGCAACTTGTCATCAGGAAATCCCATGAGCAAGAATTCAGTTATGAGGGTCCTGTTGGTAAATTTCTCAGGCATGCTGATTCTTGTCTGTGAAATCAAGAAAAGTGATAATTACCCCAGTCAGTTACATCCTTAGAATATTCCTCTTTCTATTTGTTCTACCAATGATTCTTTGCTATTCTGAGGAACATATTCAAGGACATCAGAGTAGCCCTCTTAATAACTCCAGGAGAAATCACATGTTGCAAACTATAAATTCTTTATTCCTGCAAAGTAAATTTAATTAAGCCATGAGGAATAGGGTAGAATAGTTGGTCATAGAGTCATTTTCAGTTTAAGCATAAAATGGAAAAAAAAAGATTATCTTATAATCTTTTATATAATTGAGGAATTTTTCTGTCTTTGATCTAATAGGTGAAATGCAACAGGAACATTAGTTAGAAAAGAGGAGTTAGCTATTTTTAATTGTGTTTTGAATCAGCTTTAGTTTCTCATGAACTGTTTTACTGGTACATTTGGAGAAACACTGTTAAGAGATTGAGCTATCATTTTTTTTTTTTACTTTACTCTATTACGTGAGAAGTAACTGGAATTAACTGGAGAGGTACCTGAGGTCGATTCTTCCTGCAAGCTTTTTCTGAGAGAATTATAGTGCCTATGATAAATACAGTTTCTATATATTCAAGATCATAAATGGATTACTGAAATTTTTAAAGAGACTTCAAGTTAATCAGCTACTATATTACCTGACATTGAACACTCAATAAAATGCTAGATGCTTCACATATTTCATGTATTTTGATTTACTTGTTCATAAAAATCTTGATTTGGAAATATTTCCCTTCAATATGGCCTGTGACTACCTTGTAGCTAAAAAAAAAAATTAAAATAAAATAAGCATCGTTTAATTTTTAAAAAGAAAATAGAATTAAGAAGGTGAAATAAAGTTACCTGCTTATACATTTCAAGGGACCTAATCTGAATAGGATAGTAGCACAGAGAAGCTAAGGATACCTACAGGTTCGGGGAAATATGATTACTTAGGAAAAAGACAATCTCTAATTTCAGAGTTGCATTCAGTAAATTGCTGTGGAACTTAAAGACAATGAGGCTGATAAAAGTCTCTTTCCAATGTAGGATTAAAGCCTAGTAGAGATGAGTCATTTGAGCAACAGGGTAAATATTCCTTCTATTGCTCTGGCTGCCTCTTGCATTTTGCTGCAATTTTGCCTAGTTACATGCTTCTCTCCACTGGAAAGCAAAAGTTGAAAGGATACTTTCATGGTTCTTGAATTTTGTATAAGTTTACAATTTGACTAATTAAATGAGAATTAATTAAGTGTATTGGCCAAGTGTAGTGAAGGGGAGTTTGTTCTTGAAAATGACATCATCCTGGACACCGAGGATCTGAATTGTTAATAATTAGGTCCATAGATAATTTTTCTACCCATTGGGCTTCCTGCTATAAGAGTTATCTCATCAACAATAATTTGTTATTGAGTCTCTTCCCTTAATAGACTGTTGTGAATCTTTACCTTTATCGATAAATGGAACAAATTAAATTCACAAACTTAAATGTGGAAAAAGTGATCTGTTGTGTGATGGTTTCAATACTACCATATTGGTTTTATTAATCAAAAGAATACTATGTTTATTTCTACCATAAAAAGCATTCAACCACTCAGAAAATGTAGAAACTTAAATTTCCTCCTTTGGTCCCCAATGCAATTTTCCTTTCCAAGGAGAAATTATAAAATGTTTTCTATATTTCCTTTATATGTAATTTCCCTATGAATTTGTGAGCTATGAATGCAAAAAACATAATTGACATAATTGAGATATTACTATATTATATTGTACCTTCTTATTTTTTGCTTAACTTACTTCCAAAAACTTTCCCAATATTCTTAAAAATATGCTTAATCCTTGCTTTTTAATGCTTGCATATTAAACATATTGTTTCCTAGAATCAAAATAATACCAAACTTTATCAGCAGATTCTTGTCAAGTAGACAACATCATTTGAAACATATATAAAAAAGCAAAGTATATTGTCATCAGAAAGAATATGAATAATATTACTATTCTTTAATAATGAATATATGATATATGAAAGTATTCATTTTCTCATGGTATGTTATCTCAGTGGGTGAAAACTCACACAATAAGCAAGAAAATATTAAAATTCTCCCCCCAAAATGAATATAAATTTGGAAGACTTACAATATTTGAATTTAGACTTAATATGAAATTATGATCACAAAGACACGGTGATATTCTTCTAAAATAAAAAAATAGATAAATGACAAGGAATGGAGTTGAAAAATAAATCCATATTTATATGTTAAATTGACTTTCAACCAAGGCACTAAAACAATTCAAAGAAATAAAGGTTAACAAATCTCTCCTATGTGTAACATTGAAGAACCTCAAAACTGTCAAGCCAAAACAAAAATGAGTGGCACTTTTTATATGATGTTCTAAAGAAGGAAAACTAATTGATAGTCAATGAGATCAGAATGGTAAGTACAATGGGACTAGATAAGGAAAGATAAGGAATCTACTGAAAATAATTTTGTCAAAGTATATGATATTTTGGCATATATTTTGTCATTTTTTAACTATACACTTAAAATCTGTACATTTTTAAATAGTGAAAGTGAGAAATAAAATTCAATTTTAAAATATCCAAAGTCTGAGTGTGCTCTTCCTTTGCATATCTATGCACTAGTTATTTCCTTCAGAATGAAGAGAATAAATACTATTAAGGGGAAAATGTTCTTCTGATAGTACTTTATATGGAATGATAAGTCATATCTTCTTTTCTATTTCATTATGCATTCATTTGTGTGTAAGTGATGGGAATTTCCTGAAAAACCTAAGTGTACTATGAAATATCTTCACATTTCTCATTAGGTTTAGCGAATATATTACAAAAAGAACCATTGTAAACCCTGGAAAATGAATCTCTGTATACACTTATTATCATGAATTATCAGATCTGGAATGTGTGCCCTATCACTGGAATGCAAAGGGTGGACATTGTTTAGACTCAGAATTGGTTAGTGGTTTGGACAGTATTTACTATTTAACATGCTTCCAGTTAGGTGTGGAATGGGAATCTCCTAGAGGATTAGGGAAAAGAAGGGAAATCTTTGTTGATTCATAATTTATGCAAGAGACAAGTTTACAGTTTATTTTATACCTAAATATTGGGGCTAATACATTTATCTTGAAAATTATTAGTTAAGAGGGCTCCTCCCTTAGGTTATATGAATTGTCCCAATATTTTAAGATTATGTTTTGCTGAGGTTCCTTAATTTGGACTAAAACTTCATGTTTTTTACAAAAAATAAGGATAAATTGTATTTAGAATGTTTTAAATATTAAATGGAGTCCTCATTATAGACATTATGCCACTTTTTCATAAATTATTTAAAGATACATTAATAAAAATTACAAATTCGCAGTTCTTGCCAGTAGCTGATAAGGTGTATGTTAGAAGGATGGTATCCCTCAGAATAATATTTGCTTATGAACTAAAGGAAGAGATTACATGGTTTGAAAGTGTGGTTTGATTTGCTGTTTTAGTGAAAGAGGGAAGAAAAAGAAACAAAACAGTAATGAAACTAAAGGAATAGAGAGCATTTTCTTTTTAAGATAAGGCTTGTGAATTTGAAAAAGAGGATGAGATGACATGAAGTGTAAATTAAGTTCTCAATTTTTATAAGTTAAATGGGGAGATAAGCAATCTCACAATTCTTAAATAATATGTTAATAAGTGGGAGATGATTAATTGGTTACTAGATTAGATATAATAAAAGGGGTCATGCTGTGTAAATTAAGTCAACAGGGCAAAACATATTCTATATCTTCCCTAAGTATAGTAGGTTCCTGGAGAGAAGCACTCAAGTGAGAATAAGAGCAGTTGAGAAGCTCTCTTGAAATATCATGATTGATAAATTGTTTACCAAAAATCCAGGCAATTTTGAGTCATATAAATTACTTTATGAGCTACTGAATGAGTGTCAGGGTGATATGGCAATTATAGTCAGGCAAAGTATCACTGGAATGCTAGGGGAAAAATGAATAGATTAAAATCTCCTTTGAAAGTACAGAAAATAAATAGCAAAAAGGTAATAAAGGCAAGAGAGGAATGGTACAGAGTTAGAAAAATGGAATAAAATCTTCTTGGTAGTGAATATCTCAATTGTGAGGCTTATTGGGGAAGATTATTTGAAAAGTGCATGTTCTCCATGAACAACAGCTCATAGATTTTATATCTTGCAGAAGAGGAAATTCCACACAGAACCTATAAATTGAGAAACAACAAATTCCTGGGCCAAAAATATTAAGAAATACCACACTCAGTACTAGACTGCCATTTAGCAGAGAAGACAGTGGATCAAACTTCAAAAATCCAATGTGCCTTTCTGAGAGGATTCAAATAGTCGGGAATGAATCCCAAACACAGAAAAATTAAGAAGTTTTCAATAATCTTTGCCTTGTCAAGCCTGGAAACTGTTGTTTATGGGAAAGAGAGCTGTAAGTGCTTGTGTACATGCATAAAAGTAAAAGAAAGCACAAGAAGTAAAGTATGATCACAAACTGGCCATCTTTGCTAATTTCCCTGATTAGGAAAGAAAAATTCAATGAAACCTCTATAGAGTATGAAAATTATATGTAGTTCATTATTTTCCCCCATACACAGAAAACAGTGGTCAAAATTAAACTTTTGATGGGAAAATACTGCCAATTAAATTTAAGTTCAAAATTCAGTAACTCTGTGAGATCATCATGGAGAAGCTAACACCCAGAAAAATTCTTGATTTACTTCACTTCCCTTGGAAGAAATCTTTGGTAATTTTATTATTTTACTGCATTCAAAGATCTTAAATTTCACTTTACCCAAAATTAGACATATGTACCTCATTATTGTGTAGAAGTTCAATGCTGTGTTAATGTGTTTGGTAATTTTGTGGCTATTGGAATGTTTTTAAGTCCACTAATTTATGAATACAAGATAGAATGATTTCTATAGTACTTGGGAAACTTTCCAGATAGTAGAATGTGATGGAACTTAACAATTTCTAAAGCATGAATAGAATTTTTGAAAATAAGCAGTATAAGAAATTAGATTACTTTTATCTTTAAATTAAAGTACACTTTATTTTCTTCTCAATTTTCCCTTGGAATTTCAAAATAGAAATTGATAATTTATTGCATCTGTACTGTGAGTTTACAGGAAATTTTTAACACCTGTAATTTTATTATAGAAAGTAAAGAGTTAATATGGATTATGTGACTAGACAAAACTTGATGTTGAATATTTATTAAATTTTCAAATTCAGTTCTCTGAGTCATTCAAGCTAAAGTGAGATATCTCCTATTTTTTTAATCCTATTTTACTTAAAATTCAACAGGTCCACCAGCTGTCCTAGAATTGTAACCAGGACAATAGTCACCATAAGGAGTAGCAGTCAAAAGAGGATGAAGGTAAGAGGACTTTGACCATGTGTCTTCCATTTGAAAGGAGAGGATTTAACTCTCAGTGAGTAGAAAACAGTTTCATTTTTCATTAAAAAATGTTTATTTCAAAAGTCAGATGCAGCACTAGTCAATTCTTTTGGTGTACAGTTTATGAATTTCACACATGCATAGCTCCTTATGTGTGTGTGGACTTTCACCATTTCTATTTATTCTCAAATATTAACAAAAAATCTTTGACCAATTCCTCACAGACTAAAACTCAGCTTTCGATTCTCTAATCTCATTCTATTTTCCTTTGCCTTGGATTCTAGTTTTAACTTTATGGGTTTCTTCATTTTATTCAGTTCATAAAAGCAAAATCACACAATAATTATTCTTTTTGTCTGTCAGGTTTCACTAAACATTATGATCACCAGGTTCACCCAAATTGCATATGCTTAACAGTTTTATTTCTTAAACCTGAAAATATTCCATTGTATATATGAAACACAATTTGCCTAATCAATCATCAGTTGATGGACAACTGTTTTATTTCCATCTTTTGGCAATTATGAATACCAATGTTACATGTTCATTTCCTTGCTTTCAGTTCTTCTGGGTAAATTTCTGGTAGTGGTATTTCCAGGCCATACAACAGATCTATATCTATCCTGCTTACAAACCACCAAATGGATGTCCACAGCTGCTGTACTATTTTAGTACAGTGAATAAGCAAGACTATCTCTCTACATCCTCTCCAACACTTGTAGATTTCTGTTTTTTTTTAATATTAGCCATTCTATTATGTATGCTATATCTCATTGTAGGTTTGTTTGTATTTCCCTAATAGCTAATGATGTTGCAATTTTTTTCATACATTCCCTTACCATTTGATTTCTTCTTATGATAAACATTTATTAATGTGTTTTTGTTCATTTATTTGTTTTTAATTTATAATTTTTATTGAATTATATCATTCATGCATGAACATGCATAAATAATAATTAGGTAGTAATGTTGCAGCAAAGATAGTTCTGAACTGCAGAATGACCCAAAACCAGCTCTCAGAAGTGGTGGAACAGATTTATTATGCAAAGGCCCAGAGGACAGTAAATCTCCAAATCCCTAAGACCTGTTTTCAGAGGTTTATATAGGATTTTGTGTGGGGTTAGCATGACTTTTGCTCATTGGCTAACAAATGGCGAGGCAAAATTTTGCAAGTGGGGTTACAGAAGCAGAAGGCAGGTGGAAGGTCATGGGCTAGATTTACAGAAGAAGGGGCCAGAGTGGTTTGTCAGATTACAAAAGTGGGGGGCAGGAGTCATTCTGTGATATTCTCCTGTGAGGCCATTTTCTCCCAGGCTGATTTACAGAAGCTGGTGCAGGAGTGGCTCAGATATTTTTTGTGCAAGGTTATGTTTTTTATTTCTCAACAATTCCCCCCCTTTTAATGCCCTTATTATTTTTATAGGGCATCACTTGAGCTAAGTCAAAAAACAATTTAAGGTAGTGAAGCATTTTACAAGACACAAGTACATTATTAAAATTAGTATTTTTTAAAAAACTACTTTCTAGTTTCTGGGAGCTGTAGTTGTTAGTTCAGTCTCAAACAGTAATCTGAGCAGTTTAAAGAGAAGTAAGAACTATAGGGAACAGGAGTTCTTCTAGTCAGATGATGATTCTCGGTGGCTCTGGGTAATTCAGATTTTCAAGGGGCAGTCAGGTGCAGGGCGAGTTGTCCAGCTGTCTTGTTTTTCATTGGAGTGAGCCCTTTTAACTCTAGTATGATGAACCCAAGGGCTAATACCTGAAACTTTAAGAGCAGTGGGGGTTACAAGGATAACAGTATGAGGGCCCATTCAGGTGGGCTGGAGGGGCTTTTTTTGTCCAGTGTTTAACTCAAACTAGATTTCCAGGTAAATGTGGGTGTACTGGGTGGCCTAATGGGACAGAATCCTGAGACAGGACAGTTTTGTGTATTTGGGCTAGAGTTTAACTGCTGGAGAATAGAATCCTGGCCAGTTTTCCTAAGAGTCTGAGACTTCCCTTGAAGGTTTGAATAATTGGGGATGGTTGTTTAAACAGAACTTCAAAAGGTGAAAAGCCTGAGGGTCCCGGGGGTACAGTCTGAATTTAAGGAGGGTTAATGGGAGCCCACTCATGGGAGCCCAGTTTATTTTATTTTTTAAAGACCTTGGATAGGGTGGTTTTGATGGTTTGATTTACTTTCCCTGAGCTTTGGGGCCTATATGCTGTGTGGAATTTTCACTTAATTTTTAACATTTTGCTAGGTCTTGGATGCTGTCTGCTACAAAAGCCAGGCTATTGTTGCTGCTTATGGATAAATATATCCCATGCCAAGGAACTATGTCTTGGAACAAAGCCTTAGTTACTTCTCTTGTTCTTTAGAGCGGGTGGGAAAGGTCTTGACCCAGCCTGAGGAGGTGCACATTATTACTAATAAGTACCTACACATTTGACTTGGTTTAATTTCTGTAAAGTTTGTTTTTAAGTTTTTAAAAGGGTGGTTCCTGTGTGTTGGATGCTGGCTGGGGTCTGGGGATCTTGGGAGAAAATATTACTTATTTAGCTGTGGTGACTGCATATTTAGTAACCTCTTTTTTCATTTCTGATAAAACTGCTGCTGTTTGTGAATAGGGTTTGATCTGGGCAAGAAAGTGGCATGTCCTGGAGGTTGGGGTGTCTGGTATACAGCATTTTGTCATTTCTGCATAACTGTGTTTAGGAATTCCTCTTTTAGTCAGCAGGAAAGTGGAAGGATTAAGGAAAAGAGGTGGGGGAGTTTTTTGAAGCTCTGTGGGAACTGAGTTCAAATTAATTGAGTTCTTTTATTTTTTTGAGTCTTGGGATTCTCCCATTTAAAAGCAAATAGTGACTGACTCTGGGGAGCTACCCACAGCAGGAAAAAAAAATTCTGTGAATCCAGACACGTAAACCAAGTGGCCCCAGGCAGTACTGGCAGCAGCAGGGAATTTCAGAATGAAGTATTCCCCCTTTTCAGAGTGGCCTTTCTCTATTGGTTAGGTCTGAATTTTTAAGGCTGCTGCTAATAGGGTGACCTGCTATTTTATTGCTTTTTGCTTCCCCCTAAGCAGTTTTGTTCTGATTGATGAATACTTTGTTTATGACTTTGAGGAGCTGGGAGATGATTATCTCTGTGACTCCATTTAGATTCTAAAGTTTTTGTTTGATAGCTGGTGCCACCTGGATGATGAAAGCTGCATTGACCATTTTTTGGCTTTCTGGGGTTGAAGGGTTGAAGGGGGTGTAAATATTGAAGGCTTTGCAAAGTTAGTTATAAAAATTTCTTGGAGGTTTTTTTTTTCAGGCTTTTGAGTGATGGAGGCCATTTTAAACATGTTTGTTGGCTGCCTCACTCCTTACCATACCCTTTTGAGGAGGGCTTCCTGATACCACTGAAGGGCAGCCTGCCCCTGATCTGTATTAAAGCCCCAGGCCAGTTGAGTTCTTGGTGCTGTTTCTCAGGTTCATTCCTCTGGCTCCAAGACACCTGTGGAGGCCTGTTCTTGCAACCATTTTCTGGCTTCTGTGAGGATCTGGGGTCTCTCCTCTGTATTGAACAGGGTTAGGACAAGTTGGCAGCAATCATCCTAAGTGGGGCATGGAAAATGGGACTCCAGTTGATAAGAGTCTGAGGCTTTTCTGAATATAAAGCGGTATGGTGCTTTCACTTTAAGAGACCTGCAGTTGTGAAAGGTTGATAAAACAGGATTGGGCTCCAGGATGGGCTGTTCCACCTGCACTAATCTGGGCTGAATGTTGTGTTTCACAGAGGGGCATCTGAAGTGCAGGTTGCACTGTCTGGAGTCTTTGCAAAAGAGTGTCAGGAACCCCCTGGTGGTCCAATGGGCACCGGGAAACTGAAGGTGGAGGAGTTTCTGGGAGATCTGCTTGTGGAGGCTCAGGGGCAGGGAGATGTTCTGGAACAGCTGGAACAAACAACAGGGGTAGTGGGTTTTCTTCCAGAGATTTTTTAGAAAAATAGGTTTTCAAGGTTTGGCAATTTGAGTTACTATGACCCTATTCTGACCCTTCCTTTCAACACAGAATTGAACCTAAGGGGGTAGAGTTTGGGCAATTTTTAACTAGGAACTGATGTAGGGAAACTGACCAGGGTGGCTGGGGGTCTCAGTGAATGCCTGCCAAACTGCATTAACTTTGACCACATGTAGGGTTCTCTCGGAGGGCTAATTAACACTAAACTTAGGTCACTCTACTTTGCTCCAAGTCTGGAGAGTGCTGGGGGAAATATGGACACAATAATCCCCAGAAAAGACTTTCTTGAAGAATTTTAACATATAATTTAAGACTGTGAGTTTGGATTGTGATGACCCCAGCCCTGAACCAGTGTTGTAGGACAAAGGAGGGGAGCCCTCACATGACTATTCAGATGGCTGCCTGTCTGTATCTCTCACCAGAACTTAAGTTCATCTTAGCTGAGACATTCATGTAGAGTCCAGATTAGCCATTATGCCATATAACATAGCTGCAGAGGGCAGGTTGGGGCCCATTTGGGCTCTGTAGTGCATGCTGTGGAGATATAGACTGGATCAGGAGAGTCAAGTCTCTGCAGTCCCCATTCATTCACTAAATCACTCAGAGATTACACAGTCCTACCCAAGGGACTAGCTTATCCTGGAATCTTGACTCTTGAGATTTTTGGGAGATGATAAGTCTCCCCTTCTGTCCAGAGAAGGGCCTGACTGGGACTCAGAACCCCAAGTCTTTACCTTTCTGATGTCTCCTGATGTTGTTAAATCCACCTCTCCACTGAGTTAGGCCTGGTGGAGGACACAACTTACAGGGATCCTTTCCCCAAAGAAGGCCCCATCAAGGGGACTGATGGCACCATCTTCTTCATGTGGCTATTTTCACTGGCCATGCCCACCAGTCACAAGCTGGAGGCTCAAAGGGCCAGTGTAGTTGGGTTTCCTGGTCAGGGAACCAAATGTTCCAGCAAAGCCAGGAGTTCTGAACTGTAGAAAGACCCAAAAACAGCTCTCAGGAGAAGTGGAGGAACAGATTTATTATGTGTGGGCCCAGAGGAGAGTCAATCTCCAAATTCTGAGCCCTGTTTTTCAGTTGTCATAGGTTTATATAGGATTTTATGTGGGATCAGCATGACTGTTGCTCATTGGCTAATGCCTTGCTAGGCGAAATTTTGCAAGTAGGGTTACGGAAGCAGAAGGCAGGTGCAAGGTTGTGGGCAGATTTACAGAAGTGGGAGGCCAGAGTGGTAAGTTAGATTACAGAGTCAGGGGACAGGAGTCATTCTGATATTCTCCTGCAAGGCCATGTTCTCCCAGGCTGATTTATAGAAGCTGGGCCTGAGTGGCTCAGATTGTGAACTTGCAAAATAAACATATATAACATCACACATGGGTCTCATACATCACCCCTCCACCAACTCTTTGCATTGATGTGAAACATTTGTCACAAACTATGCAAGAGCATCATAAAATTTTACTACCAACTATAGTCTTTATCTTAAATTTGTTGTATTTTCCCCCAACCCATAATATTTTTTAAATTTTTGTTACAGATATTGTGAACTTGGAAAACAATCATAAAAATGTGTAGATTTCCCACATCCTGATGGAATATTTGTTACATATTATGAGACAAAATCATCAGATTATTACCACCAATCATGGTCCATACCATATATTTGGCACACTTTATCTGTACACCTCCATTATCAACACAGTACAGCGTGGCATTTATGAAAGAATATTATAGTATTGCTGTTAACCACAGTCTATAGGTCACAACAATTGTACTTTTTCCATGCTTCTCCATATCCCCATTACCCTGCAATAGTGATGCACATCTGCTCTAACTCACAGAAGGGCTCTCTTGCATTTGTGCCTTAACCACCATTCTCAACTGCATCTGGGTTCACTATGTTATTCAGTCCATACATTATTCTTTGACTTTCTTTCTATTGACATTTACTTCCTCAGACTACCTTCTTCAATCACAATCCCATTCACAAACCAGTTGCTACTCACTATAATGTATTACTATCAAATCTATTCATCTCCACACTTTTACGGTCAAGTTAATGAAAACTTCTATGTACATTTAGCATTCACATTTCTTCTCAACCCTCCTATCTCCTAATAGCTATACTCTAGGTTTTAATTCCATGGGTTTATTGTTTGTATTTAGTTCATATTAATGAGACCATGCAATATTTGTCCTTTTGTGTCTGGCTTACTTCACTTAGTATAATGTCCTCAAGATTCATCCATGTTATCAGATATGTCCCAATTTTATTTCTTCTTGCTGTAGCATAGTATTCCACAGTGTGTATATCCACATTTTGTTTGTCCATTCATTGGTGGATGGACACATCAGTTGTTTCTATCTTTTGGCAATCGTGAATAATGCCACTATGAACACTGGTGTGCAGATGTCTGCTTGTGTCATAGTTTTTAGATCATCTGAATATATTCCTAGTAGACAAATTGCTGGATGATATGGCAGTTCTATATTTAGCTTCCTAAGGAACTGTCAAACTGTCTTCCACAGAGGCTGCATCATTTTACACTTGCACCAACAGTGAAGGAGTGTTCCTATTTCTCCACATCCTCTCCAGCACGTATTGTTGTTTGATTTTTAATAATGAACATTCTATGTGGTGTTAGATGATATCTCATTGTTGTTTTAATTTGCATTTCCCTAATAGCTAGTGATATGGAACATTTTTTTATGTTTTTTGGCCACTTGTATTTCCTCTTTGGAGAAATGTCTATTTAAATCTTTTGCCCATTTGTTTATTGGATTGCTTGCTCTTTTATTGTTGAGTTGTATGATCTCTTTATATAGAATGGAAATCAAACCTTTATCACATAAGTGGTTTCCAAATATTTTCTCCCATCAACTGGGCTCCTTTTCACCTTCTTGATGAAGTCCTTTGAATCACAGAAATGTTTAAGTTTGAGGAGGTTCCATTTACCCATGTTTCTTTCATTGGTGTAAGGTTTAAGAATCCACCACCTATCACCAGGTGTTGAAGATGTTTCCCTACATTTTCTTCTAGGAGCTTTATTGTATTTCCTTTCATATTTAAGTCTTTGATCCATTTTGAGTTAATTTTTGTATAAGGTGTGAGGTAGGGGTCTTCTTTCTTTCTTTTGGCTAAGGAAATCCAGTTCTCCCAACATCATTTCTTGAATAAAGTGTTTTGCCCCAACTGGGAGGGCTTGACAGGCTTGTCAAAAATCACCTGGCCATAGTTGTGAAGGTCTGTTTCTAAAACATCAATTTGGTTCCATTGGTCTATGTGTCTATCTTTATGCTAATATCATACTGGTTTTTTTTTTTTTTTTTTTTTTTTTACCACTGTAGCTAGGTAATATGATTTAAAGTCTGGAAGTGAGAGTCCTCAAACTTCACTTTTCCTTTTTAAGATGTTTCTGGCTATTTGGGGCCTCTTACCTTTCCAAATAAACTTGGTAATTGTGTTTTCCATTTGCTTAAAAAATGCTCATGGAATTTTTATTGGGTTTGCATTGAATCTGTATATCAACTTGGGTAGAATTGACATCTTAATGATATTTAGTCTTTCAATCAAGGAGCATGGAATGTTCTACCAATTATTTAGGTCTCTTTTGGTTTCTTTTAGCAATGCATGATAGTTTTCTGAATACAAGTGCTTTGCATCCTTGGTTAAATTTATTCCTAAATATTTTATTCTTTTAGTTGCTATTGCAAATGGAATTTTTCCCTGACTTTCTCCTCAGATTGTGCATTATCAATGTATAGAAACACCACTGATTTTTGCATATTGGGCTTGTATCCTGACACTCTACTGAAATAATTTATTAGCTCTAGCAGCGTGGTTGTAGATTTTTCAGGACTTTCTAGATATACAATCATATCATCTGTGAATAGTGAAAGTTTTAATTCTTCCTTTCCAATTTGGATGCCTTTTATAATAATGCTTTTTTTTAACAATTTTTAATTGGCTGTTAGCCTTTTCATTGCTGAGTTGTAGGATTTCATTATATTTCATAGATAATAAACTATTATTGGGTGTGTGATTTCCAATTATTTTCACCTATTGACTAAGCTGCCATTTTACCTCCTTTACAAAGTCCTTTGAGGTGCAAAAGTGTTTCATTTTGAGTAGGCACCATTTATATATTTTGTTTTTTGTTACTTTGTGCTTAGATGTAAGGTTTAAGAGATTCCCTCCTACCACAAGATGTTAAAGATATTTCCCTACATTATATTTTAGGAGTTTTATGGCCCTGGCTTTTATATTTAAGAATTTAATCCATTTTGAGTTGATTATTGTAAATGTCATGAGAGAGGGGTTCTCTTTTGGTTATGGATATCCTATTCTCCCAGCACCATTTGTTGAGAAGACTGTTCTGTCCCTGTTAAGTGTACTTGGTAGGCTTATAAAAATTAGTTGGCCATAGATGTGAGTCTATATCTTAACACCCACCCAATTCATATCCTTTCATCAATGATTCTATTTTTATGATGATACCATTTTGATTTACCACTGTAAATTTAAAATATGCTTCAATGTCTGGAAGCCTGTCCTCCAACTTTGCTTTCTTTTTAAAGGATATATTTTGCTATTTGGGGCCTATTTCCCTTAAATAAATTTGGTAATTAACTTCTATTTCTGTAAAGTAGACTGGTGGAATTTTTATTAGGATTGTGTTGAATATATAAATCATTGTGGGTAGAATTGACACCTTTACATCTTCACAACATTTGACCTTCCAGTCTATGAACATGGAGTGTCCTTCCATTTGTTTAGGCTCCTCCCTCCCTCCCTCCCTTCCTTCCTTCGGAGTACTTTGTAGTTTACGAAGTACAGGTCTTTTTACATGTCTGGATAAGTTAATTCCTATATATTTGAGGATTTTTGTAATTATTGTAAAATGATTTTTTTAAAATTTTCATCTCATTTATTAATAATTTATAGATGCACTACTCATTTTTGCATGTTGATCTTGTATCCTGTCACTTTATTGAAGTAATTTATTTCCTATATTAGCTATGTAGTAGATACTTCAGAATTTTCAAAGAATAAGATCAAGTTGTCTATGAATTGTGAGAGAATACTTACTCTTTTCCAATATGGATGCCTTTTATTTCTTTAGCTTGCTTAATTGTTCTAGAAAGAACATCTAGTACAATATTGAATAACAGTGGTGCTAGTGAGCACACTTGTCGTTTTCTCAACATTACAAGCAAAGCTTTCATCCTTTACTCAGAGAGCACTAGATTGCCTGTAGGGTTTTCATATATGCTCTTTATCATGTTTAGGAACTTTCCTTCTGTCCCTATTTTAACAATGTTTTTTAATCAATAAAAGATGCTAGAATTTGCCAAATACCTTTTTTGTGCCAATGAAGAAGATCATGTGTTTCTCTTCTTTTAAATTGTTAATGCAGTGTATTATATTGATTGATTTTCTTGTGTTAAACCACCCTTGCAAGTCAAGAATAAAACTTACTAGATCATGGTGTGTAATTATTTAATAGGTTGTTGGATTACATTTGCAAATATTTTATTGAGACATTTCACATCTGCATTCATTAGAGAGATTGCTCTGTAATTTTCTTTTCCTGTAGTAACCTTTTCTGACTTTGGTAGTAAGGTGATACCAGCTTCATAAAATGTCTTGACACTGAAATTTTTCCTCCTCCTCATGTTTTTGAAAGGTTTAAAGAAAGATTGCCTTTAATTCTTCTTAAACTTTTTTTGTAGAATTCACCTCTGGAGCCATCTGCTCCTGGACTTTTCTTTTGTTCGAAAATTTTTGCTGGATGATTCAATCTCTTTATTTGTGATTGGCTTGTTGTGTTCCTGAATTTCTTGTAGTTAATGTAGGTTGTGAGTTTCTAAGAATTTGTCCATTTCATTTAGATTGTCTAGTTTGTTGGCATACAGTTTTTCATAATATCCTCTTATAATCCTAAGTGGGTTTAGTCATAATGCCCCAACCTTCATTCCTGATGTTATTTGCATTTTATCTATCTCCTTTTTCTTTGTCTAGCTAAGTTTGTTTTTGTTGATCTCAAAAATAGTTTTTGATTTTGTTGATGTTACTTATAGTTTTTATGTGTGTATTTTTTTGTTGTTCTCAAGCTCATTGATTTCTTCTCTGATCTTTCTTATTTCTTTCTTATTCACTTTATGAATGCTTATTTTTCTAGTTACTTCAGTTATTCATGTAAATCTGTAATGTTTGCTTCTTCCTTTTTCTTTTTAATATATTGTGCTCAAAGCTATAAATTTCCCTTGGCACTGAGTTCACTCTGTTTCATAGGTTTTGATAAGCCTTGCTCTCATTTTCATTCATCTTGAGATATTTACTAATTTATCTTGGAATTTCTTCTTTGACCCACTGATTGCTTAGGAAAATATTGTTTAGCTCCTGTATATTTGTGTAATTTCCCCTCTCCAACCTCTTATTCATCTCCAGCTTAATTCCATTATGGTCAGAGAAAGTGATTTATATAACTTCAATATTTTTATATTTGTTATGACCAATTTTGTGCCTGAAAATGTGATCTATTCTTAAAGAAAAATCCATGGGCACTGGGTAAGAATGTATAACTGGCTCATTTGGAGTGTAACATTCTGTTTATCTTTGTTAGGCTAGTTCATTTATCATATTGTTAAGTTCTGTGTTTCCTTGTTGATCTTTTGTCTAGTTGTTGTAGTTGTTCTATTGACATTAGATGTAATTTTTAAATATTACTTTAGCAACATATGTTTCTCCTTTTAGTTTTACCAGAGATTTCCTTATGTATTGTTGGACAACATTATTAGTTGCTTAGATATTCATGACTATTCTTCCTTCCTAATGGACTGTCATTTTATTGTCTATAATGACATTCTCCAGCTCATAACTTTTTTCATTTAAAGTATTTTTATCCAATATTAAAATAATTATCCCTGCTCATTAATGGTTACAGTTTGTGGGAAATATGCTTTAAAACCTTTTGATTTCAGCTTATTTGCATACTTGATGCATAAATATACTTCACTGACAATGTCCTCAAATAGCGAAGCCATCACAATCATTAGCATCCACTGATGCTAATCTTTTGTGACACTTTTAAGTTTTTTATGAATCTCAAAATAAGAATAATTTTTGAAATAATTAATTTCTTTGTGGGGGGCTTTTTGATTGGACTATGTCAGTGAAGCATGAGGTGAGTCAGGTTGAGTCTCTACCCCCTTACTCAAGTTGATATAAATGAAGACAGAGAAGGTGATACTCACACAGGAAAAGGAAAGCTCAGTGTTGATCCAGTCATGTGAGAAACAGTATTGCAGGCAAACAGAGAAGACTTGAGGACTCACAGATTTTCCAAAAACTGGAACCAGCAGAGCACAGAGGCAAAGAAAGAGCTCCCAAGCAATTTGGCCCACAGAGCAGCTCAAGGCACAGGAAATAAGCCCTGCCATGTACCTGATAGCTGACAACAGAACTCAAGAAGAAAGCAGAGCAGCAGAGACTGAAAGAGAAGGCCAGAAAGAAATAAGTTCTGTGCCTGATTGTTCACAGCTGAGCTCTGGGAGATGGGCTCCAAATAGAGTGAGCCTGGAGGGGAAGACAGAGACCTAGTCAGAAATCACCCAAAATCCTGTTTCAACATATGGCAAATGACTTTGGTGAGAAAACATCTCTGATGGTGTCTTGATTCAGAAATCTCACGGTCTCAGATCTGTAATTTTGCCCTAAATAAAATTCCCACTATAAAAGCCATCCATTTCTCATCCTTTGCATCAGCAGCCCTGTGGCAAATGAAGACTGAAATTAATACTAGGAGAATGGAGTTCATGCTACTTGCATTTAGCAGAAATATTGGAATGGCTTTATAAATGTTTAAAGGGTATTTTTTGCATTAACTGTTAGAAGTTTGAGAGAAAAGGCCTAGATAGTTTGAAGAAATAGTTGTTCAAAATATGAACACTAAGGATGATTCTGAAAAGACTTAGAAATGATGTTTTCAAATTAAGAGATAGTTGCTTTAAAGATTTAGAGACCAAGGCAAAATTGACTCCTAATGTTAGGTGAAAAGCAGAATTTGAAAATAATTAGCTTGGACATTGAGCTGAGGAGACTTCCAATGTAAATGTACAAAATCAGCCTGGTGTCTCTTTGCATCCTATAGAAAAATTCATGAGGATGAAAGCTAAGCTGAGAACTAAACTGTTGAACATGGAGAAACCAGAGAATGATGATTTGGTAAATTCCAATTTTCTGGAAAAGAAGTCCACAGAAGATAGTCCATATGAGGACTTGACTGAAGTTGGAACTTGTAAGTCAGTATTGGAAATGTTATCCAGGAAGGACTTGTGGAAATATTTACTGTCTGATGGCCTGGAACCTTGTGAACAGCAAAACTGATGCACTATTTGTGAGATCTCTATGAATTAAACCACTGTCAACCTGGAATAAAAGGGACAGGGAGGGGATAAGTTGAATGAAAAATGACTTCAAGAGGAAAACTGTGGAAGCTGAGGCCTGTACTTGGGACATCTTTTCAGGCCAGGAGAGGAACCCCACTCCTTGTATGTGGAAAGTGAGAGTTTGTTCCAACATTTGAAGAAGGTAGCTCTTCCAGCCCATTGTTCAAGGAGGAGTTTGGCTGTCTCAGGCATCAGAAAGGTTGAAACACATTCCTTGGTGGTCTGGGAGAGTTAAGTCACCACCCCACTGCTCTGAAAGTTCGACTCAACTCCCAATAGATTAGGGAGAATTAGATCACCACATCACTATACTGAGTGGATTGGGCCTCTATGTCAGAGACATTTTTGCACCTCATGGTACAAACGCTATTGAGACTTTTTGCCACAGACTGGGGAAATTGTGGATATCATCCCAATGTTCTTTGAGGGTGAGGTCTGGAGATCAACTGCCATGCAGATTCTTGATGAGGAGCAAAGAAGATGGTCATTGGGCAAGTACATGGAAAGGGTTTGCCTCCATGAGGTCCTGAGGAGAAGTAAACAACATTCTAGAGCTAACTCTCATACTTTGAAATCTAATTACATCCTGCAAGAGTTCAGAGTTCTTTGGAATACATGACTCCTGTTTTATCTTCCAATTTCTCATTAGAGTAACAAGACTAGATAGCTTGTTTTCTTGTGTATTGGGACTAGATAACTTACTTTCTAAGTTTCACAGGTCTACTGCTGCAGAGGAACTTTGTACGAAGAGAAACTACATTCTTATAACTGATTTTGATGTGATTTTTGTACTGAAATGATTTACACTTTTAAAATATTGTGATATAATGATTGTATTTTGCACTTGGAAAGAACATGCCTTTTGGGGATTCACAGGGTGGAGTGCAAGAGATTGGGGTTCTTGTATGAATAGCCAAAGACGCAAATTATGTTTTTTAATGAGTCCACTCATGTGGGTGTGGGATTTTTGTTTGTTTTTTGCATTTTTAAAATTTATTTAAATATGTCACTCATAAGTAAACAGACATAAACAATAAGTGTACAATAATAGTTGTGAACCTACAAAACAAACATTTATAACATCATACAGGACTTTCATAACTCACCTTACCTCTGATAATTTGCATTGTTGTTAAGCCTTCTTAACTAAACATTAAAGAGCATAGTCAAAATATTACAACTAAACAAAAGTATTTTCTTCCAACCAATCCTATTATTATTATCTTTATATCATTTATTTGTGAACATACATAAACAATTAAGGGTATAGTAAAAGTTGTGAACTTACAAAGCAAACATGCATAACATCATGCAGGAGTCATACACATTAACCTCCACTAACACCTTGCATTGTCATGAGAGGTTTATTACAAATCATGAAAGAATACTATCAAAATCTTACTATATCCATAATCTAACCATAGTCCTTACCTTACATTTGGTGAATTTTCCCTATTATTTTTTAAATATATTTTTTCATGACAGAATTTGTACACTTATAAAACAATCATGCACATGTGCAGAATTCCCCTCCATCAACCCTCCGTCAACACAACACAATGTGGTGTGTCATTTGCTACAGATAAAATAACATCATCTGATAGTTACCATGTCTGTAGTGTACATTTGGCTCACATTTTCCATACTGCCTCAGTGTCAACTCAGTATATCTTTCACATAGATGCAAGAATATTATATTATTATTAACCACAATCCATAAGTCTCTCCAGCTGTATTTTTCCCATGCTTCTCCACATTCCCAGCACCCTGCAGTAGTGATATATATTTACTCTTGCTAACAAAGGACACACTTGCATCTTTACCATCAACCACAATTCTCATCCATCTCTTGGTTTACTGTGCTATCCAGTTCCTAAATTATTCTCAAGTAGTCTATCAATTGGCATTTACATAACTAGAATACCATTTTGTCACATCCCTATTTATAAACTAGCTGTTACTCACTCTGTGTTACCATCCACTCTATACATTTCCACACATTTATAGAAAAGCTAATTAAAATTTCTACATACATTAATCAGTAGACCACTCAGTCCTCCTCTTATCTTCTTTAAGAATACACCACCTACCATCAGGTCTTGAAGATATTTTCCAATAATTTCTTCTAGAAATTTTATGGTTCTTGCTTTTATTTTTAGTTTTTTTAAATCCATTTTGAGTTAATTTTGGGATAAGGTGTGAGATAGGGGGACTCTTTCCTTTTTTCAGCTATGTATATCCAATTCTTTCAGTATCATTTGTTGAAAGCATTGTTCTATCCGAGCAGTGTCAGTTTGACAGGCTAGTCAAAAATCACTTGACCATACCTGTGAGGGTCTGATCTGAACCATACATTTGGTTCTATTGGTCTATTGTGCCAGTCTTTAGGCCAGTATCATGCAGTTTTTACCACTATAGGTACTTATGATTTAAAGTCTGGAGATGAGGGTTCACTTTTCCTTTTTATGGTGTTTCTGGCTATTCAGGACTCCTTACCCTTCCAAATAAATTTAATGATCATGTTTTCAATGTTTTTCTTTAATACTGGTAGAATTATCAGGATTGCCTTAAATCCATATATCAATTTGAGTAGAATTAACATCTTAATGATATTTAGTCTTCCAATTCATAAGCATGGAGTATTCTTCCAGTTATTTAGGGTTTTTTTGTTTGTTTGTTTTAACATTGAGTTGGAGTTTCCTGAATACAAGTGTTTTACATCATTGGTTAAGCTTACTCCTGACTATTTGAGTTTTATCTGCCATATTTTATTTTCATCACTCTTTTGACACTTTTAGTTACTTTTATTGATATAATCTTCATTTCTAGACTCTATTCCAGGCCCCTTTCTCCTGTCTTTTCTTTTCAGGCTCTGGCACACCCTTTAGTATTTCCTGAAATTCTGGTCTCTTGCTTAGAAATTCTCTCAGTTTCTGTTTCTGTGTGAATATTCTAATTTTGCCCTAATTTTTGAAAGATGGTCTTGCTGGATATAAGATTCTTGGCTGGAAGTTTTTCTCTTGTACTATCTTAAATATATCAGACCACTGTCTTCTTGCCTCCATGGTTTCTGGTGAGAAATCAACACTTAATCTTGTTGGGTATTCCTTATATGTTATGCATTGCTTTTCTCTTGCTGCTCTCAGAATTCTCTTTTGAATTTGGCATTTGACATTCTGATGAGTATGTATCTTGGAGTCCGTCTGTTCAGATTTTTTCAGATTGGAGTACTTTGTGCTTCTTGTACAGGGATATGTATGTCCTTCAATGGGGATGGGAAATTTTCTACCATTATTTCTTCAAATATTCCTTCTGCTCCTTTTCCCTTCTCTTCTCCTTCTGGGAAACCCCTGACATATGTTTGCATGTCTTTTGCAGTCATTTAGTTCCCTGAGACTTTGCTCAATTTTTTCCATTCTTTTCTTCATTTGTTCATTGTATGTTCATTTTCAGAGGTCATTTCTTCATGTTCACCAATACTTTCCTCTGCCTCCTCAAATATGCTATTATATGTTTCCAATGTTTTTTTAAAAATTTCATTTATTGCATCTTTCATTCCAATAAGGTCTGCTATATTTCTGTGTATGCTTTTAAATTCTTCTTTGTGGTGATCCAATGTCATCTTAATATCCTTAATCTCAGCCATTTCATTGAATTTATTAAGAGATTAGTTTGGACATCTATGATTCATTGTGTCAACACCTTTATGTCATTTGGAGGCTTATCTTGTTTCTTTAACTGGGCCACAGCTTCCTGCTTCTTGATATGGATTGTAATTTTTTGTTGGTGTCTTTGCATCTGGCTTACTAGAGTATTTTTTCTGGGTGCAGTTTTTCTCTTTAGTTTAGGGTTCCTATCCCTTCTCCCTTGCTGGTTGTGCAGTAGGAACCAAGTATGTAGTTGGTGCTGTAAACTGTGGAAGCTAAAGCTGCCATCATTGTGCCAGGGACCATTGAAACTTCTTCCAACTTCCTCCTTTGCCAGGGGTAGGGACAGAATCATAGCTGGGTGGAATAATCCAAGTGCAGGCCTAGACTGTAGTTGCCCAGAGAGACTGATGAAGCTTCACATCCCTTTCTCCCCTGCCTGGGGCAGCAATGGGACTACAGGTGTGGGCAGCAGTCTATGCACTGTGGGTCCAAGATGACTGCGGTTGCCCTGGTAGACTTCTGATTTTCAGTCTGTGTCAACCAAAGTAACATGCAGTTACCTGTAGAGGCTGGTGCAGGCTCCTCAGCCTCCTCCCTGCCAGAGGAGGGGCTGAAGCCTAGGATAGGGATGCAGGCTGATCTGCCTGAAAGAAACAGTTTCCTTCCTGCTGACACTGAGAGTTTCATTCAGCCTGGCATCCCCTCAGGCTGGGGGCAGACTCAAAATGGCATCCACAGGCCTTTTTCTGTCCTGGACTAGCTCACATTCCACCTGTTCCCAGGGTTATATCTCAGCCAGCCAAGTCCACCAACCAGTAGTCAAAATCAGCAGCCAACCATCTCTACTCCCCTCTTTCTGGGAACTGGAGCATCCAATTCCAGCCACAGAATAGCTCCCAGGGTGTCTCACACTGCTAGGGTAGAACAATCACTGGCCTCTGTGGTTTGGCTGCTAATTTCCCTAAGATGCTGGTACAGGTCCCCACAGCTTCTTCCCTGCTGCAGGTTGCACTGGGACCTAGGTTAGAGCTGCAATATGATCTGGATGGAAAGAAGTCAATCCCCACCAGCACTGGGATTCTCAATTTGCCCTGTTTTCCCTTTTGCCAGGTGCAGAGTTAAGATGGCAGCTTCTAGCCTTCTTCTGACTTAGACAGGTTCAAACTTTAGCTGTTCTCAGGATTTTATTGTGGCCTGCTGAATTTACTCATCAGTAGCTGAATCTGGTGCCCAACTATCTCTTTTTCCCCCATTTTTGGGAAGTGTAGCTTTCATTTTCAGCTGTGGAGCAGCTCCCGAGTTGGCTTGTGCTTCCAGTGGAGGATGGCCATTGGCCTCCAAGGTGTGGAGTGCTCTACTTATGAGTACTCTGCAGATGGGGAGTCTCCTCCCATTCCTTCAAGGATGTTACAGGACACTCTTCTGGTTCCCTGGAGTGCCAAAACAAGTGCTTCAGCTAGCTCCATAGAGCTCTGGGTGTTTGCTAACTGTCCTGTTGCAGGAGCTGACTCTAAGAGCTCCTTACTCCACCACCACCTTGCTGGTTCTCTTCTTTTCCTTCATTTTTGAATCATTTCCCTCTCATAATTTTATCCTTTCAACTTAAAAATTAATTGTATCACTTCCTAGTACTAACCGGTGTGACCAGAAGTCCCTCTGGATAAGACTCAACAAACCACAGCTGACAGCACATTTGTGATTATGTTTTGCTACTTACAGGACAGGGGATAAAACTAGATCTTGTATTCACAGGCAGTGGAGATCAAGGAAAAAATCTCCAAAGTTGCCACATTTAAAGCTATGTCTGCAGGTATACATAAAGAATAAGATTTTCATGTAATTATATCTTTCATGTAATTAAAAATATACATATTCAAATTTAAGTTATTAGTGATTGTCTTTGTACCTTTGCTTATATCATACTCACAAATAGTCATTTAAGACACATAACAGTGATATGCATAGATACAGGATGAACATTCCTAACCTTGCTTATGTACAACAGAAAAACAATTTTTTGCAATAATTAGTAGGATTAAATAAATATTTTTCTCAAGAAAATATGCAAATGGCCAAAAACCACATGAAAAGATGCTCTAAATCACTAGCCATCAGGGACTTTCAAATCTAAACCATAATGAGTTGTCACTTCACACTCACAATTGTGGCTATTACCTTTAAAAAAAAGGAAAATAGCAACTATTGGAAAGGATGTTGGAAAGGAGACATTAGAACTCAGGTGCATTGTTAGTGGGAATGTGTAATAGTGCAGCCACATGTAAAAAAGAAATATGGTTATTTCTCAGAAAATTAAAGAGAGGATTACCATTTGACCCAGCAACCCCAGCAACCCATTTCTAGGTATATTCACAAAGAGATGAAAACAAAATTGCAGATATATATGCAATAACATTTAGAGAAGCATTATTAAGAATATTGAAAATCTAGAAACACAAATGTCTATCAACAAGTGAATTCATAAACAAAATGTATTACCTGTATGCAATGGAATATTCAACTTTTAGAGAAAATGAATTATGAGACATTCTGCAACATGGGACAACCTTGAACATTATGCTTAGTGAAAGAGGAAGTTACTTAAGGACAAAAAGTCTGCATCACTTCTAAGAGATGAGTAGTAATAGTTAATTCACAGAGATAGAAAGAAGATTAGAGGTCACCAGAGAAGGTGGTGAAGGAGAATGGGGGAGTGTTTATTTGTAAAAAATAAACATAAAAATAAAAAATAAAGAATAAGGTTTTCAACAAATGGTCACAGGACAACTGGGTATCCACATGCAAAATAATGAAATTAGACTTCTACCTTATATCATATACGTAAATGAACACAAAATGGATCAAAGACTTCACTGGAAATATCACTATAACACAATAGAAAACATAGAGTAAATTTTTCTTATTTCCAATTAAAGAAAAGATCTTCTGTGGGTTAAACTGTGTAAGTGAATATTTTTACATCTCCTGTGATGTTGACTATACTAAAAAATTATAAATAACAAAGAGATAGGCTTCTTTTGCTGATTAAAAGTGGTACCTAGAAAATAATTCACACATTACATCCTTTGTGGCACAACCTCAGACATCTCTCAGATACGCACATTGAAAATTAAGTAATTAATTAGTAGGACTAGTATAAAGAAAAATTCAAAATTTCATAAAAGGATAATTGGAGATATCATACTAATTCATTGTAAAAGCAAATTTTAAAAAATATAATTATTTTAAAGTTATAAGTAGCTTTATAAAATGTTATTAAAATCAAACTGACATTTATTTTGATCTTAGTATTAATTCTAAGCTTTACATGGATTTTGAAGTGAATGAATCAATTGAATAGTTGCAACCAGGAAAATCATGAGGAGTGGTAACATTACAATCCACAATTTAATGGACATAGATTTAAAAATCACTGAGAGGTAAATTATTTGATAAATATGACAGAGTAACCTGATCCATTAATCTAAAATACATGAAAGTAAATATTCCTTAAATCAAAACAAATAAAAATACAATATTTTTATTTATTTTATTTTTTAAGGCATTTATTTATTTATTTCTCTCCTCTTACCCCCCACTTTCTGCTCTCTGTGTCCATTTGCTGTGTGTTCTTGTGTCCACTTGGATTATCTGGTGGCACTGGGAAACAACATCTCTTTTTTGTTGCATCATCTTGCTGTGTCAGCTCTCCACGTGTGCAGTGCCACTTCTGGGTGGGCTGCACTTTTTTCATGCCAGCTGTCTCTCCTTGTGGGGTGCACTCCTTGTGTGTGGGGCTCCGCTATGCAGGGACACCTCTGCATGGCACAGCACTCCTTGTGTGCCACAGCACTGCCCATGGGCCAGCTTACCATATGGATCAGGAGGTGTTGGGGATTGAACCCTGGACCCTACATGAGGTAGATGGATGCTCTATCAGTTAAGCCATGTCAACTTCCCAATATTTTTATTTTTAAAATTTTTATTGTGAATATAAAATTTGCCATTTTAACATTTATAATTTTGCAAACTATTTACATTTATTTTTGTAATGTAATCGCATCACCACCTACTACCAATACTTTTTTGTCCACCACAACAGATACTTTGTACCCATTTAGAAATATATAGCTCACAATTCCACAACCTCTGGCTCTTGAAACTTCTAATTTTTTCTTTTTCTTTGAATTTACTTATTTTCCATACTTCTTATAATGGAATCACACAATATTTCTCCCTATAAACCTGGCTTATTTCACTCAGCATTTGAATTTTAGGTATATTATTCTGCCATGAAAAGAGTAATTTCTACAACATAGGTAAATCTTGAAAATCTAAAAAAGTGCTAAAGAAAAATGCATTTATAATAAGAAAATGATAAGTATACTATTGTTTGGAGCTTTCTAGCATAAAAATAATGCAAAAAAAGTAAATAAATACAGAAATATATGCCATTTATATATAAAAATGAAGAGTGCTTATTGTGCTCAAAATTTCATTATATTACTATGTATGATATTCTATATAGAACACAAAAAAATTTTAAGAGATAACAGAGATTGAACCCAGGACCTCATAAATGGGAAACAGGCATTCTAACACTGAGCTACAAACCCAAGAATGAAAAAAATTTATGTTGGATTTCTACAGACAAAAGCTGTAGTTACATTTCAGTATTTCACTACCTGATTTTCTATCAGGGTCTACTGCTAAAGGTATAAAAAATTTTATTTTCTAAATTCTGTTTCATACCTGCTTTACAAACAAACATATATCAGTTTAGGTCATACGTTGCAAGTTATTTAACGTTTTTATAGATAACTACTATTTTCATTATCACACCATTATCAGCTGAATATTTTATTTCAATGAAAATAGCATTTAGTTATAAAGGCTCCTTATGTTATTTTTAAATGTCTGTCTAATTTGTACAAATTTCTTGATTTATCCTCTCCTTTTTTGTTCTTTGCATTACTTGGACATTGTAGACTCTTTGTAGGAGAGTTTCTTTGGAGACTTTCTGTCTTTGTTGGGTGTTGCTTCATGTGAGGGCTCCACCATGAGGACTACATCAGTGGAGTGTGGAAATAGCTGGGAAGTATGTAGAAGCTGCATCTGGTAACAATTCTTGTGATTTCAATGATCTTTGATAGTTTCAAGTTTATTTTTAACCTGGCTTCCTTTCTTTATTAAGAGAGTATATTTCATGAAGCTAGTAAAGCAGGCAGGAGTTTCAAATTTCATAATGATTTCTCCCACTCTAATTTCTACCAGAAGAAATTATTTAGTATTACTTTTTAGATCATTCAGTAAAATTTTCTGGTCTTTGAAGGATGAGTAACAAATTTAGTGGTTGACCATCCCTGTTTTTGGATTATTTGGATTATCATTTTCTTGAAATGTATTTTCCTGAAGGTGTTGTTAAAGGAAATGTACTACAAAATGAATTCTGGTACTTCTGAAATGAAAATTAAAGGTTTATCACATGAAAATGTGGAGATCTTATGACTGAAACCAAAAAATGTGTTGAAAATATACACAAAATAATTTGAATAGAGGGCCTCACAGTATCTACCAGAAATTAAAATTCCCTCCTGGGGAAGTCCTGCTACTTTGTCAAATAAGATATACAAGTGTGGATTGTGGGAACACTGCTGTCAGGTTAGGGAGATAAGGCTCAGTTCTAAAAAAATGAAGAAATAATATTCCAACTGGGTTCTGAGCCTCAGCAAAATTGCAATGCCTACTCTCTGGTTGTTTGGACTTACCCAGGTCAGACAACAGGAAGATGAAGATGGTCAAACACCACACCAGGAAACCAAGTGTGCCTACAACTACAAGCAGGAGAATTGCAGCCATCATCCATGTGGAATCTAAGCCTCCTCTCAATATAGCAGTTTTGTGTTCATCACCACCCCAGGGTCCACATAATAGAGGAATAAAATATGAATTAAAGTGGACTTACTGATATTCTACTATAGAACTATTGCACTGGTAATGGAAGAAATCCTAGCATTGAAGTGGAAAAAGTGGCCACTGTAGGTGCTGATGGTAAGGAAAGGGAAGAAGAGATGTGATGTGGAGGCATTTTTGGGACTTGGAGTTGCCCTAAATGATATTGCAGGGACAGATGCTGAACATTATATATCCTGCCATAACCTACTGAATGTCCTGGGTGAGAGTGAAAATTACAATGTAAACTATTATCTATGTGGTGCAGGAGTGCTCCAAAATGTATTCCTTAAATGCAATGAATGTGCCACAATGATGAAAGAGTTTGTTGATGTGGGAAGAGTGGGATGGGGGTGTGGACGGTATATGGGAACCTCTTATTTTTTAATGTAATATTTTGTGTGATCTATTAACTTTAAAAAAGGATAATTAAAAAATTAAACTAAATTTTTAAAGAAAAGAACCAAAGGCTGCCTTGAAGACCTCCTTTGGGCCACAGCGTACAAGGACACTGCTTCACAACACCCAGGAGAGTGAGGGACAGAGAGATAAAGTGGCCAAAATAACTAATCAGGAGTTATTAAAACTCCCAGATACCAGGAAGATCTCCTGATCCCCATCCTTGAGATATGTGAGTGTAAAACTCCTGGTGAATTATATCTGACAGGTGAACAGACATTTTCCTCACTGCCAGCTGCTTTGAATATATATATAGAACAAGGAGTTGTTCTGAGTCATCTAGGAGGCTACTGGAAAGATAAAGATGCCAAAGGAAAATCATCAGGTATTCTTCCCTGTGGCTGGAAGCAGCACATATATCCCACCCTCAGGAAAAATAGCATGGGTAGCTCCCAGCTCCAAATAGAGTGTGATGGCAGATTCTCAAGGAAGGAGAGGTGTCTTTGAGGGTAAAGAGTGTTTTCTTTGCAGTGAATTTGGTCATAGGAACCTCCCTTGAATATTTGAAGAGACCCTGATTTGACATGCAGAGGACAGGGTGTTCTCCCTGGCATGCTGTCATGCTCAGCCACCCAGGTAGAGGGTGGCTGAAAGGAAGTAGATCAGAGAGGAGGCAGGGACAAACAGGCACCTAATCATCAGGTCTCAGCAGGTCTCTAGTAACCTGCAAGGAATCAAACCTGCCTGAGGAAAAGGGGGTGGTTAGTCTTCTGAAAGGCTACCTAACCTAAGGAGAAAGGTTAGCTCAGTGGAAGAATCCTTGCATTATATATATATACACACCACACATCTATGTCTATATATCTATATGTATATGTGTGTGTATATATACATATAGATATATAGACATAGATAGATATCTGTAAGTATGTATACATGTATGTAGGCATGTATGTATGTATGAGGTCCATGGTTTGATTCTTGGCTCTTCTTAGAGAAGAGACCCTCTGAGTTATTAGACATCCAGATGAAACTTAATGATAGGGAACACATAAATACTTTCTATGTATTAACTTTTCTTGGATCTCATATTTTTTAAAGGTTCCTTTTTCATTTTCCTCATGTTACACAATAAAATCCAGCTCAAAACCTGCAGAGGGCAGGCTGCAGGGTGATTGATGAACACGAGCAGACTGAGAAGATCCTTAGGGGTATAAAAAGGGAACTTTTTCCATTATATGTTTTCTTTTTTTTCATTTTTTTTACTCCTTTAAAAAAAATGAGTTGCTGTTGTGTTTCCTGTTTGTTTTGTTCCCTCTTCCTTTGTTTCCCTTGATTTTTGTTTTGTTTTGTTTACCAATTTTCACCACCTATGTTATTTATTTTCTTTCCTTCATCTTTGTATCTTGTTTGTGGTGATTATTCTTTAGTTCCACTCCTTTTTGTTTGGTCTTCAAATTTTCTTGTTTTTATTTCTCTCACTTTCCTTTTTATCTCTATTTTTTCTTTTTTATGTTTTTCTATAAATTTTTTCTTTTTCTTTTCCTCTATACTCATCATTTCAGCCTTTCAATTCATTCTATATATTTTCCTCTATTCCATGTCTCATTTCATTGTCTCTATTCCACTTTTTAATCTTATTCTTCTGTTCTTTTTAGGCTAATTAATCATTTTCCCAGCTCTTGGATGATTCTTATTCTACATTTTATACTATTATTACTGTTTTTCTTTTCCTCTTCCTATCTCTTTCCTTTTCTTTTCCAAGGGAACATAGAAAAAAGAAAGAAAACATAATAAGAGGAATAAAGTGTCAAAGTGAAACCTTACCAAAAATAAAATAAAAACCAAAAAGGTAAAACCCTAGATCAGAGAGAGAAGCTAATCAACTGAATAAATCCATGAAGATAAACAGAGGCCTAAACATCAACAATAAATTACAAGCTGTAATAAGCAATTGGAAGGCATGGCCCAGTCCAACACCAAAAAAAAATCAAAATTCAGGAGGAGATGCAGAACATGGAACACCTTTTGTCCAAACAAATATGAATCAACCCAATGAAGTGAAGGAGAAGACAATGATATTAAGAGAACACTGGGAGAACATACTGAAGAATTCATAAATATACATAAGATAATATATATGATGGTGATAAATGGCACAATCCAAGAAATATAAAAACACACTGGAAACACATAGAAGCTGATTTCAACAGATGAAAAAATCAGTGACATGGAAGACAGTACATCTGAAATCAAACAGATAGTACAACAGATAGATAAAAAGACAGAAGAAATTCAGGAGAGATTTAGGGGTTTGAATGCAACATGAAACACACAAGTATGTGCATCATATGCATCCCAAAGGGAGAAGAGAAGGAAAAGGGGACAGAAATGTGTTGGAGGAAACAAGGGCTGAAAACTTCCCTACCCAATTGAGTGAGATGGATGGACATGTCCAAGAAGTACAGTATAAATCCTAACAGGCCTACTCTAAGACATATACTCGTCAAATTGTTCAATGCTGAAGACTAAACGAGAATACTGAAAGAAGAAAGAGAAGAGAGATTCATCACATACAAGGGGAGCTCAATAAGATTAAGTGTGGGTTTCTTATCTGAAACCATGGAGGCAAGAAGGCAGTGGTATTACACAGTTAAGGACCTAAAAGGAAAAAAAAAACAAAAAACTTCCAGTTAAAAATTCTCTATCCAGCAAAACTGGCATGCAAAGATGAGAAGTTCAAAATATTCACTGATAAACAGAAATTAAGAGAATGGGTGAGGGGGTGGGGGTTATATGAGGATTTCATATTTTTAATATAACATTTAATTAATTTTTAAATAAAATAAATAAATGAAAGAGAATATGTCAATATGAAGCCTGTCCTTCCAGAAATAATAAATGAAGTTCTGTAGGTGGAAAGCATAAAACTAGAGAGAGGGAGCTGAAGGAGGTGTAAGAACAACCAAAAAGATAAAAAGAGAAATAAAAACAATGTACAGCATACATAAACCTAAAGAAAATATGGCTAATGTAAGTAATTCCTTGACAGTATTAACACTAAATATTAGTGGATTAAACTCATCAGTTAAGAGACACAGATTGACAGAATGGATAAAGAAATATTACCTATCTCTTTGATGTCTGCAGGAAACCCACCTTAGTTAGCCCCAGGGATTCAAGAAGGCTGAAAGTGAATAGTTGGGAAAAACAATTTATAACAAACAATAACTGAAAAATGGCAGAAGCAGCTATACTAATATTGGACAAAACATCTTACAGTGTAAAACTCTTGTAAGAGACACAAAAGGGCATTATATATTAATAAAATATATCAAGAAGAGACAACACTCATAAACACTTATGCACCTAACCAGGACACCTCAAAATACATGAAGCAAATATTGGAAAATCTAAGTGGAGAAATAGATGCCTCTACAATCAGTGAGGGACTTTAATACAGCATTATCACCATTAGATAGAACATCTTGACAGAGAATCAATAAAAAACAAAGATTTTGAATTATATATTAGAGGATCTGGACTTAATAGACATATATGGGCTATTACACCCAATTACAGTGGGATATATATTCTTCTTGAGTGCACATGGGTAATTCTTCAGGTTAGACAACATGCTAGACAACAGAATAATACTCAATGAAATCAGGAAGATTGAAATTATACAAAGAATTTTCTCTGACCACAATGAAATGAAGCTGGGAATCAGTAAGGGGTAGAGAATTGGATTAGTCATGAAGATATAGAAGGTAAACAGCACAGGATTAGACCAACAGTGGGTCAAGGAGTAAATCACAAAAGCAATCAGAACTAACTTGAAATAAATGAAAATGACAACACAATATATCAAAACCTTTGGTAGCTGTACTGAGAGGGAAATTCACAGCCATAAATTGCTACATTAAAAAAAAAGAAAGAGCTAAAATCAAAGACCTAATTGTACAACTGGATATATTAGGGAAACAATAAAATAACTGCAAAGGAAATAAAAAGAATAGAGAAGATCTATATGAAATTGAAACTAAGAAGCAGTAGAAAAAGAAACAAAAACAAAAGTTCTTACTCTGAGAAGATTAACAAAATTGGCAAACCTTTAGCAGACTAACAGAGAAAAAAAGAGAAGATGCAAATATTAAAAAAAAAAATAGAGATGAGGAAGGGGACCCACTGACCCCATAGAAATAGAATATCATCACAGGATATTTTGAAATATTGGATAATTTAGAGGTAATGTTCGAATTCCTGGAAACACACAAGCTGCCTACATTTATGATAGAAGAAATGAAATACTTAACAGACCAATCATAAAGAAAGAGAGAGAGTAAGTCATCAAAACCTCCCAACTAAGAAGGGCCTGGGGAAGACAGGTTCACAAGTGAATTCTATCGAACATTCCAGAAAGAACTAACATAAATCCTGCTTCAACTCTTCCAAAAAATTGAAATTGAGGGAATGTTGCCTAACGCATTCTGATGCTAACAACACACTAAAACCAAAGCCAAAGAAAGAGGCCACCAGAAGGGAAAACTCTAGACCAATCTCTCAAATGAACTCAGATGATAAAATCCTCAACAAAGTACTTGCTATTTGTATTCAACAATACTTCAGTGATTTATACAACATGATCAAGTGGGTTTCATCCCTGGTATGCAAGAAAGTTTCAACATAGGAAAAGTCAATCAATGTAATAAAAACAGAAACAGATATAAAGAAAAAAATCACATGATCATCTCAATATATGCAGAAAAAGCATTCAACAAGCGTTATAGCACCCTTTCCTGATAAAGACACTTCAAAGTATAGGAATGGAAGGAATCTTCCTCGATATGATAAAAGATATATATGAAAAACCCACAGCTAATATCATTTTCAATGGTGAAATCCTAAAAGCTTTCCCTCTAAGATGTGAAACAAGACAAGGATGTCCTACATCACTGCTCTTATTTATCATTGTGTTAGAAGTACTTGCTTGAGCACTTAGGCAAGAAAAAATATAAAAGTCATCCAGATTGGAAAGGAAGAAGTAAAAATTTCACTATTTGCAGGTGATATGAACCCATACCTCAAAATCCTTGAGAAATCTACATCAAAGCTTTTAGAGCTTATAAATGAGTTTGGTAAAGTGGCAGGTTATCAGATTAATGTGTAATAATCAGGAACATTTCTGTACATCAATAATGAGCAATCTGAGGAGGAAATCAAGAAAAAATATCATTTACAATAGCAACTAAAAGAATCACATATCTAGGAATATGTTTATCTAAAGATGTAAACAACTTGTATGCAGAAAAATACACAACACATTTAAGTAAAACCAAAGAAGCCATAAATAAATGGAAGAATATTCCCAGTCATAGAAAGACTAAACATCATTAAGATATCTAGTATATCCAAACTATTCTATATTTTTAATGCAATCCCAATAAAAGTCACCATGCCATTTTTTACTTAATTGGAAAAGCTAACTATAAAAATGATTTGGATGGGCAAGAAGCCCTGAATACTGAAAAAGAAAAAGAAAATTGGAGGAATTACTCTACATGAATTTAAAACATGCTACAATTCTACAGTGGGCAAATCAGCATGGTATTGGCATAATGATGAATGGAAATGAATTGAGAGTTCTGATATATATCCACAAATACACAGTTAACTGATATTTGACAAAGCCACCAAGCCCATTCATAGGGGAGAGAATGGCATCTGCAACAAATGGTGGTTGGAGAACTAGATACCCATATCCAAATGAATGAGAGAGGAACACCATCTCACACCTTATACAAAAATTAACTGATGATGGATCAAAAATCTAAATATGAGGGCCAAGATAATAAATATATTGGAGGTGTTGCTGGGGGGGGAGGGGTGCGGTGGGGGTGGTGGGGTCGAATGGGACCTCATATTTTTTCAATGTAATATTTTTACAAAATCAATAAAAAAAATAAAAGCTTAAAAAAAATAAAATAAAATAAAAATAAATAAATAAATATATTGGAGGATAATGTAGGGAAGCATCTAAAGGATCTTGCATTAGGAAATGGTTTCAGGAACTTTTCATCCAAAGACAGAGAAATGAAAGGAAAAAAAGAGAAATGGGACTTCCTCAAAATTACAACTTTTGCATATTAAAAGGAGTTTGTCAAGAAAGTGAAATGCAGCCTACCCAATAGGAGAATATATTTGGTAACCATATATCTTATAGGGGCCAAATAATCTGCATATATTAAAAAATCCTACACCTCAAAAATAAAAAACACAGTTTGTTTAAAAAATGGGCAAGCAATTTTAATAGATACTTTTCCAAAGAAGAAATACAAATGGTTACAAAGCACATGAAAAGATGTTCAACTTCAGTACCTATAGGGAAATGAAAATCAAAACTACAATGAGATATCATCTTATAACCATGAGACTGGCAGCTATTAAAAAAAAGAGTAAACAACAAGTGCTGGAGAGGATGTGGAGGAATGGAAACACTTAACTACTGCTGAAGGCAATATAGAATGTTACAGGCAATGTGGAGGGCAGTTTTGTGGTACTTCAGAAAGTTAACTATAGATCAGGCATATGATTCAGCAATTCCACTGCTGCATATATACACAGAAGAATTGAAAGCAAGGACAGGAACAGATATATGCACACCAATGATCATCGTGGCATTATTCACTATTGTTAAAAGTTGGAAGCAACCCAAATACCCATCAACAAGTGAATGGATAAACAAATTTATATAAATATAAATTTATATAAACAAATTTATATAAAAAAACAAATTTATATAAATAAATGGAATATTACTCAGCTTTAAGAAGGAATGCGGTATTAACACATGGATTAATATGGATGAATCTTGAAGACTTTATGTTGAGTGAAGCAAACCACGCAATAAAGGAAAAATAGTACATGACCTCACTGATATGAATCAAGTAAATTGAGCAGACTCACAGAGCTAGATTCTGGAATACAGGTTTACAGGAGATGGAAAGGGAGAGGGCTGTAAGCCTTTTGGATAAAACCTATGATAAGATGAAAGTGTGTAGTTCTTCAGGGAAGGGGCATGACAGTGTTGCAGTGATACTTTTAGGTTGGGTGTTGCTGTTTTATCAGGGGGTAGTATTGGGATGGAAGTTTGGACTGTCCATGGAACTAAGGAGAAGGTTGGAGGAGGGAGCAGGTGAACACTAGGGATCAGCAGTTATGTTAAAATTACAGCATTGAGAATCTTTTGGCAACATGGCAGGTAAGATCTACAGGTTTATGGTGTTGAACGTGGGAGGCATTCAGGAGAAGGTGCACCTGTGGCAGGCTTCTAGGGAGTGTGTTAGTGTTCATCTTGCCATATTTGGTTATATCAGTGGGTGCAGACCTACATAATGAGTGTGATGGTGTTGGACTCCCATCCTGGTGTGTCCTGCTATGTTCTCAAACAGAGGGACGGAGTATCTCAAAAGCCTAGGCAGTGCCAAGAGAACAGCCAGTGTGTTTAGCCCTCAATGTTGTTGCAAGTAACTATGAATCTTATTCTGCAAGGAGTGAAACCTGGTGGTTCCCAAGGGCCCCCAAGGCAAGGGGAGTGAGGAATAGAATAGATGGATCATGGAGCATTTTGGGGACAATGGAAGTATTCTACATGATTTTACAATGAGGGATACAGGACATGTTAAATTTCATCAAAATTTATAAAGGCGTCTGATCAAAAATGTAAACTATGATGTAAATCATTGGCCAAGGTTTATAGCTATGCTTCAATATTTGTATATCAATTGTAACAAATGTACCATCCACATATAAAATGTTATTAATAGAGGAAAGGGTAAAAAGGAGAGAATGTAGGATATATATCCTGTATGTGACTTTTCTGTAGCCTAAAACTTCTTTGATGACAACATGAATAAAAGTAAAACACTGGGGGAATACACAGAAGAAAATATCACTATATATACAACACAACAGATTTTACAGTAATGAAAGACATAAATTTTAACCTTTTTTCATTTTATCATTCCAAAAAATTTATTTTTGAATTTAAAATTTTTTTCATTTTATTTCTCATTTTTAAACCATCATTATTTCATTTTCTTATTATTTGCTGTTTGGCTAATTTGTTGGCTTCATTTTTGAAGAAGTTTTAAATCATGGAATGGATAAAACTATGATAGGGGAATAGCATTTGTGTGGGGTTTCAATGATGGAAGATACATGGGAGGAAGTTCACCTGGGCACACATACAAGGCATATAAATTTGTTTAAATGTTCATTGGGCATTGTCACTTAGGGTGCAGATTCAGGCAATAACCAAAAACAATGCAGAATTATCATCCCAGGGAGCTCTGCCACATTCTCAAATGGAAAATTAAGAATCCCCTGAGAACAGGGATAATGACTAGTGAAGAATTATAGTCTCTTAATGAGTTCTTAATAGTGATGACTGTACTTATGAACCTTTACTCTTGAAACTAAAACTTAGCTTAGTATTATATGGTGTCTAAAAGTTACCTCCTGAGAGCCTCCTTTTTTTCTCAAATGTGGCCTCTCTCTAAGCTGAACTCAACATATAAATGCATCACCTTCCACCTAGCATGGGACATTTCTCCTAGGGATTAGCCTCCATGGCATCAAGGCATTAAAACTGAGCACCAACTAGCAATACAACTGGAGGAAAACCTTGATCTAAATGGGGAAAGGTAAAGAAAAATGAGTTTATATACCTAAGAAACTTCAGAGTGAGTCAGGAGGTCATTCCAGAAGTTCTGCTTATGCATGTCTCAGCAGGACTCATGGACAGCCAAACTAAACACTAGCTCAAATAGTGGGGCTTGTGACAGCTCTGAAGACATACAGACACTATAATCAGGTATAAATAACTGAGGAGTTTGATGCCTTGCCAGAAGGCCCTATTTTGGAATTTATGCTTCCCCATGTGACAGCACTGGATTCAGTTATGGTTTCCTTATACATGGCTCTTCTGATCATTCCATTTGAACAAATAATTAGCACTAGGTTTGTTAGGTGTATGTCCAAGAGAGTAAAATCTTTGTGCTGTTCGTGTGCTAGCTAGGTTCTAAATCTTAACAGAGTAGGAACATATACTCTCCAGTTCATTGGATTCACCTAGGACAACTAACAAGGAGATGATGATAGACAGTGACCATCCCAAGGAACTGATAGTGTCTACAACTATAAGCAAGAGAGTTCCATTCATCTACCCCATGAGATCAAAGCTCCCTCTCAGTTTGAGGTGGAATTGGCTTCACTATCCCAGAATCCTCAGGATTGGGGACAGAATTATGGACCAAAGAATATTTACTGATATTCCAATATACTTATTGTGATTTTAGCAATGGAAGAAATTATATCATTGATGTGGAGGCAATGGACACTGGAGATTCTGAGGGCAAGGTGAGAGAAAAACAGGTGTAATATGGGAGCATTTTTAGGACTTGGGAATTGCCCTGAATAACATTAAAATGACAGATACAGGTCATTACATAACTTGTCATAACCTACAAAATTTTGCAGGAGAGGGTGTAAACTACAATGTAAATGATAATTCCATGCTTATTGGCAATGCCCCAAAATAGGAACACACAGCAAATGGACACAGAAATTAGACAATGGAGTGAGGGGGGAGAAGTAAATAAATTAAAAAATAATTTTTTAAAAAAATAAAATAACTGAATGTAATATGACACATTAACAAAATGAAGGGGAAAATGTCAATTGTTGCAGAAAAGGCATTTGACAAAATCCAGCATCCTTTCTTGATAAAATCAACCAGAAGAACAGGAATAGAATGAAACTTCATCAACAGGTTACAGGAAAAATATGAAAACCCTTAGCTAGCATCATTCTTGATGGTGAAAGACTGATGATTTTCCCTCTAAGATCTGGAATGAAACAGGGATGCCAAAAGTCATAACTGTTATCCATTACTGTACAGGTAGTTTTAGCCAGAACAATTTGGCAATAAAAAGAAAAAAAAAAACCCTCAAATTTATAGGAAGAAGTAAAAGTAATCATAGATAATGTAACAGTAACTGTAGAAAATTCCCAAAACATTCACAACAAAGCTACTTAAGCTCATAAACCAATTCACCAAAGTGTGGGATACAGAATCAACATGGAAATATCAGTTATGTTTCTATGCCATCTAAGGCTGAAGTAAAAAAAATCCATTTGTAATAGCAACTAAAAGGATAAATTATCTAGGAATAAATTAAATGAAGAATGTAAAGCACTTAAACATGAAAAACTACAAAACTTTGTTAAAAGAAATCAAAGAAGATCTACATAAATGGAAGGAAATTCCATGCTCATGGATTGGAAGATTAAATATTTTCAAGGTATCTATTCTACTAAAAATGATTTACAGATTCAATGCAATCCATTCAAAATTACAACAGCTTATTTCAATGAAATTGAAAAGTAAATCATGAAATTTATTTGTAAGATTTTAGGCACCCTCAATAGCCAAAACCATCTTGAAAAATAAGAATGAATTTGGAGGATTCATACTTCCTGACTTAAAAACTTATGAGAAAAGAGTGGTCAAAATAGCATGGTACTGGCAGAAGGATAGATATATAGAACAATGGAATAGAATTCAGACTTCAGAAATAGACGCTAATAGCTGTGGGCAATTGATTTATGAAAAGGTTGCCAAGTCCTTTCAATTGGGAAGCAAGAATGGTGCAGGGAGAGCTGGATATCTATATGTAAAAAAATAATAAAAAAAGCCTTATCTGACCATATTCAAAAATTAATTCAAAATGGATAAAATACCTAAAGATAATAACTGGGACTTTCAAACATTTAGAAGAAAATATAGGGAAGCACCTTTAGGAAGCACTGTTAGGCAAAAGTTTCTTCAACTTTACACCTAAAACACATGCATCAAAATAAATTTTAAAAATGGTAAATAGTACCTCATCAAAACTAAAAACTTTTGCACATCAAAAGACTTTATGTTAAAAGCAAACATACAGCGTACAAAATGGGGAAATAGCTTTGGGGGAAAAAAAAGTAAAATTGAGCAACTTAGGCTATGATCTTTAAAATGGAATCAGAGATCTGTGCACATAGAATGTCCCTTACACCACTCCTGAAAGTCTGAAACTGGTTGTAATAAACAGAAACTAAGCAGCTAACAAAACCACTGCCTTTTTGAAAACACAAAACCTATTTCTAAGTCTATTGTCCTAACCAACTTCTTTTTCATATATTCTTCTTTTTACTTTTATAAATCCTTCCCTAACACACACACACATTGGTACACAATTCTCTAACAAACTGAATCTGTGCTCCTTAAATTGTATTTCTAACACCCCAAATAAATGTTTTACTGCTCAGTTTGATATTACTTGGTCAACATTTCTAGCATTCAGAAGTTTGATCTGAAGTCACCACTGACTTAATCCTGGAGCCACCACTGGGTTGCAGCCCTATACTGACTATAGGCCCTTGCATTCTTTCATTTCTAAAATGGCCCCAAATCCTAATTGCAAGTCCCCTTGATTTGAGACCTCGCTTTCTGTGCTTGATATTCTGGCCTTTGTGTATCTTCAGGTTAATGGTAATTTGGGCTTTGTTTTTCTGGATGCATTCTGAACTTTAGTTTTTTGGTTTGCACAGGTGCCGGCAGTCCTTTTGTTTGCCACACTTCTTTATAGGCATCTCTCCTGATTGACTGGTACTCATATATTTAGGATCTCTTCTTTCACAGTATCTGTGATGTTATAAAGGATGACTGCCTAAAATTATAATGAACTTTGCCCTTGTAAATATTGATAATTAACAAATAACTATACTCACTGAATTTTTATATAATTTGTTTTACCTTAAGTATATTGTAGAATGACTCACTCACTGAGACACCCATTGAACTATAATCACAGATTCAATATATGTTAACATTTAAAAGTAGCCAGATACAAACATCTAAAAATTATTTCTTTGATGCTAATGCTATGTTTTAGAACTCCATAATCTACATAATCATTGCCATGTAACTGGACAGTCACAGGTTAATTTGTGACATGTGTCCTAGCTGGATTTTGTCCATTCTTAACAACCATTAAATGGCTCATTTAACTTAGACTCTCTGCTTGTTTTTTTATGTTATTTAAGCAATGAAAAGCTAGATTAACCTTCTTACTCATTATCTTATGTGGTTTGAACTATTTACAACTCTACTTAAGCTGTAACCAGGTGCTACACTTTCTTCCATTACTAGTCAAAATAGTTCTACAGAAGAATACCAGTAAGTTCACTTTAATCCATAGTTTATCCCTCCATCCTATGGACCCTGGGCTGGTGATAAACTCTCCACCTCTATATTGAGAGGAGGCTTAGAACCAACATGCTTAATGGAGGTGAATCACATACTTGGAGTCATACACACTCTCAGTTCCCTGATGTGGTGGTTGACCACCTTCATCTCCCTGTTAGCCAATCTATGCAAGTCCAACAAACTGGAGAGTAGGAGCTTCAACACTGCTGAGGCTCAGGGCCTAGCTGGCACATGGCCAGTCCAGAGATTGAAGTCTCCTGGGTATACACCAACCCCAGTGCCAGAAACAGGTTCAGTAATAGTGACAGAAGAGGCATGTGTAGAAAGTTCACATCTGAGTCCAACTCCATCACACTCAGGAACACAAATTCCAAAGTCAGACCTATTGACAATGCACTGATCTTCAAAGTCAACTGCCATGATTGCAGAACCTGTCTGTCTCTGTATCCCTTAGGGGCACCAGGACCTGAGGTTGTATCTACTTTGGCTGTCTATGGAATCCTGCTGAGGCATGTACAAGCATGAAACTTCTGACTACCTCCTGACAGTTTTTTGAAGACTCTTAGCCATATAAACTCATTTGTCTTTACCATTTCCCCCTTGTATTCATGGTCCTTTCCTAGTTGCATAAGCATTTGGTGATTGGTAGGAATTGCTTGATGCCAGGGAGGCTTATCTCTGGGAGTCATGTCCCAAAGTGGGGGGAAGGTAATGCATTTACATGCTGAGTTTGTCTTAGAGAGTGGCCACATTTGAGCAACATGGAGGCTCCCAAGAGGTAACTCTTAGGCATCCTGCAGTTCTGGACCTAGTTCAAATTTCAGGCACAAAGGCTCATAAGCATAGTCATCAGTATCCAGCGCTCATTTTTTGGAGCATCCTTCTTCAGTGGTCTTTGCCATTGCACTTGGGAAATTGTTGCTGTTCCACTGGGGAGTGTGACTGAGCTCCCCTGGCTAGGAACTCTGCACTCCCTCAGTTGTCATTTGTAACTGTAACTACTATGAAAATGCCCAACATATATCTGAACATTTTTATGTGCTTCTATACATGCTCTGAAGAACTCCCTCTGAACCATGTGTCCCCCATCATTAACACCCCACACCAGCTTTCTTCTGCCATAGTTGAACCCCTCTGTGGTCCAAAACATCTTCAAAAATGAAGCCTAATATACTGTCAAATTCAATTAATAGGAAATGAAATAGTAGTGATAGGTTTAAAGCTTAGAAACAGAATACATACTATTTTTGAAAAACTTAGAAAAGTAAAAATAAATGGGGGTATTAAAAATGAAAACTATCATAAAACTTTGCTTTTTACATTTGCCTTTCATCACTGTAATAGTTTTTGCCTTCTATGTACAGTGGTAAGACAATTTCTTTCATTCCTTCTTCAGTGTCTATATCTTTTTTTTTCTAATTTTAATTTTGTCTTCAAAAGGGTTTTAGATCACAGTAAAGTCACATATACAATATAGTGGAATCCCATATATCCAACAGCAAACACTTTTCCCCCTTCCCAGCAATGACTTTTTTACATGTTCATGCTATATTTCTATCGCTCATGTAAAGATATTGAAACAGCTATCAAATATGGTTCCATTTGGGTTTACATTATGGTTTATATTTTAGACTGTACAATTTTCTAAATTTTTAGTTACCTTATGTTTTATCTTATGGTTTATATTTTAGTCTGTAGACTTTTATACATTTTTTGGTGTAATTTAACATGTCCTATATTCAATATTGCATGATCTTGTGGAACACTTTCATTTTCCCCCAGTTGCACTGCTTCCATGTATTCTAATGCTCTCTCACTCTCCCCTCAGGGCACACAGTGACAATCAATCTTCACTGCTTTAAGGACAAGATTCACAGATACTTGCAACAATAGTGAGGGCTTAACATACTAGACTGTCATCCCCTATTGGGAGCCACCGATTCTCTTGAGAGACACAATACCCTCTATTTCAGAACATCAGGCCTCCCCAGTATGTGGGTACACCTTCCCACTCATTGTATGGGTCTCCACCCAATGAAATAACACATTATGACAAGATGAATACCCATGTACTCCCTAGAAGCTTACCCCTGTCCCAGATGTTCCCCCTTTAAGCACCTTATACAGGTAATCCTTCCTCATATTTTCTAAACAGTTTTCTCAACATTATAGTTTCAACTACATACCCGACAATCTCCCATGTTAAACTCTTCCTGCCAGCACTCTTTCCAATTCCTTGGGCCATCTGACCAAACCTCCCATCCCTAGATCCCCTCAAGCATGCAAAGCCCCACCCAAAGTTATCCCTATGCCTTCATCTTATCCCTCCCCTGTACAAATACTTACCTCCACTTTATCAGAGATTTCACCCCTGTGGGCATCAGCTCACAACCTTCTTCTCCCCCCCCCCAACCAGTTTCCTGTAAGCCTTTCATCCAGTACATAGCTCTCTCAGACAACTTGGGTTGTTTATTTCATATCAGACAGGTCATGTAGTATTTATCCTTCAATGCTTGGCTTGTGTCACTCAATAAAAGGTCCTCATGATTCATCCACGTTATCCCATGTGTTTGTACTGTATTCCCTCTTATAGCTAAGTAGTATTCCACTGTATATATATACCACGTTTTGTTTATCCATTCATCTGTTGATGAGCATTTGGGTTGATTCCAACTTTTAGCAATAGTGAACACATTATGAACATTTGTGTGTGTATATCTCTTGTGTCCTTGTTTTCAGTTCTTCTGGGTATATACCCAGCAGTGGGATTACTGGATCATATGGCAAATCTATAGCTAGTTTATTGAGAAACCACCAAATTGTCCTCCAGGATGGCTGGATCCTTCTGCATTCCCACCAGCAGTGGATGACTGTTCCCGTTCCTCCACATCCTCTCCAACACTTGTAGTCTTCTGTTTTTTTGATAGCAGCCAGTCTTATGGGAGTAAGATGGTATCTCATTGTAGTTTTGATTTGCATTTCCCTAATAGGTAGTGATTTTTAGCATTTTTTCATGTGCTTTTTAGACATTTGTATGTCTTCTTTGAAGAAGTGTCTGTTCAAATCTTTTCCCCAGTTTTTAAGTGGGTTGTTTGTCTTTTTATTTTCAAGATATAAGATTTCTTTAATAAGCAGGATATTAGTCTCCTATCAGATATATGGTTACCAAATATTTTCTCCCATCAGTTAGGCTGACTTTTCACTTTCTTGACAAACTCCTTTGAGATGCAAAAAGGCTTTAATTTTGAGGATGTCCTATTTATTTTGTTCTCTTGCTGCTTGTGATTTTGGTGTGAAGTTCATGAAACCATTTCCTATTACCAGGTCCTGTGGATGCTCCCCTACATTGTTTGAAAAGGTCTTTATGGTCTTGGCTCTTATATTTAGGTCTTTGATCCATCTTGAGTTAGTTTTTGTATAAGGTGTAAGATGCTAATCCTCTTTCATTCTTTTGCATATGGCTATCCAAATCCCCAGGCACCATTTATTGAAGAGACCATTCTCTTCCAGGTGAGTGGACTTGGTGGCCTTGTCAAGTACCAGATGACTGTATATATGAGAATCTATATCAGAACTCTCAATTCAGTTCCATTGGTCGGTGTGTCTATCCTTGTGCCAATACCATGCTGTTTTCATTACTGTAGCTTTGCAGTATGATTTGAAGTCGGTAGTGTAATTCCAATTTCATTTTTCTTTTCAATATGTTCTTGTCTATTTAGGACCCCTTTCCTTAGTTTTTCTAGTTCATTAAAAAACGCTTTATTGATTTTCATTGGGATTGCACTGGATCATAGAAGAGTTTTGTTAGGATAGACATTTTAATGATATTTAGTCATCCTATCCAAGAATAGGGAATATTCTTCCATTTATTTAAGTCTTCTTTGATTTCCTTGAACAGTGTTGTGTAGTTTTCTGTGTGTTAGCCTTTTACATCTTTAGTTAAATTTATTCCTAAGTATTTGGTTTTTTATTTACTATAGTAAATGGTATTTGTTTCTTGATTTCATCCTCAAATTGCTCATTATTGGTGTACACAAATGCTACTGATTTTTGCAATTTTATCTTATAGCCTGCAACTTTACTGATCTCATTTATAAGTTCTGGATGCTTTGTTGTAGCCTTTCAAGGTTTTCCATGAATAGGATCATGTTATCTGCAAATAGTGAAATTTTGATTTCTTCCTTTTCAGTTTGTATGCCTTTTATATCTGGTTTTTGCTTCAGTCCTCAAGCAAGTACTTCTAACCCAATGCTAAATAGAAGGTGTGAGAGAGAGCACCCTTGTCTTGTTCCAGATCTTAGAGGGAAATATTTTAGGATTTCACCATTGTAAGTGATATTAACTATGGATTTTTCATATATACCCTTTAACTTGTCCAGAAAGTTTTTTTCTATTCTTATCTTTTGCAGTATTTTTATCGAGAAGGTGTGCTGTATTTTGTCAAATGCTTTTTCTGCATCTACAGACAGGATCATGTGATTTTTTCCCCCTTCAATCTGTTTATGTTGTGTATTACATTAATTGATTTTCTTATGTTGAACCATCCTTAAATACCAGGGGTGAAACCCACTTCGTCATGATGTATAATTTGTTCAATGTGTTGTTGAATATGATTAGCAAGCATTCTGTTAAGGATTTTTGCAACTAGATTCATTAGAGAGATTGATTTGTAATTTTCCTTTTCTGTGTGTCTTTTTTTGGCTTTGGTATTAGGGTATTGTTGGCATCATAGAATGAGTTAGGCAATGTTCCTTCTATTTCAGTTTTTTGGAAGAGTTTAAGCAAGATTTGTGTTATTTCTTTTCAGAATGTTTGGTAAAATTCACCTTTGAAGCTATCTGTCCCATGACTCTTCTTAGTTGGGAGGCTTTTAATGACTGATCCTATCTACTTGTGATTTGTTTATTGAGACCATCAATTTCTCCTCTGTCAATGTAGGCTGCTTATGTGTTTTAAGGAATTTGTCTATTTCCTTTAAATTGTCCTTCTTTTTTGAATATAGTTTTTCAAAGTACCCTGTTATGATAGTGTTTAATTCCATGGGATCAGGGGTAAATGTCCCCTTTCTCATTTCTTATTTTGTGTATTGGCATCTCCACTCTTTTTTCTTTAATAGTCTAGCTAATTGTCAATTTTATTGATCTACTCAAAGCACCAGTTTTTTTGCTTTATTTTCACTAGCACTTTCTTATTTTCTATTTCTTTTAGTTCTGCTCTGATCTTTGTTATTTCTTTCATTTTCCTTTGGGATTAGTTTGTTGTGTTTGTACTAATTCCTCCAAGTGTGCAGTTAGGTTTTCAATTTAATTCTTTCTCCTTTTTTGATGTCTGAATTTATAGCTATGAATTACCCTCTCTGTACAGCTTTTGCTGCACCCTATAAGTTTTGATATGTTGTGTTGTCAATTTTAGTAGTTTCAAGGTACTTATTGATTTGAGATTTCCTCCTTGACCCACTGTTTTTCTAAGAGTGTGTGGCTTAACTTCCATATCTTGGTGCCAAATCTGGGTCTCTGGCCCTTGCAGATTTCCAGCTTCACTCCACTGTAGTCAGAGAATGTATTTTGTATGGTTTCAATCTTTCTGAATTCATCAAGACTTTCTCTGTGGCCTAGCATGTTATCTATCTTGGAGAATGATCCTACTTGAGAAGAATGTATATCCTACTTTATTTGGGTGTAATGCTCTGTATATGACTATTAGGTCCAGTTCTTCTAATATATTGTTCAAAGTCTTTGTTTCTTTATTGATTCTCTTTTGAGATGTTCTATTCAATGGTGATAGTGGTGTATTACAGTCCCCCATTATAATTGTAGAGACATCTATTCCTTCACTTAGTTTTTCCAGTGTTTGCCTCATATGTAGAGGCACCCTTGTTAGGGACATAAATGATTATGATTATTCTTTCTTCTTGAAAGATTATCCCTTTTGCTAATATTTAGTGTCCACCTTTGTCTCTCACAATAGTTTTGTATTTAAAGTCTATTTTGTCTGATTTAAGACAGCTACTCCTGCCCTTTTGAGGTTATTGTTTCCCTGTAAGATTGTTTTCCAGCTGTTCACTTTCAACTCCTTTGCATCCCTGGGTACAAGATGTGTTTCTTGTACACAGCATATAGATGGGTAATATTTCTGATCCATTCTTCCAGGCTGTGTCTCTGAACAGGTGAGTTTAATCCATTCACATTCAATGTTAGTACTTTCAAAGAATTACTTATATTAGCCATATTTTCTTTCAATTTGTGTTTATGTTTTTTCTTTTTTTATTGACTTTTTAGTTGTTTTACATTCTCCTCCAACTCTGTCTTTCCTGTTTTTTTTTTTTTTCTTTTCTCCTGCAGAACTTCCTTTAGTATTTCTTGAAGGGCAGGTTCCTTGTTGACATACTCTTTTAGTTTCTGTTTATGATGTTTCTGTTTATGATGTTTATGATGTTTGGGTGGGGTGCATTGTTCTTCCGGGACATGTACATGCATCTCCCTCAATAGGTCTGGGAAGTTTTCAGCCATTATTTTTTCCACCATCCCTCTGTCCCCTTTCCCTTCTCTTCTCCATTGGGATGCCTATAATGCATATGCTTGTGCATTTTGCATTATCATTCAGGCCCCAAAGTCCCTGCTGTATTTTTTCTTTTTATCAATAATTCTACTATCTGTTTGATTTCAGATGTACTGTCTTCCACGTCACTAATTCTTTCCTCTGCCTTTTCAAATCTGCTTTTATTTGTTGAGAGTGCATTTTTGATTTCTTGGATTGTGCTATTCATTACCATCATAACCATTAATTTTTGAGTATGTTTACAATTTCTTCTCTTATGCTCTCCAAGTGTTTTCTTAATATCCTCAATCTCTTCCTTCACTTCATTACATTGGTATGATATGTGTTTTGAGAGCCATAATTAAATTGTTCGATGTTCTGCTCCCCTTCCTTGTTTTTAGTTTGCTCATTGGTTTGGGCCATGTTTTCCTGATTATTGGGATGGTTTGTAATTTTTTTGTTGCTGTCTGAACATCATTTTATCTTGATGAGTTTATTCAGTTGATTAGCTTCTCCATCTAGTCTCTGGGTTTATTTAGGTTTTGCTTTTGTGTGCGTGTTAAGCCTTCTCTTTGACACATTGTTCTTCCTATTCCATTTCCTTGTTGTTTTCTAAGTTGCCTTGAAGGAAAATATTAGGGTAAGGGTAAGCAAAAGGGGCAAGAAAAGAAAAATTATAATAATTGTATTGATACAAAATTTTAGCAGAACAATGTGAGATCTAGGAGAATTGATATTAAACTTCTGTAAGCTGTGTAGAGTTATAACAGTAAAAAAGTGAAGAACCTACAATGAAATGGTAAACTGATTATGGGGAACAATACAGTATGATTTCAAAGTCCCCTGTGTTCAAGAGAGGGAAAGAGAAAAGAAAGGACAATAACATAAAGAGTGAATAAAAGAAAGAAGAATAGAGGTCTTAAAAATCAAAAGTCAGAAAAATTGATGGCTAAATGAGGGTGGAGTGTAAGAGAAACAATAGATGCTGAAGGATTGAAAGATGTAAACAAAAGGGGATAGCATTGATATCCAAAATCAGTACACACAGAAAAAAGGAAATTGAGGATGAGGAAGCACAGCAAATAAGAAACAGTGCCTGAAGCACCTAATTAAAAAAAAAAGAAAAAAGAAGAAAATAAATGAAAATAAAGAAAAAGAAAAAACAAGTGCTATGGGGGGATAAAGATGAAGGATAAACAAGAAAACAAACCAACAAACAAGATCAGACAAGGTCTCAAGCAAGGAATCCTCTTTGCAATTGAATAGACTGCTTAGGAGTCTGACCTTCTCCCTTTCTCCCTTCCTCTCTTCTGTCTCTCCCAGAGAAGCAGGAAGGTTGTGTGAGGGCTCTCCTTGTAGATTCATATGGAACCCTTTTGAACAACTCGCCACAGCAAATAATGACTTTGTTTCTTGTGAGAGAGCCCCCACACCTTGCCAGGAATCCTAGATATGCTATTGGAAGCCTACAAAGTCCACCCTACTGTCCCTCATTCTTAAGTGTGCTATGGAACATAGTTAATTTTCTGACTCTACCTTCTCCTAGACCAAGTTTCCCTATCCCAGGGTGTTTAGGTAAATACAGTTCTCTAAGTTCTTCCTTTCCTCTCTTCCTAGCCATTCCCCAAGCCAGCTGGTATGCTCCTCCAAGCTTGAAAAAAGTGGGGACCAGGAAATTGAACTTGCACTCCTCAGGCCCCTCTGCACCCCTCATCAAAACCCTCCCACTCCCAGAGTTTGTCCATGATTGGAGGACTAGATAAATGCCAGGGTTCAGGAAGTGCTGGCTTTGAGGAACACAGGCCTGGGAGAATGTGGGCTCAGGTATCAGGTTTGGGGAATGTGGGTTATGTGGAATGCAGCATTCAGGGAATGCAAGGTTCAGGAACCACGGGTTTGGGGATCATGCATTTGGGGAACATGGGGCTTGGGAACACCACAGTGGGACTGGTGGTGTTCAGGGAAAGCTGTGACTCTCAGTCATAGGGGAAGTGTTTTGCCTTCCCAACAGCTTCTGGCTTCAGAGTCAGAAACCCATGGTTTTACCTTGAGCAAGCAATAGCTTTGTCATAGTCTCTCCAGATCTACATCCAGAAACCTCCTGCTTTATAGGTTCCCAAAACTGCCTGCCTGCTCAGACAGGATTCTGTCCCCACTCAGCTGGTTTTTGAAGGAGAGATGATGAGGGTGCACTCACTCAGACACCATCTTGTCCCATCTTTCCAAGATGGATTTCAAGAGATAACTCTTAGGCTGTATGTACTACTAGGCTAAGTTTCAATTTTATAAGGATAATGTTCAAAAGTACAAACATTAATATCAAGGGCCTGGTATAGTGGTCTGTCTTACTTTGCAAGACACTGCCTATGTACTCTAGAGATTCTTGACCCTCTATTTGAGAATGTGGCAGGTCTCCAAAGAATGGGAATTTAATATAATTTGGTTATTGTGTGGGTCTTCACCCACTGAGAAAACATCCCATTATCACATGAGTACACTCATATTCCATAAAGGCATGCCCTAGGTGCACCACTACTCACACATCTCTCAACACTGACACCCTGCACCATGGGTCCTTCTCCCCTAATTTAATTGTAACTTTTCTGTTTTCCAAAACAAAGTCAAAATAATATTTTGCCTTATGTCTTTCATCACCATAAGATCTATCTTTTATGTATATTTATAATTTCTTCTCCATGTTTCCCCAGTGTCTCTTTTTAAACTTTATTTTCAAAGAAGATTTAGGTTGCAGAAAAGTCATATTGAATTATAGAGGATTACCATATACCCCACCCCTTCCCCTTCTCGTATTTTGTCCTATTAATAACATCTTATAATGTTACATTTGTTACAATTGAACAAATATTGAAGCATTGCTACTAAACATGGTCAGCAGTTCACATTATGGTTTACACTTTGCACCATATGATTTTATAGGTTTGACAATATTTATAATGGCCTCTGTCCATCACTGCAAAATTTTACAGAACAATTCACATTACTTAAAATTCCCTATGATCCACCTATTTTTGCCTCTCCCTTCCCTTGGAAGCTATGGTAACCATTAAGCTACAATTGTTGAAGAATAAGGTTCATTGTTACATGCATTAATATTGAGGCCTTGAAATTCCAGTTGTTTTTTAATTAGCATATCTGTTCAATATACTTAGGTAATACCAGTGAATTCATGCACCATTTGTCCTTTAGTGACTGGCTTGTTTCAGTCAATATAAGGTCTTCAAGATTCATCCATATTATCAAGGATGTCAATATTTCATTCCATTTTCCAGGGAATAATGCTCCATTGTATGTATATAACACATTTTGCTTATCCATTCATCTGTTGATGGACACTTGGGATGATTCTATCTTTCAGAATAATGAATAATTCTGCTATGAACATTGGTGGGTATATAACTATTCGTGTCCCTGTTTTCAATTCTTCTGGGTATGTAACCATCAATGGGACAGCTGGATAATATGGCAATTCTATAGCTAGCTTCCTGAGGAAACACGAAATCTTCTTTCATAATCACTGCACCATTCTACTTTCTCACCAGCAGTAATTGAGTTGTCCATTTCTGCCACATCCCTCTCCAACATTTGTTGTTCTCTGTTTTTATTTTAAAATAGCCATAGTCTAATAGGTGTAAGATGAGATTTCACTGTAGTTTGATTTGCATTTCCCTAATAGCTAGTGGTATTGAGCATATTTTCATGTGCACTTTAGCCATTTGTATTTCCTGTTGGAAAAGTATCTATTCAAATCACTTGGCCATTTTTTAAATCTTTTATTTTTCTTTACATTTTTGAGATGTAGGATTTCTTTATATGTTCCAGATATTAGACCATATCAGATAAGTGATTCCCAAATATATTCTCCATTGAGTAGGTAAACATTTCATTTTCCTGACAAATTCTTTTGAAGCAAAAATCCTTTTAATTTTGAGGAGGTACCATTTATCTACCTTTTCTTTCATTACTCGTGCTTTAGGTGTAATTTTTATGAAACCATTTCTTACTACTAGATCTCATAGGTACTTCTGTAAATTATCTTCCAAGAGTTATACAGTCTTTTTTCTTATAGTTAGGTCTTACAATGCACAGCTAATTTTTATATAAGGCATGATATTGTGATCTTCACTCATGTTTTTAAGATAGGGATATCTAGTTTTCTCAGAAGCATCTTGAAGAGTCCATTCTTTCACAATTGAGTGGTCTTGGTGAATTTCCTGAATATCAGTTGACCATATATGCATGGATATATAGAAGAACTCTCAATCCAGTCTCAGTATGTCTATCCTTTTGCCTAAAAACACAGTTCCCTTTTACTGATAATGATTAAAGACCGATCAGTGGGTTCCTTTATTATCAGCCTATTGCCTTCATTATACAGAACCCCACTATATCAGTCAGCATTTTCCAGAGAACCACTACTGATAACATATATCATTTATAATTATATTTATATTTATTTATAATATTATAAATATCTTTATATGTTAATGCTATATCTTATATTATTTTATATTATTTATCTACCAAAGTATTACAGGAATTGGCTCATGTGATCATGAGGATAGGAACTTCAAATTCTGAAGGGCAGGTTGAAAGCTGGAAACTGATAGAAGTGATTGTGAAATCTAGTGATTCCATATTCCCTGGAGGAAGCCAATGAACATAGGGGCAGAAATTCTTTCTGGTTTCTGAAATCCTTTTTTTTTCCCCTTGGCTTTTAAGACCTCTAGTTGATTGCATTAGGCAAATCCCCACATTGCTGAAAGCAATCACCTTTGTTGATTGTAGATGCAATCAACTGCTGATGTAATCAACTGGCTGTAGCTGCAAACTTAGTTACAAAATACCCTCATGCTAATAACCAGGCCAGTTATTGCTTGACAACGTAACTGGACACCATAACCTAAACAAGTTAACACATTAACTTGACCATCACACTCATTAAAGTCTCACTTAATGATTTTAAATCTGTTCTAATGTTGATTGTTGTGTAGATCTATTTTTTTATTAGGAGTTGCAAATAAAAAATCCTAGTGTTATCACTCCTTCTACATTAACTCATATTTTTATATAAATCTCTCCCATTAGCTGTTTGTTTACTCTGAAATAAGATTTGTACAGAAAAAGCAAAATACACACTTCTTTTCTAGAAGAGTTGGTGGACCAGCTTGTTTAGTATGGGAATGTTTATGAACTCATACATTTTTATATATTTGATGTGCTTCAATCCATTTCAGTCCTAATAAGCTCTGCATTTTCAACAGAAATTTTTTATAAGTGTGTTATTTTAATATATTCACAGGCTATTTCCCCCCTTCTCTCAACCTCAGTGAAAAAAGTTTTCCAAGGTGGAGTAAAGAAGAAAGTGTGGCTATTGCTATGTTTCTCCACTGTGGGAAATAAATGGCTAACATCGTACAATCAATGCCGTCTCAGTGAGTGAATGTCCCAAGAGTCCCAAAAAGAAAGCTCTTTCACCGAGATTGGGAGCCTGTGTTGGTTTGAGTCTTTTGTAAACCATGAGAAAATTAAGTTCTTAAATTGAACCTGTTCTGAACCTTTTAGATTAACTCCATTAAGAAACATTTGGTTAGATTGCTCCAGTAGGGCACAGCCGAGGGTGGGTCTTAATCCTCTTACTGGAGCCCTTTATAAACAGAGGAATCATCCGACACAGAAAAGAGCTGCAGTGACAGAAAGCAGCCTCCAGAAGTTGAAGTTAATGAACCTGTGTGAGAGAAAAGACACATACGGAGCAGCCCGAAACAGAACTGGCAAGGAGGCTCAGAGGAGAGGGGAGAGGCCAGCTGATGCCACCATTTTGCCCTGCCATGTACCTGATCACCCACAGTGGAGCTTGGGGAGAAAGTGAGCCTGCAGGAGAAAGCAGAGTCTGGAAGAGCCACCATTCCATGTGGCAGGAGTGCAGGATCACAAGGAGTTGACTTTCTGGGAGAAAGCTTCACCTGATGTCTTGATTTGGACATTTTTCCCAGACTTCCAATTGTAAACTTCAAACCTAATAAATCCCATGGTAAAAGCCACCCCATTTCTAGTATATTGCTTCCAGCAACTTTTGGGAAACTAGAAAACCCCACTCATAGGTATTTGGTACACCTTTCAGCAAGAGCACCTGGCTGTGGTACCTAAACCAAGTCACTTACCCTTACTACATCTCAGCTTTATAGTAAACTAGGTGATTGGAACTCAAAGAAAGTCCATGAGTTCATGAGGACTCATGATAAATATCTCTAGTATGCCATCAAGATGAGCTGAAGCCACAGTTAAGGTGACACAAAGACTCTTGTTTGGTTTTTCCTTCCTTTCTCAATAAAACAAGTCATTTCCATGAGTCCAAGCTTGTATTCTGCCCAGCTGTCAGGAGCCAAGGCACTGGAATCCAGCTGCAATGTGGATATGCACCTCTTAAGATTCTGTGGTGTGTCCCAAGTTCCTTCAGCTGGAAGCCACCCCTCCAGATCTTTGTTCTCTGAGACATCAGTCAGCATAGGGGTGCCACATTTGTGTCTGGCCTGTGCCAAAGCAGTGCCCAGTGAAACCCTAAGTGGAGCTCTAAGCACCAGTATGAGACTGTTCCCATGATCCTGGATGGGACTGGAAGGTGCACATCTCATACAACTGATGTCATTTGATAAAAAGACTGACCTGCTGCACACTTAAGCCATGCTCAGTGAGCACAATTGTACTATTAATTTCTCTTCTTTGAGAGCAGGATTTTTCATTTTTCTTTTATCTTTCCCTTTTTCCTTCCATAGAACTTTGCAAGTAGATATTGCAGACCTGGGGAATGTAATCAGTTTAGGTTCATTAACCTCACATTCTACTCATGCACCTGGAATGCTTGATGGGATCACGTAGGAAAAGATTTTTAACAGGAGAGAAATTAAAACCTCTTCCTAATTGAAACTAGTAAAGTTTGCCCTACCTGTTGCATTTCTCTTGTTGCCTCACCTGCATTCTCTTGGTCTCCCAGGGGATTCAGCCCCTGCAGTGGGGCTTTTAAAATAGCCTCTTGACAGTAGATGTCCCTTTCATTCTCTTTCCCAGGACTTCTCTGATGCCTGAGGGGAGCCTGCACAGCACTCAGCTGGGGTGTGTGTGAACCACCCAAGGACAAACCTCAGCCGAGGAGGAATGAGAGTGGGAGCTAAATGTTCCTACAAGTTGATCCGCTGGTGGAAAATTCTGAGAGCCATTTTCTCCACTCCTCAGAAAGGTCCAATCAGCGTCAAGCTACAGTACCTCCATGGGATCTTGACAGTATCCACCCAGGCCCTCGCTCCTTGGACTTACTTTCTATAGCAGTTTGTTATGGTTATGAATCTCAAAAAAAGATACTGGATTATGTTTGTAATCTGGTCTGTACCTGGGTGTGATTAAGTCATGATTAGGGCTTTGATCAGGTCATGTCATTAGGGCATTGAGTCCCAACCCCTTGGTGAGTGGAGACTCACAGATAAAAAGCATGACAAAGGACAGAGTTGAGGGTTTTTGATGTTGGAGTTTTGATGTTCAAGTTTGATGCTATAGACTTAAGCTGGAGCCCCAGGAAGTAAGCTCACAGAAAAAAGAGAAGCCAGTCCCAGGAAGAAGCAAGCCCTGGGAAGAAAGGAAACTTGAACCCAGAGAGAAGCAAGACCCTGGAAGAGAGGAACCTCAGAAGCCTGAACCCTCACAGCCATCAGCAGTCATCTTGCTCCAACATGTGAAAATAGACTTTGGTGAGGAAAGTAACTTATGCTTATGGCCTGATATCTTTAAGCTCCTATTCCAAATAAATATCCTTCATAAAAACCAACCAATTTCTAGTATTTTGCATCAGCACCCTTTTGCCTGACTAATACACCTTCCAAGGGAACCTCATAAACCCCACCCTCATCTCAGCCACAGCTTTCAGTGGGAGCCCCAGTCATGTGATGATGTTTGTACTTAGCATCTATTAGCCAAGTATCCACTGTAGGCCAGAGGAGCCATCAGTGATGACAGAGATATACTGTGTACCCCAGAGCTGCCAACCTAGTGCAGAACAAAATACCACCTTCTGAAACTGAAATTACAATGTTACATTAAAATAGCACGTTAAATTATTTTTTTACAATGAAATGATTTGTCTCAAATTCCAGCTGAATTCTTCAGATAATTGGTGCCATTTACTTCCAGATTCCCATATATGATATCAGATCATCTATGCAAGTCAACCTGTGACACTTAGTGACTCCCCTGTCCTGTCTATAAGACAGTTTGGAGAGGTATTTGGAGATTATAAAAGCATTTTTTTTCTAGAGAAAACAAAACATTTGCTGATGTTTTCATGAGGGCCTCTGCTCATGGGGAAAGGATAAGACTTTTCTACTTCACTTCATGCATAGGAGTGGTGGAAAGCTGTCTCTAAGCACCAGAGACAGTGACTCCAAGTGGCCCCTGAGGTTGATGAGTCCCCGGGAGCATGGGAACATGGGAGGCTGATACCACGCTCTGGCCACCTAAGGTTGGACATGTCTGCTCTGACAATGGAGCAGAAAGATGGGTGAAGATGGCAAACAGAGCATGCATGGTTCTCCAGAAAACCATGTGGCTGTGTGAGAGACACATGGTACTGCACAGTGCTGTCTGAAATCCTGCCCATAGGACCTCTGGACCCCCAAGGTCACCTCAGCAGAGAGGTGCCTGGACTGAGGGGCAAGCTACTGCACCAGCCTGCATCAAGGACCTGCAGGCAAGAAGCCCCCTAAGAGGGGTGCTCTTTGGTCCTGACCTGAGACCACCCCCCTTCCCTGCCTGCCTGTCCACCTGCACTCCCCACTGCCTTCCCCTTCTGGAAGCTGCACTGTCCTTGTCCTCCCTTTCTGCTGCCCACACATCAACAGGGTAGGCCTCAGTGCCACCACAGATGCTCTTCCCTCTGCCTGGAACGACCAACTGTTCCTCAGATTTCACAAGTCTGGCTCCCCATTATCATTTATGTTTCAGGCCAAGCTTCCTAGAGCCACCCTGGTTAAAGTATTCCCTAGCCCTGTTTTGTTCCCCTCTTCCTTTTCATTGATACACACACACATCCGAAGCTTCAGAGTTAGGTGAATTTTCAACAAAAGGAACGTACCTCTTGGGCCAACATCTGGCTCGAGAAACAGCAGAGAGCTTCGGAACAGCTCAGGTTTTCCAGATTCCACGTGGCTGGATTCGATTCGTGCTGCTGCACACTCACACCAGCCAGTACCATGAGCGGCGGCCCCTCCTGGTGACCTAGGCCCTGAAATACGGCTCAGTGCACGTTGACATGATGCTGCTGTGGACACACTGAATTAATACACGATGGCAATGAATTCCATATGCGTCTTCCACTTCTGTTCCGCGGCTCTCGAAGGGTTTCAGATGCCTCGCGCAGGTGGCCTGTACTTCCAGGCACAGCCTGCCTGGGCCCCTCTGCGAGCTCAAGGGCAAGGGCAAGTAGGCCCGGACGCCCAGCAGGCGAGGCTCCTTGCGTCCCAAGTGGGCGCTCCAGGGATCCGAAGGGAGACGGGAGGGCTTGGCCCCATCCCCAGCCGGGCTGCGCCCTCCGCCCCGCGCCCCGCGTCCGGCGCCCCGCGCCCTGCGCTCTCGGCCTAGCTTTGTGACGCGAGACCGCGGTTTCCCGGCAACCACCGAAAGCTGGCGTAGGACAGCCCGGCAGGCGGACTCGGTCGGGGCCCCTGGCCGGGTGGGACCGACACGGCCTCGCCTCGGCCGAGATGCTGGACGAGGGCGGCCTAGAGGACGAAGAGGAGATCCCCGCCGCCGCCTGTCAAGGCGCTGTCGGCGTTCAGCCACGTTCCACCGCGGGCGCGTGGACCCCAAGGAGCACAGCCACTACTCCCTCCAGGCCAGGGGAAGACCCGCAGGGCAGGGCGGCTGCGCCAGGGCAGGAACTGCACCGCGCGGTGGGGGCGGGGCGGGCTGCACTGCCGGGAGGGGCTGGGGGCGGGGTTGTGCCACCCTGAACGGGGACTGGAGACCCAGCTGCACCGCGTGGAAGGGGTCTGAGGACCCGGCCGGGTGTGGGGGCGGGGCCCTGGGCAGGCTGTGAGATGCTTTTGTAGGGGTGGGAGCAGGACAGCACAGTGAGAAAGGGCTACCGGAAGGTCGAGTGAGTTGGGGGAAAGGAAGGAATGCTCACCGGGGAGGACTCAATGGGGCGCCCGGGGGTGGAGGAGGGCAGGGGCTGCTCCGCGGGTCGGTGGGACAGGCTCCTGCACCCGGAAGAGCAGAATTTCTAGTACTGCGAGACACAGTGACACCCCTCCCCCGGACCTGGAGGGGCCTCGCGGCAATCCGGGGGTGCACAGACAGTAAGGAAAGGGCACCCTGAGGCTGTCCAGCATGCGGAGTGCCGCCCCCGAGTGGTCTGCGCGGTGGGCCCCCGGCTGTGCGGAAGCGGCCAGGCCGATGGATGGTCCTGGGCCCCGGGAACACTCAGGACGCCTTCCCACCCTCCAAGAAGAACCAGGGTTAGGTCTGCACCAGGCGCGTTTATTCTGGGAAGGTGTGCGTGGTGGGAAGAGCTCGGGGGTCTGAGCAGTCGAATGCCCTAAGAGAGGGTGGAAAGAAGGGAAGCGTGTTCAGAATTGTCCAGGTCACCCATTCCTTTCTTTTCTTTTCTTTCTTTTTTTTCTTTTCTTTCATAACTGAGATTTTTATTGGTTGTTTTGAAGATCAGCACAGACATTATGAACAATTTGTAAACAATTCTTAATGTATGTACCAAAACCCTAAAAAGTCATGTAGTTGTTTTTCTAAAATTATTCTAGTGACTTTCCAGCCTAAAATTTGGAGGCAAGTTTTCCTTAAGAGGATATCAAGTACCAATATTTTCAAACGTTGATAAACTGTTACATCTTTAAGTCCCACAAATTCACAATACCATACACACTACATACTCACATTTCCAATCTTTTACAGCACATTAACAAAGTTATTAGAAAAACTGGACGACCAAGACCAAGGATGTTACAGAGTTCTGAAAGGGAGAGCCAAGATCAGGGAGTGGTTTTAAGAAACATGTCTACTAAAAAACGTGGGAATAGAAGTAATTTAAAATGTTCAACACATATTAAATGCGTAACTTTGATTCTAAGTCACCATTTAGTACGTATTGTATTAAAGGTTATATAAACTGCCACCCCCAGTGGAATTTTAAGTTGACAGCCAAGACAGTCAAAGCCTCCTATAATTCAATATCCCACTATTTTCTGGTTGTACCAAAAAATAAACAAGAGTAAATGATTTCCCCTCTTAAAAAAAAAAGCATTTACACTTAAAAAAATGGAATGAGGCAGATTCCAATCACCTTCTTAAAAATGTTTCTTCTAGATCTACTAAAAAACTTTCACTTACAAAATAGCTGATAAAAAATATTCCTCTGGATTGTACAAGAAGGGAGAAACAGGGACCACCGATAAGACATGGTATATGGAATAACTCGGCCTCGTGAAGGCTCTCGGTGCGCTGCGTCCCTCAGCACTGCCAAGATGCCCAAGAGGAAGGTCAGCTCGGCCGAAGCGGTGGGGAAGGAGGAGCTCAAGAGGAGGTCCGCGAGGCTATCGCCAAACCCGTTCCTGTGAAAGTGAAAGGGAAGCCAAAAAAGGCAGCGGGAAAGAGTCCAGCTTCTGATGATGCATTCCTTTCTTTTCAACATTGTTTCTGTAGTCCCCAGGGTGACCCTCGGGGCATCTGATTAGATAAGAGCTTTGGTTGGGAACCCTCAGCCTGGTGGACAGCTGGGCACCTGGGCTATCCCTCAGCCCTCCTGCTGGGATGGGAAGGCCAGAAGAGGGGTACCTCACTTTCCTCAGGCTGTTGTCCCAAGTGCCACAAACTGGAGGGCTAAAACACCAGAAACCACTCTCTCAGCCCTGCAGGATGACGCCACAAGTGCGTGGGCTGGTGCTGGTGGGTCCTTCCTGGCCGCTCAGGATTCTGGCGCTTGGTCAGCAAGTCTTGGGTTTCCAGTGCCTCCTCAGTTGCCCTGTGGCCTGCTCTGTCTCTTTTCCCATGGCGCCCTCCCCTTCTGTCTGTCTGCACCCACATCCCACTTGTTAAGACACCATCCGTACTAGACTAAGGGCCCACCCACTGCAGTCAGCCTCATTCAATTTAAATGATTCCCTTCACAACCGTTTTGCAAAAAGCTCCTGTTCCCAGTTACCTGGGATTAGGACTTCAAGGTATCTTTTTGGGGTACACAGCTAAACCCATAGCATGGAATACAGATTCACTTGGAAAGGAAGTTAATGGTGTATAAAATAATCCCGCAAAATGTCTCCTTCCTCTCCTAGCCAGCCACAATCAGTGGCACCCAGGTAAGACACCAGTTCAAGTCACCTCTCACTGGAGTACTGGTGGGAGGCCTCTCGAGTCTCATGAGCTTCCCTTCATATACAGAAAAGGAGTTTCCACTTGAAGCAACCATGGCCCTCAGCCTGCCCCCAGGATGTCTCTTGAATCTGAGGTACCCTCAGAATCTTCCTGGCTTCGAGCATGTGGAAGGACGGATGGAGGGAGGAAGGAAGGGAACTTCTGGGCAGTCTGACATGGTATCTGTCTCTGCTGGCTATTAAAAACAGGAGGGGGATGGAAAGCAAGGGTGCCCACCCTTCTGCCAACACACACCTCATGTTTTTTTGTGTGTTTTTTTTTCTTGTTATCAATAAGTTTTGAACAACTATAAATAGTTTCACTTATTAAGCGGGCTTTACATTTTAAGTATACAGTACCTATGATACTGCCAGTGAGTTGATGGCCATCATGAGATAATAGCCAAAAAGCCAGGACTCTTGGTGTATGAAATCATTCTATGCCACTCTTTTGAGAGAATATAAAATTCATCTGGATTTTTGGAATAACAAAGATAGTTTACGCTACACTGTTCTGTTTGTATCTTTGATAAGTCCCTTTTCCTAGCACCCTAAGGTGGACTGTAGACTGCTCCTCAATGGGGTATCACTGATGGAAGTTACCATTGAGGACTGCACAGCAGGGTTTGTGGCTTCTGAAACTTGAATGTGGTGGAAAAGCAGAGCAGAAGGAGAAGATATGGGCATTTTTTGGTCGTATTGCACATCATACTCTACTATGCTGGGATTCTCCAGCTTAGGGAACAAAATAAAGTACTATTTGCTCTCACATTCAGTGTAGGGTAATTGCATGTTCTGTTCTTGAGTCCATCCTCCCCCTTTAGGATATTCCTTCCAGAATAAGAACCCTAGGGACTTACTCAGCTCAGAAGGGTCAGAGGAAAGCACAAGCCCAACCTTTTCCTGAGGATCTTCTGTTTCCCTGTTCCCCTGCTGTTGGTGCTGCCCCCTGCTGGCTGACCTGTCCCCCAGGCTGGGTGAGGCCAGTCCCCTGTGGTCCCATCAGTACACCACCAGGCTGGCCACCCTCTCCACTTTGGCACCAGGCTTTCAGGTGTGAGGAAGGAGAGTGCCTCCCACCTCTCCACCAGGTGTCTGGAGGCCAAGCCTCTGTGCTGGACCTTGCTTCTGTTCTCCCACCACACACTTGTTCCACTGTGGGCTGGTAAGAAGGGACTCAAGCCACAGATCTGACCAGGAGACCAGCTTCCTTCTAAGTCCTTAATTTATTGGGCATATGGGGGTGGCATGAGAGTGATGGGGAGCATGTTATCTTTCTTTCCTGCCAGCTGGCCTCAAGTGGGCTGGGCAGTACCTGTGAACCTCAGAGGGGAGGGTCTGAATTCCAGAACCTTCCCTGAGAGAAGACCAAGTTCTTCCTATGGGGGATTGTCCTCACAACATCCCAGCAGAGTGAGTGGGGTGCCTGGGCTTCCTTGGGTTCCTGAAGGGCCTTCTGGTCTGGTGGCTTACCTACAAAGTTTTCTTGAAGAGGACATAATACTCCCAGCTAGAGGTGGCATACAGCCAACTTCTTACATTATGTATGTTAAAGATAATGTGGACTCTCCATGGTGTATTACGTTTTTAAAAATGTTGGATTTTATTTGATTCAATTCAAATATCTTTAATTTTTATATAGTGTAGCAGTTTGAAATTGTTTTGTAAATTCCAAAAATAGATAGTGTATTATATTTGTAAACTGGTCTGTTCCTCTGGGCATAATAGATTGTATTAACTTCAGAGGTTTCACTTTTATTTTATTAAATTATGATCAGGGTTTTGAATGGGCCATATCAGTAGGACGTTGAGTCTTCACCCCCTTGGTGGGCAGGGACTCACCAAGAAAAAGACATGGCAAAGGAAGGAGTTGGAGTTTTGGTGCTGGAACCTGGGAAAGTAAACACACAGGAGAACACAGGGGAATAGAGATGGCTCCATAGACATGGCAGAGGTCCTGGGAAGAGAGAAAGCTTGAGGATCTACATCTGACCTTGTGAAAAGACCAGTGCAGCTAAGGCCGGAAAGAAATAAGCCCCATGGAAAGAGACAGGCCTTATGCCAGCCTACAGCTGAGAATGGAAGAATCTGGGACCACAGAGCCTGAAGAAGAAGTCTGAACCCTTGCAGAGCTTAGCAGCCATCATGCTCCAACATGTGAAAACAGATGTTGGTGAGGGAAGTAACTTACACTTTATGGCCTTGTAACTGTAAGCTTCTACCTGAAATAAATCCCCTTTGTAAATGTCAACAGATTTCTGGTACATTGCATCAGTAGCCCTTATGTTGACTAATGCATTTAGTCAAAGCAATTGATATTTTCTTTGTGATTTTTCCCCATTGCTTTGATGATTAGAAGGTCCTTAGAGCTGTTTTTCACTTAAATTTTTCTAATTTTTAAAAAAATTTATTGATATGTATCACTCATACATAAACATACATAAACAATAAGTGTATAATAGTTGTGAACTTACAAAACAAACATATATAACATCAAACAAACATTTATAACTTCTCACACTACCACCAATAACATGCATTGTTTTTAAACCTTTTTAACTAATGATTAAAGAGCATTGTCAAAATATTACTGTTAAAGTATTTTCCCCTCAGCAATCCAATTTTTATGTTTATATCATTTATATATGAACATACATAAATAAGTGTATAATAAAAGTTGTGAACTTACAAAGCAAACATGCATAACATCATACAGGGATCCCATACATTAACCCTCCACCAACACCTTGCATTGTCACAAGATGTTTGTTACAAACTATGAAAGAACACTGTCAAAAACTTTACTACTAATCATGATTCTTATCTTACATTTGGGGTGTTTTCCCCCAACCCACCCTATTATTTTTAAATACATTTTTTTATAACAGAAGTTGTAAACTCATAAAACAATCATGCACACGTGCAGAATTCCCAAACAATACCTCTCCATCAACACACCAAAAAGTGGTGTCATTTGCTACAGATAAAATAATATCATCTGATTGTTACCATGTCCATAGTATGCATTTGGCTCATATTTTCCATACTGCCTCAGTATCAGCACAGTACATCTTTTGCATAGTTGGAAGAATATTATATTCTTACTAATAACCACAGTCCATAAGTCACTCCAGTGCTATTTTCCCATGCTTTTCCACATTCCCAACACCCTGCAGTAGTGATATACATTTGTTCTAGCTAACAAAGTACTCTCTTGCATCTGTACCATCAACCACAATTCTCACCCACCTCTTGGTTTACTGTGCTATCCACTTCCTAGATTATTCTCAAGCATTCTATCAATTGGCATTTGTATAACTAGACTACCATTTTCAGTCATATCCTCATTTATAAATTAGCTGTTACTGTATGTTACCATCCATTCTATATATTTCCATACTGTTACAGTAAAGCTAAGTAAAACTTCTACATACATTAAACATCAATAGTTCACTCAGTCTTCTCTTATCACCTTTAAGAATCCACCACCTACCACCAGGTCTTGAAGATATTTTCCAATAATTTGTTCTAAAAGTTTTATGGTTCTTGCTTTTATTTTTAGTTTTTTTATTCATTTTGAGTTAGTTTTTGGATAAGGTGTGAGAGAGGGGTCCTCTTTCCTTCTTTCAGCTATGGATGTCCAATTCTTTCAGCACCATTTGTTGAATGGATTGTTCTGCTTGAGAAGTGTGACTTTGAGAGGCTAGTCAAAAATCACTTGACCAGGTGGTGGACTTAGCCCAGTGGTTAGGGCATCCATCTACCACATGGGAGGTCCATGGTTCAAACCCTGGGCCTCCTTGACCCGTGTGCAGCTGACCCACACACAGTTCTGATGCATGCAAGGAGTACCCTGCCAAGCAGGGGTGTCCCCGCATAGGGGAGCCCCATGTGCAAGGAGTGCGCCCCATAAGGAGAGCTGCCCAGCACAAAAGAAAGTGCAGCCTGCCCAGAAATGGTGCCGCACACATGGAGAGCTGACACAAGATGACACAACAAAAAGAAACACAGATTCCTGTGCTGCTGACAACAACAGAAGCGGACAAAGAAGAACACGCAGCAAATAAACACAGAGAACAGACAAACAGGGTGGGGGTGGGGGTGGGGGGAGGGGAGAGAAATAAATAAAAATAAATAAATCTTTAAAAAAAGAAATCACTTGACCATACCTGTGAGGGTCTATTTTAGGACCATAAATTTTGTCCCATTGTTCTATTGTGCCTGTCTTTAGATCAGTACATGCTGTTTTTACCACTATAGGCAGATATTATGATTTAAAGTCTGGAGATGAGGGTTCACTTTTCCTTTTTATGATGTTTCTGACTATTCAGGACTCCTTACCCTTCCAAATAAATTTAATGATTGTGTTTTCAATTTTTTTCTATAATGCTGGTGGAATTTTTATCAGTATTGCATTAAATCTATATATTAATTTGTGTAGAATTGACATCTTAATGATATTTAGTCTTCCAATCCATGAGCATGGAATGTTCATCCAGTTATTTAGGGCTTTTTTGATTTAACATTGACTTGTAGTTTTCTGAATACAAGTGCTTTACACCATTTGTTAAGCTGATTATTTGAGTTTCACCTGTCTTATTTTATTTTCACCATTCTTTTGACACTTTTAGTTACTTTTATTGATATAATCTTCATTTCTAGATTCTCTCCCAGGTCCCACTCTCTTGTCATTTCTTTTCAGGCTCTAGCACACCCTTTAGTATTTGCTGAATTCTGGTCTCTTGCTCAGAAAATCTCTCAGTTTCTGTTTATCTGTGAATATTCTAATTCCACCCTCATTTTTGAAAGATGGTCTTGCTGGATATAAGATTTATTATTTTTAAGAAGTTCAAATGAAATTGATGCTAATTGAAATATATAAGAAACTTATTTTATAAATGTGAAATTGTTGTTTTTACATCATATTTAAAAGCAATTATTGTTTTCCTCAACATTTTTGTTATTCTTTTTTCTTAGTGTTTTCTCAATATCTTCAATCATATTATGTATCTTTAAGTTATATTTGTCTTATTTTATGTAATATCCAATGTTTATTGCCACACTAAACAATGAAAAGTCAACATATATGACTTGAAGTATATATCTGTTTATTTTTCATCTAGCTATCATGTATAATTATATCAATTCAAGTTTATATAGGTAGTTGATTATGCTTTTCATTTGGCAAATTAAGAAATGTAGTTCATGCCTCTCAAATTTGTAACCTTTGACATTGTTTTAATAGAGCCTTTATGCTTATAGGAATTCTTCCACAAAGAAAATATGTATAGTACAATTGAAGTATTCATTAGGATTGCCATTTTCTCAGTCTGAGTGCCATACTTCTGAACGAAAATAAAGTTTTAACTTATGCTGCTTTTAATGACTGATTCCAAAAATCAAGTGAAAATAGAAATATTGGTGGGCAATGGAGTCAGGTGTATGTATATCTTAAGGAGATCTTCTGAAGCACTTCCCATTATCCTCACATAGCATGAAATATGAAATAATTAACAGAAAGCTGTAAAAACCCTACACAGAAAATACTATTAAAGTTTAAGCCACCTTCATTATGAAGGTTTGTATTTTTCTACTAATAAATTTCCCCCCAATAAGTGATGCCTGTTTGTGTGTGGACAAAAGAAGAGTTGAAGAAAGTGTTATAAAGAACATGGACAAATGGCCATTTGCAAAAAGAGAATTGCAGCCTTTTTATTCTTCCTTGTTTTATTCTGTATATGTTTTCTATATCCTTTATTTTCTTCCTCTGCTTTTACCCTACCAATTTCTTATCATACTTGTTAATATATTATTTCCATGATCGAATTCAACCATTTAAAATGTATTACTTGACAATGCTTATTTATTCACAGTTTTCTGCAACCATTATCAGTATCTAAGTTTAGAAATTCCTCCTCACTCCAAAAGGAAACTCCATGACTGTTAGCAGTCACTCCCCACCTCTCCCAAAGAAACCCCTCTACCTGAGTCCTGAAACTCCAGTACACTAATTTCTATCACTTGCCTATTCTGGATATTTAAAGAAAATTGAATGTTGCAGTATTTTCAGACTTGCTTCTTTCACTTAACATAATGCTGTCAATGTTCAATGTGTTGTAGTATGTGTTAGAATTTTATTTATTTTTATTGCTAAATAATATTCCATTGTATAGGTATTTCAAATTGTATTTACCATTCATAAGTCAATGGACATAGGAGGTTTTCCCATTTTTTGTTCATTAAGAACATTAGAATATTCATTTATCCTTTACTGGTTAAACTTATGTCTTTTATCATTTTTGGCATGTATTCAGAAATGAATTGCTGGATCATATTATAACTCTATGTTTAATGTGGCAGCTTGCTCGGTCGGTAGAGGTGGGGTCTGGCTGCGGACGAGGGGTCGGTCCAGCTCTGGACGAGGGGTCAGTCCCGCTTGGGACGAGGGGTTGGTCCCACTTGGGACGAGGGGTCGGTCCGGCAGCAGACGAGGGATCGGTCTCACAAGGGGTTGCGCGGTTCGGCTGACGGGGTCGCCCGGAGAAGCCGGCGACAAAGGGGTCGCCTGGAGAAGCAGGTGATGAACTGGGGACAAGGGAGGCCAGGCCCTTGTCGGGGGCTCTCAGGACTGGAGGGCGCACAGCAGAAGAACTACCGAGGAGACAAGGTAAACACGCAAGTCCACTTTATTGAGGGAGAGGCAACAGTTTTATAGGGGCTGGGGAAGGCTGATTGGTCGAAGCCACACCCTGCTCTGATTGGTTGCCGGAGAAAGGTCAGTGGGAGGTGCTGGATGGGGGAGGGGTGGTGGTTAGGGATTGGCTGTCGCTATTGCTGGGGGAAGGGGCAGGGTTTAGGGATTGGTGGCTGCTGTTGCTGGGGTGGAGGGCAGACTTGAGTTTCCTGACCACGCCTGGCTGCTGCTGCTGTTGGGGGAGGGGAAAGGGCAGACTGGATTTTTCCGCCCACGCCTGGCTGTTGCTGTTGTCGGGGGAGGGGAAAAGGGCAGACTGGAATTTTCTGCCCTGCGCCTGCGCAGGGAGAAAGAAGGCATCGTGTGGCGCTATCTGGGAGGAGGGGCGGCCGCGGAAGCATGGCTGCCGAGAAGGGGAGACCCGAGGGCACTCTGCGCCCATGCCGAGCTCCCTTCAGGGGTGGCGGTGAGTCCGACCAGCCACCCTATTATGGGGGCAGCGGCTTGGCCTGCCGCAGCCGCTCCCCCGCCAGGCCAGCAAACCACACTTCAGCCCGAGGGGTGACCGCAGTTTAACATATTGAGTTAATGCAAAACTACTTTTAAAATTTGCTGGTCGTGTTACCTCCCTATCATCTATGAATGAGGATCTAATTCTCCGTACTCTCACTGACACTTGATATTATTTTTATTAAAGCCATTATTGCAGGTGGGATGTGATACCTTCTTGTGCATTTGATTTGTATTTCCCTAATGAACAGTGATTTGAGAATTTTTTTGATATTCTTGTTGGTTATTTCTTCTTTATATATTCCTTTGAAATTGCCCAATTTAATTTTTGTTATTAAAATTTCATCAGGAATTGTGGGAAGATATCAGTAGATTAGATATGCAGGACTCAACTCTTACAAAAGGAACAGAGATAGAGGCAAAAGCTGGCAGTGGCACCTGATTTGGGGGTCAGCAGACAAGGACAGTGCTTCGCAACTCCCAGAAGGGTGAGGGACAGAGTAAAAAACCCAAAAGAACAAACATGAGTTATGAAACCTCCTTGGCAACCAGGAAGAGATAGCCTCCTCCACTCCTAAGATATTAAGCCTGAGTAAAACCCCTGGCTCACAAGGTGACTAAGAAGAGAACAGATGTCTTACTCCCTGTAAGATGTTACCAGGGAAAAGGGAGGGGGAGTTGACAAGTTTTACTTCTGTGACTATGGCCAACAGAGCCCACTTTTTTTGTCTTTATGTTTTTAATGTTACAGTAAAAAAATATAAGGTCCCCATATACCTCTCACCTCCCTCACCCCACTCCTCTGCCCATAACAACAACCTCCTCCATCATCATGAGACATTCATTGCATTTGGTGAATACATCTCTGAGCACTGCTGCACCTCATGGTCAATGGTCCACACCATAGTCCACACTCTCTCACAGTCCATCCAGTGGGCCATGGGAGGACATACAATGTCTGGTAACCATCCCTGCCACACCACCCAGGACAAATCCAAGTCCCCTAAAATGACCCCACATCACATCTCTTCCTCCCACTCCCTACTGCCAGCAGCCACCATGGTCACTTTCTTCATACCAATGCCACATTTTCTTTGATTACTAATCACAATAGTTCATGAATAGAATATCAGTAAGTACACTCTAATCCATACTCTATTTCTCCATCCTGTGGACCTTAGAATGGTTGTGTCCACTCCACATCTATATCAAGAGGGGGCTTAGATTCCATGTGGATGCTGGATGCAATTCTCCTACTTTCAGTTGTAGGCACTCTTGGCTCCATGGAGTGGTGGTTGACCTTCTTCACCTCCATGTTAGCTGAGTGGGGTAAGTCCAATAACCAGAGCGTAGGCATTGCAAGTCTGCTGAGGCTCAGGGCCTGGCTATCACATGGTCAGTCCAGAGGTTCAGGTCCCCTGGGCATACATTAAACCCCAGCACCAACCACAGTTCTGGCAAAAGTAACAGGAGAGACTTGTGGACAAAGATCACATCTGAGTCCAGCTCCATCACACAGAAACACAAACTCCAATGTAGGGCTAACTGACATGGCACTGAACTCCATCTGCCATGTCCATAGAACCTGTGGGTCTCTGTAGCCCTCAGAAGAACCAATACCTGGGTTGCATCTACTTTTATCTGTCTCTGGGACTCTGCTCAAATGTGCATAAGGGCAACCCCTCTAATAACCTCCTGGCTCTTTTTGGAGACTCATAGCCATATAAACTCATTTGTCCTTTCCATTTCCCCCTTTGATTCAGGTCAAAAAGCATTTTTAACTCCTTTTATTATATGCAGACAGAAATATTCTGCTGGTCCAAGTTGACCCTTTTATTCAAGGTAATTTTAAGTTACATCATCTGGTGGTACTTGGTAGTAATCCCTTGGCACCAGGGAGGCTCATCCCCAGGAGTCATGTCCCACAGTGGGGCGAAGGCAACACATTTACATGCTGCGTTTGGCTTTGAGACTGTAGAGCACACTTTTAATCACTGTTCTGACCATGACCAAAACAAAGGAAAAGAGAGAGAGATACACCTCTGTGGAAAGGTTCACCAATAAGCATCATCTGCTGGCCATTGCAGAAATAGCATGGACAAAAATGGTTGTTGGTACTCTGTACTCTAACCCCTGGGAGAAAACCTGCACAACATTAGTGAGTCCCTGGTATGATTTTGAAAACTTAAACTGGGCAATTTTAAAGAATTAGAATAAGTCAAACCAAATATCAAAGAAGAGCTGTAAAAAAAAAAGTAGGCAAGAGAGAATAATTGCCCATCAGTGGAAAGTCATGAACATATTCAAATGTCTAGACATCAGCAGAATTTATAGGCCATACTAAGACACAGGAAGAGATGGACCATCCAAACAAAGAAAAAACAAATTTCCTGAAGAAAATCAGAATTTAAGACAATCAATGTTAATAATACAGATCTCCTGAATCAGGTAAAGAATTAAAAGAAAATATGATTAGAGATAAAGGGTATTAACCAGACACTGGGTGGGCATAAAGAACAATTTGAAAGCCTGAGAAGAAAAGTAACAGAACTTAAGATACTGAAAGACATGTTGGATGAGATTAAAAACACATTAGAAGTCTATAAGAGCAGATTTGAAATGCTCAAAGACAGAATTAGTGGTTTTAAAGACAGAACATCTGAACTGGAAAATACAGGAGAACAGGAAAAGAAGAGAAAGGAAAAAATGGAACAGATATGAAAGACAAAGCAAAATGCACAAACATATGCATTACATATGTTCCAGAAGAGTAGAGAATGGAAAAGGGATAGAAAGAATATTTTAGGAAATAATGACTGAGAACTTCCCAGCCCCTATGAAGGACATATATATCAAAATCCAAGAAGGACATCTCACCTCAAACAGAATAAATCCAAATAGAACTACCCCAAAACAGGTAAAAGTAAGTATGCTAAAGATAGGATGCTGAAAGGAGCAAGAGAAAAGCAAAGTATCACATACAGGAGAAATTCAACAAGATTAAGTGCCAACCTCTCATCAGAAACCATGGGAAGAGAAGAAAATGGTATGATGTGTTTAAGGTAATGAAAGAGAAAAACTGCCAGTCAAGAAGTCTGTATCCAGCAAATCTGTACTTCGAAAATGAGGTTAGAAAAATGAGAGTGAATTCAAAGTCTTCACCAACAAACCAAAACTGAGAAAGTAGGTTGCCAAAAGACATATTTACAAGAGATATTAAAGGGAGTGCTACCTTTAATATCTGAAAGGAAAAACAAGTGTGTGGGAGTTGGATAGGAGTGTAGAAATGAAGATTATTAGGAAGGGTAAATGAAATGGTAAAAACAAAACAAAACAGACAATAGTATGATATGTAAACAGAAGCCAAATGACAAAATGGATGATTTATATAATGCCTTTATATATTAGGTTTGTGCAAAAGGAATTGCAGTTTCAGACCATAAATTTTAAATCATTTTAACTAGGCTCAAACACATCTTTATTAATCAAAATAGGGACCATTACAATGATCACATTTTTGCCAATGAGATAAAATTTTTTATTCCTATACTTCAAAGTCCATGCTTTGGGATTTGACAAACCCTTGGAAAGCATTTTCTGCATCCTGTTCATTGTGAAAGCATACAATGGAATACTGCTCAGCTGTAGGAAGGAATACAGTGAAAACACATGAGATAACATGGATGAATCTTGAGTACTTTATGTTGAGTGAAACAAGACAGCCATTGAAGGACAAATACTACATGACATCTCTGATATAAATTAAGCAAACCAAGCTGTCTGAGAGAGCTAGAGACTTGATGATACATTTCAAGGAAATTGGGGGGGGGGGTGGAGAGGAAGATTGTGAGATGATGCCTACATGGGTGAAATCTATGATAAAGTGGGGGTAAGTAGCTGTACAGAGAAGGGATAAGGTGGCATAGGGATACTATTGGGTGAGGTTTTACAGGATTGAGGGAGCTAGGGTTGGGAGGGTGGGTCAGATGGCCCAAGGAATTGGGAGGAGGGTTGAAGGTAGCAAATGAACATGGGAGAGTGTCAGGTATGTGGCTGAAATTATAATGTTGGGAAAAATCTTTAGTAAATAAAATAAGGAAGGGATACTTGTTTAAGGTGCTTAATAGGGGGCATCTCGCACAGGGGCAGGCTTCTAGGGGGTCTGGGAGTGCTCATCTTGTCATAGTGTGTTATATCATTGGGTGATAAAATGGGTAAGAAGGTGTACCTCCATGATGGGGAGGCCTGATGTTCTCAAACATAGGGAAGGGTTTCTCTGAAGAGAATTCATGATGCCCAATTAGGGAGGACAGTCTAGTGTGTAAGCCCTCAGCATTGTCGCAAATATCTCTGAATCTGGTCCTTCAAGCAGTGAAGCTTGGTTGTCACTGTGGGCCCTGAGGGGAGGGAGAGAGAGGAATAGAATAGATAGAAGCAGGGGTAATTGGGGGACAATGGAATTGTTCCACAAGATCATGCAACGATGGATACAGGATATGTTAAATTTCACCAAAAATTTATAAAAGTGCATAGCCTAAAATGTAAACCATAATATAAACCACAATGTAACTAAAAGTTTAGAAAATTGTACAGTAAAATATAAGCCATAGTGTAAACCAAAATGGAACCAGGTTTATTAGCGATATTTCAATATCTGTACATCAGCTGCAGCAAATATAAAATGAACATGTAAAAAGATCATTGCTGGGGATGAGGGGTGGGGAATGGTTTGATGTTGGATATATGGGAGTCCCCAATGTTGTTTATGTGACTTTACTGTGATCTAAAATGTTTTTGAAGACAAAATTAAAAATTAAAAAAGAAAAGGATGTGGACACTGAAGAAGGAAGAAAGAAATTGGTTGCCACTGTACATACAGGGCAACACCTATTACAGTAGGAAAACAAAGTTCTATATTTTTCATTTTGCAATATCACAATTTTTTACTTTATTTTAGTTTTATAAATTATTATATATTCTATTTCTAATCTTTAAACCCATCATTACTATTTCATTTTCTTAGCAATGGAATTTGGCAATATATTAAGCTTCATTTTGCAAGATAGTTTGGCCCACAGAAGGGTCCAACTATGGCAGGAGGGGATCACTGGTGTGGAGGGAGTCCTCCAAGGTATGTATATAGAGTACATAAAAATGTTCAGATATTCACTGGGTATTTCCATAGTAGTTAGAGTTACAAATGACAACTGAGGGAGTGCTGAGTTCCTAGCCAGGGGAGCTCAGTCATATTCCCCAATGGAACAGCAACAATCCCCCAAGGGCAAAGACCAATGAAGAATGGTCCAATGATGAGGCCTTATACTGATGACTATCCTTGTGAGCCTGTGTGCCTGAAATTTCAACTAGGCCCAGAGCTGCAGGGTGCCTAAGAGTTATCTCCTGAGATCCTCCATGTTGCTTAAATGTGACCCCTCTCTAAGCCAAACTCAGCATGTAAATGCATTACCTTCCCCCCAGTGTGGGACATGATTCCTGGGGATGAGCCTCACTGATACCAAGGGATTACTACCCTCACCAGCTGGCGATGCAACTAGAAAAAATCCTTGATAAAAGGGAAAAATGGTAAAGACAAATGAGTTTATATGGCTAAGCGACTTCATAATGAGCTGGGAGGTCATCAGAGGGTCATGTTTACACACACCTTAGCAGGATCCCAGAGACAGCCAAAGTAGATACAACCCCAGGTCCTGGTGCTCCTGAGGGCTATGGAGACACACAGGTTCTATGGTCATGACAGATGGGTCTGGAGTTCAGTGCATTGTCAGTGGGTCCTACTTTGGAATTTGTGCTCCTGAGTGTGATGGAGTTGGATTCAGATGTGACCTTTCTACACATGCCTCTTCTGTCACTTTACTGAACCTATGGTTGGTGCTGGGGTTGGTGTATACTCAGGGGACTTGAATCTCTGGACTGGCTATGTGCCAGCTGGGCCTTGTGCCTCAGCAGAGTTGCAACTCCTACTCTCCAGTTCATTGAACTTACCCAGATCAGCTAACAGGGAGGTGAAAAAGGTCAACCACCACACTAAGGAACTGACAGTGCCTACCACTGCAAGCAGGAGAATCACAGCCATCAGCCATGTGTGATCTAAGCTCCCTCTCAATTCAGAGGTTGACTGGACATCACCATCCCAGGGTCCACAGGATGGAGGAATAAAATATGGATTAGAGTGGACTTACTGGTATTCTACTATTGAACTATTGTGACTAGCAATGGAAGGAATTGTATCATTGATGTGGAAAAGGTGGCCACAGTAGTTGCTGAGGGCAGGGAGAGGGAAGAAATGTGATGTGGGGTCATTTTGGGGACTTGGAGTTGTCCTAAATGATCTTGCAGGAACAGATACAGGACGTTATATATCCTGCCATAACCCACTGAATGGACTGGGAGAGAGTGTAAACTATAATGGAAACTATAATTCATGTGGTGCAGCAGTGTTCCAAAATGCATTCACCAAATGCAATGAATGCCACAATGATGAAAGAGATTCTTGATGTTGGAGGAGTGGGGGGTGGTGTGGTTTATAAGGGAACCTCGTATATTTTGATGTGACTTTTTTGTACAATCTTTAAACAAAAAAGACAATTAAAAAAAGAATGAATAGTAAAAGTAGGAAAAATAGTTATTGAGATGCTTGAAGAAGTGATAGTTGGCAAGAAGTCAGGTGAACATGGTGAGTGAGGAAAACTCTATAGTTCAATTCATTCAACTTTTGAAGCTTTGGATGTGTGATGTGCAGTCAGGCATTGTCATGGAGAAAATTGGGTCCCTTCCTTTGACCAACGTTAGCAGCAGTTGTTGCAGTTTTGGTGCATCTCATGGATTTGGTAAACATATTTCTCAGATGTAATTATTTCACCAGGATTCAGAAAGCTGTAGTGGACCAGAATGGCAGCAGACCACCAAACAGGCCATGAACATTTTTGTGCATGAAAATTTAGCTTTGGAAAGTGCTCTGGAGCTCCTTATCAGTCCAACCACTGAGCTGGTTGTCAACAACTGTTGTGTAAAATCCACTTTTCATCACACATCATAATCTGATCAAGAAATGGTTCATTGTTGCTGTGTAGAAGAGAAGAAAATACTTCCAAATGATGATTTTTTAAAAATTTTCTGTCAGCACATAAGACACCCACTTCTCAAGCTTTCTCACCTTTCCAATTTGCTTCAAATGTGGAACTACCACAGAATGGTGGACTTTTGAGTTATTCAACAACTTCTTGTGTAATTGTAGGAGGATCGGCTTCAATGATTGATCTCAGTTGGCTGTTGTCAACTTCCAATGGCCAGCCACTATGCTCCTCATCTTCAAGGCTCTTGTCTCCTTAGTAAAACTTCTTGAAAAACCACTGCACTGTACATTCCTTAGCAGTTCCTGGTCCAAATGTGTTGTTGATTTTGTGAGTTGTCTCTGCTGCTTTATGACCCATTTTGAACTCAAATAAGAAAATCACTTAGATTTGCTTTTTGTCTATCATCATTTCCATAGTCTAAAATAAATATAAAATAAACAACAAGCAATGTCATTAGCAAAAAAATAAAGCAAGAAATGCACATTAAAATTATGTTTAACATAAACACATTTATTTTTAAAATGAATTCAAAAATCAAATGGCAAATTTCAACAATGCAAAATCTCATTTACTTTTGCACCAACCTAAATATTAAAATTGAATGTTAATAATTTGAACTCTCCAATCAAAAGACATAGACTGATAGAATGGAGAGAAAATATGAACTATCTATATGTTGTTTATGAAAGACTCACCTCGGATGTAAGGACACAATCAGATTAAAAGTGAAAGACTGGAAAAAGATACTCCATGAGACAGTAAAGAAACAAACAAAAAGCTGGAGTAATGATATTACTACTGGACAAAACAGATTTAATTGCAAAACTGTTATAAGGGATGAAGAAGGCCATTATATATTAATAAAATGGCAATTCATCAAGAAGAAATAATTATACTAAATATTTATGCACCCCACCTCTGTGCTCCAAAATATATGAAGCACACACTGGTAATGCTGAAGGAAGACAGAGATGTCTCTACAATAATAGTTGGAGTCTTAAATACACCATGCCCTCTATTGGATGGAGCATCTAAACAGAAGATAACTAAAGAAACTGAAAGTGTGAATAATTTAAGTGAACTAGATTTAAAAGGTATTTATAGAGCATCGCCCCCCAAAATAGCAGGATATATATTCTTTTCAAGGTCTTATGGATACTTCTCTGAGATATATCACATTTGGGTCACAAGGCAATTTCCAATAAATATAAAAGATTGAAATTATACAAAAAATCTTTCTCTGATCTTAATGAAATGAAGCTGGAAGTCAATAATGGATGGAAAAAGAGAAAATTTATAAATTGTTTATTATAAACCACACACTCTTAATCAGTAGGTCAAAGAAGAAATTGCAAATGAATTCAGGAAATATTTTGAGATGAATGAAAATGACAACATTACATATCAAATCCTATGGAAAACCACAAAGGCATTGCTGAGAGTGAAAATTATAATCCTCTATTTTTACAATATAAAAGAAGGAAGAGCTAAATTTGAATATCTAACTGCACACCTAGAGGTTCTAGAAAAAGAAAAGAAACTAATTACAAATGAAGATGAAAGAAAGACAGTAAATATAAGAATAGAAAATGAAATCTAGGACAAACAAAAAATAGAATGACTCAACAAACCAAATTTGGCTCTTTGAGAACATCATCAAATTCTACAAGCACTTAGCTATTCTGACAAATAAAAAAAGAGAAAAGACATAAATAAATAAAATCAGAAATAATAGGGGGACATTACCACAGACCCAGCAGAAATAAGAAAGACACTACGAATAACATTAAACCAAAACGAAAAACAAAAGAACAATGTAGATGGATAGACAAATTCCTGGAAACACAAGAACCACCTACACTGACCCTAGAAGACCTCAACAAAACAATCACAAGTGAAGAGATTGAAATAGTCATCAAAAAACCTCCTAAAGTTGAAAAATCTGGAACCAGATGTCTTCACAAGTGAATTCTACCAGTCATTCAAAGATGATTGCTCAAATTCAGTCAAAACACTGAACAGGAAACTGTGGTACCAAACTCATTCTATGAAGCCAACATCACCCCAATATCAACACCAGAGATACTACAAAAGAAGAATATTACAGAGAATATCCCTAATGAATATAGATGCAAAAATCCTCAATGAAATACTTGCAAACTAAATCCAAAAGAACATTAAAAGTTAAACACCATGTTTAAGTGGATTTTATCCTAGGTATGCAAGGGTAGGTCAACACAAGGAAATCAATTAGTGTAATAAACCACAATGATAAATTGAAGAAGAAAAATCACATTATTCTCTTGACTGATGCAGAAAAAGCATTTTGCAAAATACAGCATCCTGTCTTTAAAAAAAATTTCGAAAGCTAGGTATAGAAGGAGGTTTTCTCAACATGGTAAAGTACATATTGGAAAAAAACTACAGCTAACATTGTACTCAATGGTGAAAGACTGAAAGATTTCCTGCTGAGATCAGGAACAAAACAAGAATGCCCACTGTCCACACAGTTAATTAATATTGTGCAAAAACTCTAGCTAGAGCAATCAGACTAGATAAAACTATAAAAGGCACCCAAGTAGGAAAGGAAGAAAAAAACTTGCACTATTTGCTGATGATATGATCCTATATCTAGAAAATTCTGAAAAATCCATAACAAGGTTACTGAAACTAATAGATAAATTCAGCAAAGTGGCGGGACACAAGGTTAATATCCAAAATTTGATAGCATACCATACACTACTGATGTACATTCTGAGAGTGGATCACAAAATTAATCCCATTTATAATAGCAACTAAAAATTTGAATATTTAGGAATAAACTTTCCCAAGGACATTATTAGAAAACTACAAACCATGGCTAGAAGAAACAAAAGGCAACATAAATAAATGAAGGGATATTCTGTGTTCATGGATTATAAAATTAAATATCTTTATGACATCAATTCTATCCAAACTGATTTATAGATTCAACACAATCCCAATAAAAATTCTAACAGTATTTTTGCAGAAATGTAAAACCAATTATCAAATTTATTTGGAAGGATAAGGGCCCTGAATAGCCAAAAAAGTCCTTAAAAAAGAAATCAAAGGTGGAAGACTCTCACTTCCAGACTTTAAAGCATATTACTTACCTACAGTGTTTAAAACAGCATGGTACTGGCCTAAAGACAAACACAATGACCAATGGAAACAAACTGAGACCTCAGAAATACACCCTCACATCAAAGTCAAGAGATTTTTGATGAGGCTGTCAAGCCCTCCCAAGGGGACCAGAACAGTGTATTCAATAAATGGTGCTCAGAGAAATGGATAGCCATATCTACAAGAAAGAGGACCAATATCTCACACATTATTAAAAAAATTAACTCAAAATGGATAAACGACTTAAATACACAAATGACAACCATAAAACTCTTGTAAGAAAATTTTGGAAAACATCTTCAAGATGTTTCTAAAACCTTGCACTAAAAGCATGAACAACAAAGTAAAAAAATAAAATAAAATAGGTAAATGGAACCTTGTGAAAATTAAACTCTTTTGTACCTCAAAGGACTTTGTCGAAAGGATTAAAAGGAAGCTGACTCAATGGGAGAAAATATTTGGGAATCACATATCCCATAAGGGATTAGTATCCATGACATATAAGAAGATATTACAACTCAACAATAAAAGACAAACTACCTAATTTAAAAATGGGCCAAAGACTTGAAATGACAGTTGCCCAAAGAAGAACAAATGGTAAAGAAACACATGAAAAAAATGTGCAACATCACTAGCAATTAGGGAAATGCAAATCAAAACTACAATAAGATATCATTTCATACCTATTGAACTGGCCACTAATAAAAAGTTGGAAAACTGTAAATGTTGGAGAAGATGGAAAGAGAGGAATGTTTATTCATTGCTGGTGGGAATGTATAAAGGTACAGCCACTGTCTCCACTCTCTAAATACAGACTTGCCATATGACCCAAAAATACCATAACTAGGTATATACTCAGAAGAACTGAGAACAGTGACATGAATAGACATCTGCACAAGGATGTTCATAGCGGTGTTATTTACAATAGCCAGAAGTTGGAAACAACCCAAGTTGTCCATCAATTGATGAATGGGTAAATAAATTGTGGTGTATACACATGATGGAATATTACCTAGCTGTCAGAAAAAATGACATCATGAAGCATTTGAAAACATGGATTAACCTGGAGGTCAATATGTTGAGTGAAGCAAGCCAGACACAAAAGGACAAATACTGTATGATTCCACTATTATGAACTAAATGTATTATGTAAACTCATGGAGTTAATAATTAGAATATAGGTCACCAGAAAATAGAGTGAGGTTAGAGAAAGGAAGCTAATGGTTAATCTGTGCAGAACTGGTTAAAAGTTAGTTTGCAAATCTTTGGAAATGCATGGAAATGGTGAGAGCATATCATGCTGTTTGTGACTAGCAGAAATACAGTATGGGTATGAGAGTGGTTGAAAGGGAAAGCCTAAGGACATATGTATTACTAGAAGGAAAGCTAAAAAATATAACTTTGGATAACATAGTGGAAGCTCATGTAAAATATGAATGTGGGTGATATTGCATATATAAGATTTTTGCAAATATGTGTACAAACTAGAGAGAAGGAAACAATATCAGCTATGTTAAAAAAAATGGTCACTGAGTTGTAAGAGACTTTTATGTATTATATTAGTAAGTCTATGCCAGTGTATTTGTGTATTTTAGATTGAACTGTATTCTAGATATGACTTGCAATATGTTCTACCTTTTTAATAAAGTGCTTTGTCACATTCTTGGTAATGTCATTTGACCATGAAAGTTTTATTTTGGTTTGGTTCTGAAAGTTCTATTTTTGTTTTTGTTTCTTCTGCTTATGGTGTTATACCTAAGAATCCCATGATTAATATATGGTCATTAGATATCACTCCTACAACATTTCTAGTATTTATAGTTGTATCACATATACAGAAGGTTATGATCCATTTTTAGTTTATTTTTGCATTTGATATAACAGAAACCATATTATTTTGCTTGCCTTTAAATATTCAGTTTTTCCAGCACCGTTTGCTGAAAAAACTATTATTTCACCAATTGATCTATTTTGGGCTACTTGTAGAGAATAATTGTGCATTAATTTATGGAACTATTTTTGAACTATCAATTGTTTTTAATGCTAATATAAAGGGAGTTCATTATTTTAACTTATTTTTTATTTGTTATTTATGCATTTTTGTGTTACAATTAAGGACATTAATTACATATATATTGTGTGCTACCATCATAGCCATATATTAACAAAATGTTCCATCATTTTATATAGACATCTGTCCCCATTAAGCAAAAATTCCCATTGCCCCCTCCTGCCATCCCCTGGTAATCTCCAATCTACTTTCTGTCTTTATGAATTATTTTATTCTATATATTTAATATAAATAGAATAATACAATAATTGTGTTTTTGTCTAGATTGTTTTGCTTAGTAAAATGTTTTCAAGATCTATTCATGTTGGCCTTTTATCAAATTCCACTCCTTGTACTGAGGAATAATATTCTATTGTTTATCCATTTATTTGTTGATGGGCATGAGTTATTTTTAACTTTTGGTTATTGCAAGTAATGCTTCTATAAACTCTGATACACAAGTATGTGATTCTTGTTTTCAAATTTGGGGATATATATCTAGAAGTGGAATTGCCAGAGCATATGTTAATTCTTTGTTGAGAAAAAGCTGAACTCTTTTCCTCAGTAGTTACACCAATTTGCCTTACAACCAACAATGTAGTGTTTTTCAGTTTCTCAACAGTGTCATAAAAACTTGTTATTTGGCATTTTGAAAGTAATAGCCATCTGAGTCATTGTAAAGAAGTATCTCACTGTGATTTTGATTTGCAGTTCTTAAATGTTTAATTATATTGAGCATATTTTGATGTGTTTACTAGTCATTTGTATATATGCTTTGGAGAAATGTCTATTAAAGTCCTTTGCCCACATTTTAATTTGGTGCTTTGTCCTATTGTGTGGAATTGCAGGAATTTTTAAATTATTTTATTACAGAAGTTTTGAGCTTACAAAATAATCATGCATATTGTGCAGAATTCCCTTACCTCACCCCTCCACCTTCACCTTGTAACGTTCTGGAAAATTTTTTGCAGATTTTGAAAGAACATCATCAAGATATTACTTCTAACTATTGTCCATGGGTTATATTTGGTATATTTTTCCATAAACTTCCACATTATTAACACCATTTTAGTATTATACATCTGTTAAAGTTCAGGAGAGAATGCTCTCATATTTCTACTGTTAACGACAGTATGTCACCAACCACATGATTCACTGTGTTATACAGTTCCATGCCTTGTACAATTCATCAAAAATATATACTCAGACTCTTTTTTAGAGACTCGTAGCCATATAAGCTCATTTCTCCTTTCCTTTTCCCCCTTACATTAGGTCAAACAGCATTTTAAAATCATGTTATTTTATGTAGACAGGGAGGTGCAGTTAGTGTTGGGGTTTAAGATATATTTAGGGGATTTGAATCTCTGGACTGACAATGTGATAGCCAGGTCCTGAGCCTCAACAGACTCCAGCACCTACAATCAGACTTATTGGGCTCACCACACTCAGCTAAGATGGAGTTGAAGAAGGACAACCACCACACCATGGAGCCTAGAGTGATTACAACTGAAAGTGGGAGGATCGCATCCAGCATCCAGGTGGAATCTGAGCCTCCTCTTGACATAGAGGTGCAATGGACACAACCAATCCAATGTCCACATAGAAAAGGTGGCATTGGATTGAGAAAAGTGGACATGATGGCTGATGGGTATGGGGAAAGGCAGGAAGAGATGAGAGGTGGAGGCGTCTTTGGGACATGGAGCTGCCCTGGATGGTGCTTCAGGGGCAATCACCGGACATTGTAAATCCTCACAGGGCCCACTGGATGGAATGGGGGAGAGTGTGGGCCATGGTGTGAACCGTTGACCATGGGGTGCGGGGGTGCCCAGAGATGTACTTGCCAAATGCAATGGCTGTGTCATGATGATGGGAGGGAGTGTTGCTGGGGGGGGGGAGAGGTGGGGTGGGGGTGGTAGGGTTCAACGGGACCTCAGATACATATATTTTTAATGTAATATTATTACAAAGTCAATAAAAGAAAATTACAAAAATATATATATATATATATACTCAGTGACTCTCAGTTTCATCACAGACTTATGCTATCATCCTTTCAGACAATGTTTTCATTATTCTAAAAAGAGAGATATATATTTATGTTGTTTCTTTTATTAACCTTCTTATTTAACATTTCTCATTATCTTAATTTGTTCCTGTGAATTTTTGTTTCTGCTTATTGTCATTTTTTTGTTCTAATGCAGTTTCATTCCTACATCCTGATATTATCAAATATATTTCAATTCCATGTGTCATAAACTAATTCTACATCTTTAGAAATAATGGAGTGATGAACTGCATCAACAATGAGATGTTTTCCCCATAATTTTCATAAGAATTAGTAAATAACCATATCATATACAGGTAAGTAGGTATGTGAATAGAATGTTGTTGGCAGGAGTACAAATTTACCATCATTTTGATAAAGCTAATTGATGTTATTTACAAATATGTAAAGTCTATTTTATCAATTGTTATCAAATTATCTATTTTAGAAACATATTTTCATATGTGAACAAAAATTCAGGTACAATAATAATATTGAAATTATTCTTGAAACTTAAGAAGAAGGTTGTTATTGAGAACTGTCTTTTACTTTATTTCATATAAAAGTTGCACTGAAAGAAGAGTTTGAAATTCAAACGGACTTGATTTGCACACTTGCTAAGTCTAACATTCAACCTCATTGACAATATTTTTTATTTATGATACATATTAAAAGCCTCATACTGAAGCCTGATACACATCCAATCCAGGCAATAGATGTGAAAAAAAGAAATACAAAGAAACATCTACAGATTAGTGTTTTGTAGGTCACCTACTACATGTGTTTCTTCCTCTGGCCATCACACAGCTCACACAGTCCTTCAGTGACAGATTTCATTTCAAAACATCACACAAAAGAAAAGATTTTTAAAAATCACATAGTTTTCTTCACTTGGCTACTGACTATTTATTAAGTCCCTTTGTGATAATCCATCAACAGTGGTACATGCCCTGATTATGTTAGAGTTCAGATTGCTTTACAAAAAGTTTTTTTTAAAAAGGTCAAGGATAAGCAGACAAAATAACTGGAAGGGAAAGACCTACTTTGTGATCAAGGGGGAGTACTAGTGAATCACAGGTAAACAGAAATTCCCTGAAATGCTAGTCTGAGAACTGATTTTTTTTATGATTAAAAAATTCAGCTTCAAATAATTATGCTTTTTTCTGAGTAAAGCTTTCTCCTTATAACACTCTTTACAGCATCCTTTATCTGCTTGTTTCTAAGACTATAGATTATTGGATTTGAGAAGGGAGGGATTATAGAATAGAGCACAGAAGGGAGCATATGCTGAAATGTGGGTGAGCTGGAGGTTGGCTTCATATATGCAGCAGCACCTGAGCTGACAAAGATGGTCACCACAATGATGTGAGGGACACAGGTGGAAAAGGCCTTTCCTCGCTCACTCCTGGTTGGAAACTTGAGCACAGTAGAAAATATGTGAATATAAGACATGATGATGAAGGCAAAGCAGCCACCAGCAATCACCACAGCAAAGATGAAAATTAAAATTTCATTGTTTAAAGTGTCAGAGCAGGAGAGCTTCAGAAGAGAGGGAAGGTCACAGAAGAACTGATGGACTATGTTGGACTGACAGAAGGGCAGCCGGAATGTGTTGCCAGTTTGGAATCCAGAGTGGATCAGACCACTGAGTATGGAGGCCAGAGTCATCTGGGCACAGACCCGAGGGTTCATGATCACAGTGTAGTGGAGGGGCTGGCAGATGGCCACATAGCGGTCACGGGCCATGATAGTGAGCAACAGCAACTCTACTGTAGCCAAGAAAAACACAAAGAAGATCTGAGCTGCACATCCAGTCATGGAGATTGCCGTGTTGTCAAGCAGGAAGATGACACATGCCTTGGGGACTGTGACAGAAATGTAGCACATGTCTAAGACAGACAGATTCCTAATGAAGAAATACATGGGGGTGTGAAGTTTCCAGTTGAAGGTGATTACTATGACAATGAGAAGATTCCCCATCAGGGTTGCCAAGTACGTCAGTAGGAATAGCATGGCATGTAAGACTCTGAGCTCCCACATATCAGAAAATCTTGTAAGCAGGAATTCAGTCACTGTGGTGGAATTGGGCATCTTAGGAAAATTTACGTCAGCCATGAAGAGTCAGGCAAATAATCCCTAAGAAACATGGAGGATCCACATGTAGAAGGAATTAATCTAAGCTTATATATTACCTCACATTAAAACATTTTTATTCGATAAAAATATTTTGGTCAGTAGGTTATAACATGCTTGCTCATACTCCTTTGGGCTCCCTCCTTTTTACACTTGTTTCCAAAATTGGGGTAGCCCTAAAACGTAATATTTACTAGCTTTTGCATATGTTTGCATATATTTCTGTCATTTACTAGTTGTAAAATGGCTCTAATGGAAGTTAAAGATTTGCCTAGAAGATTAAAAACATTTAATATAGGTAATTTCTATGCATCCTTGTCTCATTAGTCATGTTTCATGTATGTTAATATTTATGATAAGATGATCTTGCAAAATATGAGTAGAGATTGGAGGGTACTATTTATTTGAGTTTATCAAAATATTATAATCAATTATAATCTATTCCATTACTACAAAATTGTTCTCATAAATGCCATCATACATTTATCATGCTTCTTCATGAACTCCTTGAATGTATATATGTGCTTAGTTTTCTCTGTTCAAAAGAATAACTTGCAACTCTTGTTAAGTAGATATTAATCTGTGGGGAAAACTAGTTTTATATTAATAATACCAGGATCACTAAATTTAATATGTTTATTCTGTTTTGTGTCAAATACTGTTATGTTTTTCAATAAAACCTGAACATACTTCAGAACTGGAATAAGGTGATATGGAAAGACATTGCTTGATGTGGGTCATTTATGGTTGTTATACTCACACATGATTCCTTCATAAAGTTCTTTTTTACAATAACCCTTAGCTAATCTCTTACTTAACCCTCAAGTACAGAATTTCTTCTGAAGTTCCTTCAGCTTTGAGTCATATTTTAATGCATGTCATCAAAATAGGAATGGCTTTCCTTGTTGCCTTGAAACCACAGACTATACCTTTCAGACTTGCTTATCCAGCCTCTCTAATTGTTAGTGTTAATGCACTTCACCTTCCTGCTCTGTGTCCCTTTTTCTCCTGACAAATATAACTACTTCTAGAGAAGCTTGCTCACTGTAAGAAGGCAGGACACCTGTCATTTTCAGACTGACCTACTGAGCTCAGGAATAAAAGCTTTCTATCTCTGCTCCTCTGTAATTCAGAATTCTTCAAAAAACTACTTCAATAAGTAGTTGTTCTTCTTGTTTTATACCATCAACTTTACTGAAAACTTATGATAGCATTGTATGATGAATCTGATTGAAAATAGCTAACTTCACTATAAGTAGCTCTAACCTATTTAAACTAGCCTCATACAGTACTGAGATTATTAAAAATACTTGTCTAATTTTTTCCTCACTAAATTCCATATCAGATTTCTTCTACTGTATTACAAAAATACAACAGGATCTCACAGTTGGAACATAAAGTGAACATATTTTATTATTTCACAATTACCAATCAGTTATACATTTCTAGCTTGAATGTATAACATGTCGGCAGAATAGAGTTAAATTTTTGCAAACTACAGAAGATATATTTTATATCTTGACTGCCATTTATTTGCTATGTATGTAGATCTTCATATGTATCTTTTTCTGCTCTCTTTATTTTTTTAAATGTTACATTCAAAAAATATAAGAGGTCCCTACGTATCCCCCACCCCCCTCACCCCACTCCTCCCACACCAACAACCTCTTTCATCATCAGGGGACATTCATTCCACTTGGTGAATACATTTTGGAGCACTGCTGCACCACATGGATAATGGTTTATATTATAGTTTACACTCTCCCCTAGTCTACACAGCGGGCCATGGCAGGACATATAATATCCAGCATCTGTCCCTGCAGTACCACCCAGGACAGCTCCAAGTCCTGAAAATGCCCCCACATCATATCTCTTCTTCCCTCTCCCTTCCCTCAGCAGCTACCGTGGCCACTATCACCACATCAATGCTACAATTTCTTCCATTACTAATTCTCTTTTGATAAAATTTGTAAAAACACCTAGTTTATGAACTTTAATATTTTACATATTTTAAAAATAATTAGAGATTCTCATAATGGTAGCAATGTCAATGAAAAATAAATAAGTACAAAAACTTCAAAAAGTGAGGGTTAAGCACTACATTTCTTCTATGTCAAATTCATATTACTCTTATTTTTTTCAGAAGCAAACAAAGAAGCAAGGGGATGCCAGCACTCTGAATTTGATAAAACAACCTTCTTTTAAAAGAAGTATGACATCATAAAGGTTATGCACATGTAAATACAGATTGTTAACTATAACTGTTCTTAAATAGCATACCAGTTACAGGAGGATAACTCACAAAGTAATGTTATCCTGGGATAACTAGGTTATTGCACAGATGTTCCTATACATAAAATTATAAAAGCAAATGATTGTTTGCCTTTTTGGCAAAGACCTAAAAAGTTTAGATGACTCATTTTGGTAATTTACACATTAATTTGTGTATTTATTGATTTATACATCCTTGTAACCTTTACTTACAATATCTATCTTTAAACATATTATGGGGTGAATTATGCACAGGCATTTGTCTGGAAGTTGTGGAACTCAATTATGAACAATGCTTACATGGTTTTCATGATATGTTATGAGAAAGTCCTAGAATTACACCTGAAGTATAAGGAGTCATGTGCAGTATTTATTTACAAGGATTCCCTTATTCATTATGTACTACTGACTGAATATAACAGAGTGCTGGGGAAAGAGAAAATAATGTAAAAATAATCATTGAAATGAATTGATTTGCAATAGTACAAATAAAGTTTATATTCTTTTAAGATAAAACACATCAATCATAATTAGATCTGTTTAAGTATAGATTTAAATTAGCATTCTGCCTACTGAAGTTCTGGTGAGTGTTCTGAGCTGCTCCTGCCCCTGCTCCATCTGATGCTGCAACCAGCTCACTCTTTGCTTCCATGAACAACTATCAATTCTGCTAAAACTGCTTGAACCATGAGTCTATTTCATTGAATGTAAAAGAAGAGGTTTGTCGCATTGTGTGAGTACCTTTCATATTTATATATATTTTTTCTCATAAAAAATCAACTAAGTAGTGCAGGAAAGAAATGCAGGTGCTTATTGGAGGGAATGGAAGAGAAAAAAGGAGTTAACATCAAAGTTTCAAGAGTTAATTTTGTTTATTACTTACACCAGATAGCCATGTCAAGATTTCTGATGAGGGTCCACCTGGGGGCAAAGATGAGCAGGCATATTTGGAAGAGATGACTGATACTCTGTCTGGAAACATTCTATGGTAACAAGAGATTTTGTGTTAAGTTTTATACCCAAATGGGGTTTCCAATGGCATCATAGAAAACCCCTGAGACCCCAGGCTTTGGCACCAATAATAGCCAGTACCCATAGGTAATTTTAAATAGATAATTATTTCTAGATGACTAGGGAACAGGACTCAAGTAAAATCTGTCCATGAACAGCACTTGTCTATAAGATATATTAGTGTATTTCAATGCAGAAAATGGTGTAGACTAAGTGGATAATCAGAAAGAAAATCACTGTTACACCTAATATTCTCAGTGCTCTTAAGGTGAAATGCCTGTGGATCTTAGGACCAAGGAACAGAGAAGACCCAGAGCCTGGCCTCTGCCCAGTCCCAGGACATTGAGGTTTCCAGCTCATCCTGAGGGTTTTCCTCTCAGAAACAGAGTGATTTTCTCTAGTCAAAACAACTCATGGCATTGTTCAGGATGAGCAGTCTTTCTGAAATTGTCCAAAGCCTATATGAGCCTGGTGCCAAACTCTAGCACAATGAGCTTTGAGCTGGATGATCATCACATTGTTCTATCTCTAATAACTCAGTAGCTCAATATGTTAACACATTAACAATGGTGTCCACCCTCATGTGCCATTTGAGGGTAGGACTAAATGGAATGTGTAATCATTTAGACCAGTACCCGGCACAAAGTCCAAACATATTAGGAAGTAATAAAATAACGTTCAGTGTTCACAGTCATGAAATAAGTGGGTAATTTTTATCATATTAGGGAAGTAGAAAGTCTCAATTTTCTTAGAAGTGCTATGGGGGAGGTGGGGCAAGATGGCATCTGAGTGAGTGCACCTCATAATCTCTCCTGAAAAGAAGTGGCTGAGTAGGGTCAGAGTCCTGCTAGAATGGGCTGTTACAGGGGCTTGCAGGGCAGGAGGTATCTGGACATTGATTTGGTGAGATAGTGACAGAAGAGGTTCTTGCAAGAGGTAGAATTTTGGGTTTCTGAAACAGAGGTCAGAAGTTGTGGGAGGGACCCTTCACCCTAGGGCTAGCAGTTGCAGTGATCCCTGAAAACTGTTGTGCTGCGACATTCCCAAACCCTGTGTTTACCTGATGTGTGGTTCCCAGGTCCATATTCTCTAAACACCGGTAGCCCACACTATACAGACTCACATACCTTGAGTCTGCAATATCCCGGACATCCCATTCCTGAATCCAGCATGCCCTGAGTTCTGTCTGAGGTCTGTGATCACCCTAGCACTCCACATTTTTTTTTGTTTTTTAGTTTTTTCTTTTTGAGCTTGGAAGAGCATACCAGCTGGCATGGGGAGAGCCTGGAAAGAAAGGAGAGGTGAATCTGCTGAGAAAGCCCAATACACCTAAACGTTCTGGGATAGGAAACTTGGTCTGGGATAAGATGGAGTCAGAAAATCAATTAGATCTCCCATAGCACACCTAAGGAGGAGGGACTGTAGGACGTGCTATCCAAGCTTCCAATAGCATATTTGGGGTTTCTGGTGAGGTGTAAGTGCTCTCACACTGGAAATAAAGAATCATTGTCACCTGTGTTGCGTTGGTTCACCAAGGACCCACTTGAATCGCCTACTGGACCCCTCATGCAGCTTTTCTGCTGCCCTGGGAGAGAGAGAAGTAAGGAAGGGAGAAAGGGAGAACATCAGATCCCTAAGTGTATTATTTAACTTTAAAGAAGATTCCTAGCTTGAAACTTTGGTTTTTTGTTTTGTTTTGTTTACTTTTTTTTTGTCGTGGTTGCTATTGCTGCATTGTCTCCTGTTCTTTTCTTCAATTTTATCCCCCAAGGCCCTTTTCCTTTTCTTAGTTTTTCTCTCTTTTTCTTTCTCTTGCTTGCTTCCCCTCCCTTTTCCCCCTCTTTTCTCTCTCTTTTTCTATTTTTCCTCCTTTCTCTTTTTTATTTTATTTTATTTTATATAATAGGTGCTGCAGGGAGTGCTTTGCATTTGCTGTGATTCCTCATCCTCCATTTCCTTTTTTCTGTGTGTATTGATTTTGGCCACCTACATTATCCCCTTTCCTCTACATCTTTCTATCCTTCATCATCCACTGTTTCTCTTACATTCCACCTCCCTTTTTTGGCCCCCAATTTGTCTGACTTTTTATTTCTAATACCTTTGTTCTGTTTTCTATCTTTTATTCACTCTTTATATTATTGTCTTTCTTTTCTCTCTCCCTCTCTTGGAAACACTGGCCTTTTAATTCATACTATATTCCTACCCATATTCAGTTGACTGTATCATTATAGGTACTCTATTTACTGCTATAACTCTACAGAGCTTACATGAGGCTAATATCCATTCTCCTAGCTCTCACATCACACCTCTGTTAACATTTATTATCAAAACTACTTTAGACATTTTCTTTTCTAACACGTTTTACTTTCCCTGGCCCTAATATTTTCCTTAAAGGTGAACTTAGCCAGCAATAAGAACATAGAATAAGAAGAACAAAGTGACAAAGAGACAACATAATACTTATGTAAAAACAACAACTAATTAAATCCCAACACTAGAAAAAGAAGGTAAGGAACTGATTAAACCTGTCAAGATAAAATGATGACCAGACAGCAACAAAAAACTACAAACCAAACCAATAATCAGGAAAACATGGCCGAATCCAATGAACAAACTAAAAACCAGGAAGAGGAGCAGAACATCAGACAATTAATTAAAGCTCTCAAAACATATATTAGTGACCAATTTAATGAAGTAAAGGAAAAGATTAAGAATATGAAGAAAACACTTGGAAAGAATACATAAGAAATTGCAATCATACGCAAAAAAATAACAGATATGATGGTGATGAACAGCACAATTCAAGAAATCAAAAATGTACTCAGCAAATAACAGCTGACTTGAAGAGGCAGAGGAAAGAATTACTGATGTGGAAGACAGTACATCTGGGAAAAAAAAAAAAGATAGTAGAAGTGAGCAATAAAAAGAAATCATCCAGCAGGGACTGAGGGACCTGAATGAATTCGCAAAATGCACAAACATATGCATTATAGGCATCCAAAAGGAGAAGAGAATGGAAAGGTTATAGAAGAGGTAGTGGGGGAAGAGTGGCTGAAAACTTCCTAAATCTACAAAGGGAGAGGGATGTACATGTTCAGGAAGCACAATGCACCCCAAACAGCATAAATCCCAACAGGCCTACCCCAAGACATATGATTGTCAAATTATCCAATGCTCAAGACAAAGAGAAAATACTAAAAGTAGCAAGATAAAAGAGAATCATCACATACAAAAGAGGCTTCATAAGATTAAGTGCTGATTTCTCATCTGAAAACATGGGGGCAAGGCAGCAGTGGTATGACATAGTCAAGGGACTAAAAGAAAATAATCACCAACCAAGAATACACTATCCAGCTAAGCTAGCATTCAAAAATGATGAAGAGTTCAAAATATTCACAGATACACAGAAACTAAAAGAGTATACCAACAAAAACCCTGCCCTTCAAGAAACACTAAAGGGAGTTCTGCAGGAAGAAAGAAAAAAACAGGAGTGGCAGAGTTGGAGGAGAGTGTGAGAGCAAATAAAAAGACAAAAAGAGAAGGAAAAAAACTAACAAAATATGACAAACACAAGTCCAAAGAAAATATGGCTAACATAAATAATTCCTTGAAATAATAACACTGAATGTCAAAGGACTAAACTCACCTGTCAAAAGATTCAGACAGGAAGATTGAAGAAGGAAATATAATCCATCTATATGCTGTCTATAAGAAACACATATTAGACCCAGGGATTCAAGGAGGTTGAAAGTGAATGGCTGGAAAACAATCTTACAAGCAAACAATAACCAAAGAAAGGCAAAAGAAGCTTTATTAATATCAGACAAAATAGACTTTAAATGCAAAAAAAAAATTCTGAGAAACAAGGATGAACACTATATATTAGTGAAAGGGATAATCTTTGAAGAAGAATGAACAATCATAAATATTTATGCTCCTAACAAGGGTGCCTCCAAATACATGAGGCAAACACTGGAAAAACTCAGTGAAAGAATACATGCCTCTACAATTATAGTGGGGAACTTTAATACAACACTATCAACATTAGAACATCTCAAAAGACAATCAATAAAGAAACAAAAACTTTGAATCATATATTAGAGGAGTTGGACCTAATAGACATATACAGAACATAACACCCACAAACAGCATGATATACATTTTTCTCAAGTGCACATGCATCATTCTCCAAGATAGACCATATGCTAGGGCACAGAGAAAGTCTGAATGAGTTCTGAAAGATTGAAATCATACAAAATAATTTCTCTGAACACAGTGGAGTGAACCTGGATCTACAAGGGCAAGAGGCCCATATTTCACACCAAGATATGGAAATTAAACAGCACAATTTTAGAGAAACAGTCGGTCAAAGAGGAAATCTCAAAAGAAAGTAATTACTACCTTGAAACTAATGAAAATGATAACGCAACATACCAAAACTTATGGGATGCAGCAAAAGCAGTACAGAGAGGGAAATTTATAGCCATAAATTCATACATCAAAAAAGAAGAAAGAGCAAAAATTGAAGAACTGCACATTTGCAGAAATTAGTAAAAAAAAAAAAAAAAAGTAGCCCCAAAGGAAGAAGAAAGAAAAAAATAACAAAGATCAGAGCAGAACTAAATGAAATAGAAAATAAGAAAGCACATGAAAAGATAAAACCAAGAGCTGTTTCTTTGAGAATATCAATAAAATTGACAAACCCTTAGCTAGAGTAACAAAGAAAAAAAGAGAAAAGATGCAAATACGCAAAATAAGAAATGAGAATGGAGATATCAGCACTGAACCCACAGAAATAAAGACTATCATAAAAGGATACTTTGAAATAGTATATTCCAACAAAAAAGACAATTTAGAGGAAATGCACAAATTCCTAGAAACACATAAGCAGCATATATTGATGAAAGAAGAAATTGATGCTCTCAACAAACCAATCACAAGTAAAGAGATAGAAACAGTCATTAAAAACTTCCCAACTGGGGAGTGGGGGGCGGGGGCAGTGGGGTTGAATGGGACAAAAATAATAAATAATTAAAAAAAAAAAAACAAAAAAATACTTCCCAACTAAGAAGAGCTCTGGGCCAGAAGGCTTCACAGGTGAATTCTACAAAACATTCCAGAAAGAACTAGCACCAATATTATAGAAACTATTCCAAAAAATCCAAACAGAAGTAACATTACCTAACTCATTGCATCATGCCAACATTACACTGGTACCCGAGCCAAACAAAGACACCACAAGAAAGGAAAATTACAAACCAATTTCTCTAATGAACCTAGATGCAAAATCCTCAACAGAATACTTGCTAATCATATTCAACAACACATTGAATGATTTATACACCATGACCAAGTGGGATTCATTCTGGATATGCAAAGATGGCTCAATATAAGGAAATCAATCAATGTAATACACCATATAAACAGATTGAAGAGGGAAAAAATAACAGGATTATATCTATAGATGCAGAAAAAGCATTTGACAAAATACAGCACTCTTTCTTGATAAAAACACTGCAAAAGATCTGAATACAAGGAAGTTTTCTGAACATGATAAAGGGTATATATGAAAAACCCACAGCCAACATCGTTTATAATGATGAAATACTAAAATCTTTCCCTCTAAGATCAGGAACAAGACAAGGATGCCCATTATCACCTCTTCTATATAACATTACCTTAGAAGTACTTGCTTAAACACTGAGGCAAGACCCAGATATACAAGGCATTCAAATTGGAAAGGAAGAAGTCAAATTTTCATTATTTGAAGAAGACATGATCCTATACATAGAAAACCTTGAGAAGTCTACAAGAAAGCTTCTAGAACTCATAAATGCATTAAATAAAGTCACAGGCTATAAGATCAATGTGCATTTCTGTACACCAATAATGAGCAAGCTCAGGAGGAAATCAAGAAACAAATACCATTTACAATACTCAATAAAAAATCAAATACCTAGGAATAAATTTAACTAAAGATGTAAAATAACTTATACACAGAGAACTATGCAACATTGTTCAAGGAAATCAAAGAAGACCTAAATAAATGGAAGAATATTCCCTGTTTATGAATAGGAAGACTAAATATTATTAAGATGTCTATCCTATGAAAACTGATCTACACATTCAATGCAATCCCAATAAAAATCAACACAGCATTCATTAGTGAACTAGACAAACAAGCTATGAAATTTATTTGGAAAGGAAAGAGGCCCCGAATAGCCAAAGACATATTGAAAAAGAAAAATGAAATTGGAAGAATCACACTACCTGACTTCAAAACATACTACAAGGGTACATTAGTGAAATCAGCATGGTATTGGCACAAGGAGATACACACAGACCAATGGAAACGAATTGAGAGTTCTGATATAGATCCTCATATATACAATCATATAATATTCGATAAATCCACCAAACCCTATCAACTGGGAGAGAATGATCTCTTCAACAAACGGTGCCTGGAGAATTGGATATCCATATGTAAAAGAATGAAAGAGGATTACCCTCTCACACCTTATGCAAAAATCAACTCAAGATGGAACAAAGACCTAAATATAAGAGCCAAGATCATAAAGATTTTGGAAAGCAATGTAGGGAACCATCTACAGGACACTGTAATAGGAAATGGCTTCATGAACTTCACACCAAGAGCACGAGCAGCAAAAGAACAAATAGGTAAATGGGACTTCCTCAAAATTAAATCCTTCTGCACCTCAAAGTAGTTTGTCAAGAAAGTGAAAAGAGAGCCTACACAATGGGAGAAAATATTTTGTAGCCATATATCTGATAGGAGACATATCCTGCATATATAAAGAACTCCTATATCTTGAAAATAAAAAGACGAACACCCATTTTAAAAATGGGAAAAAGATTTAAACAGACACTTCTCCAAAGAAGAAATTCAAATGGCCAAAAATCACATGAAAAAATGCTCCAAATCTCTAGCTATTAGGGAAATGCAAAGCAAAACTACAGTGAGATACCATCTTACTCCCATAAGATTGGCAGCTATGAAAAAACAGAAGATTACTAATGCTGGAGAGCATGTGGAGGAATGGGAACACTCATCCACTGCTGGTGGGAATGTGGAAGGATCCAGCCATTCTGGAGGACAGTTTGGTGGTTTCTCAAAAACCTAGCTATGGATTTGCTGTATGACCCAGCAATTCCACTGCTGGGTATATACCCAGTAGAGCTGAAAACAAGGACATAAACCGATATATGCACACCAATGTTCATAGCAGCATTGTTCACTATTGCCAAAAGTTGGAAACAACCCAAATGCCCATCAACAGATGAATGGATATATAAAATGTGGTATATATACACAATGGACTACTACTCAGCTTTAAGGATGAATACACTACAAACTCATATGATAACATGGATGAATCTTGAGAACCTTATGTTGAATGAAGCAACCCAGGCATTGAAGGACAAATACTACATGACCTCAATGATATGTAATAAGTAAACCAAGCTGCCTCAGAGATTTAGAGACCGGGTGATAGGCTTAAAGGAATTTGGGGTGATAGAGGAAGGTTGCGAGCTGATACCTACATGGGTGATACCTACATCTATGATAAGCTGGAAGTAAATATTTGTACAGGGCAGGGATAAAATGGGGACATAGGGATACCTTTGGGTGGGGCTTTGTGGGCTAGAGGGGGGCTAGGGATGGGAGGATGGGTAGTGTTGCCCAAGAAATTGGGGGGAGTGTGGGGGAACATACGAACATAGGAGATTGTCAGGTATGTGGTTGAGAGTATAATGTTGAGAAAACTTTTTCAAAAATATAATAAGGAAGGTTACCTGTTTAAGATGCGTAAAGAATCTGACACAGGACAGGTTTCTAGGGCATGTGTGAGTGCTCATTTTTTGATAGTGGGTTATATCATTGCATGGAGACCCATACAATGAGAGTGAAGATATACCCACATCCTAGGGAGGACTGATGTTCTCAAATAGAGGGAATTGTATCTCTCAAGAGAAATGGTGGCTCCCAATGCATTAAGGCAATCGAGCATGTCAAGCACTTAACATTGTTGCATATATCTCTGAACGTGGCCTTTCAAGCAATGAAGATTGATTGTCACTGTGGGCCCTGAAGGGAGGGGAAAAGATGTATTGAATAGACGGAATCAAAGTAACTGTGGGGCAATGGAAGTGTTCCACAAGATTATGCATGGATGTGTATAGGACATGTTAAATTACACCAAAAATATATAGGGGTTGATAGGCTTAAATGTAAGTCATAATGTAAAACATAAGATAAGTAAAAATTTAGAAAATTGTGTAGTCTAAAATATAAACCACAATGTAAACCCAAGTGTAACCTTGTTTGAAAGCTATTGTCTCAATATCTGTACATCAATTGCAGTAAATGTACTGTGAACATGAAAAAGATTATTGCTGGGGAAGGGACAAAGTGTTTTATGTTGCATATGTGGAAGTACCGTATATTGTATATATGAATCACTGTGATATAAAACTTTTGTGAAGACAAGTGTAATAATTAGGGGGAAAAATGAAAAAGAAAGAATGTAGACACTGAGAAAGAGGTGGAAGAAGTTGCATTGCCAATTTGCATACAGGCAATACCTATTGCAGTGATGTAAGGCAAAACATCAAGTGCAAAACTTTTTCATTTTCTAATTTTTTGATACCCCAACTTATTTTTACCTTAATTTTTCTAAATTAGTATGTATTCTATGTCTAACCTTTAAACTCATCACTATATTTCATTTTACTATTAATGGAACCTGTTAATATGTTACACTCCATTTTCAATGAAGCTTTGGATCACAGAGAGGTTCAACAATGGCAGCGGAAGAATACTGGTGTGGGATGTTATTAACAGGGGACACATGGTTGGCAGTGAGGTCTCCAGGGCATATATCCAGGGTACATAAAAATGTTTGGATGTTTTCATAGTGGTTACAGTTAAAAATGACAACTGAGGGAGTGCTGAGTTCCTAGCCAGGGGAGCTCTATCACATTCCCTAATGGAACAGCAACAATCCCCCAAGTGCAATGGCAAAGACCAAAAAGAAGGATGGTCCAACAATGAGCCCTTGATACTAATGACTATGCTTGTTAGCCTGTGCACCTGAAATAAGAACTAGACCTAGAGTAACCTCCTGAGAGGAGAGGTTTCTCTAATGTGGCCAGTCTCGAAGCCAAACTCAGCATGTAAATGCATTGTCTTCCCCCAGCATGGGACATGACTCCCAGGGATGAGCCTCACTGGTGCCAAGGGATTACTACCAAGTACCAGCTGATCATGTGGCTGGAGAATGACCTTAAATAAAAGGGTCAACTCAGACCAGCAGAATATCTCAGCCTACATGTAATATCAGGAGTTAAAAATGCTTTTTGACCTTGAATAAAAGGTGAAATGGAAAGTACAAATGAGTTTATATGGCTATGAGTCTCCAAAAAAGAGCCAGGAGATTATCAGAGCTGTCACCCTTACGCACACCTCAGCAGAGTCCCAGAGACAGATAAAGTAGATACAACCCCAGGTATTGGTTCTTCTGAGGGCTACAGAGACTCACAGGTTCTATGGTCATGGCAGATGGAGTTCAGTGACATGTCAGTTGGCCCTACTTGGGAGTTTGTGTTTCTGAGGGTGATGGAGTTGGACTCAGATGTGATCTTTATTCACAAGCTTCTCCTGTTACTTTTACTGGACCTGTGGTTGGTGCTGGGGTTTAGTGTATACTCAGGGGACCTGAATCTCTGGACTGTCCGTGTGTTAACCAGGTCCTGAGCCTCAACATACTTGCAACTCCTATGCTCTGGTTTATTGGACTTACCTCACTCAGTGAACATGGAGGTGAAGAAGGTCAACCACCACACCAGGGACCCAAGAGTGTCCACAACTGAAAGCAGGAGAATTGCATCCATCATTCCTGTGGAATCTAGGCCCACCCTTGATATAGATGTGGAGTGGACATAACCATTTCAGGGTTGACAGGATGGAGGAATAGAGTATGGGTTAGAGTAGACTTACTGATATTCTATTCATGAACTCTTGTGATTAGTAATTGAAGAAAATGTAGCATTGATGTGGAGAAAGCAGCTATGATAGCTGCTGAGGGTAGGGAGTGGGAAGCAGAGATGTGAATTGGGGCCTTTTCAGGACTTGGAGTTGTCCTGGGTGGTACTGCAGGGTCAGGTACTGGACATTGTCTGTCCTCCCATGGCCCACTGGGTGAACTGGGGGAGAGTTTAAACTATATTGTGGACCATTGACCATGTGGTGCAGCAGTGCTCAGAGATGTATTCACCAAGTGCAATGAATGTCCCATGATGATGGAGGAGTTTGTTGTTGTGGAAGGAGTGGGGTGAGGGGGTTGGAGGGTATATGGGGACCTCATATTTTTTAATGTAACATTAAAAAAATAAAGACAAATAATAATCAGCAGTTATGATAACTATCAGAGAGAAAGTTTGTGAATAAAGTAGATTCAATACCTTTAAAAAAAAATCAAAGTGCTAATGATCTTTCTGTCATTGATTTCCAGTACACTTCAGCTGTAATTAGACCATACGCACTTTTTAATTTCAAACCACTCAACATTCACTTGAATGCACTTTCTATACCATTAGGAGCTAGTTAACTACACTGTTCAAAACTTTTATACCTTTTCTGATTGCTGTCTCATGATAATTTCAGTGGCTATATTGTTTTTACATATCCAGGCATAATTTGGGATATTTTAAATTGTTCTTTGTGATACAACATGTTAGGCACTATATATTTGGAAGCCATGATAATAGGTGAATATAAATTTAGTATTGTTTGTCTATCATGATGTAAACTAATCTTAATATTGAGCCATACATCTTGCCTTCAGGTGTATACTTCTTGGTAAGAATGTAGCCTTTGATGTTTTCAAATTTTCACCCCAGAAAATCATGTTCTTAAAGTTAATTCATTCCTCTATGTGTAAACCTATTGTAAATATGATATTTTGATTAGGTTGCTTCAGTTTGGGCATGGTCCAATGTGAGTCTTAATCCTTTTAATGGATTCCTTTATAAAGGATGAATATGATTCAGGATGAACATGAAGTTAAAGCAGAAAAACCACAGAATCAAGAAACTGGAAGGAATTAAATCTGGAAAAGAAGGGAGAGACCAGGAAATGCTGGCATGTGCCTTGTCACATGACAGAGTCCAGGATGGCTGGCAGCCAGGCTTCCCAGAGAAAACATCCCTCCGTGATGCCTTGAGTTTGACATTTTTCTCAGTCTCAAAACTGCAGATTGTGAACAAATAATGTTCTATTTTAATGGTCAACCCCATTTTATGGTATCTGCCTGAGCAGCTTAGCAAATTAAAATGAAGCAATATAGCCACAACAGCTTTTGGTTTGTATTATACCTACATCTATAGCATGCCTGCATATCTTTATCTATATCCATATTGTTTTAAATTTATCATCAATGTATACAGTTATCATATATTTCAAATAGTTTTTCTTAACCACAGAAAGGTCTTATATATACTTGAAGTCTTATATAGGTAAATAATCCTGTGAAGATGATATTAATACCCTAAGTGCAGTTTCTTCACATGGTGTAGGTTCAACTCTGCCATCAGGCTGCAAAATTTAAAATTGGGAAAATCGATCAACATCTTCAGTAATATCCTTATTTGGTCTTTGCTCTATAGTGCCTTCAGTTAGGCATTCATATTTTCTAGAGTTTATAATGATTAGATAGTAGTAATCCAATAGTAATCCAATAGTAATATACTCAGCTTCCAGAAATAGAATGGTTGTGTTTATTTTGGTAGATGCTTCCTATCAGATTAAAGATATCCCATTCACTTATTGCCCCCCTTAGAAGGCTCCCTTGTCTGTCTGCTCATTGTGTCCACTTATATTCTTTTTCTGGGAAGCACAAGGAATGGAACTGGGACCTCCCATGTGGGAGGCTGGCTCCCAGCAACTTGAGCCATGTCCACTCCATCTAATCATTCTTAATTTGATGAAAGTTTTTACCTTGAATAAGCTTTGACATTAATTGTTTTATCAACAGTCAGTGTGAATGTTACATAAGTTTTCTCCTTTACTTATTCTGTTGTATACTCACTCCAAGGTCTTAAATGAGATATAATAGCCACCGACAGAATCTCACTTTAATCAAGAAAGGAACCCCCATCAGCACCCCCTCATAAAAAAAAAGAAAAGAAAAAGGATCAAAATAACCAAAAAGGCCTAATCAACTGATAAAACAAGAAATCATAGGGTGGTGATGAAAAGTTTTGGTCAACTTTCCACTGAGATCACTGGAAAAAGGTCCAAATTGGGATCATAATTAAGTAAGATAAAATGGACAGATACTTTGGATACTGGGTATTACTGGGAGTATCACTGTCTCAAACTGCCAAAGGCTGCTGATACATGGGCCCGAGCAGCGGACAGTAGAGGCGGGTGGGCGGGCAGAGCCCAGGAATCCAAGTTACTCTCTGGAGTCAAGAGAAACCTCGGAGGGAAAAGAGGCTGGAGCGCAGTGCGGCGCTCACTATCGCCGCCCTCAGCTGGTCCCCGCACTGCCCTTAAACCTTGGACAAGCTGCAGGCAGCTATCAGCTGCTCTCTGGTCCACGCGGCCTGGTTTAATTAAATAAACAACACAAAGCAAAACAGGAAATTTCTATGAACAAATCTCTGGCATAGCATCATAAATGTGAAGATGCTTATCCAAACACTTGAAGTGATGTGAAGATTTTGTAGCACTAGGAAAAAGTGATCCTCTTCCAAGTGAAAGGATTAGATACAAGACAGTGTGCTTCCTTGGAATTCATTTAAAACATAAGTTAATAAAGAAAGAGCAGTTTATAAACTGCTCTGAAAATTTGTGTTTTATAACTTCCTGGAGTTTGTTCAGAAACCTCTAACCAAATCAAATATGGGAATCAGAAAGTAAATTTCATAAAATGACATTTTTTTTTGCACTGAGAAGAAAACATAACTTATTTCTTACCATGTATATCAGGAAACTTACAAGGAAAGGGAAAATACGTGATAAAATCAATATTAGTTCTAAAAATTAATATACAAATTTCTATGGATTTTTGATACTTCATATTTGTTTTAATATTGTCAATATTGCCTGTATTGGATGTCAAAGACAATATTGGCATAAGTTTATGTATTATTAATTGAATCCTACTTTTCAAATTACCTTTAACATTCAGTGTGAGGAACAGTCTTTGGTTTTATGTATCCAATAAGTCCTTCCACTTAAGACCATTAAGAATTTTGGAATGTATTTAAATTGTTAGGATTTAATACAGGAAGGTTCTGAGAAGCCAGGTGTTATTATAATATCTGCTATTACTTGCTGCACATTTTTAATATTCATTATAAAATGTTTAAACAAGTGAAATTTTATGTTGGCTTTTTATTATTTAATAGAATAATAAAAATAGCAGTAAAATGCATGTTTTCATGATATGATTTCAAAGTATCCCAACCAACCAATCAGGACTTGTAAAGCAATGGGCGGGTCACATACTCTCCCTGGCCAAATCAGCAATAGGACAAGTGTATACCAGGTTAGCTTGCATGCAATAGATATAAAATTCTACATAACTGCATTAATCAATTGTCTAGAGAATGATAAAATTATGCTCATCTTCCACTAACTGAATTGTCATATTTTTGTTTTTAAAAGGGAAAAATATCATATAGATATATGATTTGTATTTTTACTGAAAAGATTTTAGTAAATCAAAAAGTTTCTTTCAATTGTTAGTAATTCAGAATTGAAGGCATGTAATAACCATTTATTGATATATAAAAAGCAATGTATTTTCTGCATGCAATATCAATATACACATCTCTATTTATGTCTATCTATTTATGTATACTGATCTATCTACCAATCTATAACACATATATATTATGTGTTGTAGATTGGCTAATCAAACCCTGATTGCTTCATTCATCAACAAATGCTTAGTAGTTACATCTATAAAATTGGCACAATTCCCTTCCACTCAAATACATATGACTAGATAAAGAAACCTCTCCTAGTTAGTCCATTTCCTCTTAGGGACCCTCCCTTGTGTCCTTGGAGAAGGCCTCTACTTCCCATTGGATTGCAACCACTGACTACAGCAGTTTTACCTGTAACTGTAAATGTCATATTAGCTTATTTTCATTTATTTACTTATTATCTTCTGTTAACTGAGCAATTTTCAATTGTAACCCACAGCCAAATGCTTGCTCCCAGCAGGCTTTAGTCAGTCTTCAAGGGCTGTTGGGGCAGTTGCTTATGCACTCCCTATTAACCAGAACTATAATATAACCCAGCATATTGACCAAGAACACTATCTCCATCCATGAAAATCCTAAACTCTTTAGATTTGGGGAAACAGACCTGTCTCCACTCTTGGCACCTTGCAATAAATTCTTTCTCTTTTTGAAAAAACTATTGTCATGCAATTGGCTTCTCATGCTCACTGGACTATGAAATCACTTTTCCTACAACAATATATAACTTGCAATTTTGAATGAATTGCTTTTACCTGTCATACTTACTGAATTAAGTATTTAATAAAAGTATCATTCTTCCAAGTCTTATTTTAAATTCATACATCATCTGAGAAATAAGTGGACTGCATGTCTGAATTGTACTTACGTCAGGAATGAAAAATCTTTTATCACTCCCCATGCCTGAACCTAGGTCAGCTGAGGTAGCCCGGGAGCATCTTGGTTAAATGTTCCTCAATCACTGACTCTAGACTTGACAGGAAAGTGTTAAGTTCAGGGAAGGAATGCTGAGCATGACATGAAGGACACACAGAGAGAGGAGGAAAGGGCATTCTTACTTCAGCTTTCTCATTACTCAATGCCAAAAGGATTTCTATTCACTTGACAGGAGGGGTGTTAAGTCATTCATCTAATTCTACCAGAACCCATTTCATTTGTGATTGCAATAATCTCTAAGAGGTAATGACTTAGCCAGGGTGTTGCTACAAAATGGCCTGGGCAGAATGGAATTCTAGGCCTTTTCCACTAAACTGGATGTATTTTCCCCCTTCTTGCTATGCAACCCAAGTACACAGTTGACTTCAAGAGTATCCTATTTTCAGATCCATACCTGCTACATTCAGCAGGTTGGCTCAAAGGGGAGGCAATGCAGAAATAAAGGTAGAGACACAAGAGGGGAGACAAACCTGGGACCAGGGGACTCACAGCTTCTGGAACTGAGAGCCTCAACCCTAGTTTTCCCATCACATTTATTGGGAAACTACCAAGCAGATGTTTGCTATCTGAACTGCAACATCATTTACAATAACAGGGAACAACTGCAACATCTAACAACAGCTACATTTAACAGGTGTAACATTTACAATAACAAATAGGTAAGCCAGTTTCCCACAACACACACCCTCTGTATACCTCAATATTTTACTCAAATGAGTTGTAAATCAAGTTTGAAAAAAATCAAAGTATACCCTGTGGAATGCTGTGCAGTATGTTGAAGGAGACCGGAGTCCTGGTCATTTCTTTATACAGCCTTACAATTTGAAACGAGGGTTAAGATTATAAATAAATTAAAATGTCAATTTAAAATTTTTAAAAAATGAAATGAGGAAGCTACAAATTCATTTGGTTTATTTTCCAAAATGTAAAATGAAACTCAATGACATGACCTCTGCTGCCCTACCAAATCTGACAGGTGTTAATGATCATCTGCAGAGAAACTTCCTTAAACATATTATTGCACTGACTCTGGGGGAGGCTGACTCTCCTTCCACTTATACCAGGGAAGGGACACTGGGATAAATTCAAATATAATGATGAGTTGCCTCCTTTTGCAACCATAAGCTGATCTTAGTGTTACCTGATTTTATCTAGGTTCTTGGCTATGTTGCAGAAATGTATTTCAAAAGCACGCTGGGTGAGTTAGGCCAGTAATTTATTCAGATAGGGAAGGAAAAGAAATGGGAGAAAATAACAGAGCAGGGGTTCCAGGTAGAGAAGAAGGGGGTGAAAAGTGATGAAGAGGGCTGATTTACAAGCTACAATTCCCCATTATAGACTATAAATCCCCAGGATTACTTGCATGGCCACATGGCAGAGGGAAAATGGCAAGAGTGGTGCACAGAGGGCAAGACATGAGAGAAGGGTGAGAGCCCCCACTCAGGTCTGTGCCTGGCTTTTAAATTGTTAATTATTCCACCCCTTTGCTAATAGCAGGGGAGGTGTTCCAGCTGTTGGCTGTTTTGATTGATTACCCCACCCATCAATCCCTTAGTGAGGACCCAATGATAAAGTTCCTAGGGAATATCTGGGCTTCTTTTCCTTGCTCCCAGGAAGGAGTCTTTGTTCTGGATAGCAGAATCTTGGGGATTTCTGATGTCCACATGGACTTTCTGACAGGATCCAGATTCGTCTATTAATTTCCTATTTTACTAGCTTGCTTCATTAGGCACAGCCAAAACTCATTAAAATGATAAAAATTAAAGCAATCTATGCTAAATTATTATTTCCATGTTTTTCTTTGTTAAGATATTTACAAAGAATAATTACAAATGGAAAAATCCATTCCCTTTAATCAAATATCTGTCTTGATGATTTTCTAACAAATACAAACATTGGTTGAAATAATTCTTACAGAAACCTGAAGCAAATAAATTCCTCTACCACACTGGGTAAAAATTTCAGAAGGATAAGAGCAATAATTCTGATATTTGCCTCTATTTATCACAAGAAGAAATATGTAATTAAACACGAAAACTCAAGTCAGACTTCTGGGGAAGATGTAGAGTAGGGAGCTACAGGACTCACGCCTCCCCCAAGAACAGCCAGTTCATAGGCAGAAACTGTATGAAACAACTGTCCTGGAGCTCTGGAGGCCAGGGGCATTCTCTACAGCATCCAGGGAAAAGCACATTGAAGAGACTGAGAAACTGTGGTAAAACAAAAACTTTAAGTAACTCGCTCCACATGGCTGCTGGTGCCCATACCTCACCCTCAAGTCAAGCAGCCTCAGAGCTGGTCCCTGGATGACTGCTGCAGACAGAGGGATTTGGAGGGACTCCTCTCCAAGAAGGGGTGGGGCACAACTGAGGAATGATCATGGTTTTGATGGACAAATTTAAACTGCTGGATCCCAGCTGTGAACCTCTGTTTTAGCCTGCCCTGGAAAGGGAACTACAGTCATTGTATCAACTTCAAGCCCACTACTGACAGGGGCAGAGCCAAAGGAGGCTTAAAGGGGCACTGCTTCCTTAGAGCTGTGGGAAGAACTTGACAAAGAGCATGTTCACCTGGGCATATCCGAGAAGTGCAGCGTCAGGAAGCCAACAAAAGGGTTTTGTGGCATCTTTTCTGAACTTCACTCCAGGGCCATTTGGAACTGTTCTGTATCCCCTTTCTGGGTTTCTGGCCCTGTTTTGGCTGAGAATTACTGACAGGGAAAGTCCTCTGGGCGGCTTTTCACAGAATTTGCTCTCCACACAAAACCACCTAGAGACAATGAAAGATGTTTTTTAAAAGTGGTAAAACAGAAACAAACAGAACTTATTAGGATACCACATAAAGAAGAAAGTAAAGGAATTTTTCTCCTGGAGTTGAAATAAATACATGAACAGAGCAATATTAAAAATTCAACTGAATATCCAGAGAAAGAATCAGATGTAGAAGAGGTGAATAAATCTTAACAATTAAATGGGTAATTCCAAAGGTCTAGAATAAGTTGAATCAATATCAGAGAAGAAGATTAACACAAAGCAATCACCAACAAAACCCTAGACAAGAGAAAGAAACTGACCTTCAGAATAAATTCAAGATAATCAGATGCCTAGAGATAAGCAAATGAATAAATAAATAAGCCATACTAAGAAATAAGGAGTTATGATCCAGTTAAGGAATAAATTAAATCTCACTCCCTATACAAGAATCAACTCAAAATGGATCAATGACCTAAATATCAAAAGCCAGGACCATAAAATTACTAGAAGAAAATGAAGGGACATACCTTAAAGACCTTGTGGCATTTGGTGGTTTCTTGGACCTTACACCCAAAGCACAAACAACAGAACAAAAAAATAGATAAATGGGACCTCCTCAAAATTAAACACTTTTGTATCTCACAGGACTTTGTCAAAAAGGTGGAAAGGTAGCTGACTAAATTGGAGAAAATATTTGGAAATCACATATCCAATAAGGGTTTAATATCCAGGATATATAAAGAGGAGCTACAACTCAATAATAAAGAGACAAACAACCCAATTTAAAAATGGGCAAAAGACTTAAATAGACATTTGTCCAAAGAAGAAATACAAATGGTAAAAATATGAAAAAAATGTTCAACATCACTAGTGATTAAGGAAATGCAAACCAAAGTTACAATGAGAAATATCTTATACCTATTAGATTGGCCACCACTAAAAAGACAGAGAAATATGAATGTTGGAGAGGATGTGGAGAGATTGGAACACTTGTTCACTGTTGGTGGGAATGTAGAATGCTACAGCCACAGTAGAGGGCTGTTTGGCATTTCCTAAAGAAGTTCAGGTAGAGATTTGCAATGTGACATGGCAATATAACTACTGCATATATACCCAGAAGAGCAGTGACATGAACAGACATCTGCAAACCAATGTTCATAGAGGCATTATTCACAATTGTCAAAAGTTGGAAACAACCTAGTTGTCTGTCAAATGATGAATGAATAAACAAGCAGTGGTGTATCCACATAATGAAATATTAAGCAGCTGTAAGAAGAAATGAAGTTGAAAAGCATATGACAACATAGATGAATCTGGAGAACATTATGTTGAATAAAGCAAGCAAGACACAAGAGGAGAAAAACTTTATGAGTGCACTACTATGAACTAAATATATTTACTAATCTCATGGAGTTAACTTGAATATGGGTCACCAGGGAATAGAACAAGGTTAGAGAATGGAAAGCTGAGGGTTAAATTGTGCATATTTGGTACAAAAGATGTGTGTTAATCTTTGGAAATGAGTAGAAAGGATGAAAGTCCAACATAATATATGTATCTGTCAGTACTATTACGTGGGCATAAAAGTGGTTTAAAGGAAAATTCTAAGGTCATGTATATTATTATAAGGAAAGCTAAAAAATATAACATGGAATTGTATAGCATAGTAACACTACTTGTGATATATGAATATGAATAAAATTTCATATATAAGAATGTTTTCCTTTGAAACAAAACAAATGTATGTTAATACTATAAGAAGTTAATATCAGACAAAAAATACATTATGCTAAGAGAAAGAAACCAAACACAAAGCCTTACATATTATAAGACTCCATTTATATAAAATATAAATATAAATCAATTTAGAAAGATGAAATAAGTGGTTATTTAGGACTGGGAAAGAACTGCTAAGGGACGTGGATTTTTTTCTTTTTGGAGTAATGAAATTGCTTTAAAAATTTTTGTAGTGATGAATCCACAACATTGTTATTACACTAAAAGCCATTGATTGTATACTTTGGATAGATGATAGCATATGTGAATATATTGCAATAAAACTTTTAAATAAATAAATGTGCAAGAATAACCAGAAATTGCAGCTATGTACAGCAGGAGAAGCATAGAGAGATGGAGAGATAGAAATTTTTTTTGTCCATTATTATTATTGAAATAATGAAAATGCTCTAATAATGATTGAAGTGATGAATGCTCCACTATGTGATTATAACAAAAACATTGATTGTACACTTTAGATGAATTATATGCTTTATTAATATATATCAATCAATTTTTTTTCCAAAAAAAAAGTCATAAAAATTTGGAGAAAACAGTATTTGGAACAACTAATCAAAGATGTACAAACAAATTTAAATCAATTCAAGGAGATGAAGGAAAATACAACTAAAGCGCTAAAGGATATTAAGAAAATATTGGGTGACCATAAAGAATTGAATGTGTGAGAAGTAGCATGATGAACTAATTGAATGAATGGCACAATGGATGGGATTAAAAATACTCCAGAGACATACAACGACATATATGAACTGGCAGAAGAATCAGCAAACTGGAAAATAGGACATTTGAAATGTTATAGACAGAAGAAGATATACAGAAAATAATGGGAAAAAATGAGGAAGAGGCCCTCAGTGAATTGAATGACAGTGTGACGCTCACAAACATATTCCTGGGAACACATGGGTTCCCAGGAATAGAAGAGATGGGAAAAGGGACAGAAACAATATTTGAAGAAATAATGGCTAAAAATTTCCAAACACTTATGAAAGATAAACTATACAAGTTCAAAAAGTGCAATGTACTCTGAAGAGAATAAATCCTAGTAGGCCTACTCTGAGGCACATCCTAATTCAAATGTTAAATGCCAAAGGTAAAGAGAGAATCCTGAAAGCAGCAAGAGCAAAGCAATCCATTATATAAAGGGGACCATGATTTCTCTTTTTCAGAAATCATGGAGACAAGAAGTTAGTTGTATTATATATTTAAGACCTTGAAAGAGGAAACTGCCAGCCAAGAATATTTTTTAAAAATTTATTTAAATACATCATGTACATGCACATGCACATACATAAATGAGAAGTGTACAGTAAAAGCTATGAACTTACAAAACTAACATGCATATCATTATACAGAGCTCCCACCACCTATTCCTTGCACTGTTGTGAAATCTTTGTTACAAACTATGAAATCATCAAAGTATTACTACTAAATATAGCCAAGCCATGGAATCTTTATTTAACAAAATTATCCTTCAAAAATGAGGAAAAGTTTTAAATATTCACAGATGATCAGAAACTGAGAAAGAATGCCAAAAAAATGTCCTGTCCTCCAAGAAATATTAAGGGATTCAGCAGGTTGAAAAGAAAGAAAATGAGAGAGAGACTTAAAGGAGAGAGTAGAAATGAAGATCACAAGTAAAGGTAATTAAAAGGGTAAAAAGAAGGACAAAAATAAGATACAACATATAGGCAGAGGACTTGGCCCAGTGGTTTGGGCATCCTTCTACCATATGGGAGGTCCCAGGTTCAAACCCCAGGCCTCCCTGACCCGTGTGGAGCTGGCCCATGCACAGTGCTGATGCGCGCAAGCAGTGCCCTGCCACACAGGGGTGTCCCCCTGTAGGGGAACCCCACGCGCAAGGAGTGAGCCCCATAAGGAGAGCCTCCCAGCGCGGAAGAAAGTGCAGCCTGCCCAGGAATGGCGCCGCCCACACGAAGTGACACAACAAGATGACGCAGCAAAAAGAAACACAGATTCCCATGCCGCTCACAACAACAGAAGTGGACAAAGACGACGCAGCAAATAGACACAGAGAACAGACAACTGGGGGGGGAGGGGAGAGAAATAAATAAATAAATCTTTAAAAAACAGATACAACATATAAAAACTAAAGGAGAAAATGGATGAAGTAAATATCATCTTTACATTAATACCACTGAAGATTAATGGATTAAACACCCTGATCAAAATACATAGACTGTACTTTGAAAGCTAGGAATAGGAAAAAAGTTCCTCAACACAATAATGGACATATATGAAAAGCTCACAGCCAATCTCATACTCAGTGGTGAAAGACTGAAAGCTTTCTCTCTAAAGTATGGAGCGAAACAAGGTTGACTGATGTCACCAGTGTTATTCAGTGTAGTGCTGGAAATTCAAGCTAGAGCACTTAGGTGAGAAAAAGAAATAAAAAGTATAAAAATTGTAAAGGAAGGAGTGAAACTATTGCTATTTATAGGTGACATCATTATAGATACTGAAAGTCTCCAGAAAATTTACAACAAACCTACTGGAGCAACAAGGCGACTCTCAGAAGGTAACACTTGGGCACCCTATAATACTAGGCTAAGTTCCATCTATATTTCTTTACACAAGAACCAAACTGGTTTTGATTAATGTGCCTTTATAGTAAATTTTTTTTTAATTTTTTTGTTTTAAGCAAGTCAGTTTTATTGTTTCATATTAATAAAGCATTCAATTCACCCAAAGCGTACAATCATATAGTTGTGCATTCATCACTTCAATAATCATGAGAGCATTTTCATTATTTCAATAACTAATAAAAAAGAAATAAACAAACAAGAAAATTCTTCACCTCTCAATCTGTAGTAAGTTTTGAAATCATTAAGTAAAAGAACTTTAACTTTCATCTGTTTTGCACAAGGCATTTGTCTCCAGAGCCACACATAAATGCCACATGAATTAAAAGGACATTTCCACTTTTGCAAAATGGGATGATAGAATTTTGATGGGTAATTTTTGAATCTGCAGATTGTTTTGTATAGTGTTGACATATTAATAATATTATTACTTCCTTTGCTTGAACACATGTCTGACCATTTATTTTTGTCTCCTTTAATTTCTTTCAGCAGTAATTTGTAGTATTCAGTGTAAACTCCTTTACCTCTTCAGTGAAATTTGTTTATAGATATTTCATTCTCAGGAGCTATTGTGTATGTAAGTTTCTAATTTTAATTTCAAAATATTCTTTGCTGGTGTATAAAACATACCTGGTAGCTTATACCCTGCAAATTTGTTGAATTTGTTTATTTGAAGTATTAGTACTCTTTGGCATCATTTTGGAATTTGTCTTTAATCATGTAATCTGTAAATGGAGGTAGTTGTACTTTTCTTCCCAATTTTGACACCTTTTGTTTCTTTTTGCCAAATTGCTCTTGCAAGGATTTCCAGTACAATGTTGAACACAAGAGGTGAAATCAAGCATCCTGTATTGTACCTGAACTCAAGGGGAAGGCTTTTGGTCTTTAGCAATTGAGAACACTGGTAATCGCACATACATTTCTCATATGTATCCATTATCATATTGAGGACGTTGCCATCCATTGCTATTCTCCGGTGTATTTCCATCATTAAATGTGTTAGATGTTGCCAAATGTCTTTTCTGTTTACAATGAGGTGCTCACAAGATGTTTTTTCTTCATTTTATAATGGTTTTGTATTTACAGTGATTAATTTTAAGTTGAACCACCCTTCTATTACTGGAATAAATAAGACTTGGTCATGGCATGCATTCCCTTTAGTTTATTCTTGTGTTGATTTGCTAGTATTTTACTGAGTATTTTTACATTTTATATTCATAAGAATATTGGTCAGTAGTTTTCTTTTCTTGTCATGTCCTTATCTGACTTTCAAATTAGGGTTATGTTGCTCTAAATAAGACTGTTCATTCTAGTTCATTTTCTGTATTGTTCTAATCCTCTTGTTTCCTTGTTTATCTTACCATTACGTATTCTATCCAGTATTGAAAATGGCAAATTGAAGTCTTCAATAATTATTGTAGAACTATTTCTTCAAATTTTAATGTTTGTATATTTTATATTGATACTCTGCTATTATGTGAATACATACTTGTAATTGTTTTATTTTTTTGGTTGTAGATTTTATTAAAATATAATATGCTTCTTTGTCTCATAAAAGTTTTTGACTTAGTCTCTTTTTCTGATATAAATTTATCCACCCCAGATCTTTCTTCATTACTTTTTGCACAGAATAGAATTTTCCAAACTTTCACTTTCATCCCATTTGTATATTTGCATATATGGGGAGTTCCTCGTAAAATGTAGTTGAATCACACTTTGTATCTGTTCTGTTAATATGAGTATTTTGATAGGAGAATTAATCCACTTACATTAAAGTAACTGTAACAAGTAACAAGTAAAGTAAAAGTAACAAAAGTAACAAGGCAGGACTTACTTTGCAACTTGTTCTTTGTTTCTTGCATGTGTTGTAACTTTTGGTCCCTCATTTCTCCACTGCACCTTTTTGTTTTTTGTATAGTTGACCATTTGTAGTGAAACAGATTGATACCCTTCTCATTTTCCTTTCTGTTTTTATTTTAGATAACGTATTTGTGGTTTACCATCAGGCTTATATTTAACATGCTAAATCTATAAGAAACATCTGAAATAAATTATCTTCAGTTACAAAAAACTCTGTTCCTATATCCCTCTGAGCCCCTTCTTTAGGTTGATATTATATATTATCTCGTTATATTTTTGTATGCTCAATTAAATAGAATTAAGTTTATTTCTTAAGTAATTGTATTCTATATCTTGTACGAAATAAAAAGTAGAGTTACAAACATGAATAATATAATACTGAAATTTGTATTAACTGTGTTATCTACGCAAAAGATCTTTATTTCTTCTTAGAATTTAAGCTACTATCAATTGTACTTTCCTTTTTTTAACAGACTCTGACAATTGTTTATTGTTTACAAGCCAGCAACAATGACAGCTGAATATGTATAACACTTCTAAATTCTCAAATAGAATGACAAGACCAGAATGTGCTCCTCCAATTAAAATGCATTTGTTAAGGGAAACAGATGTGGCTCAAGCAGTTGGGCTCCCATTTACCATATAGGAGGTCCAGGGCTTGATGCCCAAGGGCCTCTTGGTGAGGGCAAACTGGCCTGCATGGCAAGCTGGCCCATGCAAAGTGCCGGCTAATGCGGGAATGCTGTCCCACAAAAGAGTGCTGCCTTGCATGGGAATGCCATCCAGCGCAGGAAAGTTGCCCCGCGCGGGAGTGCCACCCCACTCAGGAATGCCTCCAGTGCAGGTGTGCCAGCTGATGTGGAGAGCTGATTTAGCAAGATGATGCAGCAAGAGACGCAGAGGACAGAAAATAAGAAGACACAGTAGACCAGGGAGCTGAGGTGGTGCAAGAGAGCAATCACCTCTCTCCCACTCTGGAAGGTCCCAGAATTGGTTCCTGGAGCCACCTAATGAGAATACAAGCAGACACAGAAGAACACAGAGTGAATGGATACAGAGAGCAGACAACAGGGTGGGTGGAGAAAAACAAATAAATAAATCTTTAAAAAAATGTATTTGTTAAAACTGAAATTTACAACATCCACCATATTCTCAGGCAAAATCAGTTTAGAGGTAAAGGAAATGGCTTTGGAGCTAATCCATATGTCTTACTACATCTGTGACAAGGCTTTGATGTACAATCCAGACAGTGCTCTCACTGCTCATTTTTGGTGACCATCCTGGGCACTTTGAGGAACCTAAAACTCTTTTTTATGCAAACATTTCTGCAGGAAAAAAAGTCAACAAAATTGTTAAAAAATCCAACAATGCCTAGCAACTTGCACCTAATTTCTACTTCTTCTCTTAAGATGGAAAAATTACTCATCCTTTAAGTTGGCCTGAGATAAAAAGCTCTGATGGCAATGCCACATATTGTATTATACAAACATGGAGTCAAAACTGGGTACCAGGCATGAAATATTTCGTATTAATATGGAAACAATAGCAATTTCCTTGAAGTGAGCTACAAATGACTGTGGATTAAATCACTGTCTTAATCATTTCAATTCAACAGTAATGTTACCTTGAGTGTTCTTATAACTACCTGAGAAATAAGGGATGGGGAGGAGTTCTGGGGAAAACCAGCAAGACTTAAATGACATGCCTGAAATTGTAAATTTAAAACTTGAATATTTCTATTGTGATAACCATTAACAATCTGAAATGTCTTATTCTAAAAACATTAAAAAATCCAACTAAGTTAAAAACAAAACAAAACAACAAAAAAATGAAGATTCTATTTTTCTTCCATACAAAACACAATTTTCTTTAAGAACATACTAGACAGGGTATTGCTAATTAAGTTATGTGGGTGTCTTTATTCTACCATGAAAAATCATCTACCTAGCTGCTGGAATAAAAGGTCTCATAGCTTAGAAACATATCACATGAAGTGTTAGTCCATATATGGATGAAGATGATTTTTAAGATAAGTTGGCTGCAATAGCAGAATGTAAGGACAACATCGTAAAGTAGAAATGACAATATATTCAGTCATCCTCCCCACCTGATAAAGTGTTTCCTTAAAATAGATTCAATAACAAGACACTATTAAATTTCTTCATACAAAAATTTCCCAAAATAATCTGTTGAGCTGCATTGCACAGTTTAAATATTTTATATTCTGAAGGCCTTAGGGCTGTAACTCCCTTGCAAAAACTTTCTATATCTGATTTACTCATAAGGCTTAAAATAAACAAGGAAAAATATAATAATATTGTATTTGGTATTGGCTTGGCAACCATCCTCCTAAATACCTATTTTTATACTGTATTCAGGTTATGCCTGAGTACAGACAGCTAACTTAGGAAATAGAAAACATCAAAGGTCAGATGTGGAAGAATTACAAACAAGGCAATAAACGTTCCAATCAGCACATTAACAGTCAAGGTTAGCTAAAGGACTTTACCCAGAGATTGACATTTAAATGTTTTTGACAACTGAAATACACTGGAATACAGTGCAAGTCCACTGAAACAACAAAGAGAATTCTTTCCTTCGGTTTTCACTCCCCAAGAAAATGTTTCTCTCCTGGTACTTACACCACACAAACGAGAGCCAGTATTTAGCAATGGGCATCCTACCATAGGAGGCACCCTCACTGTCAACCATTGAGGTAAACAAAGCCAGAGAAAAGGAGAAAGCCTTCTGCTTATTTTTCTACACAAGGAGCAGCCGTTTCCTTGTTGAAGCCACAGGTCAACTCGGACCAGCAGAATATCTCAGTCTACATATAATACCAGGAGTTAAAAATGCTTTTTGACCTGAAGAAAAGGGAGAAATGGAAAGGACAAATGAGTATGTATGGTTATGAGTTTCCAAAAAGAGCCAGGAGGTTATCAGAGGGGTTGCCATTATGCACACCTGAGCAGAGTCCCAGAGACAGATAAAGTAGATACAACCCCAGGTATTGCTTCTCCTGAGGGCTACAGAGACCCACAGGTTCTATGGTCATGGCAGATGGAGTTCAGTGCCATCTCAGTTAGCCCTACTTTGGAGTTTGTGTTTCTGTGTGATGGAGCTGGACTTAGATGTGATCTTTGTCCACAAGTCTCTCCTGTTATATTTACTGGAACTGTAATTGGTGCTGGGGTTTAATGTATACTCAGGGGACCTGAATCTCTGGACTGTCCATGGGATAGCCAGGCCCTGAGCCTCAACAGATTTGCAACTCCTACACTCTGGTTTAATGGACTTACCCCACTCAGCTAACATGGAGGTGAAGAAGGTCAACCACCACACCAGGGAGCCAAGACTGCCTGCAACTGAAAGCAGGAGAATTGCATCCAGCATCCACATGGAATCTAAGCCCCCTCTTGATATAGATGTGGAGTGGACACAACCATTCTAAGGTCCACAGGATGGAGGAATAGAGTATGGATTAGAGTGGACTTACTGGTATTCTATTCATGAACTATTGTGATTAATAATTGAAGAAAATGTGGCATTGGTGTGGAGAAAGTGGCCATGGTGGCTGCTGGGGGTAGAGAGCGGGAGGAAGAGATGAGATGTGGGGGTGTTTTCGGGACTTGGAGTTGTCCTGGGTGGTGCTGCAGGGACAGTTACCAGACATTTTATGTCCTCCCATGGCCCACTGAGTGGAATGTGGGAAAGTGTGGGCTATACCATTGACCATGAGGTGCAGTGGTGCTCAGAGATGTATTCACCAAATGCAATGAATGTCTCATGATGATGGAGGAGATTGTTGTTATGGGGGAGGAGTGGGGTGAGGAGGGTGGCGGGTATATGGGGACCTCATATTTTTTGAATGTAATATTAAATAAATAAATAATAAATAAAAATAAAGAGGCAAAAAAAAAAGAGATCATAGACAGCTGCTTCTACTTTCTTCACATCATACTTAAAGCCATCATAGCACTTCCTCAGTGAATGGTTCTTCAGGTTGAGATGGCAGAAACCGGAATCCAGCTCTTGATGAAGGTGGAAATGAGGAGGGGCGGCGAGTAGTCTCCAGCATCACGCTGTTGACTGACAGCACTGATAGCTCACTAGGAAGAATTAAAACTCCTTAGAGATAGTCTTCTACATCCAGATGAAATCTTTTCTCCCCATCTAGCTCAATCCCAAAAATTTCGGTAACCACTTCTGGAGTCACGAGTGTTTCTGATTCCAAAAACACAACAAATGCTGCCGAGACCAAGCATTGCAACACAACCTGCAGTGATCATGAAACCTGAAGTACTGATCATTAGGAAACTTGGTCTTCAGAGATGTTAGATGTGTTTTTACTGTACCAAAATATTCTCAGCTTTCAAACACCTCTTTGAATGGTCTAGCATCCCGGCACCCTGATGAATCCCTTGCAGTAGTGCTAGAATCTCTGGAGCTGTTTGTTCTAAACTCTGCAAGTCTTCGGATTTTCTCTCGAATATGCTGCGCAGCGGCCTAAAAGTCCTGCAGCTCCACGAAGATTTCAATCACAGACTTGGCGTTAACCATAAAACAATCAACCCAAGCAAGGAAGGTGGCCAACAGAGTAAATTCCGAGACAAACAGTGCACTCAGTAGCTAAACCACTCAAGTGTTCACTGAGCTCTACACCACGACCCTCAACTTTATATGTGAACATTGTAAACAGTCATTTTTTAAAAATTTAAAAACAATTTATTGTATATCTTTCACATATGAATATACATAAGCAAGTGTACAGTAAAAACTGTGAACTTACAAAACAAACATACATAACATCACACAGGGCACCCATAAGTTACTCTACCACAAATACCTGCATTATTGTGAACATTTGTAATGAATTATGAAAAAGCATCATCAATCTATTACTATTAACTATAGTCCATATCTTACACTTGCTGTATTTTTCCCCTAGCCCACACTATTACTTTTTGTTCATAAACCATATAATTTATCTAAAGTATACAATCAATGGTATTTGGAAAAATCACTGAGTTGTGCCTTCATTCTTTCAATCACTATAAGAGCATTTTCATTATTCAAAAACCACCCATATGTTAGAGGTACTCATTCCAAATTCTATGATGTGTTTTCACTATTTCTATTTATTTCCAAACACTTACAAACAAATTTTTACCAATTCAGCACAGATTAAACTTCAGCTTTCCATTCTCTAACTACATTCAATTCCTTGGTGATTTATATCCTAGCTATTAACTCATAAGTATGCTCATTATATTTAGTCCATAGTAGATAAATCTTACAGTATTTATGCTTTTCTTCCTGGTTTGCATCACTTAACATAATGTCCTCCAGTTTCATCTAAATTGTCATATGCTACACAACATCATTTCTTCTTACAGCTTAGTAACATGGACATCTGCACTGTATCCATCTTTTAGCAATTGTGAATAATGTTGCTATGAACATCTATGGAAAGTGGAACTCCCATTAAGCATTTGTTTGCAACTGCTTACAGAAAAAAACCATGCAGAAAGAACGAGTTCCTAGAAACACCCCCTACAAGCAGTTTTACCTATCATTAACATTTTGCATTACTGTGATCCCTTTGTTACAATATAGTGATGATAATTAAATTCACAATGCTGCATTGCCATCATCACCATCCATCACAGAAATTTTCCATCACCTCAAACAGAAGTTCTGTACCAAGTATTCATTAATTCCTCATTCCATAAAACACCCTGGACCCTGGTAAATCATACTTTAATTTCTGACTTTATGAGTTTCCATATTCTAATTATTTCATAATGCAGAGTTTATACAATCTTTGTCCTTTTGTGTCTGACTTACTTCACTAAACATGATATCTTCAATACACATCCATTCTGCAGCATGAATCAATACTTCATTTATTTATATTCAGTTTTATGTATTAGCCCACTTTATGTATCCATTCTACAGTTAATGGACACATGGATGCTGTCTATCTTTTGACAATTGTGAATAATGGCACTATTAATATTGGTGTGCAAATAACTGATTACGTGCATTTCATGATTTGGGGTGTAAACCTACAAGTGGGATTGCAAGATCTTTTAGTAAAATTATACTTAATTTAATGATAAATGCCAAATATTTTCCATGATGGCTACAGAATTTTATATTCCCACCAACAATAAATAAATAATAAATAAATTTAATATATTAAATTGTTCTATTAATTGAATATTAGACCATATTTATGGAAATTAAACTCAATAATAAAACATACTAACTATATATATTTATTAAATGAAACCTGAATAAAAATCTCTACAGATTTAATTTTGTACAAATTGAAAATTTTGCCCTAAAATTCATGTGAGAACCAAACAGCATAAACAATTCTTAGAAAATCTTTAGAAGGATTTCTATAACAGACACTAAGTCTTGCTATAAAATATTAGTAAGTAAACATTATGACATAAAGCAAAAATAGACAAGTAAAAAATGCAACATAATAGAGACATCATAGGAATAATTTTTTTAAAAAAGATACAGTAAGACATTACAGTGGGAATATATAGATATCTCAGGAAATATTACCAGAACATGGTACACATGTTGGGAAAAGTTAAATTATGTTCGTATGCCAAAACATATGCAAAATGAAAACCAAATGGGTTAAATAATAAAATGTGAAAAACAACTGTTTTATTTCCTATGTTGATCAAGCAAATGCCATGAAATGAGTCAGGTTAAGCAAAGGGAATTTATTTGCTCACTGTAGAGGTTAGGAAAATGCCTAAATACATCTCCACGGTGATGCTTTCTCCCTGAAAACTATGGTGTTCTGGAGCTGGATCCCGGTGATCCTTGACTTTTAGCTTGTACTTGACTTGGCACATGTCAGTGTCTCCTGATCTCTCTCTTCCCCTCCAGGTTCCATTGATGTCCAGCTTCTAGCTACTCATTCTGTGGCTTTCCATTTCTGTAAATATTTCATTCTGCTTATAAAGGACTCCAGCAATAGGATTAAGACTCATCCTTTTTTAAGTGAGCCCCACAATAAACCTCATCAAAATGACCTACTCACAATGGCTTCCCACCCATAGGAATGGATTCAGGTTTAGAAGGCTTTTTGTAGGGTACATACAACTCCAAACCACTACATGAACATTATAAGATTTTGCAAGATATATTCAAAGCCTAATTTAGGAAAGAATTTTGTGGATAAAGTAGAGGAGATAAAGGAAGATAAAAGAGAAATTACAGACTATGAAAATAAACGCAATGGAAATATGTTTCTGAATTTGCATTGAAATGAATTTCTTTCCTTAAAGCCAAAAAAGCAGCACAGAAGTACACATCATAATTTTTTCATTGTGTCTTTCATCACTGTGAGTTCTGTTATCTTTTTTGTACAGTGACAATTTCTTCCATATGTTCCAGGGTCATTTTTTGTTTTATCTTCAAAGAAGCTTTAGGTTACAGATAATCAAATAGAAAATATAGGGGATTCCCATGTACCCAATCTCTTTCCTTCTGCCATTCTCCCTTATTAATAGTATTTTGCATGTGTATGATACATTTGTTACAATTGATGTACAAATATTGAAGCACTGCTACTAACCAGGGTGAATGGTTTACATTATGGTTAACATTATTAAATATACACTTTTATAGGTTTTAGCAAACTTTAAAACTGACTGTATCATCATTGCAAGATCATGCAGAACAATCAGAATGCCCTGAAAATGCCCTTTGTTCCATCTTTCCTATTCTTCCCCCTTCTTCCTTCAGAACCTTTGGAAAACATTAAGTTGAAAGTTTTGAAGAATAATATTCATAGTTACATGCAATAAAATTGAGGACTTGATATATTGAGGACTTTTCTTTTATTAGGCACTGCCTAAGTTCTCAAGAGATTCTTGGCCCTCTAACTGAGAACATGGCAGGACTACCCAGATTAGGAGTTTAACATTTTCATGTTTACTGTGTGGGTCTCCACCCCCTGAGATAGCATCATGACAAGATGAGAGTTTCATATAACACAGAAGCATGCCCCAGGTGTGCCCTATCCCACATATCCCCACCCCTGAAGCCCTGCACCAGTAACTCATCAATGTTCATGCTTGATTGAAGGGAGGGTTCATTGAGGAAGAGTAATAAGATGTGGAAGCTTACTTTAGATATTATGTACAGGTGAGAAGGTGAACTAGAAAGACAACAAAGGAACTCTGGTATGCACTGCAACAAAAAGATGGAATTGATTATCATCTAATCGAATAAAATTGTTTATGGGTTGTGGGGCAAAGGAGGACAGAAAGGGCTCACACGGATGTTTTATATTACAACTGAAATGACACAGATGTCTCACATTGCAACTGAAATGACATAGCTCTCTTATATTACAACTAAAATGAAAGGATAGTGAGACATAATCTGGCCCCCTTTAGATTAATTAGTCTCAGATAAACCTCAAAATCATTGATTAATTGTTATAGGGAGAGATTCTTAGTCACCCATCCCAAATAATGAGAGATATCCGCAATCTTCCTAGTCAATTGGTAATAAAAAGCACCAGGAATAGTGGTAGGCTGTGCAAACAAGGGTGCTGATGCAGAGGCTCCTACTGAGCCTGTCTGTAATGAAGATTCACTAATAAAGAAAGTGAGAAAATAATCACTGCATGTGTCCAGGTAGATATGAAAACATATTTTGCTTATATTAGCATAATTGTGAATCAATAATGGAAATGTTTATGCATGTTGATTTTATATTAAATCATTTAATAAACTCATAATATCTGATCCTATGAATTTAGAAATCAACACTTTGGGAAAAAATTGGAAGTGAAATGAAAAGGGAAATAACATTCATTCATTCATTTCTAAATATTGTCTTTTGTCCAATTCTGCTAAGCTGCATTCCTGATGAAAAGACATATATTGATACCAAGATATGAGAACCTTCTCCATTTAGATTTTAGCAGAGTTTATCATGTTATAATTTGGTTTATAGGAGATTGCAACATATTGGAAGACATGGACAACTTCAATATGTCCACAGAATCCTTCCTCATGGATATCTCAACTTTCCAGGAGCTTCAAGTCTTGCAAAGTCTGATGTTCTTTGTGAACAAGTCATATTTGCCTAAAGTACATTCCCACCATTGTAATTTTAACCACAGTCCTACAAATCCCCATATTTCACCTTCTTCTTCCCCCAACCTTCCCCCAGTTCCATGGATAGCCCAAACCATAACCTCCTTTATATGCAAGGATCTATATCAGAGCTAAACTAAAAATCCACAACAACATATGGATTATTACTTTAACAGTACCTATACATTTGATAGAATTTCATGGTACTGGATACTGATACCCAGGAAGAGAATGTTGACACTCTTGAGTTAGAGAATCCAATTCAAATTGAATTTTTCCATTCACTTTTAATATAAATGCTTACATCAAAAAATAATTGTTAAGAATTGAGCATAATTTCAGAATAAGAACATAAGAAAATTATAGTACTGAGATCTGTGGTAAAGCTGCCTTCCTCATTGAAAAGTTGTCTATAAAATCCTGGTCCTGAATATAGAATATCCTTTGGGTGTTTGCCTCTCTCCATGTGATCTGCTTGAAAAATCGCATGCTATTCTCAAGTCATTCAAGTTTTCTGCATGATGAAAAACATTTTTATAGGGGAACATGTGGTAGGGGACAGTCTTAGCACAGCCTGCCTCCTTTCCATGGAAGCCATAGATATCTCCTGTGCTCAGAACCTGATGTATAAACCTGGCAGGATAAAATGTAATGCCCTAATAAATAATTGGATTGCGGGTACATCTCTTCCCCTTTTGCCCCAAACATATGTAAATATTCTCTGGAGATAGTCTGGTTCTGATGGGCATATATTATCCCATCCAGTTCACACCCTAATATATCTGCCCCTGGAGGGGAAGGGATGGAATTCTTCCCCTGGGACATGCAAACACAATAAGGGATGCTCCATGTACATCTCTCCACAATGGCCAGATTGAGACATGCTGGCTATGGGGAACTGAGGCCCACCAGTGAAGATGAGCTTGCTCTATCTTCTCTCCATGTCAGTAAAACATTGCTCCATCCAGTATTGTGTGAGATGTGCTTCTGCTGGTGACACTGACACCTGTTTTGGAATTGGTTGGCATTTCTTTAGGTGTCTTTCTTTTTGAATGACAGCTTGGTATAGTCAGCTGGATTACCAAAAAGCACACCATGGCATAGTGAGTGATTAATGGCTTGGCAGTTCATTTTTGCAGGGCTGTCCTGGTTCCCTGGGAGGTGATAAGCTGACTGAGAAACTGGCCTTCCCCTGGCCATGTGGGGACAAGTGGGATGTAAGCAGTATCCCTGTTTACAGGGTTGAATTAATGCAGCAGATAAGGGTAGAGATGAGAAAGGTAAGTTCTAGGAATGGTAGGGAAGCTATTCCCTGATTCCTGGATGTCTATAGGCTGCCCCACAATGACCTGACCCCCAAGGGGGCTCAAGGGTCCCAAATGACTCCAGAGGAGAGCCTGGGGCCCCCTTGTGGGGAGCTTCGCCAGATTTGGCTTGTTTGCAGGCCCCAGGTTCAGCCTGTTCTCATTCAATGAACAACTACTGATGGCATTGTTACAAACCAAACTGATGATGAGGACTTTATCTGAGAGCAACACATGGATGATAAAAGACAGATATTGGCAGAAGTCAGGAGAAGATCATTTGTGGCTTGGTTGGAACATTTGTTTGAAGAGAGGACATTGCAAACACAAATTCCAAGGCAGAGAGATACAGTTTGGGAAAATTAACTACTGACCCTCTGCTACAGTATATTTTTGCCCACAATGAACAGAAAAACTGGCAGGATGGTGATATAGATGAGCCTATGCTAAATTTTTTCTGGGCTGCGGGAAGCATGATAGTGATTATCTGAAGGAGACTCCCCAAACAGTAAAACCCCATGATACGGAAAACTGTTCATCAGTCTATAGCCTAAAGGTAAATGTGTTAGACACTTGACTATAAGACATGACACAGTGGCAGGATGTGGGTGAGATGATCCTGTCTGGGTCAGTCTTCAAAGTGTGCATAAAAGAGGGCCTTTGCTAATTAAAGTTCCCCCTGTCCCATTTGTTGTCCCAGGGATGTCAGTGTAGGAAACTGTAAGAAAGCTCCACCAGCATATCCACCTCTAGGGTGGAAATAACAGGGAGGTGTCAGCCACCTTCAATGAGGCAGGCCAGGGGGGCAGGACCCAGGAGCTGAGCAATGGGAAGCAGCTCCCCAAAGGGTCATAAGAGCAACACAAAGAGTAACCAGGGAAAGAAAAAGGAGAGGCAGGGCCTTCAGGCAGGTAGTGTGGTTTTGGTTATTAAGCCATAGATAGATGGAGTGGAGGGCAGTAGAATCCCTGTGGAAGAATTCCACAGCACCACTGGGCAAAGGGGTCCCCTAAGCTGGGGCTTCAGGCCCTGGTACAGCCCTAAAGGAGCAGGAAGAGGCTCACAGGACTGAGGAGGTTCAGAATCCAGCATCTCCACCCTCTAAGGCCTGAGCACAGCCAGGGAAGAAGGGAAATGACAGTTACTAAGACCTCCCTGTGCCCCATCCAGGACAGGGAGGAGGGCAATTGAGTGTGAGCGTGTTGTGTTCGACAGGGAGGATGAACCACCTCACCTGGTCCCTGACCTCATTCCCTCACAACGTGACTAAAGTGGGGCCAAGTTCCTCTGCTTCAGCTCAGGTAAAAGGGCTAAATGGGGGATCCAGACGTTCCTGGGGCTCTTAGGTGCAGGAGCCCAGGTGATAAATCCTGGAGCCTCTCAGGGGCAAGTGCACACTAAGTGATGCTGGGGGCTGTGAGTGGACACACTGACCACAACAGTGAGGTCACGTGTGGGTGGGGCCCATTGGTCATTTTAGGCACCAGTGGCCATGGTTCCAGTGCTGAGTGCAGTGTAAGTCCTGGCATTCAGGCTGCCTGGTCCAGGACCAGCACCACCTCCTGAGGAGTAGGCACCTCACAGTGAGGAACTTGGGCAGTAACTGTAGAGTGTGTCCACTCCTGCCACCTCCAGAGTTGCCAGAGCCCTGACATATTTTTCCACTAAAGCAGTTCTACCTCCCATTGGGAAAATGTGCATTGCTTTGTTGGCTCAGAATTTGCTGCAGGGGCAGGAGTGTTGAGCATCACCTTGTACCAGTTTAACCACCCAGCCTGGCATGTATAAAAGGCCTCAGAAAGGTGCAGACTGTCATCTTTAGACCCTGCAGTAGCCTCTCCTGCATTTGATTTTTTTTCCAAACCTTATCTTTATAAAGTCTGAGAAATTTATTGTTTTTTTCATTATTCCTTTGTCTTTGCACTTTGAACCCTTTCTTCCTTCTCTTCCTATATAAATATACATTCTTCATGCACTATTCTGTGTTTATTGAATTAAAGTATTTTTATAGTTTTCTTCATTTTGATGAAATGATTTTTCATTTTTACATGTAAAGCTGAAGATATATTTGCATTTGTGCATATATCATTAACCTCATGATCCTAAAATTTATTTTCTTGTGTAGGAAAATATTGTGCTATGATTATGGGTTTCCTGTAATTTGGGGCTTTAGAAGGAAATGATAACTGGAGCATATTACATGTGAAAGCTGTAAAAGGTCAAAATTAATCGGAGGGAAAGGGTGGAGAGAACATCTGAGAGTTCCATAAAGTACAAGTGATAAAGAATCTAAGTACCTGAGGGAGGCTAGTGTAGTGAAAGGGGGAAGGCAGCTGGCCCTGTAGACAACATGACAGACCACAAGGCCATGACACCAGGTCTGGAAATCTCCTGAGAGGCAGGCTGCTGGAAGGACACTGTGAGGTCTGGCAGTGAGAGTATCATTTGGAACCAGAGGGAAAGCCCTACATATCCTCAAAAGTCCTCACCATTGGCCCCCTGAGAACTGACAGGTCAGGCAACCAGTCAGAGCAGCCAACAGCTTGGACACTACCCATAAAATCTTGAAGGGGGAGGAGGAAAGACTTCTTTAAAAGGGCTGACCTGCTGCCCCACACTTGTAACTCATCGTGCAGTTCCCCTGCCATCAGTGCCTCATCATGGATTGTGTACTTTTTTCTTTTTAAAATAAACTCTTTACTCCCTTGCCCTACCCTATGGCATGTCCTTAAATTCTTTTATGCAACATAAGCCAAGAACCTAGAAGCCCAGAAACCAGAGCCATTTTGTAACATACCCACTCAAAAAATCCCTCCCTACTCAATTATTTATTTTCATTTTCTTCAGGGAAAAGTCTGTTGTGCTAAGATTCTGAACACAAGCCTGACTCCAAGTGCAGATAGAAGGAATTGTCCTCTAATAGATTTTTCATGATTCTATATTCATATTTGAAGTCATTTCAGTCTACAACTTTGGCCTTGCCCTACAATCTCATCTATAGATGTATCTTTTGTTCTACCTCTTAATGATATTTTTAGCTGTTTTGTTCACTATTACATTTGATTATTAGTATAGTATTACAATAAACTAGAAAATACATCTATTAATAAATTACTATAATCGCACACACACAGGAACATAAAAACAATATTATATACAATAGCTAGAGATAGATAGATAGATAGATAGATAGATAGATAGATAGATAGACAGATAGTTGATAATTGATAGATATGGTAAGTACATATACTAGGGGTAATGTGTTGGTAGGTAGCTTTACATATTTAGAACACTTGGCCTTGACTGAGCATGAAATTAAATTTTATTATTCTAATGAAGGCAATCATTATTTTAAAGCCAGTAATATAGCAAATAACAAAGTGGGATAACTGATAAACCTGCAGCAATTTGAAACCCATAGGTAATTTTTCCAGGCTAATTTCAAATTATATAGAAGTAAAAAGATATGTAATAGGTAAAATTAATTTTGTGACTAATGTGGGATCATTAAGTATATATTGAAAATAAAATATACTTAGATTTGGTTGTTTTGTGTTTATTTATTCAATTTATATTACTCTCTATTTCAGAAAAATTCCATGGCTTTACTAAGGAATTAGTGCATAAAAAGCTGTGGATGAGAAGATTACTGTGAAATGATGACCATCACTCTGCTGTCAAGCTATTGTTTAAGAATATTCTATTTTCTTATCAAACTTCAGAAAATAGAATTTCTCAATTTTCTTTTACACTTACCTCATGTATTTATGTTATAATCGCATTACCTAGCATTTTCAATTTCTATTATGAAGTGTTTAATTTGGCAAACAGTTATATAATTTTCTACAAAAACAAATTCAATGTCTTTTATTATTGGTGGCAGTAAAAAATATATTCATTTTATTTATTTTTTTAAAAGATTTTTAAAATTTTTTATTTCTCTCCCTTTCCCTGTCCACACTCCCCTAGTTGTCTGCTCTCTGTGTCCATTCACTGTGTGTTCTTCTGCGTCGGCTTGTATTCTTGTGAGCAGCACCGGGAATCCAGGTCTCTTTTTGTTTCATTATCTTGCTGCATCAGCTCTCCACATGTGTGGCACCACTCCTGGGAAGCCTGCACTTTTTTCACACTGGGTGCTCCCTATGGGGCACACTCCTTGCATGTGGGGCTCCCCTACACAGGAGACATGGCACTCCTTGCGCACATCAACACTGTGTGTGGGCCAGCTCATCACACAGGTCAGGAGGCCCTGGATTTGAACCCTGGACCTCCCATGGGGTAGGTGGACACCCTATCCATTGAGTCAAATCCAGTTCCCATCATTTTAAATTGCTATATTTCTTTTCCTTTAAAAAACATTTTACTTTAAAAATTTTATTCCCTTTGTTTTACATAACTCTGAGGAAAATATTTAAAAATATTTCCTTTTTCAAAGGAGAAATTTGGCTTTCTTTTACAAGTTTTGATACATGAAATTAATTACTTTTATATTAAAATTTACATTATAAGGAATTTGCTGTTCATCAATTTGAAAATCACAAAAAGTATTTTATAAATATGAAGTGGACAAGACATTTCTTAAAAATATTATATTGATGAATTGTGAATCTCATTTCATTATTTAAATATAAAGATGAAATAATTATATTTGAACATCCATATATCTATTTTTACCTTGAGCAATATACTTGAGCATTTTGTAATAATTATTTTATTGTATATCATTTCATCTATCCATTGTGCTCTCCATCAAGAAAATTTTTTGTTTTGTTTTAGATTTTTAATTTCTTTGCTTATCAAAGTAAGTTGCAAATATGAGTAATCTTCACCTATAAACACTTCAGGATATAGCTGAAAAATGACCTATATATTTTTAATAGGGTGCTCTTTGGATTTGAAAATAATTTACAAACAGTTGAAGGCACAATAATTAAATTCATATAATTCAATGATACTCAACAAATATAAAACCCTTTAACACAATCAAGTATAAAATTGTGGAACACCATCAACCCAGAGATTTCCCTTGTCTCTTCCTAGTATATTCATAATCCATCACCTGCTTCCAAAAGGCAACTCCTAATCTAAATATTTAATCACTTATTTTATTGTACGTTCATTTTTGCTCTTCTATGCCTTCATATAATTTATATTATGCAATAACAAATCTATTGTTTAAGACTCATTTTCAAACTCAAATGTTTTTGCAATTCATCCATGTAGTTGTGGTACCAGTACTCTGTTCCATTAAAATTGTAGTAATAATAATTTTCATAAACATGTCACAGTTTTTTATTTAATTTTCCTTTGATGGATACCTATGTCATACTCAATTTTAATTATTATTATTAGTGTTTTATAAATGATCTTGAACATGTTTCTTTAGATATAAATTTTCCTTCTTGTTAGGTAAATAATGAAAAGCAAACTTCAGGTTACGAGGTTGGCTCTAATTAACTTTGTAAGAAACTGCCTGACATTTGCAAAAAAGACTATAATATTTCATGTTACCACAAAATTCATGAAAAATTAGGTTGAGTATTCTCATCATCATCCTTTTGTGTTGTCATCCTTTTGTGTTGATAAATTAGAAATTCTGGAGGTGTTTAATAAAATATCATTGTATATACACAAATTGATGATGTACTGAATCATTAAATATATCTTCATGAATTCTGAAGAACTTAATTACACAGAGTATGTTCTCTGACCATAATGGATGTAAATTAGTTATCAACACAAACCAATATTTTGAATATTAAAAGAGATACACTTGTACAATCTGTGATTTTAAAAAATCAGAAGGGAATTTTAAATATATTTTAAATTGAATTTTAATGAAATTATGATATACAAAATTTGGTGGAATGAAAGTAAAGCAGTGCTTGGAGAAATGTTTAAAATTGTAAGTGTTAATAATAGAAAAGTCAGAAGGTTTAAATACAATGAGCAACATTTCCAGTGACCAGGAAAAGAAGACCACATTGATGCTCCAGTATGTAGGAGGAAGAAAATCATAAAGAAAAAGACAAGAAACAATGATATAGTAACTAGACAAACTGCAGAAAAAGTTGACAAAAGAATAAATATTTTCTTTAAAAATAGCAAACAAAATTATCAACTTCTACATAGATTTAGCAGGATTAAAGAGAATGTAAACAAATACCCAAAAGCAGGAATGAAATATGGGTTGTTACTGACAGACACTGTACCCATTTTTATATCTTTACCTCTTCTCACTGATCTTCATTTTCCTTGTCCTCCTTTTCCTCCACCTCAGTCCAAATAATTCTTTCCTACTTTAAAGTTCTAAAGACAGCTTCCAAATAACTGTGGTATATTATTATTTAATTCACTTTATTTTGGGTAGGTTGCTAGGAATTAAATGTCATTCTATTATGAATAATTTTATAAACCATAGTTCTGATAACGTTATTGAAATACATATGCTATTCTCAGTTCTGTACCTAACTGTATATGTCATCTTTGATTATTCCTATGTATTTTTTATTTTGTTCCATTGCTTACATCTCTTTTTTTCTCTCATGCTGCAATAATTTCTTACTATTTGTTCATAGAGAATTTAAGGAAATCCTTTTAACTTTATCCTCCTAAAATGTGTTAATGCTAGTGGGATTTCATATGAATTTTAGGGCCAACCTGTTAATTTCTCAAGAGAAAATCTGCTGGGAATTTAATTCAGGTGCCATTTAATAAATAAAAATAATTTAAATTTTAATAATATTGAGTTTTCCAATCTATAACTATAGACCAACTCTCCATTAATTTAGTTTTTTTAATTTCTCAATGATTTTAAAAATTGTCTTCACAAATTCTATTATACTTATTTAACATATTATGTGCAGATAAATATAATAGACATATATTTTCATGCCCTTAACTATTACTTTTAAATTTTCACTATATTTTGTTTCCAGGTTATATGTGTTTGATATTTCTTTGTTGATTTTACTCAACCAATTGCTTTCTTAAATCTGATTAGAATATGTTCTCATATAATCTATGCATATTTTTTAACATCCATATTGGAAATTGTGTATGCTTCTATTTGCTATTTTTTACTTGTTTTTCGAACTTTCCTACATTTCATTTTCCTTTTATTGCCTCACTTTATTGCTTTAGAAAGGCAGTGAGTGCAGGGATTTTTTATTGTCTAGATCCTTAACAAAGGATGTTTATATCAGTCATATATTAATTTCTTTGAAGATTGAAATCAGATAATTTGTTTTTTAGTATTATTTATTTTTCATAGCAAGGATTTTTAATTTATTTGCTAAATTTTTCAATATGAATGCATTGTAACATATATTTTGTGCATCCCCTGCAATAATACTATATTTCCTTTAAGTTCTGTCATGAATTATTATTTTTAATTTTCTAACTTTAAACTATACATATATTTCAGCAATAAGTAGAACTTGGTCAATAAACTATATCTCTTATATCACCGATATTTTGTGAAATTTTGACTCACATGCTAACTTATTTGAAATAGCTAATTTATTAAATATATCCTTATCTATTCTATAAAAATCCACTATCTGAAAATCTTTCTCAGTCAACTTCCTACCCTCCCTTGTTAATTTGTAATGAGGATATTATATGCCCCACATACCACAGTCATGCTAACTCCTCTCTTCAATGTTCTTTTGAAATGAAATTCTCATAGTCACTTCTTTCATGTAGTATCCTAAGAAAATTCAAGTGGGCAATAAAGAAGCTAAGAAATAATTGACAATTCTGACTTTTTGTTATCCTAAATTCATTCATATTTTCCTAATTAAGATCCTCTCAAGAATTCACTTACTTTTTCTGCTTTTAAGTATCATAAGTATATAAATTTGTTATTCCCCTGTATCTCAATTCTAAAGAATGATTCCAGTATTCCTTAGTAATAATTAGTTTTTAATATTTCTCTGTGTGTGTGTGTTTTCTTATTGTTTCATTATGTTGGTGTTACTAAATCAGTCCTCTTTGGCATTTATCTATTTTCTTTTCCCTTCTAAATGGTGTTTGTATGTCTTTAGGTAAGTTCCAAATACAATAATTTTCTCTTCCTTTTTTGACTTTATCCAACCAAAATATATGTAAGGTCTAAGAGATTTATTGTTCTCTGATTCCTTTTTTATGGCACCCTGTTTTCCCATCATATGTGTGTATACACAAACATGATAGATGCACACATATATATATATGTCCATGATTTTTGTATATGCATATATAAATGATCTTCAATATCCCTCTGAGTTTATTGAATTGGGATATTTTACAACAGACTCTTAATTTCTATGAAAAATCCTTTTTATGAAAAAGTACATGAAGTTTTTTTATAAAGGCTCTTCTTTCATGTTTGTATATTTGTAAATCTTATGGTCCTAAATACTCTTTTCTTATATAGGAAGGCTAACCTACAGTCATGGGCTTCCTGTGATTTGTGGAATTACAAAACAATTCATATCTGCAGCAATGATATATACATAATATATATTTAGGATTAAACATGCAGAACGGATATTTAGGAAAGGGGGCAGACAGAATCTGAAATTCTGGAGTTGTGTAGCAGAATATTAAAATGGTTTTAATTACCATTTTCCTTAAGAATATAGCAAGATATATGATGCCGAGCAATTAAACAAGACTTCATGGACTTAAAAGCCTTAATTATACAAAGTATGTTCTGTACAAAAATGGATTACATTAGAAATCAACAGTTAAACTTTTAGAAATTAAACAGCAAGCATTTAATCTGGAAATAAAAAGAAAGCAAAAGGATAATTTTTAAAAATATTTAAAATTGAATGATAAAGAAAATAAAAAACATAAAAATGGGTGGAATAGAAATAAAACAGGGCATACAAAGAAGTTTAAACATGATAAATGATTATACTAGGACAAGAGAAAAATCTAAAAATAATAACCTACATTTTCAATTCAAGAAACCAGGAAGAGAAGAGCAAAGTGATCCAAAATTAACTAGAAGGAAGAAAATAATAAAGTAAAGAATACAAAACACTGGCATAAAAGTAGTGTAACAAAAGGAAATTGTGACTAAAGTAAAAATGTTTACTTGAAAACAAATCATGTATTCCTACCTAGATTTATCTAAAACAAAGAGAATGAAAACAATTACCAATAACAAAAGTATAATAGGGTTTTACTGACATTATGCTTTTTGTTAAAAAGGAATAAAACCATTTATGTATTGAAAGGACAAGTTTTCCTATTTATTTGAAAGGAAAAGTAAACCATATAGTATAAGCAATATCTAATATTCTGTAAGCAAAATCCAATTCCGCTTGTTGCTACATCTCACACCACTTTATAAATATTTGTTCATCATCCAGAAACTTTAAATCAATCAAGCCTGATATGTGCCTATTTAGCCAGCTAACAGGTAGAGAAAGAAACTGAAAAAGGATATGTTCTGTTTAGGCTTAACTGTAGTCCACTTTTCAATGAGGAAGCTACTTTAATGAGGATCTCATGGTTGTATCTGTTTTGCATCCTTAATTCTGCAGTTGAGACCCAATTAAAATCACTATATTACTTGGTGCAGCCATTTGTAGGAAGATGAAAGCAAAGAGAGTAATTTGAATTGAATTTTTAAGTTCAAAACAATCAATATTTTTTCAGGGTGGTAGGGTCCTGTACTTTGAAGGTCTCTAAAATGTATAGGCACCTGTTAAGAATCTTATCCATGTTCTTCCCCAAAAATATAATTCTTTGTTTTTACCAGAAGATCACCCAAACAACATCCAAAATAATAAAATTGCAGAGACCATTTCCTTAAAAATGTGTGTATTACAAAAATGCATGGATTAAAAATTTTAAAACACAGTGGCATAGCTCATTGTCATTTATGTGAACAATAAATGGTTGTACAGAAAACAACATTTTGGATATTCAAAGGGGATAGATTCTAATCTAAGGACATATAAAATATAATTTAACTTAATTCCATTATTTTCAGAATTTTTTAATCCAGATAAACCTGCTTCAATGTTCAAAATATCTGTTGAACATCCTCACAGAGCAGTTTTAATCTCTCTGTTCTGCAGGCTGTAGATGATGGAATTTATGAACAGGGGCACCATGGAATAGAATATGGCCATGAGAAGATTACCAAGAGATGCTTTATTTTCCACAGGACTAAGGGCAGCAATCAACCCAGAAATTAAAAAGAAGATGAGAAAAGTCAATTTTGGGGCTTTGTAATGGGCTTCCACAGAACGCATCCTAAGCACCGTTGAAAAATATATCAAAAGAGAACTTCATCACAAAAGCAGAATGTACTAATAGAATACAACAAGAGCTATGACAATAAACTCAGAAAACTTAATGTCTGACGATGAGATCCTCAAAATTTAAGGTACTTCACAGAAGTATTGATGGATCACATTGGACTCTGTGAAGGGAAGCCTGAATATGATAGCTGTGTGGACAGCAGAATGGGCCAACCCCCTTACCCATGAGCCACCAGCTGCCTGTGTGCACAGACATGGGGTGATGGTGAGCCCATAGCACAGAGGGTGGCAAATGGCAACATAGCAATCATAGGGCATCACCACAAGGAATGCCAACTTTGAATATAAGCAAGATAGACACAAAAACCTGAGCAACACATGCTGGGAGAGAAATTACTTTATAGTTTGACAGAGAATTCACAAATATTTCAGAAACAGTAACTGAAATGCAAAAACATTCTATGAGGGATAAACTGCCTAGAAAGAAGTACATAGGAGAATGCAGATGAGGGTCTGTTTCAATGACACTAACATAAGATTCCCAGTAAGGGCTCCTAGATCAATCACTAAGAGCAGATCTTGCAGGATTTGGAGCTCTTGGGAGGTCGAGAGATCCATAAAGTGGAATTCAGTGAAGATAGTTAGATTGTCCATTTCTCCTAATATGCTGCCATTTCCCTGTAATCAAAATATTAAATTGATAAGAATATATTAAAATCAAATGGAAATAGTTAATATTACTCAAAAGGAAAATGCCAATACCATGGGTATCAATGGGCATTTGTAGCTCCTGAGCAACTCAGCTTAGAGGAAATGGAGCTGACAGTATTTTGAAAACAATGAATTCACATATTCCCCTTACACTTTCCCAATTCTGCTCTAATATGGCAGTTTCAAAATTAATATAATCAGGCAATCTAAATATATCACATTATTTAAAATGAAATCAAAGCCAATAAGGTATGATTCCTATTTCTAGTATTTTAATTTTATTTTATTTTTCTATGCAATATATACTTTTTAAATTAAAGTCAATAGATCACAAGGAATGTTACATTAAAAAACATTAAAAAAAAATAAGAGGGTCCCCAATAACCCACTCCCCATCCCCACCACATCATTTTTGTAAATTGTATTTTTTGAAGATATATACATCACACAAAAAAAGTTACACTAAAAAATATAAGAGGTTCCTGTATACCTCCCAGCCCCCCACCCCACTCCTCCCTAACCAATGACCTCCCTCATCATTGTGGCATACTCTCACACTCGGTGAACACATTTTGGAATGCTGCTGCACTACACAGGTAATAGGTTCTAGAAGCTTTGTTGTAAATGTCTCAGGGCTTTCTATGTATAGAATCATGTCATCCGCAGATAGTGAAATTTTGACTTCTTCCTTTCTTATTTTGGATTCCTTTTATATCTCAGTCTTGCTTCAGTGCTTGAGCAAGTACTTCTAACACAATGTTAAATAGGAGAAGTGATAGTGGGCATCCTTCTCTTGTTCCTGATCTTAGAGGGAAAGATTTTAGGATTTCACCTTTGTAAATGATGTTAGTTGTGGGTTTTTCATATATACCCTTTATTATATTCAGAAAGTTCCTTCTATTCCTACCTTTTTGCAGTGTTTCTATCAAGAAAGGGTGCTGTATTTTCTCAAATGCTTTTTCTGCATATATAGATATGATCACGTGATTTTTTTCCTTCAATCTGTTTATGTGATATATTACATTAATTGATTTTCATATGTTGAGCCATCCTTGCATACCAGGAATGAAGCCCACTTTGTCATGGTGTATAATTTCTTTGATGTGTTCTTGAATATGATTAGGAAGTATTTTGTTGAGGATTTTTGCAACTAGGTTCATTACAGATTGGTCTGCAATTTTCCTTTCTTGTGGTGTCTTTGTTTGGCTTTGGTATTAGGGTAATGTTGGCATCAGAAAAAGCAATGTCCTTCTATTTCAATTTTTTTGAAGAGTTTAAGCAAGATTGATGTTACTTCTTTCTGGAATGTTTGGTAGAATTCATCTGTGAAGCCATCTGGCCCAAGGCTCTTCTTTGTTGGGAGGTTTTTTTTATTTTTTATTTTTTATTTTTTATTGACTTTGTAATAATATTACATTAAAAATATATATATATGAGGTCCCATTGAACCCTACCACCCCCACCCCACCTCTCCCCCCCCCCCCCAGCAACACTCCTTCCCATCATCATGACACATCCATTGCATTTGGCAAGTACATCTTTGGGCACCTCTGCACCTCATGGTCAATGGTCCACATCATGGCCCATACTCTCCCCCATTCCATCCAGTGGGCCCTGTGAGGATTTACAATGTCCGGTGATTGCCCCTGAAGCACCATCCAGGGCAGCTCCATGTCCCAAAGACGCCTCCACCTCTCATCTCTTCCTGCCTTTCCCCATACCCATCAGCCATCATGTCCACTTTTCTCAATCCAATGCCACCTTTTCTATGTGGACTGATTCTATCTCTTTACTTGTTATTGGGTTGTTGAGATCATTGATTTCTTCTTTTGTCAGTGTAGGCTGCTTGTGTGTTTCTAGGAATTTGTCCATTATCTTTAAATTGTCTTTCTTGTTGGAATATAGTTTTTCAAAGTATCCTCTTGTGATAGTCTTTATTTCAGTGGGATCAGTGGTGATATCATCCTTCTCATTTCTTACTTTGTGTATTTGCATCTTCTCTCTTTTTCTCTTAGTCTAGCTAAGGGTCTGTCAATTTTATTGATCTTTTCAAAAAACCAGTTCTTTGTTTTGTTTATTTTTTCAAGTGCTTTCCTATTTTCTATTTCATTTAGTTCTGCTGTGTTCTTTGTTATTTCTTTCTTCTTTCTTTGGGGTTAGTTTTTTTGTTTTGTTTTGTTTTGTTTTTTACTAATTCCTCCAATTGTGCAGTTAGTTCTTCAATTTTAGTTCTTTCTTCTTTTTTGATATATGAATTTATGGCTATGAATGTCCCTCTCAGTAAGCTTTTGTTGCATCCCATGAGTTTTGATATGTTGTGTTATTATTTTCATTAGTTTCAAGGTAGTTATTGATTTCTGTTGAAATTTCCTCTTTGACTCACTGTTTTTCTAATAGTGTGTTGTTTCACTTCCATATCTTGGTGCCAAATCTGGGTCTCTGGCCCTTGCAGATTTCTGGCTTCACTCCACTGTGGTCAGAGAAATTATTTTCTATAATTTTGATCTTTCTGAATTCATTGAGACTTTCTTTGTGGCCTAGCATGTTGTCTGTCTTGGAGAATGATCATGCACTTAAGAAAAATGTATATCCTGCTGTATCTGGGTGTAATGTTCTCTATATGTCTATTAGGTCCAGATTCTCTAATATATTATTCAAAGTTTTTGTTTCTTTATTGATTCTCTTTTGAGATGTACTGTCCAATGGTGATAGTGGCATGTTAAAGTCTGCCACTATAATTGTAGAGGCATCTATTCCTTCATTTAGTTTCTCCAGTGTTTTCCTCACATATTTGGAGGCACCCTTGTTAGGGGGATAAATGTTTATGATTGTTCTTTCTTCTTGAAAGATTATCCCTTTCATTAATATGTAGTGTTCATCTTTGTCTCTCATGACAGTTTTGTATTTAAAGTCTACTTTGTCTGATATTAACATAGTTACACCTGCTCTTTTTTCATTATTGTTTGCCTGTAAGATTGTTTTCCAGCCATTCACTTTCAGTCTCCTTGAATCCATGGATCTAAAATGTGTTTCTTGTAGACAACATACAGATAGGTCATATTTCCTTATCCAATCTTCCAGTATGAGTCTCTTGACAGGTGAGTTTAATCCATTTACATTCAAGATTATTACTTTCAAGAAATTACTTATATTAGCCATATCTTCTTTCGATTTGTGTTTGACACATGTTGTCTGATTTTTTGTTTTGTTTTGTTTTTTGTCTTTTTAGTTGCTCTTCCACTCTCCTCCAACTCTGTTTCTTTTGTTTTTTTTTTCTTTTGTCCTTCAGGATTCCCTTTAATATTTCTTGAAGGGCAGGGTTCTTGTTGGCATACTCTCTTAGTTTTTGTTTATCTGTGAATATTTTGAACTCTCCATCATTTTTGAATGCTTACTTTGCTGGATAGAGTATTCTTGGTTGAAAATTGTTTTCTTTTAGTACGTTGACTTTGTCATACCACTGCCTTCTTGCCTCCATGGATTCAGAAGAGAAATCAGCACTTTTTCTTATGGAGCCTCCCTTGTATGTGATGGTTCTCTTTTCTCTTGCATTTTTAGTATTTTCTCTTTGTCTTGTGCATTGGATAATTTGTCTTGGGGTAGCCTGTTGGGATTTATGCTGTTTTGGGTGTGTTGTGCTTCTTGGACATGTACATGCATTTCCCTCAATATGTTTATGAAGTTTTCAGCCATTATTTCCTCCAACACCCCCATTCTGTCCCCTTCTCTTTTTCTGGGATGCCTATAATGTGTATGTTTGTGCATTTTGCATCGTCATTCAGGTCCCTAAGTCCCTGCTGGATTTTTTCTATCTTTTTATCAATTAATTTTACTCTCTGTTTGATTTCAGATGTACTGTTTTCCACATCACTAATCCTCTCCTCTGCCTCTTCAAATCTGCTGTTATTTGCTGAGAGTGTATTTTTGATTTCTTGGATTGTGCTATTGATCCCCATCATATCTGTGATCTTTTTGTGCATGATGACAATTTCTTCTGTATGCTCTACAAGTATTTTCTCTTTTTTAAAAAGATTTATTTTTTATTTATTTCTCTCCCCTCCCCCCTAACCACCCCCCCCCCATTGTCTGCTTTCTGTGTCCCTTTACTGAGTGTTCTTCTTTATTGGCTTCTGTTGTTGTCAGCAGCATGGGAATCTGTGTTTCTTTTTGTTCTGTTATCTTCTGTGTCAGCTCTCCCTGTGTGCAGCACCATTCCTGGGCAGGCTGTACTTTCTTTTGCACTGGGTGGCTCTCCTTACAGGGTGCAATCCTTGCATGTGGGGCTCCCCTATGCAGAGGACACCCCTGCATGGCATGGCACTCCTTGTGGGCATCAGCACTGTGCATGGGCCAGCTCCACACAGGTCAAGGAGGCCCAGGGTTTGAACTACAGACCTCCCATGTGGTAGACAGATGCCCTAACCACTGGTCCAAGTCCACTTCCTGTACAAGTGTTTTCTTAACATGCTTAATCTCTTCCTTCAGTTCACTGAATTGGTCCATGATATATGTTTTGAGATCTTTAATTATTTGTTCAATGTTCCATTTCTCTTCCTGGTTTTAAGTTTGTTCATTGGATTGGGCCATGTTTTCCTGATTATTTCTATGGTCTGTAGTTTTTTGTCACTGTCTGGTCATCATTTTATCTTGTTGGGTTTGTTCTGTTGGTTATCTTCATCTAGTCTTGGAGTTTAATTAGTTGTTTTTACATGCATATTAAGTCTTCTCTTGTCAATTTTTTCTTCTTAGTCTATTTCCTTGATGTTGGCTAAGTTCCCTTGAAGGAAAATATTAGGCCCAGAGAAAGCAAAAGGGGTAAGAAAAGAAAAATATAATAGTAGTACTGATAGCGAATATTAGCATAATAACCATTTGAGATCTGGGAGAACGGATATAGAACTCATGCAAGCTGTGTATATTTATAACCATAACAATGTGCAGTACCTATAATGAGATATTAAACTGAATATGGGGAGGAATATACTATGAATTAAATGTCAATGTGGTCAGGAGAGAGGGAAAAAGTAAAGAGAGGACAATAATATAAAGAGTGAATAAATGATAGAAAACAGATTAGAGGTATTAGAGATAAAAAGTCAGAAATATTGGGAGCTAAACAGAGAGAGGTGGAATGTAAGAGAAATGATAAATGATGGAGGAGAGAAAGATGTAAAGGAAAGGGGATAGCATTCATAGCCAAAATCAGTACATACAGAAAAGAGAAAATTGATGAGGAAGAACAGCAAATAAGAAATGTTGCCTGCAGCACTAACATAAAAAAAGAAAAAAAGAAAAAAAGAAAAAAAGAAAGAGGGGGAAAAAAGCAGAACAAAAAAAAAAGAAGGGAGAAAAAAAGAAAACAAAAAAAAGAGGCAGTGGTGGGGATAAAGAAGAAGAAAAAACAAGAAAACAAACCAACAAAAAAGACCAGACAAGGCCTCAGGCAAAGAATCCTCTTTGTAATTGAATAAACTGCTTAGGAGTCTGACCTTCCCCCTTTCTCCCTTCTTCACTTCCCTCTCTCCCAAGGCAGCAGGAAGACTGCATGAGGGCTCCTGTAGGAAAATCAAATGGGTCCCTGGTGAACCAACCAACCTGAGAAAATAATGACTCTTAATTTCTTGAGAGAACACTCAGCCCTTGCCAGGATCCCTAAATATGCTATTGGAATCCTGTAAAGCACATTATACTGTCCCTCTCCCTTAGGTGTGCCACAAGGCAGCTAGTTAATTTTCTGATTCCACCTTCTTCCAGACCAAGTTTCCTATCCTAAGGCATTTAGGTAGATTGGGCTCTCTCACCAGATTTGCCTCTCCTCTCCTCCTAGGCTCTCCCCAAGTCAGCTGACATGCTCCTACAAACTCAATAAAAGGGAGGGACCAGAAAATTGAACCTGCACTCCTTGGCTCCTCTGCACCTCCCACCTAAACTTTCCCACTCCCGGAGTTAGTCCGTGACTGGAGGGGTAGAGCAATGCCAGATTTCCGAGAGTGCTGGGCTTGGGAAACAGAGGCCCAGGAGAATGTGGACTCAGGGTATATAGGTCCGTGAAACATGGGCCATGGGGTTTCAGAGGACACAGGCTTGGGATTCACGCATTTGGGAAACAGGGCTTGGAAACCCTGCCCCATGATCGGCAGTTCTCAGTGAACGCTGCAGCCCTCAGCCCTAGGTGGAAGAGATTTACCTTCCCATGGCTTCTGAGTTCAATGTTAGAAACCTGCAATCCTACCTTGAGCAAAAAACAATTCTGCTGCAGTCTGGCCAGGTCAATGTCCAGACACTCCCAGCCTGCAGGTTCCTGAAACAGCCTGCTCCAGTAGGACTCCATCACCACACAGCAGATCTTTTGTAAGAGAGATGACGATGGTGTACTTACTCAGATGCCATCTTGCCCCACCCTATTTATAGTATTTTAGGCAACTATCTTTTCAAGCACTGCCAAAAGACATGCAGTAATTATTGCCCCATTTAATGCATTAACAAAGTTTTATTCCAGATACTCATAGTAAGAAAGCCTCTGCATTATCCCTTTTGCTTGAACACTTAACAACTATGCTCATCACGTATCAGATGACTAGGATGTTTGCTAATATCACTCTGGTTTGACCAGCTGAATAACAATGGTTTCAGTAAAAGAGTTAATGAATCAGTCTGCGGTACTTCTTAGAATGGTTTTTATCCAAAGGACAATAGATGAATTATGCCTCATCAGTCTTTCTTTCATCCTTTAAGCTTTTACATCCTTTGAATCTTTTCATCCTTTGAGTCCTTCCTGTCATCCTTTACAGCAATGAAAAAAAAAAAAAAGATTCTCTTGAGATTCTATTTGTCTCCTATTTTCCATTTCAGTGTTTCCCAAAGTTTTCTTGTTGTCTTTCTAGTTTATCCTTGGAATTGACACAGTGTCTAAGAAATGCATCCCACCTAATATTAGTCTTCCTCAAAGCATGTTTCCTTTCATCAGACATGAATTCCAATGTTTGATGAAAGACTAATTTTCTGTCAAGATATATTGCCTACATGCTCTTCTAGATTTTACAGAAATCTTATTCAAAGTAACTACTGAAACCACAACTACTTTATTTTTGCTTGAATTGAAGCATACCAAATAAGAAATCCTATTTCAGTCTTAATTATACTTTCAATTATAAAACTAATAATCTTGAGGATCTCATTTGAAAACTATTTAATTTTATAGTTGGAATAATTAAATGGAGGCAAAATAACTACAAAATGTTAGAAATATAATTTTTAGTAATAATTATTTTTATGTACCATCCTTTTACTTTCAAAGTAGCATATGATTTGACTAGCATTTTATGTGGGTAATATAAATAGTGTTGGTTTACTCTCATTGATTATATCCATAATAATTCATAGGATTTATGCAAAACACTTATGTAAATTATGTCACTATAATAATCTTTTCCATTATGCATATTTCTTATATCCTCAATATTATAAGAGAAAGTCTTTTAGGCAGAAATTTAACAGATATCCAAAGCAATTCTCAGTAAATAATTTGATGCTATTTACATAAGAATTGGTTATTGGACATAACAAAAATCCAGGTAATTTTTTATTTACTTTATCAAATCACACATGCATATTCATCCTTAGAAATTTAATTCCTGCTCTCTTCCTCTTCAGATTGCATCTTTCCACTAGGTTTGTAAAGTTCTAAAATTTCCCTAGGCTAAATTTACCATATATTTTCTACTTTAGAGTGCATAGTGATAGCATTAGGCATAAGAGTGAGAGAGAGTTCATGGTTTTTCCCTGCTCCCTTGTACCTCAGGGAAGTGTAGAAAATATCTACTTCATGATTTTTGTTGTTGTTGTTGTCTTTATTTTCATGTTTTTTTTAATGTGGAAAAATGTGTGATATATTTATTCCTCCTTAATTGTTAAACACATGAAATAGAAGAACATATTAAAAATCTTATTTCTTAATATATGAAAATAATTTTAAAAATCATCATAGTTAAACTTTACTGTATATATCTACAAGTCCATCCATTTATGAAGGACTATTTTGCTCACAATGATTGTTTATATGAAATGCTATGGTAACTCATTGCTGGCTCTGAATTTGTTAGCTATTCTTTACAGTCTAGTTCAAGTAGCATTTAATTTATTGTGGGTTTACTATTTCAATTTTTTGGTAATTTGAATTGTTATATTTCAATGTTGGAATGCAGCCTATGAATCACACAGATATCATGAGGTATCATTTGTAAAACTAAACAACAATAATAAAACCAGAATCAGAAACTTTCAGATTTTCTATGAGTATCAATTTACAGCAAGTAAGAAATAATTATGGTAATGATCTTGAAACATATCATAGCTATCTCAGTACATTTTTGTTACCTATTTTTAAGAAATAGCTGAATTAAAGCATACAAATATACCTGAGTAATGAGGAAACATTTTTATCTTCTTTAATATGAATATTTCTTTTGCACAATTGTGGAGACTTTATAAAATCTGTGATCTTGCTTCATTCTTCCCTTATTTAAATTCTGCAAGTCATTCCTCCAAGAAATTTACATTTACCCATAATCATAGGAACAATTGTCCTTCCAAATTCATTATCAACATGGCTATTATTTAGGATGAATACATATGGGTCATAGGTCTTAGGAACCCTAGAGAACTGTTTTTCCCACATCTAGAGGAGCTAATTTCTTTTAACTCCTTAATGATAAGGAATTTTTCACTATTCTTGTGATTAGTTAAATTTTTGAGTGCTTACTAGCAATGAAATTAGCAAAAGTTTTTTTGGTTGCTGTTAAACTTAACAAACAAGCAGTATTCCAAAATGTTTCATAATTACTTTCAATTTTATATCAGGTCATAAATGTAATTTATTAATGCAACAATATATCCATAAATCAAGCACCCACAATAAAGTTATATTTTAAGGTTTTAGAAAAATATTATTGCATGAAGGAAAGTTGTTTACTATTATGCATGTCAGTTCTGTAAGTTCACAACTATTACTGTACACTTATTGTTTATGTATGTTCATGTATGCATGATATATTTCAATAAAATTTAAACAAATAAAAACATCAATAAGAAAAACAAATGAATTTGGCCAGTAGCTACTAAATTAAAGAAAATTGGGGATCATTTTAGAATGAATTGTTATTTTTTTAAATCAAGTTAAAGAATTTGTGACATATAATAAGACTTTTACCAAAAGTGCCTCCTCACAATTGAAATGGTGCAAGGAATATGGTCAATGACAATAATTTTAGGAAAGACATTAGATCATTAGTTACTGCTCCTACAAGCAAGTAATAGCAAAGTGGACCATTTGTCATCATTCTAAAATATGCTTATTAATCCCTGCCAGTCAGGAGAGTATCAAAACATGGGAAGGACTAGAAGCTCTAAGGAAAGTCTTGGAAATGAAGACTCAAAAATAAAGTCTTCAGATACCCTAACACATTCTCAGCACAGTCATGATAGTTGGCAGATAGTGTGTGGTGAGAAGATATAAGAAGTCATGTCTATGTAAACAGAGGTCTTCCTTAACTTAGTATAGGGCATTTTTAGCTTAACCAGAGCCAGGTACCCTCACAAAGCCCAGGGAAAGCTTGCCAATTTTCATTATCACTCTGTCTTCCTAGTGTCTATATTTGTATTCAGGACAAAAATAAGTATCTACATGAAGGATTGCTCAGCTTCTTAAAGGTGGAAAATTCCCTGATATGGTGAGGATATTCAGAGAGAAACAAAATATACTGAAGAATTGGACAGTTTTGGAATCTGAAGATGATTATAAGTGAAAATGATAGCTAGACATCTAATAAAGTCATACTAATATTTTCATGAAATTTAGCACTGGGACGAGGGTAAGAGAAGGGAAAATACATGCAAAAATATGTTACCTGAAGTTCCTAGAAATATGGCAGAACATTATTTAATATAATTTTTATAAATCATTGGTTCTCATGCTTTTTTCTTTCAGGGATACTTTGCACTCTAGAAATGATTGAAAATCCTAAATAACTATATCTCTTTTCCTAATATCTAGGGAAATTACAATATGAGAAATTAAAATTGATATGTGTATAACATTTAAATTATTAGAAATAATAAATCATTGTATTTTAATGCAATACTGTATTTCTAGAAATGTTATTTTCCAAAACCAAAATACATTTTGAGGAAAGAGGAAATGATGTTTTCCTTTTGAAATTCAATATATTTCTGGCTTACTGGGGAATAGTTGAATTATCATATCTGCTTCTTGATTCATATTTTTGCAATATATTGGTTTGGTAGAAGAATCTGAAGAAAAGATTGTGTTACACAGATATATGGTTTGAAAAGTTAAGAAATATTTGCTTATAGCTTTAAGATGATATTTAATGTTCTGCCATAATAACAATATTATTAATATTCTAAACTAAAAACCAATAAGTGAAGAAAATTTGTTGAATTTTATTCTATACATATAGAATAGTTCCAATTTGGAATACTAATTTTATTAGATTTGTAATATCAAGTAGTGTTTATCTGCAAAATATTTGTTCACAGAATGATTTACAATTCTAAAATAAACCAACCTTATTAATACCACCAATCCTCACAGATCTTTACGTTTTGGGAGGTTCTCAAACTCATGTGTAGAAAGTAAATTTTATTTTTCTCTTGAAACACATCTCACCATGATAGTAGTTGTTTTCATTATGCTCATATTACTAGTCAGTTGGTTTACCAAAAAATTCTTGCAAAAAATAGAGAATTTCTGTGTATCCCTCTCTTGTTTTCCTTATCATTAATATTTTATATATTCTCTATTTCCTAATTGATCTTCTGTCTAGATGTTAAATCCATTATGGAATGTGGTGTATTGAATTCTCCTACTAGTAATGTAGAACTATCTATTTCTCCCTTTAAATTTGTCAATATTTCCTTCAAATATTTTTCAGCTTTTCTGTGTATATATAATTGTTTATATTTATATTTATTTGTTGTCTGTGTCTTTAATTTACTTTTATCATTATGTGGTGTTTTTCTTTGTCATAGACAGCAGTTTTATTTGTAATTATAGCTGTTATGGTTTACCCCAAAATCATGCAGAATGAAAAAAGTTGCCATATAGCCCACACACACATACAGTTTTCCTTATCATTAATATTCTACATTAGTGTGGTACATATGTTACAACTGATAAACCAATATTATATTATAGGGTTAACTATAGTTCATATGCACATATACTGTTCCTATTCTCTTCTGTTAAACCTCTTTTTTCTGTAATTGTTACATATTTTATATTCATACACTGTATATCCCAAACCATAGATTATCTTTAACTTTTTGCACTTGAATTTTAGAAATTATAAAATATGGAGTTACACGACAAAAACCCAATACATTATTACTAGTTTTTATAATTACAAAAAAGTTGCAGTTACCAGAGATCTTAAATTTTTATGTAGTTCAGCCCACTGTTGAGTGTCCTTTCACTTCTATCTAAAGACCTTGCTTAAACTTTTTTTGTAGAGCAATACAGGTAGTAAAGAACTCCCTCAAGATATTTTGTTTGTTTACTATGGGGATGCCATATTAAATTTCCCCTCATTTTTGAATTAGTAAATAAATGAGATCTCTTCAAAGTTAAGGACTTTTGCACCTCAAAGGAGTTTATCAAGAAAGTGAAAAGGCAGCATATGCAGTGGGAGAAATTATTTGGTAACCATATACCTGAAAGGAGCCTAATACCCAGCATATATAAAGAAATCCTATATCTCAAAATTAAAAAGACAAAAAACCCATTTTAAAAATGGGCAAGGGATTTGAACAGATGATTCTCCAAAGAAGAAATACAAATGGCTAAAAAGCACATGAAAAAATGCTCCAAATCACTAGCTATTAAGGTAATACAAATAAAAACTCCAATGAGATACCATCTTACATCCATTAGACTGGTGGCTATTAAAAAATCAGAGGACTACAAGTGTTGGAAATGATATGGAGGAATGGGACCCCTCATCCACTGCTTGTGGGAATGTAGAAGGATCCGGTCATTCTGGAGGACAGTTTGACAGTTCCTCAGAAAACTAGCTATAGATATGATTCAGCAATTCCACTACTGGGCATATACCCAGGAGAATTGAAAACAAGGACATGAGCTGATATATACACACCAGTTCATAGTGGCATTATTCACTATTGCCAAAAGTTGGAATCAACCCAAACACCCATCAACAGATGAATGGATATATAAAATGTGGTATATACATACAATGGAATACTATGAAGCTGTAATAAGTAATACAGCGCTAACACATGTGATAGCATGGACGAATCCTGAGGACTTACGTTAAGTGAAGCAAGCCAGGCATTGAAGGACAAATACTACATGACCTCTCTGATATGAATTAAGCAATTCAAGCTGGCTCAGAAAGCTAGAGACTGGAAAATAGGCTTACAGGAAATAGTGTGGGAGAGGAAGGTTGTGAACCAATGACCACATGGGTGAAATATATGATAAAGTGAAGGTAAGTAGTTGTGCAGTAAAGGGATAAAATGGGGGCATAAGGATACTATTGGGTTGGGATTTGTTAATTTAAGGGGAGCTAGGGTTAGGAGGAATGGTCAGATTGTCCCAGGAATTGGGGGGATGGTTTGGGGAAGCAAGTGTACATGGGAGATTTTCAGGTATGTGTTTGAAATTATAATGTTGAGTAAACTTAGAGAATATAATAAGGAAGTGTTACTTGTTTAAAGTGTTTGACAGTAGTCATACAGCACAGGGTGTCCCTGGGGCAAGCTTCCAGGAAGTTTGTGAGTGCTCATCTTGTCATAGTGTGTTATAACTGTAGGTGGAGACCTATACAATGAGCAGGAAGGTGTTATATTCCCATCCTTGGGAGGCTTGATGTTCTCAAACAGAGGGGAGGATATCTACTGAGAGCATGGATGCTTCCCAATGGGGGAGGACAGACTAGTGTGTCAATCCATCAGAAATGTTTCAAGTATCTATTAATCTTGTCCTTTAAGCAGTGATGATTGGTTGTCCC